>NC_134834.1:129249377-131649377 GCF_004210375.1 Tachypleus tridentatus | reverse complement strand
CCATGTGACGTTTCAAAGTAATTACGTACTTGTTTCTCACTTTCAAGATTTATTATTATTTAGATTTTTTACATTCGTAGTGCTTTCGTTCACATTTATTCAAAATCTGCACAGCTTAACAGTGTTACAGCTTTATTTAGTGATTTTATTCATATATGGTTTATTACCTGTTTATGAAAATTATTCGTTTCAGGTCAATTAAACGATGTCAAATTGTCGTGCGGGTTTCAGTTATCACGTCACATTTCAGGGAAGGAAAAAAGTGATTAATGTTACTTCGAAGCGACAGGTAGTAGCTGCGATCAGAGAAGTCTTTGCAATTAATACATCAGAAAAATATCTCCAGCTTCAAACTTTTGACGCAGAATGGGATGATTTTGTGGATGTGGACACAGATGCTTTACCAGACAGAGCTAAACTATTTGTGGTGCTTGTGCCTAAAGCAGTATTACCAGAACAACAACCTGACAGATCATCATATAGTTTAGTAAACAGTCACCAAGTGTCTATCGCAGATACTTCTCGCATCCCTTGCACGTCTTCTCAAGACATTTCGGAAACTGAGGCTATATCAGTAAAATCTGTATCATTTCAAACAGAACAGGAATTAAGCTCGTCCGTTCCATTTGTAAACTCTCCAGCACCAAGGTTTACGTTTTTTTTTTGTTTTTTTTTCAATTTTTGAAAATATGCAAAATGTGTAATATGTTTTTAGTTGAAAATAACATGTAGCTAACAGGTATTGTTTGAGTTTTCATAACAGAAATTCTAACCGAAAGTAACGTCATTGTATTGTCACGGATATTATCGCGTAAGATAATGTATTAATATTATATGAATTTGTGACCTATTGAATTAAAATTATATGCTTCAAAATATGTTATTAAATCATCCAATCTTAGAATTGTTTCAGTGAAAATAGAAAGTCCCATTTCTCCTGCAGGTTTCTGTGATGTTTGGTTTTTGGGTACGGAATTATAAAACGTATCCCTAAGTTAGCAAATCTATATACATATAATATATTGTATGTCCATGTAACTATTTCGCTGGGTGTGTGGGTAGATCTTCGCCATAATTAGTATGAAGGTTCATTGGGTCCATACGGAGGTACACAAATTTTGCATTTTGTGGTTTTTGATTGCGTTTTGCCACTACTTTTTTCCCTGTTAACTGATTTTCACGAAATTTAGCACGACGGATGGTTGGATTCACGAGGAGATACTGCACACGTGAGGTTTCACATTTTGTGTTTTGCAGTTTTTATGGGTTTTTTTTTTCCCAATTACATATAAAGGAAGCAACTTTTCATGTCCTACGATAACCTTTCATCAACCATGAATTTACATAACTGCTGTACATGGGATGGGTTCTCAAATTAATTATAAATAAACTTGTGAACAACTGGAGAATATATCTGCTCTCGATAGAGCAGTATTATCAGAGTTACTTGTTTTTATAAAATTAAATCTCAAACTGTTATATTATGCACTTCACACATACTTTAAAGAGAGTTAATTGCACTTCGTAAGAATGATTATGGCAATTCAGTGGGGCGTCGCCACACATACGAACTTTGATGTCATGGGTGACACGTTCAGTTCTTATATACACTGCTGGCCAAAATCTTAAGGCCAATGAACATAAAGAAAAAATGTGCATTTTGCGTTGTTAGACTCAACCACTTATTTGAGTAGAGTTTCGAAAGATGAAAATAAGAAAAGGGAAAAAAAAACTTCTTTTAGCATTTAATAGAGAAAATGTGAACACTATGAAATTAGCCTAAATACTAGCTGGTCAAAACTTTAAGACAATACTGAAACAAAGCGTTAATCGGTAAACGCGTAACGAATGGAGTCATTTGTGTTCAAGCATTAGCGTTGTCAACATCTCCTGTGTTACATTGGGTAAAACATGGCAAAGGCTAAAACGTTGACAGAGTTTGAACGTGGCAGAATTGTCAAGCTGCAAAAGGAAAGTCTTTATCAACATGCTCTCGCTGGTGAGATTGGGAGTTGTGAAACTGCTGTTGCAAATTTCTTAAAAGACTCTGCAGGAAACGCATTTCAGCAGGACTACGCTGCAATCCACAATGCCCGCAGAGCAAAGGACTTTTTCATGGCAAATAACGTGATTCTTTTGGACCATCCAGCATGCTCGCTTGAACTGAACCCCATTGAAAATATTTGTAGGTGGATGGCAAGGGAAGTCTATAGAAATAGACGTCAATTCCAAACAGTGTATGATCTTTGTGAAGCCATCTTCACCACTTGGAATAACATTCCAGCCAGCCTTCTGCAAACGCTTATATCGAGCACGCCAAAGCGAATGTTTGAAGTTATTCGCAATGACGCCGTACAACTCACTACTGAGACCTCTTGTTGGGCATTTCCTACTCTGTTTAGGACTTCTTTTTGGTATGGTCTTAAACTTTTGACCAGCTAGTATTTAGGCTAATTTTATAGTGTTTATATATTCCCTATTAAATGATAAAAATTATTTTTTATTTTCCCTTTTCCTATTTTCATCTTTCGAAGCTCTATTCAAATAAGTGGTCGAGTCTAACTACGCAAAATACATATTTTTTCTTTATGTTCATTGGCCTTAAAATTTTGGCCAGCAGTGTATTTGGCTTAGGCGAATTCCCGATCATTCAGCAATACAGTGTCATAACACGTAGATTTATTACTTTAGCACATTTCCACATCCATAATTGACAAATGAAATTGGTATAGAAAGATGAATAATTTGTATAGAGCCAAAGGGTATAACATGGAGAAGAAGAATGTCCAACTGTATATTGCCAAAGCAAAACAAATTGCATAGAGCCAAATGATACAACATGGGGAAAAAGGGAGCCTCCATCGTTTCATGGAAGCGGAAAAAACTCGTACAGTGCAATATGTATGATAGCAACAGGCTTCGAAACCATTATATATGTTAAACTGAAACAATACTACACATTAACGAAATGAAAGATTACGACAGAAAATTTTCCAAACTAAAAAAAATAAATAAAAAATCCGCTTATATGAGTAGTATTTATCAAGATACTAAACAAGGATTTAAAGTTGGTGTAGAATTGCATGGTAAATTTTAAAAAGCTTCCAGTCTTACCTCGAAATCAATGAGTGTTTTAAAGAAAAAGATGACCAAAGAAAAAAAAATCTCATTGGCCTCCCACCCCCAATAAATCTCTTAATTATTCTTGTGCCTTCCACAGTTAAAACACGATCTTAGAAGCTAACGTTCGTGTCAGTTGGAGGGTTTGTGAAAAGTTTAAGATTTATGATCTAAGACTGACTTTGCCATCCTTCGAAGAAACGTGTTGCAATTACAAACTACATGTCGGGCAATGGTGTTTATTCATAACCATTGTCCTAAGTAAGAACCCATGAGGAAAGGAATAGTTTCAAAAGCAGCACGGGATGTGGAACATTTGTGTTATGAGATTCGATTAATCCGCTACATTGTAGAATAGATCTAATCTAAATGTGACTTTTTATTTAGTACTTGATCCAGTATTTGAAAATTTCAATCTGAATGGTGCGTTATCTGCACCACTTGGGCCAAACTGTCAAGCCAGAAAACGTAAAATTTCAGGCACAACTGTTTCTACTTTTGAACTGTCGGGAATATCCACTTCCTACTTGACTGCCACTTTTATAACGCGTCTAAGGCTGAAAGTGCGTAACGTGTTCAGCGGCATACTGTAATCTTGAACGTCAGACATTCGGATCTTTAAGTCAGTATGTTAGCCTTAGGTTACGCCCTGTCTCGTACTTGATCTAAAACTTTAATGTGATAAAGTTTCTAGTGTTTTTACTTTTTAAAACATCATTTTTTAAAAATAATTTATCAACATAAATATAAGTAAATTTAGGTCAAAAGAAAAAAAAATCAAATCTTTCAAGTGCTTCAGCTTCCTTTAACTAAACTTGTTTTCTTTCTAGTCCAACACGAACTCCGTCACCTACTCTACAAAATACTAATGACTGGAGAGAGCCTTTCACTATTCCAACTCATTTCTTTCCGCCATGTCTGAGAAAGGCTTTAGATGACAAACTGCCTCTAAGTCGATGTAATAAGGGTCATCTACTTGAAGCTATCTACCAGGAAGTAGTTAGGCACACTTTGTAAGAGCTTTACGCGATCTTTATATTCTAATATTGTCATATGAAGTAATTTTATTTGTTTGTTTGTAGTTAAGCATAAAGTTACACAATAGATTGTCTGTGCTGTACCTACCATAGGTATCAAAGCCCTGTATTTAGTGATGTAAATCTTCAGACCTATCGCTGAGTCACTTGAGGAGATATATCAAGTAATATCGAATGAGTTAACGAGAGTTTCTCGTATATATATCAATGATTTCTTCAATTGCAAAGAATGATTGAAGTTTTATTTGTGTACGTGTTCCACTTGCATTTTGCGAACGGCCGATCCATAATGGCAAACTGGCGTATCATGTACGTGTTCAAGCATGATGTATTTGAACCATAAACTCTAGGTAACTGTAGTGTTTACAGTAGATTAGTACATTACTTACGACATATCCTCGAATAAAGCAGCGTAAGTCCTCGAGTTAGTAGTTGTGAGGTATCTTTAATACAAAAAAAAAAAATAATTACTATTAAATTTCTTCTACATGAACTGAACATGGTTAGTCGTATGTTTGTTAGAAATGCATACTTGTCCGCTAAATCATAATAAGCAACAAATATGTATATAGTGCTTAGGCTTTTGTGATTACACGCTTTTGTTTATTTGATTTAGTATTTTTTTGAGTCAGCGGTTAGTTTACGGATTTCCAACGCTAAAATCTGGGGTTCGATTCACTGCTCTAATGAGAGCAAAGCCAGCCCATTAGGTAGCTCTGCGCTAAAACAATAAAATATGAGGTGTTGTGGACTATGTTTTGTAATTATCTTTTTTTTCGTGGGGGTTAGTGTTCGGTACATCGGTATAAGTCAATTACAAGGAAACGAGGGTCGTAATAAGTTGTGCAAACATGTCGGCATTTGTTAAGCTTAGAATTACCGATTAATCAGATTTTAAAATAAATTTTTCCAAACTATCTATGCTCCAAACGATTTGGAGTTCTATAACTTTGTAGGTTGCACGGTCCTTAGTAAACAACATACAAATCACATTAAAAAATGTAATATATATATATATATCAATATTACGGTTAATCCCATTAATTACTTATAGGGATTCTTACGTATTTTACAACAGAAGATTAGTTTTGTCACTTCTTTAAGGGCCTGGCATGGCCAAGCGCGTTAAGGCGTGCGACTCGTAATGTGAGGGTCGCGGGTTCGCATCCGCGTCGCGCCAAACATGCTCGCCTTCCCAGTCGTGGGGGCGTTATAATGTGACGGTCAATCCTACTATTCGTTGGTAAGAGTAGCCCAAGAGTTGGCGGTGGGTGGTGATGACTAGCTGCCTTCCCTCTAGTCGAGCTATCTGTGCTACTCGAGGGCTATCTGTGCGAAATGCCAAAACAAACAAACAAACACTTCTTTACACTAAGTGTTGTAACTAGCAAGAATATAAAATTACTCAGTGTTATGTATTACGAGGACTTCCTATAGTAGTTAATAGTATAAAAACAACTTGAAAGTTTGAGGGTTAAACATAGCCTATTTATCTCTTCATAGTTCTAAATGTTGCTACCTTCGGCTTTCCTACATAAATGTTTTTTTATATTAATTTTGGCTGACCAGCACCGAAAAAAAAAAGAGACTTAAATGGTTAAAACTAACAACTAACGATTTGTCTGACGAAATTGCTTCATTTTCTGTTGAAGTCGTGTTAAGTGATCTGTGTTGAACACTTGTAATCCTTTCCCGACCAAGAACAGATGCGTACATGTGAGTACTATTTTAAAAATGCTTTATGGTTGAAAGTAGAGGTATACAAATGAGAAAAAAAATCAGGGTAGTTTGTGTGGAAAGTTAATTCAATTAAACGGGTTTCTAACGGAATCTGTGACGTTCCATGTAAGTTTGTATAGAGAGTTATTTCTATAATACTTGTTTCTTACGAAATCTCTGACGTTCCATACACGTGCTCTCGTACGTTTTGTGGGGTAAAACTGTTTCGACCAACTCAGTATATGAAAAATTAATAAAGGATTGAAAATAAGTCAGAGGTTAAAAATAACAAACATAACTAGGTGTTCGTAGAATGTTGAACGTATTTTTTTAACGAAATACGAAGCGTTATGGGAGATGCATGTACCTCACTACTGATTTTGTAAAAACGCCTTATGGTTAAAAATCACAGGTGCAGAAATGAGAAAAAAAAATCGGGTTAGTTTGTATGGAAAGCCCTAGAGTATTCTCCGTAAAACGTAAGTTGTAATTGAACACCTCTGTTTTATGACATAAATGTGCTAAGTATTTTTAAACTTTCTAGTCGTCTTCGACTATATAATTGAAAATTTTAGCGAGCGTTTATTAAACATCCCTTGTTAAAAATATTATTGAGAAAGGTTTTTTTCTTAGCTGTTACTAAACACAAAGCTACACAATTAATTATCTGTGTGGTACTCACCAGTATTTAGCGTTATGAATCGTCAAATTTATCGCTGAGCAAAAGATTGCTATTGATGAAAGAATGCCCCTGTTTTCCGCTAAAGAAGGAAGGACTGAGTGAGAGATACGTTTGAATTTGTAATATGATTTTTGTTGGGTATAGCTGCTAATAAAACATTTCATGTTTCAAAACAGTGGTTAATACTTGTCATTCCTTTGTTAGGAAAAAAAAAGAGAGGGGATACTTTGATAATTGTATTTAAAAATAATCAAAGCCACTAATATAAGAGTGAATGGTTTTAAGTTTTTGCTTCCTTTCAGATTCATGGGTCGTCTATACTAATAATCTGTATAATTTGTGGTTCGACTCCCTGTGATGGACAGGGTACAAATAATCGATTGTGTAGCTTTACACTGTAGAAAACTGATGAAACTTGCTCGTGGTGACTGTTAAACCACTTATATTAAGACCATAATACACGTACGAATTAAAATGCGTTACGTGAGGCAGCTTTGATCAGAATCAATCACAAACTGTAAGGCCCAGCATGGCAAGGTGATTAGGACGTTCAACTTGTAATATGAGGGTCGTGGGTTCGAATCCTTGTCACACCAAATGTTCTCGCCCTTTCAGCCATGGTGGCGTAATAATGTGTGGTCAATGTCACTATTCATTGGTAAAATAGGCCAAGAGTTGGCGGTGGGCGGTGATAACTAGCTGCCTTCCCTTTAGTCTTACACTGCTAAATTAGGGACGGGTAGCGCAGAGAACCCTCGTGTAGCTTTGCGCGAAATTCAGAGCAAACAAATACAAACTTTATTTGATTTTTAGCACCTATTAACATATCCATGTTACACGGGAAAGGTTCAGAAACACTGAAGCGAAATGTTAAGTGTTTCTTTACGTTTTTCCCAAATAAGGTTATAAACCTTAAGAACTACAATTTTTACACAAATTTTTGACAGATTTTTATGAACGTGTATATTATGACTTACACTGTAGTATATCCAGAGACGTTTTTTTCGACGTTATAGGTGATTGTGCTTTTCCAGATTTTTTTATTCATTAATAAATTCCAGCTTCAGGATTAGTAAACCTCGAATTTGATCAAAGAAAGTTCACCAATTTCTCGCACATTTTAGCTGTGTTTATTCTGATTGGACAAAAATACCATTTATCTTCGAATTTTGTGCTTGTATAAGACACTTGTGTATTTCGATAGACGTACGTACGTAGTAGGAGTGGGGTTTTAACCTAATCCCTTATTTTTGTGATGTGAAAGTTTTGTTTAGATGATTAGAGCGCAGGTGCTTATGGTACGCCCCCCGTTAGTACAGCTGTATGTCTACGGATTTTCAATGCTAAAATCAGGGGTTTGATTCCCCTCGGTGGGCTCAGCAGATAGCCCGATGTGGCTTTGCTCTAAGGAAAACACACACACGCTTATGGTATTTAATGTTTTCTGCATATACTATATCTTCTGATGAAGTATTAGCATTTCTGACTTGAAATAATTGCAGGTAGTGTCTTCTGTTGATACTTTTTAAGTTGAAGCCCGAAATCGCTTCGAACAAATACTTATTGGCTTTTGATCTAACAAAGTAGACCTCCTTTCAAATGGCCTGGCATAGCCAAGTGGTTAAGGCCCTCGACTCGTAATCTGAGTTTCGCGGGTTCGAATCCCCATCACACCAAATATGCTCGCTATCTCAGCCCTGGGAGCGTTATAAAGTAACGGTCAATCCCACTATTATTTGGTAAAAGAGTTGGCGGTGCCTTTCCCTGTAGTCTTACACTGTTAAACTAGGAACAGCTAGCGCAGATAGCCCTCTAGTAGCTTTGCGCGATATTCAAAACAAACCAAACTCCCCTTTCAAATATTCTGCGTACAGGCCTGCAGTTTATTTAGTTTGGTTTTATTAATACTTTGTACTGGTTGCTTATCTATATTTATAATGGACATTAGATTCTAAAACATCCTATGCTTAATTATGTTTGTTACTATTGTTTTCTTTCTTTTAATTAGGCTAATCGTGTAATAATGAATTATACGGCCAAATGATTCTTTTTAACAAATGACTAAACCACCCTTTTTGTAAGTGTTATCATTTTAATCCCTACGTCCTTCACTTTGAAATATATGTTTTATTCTTAGTTATCCAACATACACACAGTATCAAGAGATAGTGGAGAAGTTATTACGAGCGTACCCACACTTGAAAGGAGATATGAGACATTCAGAAGCAGTGGTGAGTGAAATATTAAAATGTGTTTTCTTAGTCTTTATCTTAAGTTTATAAATGTTATCGAAAACAAAGATGTACACAATTTCTGCTAAATTAGAAATGTTTTTAAAGCATAGTTATATCAGTGTTTTAGATATGATGTAGCATGTCCAAAAACAAAGCGATACTTTATTTTTGTTCATAAAGACATATTTAGTGAATAGCGTGTATGAATTACAAATTCACGTGTTCATGGCTCACGGTACATTGTTGCAAAAGTATACCAAATCATATTTCGGTGAGACAAGAGGAGCCTCAAAAGTTCACGGTGGGTGTTATAAACTAGCTGTCTTACTTTTAATTTGTCAGTTCAAAATTAGTGACGGCTATGTGAAATTAGCTGTTGTGTGGATTTGCTTGAAAATTCTTAACAAACAAACTGTAAAAGCCGTATTATGACTATGATTTGATTTGTAGAAGTTGTGTTTAATTAATTACGAAGAAATTATAAACTTCAGTGTCATTTTCCCGAAAGGGGGCTGCAAGTCGTTTGGGGATCACTTGTTTGAACCACTTGCAGTCAGTCAGTTGACACTAAAATGACGTCACATATGGAACGCTTGACATTGCAGTTTGTACTGTTGTGAAATCAGTTAAACGTGTGTATACCATGAATTACGACAAGAATTATGCACCCTATACTTTAACACACAGTAAGACATATGAATTCAAAGGCAAGAAATAAAAATATTTGTTAGTCCTAATTTTGGCTTTATTTATTCTTGAAACAGAACTTAAATAACTTTTTCTGAATTATTTTATGCACTAAATTGCTTGTGAATATATAACTGTTTGCTAGGGAGTTTCTAATGTGTAATAACTTCAGAGTCAACTCAAAATGGGAAACATAAATACCATCAATGCTGCAGTTAATGCACTATATATATATTCCCTTTTTTATGTACTTTACATAGAAAGCCAGTGATTTCATCAAATGTTTATTGGGCTGATTATATGAAGTGGGTATTTGACAGATGAAAATGCGTGTTTACTCAATACGATGCTCTCTGTGGATCCCCATCACAAACGGCATTTACATACAAGTCGGAAATTTAAGGGTTTTAGCGCGAAGCGAAGCGATAGATTATCTGTGGAGAATCGAAACTCGGATTTCGTCGGCTTAAGTCACTAAATTTATTTCTGACCAAACAGGGAACATAAACAGAAGATATTCTGTATTAAACTTTAAAATTCATGCAGGTTTGTTAATTAGATAGGTCGATACTTCAAGGGGGAAAATATATACTTATATTTTACTCCTAGGTGTATTGGAGAAAGACGCTCTCGCACAAAATGAGAAACAGGAGAAAACGAATGGATGGTGACATTCCGGAAGAAGTCTTGAGAAGGCGGACAAGGAAGTGGCTGATGTGTAATTCTGATGATGGACCATTTATTCTACCTTGTGACGATAATAGTATTGATGTTAAACCTCTACATCAGGTTGCCACAACTCACGCAGTTAACCACAATAATTATTAATTTGTTGGTTTATATGATTCATCGTTAATTTATACTTATTCCAGTATTTCCATTCCTTTTTGTGAACAAATGATACATGCTTCGAATTAGTTACCATTAATTTACTTCTTTCTGAAAGCCAAAAAACAAACATACAGCGACTTTCAATATGTTAAAAGGCCAAGTGTAATAACATGAGTCACAATTCGTAATTAGATAGTAATATTTCGTACGTTTATGGAAGACTGATTCTAACTTAGCAGTCCTGTTATTTCTCGGTATAAATACATGTAAGTTTTAAAGTTAAGGCACTTGTCACACACACACACACACATATTAGAGTTTTAATTTTAAGTAACAAAGGTTGGCGTACAGAATTAGGAGAAGAGAAAGAAGGGTTTTGGATGGAGTTACTATTACATTTGGTTTAATGGCAATAGTTTTGAAATAATGCATACTTTACAAATGATTTTGAGGTATTGTATAAGAGTTGATAGGAAACTGCAAGTGGCCAGAAAGCCTGAGTCATTATTTTAAACAAGAATCAATAATTATAGCTTGTAATAAGATGCAACATGAATAATAAAAGTTATTTATATAGTTGATTATTATCATTCACTTTTATATGCATAAGTAAGATTCTGAACTTTATTCTTGTTGAATGTTTCAAAACGAGATAAGTCTAAACCAAAGCGATTCCAGAAGGTGGATCTTTTCTTGTGGGATACCAATGTTTTTGCAGATTTCTCCTGTCATTTAAATCAGTTTTTATAACATCTTGAGCTCCAAGAATCAAGTCAGTTTATCATTTATTGCATAATGTTTAAAATATTAGAGAAAAGAACATGAAAAGTAATAATTATATTTCAAGTTTTTCACACCAATTGATCAAACAAAAAAGTCAAGTCGAAATGTGTATATATATATGTGTTTGTGTGTGTGTGTTTATTTTTTGCATTGAACTTTTGTGGCAGAGGTTAATGAGTTAAGGAGTGCAATAAATGTTCTTCCAAATTGAAATAATAAAACTTTAAATAATAATAAATAAAAAAAGTTTGTTGACATTAATTCAGGCTACGAATGAAGTGCAAACAGGAGACCATTTTATTTTTATAATTTTTAAAGTGCTCAGAAAAAAACAAACAACAACTAAAACATACAGGCGAAACCAAAAGTCGATAATATATAATATAAATGTATTAGGAGTTGTTTCGTTTTAATTACTTGAATAATTTTTAATTATGTGGTGTACAACATTTACACTGACGAAGAATGGACTCGGTAAATCGCAATAGCTGAGTCATCGCATCACAACGAGATTGATAATACTTTTAATCACATCGACCTTTACTAGCCCACTACAGGTTAATAGCTAGATAAATACGTATATAAATAGTTAAATAAATGAACATAGGTTCATTACTGACATTAACGATTAATATCACTTGCTTGATCACTACCATCTTGTTCTCAGGTTGACAGACATAAACTATTAATTCCTTGAATTTATATATTTTCTATATCCAAGAAAGTATTTTGTCACAAACCAGCTGTAACATTTAAAACGTGAAACTAAATGTGTTTTAACTGTAAATAAAATACTCTTTTGTTGGTCTGAAACGTCGAGCCTGTTTTCTACATATACACAGACAACTTTCACCTCTCTTGTTTTTGCCTGGCATTACCATATACCTGATGGTACCATATACGTGGCATTGCTGTGTACCTCAGAGTACCAAAGCACATGAGTCTTCAGAGATTTTACTATTCCGGAATTAACATACTTAAAGGATTGTTTGTTTGTTTTTGGAATTTCGCACAAAGCTACTCGAGGGCTATCTGTGCTAGCCGTCCCTAATTTAGTAGTGTAAGACTAGAGGGAAGGCAGCTAGTCATCACCACCCACCGCCAACTCTTGGACTACTCTTTTACCAACGAATAGTGGGATTGACCGTCACATTATAACGCCCCCACGGCTGGGAGGGCGAGCATGTTTGAACTTAAAGGAAGACAGTTATCTAACACTTTGATCTTTTCGTCTTAGAATAGAATATTTAGTGACGTGACTAACGAGTTTATAAGTGCTCTTTGTTTTAGTGAATCAGAGGTTTAAAAAATAAAGTATTTGAAGTTACACAAAACAAAGTGTCGAAAATTACAGAGGTCTGCGTGAAGAACGGTCATTTTAAATTACACACTGCGGTTTTCTTATTTAAACCGGATAACATTTCGGAAGAATACTAAAAAATCATGTGCGTGTGTAAAATAAATACCCCCAAAATCGTTAGATAATTCGGCAAATTATATTTAAAAGTTACGAAAAACAAAAATAAAATTGGACTTTCTTTAGTGTTTAAAATTATTTCCAGAAGAAGAAAAAAATGATTTTTAAAGCTTAGTAAAGGTATTAATATTAAAGAAGTCAATCATAATGTTGCATAACTTTAAAATTCATACAAACAATTCATTCAATATCGAAAAATTGCCAACACAAATTGCATACAAGTGAATAAAAGTCTTATGAAAACTGAAGAGAAAATGTCCAGGGAGAACGGCGGACCTTGCACTTTCAACAGGTTTTACACACCTGTAAAAACTCCTGTATTTTCTAAGTATATATAGGTTTACGGTAGTTATGGAATATATTATTTATTTCTCTTTGTTTTATAGTTTTTATGTAAAGTCACACATGGGCTATCTTCTTACAGCCGTCCTTAATTTTGATTTGATCGACTAGATATAAGCAGCTAGTCAACAGCACCCACCGCCAGCTCTTGGGTTTTTCTTGTCTGATCGAATAATAGGACTTGGGGATTTGACCGCAAAGTAACAAGAGAGCTAACTTGTCACAGCTGTTGCTAGTTTTGAAATGATAGACTATAAAGAATAAAGCTTGTTGATAGCACCCATCGGATTCACAGTCTGAGCATGCTAACGACTAGGCTCGGAATTTTTTAAAGAAAATCTC
Source organism: Tachypleus tridentatus (assembly GCF_004210375.1). Taxonomy (NCBI): domain Eukaryota; kingdom Metazoa; phylum Arthropoda; class Merostomata; order Xiphosura; family Limulidae; genus Tachypleus; species Tachypleus tridentatus. The sequence goes on along the minus strand of NC_134834.1, from coordinate 131,636,123 downwards.
AGACATTTTGGAGCCAATGTTTGTCGAGTTTGTGCGAAAGACAGCTATATGATATTTAGATTTATTACACTGGTGGACGAGAACAATATATCGTCTTAGATAGTAGTGTTACTAGAATATTGAAAATATTGACTGGACAGATGTTAACAAGACAACAAAAAGCACGTGACTCAGTCAACAGTGCACATAAACCTTGTACTGAATATACAAGTTTAATTTAAACATTACATTTAAATAAGCTTCTCTATTAAAGAAAAAAGCAGTAAAGTTGGTCATTTACTGATAGAAAACAACGATTGTGTTTTAGCAATATCAACACTAGCCACACCCAACGGTTGCTATGGTTACTTTACACGTCTCGTTCAAGTCGACAGACTTATTGCGCGATGATAAGTATTGTTGATTATACTCTGAATAAAGTTACGTAAAATTGGTGAAGTACATTTAAAAGTGACGTGCAAACTTTTTGAAATTTTATTGATTTTGATTCATTCAATTAAAGATTATGAAAGGTAAACGATAACTTTCTTCCTTACCTCATCATACATAAACTGTAAGGTCAAAGCAGACTTTCCCACACCTCCACTTCCCACCATGATAACTTTGTGAAGAGCCGGCTGATTGCTTTTAGTCTTTCCCATTGAAGCCCCATCAGTGTTGGGTCTTTTGGTACTACACGTACTGCCAGAAAAACAACGTAGTATTGTTGTCATTTCTCTGTAAAGGCCACTATCAATTCCAAAAACAAACAAACCAACCAAACAAAAATATCCAATAAGTATACTACGACACTACTTTACACCCATGGAATGAAATTCTGCAACACAGTTTTAAAGCAGAAGCAAATTATCCTCTCTTGCTTGAGTGCGCTGCCAAACAGTTGTAAACGCAGTTGTTATGGCGTTTCAAACGAAGAAGGCTGTTTAAGAAATACGGATTAGCGTGTGATAGAAAGTTGTTGTAATATAATTTACCATGAAGAGACTTACTGAGAGATTTTGTTTTTAAAGACTAACGAGAACAAATACAACCCTACTTCTCACTCTGATAAGCCTCGAAGAAATGACACACAAACGAGCGAACAGTCAACAATTACAGCCGTCTGCTCGTACATGCCTATGCCCACGTGGCGCTAGGTGTAGAAATCTATTAATTTTATAATAGTATGGTAGACAGCATACATGAAGCAATTGTTTCATTCTTTTCACTGAAGTATTTTTCCACGGACTTTTAATTCTGAGAATCAATAATATAAATATATTCCAAGTTGCTTTTGGAGGGAAATATGCTGAAAAAGTATTAGGTAATTTTGAGTAAAAAACAACAACAAAAAACAAATACCGTTTGACTCTTAGCTCCTGGCTACAACTTAAAGTTGTGTGTAACTGTCTGAACGATGAAAATCAAAATGAATTGTATAAACTTAAGAATCTTGGTCGCAGCTTTCGAGCTTATTTACGATTTTTATTATTCAACCTTTGCTTAGGTTTGCGAGGATTTGAAATTAAAAGCTAAGCTCGTTTTTTGTTTGCAATCCCTGCTTAATATTGGTGAATAAACATACAATAGTAATTTTATGAATATTGAAAAATAAATTATTTAAACAAAGTGCTCCAATACCGCCCCGATAGCCCAGTTATAAGTCGGAAGGCTTCTAATACTAAAATATGGGTTTTGATATCTGGGATTGGCAGAGCACAAAGAGCCCATTGTATAACTTTGCGCTTAAAAAAGAAATAAACAAACAAAACAATTTAGATTATCTTCCTATTGATTGTTTTTGAGAGCCTTAAACACTAAGAAAATTACAATTAAATCACTTGCTTTGTTTGTATATATTCAAAACACTATTTCTATTTTTATAATGGTTTTTGGATCGTAGCATCTTCACAAGCCTGCCATAATTTGATGGTTAGGACGCTCAACTAACAATATAATAGTCACCGGCTTGAACCCTGTCACTAAACATCCTCGTTTCAATCCAGTGTGTTAGTTAGTTTAGCTTAAACAGCCAGTGTCTATCAAAAAGTTCATTTCTTCCCGCCTTGCTAGCAAAAAATGATCAAGTTTTAACCTGGAGGTGTGTGTGTTTTCTTTTAGCAATGCCACATCGGGCTATCTGCTGAGCCCACCGAGGGGAACCGAACCCTTGATTTTAGCGTTATAAATCAGTAGACCTACCGCTGTACCAGCGGGGGGACACGTGGAGAGGAAGCAATTTTATAACATCCTCGTGCTTTCAGAAGCCCCTCCAAATGTCACAGCGGTGTGTCTGCGAATTCAAACCACTAGAAACTGGGTTTCGAAATCCGTGGTGGGCAGAACACAGACAGCCCATTGTGTAGCTTTGCGCTTTATTATAAACAAACAAACCTTTCAGAAGTAGGGCCTTATAGGAATTCCTATTTTTTAATTGGTACAAAGTAGCCCGAGAGTTGGCAGTAGGTGGTGTTCACTGGCTACCACCCCTCTTCTCTGTTATTTCAGAATTAGAAACGGCTAGCCTAGATAGCCCTCGAGTAGTTTGCACAAAACCTAACAAAACCAACCAACAAAACGTTCGGCAGTTTTAATTGAGACATTCAACAGCTCGTGTTATAGTGTAAGATGTACAGTAAAAAAGGCGATCAAAGTTTCCACTCTTTAATATTAACGCGTAGCCCCGAGATGTATGTAGTAACTGCAAAAACATGTTCTATACTTTAAGACTGTGGGTGCATTATACGAAAGATAGTTAAATCCAATCGTTCGGTGAGAAAAGAGTAGACAAAAAGTGGACGTTCATTACTAGCCATTTCCTTCCATTCTATGTTTTCAAAATTATGGAGAGGCTGAAAACAGCTAGTCCTATCTGCAGTTTTGTGTGAAATTTTGAAATAATCATACTGACTATTTCGAATATGCTGGGTATATGGATTAAAAATATAGAAAGTATGTTTATTAAAATCACTTTTAGCTGCCCATGTCATTCTATGGAAAACAACAGTACTGTTTAACTCGATAACATTCGGAAAATAATAAACTAATGCATAGAGTTAAACATCGTAAGGCTAATTTTAAATTTATCCTAATTTAAGATCAGGTTTTGTGGTATGTTTTTTTCTATACGACAGTCTACATTATATAGATAACAGTAGAATATATACATATATATCCATAAAAGATTATTCCGTATCTTGATGCACTTCATAGAGTCATTTGCAAATCTACTTCTCTTTTATCTTTACACAGGAACCAAAGGAAACATTTCATTCGTGAAGAAAAAATGACCACATTTTATTGAAACGCTCGATTATCTCGTTTCTTGGTTTGTGATACATCTAAATTTTGCTAAATAATAGCAGTCTCTTCTAGAAATTAGGTTAACAATGACGAGATTAATTGAAACCTCTTCTACTTTTGAATACTTTTCACACTGGTTTCAGTGTTTCTAGATCATATGCTAAACTTGTTCTGCTTAATATCTTATGGTAGACCTGGTCCTCTACTTTTCCTCTAAAAATAAAAGTTGGCAAAAATACGTGATTTTTCGTTTTGTAATGTACAAATTTACATAGTGGACTATCTGCGCTAAGACCACTGCCGGTATTGAATCCTGATTTTTAGCGTTATAAACCCTCATATTTTAACACCGAAATACCAGCAGTAATATATAGTATAACATTTTTCTTTCTTTTCTATTGTAAGATATGAAGTTATTTCCGCGCATAAAGTCTCCCCGGTGGATGTTTTACCTTAGATATTTAACCTGGGAAGTTTACCATTGCAGGCCATTTTCCTTTCCTATTGCTTAAAGGAACAGCTCTTCTACTCGCAAAAACACGGAGTATCAGCTTGATACAAAGAGCGATTATCCTAAGATGACAAACAAGTTAAAGCACTTACGTCTCTCTTTCCGTGAAATAACAGGACAATAGGTAATTTACTATTAATTTTAAAGTAAAATTATTGTACTTAAGTGAAGCAAACATGCTTACATGAGTGTCAGCAACGCCAATCAGTTGCCATGGTGACTGTTTTTGTCTAAAAATGTAGGTGAGTACAGTTAACTTAAACTTGTCACGTAGCCATTTATAACTGTGTTAACTCTATGTGTATTAATTAACCTAATGCGCTAGGATATGTGGATGATATATTGCAAAACTGTGTAATATTATATCAAGTGTGTGTGAATGATTTACCACTATAGCTTACAGCTGTATATTGTTATATTAAGTATGTGTGAATAAATTACTATGTCACTACTTAATGTCGTGTCAAGATGTGTGGGTAAAATTTATCGCGAATCTGTGAAATAGACCTACTACGTATGAATGTATTATGGTATGCGATTTGTTATTTATGTTTGAATAAGTTACCACGTAGTTATGTCATTACGTGTCAAAATCTGTGTACGAGTTAGCACAAAGTTGCTTTGTATATCAACTATGTGTAAATGAATTACCACATAGCTATGTAGACTGTCAAGATGTTTGAACGAGTCACCACGTGTCAAAATGTGGAATGAGTTACCACGTCGGTACGTACCATGTCAAGATGTGGTATGAGCCACTTTGTAGCTACGTACCGCATTAAGATGTGGAATGAGCCTCCATATAGCTACTTACTGTGTCAAGATGTGTGAATGAGTTACCACGCAGCTACGTACTGTGCTATGTTAACATGTGGAATGCATCATCATGTAGTTATGTACTGTTTCCAGATGTGTGAATGAGGTACAACATAACTACTTACTGTGTCAAGTGAAATGAGATACCACATAACTAGGTACTCTATCAGATTTGCGAATGAGTTTCCACATAGTTGCATACCGTAGCACCACTTGTTAAGAATTTTAAAAGGCTAAACATGAAATCCCAAAATTCATTACCAGTTCAATTCGCCTCCACGTAGTTTCTCAACGCACCGCGCGCGAGCACGGGCCCACTTTGCCCGGGTTAGTGTTCTTGACTCAAGGATACACCAAGTATTTTAAAAGACAAAGAGGCCCGGCATGGCCAGATGAATAAGGCACTTGACTCGTAATCTGAGAGTCGCGGGTTCAAATCTCCGTCACACCAAACATGCTCGCCCTTTCAGCCGTGGGGGTACTATTATGTGACGGTCAATCCCACTATTCGTTGGTAAAAGAGTAGCTCAAGATTTGGCGGTGGGTGGTGATGACTAGCTACCTTCCCTTTAGTCTTGCACTGCTAAATTAGAGACGGCTAGCTCAGATAGCCCTCGTGTAGCTTTGCGCGAAATTCAAAAACAAACCAAACCAAAGAAAACCTGGCAGTGATTAAATCAATCATACACTATAGATATTAGTTTGATTGTATCTGTATAATATCATATAATCCAGATATTATTTTACCTGTATCTGTATAATATCATATAATCCAGATATTAGTTTAACTGTATCTGTATAATATCATATAATCCAGATATTATTTTACCTGTATCTGTATAATATCATATAATCCAGATATTAGTTTAACTGTATCTGTATAATATCATATAATCCAAATATTATTTTACCTGTATCTGTATAATATCATATAATCTAGATATTAGAGCGACTGTATCTGTATAAATGTTTTATAGTATTTAAGCTTAATTTGTACTGCTTTTTCTTTATAATGTTTTAGTTCAAAACATTTCCAGTATCTGATGATAATTTAAGGTGTAGACTAAATGTACTGTTTTTATTTTATTTTTTTACATCTGAACACTGCATAAGAGTCACTGTCAGAGGATGTTTGACTTCTTCTCAGGAGATATTTGCAGACTTGGTCTAAGGAAATGTGTTGTATTTTTATTAAATTATCCAATGGGGATGGGTAGAAATGATGTTTCCAATACATTTAGTTTATGTCATTGCCTATGAATAGGATATTGTATATGTTAGCGACTCTTCTCCTTTTCAAGGCATCTGATATTCATTTTATAAGAACTTGACGTTAAATTGACTTTAGACGTAGGTGGTTTATTTCTTGCATTGAGGTTTGCCATGTTGATTTGTGTGTTAGAAGTAAAAATTAAAACATTGCAAATAGAAGTATGCCTTACACATACATAATTATGGGGGGACGGACCACTAAGTGGGGTAGATGGTTGGTCATTATGGAAGACTGAGGACACAAAGACTTGAATTATCTTCCATAAACCTTTATAACAATTATTCATATACCTTAAATATATCTTCCTCCCCCCAAAAAAAGTTACTTCGACTGTGTCTAAATTATACTGGATTCGCAAGGTAAGAAGTACATGTAAAAATTCCAGCAAAATAAAAATTTCCAAATCAATAAGATAAATCAGTAATAAAGTAACATCATCCAGTATACTCATTGACTGAACTTCTGATGATTACCAAACATATTTTTATCACAAAAAATACTTAACGGGGAATAATAAAATATGTATGCATGTTACAATTGAATAATAACAGTGAATGTTTGTAAGTATGGAAATTCACCCACATAAATTTCCCTTCCCTCTTAAATCACTTAATATAGGCTAGATTTCAGATAAAATCATATACCTCTTATCTATAAAAAACTAATGTATAGTTTATTAAGTTATTTTAATTGTTTAAACACGCACTGCATTAAGTCCATTTACAACTGCTGGAAAAATAATACCCAGGAGCTTTATTTCACCTTTTTTTTTCTGCCTGGCATATGGTGGTTAGGACGTTCGACTCAAAATATGCGGGTTCGAATCCACATTCCACAAAACATGTTCGCCCTTTCATCCATGGTAGCGTTATAATATTACGGTCAATTCCACTATTCGTTGACAAAAGAATAGCCCAAGAATTGGTGGTGTACAGTGATGACTAGCTGCCTTTCCTCTCTCTGGTCGATCACTGCAAAATTTGGAACGGCTAGCGCAGATAGTCATTCAAGTAGTTTTGCGCGAATTTTATAAAAAACCAAGCCCATCTCACATATTGTGTCTCTGACTCCAGGTTGCTTTCGTACTTTCAAGTTGGACGCATGCGCTTGGTTGGTGCACTGTGAATTCTCGAAATTGGAGAATATAGGCATAATATTTTAACACAGTACCTTAATTCAGTTTATCTTCTGTCAAGTTAATTTTACTTGTCATAAAACGTTAATATTAGGCCTATTATACAGTTCAACACTACATTCTTTATCTGGTCCGTTAGGGGCTTTCAAGAATTAGAAGAGTGTATCATTACAGTATTCCAATCACACCATGTTCTCTCTATCTAATGTGACAGCGCTTTTCTTTTAATCCAAAGCTAATCTGGCTTGCTTGGACACAATGAACACAATGGTGATCGCAACACTATTTATTTAAACCACTTGTTACATTTCTTATGGAAAAAGCATAACAAAGTACCAAGTTGTTCAAGTCAGTAATAGCAAGTTTAGAATTCAAAAGGGTGTATAAAGAGGCGCGATCGCACACTGGAGAGGTTGCTAGTAAAGAGTTTGGTTTGTTTTCAATTTCGCGCAAGGCTATATTAGGGCTATCTGCGCTAGCCGTCCTTAATTTATTAGTGTAAGACTAGAGGGAAGGCAGCTAGTCATCACTACCCACCGCCAACTCTTGGGCTACTCTTTTATCAACGAATAGTGTGATTGACCGTCACTTTATAACGCCTACACGGCTGAAATGGCGAGCATGTTTGGTGTGACGGGAATTAGAACCCGCGGTCCTCAGATTACGAGTCGAATGCCTTAACCACCTGACCATGTTGGGCCTGCTAGTAAAGAGAGACAGCGTGAGGAATTGCAATCTTCGTATATAGCAGTGGTTATCAACCTTTTCTGATTTGCGGCACACCTGGAAAGCCCTAACGTTTTTTTAGGTACACGTTATAGGCAAGCGTTAAAAGCCTTAGAACGAAAATTACGGCCAAAACAAGCGATAATAATGTAATTGTGCATCACGTTTAGATACACGTAACACAGACGAGTTAACTTAAAAAGCCTTAGAACGAAAATCATGGCCAAAGCAAGCGATATTAATGTCATCTGCACATTGAAAAATACTATCGCTTGCTTTGGTCGTGAGTGTCGTTCTAAGGCTTTTTAACGACTTTGTGGTACAGCAGAAAAATCAAAACTTTTTAATTTTACATATGTTTTCAATGTGACACTTGTGCCTGCTTCCGAGAGCAAATCAAATTGAAGCGAGGCTCTAACGTAGACAAACAAGCTCGCATTTCATCATCGACTGTAAGATGCCTCTCTCTCTTTCTGGCTTTAATTTCAGTCAGTGCTGAAAATCCAATTTCGCAAAACCACGAAGATGCAAATGAAAGCAGAACTTCAACTACTTTTGAACTGATTGCAGGATATGAATTTTTAATGGAGATCCAAAACTCATCCAAGCTCTTTTCTGGAAACAATGACTGATAAAATTTGTCGTTTCGTAAATCAATGAGCTGTTGTTCTTCCTCCTCAGTTGTAAGATTTGTTATCTCGTTGATTCCGAATGGACAGGTCACCCAGTTATATTCGTCGACAGCAAGTGACGGGAAGTAATGTTTTAGTGCGGACTGTAGGTCGCTTAATGTGTTCAAAATTTGAGGGACAATTTTCTTCTTTGACGGACATTCGTTAACAGAAGGAAAACAATCAATGACTCCTTTCGAGATCTTATTCTTCTACAGCATCACCTTTTCATCGAAGGCCTTCAGTTTGGACGTTGCAGTAATAATGTTTTCAGATGGTCTTTGATGAGAAATTAAACCTTCAGCCACCAGATCTCATCATGAAAAGAAAATTCAAAACCTGCTTCCTCAACTTCCAAGAAAGAAATTACTTCAGTTTTTAGTTAGACAAGACGCTTTAACACCTTTCCTTTCGAAAGCCATCGAACTTCAGTGTGATACAGTAGCTTTTTGTAGTCTGAATCCATCGCCTCACAGAGAAGAGAGAAAAGTCGAGATTGAAGTGGCCGAGACTTGATGAAATTCTCGATTCATAACAGACTGCAAATCGTTTGGCAAAGATTTGGAGGCGAACTCCTCTCTATGAATCATGCAGTGAACAATCCTAATGTTTGGATTTTATTGGCGCACCAGAGTGACGAATCCTTCTTTTTTCCTTGCATTGAAAAACAGCCATCGGTGCAAACGTTGACACAGTTATTCCAATGTAATTTGAAGAGCAAAATGTTTTCATCCACCAACTCGAAAATGTCTTAGCCTTTCGCTGTACTTTTTAAATCTTTGCAAGATAAGTATTCGTTTACGATTTTTTCATCTTTTATGAATCAAACAAAAAAAAGCCAGAACTTGAGCTTTTCCACTAAGTCAGTAGATTCATCAGCTTGAAGAGACCATAGCAGAGACAATTCATCTTCAGGCGCTTAGCAAACTTGATCCTTCAAATCCGACGACAAGTCTACAATTCTGCGCGAAATTGTGTCATTAGACAGTGTAACCTGTTTAATCTTTTTGGCGGTATCCGTTCTAAGCATAGTTTCAATGATGATTGCTAACGCTGGCGCGATGACCGATTCGGCCTCCGTATGCGCTTTCTTGAGTTTTGCCAACAATTGAGCAACCTTATAACTTGCAATCAATCCTTTTTCGGGCAGCTTCATGTAGTTCACAAGCTTCCTTGATTGTTCATGTTGTTGAGCCGCGAGATTCTTGAAGTATTCTTTTGGTTTATTCTTCGCAGCTGAATGTTTTGTTTCTAAGTGTCTCTTCAGTTTTCTAGGAACAAGCGCCTCGTTCGATAAAGCTGCATTGCAGAGTAGGCAGAATGGTAATTGAAAATGTTCAGATTCCAAAGCGATAAAACCGTATTCGTTGTATTCGTTTTTGTACTTTCGTTTGATTCTTTGCTTTTGATTCAACACATTCTCCTTTGCAGCATCAGACTTAATTAAATATTTTACATGAATAAATGATAAAGCTAATTCATAAACGATAAGCACGAAGTTCTGCAGTTGATATAAAATTCCTACCTACAGCGTAGTAGCTGTAGTTTACCGCAGAATGAGAACGTGTTCCAGAAAGCAGTTTTATTGTTTGATGCATCATTTATGACGTACGAAACGCTTGTTGCGCCACAAGTAAACTAACAGTCAAACCGTTGCAGTCGAGAATGAAATTTAAGTATGAACTTCTCAGTGCTCGAGTTCAATGAAAACCATCAAATGTTTTGGAAGGTTTCAGAGTGTCTCTATAGTAGCTTTTATTAACTGATGTGTTCGACTTGCTTGTAAAATCCCAAGAAAGTTGAATGTGTTTCAAAAACACCGCGGCACACCTGCAAATATCTCGCGGCACACAGGTTGAGAATCATTGGTATATAGTCACATTTTTATCTCATATTAAGACAAAAAAAGGTTTTCTGTCTCAGGTTGATACAACCACTCTAAAATACTGTCTGGTACAATCCACAAAGTCAATATTTATTCATTTTAAATCCAACGCGGACATTGTAAACATTCATATGTTCAACATACCTCACTTGATTTTATTATCAATTAGAAGCAGATCTCGAAAACCTCTTGTTGTACAAGTCCGCTTTTTTTTTAAATGATAAACTATTTTCTTCATTATCAAACGTGGTATCACTGATCAACAGGTTCTTTAGAGTTAAATGCGTGTATTCATTCATACAAATGCGAATTGTAACGTTCTTCAGTGTTTATACATAGACCAGTTCAATCATTTTTAAGTAAAAAATATATTTAGAATGCGTAAAACAGCAGTAAAGTCATGAGTATGTTTAGGTATGGAATAAAAATATAGAGATTACGATTAGGTCGTCTGTCATGTCATACAATAAATAATATTACCTACAGCGTAGACTAAGAGTGAGGAATTATGGTTCATGTATTGTTTCATAATATTTCAATCATAATCGAAATTAATTTTCTACACAAGTGTCTCTTTCTCTCTCGGGAGGCCCTACATGGCCAGGTGGGTTAAGGCGTTCGACTCGTAACCTGAGGGTCGCGGGTTCGAATCCAGGTTGCACCAAACATGCTCACCCTTTCAGCCGTGGGGGTACTATAATGTGACGGTCAATTCCACTATTCGTTGGTAAAAGGGTAGCCCAAGAGTTGGCTGTGGGTAGTGATGATTAGCTGCCTTTCCTCTAGTCTTACACTGCTAAATTAGGGACGGCTAGCGCAGATAGCCCTTGAGTAGCTTTCGCGAAATTCAAGAACAACAACAACTCTCGGGATTTGGGTGATCTTATGCACCCTGGAGGATCAGGTGCGCTTTGACCTCTTCCTCCTTCCTTTACTTTCATGATCATGCAGTGTAGGTTGGTATGGCTACTGCTTTAGTGTCAGAGTGGTCTGTACTTACTCCGACCCCTTCTTAGAGCAATGTCCATATACTAGTTTCGTACATTTATCGATATTATTTGCGCTATCAGTAGGAACTCTAGTTTGATGGTGGTCTTTTTTTTTTCTTCTCCCTTACATATATATTTGTTATTTTAATTTATTTTTGTGTTTAAAATATATGTTGATCGGGGAGAGATGTTTAGGACAATCTCCATCGTGTATGCGGTACCTGTCTAATTCGCATAATAATTCATTTTTCATCCAATTTTTATCAAAATACGTTATTGTATTATGGAGGAGTCTAGCTACTATGGTTGGTATGTTTGAATATTTGTGTATGAAATTAGATGATGTGGTTCTGGGAACTCTGTATGCTTTCGTGAGGAGTGTGTTTTGTATTGTTTGCAGCTTGGTTTTGATTATTTTGTCACTTGCTGTAATCCAAGCTGGAGCTGCATTGTCAATTACTGGTCCAAAATACAGGGCGCTCGGAAAGTCACTGTGCACTTATGTATTTATTAACAGACATGTTTCAATATAGAATACAGGAGGTAAATATGAATGACAATTATAAACAATGTTGAAAGTGACCTCCGATGGCATCAATACAGGCTTGGATCCTTCTTATTTTGTTTCTAAACACCACCATCAGTTGCTGGCTTGAAATAGCCAGAATGAATGCTGTTATCGCTGCTTTCAAGTCATCCAGCGTGCGCGGACGATCTCGATACACTGCAGATTTTGCTGTTCCCCATAGATAAAAAGTCTGGATGACCACAATCTTGAATTTTGTGAATTAACGTAACCAGAGAGATGGAACCATGCTTCGTCGGTGAAAAAGGTCACATCCAATACATTAGCTGTATTCTCTTCGATAAATCGGTTAAACCATCTGCAATAGCGTATTCGTTTTTCATTATCAGTTGCTTCCAGTTCTTGCACCGCCATTATTTTGTACGGGAAGAGCTTTAATTTCTTTCTGACGGCCTTATGAGCAGTTCCAAGACCAATATCATGCTGCTGAGCTAACTTTCGTAATGATTTTGATGGACTCTGCATCACACTGTCAGAAATATCCAACAGTTTCTCCTCCGATAGCTTTGCTGACCTTCCACAGCGTTTGGCATCATTGACTGATCCTGTTTCCCAAAACTTATCAACAAGGTTACGAACTGCATTGCGATGTGGAACAGGTGTATCTGGGAACTTTTCAGCAAATCGCTGTCGCACCACATCTATGTGTCTACCAGCTTCTCGGAATACGTGTTCGACGAGCCATACACGTTCTTCAGTTGTTAAAACCATACTGGGATCAAAATCTGAAATACAATAAAATATGATTACAAAACTGCACAGTGACTTTCCAAACACCCTGTATGTTTTGTAACTTTTTTAGTATATTGCCTGTTCATGCTCCACTATTCTTGCCAGTTAGACTCCTAGAATAGTTGGTTCTTCGCCAGATTTTACTTTTAATTTCATTTAAATGGTTAATCCATGTTAATTTTGAGTCATAGGCTAAACCAAGAAATTTTGCCGATGTGGCAGTTTGAACTAGTATTTCAGTCATATATATATTTCCGGCTGTACTTTTTTATATCTTGTCAGCTTGGTAAATACGACTAGTTGTGTTTTTGCACAGGTCTCATTTCAAGACTAACAGATATTTTGAGGCTCCCGTATTTTGGCTCTTCTCACTATTAGCTCGTAAAATCTTACGAAAATAACCTTAAGACATCTGCACTCAGAGAATGATATGGGCGTGTTTGTGCCAGTAATTACTGATTCGAGGGATAAAACAGTGTCAGTTACGTGGCAGGAGAAATTCTATAGGCTGGAGCAGATGACATCTAGTGTATAATTAAATCATCTTTGTGCAGAAAAAGGCAACTCTTGTAAAAAATAAATAAATAGATTAGATGTGGCGTCGTCTATCGAATGTTATAAAAGCCCCCCTCCAAAAAAAAAAAAGAATATCCCAAAATTACTTGCTAAATAGTAATAGGAATATCATATTCAACGCAATACAAAACTTCATTATATCCAACAAGATACTAAACTGCTAATAACAGAATCGTCCCAGCTTAATCCTTATTATGAAGCAAACTTTAAGAAGTCAGAATATTAACTATGATTAAGCACACGAGCTACATAAGTATGTCACTTCATAAATGATGAAAATATAGAAATACTCTTTATTGTTAAAATGCAGTGAAAATGAAAACAACAGTTCCAAGTGCTACAGTATTATGAAAAGAGAAAAACAGTAAACTGACTTTTCTCACCTGATATTTCAATTTAAAAGAAGATTGGAATTTTCAACTTGAATGGAGCATTATTCGCTTATGAGTTAAAGGAACAGATCAGAGATCCCTAGAATTCTGGTTTTGATCCCCGATTTTGAGCTAGGCGGTCAGTCATGTAGCAACCGTACTACAAGATTTTTTTTTCGTCTCTTCTGACCTGAACTGCAGGGTTGATGTCACTTTTAGAACACATCTGCAGATGAATATGCAGAGTGTGTTCAGCAGCACCACGTCTCGAAATTCGAACTCTAATACGAATATCGATACACTACTAGTTAAGGTATATCCAGTCCCAATTCAAAATAAAGTTTTACGCATAATTATTTGTAATTTATCTCCACATCATAGTCTAGAAGTGATATTAGGAAAAAGTTTGGTTTGTTTAGAATTAAGTACAAAGCTATACAATAGGATATCTGTGCTTTACCCATCATGGGTATCGAAACTCGGTTTGTAGCAGTATGAGTAAAGATATACCACTATGCCATTAGAATAAAGAAGCTAATACGTTAACTACAAATGTAAATGGTTATTCGCACATTTTATTGATCGGTAATTAAGGTGCTAAACTGTTGACCCAAAGGTTTTTGGTTCGCGCTTAGGTGCTGTGGGTGTGTTGACGGTTGATTGCTACAATTCGATTAGAGTAGCCCAAACATTGTAGGTGGGCGCTTCTAGCTAGTTGTATTCCCTCTAACGTATTAGGTCAAAACTGTGAATGACTAGGGTGAACAGCTATTGTGTAGCTTTGGATAAATACCCGACTTGAATACAACAGCCCCCACTGGCAAAGCGATGTAACTGCGTACTTACAACGCTAGAATTCGGATTTCGATATTCGTGGTGGGCAGAGCACAAATAGCCCATTGAGTAATTTTGTGCATAATTTCAAACAAAATAACATTTGGATGAATATCCGACTCGCAGAATATTTCATTCAGTTTTATAATGGAATTACTATGACTCTAGCCTGATTTTCTACACTTTCATTGCTAATGTATAAAAAATCTATTTTTATTCGACGACTTATTATAACATTGTTTGATCATAAAACTCCAAAACGACATTCTCTTCCTTAAAAGATTCACTTACTAAGTTCAGCCTCTATGTGTGTGTTTTTTGTGATATTAATGCTTGTACGTCTGTTAAAAACATAATTTGTCGCTTCATTGAAAGATCGCTTTGAAATTGGTTTCACCAAACAAGTGGTAAAACATTGCCCAGATCATGCTAGTAAATTGTACGAAAATATTTCGTCCACAGTTGTAATCTTACAACTGTTGCTACCCAGTTGATGTTTATGAGCCTTTAGAAAGTCCTCTTGGAAGAAGCCGATAACACAAACTTTGATATTTATTGATTTTTTTCAGGCATTTTGTGGCATTTTAAGACATTAGTTTTTTTCTACTTAATACACAGATGTCTTACTTAATCATACACGATACTTCAGTAAAATTATTCTCTCCGTTTTTTAATTGACATTTTATGTGTGTTTAAATTTGTCCAATCCAGTAAGCTCTCACCTTATCGAAGAAGCATATCTGCTTATCACTGGCACAGGAAACTCTATACCCCACTAATAATGTACACAAACTTCTTAGCCTACTTAACAAAACAGAATAATATGATTAATTATTTATCAAATAACATTTGCTTCTCTGGTTTGATATTGAAAATGTCAAGCGCGCACAACAGCAAAAGACTTTACAAAGTATAAGCCAAAACTATCCATCCTGCTCAATATTTTAGGTGCGATTACAAAATATAATCATGTAATCATTATTTAACTTGTTCTACACAACTGCAAAACAAATAACGAAACTTTGGTATTACAAATTTATAATGCATTTAAATGTTGTTAAAGTACAATTGAAGTACAATAATCTAAAGTTAATTAACTTCTCGTTACCAAACATTTTTATTTTTGGACAAGGACTCAGTAGGCGAAAAGAATCAAATTATGTTTGTTTCGGAGTTATCACTACGTAAGGACTATCTCTTCATAATCGTCTGTAATTTCAAATTAAGAGATAGAGGGAAGGCAGCTGGTCAACATTACTAACTACCAACTTTATGGTTACTGTGATTGAGTAGTGGGATTTGACTGTTACTCGTATAACGTACCCAGGATTGTAAAAATGCAGAGTGCGATTTTATGGCAACTGAACGTGTACTATGTAAAGTATTCCCGTATCTACAAAGTCACATCCGGCCCAAAACGCAAAAGGATGCTATAGATCTTAGGTAGAGAAGCAATGTCAATAAATAACAAACATCTGCTGCGTGTTCATTTTCATTACTTTAACTTTACTACAACAATTGTTATGACAGGAACACCTCTTCCAGGCTAACGAAGAGTGATTATTATTAATTAGACCTTTCATTAGACGTTGTTATTAGGCCTACTATATTTTTTGATAACGCATTCTTTATCTAGTCTTTTAGGAATTTTCAAGAATTAGAAAAGTGTATAATAATAGTATAACAACCGCACTATCTTCACCATATCCATTGCTGACAATATGTCTTGTTTAGTCCACAGTTGTGTATCTCAGCTAGCTTGACGTGTGCTAGAATAAGCCTTTGCAGCACATAACTATTTTCATCAACTTAACACATTTCTTCATTGCTCAGTCACTTTAAAGAGAAGAAATATCAATTTTTGGAGAAAAAAAAACTTAGTTTTCCAAGCATATAAAAACGAAAAATATATGACGTTTCTGATTTCAAACAAAAACTGGAGATTATAAGATGGACAAGCATTGACTGTTGTACGAAAACACAGTGAGGACCTCGACGATGTACACATACACTTTATCACGTGCAATACCGTATTGTTCTGCCTCTTTCAATACATGAACGTAAGTGGCTGACATCTTATGTTTTTATGTCTGTTAACATCATACTAGGTTATATGCAAGTGAAAATTGTTTCTGTTGTCAGATTAGGGTACGTAAGTATGGCTTAAACTGCATGTACACGCTCCAATAGCATAATATTACAGACTAATAATCAGTTTTTAGAAGGGATAAACGGTCAGAAATAAAATTATAATAATCGAAATATGGATAATCAGTCTAGCTGAATAACAAGTGTAAATGACGACGGAAAGATGGACTGTCTCACGAAAAGTACAGACTAGCAAACTAAGCAACAAACATAAAAAGAGAAACGACCTGAATAATTGATAGCCCAACTAACTCGTTAAATCATGAACAAGTGAACAGTGAGTGACAAATGGAGGGGGAAGGATATGCTGATTGAAAGACAAAAGAAAAAAAAAACGCCTTGTGTTGACAGCTGGAGGGCGCACTGTTCGGACTTCAGATTTTGATTCTTCGCTCCTTTTCATAGAATTTTCTCTATCCATACCAGCCGTTTTTACATATATATGTAATGGCTAGATTAGGAAGAACGTATCGATGGACAGATAAAAAAAAAACTCCTAGACTGACAGACAGTGGAAAGAAGTGTTGGGATAGACAGTAGGGCGGAAGAACTTTTGCAAATCTTGTGGATAAACTGTTAGATTGTTGTTGTTGTTGTTGTTTTGAATTAAGCACAAAGCTACACAATGGACTATCTGTGCTCTGCCCACCACGGGTATCGAAACCCGGATTTTAGCGTGCAAGTCCGCAGACATACCGCTGAGCCACTGGGGGGCAAACTGTTAGAAAGTGATAGCTTATTTATGGGTGTATAAGAAGATGGAAATCTCATGTCAGGATTTTAACGTTATTCTATTATTTAATGATTTTATACTTTGAAATTTTAATTAGAAGATATCTAAAGTGGTATTATTCTCAGTTATATATTATATAGTTTCAGGTTTTCTGTAATTTAGTGCAAAATTCAGCGTCTTAACGACAGGAAATCGTTTCATTTTTCTACCACAATACTTTAAGTTCGTCAAACTATAGGATTAACATGCTAATCACTCACTTGCTAATTCATTCGGTATTTGTAGAACTTTGTTGAAACACAAAATCAACTTGTAAAAAATCCGAAGTAGCAGATGACAAACAGACTAAAATGTTGTTTGGGGGCCCCGTGTCATGGGGATATTTTAAAAAATCTATCTGAGCTTTGGTTTTTGTATTTTTAGTGTTCTACGTATTTGACAAAAAAGTATTTGATTAATATGATCCAAAACCACATCATTTAGTAAAGGACGGACATTTACAAATTGCAGCAGTAAGCACTTCTCTGTCAGGTACACGTCGTGTGCATAAACTGATTGTCTGCAAAGTGTAGTACAAGAACAGTACATGTGAGTTGAGAATTATGATTTGTTTTAAATTTCGCGCAAAGCTACATATGAGCTTTCTGAGCTAACCGTCCTTATTTTAGCAGTGAAAGACAAGAGAGGAGACGGCTAGTCATCACCTCCCCGCGCCAACTCTTGGGCAACACTTTTACAAATGAATAGTGGGATTGGTCATAACATTATAGTGCCCCCACGCCTGAAAAGGAGAGCATGTTTGGTGGAAAGGGTACTTGAATACGCCCTTCGCAGATTGTGAGTCGAACGTCCTAACCACCTATTCTGCCGGGCCTATAGCTTCAGAAAAATATTAATACAACGGTGCTAGTATGCAAGTAGAAATTACTTTTTAAAGTATATTAGTATGTGTTATATTGGTATATTGTTTGCCATGTAGTAATAATGCCGAAGGATGAGGGGTCCCAAAATTTTTTCCGTTTAGAGGCATAATTTGCTAGCATCGCTTTTTCGGTAACTGAACAGTAAATTTTACAGCTAACTCTACTCTAGACAATTCTAGAAGTCATCATATCATGTTATTATTTCAAATAACAGGACATTTTAATTTTGAAATTAATTGAATGTCGATATGTATCAAATTAATTATATTTGCCAACAAGGTTGATACACGCAATTTTCTTTCGTAACATAAATATATTTTAATATACAAACATCAATACAATTTATAATAACAGTTATTACAAATAATTGTTCATGTACAAGAGTTACAAACTTACAAACAATACGGAGTCTTCTATCAGGTCTGGAACCCAATATTTTAAAAAGGGTTCACGAAGAGCATATTCTAGAATTGTTACACTTCGCGACTGACTCCGTATAATATACACGAGTTCGTCTACACATTTGCATACGTTAAGTATTTGCACTTTGAATTTTGATACACCATGTACTTCACAAAATTTGATAGACTTTTTTGATAATGTTTTTAATGAAATATTTTTATTAAGTATTTGTTTGTGAAAATAGTCTGTTTCGTTACTAGTCTGAGTGCAAAGTGATTTGGTGTTATGATTAAAAAAAAACATTTGTTCCAAAAATCTCAAATATTATGTGTAATCTCTGAAACCTCCTAAATGCATTTCAATCGTTTGTTTTCAGTAAGACTTTATAATTTATGCTATTTTCTATACTTTAATTATGTAGGGTCTGTCACTTGGCTAACCGCGAAATCATTATTAAAAATGAGGAAATAAATATAAATTATGCTTTTTTTGTGCTAGAATAACTACATATTATAACACGAAAATACAAATGTTTAGTATAAGTAGCTTAAGACTCATAACGATATATATTATTTTTTATTATATTGATCTCCCAGTCATGCCCAGCAGACATTACATAATTTGCACTGACGCACGTGCACTCGTCCACCTATCCAGTAATATAAGACTGACCATTAGTCTTTCCTGTGTTTTAATGGACTTGTATTTTGCAATATACAGTCGCATTTCAATAATTATACATTATATATGTGTATAGATTATTATTATTTAGAAATAAATTATTAAATTTATTCTTCTTAAAATATAGAACAATAAATGAAGAAGTAGAGAAAATAATTATCTCCTCTAGCTACAACCTTCGTACTCGGTTGCTGTTACACATACGTAAGTTGCCTTTTAAAATTTCGCACGCGGAGGATATCAAACAAAATTTTTTAGGCTTTATGGATACACTTGAATAACCAAAAATCATAAAAGCTTTATTGATACGATAGAATTCCACTATAATTTATTAAGCTTAGTAACTAAGATGTAACTGTATAAAAAAAAATCGACCAGACTAAAGACACAACCTACCTTCTTGAAAACTTCGTTTGAAAGAACGTGGTAGCTTTTTCACAAATTAAAATGAACGAGAACCCCCTGGTGGACATCCTTAGCTGTCGAGTGGTTATTCCATCTGATATAATGAATTAAGTGCATATAAGGGACCATTTTGAAAAGTGCAAAGAGGTGAATGAGACCAACGCATTTGATTCAGTACTATAGACTTAGTATTTTGACATCACAAACATCTAATTTTAACCAGTGCTGCATTCAACATACCATGTGACTCACTAAAAATATATGCTTAGATGCGTTCTTTTAATATTTACTTTTAAATTAAGAAGTTAATTCATATATAACATTGCAGTTTAAATTATAATCTACAGTTGGATTTCAAACTCACTGACATAAATTTATAAAATAGTAGATCAATAAACTTTTGAATGCAAGTCAACAAACGCGATGTCATGACCTTTGACCTGTGAAAGGGTTAATTAATGGTTAGCCTTACGCTGCTTACAAGCTGACTGTCCTCCGACGAAGTTATCTAATGTCCTCGTAGAAATACTAATGTCCGAAGTTAATTCACTGAAGTTAAACGGTTTGTATTGTTCGAAATATATAAACGTTCCTGGTCAAATATAATATACTGACTGTAGCAAACCAACAATGTTAAAACTGTCTCCCCGCGTGTTGTGATGACTACCTTTTTTACTCTTTAGGCGAGGTTTTCAATTCAATTGGCCCAACGATACTGACATTTACGTAGATTCTTACGCTTGATAATCTTCTACAAATTTGGAGAACAGGCAGGACTTTCGCATTAAGCATTGAACAACAAAAGTTACTCGCACTTCTAAATACATATATAACTAAAACAAGCATCAATATTAAAATAAATACATTATAGTAAATTCGTTACACCTTCAATTTGAGAGAATTAAAAGAGTTGGCGGTGGATGGTGATGACTAGCTGCCTTCTCTTTGGTCTTACACTGCTAAATTAGGGACGGCTAACGCAAATAGTCTTCGTGTAGCTTTGCGCGAAATTCAAAACAAACCAAAGATACATAGATACATAAAGAAAAGAAAGTTTCCACGAGTTTTGCCTAAGATAAACATGTTAGTTAATAAATTTGCTCACAGATGTCTCTTGCATTGATAGATATTCGTAGTACAGCTTAGTGAACCACTAATAACTATAATCAAGAAAAACAGGTTTAACATGATTAAGGATATGTTACATGACTGATTGACCATCTATTTACATTATATTGCATTAAAGATATAAATCACGAAAACGATTTAATACATATTATTGTGAATTTATTCAATAGTTTACTAAAGTGGATACAAAGGGAATCTGAGCAAGCTATGAAATTAATTTACCATTTGTTTGCAATTAAGAAGACCGCAGGATACAAAAGGTCCCTCATGAAAACTATAAGAAAGAGACAAATGGAATTTCTAGGACACATCTGTAGGAAGAATGGGATAGAGAAACAGATGCTATGTGGAAAAATAGAAGGGAGGAAAAGCAGAGGGTGTCAAAGAACTAAATATATCGACAGCCTCAATAACTATGTCACCAAGAACTCAATGAGCAACATCGAGTTGATAAGGAGGATTGACAACAGAGAAGTCTGGCATGCCATGGTCGTCGATGTCTGCCGCAGATTTGACACATGAAGAAGAAGAAGAAGACCGCTATACAATAAGCTATCTGTGATGTACCTACCGTAGGTATTGAAACCATTTTTTTAGCGTTATAAGCCTTCAGACGTACCATTAAGTTACTGGAGGGGGCATTTAATTTCTATATCTTCTGATTCTCCACCACTTTCGTGTTAAGTATAAAGTAACTAGAGAGTTTGTGTCTTCTCGCTGGTTAATATGGTCAATATCATGAATGAAACCTAGTAAATGCAATACATTTCTGACGACTGTATAGTACAATACATTTCTTTTGTTGTTTCGATAGGTTGTTACTTGATGAAACTGAAAATGTGTGACCTTATTTTTGAAACTGACCTTTTCCAAATGGTCTCAAATATCTTTTATAAGGTTACGAAGTGATCTCCTTTGTTATTTTGAAAGCAGACAATTGCCATAACTGTCTTATGGAAAGGAGAATTATGCTGTTGGAACAATTTGTTATTGTAACGACCAAAAATACTGCTATGGCTTCTGAAACGCATTTATTTAATCTTTTTATATACATGGGTATTCAGACATTAAGGTACTAGGGGACACCACAGTGACTATATAATTTTATTATGCGTTGTTGTACGCTATTGTCATACTATAATTCCAAAACTTTGAATGTATTCAGGACATTATCATTATACACGATGGTACTCCAGAAATCAATTAAAGAAAACCATTGCAGTAAAGATGTGTTCAGTTCCTGAGGAGTTTTTCCCTATTGCAATATCCAAACTTATTGTTAGTCTGGAAGCAGTAATCGAAAATGATGGTTGTTAAATCGAACATTTGCTATAGTGACTCCACTAGTGAATTTCAAGAAATCTTTATAATACACTTTATGATATCTTGTACATAGGATTGGATAGTTCGCCACATAGACTGTTTTAAATACCCATATTGACTTTATATTTACCCTGAGATATTCGTTTTTTTCTTCATTCGATCTTAATACCATCTAGTTCGGGTTTTTTTAACAGCCAGAAATTTTTTACATTCTGGTGGCTGACTCTTACAGCAACTTTAAAGGGCAACCATGTACGGTGACGGGGATTCGAGGCCGTGAGCCCTAATTACAAGGCTATATCAAGTGATATTGTATGAGTTTAGATAACAGCTCTTAGTATGTAAAAATATTCTAGTTTCTTCTGATTCAAATACTTACTTCAATTTCCTCATTATTGATCTAATCGTGTCTGAGGGTCAGAATCTTAAAGTTCTGTAAAACACACTTCGTGTGCATGATAATTAAAAATACATATATTATGTAGTTTATTAAAATGTTGTGTAGTCCATAAGCATGTTTTATTGTACACATACCGTTTCTTCTTTCTGATCACGACGATGTTCAGTGCCAAACATAATTTTAGCCCTAAGCAGCATACTTTGTTGTTGTTTTTTACGAAACTAAAACGTTTCTATCTTTGTGTGTGTGGGTTAGAATAGCAATGTGACGTATCAGTACTCATGAAATAGGCACAGTTTGCAGAGCAATGTGAGATATCAGCACCCATGAAATAGGCACAGTTATAACGGGAAAATCAAGTGACTCAGAAAATATTATAAATTCCAAGCTAGTAAGAACTGAAGTACTTTTTACGATCCCCAAAACTCATCTACTGAGGATGTTTTGTTTTTTTTCCAGTTAATAATGAGTATTCTTTGCTGTGGATCGTAGAACGCTTATTTGAAATGTGAATGCACCACTATAATGGAGTTTTGAAGTGATTCAAGGATGTCACCAGTGAAACGTCTCTTCTAAAGGTCTACTTGTATTTTTGTTGCCAAGTTAGCCTATGTGGATAAAACATTCCATTTTCCTTTTCTTATTCTTAAAGATTTCATAGTAGAACATGTGGAACTGTAAGTCAGTTTCCGTATGCTTAAAACATGCTGTTAGATTACAAATTAAATTTTGAATTACTTTATTTTTTACATTTGAACAGTAAGGTTTGTACAAATATGCCTCATTTATAAATAGTTGTTTAGATAAATAAGTAACGTACTACAAAATTTATAGGGAAAAAACAGAAATAAAAGCAGTAAAAATATAAGTAACTCCACTTTGGTCCTGTGTATTACATTGGTGTTTTAATTTCACGAGAAAGATAACTCCCAACAAATATAGCAGTTATAAAAACAGTCCCTAACATTGGTATGCAAGACGGCAGACTAGCAAAGGGATAACAGAAAAGCAACTGTTATATTTAGAGCAGCTTACCGGAAAATATAGTGAACTGTGAATCCAGAAGGATGAAACCTTCTTCTTCATGAAGGGAACGACACGATTTAGCGATTCAACTTGATAAGTACTTGTTGTAACATCTTCATCGAGCTGACTTGATATACCACAAAATGACAGTCAGTTATCAGTACGATGTGGCTTCTTCGACTTCAGGAGGTTTGATGAAGCTACTCTTCCGATGGAGAGGCAGTGTTTGGAAAATGGTTTATCGAGAACTCCTGGTGTTTTCTCTCAGTTATTTGGCATTGGCGGCTTTGTATCGTTTTGTATTGGATGAACCAAACAAAAGGTAAGATTTATATTAATTATTAGGAACAATCAGTAAAATGAACCCAGAAGCTTCGTTAAAGCTGTTTTCCTCAAAAATGTTATTGCGAAAAAGTATAATTAGCAGCGAATATGTAGCAGGAAAATCAAATCTTAACCTACATTTCCCCCATTTCACCAAACATGCTATTTCAGCTGTGGGGGCGTTATAATGTGACGGTCAATAGTTGGTAAAACAATAGCCCAAGAGACTAAATTATGGACGACTAGCGCAGATAGCTCTCGTGTAGCTTTGCGCAAAATTCAAACCAAACCTACATATCAGCTTACCTTTCAGTGGTATTACATAAAAACGACTTAATATTCAATTTCTTGTTTCAGTAGTTCAAAGACTTATGTATCTTTACCAAAACTGGACTAAGATAATCATTCAATTATTATCTTGCTTCTGGACAACTGTCATATTTAGCATAACATTTTCCATAATTTTGAACTTCTGAGGGTAACCAGTCAATAACAGCAGCAGCTGCTAAACGGCTACTGTTAACCCAACAGCAGTACTGACCGTCACAATTATAATGCCCTCACAGCTGAAATTGATAAGCGATTCAATAGCATATTACAGTTTAACTTTGTTTTTCGATCTATAATCTGGCATATTAGCCATTGGGCCTCATTTAGTACATGAAAATTTAAGGGTACCTGAATACTGTTTACTGGTGCTATTAATAATTTAAGCACAAAGCTGTACAAAGAGCTATCTGTGCTCTCCTCTGTCACCTTTTATTCTCTCTATATTTATGCTCTTTTATATCTATTTTCAGTCTTCCTTTTCTTCTTTCTGCGTTTCCCTTATATCTTGTCTTCTCTTTCTAGGTCTCGTTGTTGTTTAACAATTCATATTGACCTTTCGGCTTCAGTGTCATCGACATCCATGCCTGTGTATTTCGTTCCGCTCATTAAACTTTAAACTTTATTTTCCTAAAGCAGACTAGTCAATGATTCGAAAGCTCTCGAGTTTTGGGTCTCATTTGAAAACATTACAGTTTTTGTAGGTGGCTTTATGTGTTAACTTTTTAACCAGAATTTATATTCCACTCATGGACCATGCACCCATTACGCAAGGTAAGTTATCTCTTGTTTCACCTTACATTGTCATTTTTTAAATATTCTATCATTAAATACCTCCATCAGTACTTTTTTTACATTAACAGTTAACATATTATAAGTAAATCAATTAGTGGAGCCACCTTACTTGACCTTTTAAACACTGTAACTTTACTACCACAGTCTGTAATATATTCAATTTTTCACATCGGAACTAACTACCTATATTGACATGAAAATACAGCTTATGATTCTCTTAGCGACTTACAATCTTTACTATTACATATTTTGATTCACTGTACTAACCTTTGTATGTGTTTTTCAAATATCATCTACCGTGATGTCATTAAGCACACTGATTTACCTTTAAGACGACAGACCTGTACTACTGACTCTTTAAATCAGAAAACTGGCAAATTTAACCTTTTCGTACAAGACCTCTACAAAATCAACTCATTATTCCTTGCTCTACAACAGTAACTTTAAATTTGAAAATAGAACACATTACTTGGCTAAGGGTGGTTTACACCTCTTATTCAAAAGAAATCGCTTCCCTATCATATAATTTACATTTCTTTATCATTAACTACATTTTCCTACACTTATGAACAATCACTGAACAATACAACCTAGATACACCAAAAACTTTTCGTCATAAACCTCCTTCAACCTACTCTTTGCCACATATTCAACTTACAAACCCTCCTCAATCCATCAAGTGCACCTCCGTATGCCAAATGCTCAATACACTTTAAATCCCATTTCTATCACTGCTTCTCCTGGAACTAGATGTAACCATCCTGTGAAGCGTCATACTCATGCAGAAGTTACGGTTTTCACTCCTTTTTGTAAAAATTTCTTCCTAAGCTCTAAGCCTGACACATAACCCAAGAATAACATACCACTCACAATCTCTGATACTGTTGTAGGTCACGCCTCTACATTTACAAAGCTACAAAAAATCTGAGGACATAATATGTTCCACTGAACAGCAAGATATTGATGCATTTATTAACAAAACGATAAAGACTTGAAAATAACACGAAAAGCAACAATAAAAAGCACGTCATAATCTTTCACATAAGAACAATGGTTTATGCTATCCAAACCATAATGTCCATTTCCACAAAATACAAATGCTAAACAGACTCATAATAGTACCATCTGTGGGCCTCTGGTTAATTAGATCCAGTAGTGGAAACACGTACACTGAGCTGTCTACTAAAATAGATTCTACTTCTGACACCACTTAATTTGATCACATCTGCATCTGATCGATCCAAATCCAAGAACACTTTCAATGTTCTCTAAAAAAATCTAACTGAAATTCAACATAAACTTCTGTTAGATTTTCCTCGGTGTACTCAGCAGATAGCCTGATGGGACTTTTCTATAAGAAAAACACACACACACACATAAACTTCTCAGTAAAGGTCTTTTCTTCTACCCCTAAAACATAAACACCTTTGAAGTCATTTCCAACCTCCAAAAATGCGCACGAATAATAAGATTTCGAGAATTGTTTCACAATCAAACCACTGAAAGGCATAATTTCGACTCACAGTTTAAAGAACAATCTATCTGGTCGCTTCCAGCCAACATGGAATCACATCTAGAGAGTTTTATTACTGGAATTAAAAATGAAGTATTTCAAGCCTTTAACTCTGACTCAAAAGTACGAAGCAATCTCTTCTTTAATAAATATATTTCTCTAATTTCACTAAACTACGAAAGTAAAATTATTATTAAACCACTGATAAGAGTGACACCATTGTCGTTAAAAATAAGTCCACTGCTTCAAAAAAGCTTACTGACAACTTAAACACAAAAAATCACTATAAAATGATAGATGCAGCTTACAGAAAAGCCAACATATCAGTCGTGAGACCTTACGGTTTCTTCAACCTAAACACTAATTTCCGAGTTGCTTTTATATGTTACCAAAAATACACAAACCCAACAATCCCAATCATCTTCTTATTTCTAATTGTGGTATGTCTACTGAAAACTTATCTGTTTAGGTTTATTACCACATCAAAGATATCTACCCACGTCTGACATTGTGCCTTAAAGACAATACAGTTTCTTAGATCCCTGACATTAACAGCAACATAAAACTTCCTCCAAACATTATTCTCTGTATTTGTGATATTTCTTCTCTTTACACAAATATTTCCCAAAACGAAGGCCTAAAAGCCCGAGAATCTTTTTTGATAAAAACTAAACAAACCCAACACTCAAATAATTACAAATTTATCTGAACTAGTTAGTACTTACACTCAATGGTTTTGAATTTAATAATTAATTCTGTATTAAACAAAGAAAGGCACAACTATGAGCACCGAGATAGCACCAAACTATATCAATATTTTAATGGGAGACTTAGAGACAAACTGTCAGAAAGTTGCAAAGCCAAACCAACGTTTTGGAGACGCTTCATTTTTGACATTTTTTAGATAGAAGACGAAGATTCATTACAGCCCTTTTATAGACATGTTTACAACCTCTATGATTCTATTAAACTTACACTAGATTACTCCACTACCTAAATAAGTTTCTTCGATGTAAACCTAACATTAAATACTATTTACCACTTTGTATGGACGGATAAAACACAATATTTACTTAATAAAATCTGCCATCCTCCACGTAAACAAACAAACAAACAAAGAACTTCTGGTCGCAAAACACTTTAACATGTCTGGACACTCTCTTGAAAAAATTGAATTTATGAGGGTAAAGAGACAAATTTTACAGATAAAAGGAACAGTGAAGTTAAAAGAAATTTACTGTAAATACTGTAACATCAAATGACATCAATCTCGATCCCGGGATTGTTGACCTTCTTAAGACTGAACAGACTTTTCAAAACTTAATTCATAATTAAACCACCTTTACATTATTAGTACTGTCCTTGCTTAAATTTCTCTAAATAAGGATGATATCCTATATATATAGCACCACATTATTATTTTATCTTTTTTGTACTACATTTTGCTGTTAATTTATTTTTTATTTAATCTTTACAGAAATTGGTTAACAATCCTTATAACTATTTTACCACTTAAGTCTTTTATCAACTTTACGTACTTCTTCGGCACAAACTCAACCTGACAAAAACAATTCTAGGGCAACTGATACTTCACATTCAGTTTACGTGACGTCGACATTCGTGCGGGCCCGGCATGGCCAGATGGTTAAGACACTCAACTCGTAATTTTAAGGTCGCGGGTTCGAATCCTCGTCACACCAAACATATCTATCCTTTCAGTCGTGGGTACGTTATAATGTTAGGTCAATCCCACTATTTGTTGGTAAAAGAGTAGCCCAAGAGTTGGTGGGGGGTGGTGATGACTAGCTGCCTTCCCTCTAGTCTTGCGGTATGTCTGCAGACTTACAACGCTAAAAACCGGGTTTCGATACCCGTGGTGGGCAGAGCACAGATAGCCCATTGAGTAGCTTTGTGCTTAATTCAAAACAACAACACTCTAGTCTTACATCGTTAAATTAGGGACGGCTAGCCCTGATAGCCCTTGAGTAGCTTTGCGCGAAATTCAAAACCAAAACCAAACCTTCGTACGTATATATTGCATTACACTCTCAATAAACATAACTCTCTGTTTTCTTAAAGAAGAATCGTCAACTATTCGAAAGCGCTCGAATTTTGGGTCTCGTTTGAAAACGTTACAATGATATAATAATCACTAGTTCATAAATAGTAGCTCCCCCAGTGGCACAACGGTATGTCTGAGGACTCACACCGGTAGAAACTGGACTTCGATACCTGTGGTAGGTAGAGCACATATAGCCTATTGTGTAGCTTTGTGCATACTTCAAACAAAAAAAAATAGTAGTGAATTGCACAACGTGTGATTCCTAAATAGTTTCTAAAAATAATTTAATTTAACGCTTACGCTACACAAACTATCTATATTAATAACTCTCGCATTTACTTAAACTGAGGTTCGCCAGTTGTACAGTGGTATGTCTGAGGCTGGAAACCGATAGCCCACTGTGAAGTTGTACGTTTCACTACAAACAAAACTTAAACTGAACCGCTCGTGTATATCTGATAGCTTAAATAAAAGCATTATTACAGATTTTTAATTTGATTCGCAGAAAGACTGTTTCAGATTAACTCTGAACATTCTCGTCATCTTGTACATTTCTGTTTAGAGTTAAAATGTTTTTGTTTATCTCGGGTTTCATGGATTTATTATTTGTTTGTAGCTAAGTACAACGAGAACATTGTTTGAATTTCGAAAAGAACACAGTTACTCCTATTTTTTCAGACAAAAATCATTTTAACTCTTTCAGTTTAAATTCCATAAAAGTAATTTCTCCAGGTTTTTCGAGTGAGAAGGAGACAAGAAATACATGTATATATTAATTATGCAATTATGAGTCATCAGAATATTTTACACTGTTTATTCTTTACAGCAAGACAAAAAATAACGTGGAAATATGGAAATTAGCGGTCATTCTTTTATTCACTTGATAGTACCACTACTTGCCCGGTATGGACAAGTGGTTAAGGCATTCGACTCGTAATCCAGTGCAGACGCGTGTTTTTGATCTCCGTAATTTGCTACATCTTATATTTCTCTAGGCTTCGTTTTCTGAATATTAATTGTTTCTTGTGTTGCTAATCGTTTTTGCTGTTTTTTCGCTGTGTAGTAGCGATGCCTTCTAATGACGTTGATATGTTTGATGTTATGCGACGTACTGTTTTTGTTGAATGTTCTAATGCCAGCCATGGTGAAGTTATCCATGCAGTTTGTTCAACTTTTGGAGCGGTTTCAGTAAATTCAGTTGTTCCACGACCCGGTGGCTATGAGGTTGCTTTTGTTTTATCTGCTGATGTCAATATGGTGATTGATTCTGGTTTATTGGTTAATGGAGTGCATTACTTCACGAATGGAGTTACCAAACGTACAGTTACCGTTTCTTTCATGGATGCACCTGAGTATATCGACGATGCTGTACTTTTACAGAAGTTGAAGGACTTTGAATGTGAGGTTAAAAGTCCTCTTGTATAGAAACGGAACTAAGGTATTTATTTAGGTGTTCGCCATGTTCGTGTTTCGTTTAGTGCCACATGTACATCTTTGCCATATGTCGTGAAGGTTATTGATCCCCTGGGAAAGGTTGTAATGCTTAAGGTAAAACATGACCATCAAATGAAAGTGTGTAATTTGTGTTTGAGTGCGGATCATCTGTATAGAGATTGTCCCCAATTAATTTGCCGGAACTGTCATGAGCAAGGTCACGTGCGTCATCGTTGTCCTAAGGTTGGGGTTTCCCCGCCTCTCCCTCGCGATAGTGTTGTAGTGGCTCAGGCCCCTATTGAAAGTGTAGAATCAGATAAGGGTGATCGACCAACTGACATTCTACGACAAACAATGGAGGTTTCTCTCCCGCTGAAAGAGGCGGCTACCCATAGTGTCTCGCAGGACAAGTCTTCTCGTCGTTCGACTGTCTCTACAGTCGCGAGAGAACGAGCTAGTGGTCAACCCTCTGTTGGACGCCGACATTTAGACAGCCACTTCCCACCCTTCGAGGTGAGTCTGCCACCAGTGCTGTTGTGGAACCTGTATCTCGCCGATGGAAATATGCGAGTGTGGTGGCGACGGACACTCCTGGGACCACGAAGAAAGGTGGTGGACGGAAACGTTTATCGGACATGACGGTACTGCGTCTCTCTAAGGCGAAGCCTAAGACCGTGTCTCAACAGTAGTTACCTATTTGTTAATTTTCTTCTTATTTTTTGTGTCATTACGATATTGTGTAAGTGAATAATGTACTTTTACATAGTGCATTTTCTACCACATGTTGATATCTTTGTTCATTTTTTGTACTATATTAATTTGTTTATTCATACCATGTCTTTTATCTTAGCATGATCCAATCACTTAGGGTGGGTGTATTGAATTGTAACGGTTTGCATAATATCAGCAAATTGTCGTATTTTTTGGATTACTTTTCTGCTAATTTTGATGTGGTGTGTTTACAGGAAACTTTTTTTTTTTACTAATGATTTTATTGAAGTTGTCACGGAATATTGGAAGGGTGCTGTTTTTGTCAATAATTCACATAATGGACGTCAGGGGTGGCTATTTTGTTACAGCGACATTTGAGTGACAAAGTTATGCTTGATTTCTCGGATGGGGGTGGTCGAGTGATAACGTTAAAGTTCATATTTACGAATTTATCATTTAAATTGTTATCTGTTTATGCACCACGTGACATTTACGAACGACGGGATTTTTTTCGTTCATTAGACTTTCCTTTAGATGATTGCTCGGGATTGATAGCAGTTGGGGATTTTAATTATGTTTTGGATGAAACGCGTGAAAAATTTCCTGTACGTTTATCCCGTGATGCCAGTCGTCTAGCCTTTGAACAGTTCATTACAAGGTTCGGTTTATTGGATGCACATTCATTATTAACATCAAATACCCCGGGTTTCACGTGGAGGCGTTTTGTTCTTGGAGAGTTGATCACTTCCCGTCTAGACAGGGCCTTGATTACGGCTAATCTCCAGAGTGCTGTCAGTAGTTTCCATACGATGTGGTTTCCTGGTACCGATCATGCTCTGTTAAGCTTCAAACTTAACTTATCTCAAGTTGTTACGGGTCCAAATTACTGGCACTTTAATAATCAGCTTTTGAGAGATGTTGAATACATAAATGCCATCACACTCTTAATCGAAAGAAGCCGTAGTTGGCAAGTATATGGTCGTGACAAGATCTTCTGGTATGCGACCTTAAAAAATGCAATCCATGATATTACCAAGCGATATTCGCTTCGTCGGGCGTGTGATTTTCGATTTAAGAAACGTAAGTTAGAACATTCCGTTGCTCGTGAGTTACGTAAATTGGCGAGTTGCCCTACTCGGTCTAGGGAAAAGTTATATGCACATGAAGAAGACTTGGAGAAATATGATCATGAAGCCATTGAAGGGGTTCGAATTCGTTCACATATTCGTTGGTTCGAGGAGGGCGAAAGGTCAACCTCTTACTTTTTGCGTATGGAGAAAGTTCGGCAGGGTCGGACAGAGTTTCGATCCATGCTTACTTAGGGGGGGAATGAGGTGTTCGAGGTGGATGATATAGCTGCTGTTTTACATCACTATTATTCTACTTTGTACACTAAAGAAGAAGTTCAGCAGGATTATGTAGATATGGTGCTCAACTTTATCGACAAAACGCTTTCCCCTGAGCAAGCTCATATGTGTGATGCACCTTACTCGGCCTCGGAATTGTTATCTGCACTTGCTGGTTTACCGACTGGAAAATCTCCGAGTCTTGATGGATTTACATTAGAATTTTACAAGTACTTTTTACCGTTATTTGTAGATGATTTTGTAACCGTCTTGTCCGACCTCTATCACTCCAAACAGTTGATCCATTCTATGTGCATTGGGGTGATTGTTCGGAAGGGCGGGGATCGACGGTTGGCGGCTAATAGTCGGCCACTGACGTTGCTGTGTACTGACTACAAGTTATTGGCTAAAGTGCTGGCTCGACGCCTTTCCACCGTAATATCTAGTTTAGTGTCAGTTAATCAATCTGGTTGTATACCTGTACGGGATGTCATTGATAACCCGCTAACTTTAGTTTTGCTTCTCGAATCTTTAGAACGTACAGGACAGGGGGGGGGAATTTTTTGAAGCTCGATCAAATGAAAGCCTTTGATCGGGTGAACCATGACTATTTATTTCAACTTCTGGTGCGAGTGGGTTTTAACTCGACTTTTGTTAATTGGATTAAATTATGTTATACTGATATTTATAGCTGTGTTAAGTTTAATGGCTTTCTCACTGATAGGTTCTCCTTATCTCGAGGTATTCATCAAGGCTGCCCAATGTCTGCTTTGCTTTATGTTCTCAGTGTTGAACCATTGAGAAATATGTTGGTCCATCATGATCAGATTATAGGTATTGGGGGTGATGGGTTCCTCAACACACCGTCCCTTATTTATCAACATGCTGACGACACTACATTGACTTTACAAGATTCCGATTCCTTGCCATACGTTTTGGATGTTTGTAGTGTTTTTGGTCGGCTTCGGGTGGTAGGATTAATTGGACAAAGACTCGGGGTCTCTGGATTGGGAGCTTGGCCTCTTCTGATGAGTATGTCCTGGGAGAGTTCAAAATCTCCCAGAATCCTGTTCGGATTTTGGGTATTGTTTTTCATTCTCAATTTGATGTTATGCTGCAGGATACGTGGCGGGGAGTTTTGCGCAAAGTCTCTAGTATCCTGGTGTCCTGGCGATATCGTTCCCTGTCGCTTAAGGGCAAATCTATCGTGGTGAATGCCTTGGTGGCGTCAGGTTTATGGTATCCATTGCAAATCCTCCCATTGCCACAGCAATTTGAAGCTCGGTTTCGTCAAAGTGTATTAGATTTCATGTGGCGGGGTGGTATTCACAAGGTTGCTTATTAGATCTTGACCAATAATTTTGCTAGTGGGGGTATCAATTTCGTAGATATACACGTTCGTAAACTTGCTTTTCGCTTTGAGATTGCTGCAGAGATGTTTGGATAGTTCTTGTCCGTTGCCTTTGTGGCAACTTTTTTCTGGGTTTTTCTCTTGTTATGGTGAACTCTCAATGGGATTTCGGGCTCTTCAATACCGGATTTTGCCGAGGTATATGAAGGTCTTGCCAATGTTTATTCAAGAAATGTTTCGTGCATGGAAGGTACTACTTGGGGATAAAGGGCTTGCCCCTGTTCCTCTTTCATCACATGTTTTCGACGAACAATTGTTTCTTAATTCTGTTCTTGTTGATGCTCGGTCACACACGTTTTATTTTCCTGAATTTATTAAAGCAGGATTGGTCCTTGTGCGACACTTATTGTATGAGGTGATCCCAGGATTTCTCCCTGTGGAGGCGGTCGTGGAAATGTGTAGTGATGTCGGTATGTCGTTGATTGTCAATAACATTGTTTCACATCTCACTTCTTTGACGGATGCATTGCTTGAAGATTGGCTGGCGTTCACTTCTACTCAGCCAGCTCCGCTGTCCTCGACACAGCATGAAATAGACTTGTACTTTGTGGACTCTTCTAATCAACGGGTCCATTTTAGGGGATTAACTCTGAAGCAGTTGTTTTGTTATTTGAATTGTTCACTTGCTTATCATGTCTCTGCTCCATCCTTTTGGGGGAATATTGTTCTTCCAGACAGTTGGACACTCATTCGCAAATCTACCTTTTCATCATTTGTGGGTTTTGATGTCTGTACCGTGGATTATTTGTTATGGTTGCGAGCGGTGACTACTAATTTTAAGTTGGTACATATGGATAGGCATCCCACGGGTTTATGTACTTTTTGTGCACTAACGCGGGAAACCATTGACCATCTGTTTTTCATGTGTCCTTCTGTCCAGCCCTTGTGGTCCTATGTGTATGCTTTACTGGAATTTTATTATGGATGCCCTATCTCAAACTGGGTCTGGAGGAGATGCCAGTTAGTGGGATTTCATCCTCTCTTACCTGGTCGGTGTTTAAATATTTTTCGCTTATTAACTAGTTTTGCACGGCTTGTTATCCAATTTGTGAGGTCTGTCCAGTTAGCACGCAATCGCAAGCTTCATTTAATTTCGTTCTATAAAGTGCGTTTACGCAAACATATACACTTACGTTATCACAGATGTGTGTTACATGACTCATTAAGTGTCTTTTATTCATTGTATCACTATAACGGTAGGTTGGTTACAAAGGGAGTGCACGGATACCTGTTATGTGCTTTGTTAAGATAAAATGTATTCTTTTCTACAATTGGGTTTTCTTTTTTTTTTTATCACAGTGTTCCATTCTTTTCATTGTTCTATTAAGGTTTTTGGTGTATTTTGATTTAAAAGTTACAGCTAACTATCACTTCTTTTATATTTTTAACACATTTTACACCTGTTGTTGTAATTTTTAGCAAGGTATCTTGCAATGTTTTTTTTCCATATGCTAATTATTTAACTAGTGTTTCATTTACTGTATCACTATAACGGTAGCTTGGTAACAAAGATACCTGATGAAATGTATTCTTTTCTACAAGTTTTCTTTTTTATCACAAGTGTTCCGTTGTTTTCTTTGTTTTATTAATGTTTTTCGTGTAATTTCATTTAGATACTTACCGCTAACTATTACTTCTTTTATATTTTCTAATTCATTTTATACCTTTTGTTGTAATTTTTTAACAAGGTGGTATCTTGCAGTGTTTTCTCTCCATATGATAATTATTTAACTAGTGTTTTATTTCATGTATTTTTGTTTATACCCCCTCTTTGAGGTGGGATGAATAAAGAGAAAAAAACAACTTTACTCGTAATTCGAGGGTCGCGGGTTCGAATCCCCGTTACACCAAACATGCTCGCCATTTCAGCCGTGGGGGCGTTAAAGGTGACGGTCAATCGTTGGTAAAAGAGTAGCTCAAGAGTTGGCGGTGGGTGGTGATGACTAGCTGCCTTCCCTCTAGTCTTACACTGCTAAATTAGGGATGGCTAGCGCAGATAACCCTCGTGTAGCTTTTCGCGAATTCAAAAAACAACCAAGAAAATGATTGAATTGCGCGAGTATTAGTCCTCTTTTTTTTCTGTGTTTAGTTGGTGGCAACCATAATGTTTGTATGGTTACGAAATGTTATAATCTGATATGTAGGAAACAAGAGGCAGACCATGGAGTTAGAAAAGACTATAAGGCCTTCCTATGGTTATTAAACTATCTAAAACAAATCGATCAATTCGGCATGCATTTGAAAAAAAAAGTGATATTGCAACAAGTGTACAACGAATGGAGAGAGAAGAAAAGGGGGGTAGATATAAAACAAACCAATAAACCCAAAGAGCTGCAAGAAAACATATTAGGCTGCCAGTAAGAGACTAAAAAAACTATTTCTAAACCTATGTAGCATTTATTACCAGTATTAAACACTAGATTGTTATGCTTGCATTTGTATGTTTTAATTCCTGACTTAAATAGGTACAATATAACTAAAGTTGAAGCACATAAGAAGGGAAGACGAAGTGTGAGTGTAGCACGATCGTAACAAAAAATTTCACGAGCCAGAAAATGTGCAGTGATATAGGCTATGTTTTAATTTAAACGTTTTTATTGTTGTTTGTCTAAAGGAAAGTTTCATGCCACTTGATGCGCTCGTCGTGTAATATCTGGAGTTTTCTCCAAAACTTTAAACACGTTTTAGCACCATAAAACACGATTTAAGCTAGACAAAAAACAATTATCGGTTTATGTAAGTTTGTATAACCAAACAATTAACTCTTCAAAAATATTAACTCAAAATTAGTTTTAACTAAATAACTGGCTTGTAAGGCGCAATAAGTTTAGCATATAAGGGGAACTTACGTTGTGTACTTGCGACATTATACGCCTATTGTTAGTTAGATAAAATAGTTTGTCTTGAAACACTAGTAATCTAAAAAATAATACACTTTCATTCAGTGGACTGAATAGTCCAAACTAATCTGGCAAAAATAGAAACTTTACAGCTATATTAACACGCAAACGTTTTGTTGTTTACTTGAGGTATAGGGACTGTACTTAGACTTTACTGTAAGTCGTATGGGTAAGAAAACAACTTTAACTTACTCTTGTGTTTTACAAGGTTCTAGGTATTTACTTTTTACAACGAACAACAGTTGTACAGTTTGGTATAATAATGTTCGCCCTACTACCACATGTCTAATAAATTATGTACTATACAAAAATGGCAGCCAACTTCCATGTCTTGAAGAAAACCTGTATTGTACAAAGATGGTAGCCAACTTCTATACGTCGAATAACACCAGTATGGAACAAAATTGGTAGACCCTGTACAACAGATGAATGTAAAACTCACTCCACATGATGAAAAGCAGAAAATTTTGCTGACGTTTTTATGATAGGTATTTGGAACAATGCTGCATTAATATTTCTGTACCGTTTGACAACAACTGCTAGGTTTATTTTAAGACACGTTAAACAACAACACCGCCAAAATTTGTTTGTTCGAGTTTGACTATGTACCTATTAACGCAGTGTGCCCGGAGATTCCGTACGTCTTGAATGTGTACTCGTATAATTTTCATTCTTCATATCTGTGTAAGTCAGACAAACAAGAAATTTCATAATCATCGCCAGTCTTATTTTGTGTATTAAAATAGTGAGAAAAAAAGTCTAGTTCACTCACAACGTACTTGTGTGAATATCATAAATCAACAACTATTAATACATAGCGACTATTAACATCTCCCTTAGTAGTGATTATTTTGTTTGGTTTGTTTTGAATTTCGCGCAAAGCTACATGAAATTGTTTTAGCTGTGGGGACATTATAATGTGACGTTCAATCCCACTATTCGTTGGTAAAAGGGTAGCCCAAGAGTTGGCGGTGAGTGGTGTTGACTAGCGACCTTCCTTCTAGTCTTAAACTGCTAAATTAGGGATGGCTAGCACAGATAGCTCTCGTATAACTTTGCGCGAAATTCAAAACAATCAAACAATTGTGACCGATATTTTTTTTAATCTCTTTGTTTTAGTTAACTGAGTCATGCCTGAAAACATAACAGTCAAATACAAAATATCAATAGAACAAATTTAAATATAAAAAAGGCGTTGAGCATCAAGAGCTTGTAATAGAAAATTAATATGTACATGTCCCCCCACATCAATGGTTTAATAGTAAGTCTCGCGGGTATCAAAAACACAGATAGCCTATTGTGCATCCTCTATTTAATAACGAAAAGAAGTGTATGAAGCCAAACATTGTTGGTACTAATTACCAGGTCATCCCATAAGTAATGTCCGAAAATTTAATACAGAAAGTGCATTGTCATTTCTGTTTTTATAAAAGGCTCTAATGACTAAAATATGTAGTAGGACGTGTATAAAAATGTTCAGACAAATAAAAGAAACTAACCCAACTTCACTGTTTCAGATCATTAATTAAATAAACCCTTATGAAGACGGATGTGTCTGAGGAGCACATTAAGTATATAATGCTTTATGAGTTTAAAAAAGGTAACAGTGCAGCATAAACTACATGAAACATTCAACGTGTTTATGGTGCTGAGTCTCTCAATGAAAGAAAATGTCGAAGGTGGTTTCAGAAGTTCAGATCAGGTGACTACAGCTTAAGTGATGCGCCACATTCAGGTTGTCCTGTTGAGTTTAATGATGACTTGCTGCTGGCTGCACTTGATGAAGATTGTGCTATAACAGTTGAAGAACTAGCACAGAAGCTTAATTCAACCCACTCAACAGCTTACCGTCATCTGCAACAGCTTAAAAAGGTGTCAAAACTTGGAAAATGGGTACCCCATGATTTGACAGAAGCCATCCTTAGAACAAGAGTGGACATTTGCAATTCTCTGCACTCTCCTGAACGTAACTCACCTTTTTTTGCGCAGGTTAGGCACTGGAGATGAAAAATGTATATTTTATAAAAATATTAAGCGCCGCACACATTGGCTCAGTACAGGTAAACTGGCTAAAGCACAGTCCAAAATATACCTCCACCCTACGAGAGTCTTGTTAAGCGTTTGGTGGGATATTGTTGGCGGGGTCCACTTTGAGTTGCTACCACTCAATGTAACGATTACGTCAGACTTCTATGGTCAGCAGTTAAAGCGCTTAAATGTTGCACTGAAAAAAAAAGAGGCCTGCTTTAATCAATCGTAAAGGTGTGTTACACCACGATAATGCACGGTCCCATACAACAAGGATCACATCTGCAAAGATTGAAGAGTTAGACTGGGAAAACTTCCACATCCTTCATATTCTCCAGACCTTGCCCCATCTGATTATTTGCAGAACTATCTTGATAGAAAAGAGTTTGAAACACATGAAGATGTCAAAACTATACTCTTTACACTCTTTTCCTCCAAACCCCAAGAATTTTATAGAAGTGGCATTTAGAAACTTGTGAATCGTTGGCGAAAGCAATTAATAATAATGAAACATACATTATTGATTAAATAACATTAAAAGTGTTTGAAATCCTTGCTCTTTTTCTGAACCTAAAATCGGACATCACTTAAGGGATGACCTGATAAATTATGATTTCATATCAAGGTCGGTTTAAGTACAATACTATCAAAAATAACTCATTTAACACACTAGCATAAGAGTAATACCATATCTCAATTTTTGTTAGACATATTGTACTCTCAGTATACAACTTCTAAATTAATGTAGTATGAAAGGTTAAAATTTTTACTGTGTATAGATTTTTTAGTTTCTTAATCATTGTTTTGCTTTATCATAAAAAAACAAGTTATTATGTATTTTGTCTTTACTGATTGGAAACAAGAAGTTAGAAAAATTTTACTGTTATATTACTCAGTTCTACAAACCACTGACAATTTTAACTGCCTTTGATGCTTCCGTGTTAAAAATATTAAATTTTGGAATCAATAAATATAAACCCATATAAGCATACCAGCCGTCTTGAGATACATTTTTACTTCAACTGGGTTTCTCGTCATCACTATCTGTGCTCTGTTCACCGCGGTGAACTGAACCTCACATTTTAGCTTTCTAAGCTTGTTAACTTACTGCTTGCACACTGGAAGACATGCTGTTAAGACATAAGATGACGTAAGTTACTAAACAAAAAATCTGGTCAGATCACTGAAATATTTTTTTCTTTGGAATTGAAATGAAGCAATTTCAGGTAGATATTATCAGAAGAAATGCCCAATATTATTTGTTTTTGAAGGAATTATTTATTTGAAACACATTATGTTGTATGCACACATTACAAACTTGCACAATTTTGTTTATTTTAGTCATTCATCAGCAGTTGTGGACCGCAGTTATTTTCTAGTGATATTTGTATTCTCTTTCGACTGTCAGTTGAGAAGCTCTGGCGAAAGATGTCATGTTTTGTTAGTGTACATTAAGAAGGCCCTGGAATTTATGACTAATAACGTTTTTAAACTTATTTTATTGACCATCAACATCATAAACATTTAAAATGAACATTAAAATTTCACTTTTGACATTGTAAAATGAACTCAATTTATCAGCGGTATGTCTGCGGACTTCCAACGCTAGAAACAGAGTTTCAGGAGCTGTGGTAGGTAAAGCATGCATACTTTTTGGTATAGCTTTGTGTTTAACTTTATACAAAATATTTTAAAGTCTGTTTGAACCTTGCATTGCTTAAAAATAGACTTAACTTTCTAATGAATAAAATGAAATGTTTAAAATGACGCAAACATTTTTTCCTTCATGCTTAAACGCAAAAAAGTTACTTTCAGTAAAATTTATCAAAAGCCAATGAGATACATTCTTATTCTTATGGTTAAAAATACTTAAAAGTCTTTTCATTTGTATAAAAAAATGTGAAAGGGAAAACATAATTTTAGTGTCTAAATACATACTTATATTAATTAATTAAACAATAAAGACAATATCAAGCGATAAATTATTACTTTACTTAGTACAATTTCTTTGTTTGTTAGAGTTTTCGAGAAGATCGTACACTTTTGCTCAACTTTCGTGGATTTAATCCCACTGTCTTTCATTCTTGGCTTTTTTGTGTCGTTCACGGCCACCAGATGGTGGAATCAGTACATGGCCATTCCGTGGCCAGACAAGTAAGTTCATTTAAATAAGCTCAGATTGATTTAGTGTAATTATAACTAGCGTCCACGTTATTGTAACTTAAGTAATATATAGATATATTTCTATATATATATATATATATGTTCGGCCCGGCATGGTCAGGTGGGTAAAGGCGTTCGACTCGTAATCTGAGGGTCGCGGATTCGAATTTCCGTTGCACCAAATATGCTCGCCCTTTCAGCCGTGGGGGCGTTATAATGTAACGGTCAATCCAACTATTCGTTGGTAAAAGAGTAGCCCAATAGTTGGCGGTGGGTGGTGATGACTAGCTACCTTCCCTCTAGTCTTACACTGCGAAATTAAATTAGGGACGGCTAACGCAGATAGCTCTCGAGTAGCTTTGCGCGAAATTAAAACATACATACATACTATATACATGTATGAGTTTTTTGTTGGTTTTTTTTACAAATAATTTCGCTTCTTTTCTAAACATTTTGCTTTTCTATT
Source organism: Tachypleus tridentatus (assembly GCF_004210375.1). Taxonomy (NCBI): domain Eukaryota; kingdom Metazoa; phylum Arthropoda; class Merostomata; order Xiphosura; family Limulidae; genus Tachypleus; species Tachypleus tridentatus. The sequence goes on along the minus strand of NC_134834.1, from coordinate 131,595,087 downwards.
TTACTCTTAGAAAAGCAATTGGAACTAAACTTCCAATATAGACCACGAAAATTAGGTTTATCTCTTTCTTTCCTAAGTGTGAATATTTATTTTTGTAATCCATTCCGCCACAGAAAAATTAATTTATTGTCTTGAATTTCAGAAAAGCAAAAAATCTTGATTATAGCTCTTTTTTGAAATTTTATTGTTTTTCTTATTTCATGTAGTGGATCATAATGTTGATAGGCGTAACTGTTCTCATTTAAAAGCTAGAAAAATATATTTTTGTATTTATGCTCTTAGAACAAGATGTTTTTATAATCACTGTTTTTATATTCTAAATATTTTGTTTTCATATTAGGAATATTTATGTTTGTTTCTTTTGTTTACTGTACATGCCATAGCTAGAATAAATATTACCAAAAACTGGAAGAAAACCAGATGAATCACTTAAACTGGCCAATGGTGAATAGAAAACAGTGAGAGCCAACGAATACGTAGTTTTTCTTTTATAGAATTTTCTACAAGAAATAACAGTAGCTTTATACATGATCTCTAATCTTTCGACCATGTTTTATTATAAGGCGAAATACTATATTTAGAATTACTATACAAATAATAAATGAAGGAGTAACCTTATTTTCATTATGTTTAATGTCCCGAAATTGTAATGATTATCTAGTTGTAGATACGTTTTATTTACATACAATATAAACTTTTTAAAAGTAAAAAACGGTTCCTTCTTTATATCGGATACAGAATTATGAACATTCTTGCACTCTATGTGCCGGGAGCCGATGAAAGCAGTCGAATGTTGCGTCGAACCTTGATGCGTTACCTGAATCTCACTCTTGTTCTGGTGCTGCGGTCTATTAGTATGGCGGTAAAGAGAAGGTTCCCCACTAAAGACCATCTTGTTGAAGCTGGTGAGGAGCAAATTAATTTTTTAAGCAACGTAATGGCGGAAATATTATATTTAGAAGATATGCTAAAGTAAGCTTTGCTGTTATTGTGTAAATCATGACAGATAGTATTCCCTTTCAAACTCTTTGCCAGTGTAGCACTCCCCTTAAAATTAGGTGTCAACCATCTCAAACACAACAACTAATCTATTTTATCTTTGAGAAATTACCAAGATTTGGAATTGAGCTCCTGTCATTTCTAACTTGATTTTCAGAATTCCTTATGATATCATGGCCTTCATATCCAAAATTGTTACTATACTTTAACAGGACATTTTGCCAATTTTCCAAGTTATTATTATACTTTAACATTAACAGGATATTTTACCAAATTTCTAAGTTGTTACTATACGCAGGCCCCCCGCTAGTACAGCGGTATGTCTCCGGATTTACAACGCTACAATCAGGGATTCGATTCCCCTCGGTGGGCTCAGCAGATAGCCGGACGTGGCTTTGTAAAAAAACCAACCACTACTATACGCAGCATATTTTGCTCAATTTTTCAAATATATAAAATTTATCAGGCATTGCTTGATTAACTGATAAACTGTAACTAAAATTCTATCCGTAAATTCGTTATCCAAACACATATGTTAGATAGTTAAATTCTTCTGTCAAAAATGCTTTGAATTTTGAAAATTTACTTAAAGAAAACCGTGAAAGTTACGTTATATGCTCTTTTTTATTTTTGGGATATTTTATTCAAAACAAAGAGATCAATCAGTACCGATCTATTTCAAAATTAAGTACAATCCTTTTACTTTTCCAAAAATTATATCCATTTTAGAAAATCGAAAGGTGTGGAAAGAAACGAGAATGCAGATCAGTTGGGGCGTAATAATAACTATCGGCTAATTTATTCTATGTTTATATTTCAATTACAATGAATAATGGTTTTGCTGACCACATAATTCGCTTAAAATAACTATAAACATAAAATGAAAATTCATAAATATTCTTATGATGGACGATGGTTAAGGTTGAATTGTTATTCCTTTTCCCAATCCTTCCACCACTCCCCCACTCCATATAAACTTAAATTACTGCTTGTTATTACAAAAACTCTTAGTCTTGTAGAATTGTTTGTTTGTAGTTGAGTAAAACTACACAATGAATATCTGTGCTCTGCCACGACGGATATCGAAACGCGGTTTATAGCATTGTAAGTCCACTGCGGGTCCTCTAGCGGGAACTGATATAAGAAAAGAAAATCCTAACAAAATGTGGCGTTCATCTTAGGATTAGAATTAAATGATGCAATAAAATGATCGAAACCTTCTTTAGGAAAACATTTTATTTGTGATTTAGAAGACGTAAATGTGATTCCTTCCACATTTTTTTATTTGTTATTACTACTATAAATATTATAAGAATGAGTAAAAAATATGAACACTTTCGAATAGCGGTGCTTCTCAGCAACAGACTGTTAACGCCGTAGTAATCATTTGTTTCTCTCATTTTTTGTTTTTCTTTCGTATTCTTTTAATGAATATCACGACTTACAATATTTACATTGTTAGAGTCGGGTTATTTCATGTTCATGATAAAGAAAAAAGAGAAACTGGAAATGTCATCTAATGGAACTCGTTCATTTACCAGATCTTAGCTTATATTGTTTCATTTTAAAACGGGTCTCATTTGGACTATTTTATCAAAATCAAGTAGGTAAAAAAATGCATGTGATTAGTCAAATTACGAAAATGTATTTCCTTGGAAAAATAAGTATATTTTATGGATATTTGACTTTAATCGCAAAGCACTTTTATGATAAGATTGTGTGATTCAATTTTTATTACAAGTCATGTCATTCTTTCTTAAAAAAAAGGATTTTTTTAACCAGTTTAAAGTGATCAACCAACCATGTTTTTATATAGTTCGCAATAAAAGTGCAAGTAAAATTATGTCGAGTGTTTAACTCGTCAGCTTACTGTGAACCAATCGTTGGTGTGCTAAAAATGTGTTGATGTGCTATGTGTTGTCACTTTTGGGTTATGGGCTTTTATAAATGTGACAGTCAAATCCAATGGCGTAGCACAAAATGGTAGCGACTCCCCGCCAAAGTCATGTTTGGGGTCCTCCTTGAACGTTTTGGAAAATATTGAATTTAGGACTGACCTGAGCAGTCCCGGGTTCTACCGTGAGATATTCCAATTTTTTTTCCGGGTTTCCTTGATTTCCAATGAGACGACACTTTTTAGGAGTTATTTAAGCATTAAACATACGCTTTTGACCTAGCCAGGTGTATCTGGATAAGTTAAAAGAAATTGGGGTCTTTATACTCGCTCGCTTCCTCGCGGAGGCATTTACTACTTTATTGATGAAATTCAATTTTCGATTAAAATAACCCAAGAGTGAGCGGATGGTGCTATCAGTCTTAAAATTATTTATGGCTAAAGAAGATGCAGCACAACGCGTTTATCCGAAACAAACAATCATATGTATTATGAGATACAAGATACTTTTAATAACAGCTAGTTTTTTACATTTTCCTGTGAGATCCTTTTATTTCGTTTGTTTTATTTACATTTTACATAATATTTCTATTGATAGGAATTAATTTTAATGCCAAGTGAATATCAAACTATGAACAACGTTAAATAAACTGATATTTTTAGAGTGAGTTTTAGTTTTAAGCAAATTTAATTGTTAAGTAGAAAACTGATTTTGCTTTATGTTTGTGATGGAATAAGCTATTTCGGTTTTGTTTTTTTCTACGCAACTTTCATGCTCATCGCGAGTGGCGCTTTTAAGTTTGTTTGATTGTGGTTAAGCACAGAGCTACACAATGATATGGGTTTGTCCACCATGGGTATCGTTATAAATCCTCAGACTTACCATTGTGCCACTGTAGAGTGCATGTTTTAGCATTTTTCACCGTTACATAACAAAAACTTAGAGATAAAAAATGCTACCAGTTATATATATATATAATATTTTCTCGTATGTTATTTTTCGGCTTTCATTAAGACTAATTAGTTTGTAAATAGTAATATTATATGTGTGGTGATATAATGACAAACAAATGTTCATAAAAATAATCGTTTTTCGTTCTTGACCTCATGTTAGCAACTGTAAAATAACGTTAACAAATATTTCTTTAGTGCATTCAAATATCATGTGATCTTTAAACCCTTGATAAACCAAGATCTACACACTTGGTACTTCTAATGGATATTAATTATATTTTTTCTCAGAGAGAATTGGCAGGAGCCCTACAAACAGTGTCAATGTGTATGAGTTTTGTGTCCCTTCACACATGGATTTACTCGACTAGATAAATGTTTCGTGTATTAAACTATACCACATATTAAATTTAAAACTGTGATACAATTTTCACGAGTTCAATATGTATTTGTGAACAAGAAAAAACATACTTTAAAATCATTTAATTATGAGCCCAAAAAAATTTTGTTTGTTTGTTTAGAATTAAGCACAAAGCTACACACGGGTATTGAAACCCGGTTTGTAGCGGTGTGAGTCCGCAGATTTACCGCTGTGTTTATGGGTTAACCCAGAAAGTATCCTTAGACAAAACTTGCAGTAATTTGAACCTACGTTGTTAGCACAGCTGCATAAATGTTATTTGTGACATTTCAGTGAAACACTTTTTCCAAAATTCATATTGTCATGAAACAGTGATAAAAGAACGTGAATTTTTCTGCACTTATAAAAGGCTACATCGCTAATTGGGTAGGTTAGTCTCTGTAATCTATTTATTGCAAATTACTAGAAATAAAGCCAAAACACTTGTTAACAAATATAAGACACTTCAAAACTTGATTGTTTTAAGTGCTCATTAATTTTCTGTGTGAAAAGAAAGTTTCCAACTAATTTGCACACTCTGTAGTTGATCACAGATACGGAAATTTATAGCTTCTCTGGAGGGTTGGATGTAGACAGAGCAAAGATGGATTAAGAATTTCACGTCTTCTCCAGGTTTCCTTACGAAGGCGGAACTAGAGATGTTTCTCTCAGTGCCGTCAGTAGAATTCAACACTTTTTGGATTCCGTGTACTTGGTTTATCAACTTGCTACGTGAAGCCAGGCAAGAGTGTCGAATTACAGACTCGAACGGACTAAAACTCATCATGGAAGTAAGTTGAATTTTATGTTCAAAATTACAAACGTAGAAAAAACATGTGTAATAGTTACATAATATCAAAAATCATTTATCTATTGTGATTTTTTCACCAATATATAATCAAACTGGAAAGTATGTTCGTTACTTTCTTTGTTTTGAATGATTATTTTAAGATACATGTTTGAGGTATATAAATATTATCTTTCACGACAAAAATTATTTAAGCTGAAACACAAGTAGTTTCGTCTATAAAATGGTTTGGTTTGAATTTCGCGCAAAGCTACACGAGGGCTATCTGCGCTAGCCATCCCTAATTTAGCAGTATAAGACTAGAGGGAAGGCCACCCACCGCCAACTCTTGAGCTTCTCTTTCACCAACGAAAATTGGGATTGACCGTAACTTTATAACAACCCTTCCATATATATGTAAATATACAAAGAGGACTAACAAGATGGGTGACCAAAAGACAATATGAGAAAAAGTATTCAAGTAATATATCCTTGAAGTATGTAGGAAAAATTGAAGTTTTATGTCACTGATTTTAGGTCCATGAAATCAACAGAAACAAAGTAGTACGTTTCCATTTTGCCCGGAGAGATCACTATTGTTTCCAAAGAAAATACTTTTATGCAGATAACTATGAAAAATAAGAAAATGTTATTTTAGTACCTTTGATTAATAACACAATTTCTTGTAGGTCGTAATTCCACTTGAACATGGTGAATTTTTACAGTATTGTATCTGAAAACAATTAGAATCCATTGCTGAAAAATTTACCATGGAAAATTTCCCCATCACTAACATGAAGTCAGATGCACGTTTCTAAGTGTTCAAACTAGTTTTAACAGCAAAACAAAAATCTTAACACAGTACTTTATGAAATATGAAAACTATTAAGTAATGTATGAGGACGGACTCAAATACGAGACTGAAAAGTGAATAAACCAATATGAGCATAATGAGACAAAATGACATTATGCTCTTGATATGATATGAGCGGTGAATTAGAACTGTACAAAAAAAAATGTTTGTTGGTGTATATATATATATATATACACAAATAGATTTTTTGTGTACAAAGAACTTATAACCCTTATTAAAAGCTTACCATTGTTTTTTTTAGTTTGTAGCAAACTGTCTTATGACATACATTGAGTTAATGATTAGCACCAGTTATAGTGAAACATCAGTACATCACACACCTTAGTATAATTTTAAGCCTTTCCCATTTTCAACACAATACAGAGGATAATTCCAGATCGGGAAGTTATTTACATTCAGTTTGCTTATTCATGGGTCACGGGTCAAAGGCCGTGTCATCGCCTTTGTTGACTTGCATTAAAAATGTTATTGAACTACTATTTTAAGAAGTTGTGTCAATAAATTTGGAATCAACTTGTAGACTGTAATTTAAAGTTTAATATTATATATGAGTTAATTTTTTTAATTTAGAAGAAAATATTAAAGTAACACCTAAGTGTAGATTTTAGTGAGTCACGTGGTGTGTTGAATGCAGCGCTGTTTAAATTGAGATGTTTATGACGCCAACATACTAAGTCTATAGTTTCGGCCAGATTAGGAACTCAAATTACTAATATCAACAAGCTATAATATAAAATAAGAACCTCATATATTTTTTTATTTTGCCGAGATGTGGCTTATGTACTGAATTAAATACAGTGGCCCCGTTCACCTCCTTCTATTTTTGGAAACGGCCCCTTATACACATTTACTTCAATATATGACATTTGAATAACCAATTGACAGCTTAGAATGTCTTCTAGTGGTTTTCTTAGCTATTATCTGTGAAAAGGTTACCACGTTCTTTCAAACCAAGATTTCAAGAAGGTAGGTTATATTTTTAGTCTGCTCAAAATTTTCATATTTTTTTTAAAACCTAAATACTAAACTTAGTAAATTATAGTGGAATTCTATGGTATCAGTATAGTTATTTATGATTATTTTTATTTATTTAACTATATAAAACCTTAAAAAATGTGTTTGATATTATTCATGTGCGAAATTGTTAAAGGCTTAGCATCCTATGCCTAACAGCAACCGAGTTCAAAGGACGTAGCTAGAAGAGATAATTGCTTGCTTTACTTCTTTATTTATTATTCTGTATTTTAAGAAAAATAATTTTAATAACTTATTTCTAAATAGTAATAATCTACATACATATATAACGTATAATAATTGAAATTTGTCTGTATATTACAAAATACTAGTCCACTAAAACACAGAAAAGACTGGGAAGATTGAAGGTCAGTTTTATAATAGATACTTAACACGAGTGCACGTGCACCGTGTCAATGCAAGTTATGTAATGTTAGCTAGGCATGACTGGAAGGTCGATGAAATAATATGTGTATACACATATATATAACGTTACGAGACTTAAGCTACTAAGACTAAACATTTGTAGTTTCGTGTTGTAATATGTAGTCACACCAACAAGAAAAAAGTGTAATTTTTTTTATTTCGTAATTTTATATGTTGGTTAAAAGGTTGGCCAAAGCTATAAAAAATAACGTAAAATATGAAGTCTTACTGAAAACAAACGTTTGAAATGTATTTAGGGGGTTTTAACGATTACAGAAATAATATTAGATATTTATGAGACGAAGAATACTTTTTAATCATAACATGAAATCACTTTGCACTCAGACTAGTAACGAAGCAGACTCGATAAGTTCACAGCAAATCTTGAATAACAAATATCCCAATAAAAATAGATTTTTTGTGTACAAAGAACTTATAACCTTTATTAAAAGCTTACCAAATTATTTGAAGATGAATATGCTGTATCAAAAGTTATAGGGCAAATATTACATGACTCGAACACCCAGCTTCCTAAACTATACTTAGACGCGTTACCATTGTATCACCAGAGCTGTGAAAGACCACCTCCCTAAATCTTTCTTTCTTATGCATTTTCTTGTAGGACAAAACTGTTACATTATTATATTTTTCATACGAATAATGAAAGTAACATCATGTATGAATGAAAGAGGCCAACATTCCCAGGCGATTGGAATTTGTCTTCGCTACACGATCTCAACATAGTCGGTTCTGACACCATGAAAATCTCAAGAAACACAGAGAAATCGAAAGCTGGCTATATCAGTACTTGAGACTTGCAAGAAGGTATATTTGTGCTAAATCTCATGTAAATTAGTTGATATGCACATGAATAGTTCACGAAATCCCCAAAATTAGCAAAAGGCAAAACTTTCAAAGTTGTTTATATCCCTATTTAAGTGCTGTAAACAAAGTATCTGAAATATGCTTTTGGTAAGTTCTAATCTCCCCCCTTAAAAAACAACACTCAAAATGGGCAAATCCAAATATTTTTATGTGCATGTGTTGGCCTAATTGAAAAAAATGAAAAACTCATCTGTGCGTTTTGGATTAAGACTAGGGTTGAAGTAACTCCACCTAGAAATGATGGAATGGTAGAGTAATAAAGTGTTTGAAAGAAGAAGAAAGAACAAAAAAACAACGTCTTTCTACGGAGATGTAACAAAAATGTGCGTCAATGTTATGACAATCTAGAGGATTATCTATATAAACCAGCCGAGACTAATGCTGCGAATCAACAGTTTACAATAATGTTTAGTTTGTCACATACTTTACGACTTGGTGGCGCAATGGTAGCGCGTATGGCTACAGATCACAGGGCTGTGCGTTTGAGTCACGTCCGGGTCATTCTTACTTTGTTCTTTATCTCATTAATTAAAAGTGCCACCAACTTCTACGAAAACATAAGAAGCAATAAACGGTATCCGATAAATAGAAAAGTGACCGTTACTAAACGTCAACATAAAAATACACTGATGGAATAAGAAACAACCTTCTAAAAAAAAAAGCTTGAAACCTATTAGTTTAGTTTGTTTTGAATTTCGCGCAAAGCTACACGAGGGCTATCTGCGCTAGCCGTCCGTAATTTAACGGTGTAAGACTAGAGGGAAGGCAGCTAGTCATCAACACTCACCGTCAACTCTTGGGCTACTCTTTTACCAAAGAATAGTGGGATTGACCGTCAATTATAACGCCCCCCACGGCTGAAAGGGCGAGCATGTTTGGTGTGACGGGAATTCGAACTCGTGACCCTCGGATTACGAGTCGAATGCGTTAATCACCTGACCATGCCGGGCTTAGTGCTATGTTTAACTTACATTACGAATTTGTCGTTATTTATTGGGTACTATCCTCCTATATGGAAACAATTAATCATCACTTTAGTCTAAAAAACAACAACTAACTAATAGATAAAACCAAAACAAATTCTGCCCTGTTAATCTGGCAAACTAGTGGAAAAAATCATAATAAACAAATTTTCGAACTTCTTCAAAATCATTAATTTTTTACCAAATTTTCAAAATACTTCAAGGACAAACAGACAAACGATAGAACACCTTTAGAACCTAGAACAACGAATCAACATATAAATTATTTAATGACAACGAAGCCGTAATAAGTGTATTTCTAGACGCTAAGAAAGCTTGCGACAGTGTCTGCCACAATACCCTAAAATTTAAATTAATTAAATTAAATATTAACGGACACATTAATCAGATGTATATTCATTTTTTTAAACTAATAGATCAACTGAAGTCAACGAGACATTATCCAAATCACTCAACATCACGGAAGGGGCATTGTTAGGACCCATCCTTTCGACTCTCCCACACATCTTATTTGTTAATGATATTACTTTCTCCATATTCACACTACTTTCAATATGCCAATGACACAGCAGTCTGGAGCATATTCAGAAACCCTATTATTGCTATGACACGTGTTCAAAAATGACTGGATCTAATACTCAAATGATGTAACAAATGACGAGTGATATTTAATCCAACAAAAACACAAGCCACAGCCTTTTACAGTAAACTACGTAAACACGTGAAAACATTCAAGAAAATTAAACTAATGCTAGCAGGTACACAAATAAATATAAATAACAATATCAACTTCTTAGAAATCACCTTCGATACTAGATTAACGTAGAACAAACACATTCAGAACATACATGCCTCAATTAGCAAACGTATCAACTACATAAGATTAAATGCAGATAAACATATAGACGGCATACTTACAATATCCTTGAAAAAATACAAGATAATAGATTATAGATGCTAAAAAATAAACAATACGTCCAAAAATAACTAAGAAACTCCAAGTTCAAACAAATAAAGCAATAAGATTAGTCCTAAGTCTCTAAGAATTTACCGGAGTAAAGTATTTACACAAACTCGGTTATCTTCTACATTAAAGAATTCACTAACCCGAGCTATCGTTCAAATACAACAAAAATGCAAAAACAAGAAACAATCTGATTACAGCATTACATAATATCTTAAGCGCTTCCACCAAACTTACTTTAGCCTATAATTTATCCTGCAAACAAGAAAATATAAACTAAAACACATGCACACAAAGGATCAATTATTATGTTACCTTTTACAACCATCATGTATAACGTTACACCCAGGGCACAGGAAAGATAAATTACTTGGCGTCTGTCCTGTGGATGTGGTGTTTCTATGAGTACTTCGGTTCCCCCCATAAAAAATTTCAAAAGTCCCCCACCTTGAAAAGGGCCGTTAACCCATCCCCAGTGAAAAGAATGTAAATTATTTAAAAATCTAAATTACAATAAAAATTTTCTTAAATCACGATAATTTACTCAATAATAACAATATTTAAGAATATTACAATTGAATCTACGCGACATAAAAACATAATACAAATAATGGGCGCAGATAGCCCTTATGTGGCTTTGCGCGAATTCAAACCAGTAATAGACACTTGTATCTGACTCAACTATCTAAGGACAAGAAGAGAGGTTGCCTCGTTCGAATTTCTTCATGGATCTCCTGCTGCTCTTGTTTACAATTATCTAACCCAACTCAACAAACACAACTTAAAGATTAAAATATTACGCGCGGGATTGAAGGGGAACAATAGTTCTTGACCACCTCAGTTGGAAAGAGCGGGCAAACACAGTGTTTGTTTTCTGTTATTTCAGACTAAATTTCTGCCACGTTTAAAGAATAAACTAAATAAACTCCAAATCTGAGGGTCGCGGGTTTGAATCCCCATAACACCAAACATGCTCGCCCTTTCAGTCGTGGGGGCGTTATAATGTGACGATTAATCCCACTATTCGTTAGTAATAGAGTAGCCCAAAAGTTGACGGTAGGTGCCTTCCCTCTAGTCTTATACTGCTAAATTAAGGACGGCTAGCGCAGATAGCACTCGAGTAGCATTGCGCGAAATTCAAAACAAACCAAACTATAACTTCTAACTTTGGACTTACTGCCTGTAGAAATATCTACTGTGAAAAGGAAACGATGTTAGAAGAAACTAATCGTTTGAGTTATAGGCTTACGAAATACGGGCATAGTACATTTTATTTAGTTTTAAATTCCGCACGTTTTGAACCACGAGTGGGCAGAAGCACACATGTTAGTTTGGATGATCAGGAAAAACGTATACAATGTGAATGGAGTGCAAGTCTTGGGAAGTCCTCTATATTTTAAGATGTTAATTATCCTAACTAGTCCATAGTGACTGCAGTTATAGCGTATAAGATACAGCTAAAGATGCCCAAAGTTTCAGTTGGTGCGTTTATTGCTGTTTTTTCTTACATTATTGCAGCTAAGCATTTGAAGGCCTTGTTACTAAAAATACCGAAATCGAACCGAAAAGACGTCTTAGTCCTCAGTAAGATGCTATTTTTCAGTCAATACCACGATGCTTTTAGTTATACGAAGCAGTCAGTTTATTTTAGAAATATCTGCGTTTTGAAAAAACAACAGAGATTAAAGTAGTACTTCCAGCGAGATGTGTGTTTGTACTTGGTGAATCTCAATAAAAAAACTCTCAAATTTACACACTTATCTGCAAATGATATCAAATATCTTTATGGTCTGCTACACAAATAATACCGAAAAACTCTCACCGTCTTCTTGTAATCAGGTTAATTATTTTCTACAGAAACTTTATATAAGTTGCAATAAATTCCTCGACACTTTCAAAGCTAACCGAGAACATTTTAAAACGAAATGTATAACAAGTTAAGTTATACTGTTCAGCTTTAATATATAAACATTGTACATCAGTAACGAAACTTAGTAAGGTCTTTAACCTAAATTTACACTATAGTCACTAAATAAGCTGACTATGTTTCCATTCAGATACCAAACTTGTTCTAAATTTAAAACGGTCTTCAAGCAAATAGTAACTCTAAAGTTGAATGGAAGAAAAAAAAGGAATTCCAAATCTACAGCACACTGCCTTCTGACCTAAAGTCTAACTTGCTGCCACTGTACCTATTGATTTTATTTTTGGTGGGAGGGAGGAGGGGAGAGAGAGAAGGGTTAGTTGCTTAGTAATAAATTATTTATTTTGTTTGGTTAGTGGGAAACAATTTCAACAAATATGTCTTCATAGAAATTCAGTATATTTTCCCTAATTACTAAGATTGATTTGTATTAATAGTAATCACTAAATAAGTTTACATTTTTAAAACTGTGGTTATTAAAAAAAATAAGAACGTGTTTTGTATACTTGAGGATTCAAACTGTAAACATTTCAAGCCCTATGTCGTGTTTTAAAATCAGCTTTTAGATACACCTTATTCACAGCGCAACAAATCTATCAGCATCTTTGTCTGTAATTTTATATTGTTGAATCAAGATAGTTTGGGTTTGTCATATAATTTCATGAATACCTGATTGTTTAACCATCTGGATTAACAAATATTGGTTTTATTTCAAGGAGTTTAATGATTTTCGATCGAAGTGTGGGTTACTTTGGAGTTACGACTGGATTAGCACTCCCCTTGTGTATACTCAGGTATATTTTTATTTGTTTCTTTTTTAATTATACTCTGCATCTATTTATATATATTCTTTTTATATTAATCTAGAAAGTTTAATTTTAGTTTCCAGGTGCACAAGAAGCATCTTGGGATTGAAGGAGCAAAATGTATCAAAGGAATTTAATAATCAAAACGAAGTCAAAGTTTTGATCTATGCCTTGCGCTCGCTCTTGCATTGTGGGGCTCATGGGCCTAATTAACTTAAGAACCTTTAGTAGAGTCCAGCGGCAAACCCATAGCAGCTACATATCCACTATTTGAAACAATAATACAAATAAGTTAAGGCTTATACAATGAAATCGAAACCCATTTCAGCTCTTGAATGTTAACAAATAGATTTGTTTATATTGTTGGACATAAATATAAAGGAAATATATCAGTGGAACAGTAAGTTATAGCACCTTTAAAACTGTGGATTTTTCTTTTCTACAGTGAGAATAATAATCATATTATTCAACAACAATAAGGACCAACAGAAGAAAATTAACATTAGAAAAGGGAAAACAGACTCAATAAAAGTGGACTTTTGATATGATTTTTGCGTAAGGAGGGTCTAATTTCCAAAAGCACTTGGTTTCCTGGGTTTCATTTCCAATGAGAATAATAAATATTATTATATATTAAAGTGATGGTCCAAAAAAAGACTGAAATGGTGAGATTTCGAAATTTTAGGTTCATTTCTATCGATCTTTTAAAATAAATACCCGGTAGTAGTTCGAAAGAACTTTCTTAAAACATATATTTAAATATAAGAAATATTTTTTGCTCGCGCAGTAAGAGTGAGAAGCGCTCATACTTCATTCTCTCATACAAGAATTATGAAACAAAATTAAACTGTCTATAATATATTACTGTCCAGGTCGTTACGTTGGCCACCTACACTTTCTTTGTCGCCTGTGTTTTTGGTCGTCAATATATTAATAGTCCGGACCCTGTTATTCAAGCTAAACGACCTTTTGACTACTACGTTCCGGCATTCACCATTTTTCAATTCTTGTTCTACACGGGCCTTTTAAAAGTGAGCGTAGTTATTATGTTTATTGAATATATTTTATAAAATAACACTTTGAATTAGTCTATTTTAATTCAAAGACTTTGAAATAATTCTTTGATTTTCAAGGATTAAAGAGATAGCTTATTTAGTATGTAAACTTCGCTTGTCTTGATTTAGTGTCGACTCGAAATCATGGGCATGGAGTGTACAGTCTGAAATGGTGTCTTAACACTGAACCAAGTCCAGATAATTCACTAGACATTACAGAAGCAACACAAAAATTAATTTTGCGAGAAATAACGTTTAGAAATATTATAAATTGCTGTGTCTCTGTGTAGGAGAATCAATTAAAAATTATTAAGCACGTTTTGACCTCATTGGAAGCGTGTTCTCAAAATCACAAGTTCCTATTGGGGGTGTATTTTTGTATTTTTTAACTAAATTTCTGAGTTATACAAATTAAAGTAATATTCTCACGTCGCATAGTGGGTGTTTAATAGGTTTAAGTATGATTAAACAACGATAAAGTGATAAATAGTGAATATTAATATTAGGTTGTTGAACACGTTTCTATTTGAGGTATTAGTTTTATTTTATCAATAAATTTTCAATATTTCCGAATGGCAAAACTAAATTTTTCAAAATATTGAAAGGATTGTTTGTCGTTAAGCACAAAGCTACGCAATGGACCATCTATGTTCAGCACACCACGAGTAATGAAAAGAGTTTCTAGCAGTGTACGCCCGCAAACATAATTTGGAAAGGAATAAAATAGGCATATTACAGCTCCATATTGTACAAACACAGATAATATAATTATTCAATCGATAACCCACTTAGTTATAAATAATTCATCAACTAAAACAAATATTATATCTGTCAAATAATACTATACTATATCAAAGTACACTGCAATATTCCGCCTTCACTATGAAATGCTGTATTTTCCTCTGCCTTACTTTAATGTAATATTATGTGCTGTTTATTATTAACCCTCTAATTATCGACCTTAAAAAGTTAAAAACTTCTTTGGTGGTGTCCATATATTCCATCATTTTGAGTAATTAATTTTATGTTATTCTGCTTGTTATGATACTTATTAATTATTGGGATTAATTGTAATATTGAAGGTATTTTATTTGATTTTAATTTTATTCACACGATACTAATGACTCTCTAAACAAAGAATCACGAATTCATAAGAAAATGTGGTTCATAAAGAGTTTAAAATAATGTGTTTAAGAATCCGGTAGGGGGCTGTGGGATCCTTATAAAGAGTTAAAATAATCAATGCAACGCTGCGACAATCAATATTTCACGAAGATAAATTTCACTGTTATCCATACACTTTACTACATTTTTGTATGAAATTCATTGGTATACTGTATTCCAATACCATCCACACCGTATAATAACAGATCAATTTTTTTTTCAAACCATTCTATTAAGGGACAATTCAATATTGCATAATATAAAAGCTACTGTAAAATGTATCAGATGCTTTGTTTGTCTGTTAAAATAGCCATTTTACGTTTACAGGTTGCCGAGCAACTCATTAATCCATTTGGGGATGACGATGAAGATTTTGAATTGAACTGGATTATAGATCGACATATCAAGGTGCAATTTCATAAGACTCTCAGTCGTCCCTATTCGGCCATCGTTTTATTCTACATATTATTTTACCGTTTACTTAGCTCTTAATATTATTAATTGTTTACAAAAAATTGTGAAAAGAAAAAAAAACTTTGACAATAATTTACACTTTAAATTTATATTCATTGGACTTTCATGGACTATATTTGAAAATATTCTTCTCGATAGAAGTGTAAAATGTTTTATGAGAAACTGAGTGTTTGTTTTTGAATTTCGCACAAAGCTATTCGAGGGCTATCTGTGCTAGCCGTCCCTAATTTAGCAGTGTAAGACGAGAGGGAAGGCAGCTAGTCATCACCGCCCACCGCCAACTCTTGGGCTACTCTTTTACCAACGAATAGTGGGATTGACCGTCACATTATAACGCCCCCACGGCTGAAAGGGCGAGCATGTTTGGCGCGACCGGGATGTGAACCCGCGACCTTCAGATTACGAGTCGCACGCCTTAACACGCTTGGCTATGCCGGGCCAAGAAACTGATTAAGAATTAATATTTTGTAACACAAGATTTTTCATACTCAGTAAATGAAGTTTACCGAAAAGAGCATTACCTGATATCTATGACATTTACATTAGAAGAATTGTTTTTATATAAATAAAAAAGTTGTCATTCTAGAAATAAATCTCACAGTTTTATAAGCTTAAAGTTGTGTCTTTAACAGTAGAGTGCGCTTCTTAGGTATTACGGGTACGTGTGAAAAGACTTTGCTATTCTGCCTTTAGTTAGTCATCTGCAAATAGGTACCAGGAAGTAAAGTAAGGGTAATATTTAATAATTCTAAATATATAGGCATGCACAGGGATTGTTTCTTTGGTAAATCTCGACGACTAAATGAACTAAACGTCCTTAATTTTGAAATGATAAAGTAAATAAAAAAGAAGCTCGTCAGTTATTCTACACCCACTCTTGAATCATTCTTTATCAACTATTAGGGAGATTGATCGTCAAATGTAATGCCCCCACAACTGAAAACACGAACTTTGGCTGTGGTAGGGTTCGAACCCGTCACTCACAGATTGATCATCGGGCCACGTAAGGCCTTTTATCCTTCGAGCAAAATTATTTTTGAGGAAACTATATTTTGTGGGAACTCGTCTGTGTGTGTTACAATATAATTTCTGTTGTGTTTTTTTTAACGAGTTTTCTCACTTTCTGTACCACCTAACTTGACGTCTATTTGTGAAGTTCTAGCTCTCGATACGTAACTTATTTTAGAGCGAAAAGCAGATAACTTAGTTGTGAGCACTAGAGAATTTAAGAAATGTGTATCATTTAGTTAAGTATCGTAATCTATGAAATTTGAGAGCACTGAGGTAAGTTTTAAGTGTTTATACGCTATTAAAAATTCAAATCGGACTCAAGCAAGGATCGAAACTCATTATATTAATGTTTATTCGATAATATTTAAAAGCAGTAGTTGAAATAACATTTGATTATGAAGACGTTAATAATTGTACTAGGGGCTTATTTTCTTAACCGATATTTATATTACGTTTACTTTTGTACTATGCATATACGTCTTAAATATGCGCATATCATTTACTGTATTGTACATTTGTTTTTGAATTTAGCGCAAAGCTACACGAGGGCCATCTGCGATAGCTGTCCGTAATTTAGCAGTGTAAGACTAGATGGAATGCAGTTAGCCATCACCATCAACCGCTAACTCGGGGATACTCTTTTACCAATAATGGGATTGACCGTCACGTTTTATAAAGCCCCCCCGACTGAAATGGCGAGCATGTTTGGTGTGACAGGGATTCGAACCCGCGACCTTCAGATTACGGATCGAGCGCCCTAACCGTCTGGACCTAGTGTATCATAAAACAACAAAATTTGTCTATAAAATTTGTAAAGGCTTTCGTAAACTACGTATACGTAGAAAAAATGTTTAAAAATGTATAAACGTGACAGCATGCAATCTTTTGTTGATTACGCGACTATTCAAACAAACGATGAGATTTATAACCTTTCTTGCATTATTGAAATATTCAGTTTTAGTAGAGTTTTGAATAAAATAAAAATGCTATTCCAGGTGTATTTTAGTAACAAAGTAAAGCATGTATATCATAAAATTCATGAAGAGGTTTATGGAACTTTGGCATTGTTTTTGTGCACGTGTATTTATTTACGTTTACTAAGAAAACTAGTAACGTTAATACAAAATATTATTCTAGTTTCAAACTTGTACGCCTTCCCACATACATACAAAAAGAACATCTTAAGCAAAATGACATATTGACACCTAATCCTGAGTATTTAAGGCAGCAACGGATCCTGATAAAATATACCCTAATACAAACCAGAACAACGCTTTCATCCGAAAAGGGTTTGTTCGTTTGTTTTTGAATTTCTCGCAAAGCTATACGAGGGCTATCTGCGCTAGCCATGACTAATTTAGTAGTGAAAGACTAAAGGGAATGCAGCTAGTCATCACCACCCACCGCCAGCTCTTGGGCTACTCTTTTACCAAAGAATAGTGGGTAAATGTGTATCGCTGAAAGAGCGATCCTGTTTGATGTGACGGGGATTCGAATCCGCAACCCACAGATTGCAAGTCAAGCGCCCTAGCCACCTGGCCACGCCCGGCCCATCCTCAAAGAGAAGGTGTCATGATATAAAAGACAGTTTTGTGTAGATATTATTATTTAGTTTATTTTGTGAAAGAATATTTTATTATTGTTAATTTGTTTATTATAAGAAACGATTATTGGAATTGTTTTGCAACTCACTGATGTAGAGAACATAGGGAATAGACGATTTAGTAATAAACATAAAAAGTATGAGATGAGCAGGAAATAGCAAACAGACAGAAGAGAGTAAAGTTATGGCCAAGGAAAAGCTCGACATAAAGTTAACTGAGGTAAAAGTGATAGGCTTAACTTTAATATGTTAGAGTAAGACTAACAGTAGAAAAGGAGAAAATGAAGAATAATTTATTCCATCAAAGCGTGGATCTAAAGTAATTGAATCAGTCTGAGTACACTTTGATTAAAGGAAAAAGAGGATATTTTGAAGAAAGAATACCAAATGATTACTGGAAGAGCAGTGTAACTTCTGCGGTAACATGCCCTAAAATTATAATTGAATTAACACAGAATACTAGTGCGAAAAAAAAGAGAACCATATAGTGTTTATGATATCCCTATAATCTTTATAGTGTAAATAGTTAATTGTAGATACGTTTAACTAGTTCAAATATATATATATTATATTGAAAACAGGTAGAAAGAGTGTTGTTTGTTTATCTTTGCATTTATCGCCAACACATCACAGATACCTACTGTAGAAAAATCCTAAGCCCAACAACAACTCAGTATATATTTATACTATAAAGAAGTATAAGTAAAAGCCTTTAATTGGCAATTGACGAACACAACCTTAACATCTGAAAGAGGGCTATGGCTATTAAAGATAATCCTTTAACCCATATATATTCACTGTAATCAATTTGGGCCTATCCTCTGTAACCTTTAATAATATAATGACAAGATTGATAATTAGATGCTTACAAGCTCTTAGCTTCAGTTTCAAATAAGAAATAAAAGAAAAAATGGCCAAAGAAACCTTTCAAGTTTCTAGGTGCATCTGCAATACTTTATTTTGTTTCTGGTGCAAATTCACACAGTGGGATACGTGAGTTAGGACTAATGTATTTTGTTTTGGTTGTCTGTTCAAAGACGGTCTTGGAATCCAAAGTCTAGTACACAGTGAAATGTATGTAGAAAGTTTGTCAAGGTGTGTCGTTTAAGACAAAATTCGCTTTCCTTCGCAGCAGCTTGTTACAACTGGTATGGCGGTGTCAGTCAGTAGTGCGTTACCATGATCTTTAAGTTGAGTAGGTGTGGATTGAAAAGCAATACCTTTCTCGTAAAGTACGATTATCCTCGGTTGTATCACGTCCTGAAACTTCACATATATTGTAGGGTTTCATAATTATAATCCTTCTCTTTTACTTTAGTATCATATTGATACAAATGTGTACTATAGGGTTTCATAAACTCTTTGTTTTAATTCATTACCATGTACTGACACCTTTTTGTGTAATGTCATGAATCATTGTGTTTTATGCTCATAATAAATTACTCGTACCTTGTCTTAAGTGATCTGCGACATGGTTTACTCGCCCAGGTTTCTTATCTTGGAGTAGACACGTTGAGTTGTGCTCCTCCTCCACTCGTCCGAGACTGTTATTTTGACGAGACTGATATGAGGTTACCGTATACTGAAGCTTCTGTTGCGTACAAAAAGAAGACTTACCGAGGATCTGTGGCATACATGCAGTAAGTAGTTCTCGTTACTATAGCAACACCAAATAGTAACTGGAATTTTAAGACAAAACTCTAAACATGAGTCAGTGAAAATGTTATATTCAGTTTTACAGAACAATAATTGTTTAATTTTTTTGTCGTAGATATGTTATCGGACGACATGAAATGCACAATAAATTTAAGTTTGTGTTTTAATGTAGCTTTACACACATTTTTTCTTCTTTTTTTCAGATAAATCATGCCTGTTAGTTTTTATGGTTATTTGCATCCTTATATATTTAGTTTTTAAAAATAATCGGAATCTGTATTCTTAATAAGATTTATATGTATATTGGTTTTGTGAGAAATAAATAAAATATACCAGCTAAAAGTAGCTGAAAACAAACTAAATACTAACGAGTCTAAACATTCTCTAGTGTACCCTCTGAACAACAAGGTATGGTTATGCCTGACGTCAGAGAGGATGAAGATAATGATGATACCTGGTATCAGCCTAATACTGGGCAACGGAGGGCTTCGGTTTGGACAATTTTTGGTGGGAAGGTCAACAGACGCGTGAGTCCTAGTGGTAGCCTTGTGGATATCGAGAGAGAGCATTTGGGTATATCAGCAGAATCCGACGATGGCCTACCGGATACTGTCTACTATCCTTCCTCAGGTACCTGGGGGTAAGATTCTCCCCTTTTTTATCCCTGTACCCAATATTAAGGCACTCACTTAATTAAAAATATCCAGATCTTTGTTTTATAAAACTTTTACTATTAAAAAATACACAGTACTGTGCAAATGTGTTAGGACAAAGTAAAAAATTAGATTTCAGGCTACTTTCAAAGAACAATGGTAGGTATATCACTGGTGAAACATCAATATTTTATTGATCTTTGTATTTAGTACAACAGAAACTCGGTAGAAATTCTCGAGTTCAAAAAGAAGTTAATATTTTGTGTCTCCCTTTCACTTTAATAACAACAGACAGTCTTTCAGGCACTGTTTCAACATATTTAGTGAGAGTGTCATTTAATACATTCTTTAAAGTTTCCTTGAAAGTAACTTTTGATTTCTCAAATGTTTAATCCATCAAATCTCACACCTGCTCAGTTAGATTGAGAGATTTGTTGGAGACTCTAACCAACGTCACGAGAAGCTTTTATGCGAACCTTCTGCACTATTGATAATTTTCTGTGCTTTTTTGGCTGTGGCATGACAAAATAAAACTTAGCATATAGTGTTAAACACTGAGTTTATCAAGGTTTATTTATGCAGTGCTATTAAACAAATGTCTTCTAGTATGTACTGGTACCATATACTAGCTGTTTGCTAGCTTCTTTCTATACAGCTAAGACAATGCAGGAGGGGTACCAAGACGGTTATTTCAGTTCCTACATTTGATCATTATGTTCACTCAAGAAGAACCTTTGTGACCTTGCTACAAGTGTATGGGAATTCTAAAGTTTGTTTGTTTATAATTAAGAACAAAGCTACAAATGCGCTATTTGGGCCCTGCACACCAAGTGTATCGAGGCTCGGTTTCTAGCGGTATGATCTTGTAGACATACCACTGTGCCGCTGTGGGTTGGTGGCAAGAATTCTAAAGAATGATAAATATTTTCATCCTGGCTCATTCATTTGTCAACAGGGATCAGCGACGCATTACCAAAGTGTTGAAATTTACATTCTGCAATGGCATGGAAGAATTAGCTCTATAAAAATGGAAAGAATGACAAAATATTCTCTCGTCCTAACACGTTTGCACAGTACTGTTTATGGACTCAAAATTAAAGCATAGACTTTAACAGTTGCAACTAATTTTAACTTCTATCGTCTAAAGAAAGTATTATCTTTCAATATTTACATGAAGGATTTTCCCTAGTCGTATAACTTAATATATTCAAAAGTCCTCTATAAGTTTTTGTAAGTATCTAAGTATATGTACTTAAAACTCACGGGTGATCACACTAATCTTGACTTTAAAAAGTTGCAGCGCCAAGTTTCTCCTTGAAATTCTTTTAGTGAAGTTTACTATGAGAGAACTTCTTCTTTTATAAATATGAAACAGAAATGATGCATCCCATTTGTTTTACAAGCTTTCGTATTGCAGCGCCAGTGGTGGTTGTAATATGAGTTTTACCACAACAAACTTAATAACTGGCTTAATCATGTTTTTAAGGTAACACTGAAATTTTCATGTTAATGATAACTGTTCTTTTGCCTGTTATTTATATTCACAAAGCTATTCGATAAAAGACAACCCGACAACTTTAATACAATTATTTGTCATGTTTTTAAGTAATAGTTTTTAAATATCAAAACAAAAATATGCCCATATTAGTCTACAGTTTCATTTAGTAAACATCAAAAACACTTACGGTAATAAAACAATCTATAGAAAAGCTCTGAGCAATGTAACGCAAACTGACATTTTCTGCTGTAATGTAGTAGACATATCACGTTTATTGTGATATTGAAGATGTACTGGTAAATGCATTTCTGTTTATCCAATACAAATAAAAAAATAAGTGATAAATTAAATGTTATATAAAAGGTATTATAGTTTAAAATACTTCTTAATTTATGATATCACATATCTGTTACGTGGTTCGAAATGATTTATTTTAAATTCTAAAATTATTACGATTTTTTTAAAGAATAAAACGTAAAGTTTGTAAATTTGAATTAGTTAGAGTTCAATAATATATACTTAAAACTTATTCACATCGTAGGTCTTCTGGTACGGATGAAATGGTGTCTGATAATAATGCACAGGTTCCTAACATTAAAGATTTTACATGGCAAGCATCTGGAAACGATATAAATAATTCAAACGTTGCAAAAGAAAATATGCAACGAACTCCTGGTGCTTCGAATAGGAATTTCTCTGCTGTTGGAAATATGGTTGGTCCATTCAATCCAAAAATATCTCTCAAACACATCAAAAGATTTAAGTCTACATCTAAAGCCACAAATCCGCTCCATAAAAATCAATTGACAGATAAAGGAAATCTCAGTGTGAAGCAAATTCGTAAAGGCGTTCGATTTTTACCAGAATTATCTGTTTCACAAAGAGTACTTGCAAGTTCTATGCTTCAAATTCCAAAGGAAAAAAGCTTAAATTTCAATCTTACTTCTTCGACGCCGAATCTCGCAGATTCTGATGCACAAGTGGTTCCGAAAGATCGATATCAATCTTGTAATGAAACAAAATATGCTTTTAACTTATTATCTCGTAGGAAACTAACGTTGGATGAGAATGAAACTACAGTGCAACATGCCAAAACATTACCAAACAGAACAGATCCAAACAATCACCTTGTTCGATTTGTCAGTCTTCCAAACTTGACAGAAATTAAAAGCAAAACCGCTAACAAAACGTTTTTCAGTAAAGCAGGTTCATTAGATTTAAAATATCAGTCATGTGAAAATATGGAAATTCTTGGCAATGCAAGAATTAGTGGTTCCTCGCAGCCAAGCACAAAACAAATTTGTAAAGTACCAGACGAACAACATCATCAACATTGTGAGTCTGGCACCAGCTTTAAAGAAACTCTTGTTGAGGACCAAAGTGGACGACGCGTGCAAAGTATCATCAAAATTTTAGACAAAACAGAACCTCTCGATTTACTTATCTCTTCAAACAGGTTTTCATCAAAATCTTTATGGAACATTGTTAAATAAATTCAAAACAAACCATAGCCTGAGTAGTAAAAGAAAGAAAGAAAAAGAACACATTATAGCATTAAACAAATTAAGTATTTTCAATTCACTCTCATTTTAAATAATTTATAGAAATATAGATGCTGAAAATTTAGATTTTTTATATGCAGAACTAATTATTTATTGTAACATTTGTATCAACGGCTAAATTGGTTAAACTTTCAAATTAGTTCCTGTCTGTCAATATTCGTATAAGTTGGACCTGAATTAGATACCATATACAACATAGTGGCGATATATATGTATTTGTATTATTAATAAGCCGTAGAACTGTTATAATAGACTGTAGAAATTCCACTTATGAACGACGGCTATAGTAGATAAGTCTATACTAAGAAAAAATAAACTGTTTACATAATACAAGAACTGTTCCTAAGCATGTTATTTAAGCAGCAGAAGTAAATTTTAACTTAAAACATATTTAAAACTTTACAAATATTATATTAAAATGTTCCCATTACAATTAATTACCTAACAATGAGTTTTATTTTGTAGTAATGATAATAGATTAAGCTCAAACTATTGTAATCTAATGTCAGAAATATAGATCGATTTTTTTTTAGGATTTATATAAACCCTTTCATGCCCCTAGTGGCACAGTTGTAAATAAAGTATATGGAAAACCTTGTAGATGATGATAAAGCAAAGCTCTAGTGTGTTCATTCTTTGAACTACTGAGCATCTCTTAAGTTATTATGATGAAAATATATTATTTTATTTGGACAATAAATTTAGGAAAAAACAAAACACAAACAATCTTTACTCTCCACATAACAATAAAAAATTATATTTCAAACATTTTTTTTTGAATTAATCAATGAAACTTGGTTTGAAATCTGCATTTTGTAAACAGACAAAAACACGTACGCGATAGCTTTAAATACTTATTGGTTCTTGACTCAGAACAGAAACAAAATATTTTCAAGGTGAATATTATATTTAATGGATTGGTTTGTTTTGAATTTCTTTTGACAAACATTTCTTTGTCTACTGTTACTATCTTTAGAAGCCCAAAGGGGCTCTCTGAAATATGGTCACTTTTTTACTGGCTAGAGATACAGCATTTAGTTGGATGAAACAAAACAATAACAAGCAGAATCTTGTATAGTAAACCGGTATATAGGATTTTATATAGAATTTTTCGTATGTTGCAGAAGGATCTATAAAAGTAGCAGAATCTTTTATCATGGAGTGAAATGTAAATATAAAAAGTCGTAGAATATTTTATATTGAAACAGGATGTGAATAAAGACAAAATCTTTTATCGTGAAACAGGATTTGAAAAAAGAGAACTATTTATTTTGAAGTGGGATTAAAAAAGAACCTTTTATGATGTTTATTTTCATAGAACCAAAGAACCATTTAAACTGTCCACACATATGGTCACGCAGCAAACTTGTGTCACAAACCATGCATTTCACAATTTCTTCTTTAGCAGTTGTTCAAACATTTATATATAACGTGAAAATATGCTATTAAAATTAGTTCAGGTTACACTAATATTCAGGATACCTTAAAAATAACTTTTTTTTTTCATTCACTTCTAGAAACATAGAAAACAACCGGAATAAAAGTTCTAGGGCATCATTAGCAGAATCGTGAGTTGAGTAAATTTGATAAGTTAATGCTTCTGACACTGATTACGAAATATAAAGTTAAGCTTTCTTTATTTAGGTTTACAGTATTCTCATTAGTGTCTGGTCTTCTTTCCAGTTTTGGTATCCATACTTTCGTAGCAACATAGATGTGGAGTGGTTTACTGTAAGAAGACTCCTAAAGTTTACACTTGCCCAAGGACCAAAAGTAATCCTCAATGAAGTTTGTAGCCAAGATTAAAGAAACATTAGGGTAAACATTGGACATGACTCTAGTGTTACCTTCATTTTAAAAACAATGGGCATAAACACAGTAGTTCAGTGGTAAGTATGAAGTCTTATAACGCTATATATGGGATTTCGATATCTGTGGTGGAAAGAGAAAATAAGATATATTTTGTAGCTTTGCTCTTGACAAGAAACAAATTAACAATTGCGTAGTACTCAAAGTTTATGTAAATACACTTATTGAGTAGAAATATGTGTGATTTTATAACAAAAGTGAAGTAAAGAAACACAATAAGACTTTCATTGTAAAATATCTCATTGTGTTATCACTTTACAATAATATAGTATTACTTTCATGGAGTTTATTTCTGTGCTCCTTTCCTTTCCAACACTCAACAGGTCACTTTATAAAGATTATTTAACAGTTTGAATTTCGGAGAGAATTACACGAAGGTTATCTGGGATAGTCGTTTCTAAATTAGCATTTAAAACTAGAAGGAAGGCACCTAGCTAGTAATCACCGCCCATCAACTTTTACCAACGAATAGTGTAATTGATCAGTACATTATAACAACTTCACGATTTAGTGGAACGGAAGTGCAAAGGAGCGACCGCCATATTGTGAGGCAAGCATCCTAACCACCTGGTCGTATCAGACCAGTTCATTTCATGTAAAGAGACATTCTATAATAAACCGCTAACTAGTGTTTTCACTAAGACGAAATAAATTAGTAATAGCTTTCTGTTTAAGCGTTTTACTCTTTGAATTCTGGTAGAAGATGATACAATTCAGTAAAACTTGATTCAATAAGAAACGACATACGTTATTTGAAGAATTAGTTTCATGAACCAATTTAATAGTACAACTAACTCATAATAATGGCTTACGTTTGTGTGTTCAACCAGAATATAACGAAGTTCCAAGCAGGTGAAAGAAAAATGTGATCAAGTCCAAACGTTATGAGAAACCTTCAGTTCACTTAATTCACGAAATATATGCACTTGGGAAATGTTAGATATGCATATCTCTTTCTATTAAATATAAGTTGTAATGGTAATGATAAAGGAATTACTGACTGTCTGCTGAAATTGACAATGTTTTACTTTCTCCACTATTAATGGCACTGTATATTACAACACTCGGTGTAAAGAAGTGATAAAGACACAAATGGGCTTAAACGAAGGGATTAGTTGAAACTTTGAATGTAATATTGTTTACATTTTTGTGTTATTAGGGAACTTGTATTTAAAAATAACTTGCTACATAATTACTTAATATGTTTTTACGCTATAGAAATCTATCAGTAATTTTGGGGTAAAGAATAATCAAAGGTAGTCGATCTCCTTCCGATAGAAAAAGCTCCTAAAATTATTAGCTATTTCAACCAAAACCACACTTTATGTGATTGTAGGCACTGACCACAGTCACCGATTTTGAACTACTGGCCAAAGTCAGTAAGACAGTAGCATCCACTGCTACAATAGCGTTATTCGGATCTTTGAACAGAATAACATGAATTGACTACCAACTTTTTAATGTATGCTGAAAGAGTTAAACGTGCTCAGTGACATTATGTTTCAATCCTAAGCCAGACAAATTTATCAATAAGTGAGGCTCATCTTTTACTATTTACAAAAAAATATTTGTACTCTAGGAGTTAGTATGGTGTTGAGAGGAATGAGTCGTCAGGTTTCGATAAATTACTGTTCTGTTAAAATAGTAGCATTAAGCGTCAACTATTCGCTGCCAGTTAAGTGTCTTTCCTTAAATGTGCCATTTACATTCAGTAAAGACATTGGTAACAGACAAAATTGTTTACTTCAGTGTTTGAAACATCCAACACACCATTAGCTGTGACAATAATCAAGCAACAATCACCATCCATAGGTGAAAAAATTCAAATTGGTACAAATTACCGTGACGTCACAATCATTATATGTCTAGAAATAAACAGTGTTATTGCAAACAACAATAATTTTACAAGTAGAGCAACTATTAGCATAATTCTCTACTAAAACATGGGTGTGTATGTGATCAATATTTATATGAGTAAGGAAAATAAGTAACACTTAATGTAACATATTAAGTATAGTAAAAATGTAAATGGATAGCTTTTCGAGGAATTCTGTAATAAACAACAGTAGTTGTGACACAATTACAGAAACGACTATAAAATATTGGCATACCTTATTTTACTGTTTTATTGTTTAATGTATTCGTACTGTTGTAACTAGAGTTATAAGAACAGAAGTGATTTAAATAAAACAAAAGTCCAAAAACACTTGCTAGTAACTACAAAAAACACAGTGCTGTTACAAATATTTTCAAACATTTCACTCTTAGTTGGTCAATTATGAGCTTGTTATAGCAGGACTGTATTACCCTTCATCCGTTATAAGTCATTATTAACAAAACCATTTGCTAACCCTAATCGTATTACATATCACTTTCATATTTAAGTGATTGTATTCGTATATTATATTCTAATGTTTCGTTCCACTCGCTGCAAAAGGAACATGCTTTACAAGTCTTGGTATTATGATACTAATAAATAAACCAACTTAGTATTCCGAAAATTGTTTAATTTTAAAGCCAAGGTTCAAGTGAGGTCCAGTTGAATCTAAACATTGATCAACGTGTGTTAACGGGTTACTCTATTGTCGGATAATTCCACTCCACACATATATAGCTGCTATATAATATGAAGAACTGAACAATGGTTAATGACACTTTTTTCACTTCATCTATTCAGTGTGTAGGCTTTCATATTAGTGACTACAAAGCACTGAATATTTGAAGCTTTTGCGTAATTTCATGATAATATTCATAAGACATGTAATAACTTGTTACATTATCTTTATCTATTCTATGATCATTCATCCTTTAAATAAAGAGCTTTTACATCACTGAATATCAGTATAGCAAAGATGTTTCATTAAAATATTGTGTTATTTCATAAAACCCAAACATTTAAATCACCACTGTTGAAGAAAATAAATACCAAATCGATAAATTATATAGGTTATAACGCGCAAGTAAAATAATGGAAGTTACGTTGTTAATACTTAGATGATTAATGCAATATTAATGCAAAACATCACAAGATGAAAGTTTTTTTTCGATTCGGGGCAAAAATAATTCTCCCCGTAAAACAGTATTCCTGCCATTTCTTGGTGTGATAATTTCCAAGTTAACCGTGTTAGAATTCTTCACTCAATTTATTTGCTGTCCAGTACAGTTTGTTTGTTTTTGGAATTTCGCACAAAGCTACTCGAGGGCTATCTGTGCTAGCCGTCCCTAATTTAGCAGTGTAAGACTAGAGGGAAGGCAGCTAGTCATCACCACCCACCGCCAACTCTTGGGCTACTCTTTTACCAACGAATAGTGGGATTGATCGTCACATTATACGCCCCCACGGCTGGGAGGGCGAGCATGTTTAGCGCGACGCGGGCGCGAACCCGCGACCCTCGCATTACGAGTCGCACGCCTTACGCGCTTGGCCATGCCAGGCCCCATAAACATCCCGTTACTAAACGCGTTCTGCAGTACTGATTGCTTACATTTCAGAACAGGAACATCTCGTTACTAAACTTTCTGCGCTATGGTTTGTTTACTTTCTAGAATAGGAACATTTCATTACTGAACGTTTGCTACAAAAAATTGGACACTAATCATCTGATTGACCAGAATTAAAGTGAATAATATTTATTTTTAGGATGAATATTAGCTTGATCGTGATATCAGTGCCAAACGCCAAGTAATATTAGGGAAAGTACCCAAGCATTTTGAAAACTAAACTAAAAGTGGAGTTTGGAACGAGATAACTAAAATCTCTTATCATTTTACTAAACTAGATGTGTGAACTATAAAAAACAACAACAACAAAAAATACACAACCAAAAATATATGGGCACTCGATCATCACACTCATATGTGCTTGTTGAACATCTCATTCCAAAACCATGGGCATTAATATGGAATTGGTCCCACTTTGCTGCTACAACAGCCTCCACTCTTCTGGGAAAGTTTTGCACGAGATTCTGGAACAGGGCTGCGGAATTCGCTCCTATTCAGAGCATCAGTGAGACCGGGCACTGATGTTGGGCGAGAAGACCTGGCTCGCAGTCCACATTCCATTTCATCCCAAAGATGTTCGATGGGGTTGAAGTCAGGGCTCTGCGCAGGCCAGTTAAGTTCTTTCACACCACCCTCGGCAAACCATGTCTTTATGAACCTTATTTTGTGCACTGGGGCATTGTCATGCTAAAACAAATAAGGACCTTCCCCAAACTGTTGCCACAAAGTTGGAAGCACACAATTCTCTATAATGTCATTAAGATTTTCCTTCACTGGAACTAAAGAACCTAGACTGAACCATTAAAAACAGCTCCAGACTATTATTCCTCCCGGCATTATGCATACAAGCAGGTAGCGTTCTCCTGGAATCCGCCAAACTCAGATTCGTCCATCAGACTGCCAGATAAAGAAGCGTGATTCATCACTCCAGGTAACACGTTTCCACTGCTCTAGAGTCCAATGGCGGTGTGCTTTACGCCATTCTAGCTGACTCTTGACATTGCGCATGGTGATCTTAGGCTTGTGTGCGACTGCTCGGCCATTGAAACCCATTTCATGAAGCTCCGAAAAACGGTTCTTGTGCTGACGTCGCTTCCAGAGGCAGTTTGGAACTTGGTAGTAAGTTTTGCAACAGTAGACAGACAATTTTTACATACTACACGTTTCAGCACTCGACGATCTCGTTCTGTGAGCTTGTGTGGAGTACCGCTTCGTGGTTGAGCTGATGTTGCTCCTAGACGTTTCTACTTCACAATAACAGCACTTACAGTTGACTGGGACAGCTTTAGCAGGGTACAAATTTGACACACAGTTTTTTTGGAAAGGTAGCATCCTATTCAACGGTGCCACGTTGAAAGTTGCTGAGCTCTTCAGTACGACCCATTCTACCGCCAATGTTTGCCTATGGAGATTGCATGGCTGTATGCTTGATTTTATGCACCTGTTAGCATGGGTGTGGCTCATATAGTTGAACTCACTAAATAGAAAGGGTGTCTACATACTTTTGGCCATGTATTGTGTTTCATATAAGCTTAAGGCTTGATCTGATAAAAAACGCGTTTGCTTTTGCGATTTAGGCTTCTATTGTACCTTTAATAGTGGGACGTTATAGATAATAGATAGGTAGACGGTGGGCGCTATTGACTGGTTATATTCTTTTTAGTCTATCATTACCAAACCAGGAACAACTAGTACAGGCAACTCACCAGTAATTTTGCGTGAAATTTAACAAACAAAATAGTAAATGAGCTGCATTTCAATATAGTGATACTGTTTAAGGGACAAATTTCCGAGAGCGAAATTTCAAGAAATCGCCGTATTACTCACTTTTCTTGGTAAAGTAAGACTGAGACATAGTTGCGATCGTAAAAAGAATTGCGATATATTAACTAAGCAAAATTAGGAAGATGTTCTGTTGGAATGTAAAACTTTCTTAAATGCCACAATTTAAATTTTCACTCTGTTATAATAAATTATATATTTCTATTTCTTAGTAAGTCTTAGACTCATCCACCAATTCTTTAAATTGGCGTTTAAGTTGATTTCTTTAACAAACTCAAATAATATAAATAATGGTATCATCAATAAAATACAAAAGTTTTTTTTTTCTGTAAGTCCTTTGCTTTGTATCTAAAACTAAATTCCATTTATCAACCAATAGTAGGATTGTCTCCCACTCTAAGGTTTTTAAGGGTCAAATAAGTTGCATGTAAGGTGGCTTTTTATTAAGATGTTTGATAGTTCACAACGATCAACGTAATAATATGTGCGATACAAGATAGTTTCAGCTACAGTTTCCTTGTGACTATCGATTAAGCAATCATGTTTTGTTGTTGCTAAACACAGAGTAACAATATAGATCATGCGTGCTGTTCCCACTAAAGGGATTAAATTCCAAATTCTAGGGTTATAAGCCCTCAATATATTACTGCTGAGTCATCAGTAAACTGTAATCAAGCCAAGTGAGAGATCTAGATATTTCATGAAGTAGGTCCAAAAATAATAAAGTGTAAATATTTCTTTGTGGGTCCGAAAAATAATAAAATGTGAATACTTCTTAGTGGGTCCGAAAAAATAATAAATTGTGAATAATTTTAGTAAATCTTAAAATTAATAAATTGTGAATAACTCTTAGTAGGTTTTAAAAAAATAATAAAATGTGAATAATTCTTAGTAGGTCCCATAAAAATGTAAATAATTTTTAGTAGGACCGAAAAAAAAAGTAAATAATTCTTAGTAGGCTCTAAAAATAATAAAATATGATTATTTCTTTGTATTCTAAGCGGATTGTACTTGCTGTTATTCGGCAACAGAGCTATGAAAACTCGTTATTGTTAATGTGGGTCTCTGTAGATCTGTGCCCACGTATGTATAGAATAAACATTGTCTTCGGGAGAGAGAAGTTTGCTCAAACAAAATGTAGAAATAATAACATTTTCTTAATGATTATTATTGGATGTAGTAGAATTAAGAAATATTTTCTCAATTTATAAATTCTCAGTTTATTTTTATGAAAACCTTCAATTATCCACCGTTACAATACAAAAAAATAATTTATGGTTATTACCACTGTTTTGCTGAATTAAATTAACAATGAAGTAATTAAAATTTCCTAAATATATAACTTTTGATATGCAACCAAAAGAAGCGAAATTATTTCATGCAACTGCACTATACAGTTGTATACACTAGAATGGTTCCAGAAAAAAAAATGCAGTAATTTCTTTCTTCGCTTATTAACAAGATAAAGTTAAAAGTTTCGACCTTCCAGTGGCCAGCGGCATGTTTGCAGACTTACATCGCTGGAAACAGGCTTTCGATACTGGTGGTTTGCAGAGCACAGATAGCTCATTGTATAGCTTTATGCTTAATTTTAAACAGACAGATTAAAATTTTCGGTAAATCGGAGTTATTTTACATTAAATAAAAATATTATAACTATTTATTATAGTTTGTAACCTGTGCAGGTTCCTTGTTCACAAACCATAACTCGAATTAAAAACTAATATGCAAAACTTGAAAACTGTCTAGGTATTGCTTTTTTTAGAGTAATTCAAACCAATATAAACAACAAGAATACTCAGAAGAAACGACTACGACATTTAATTTCGATGACTTTTACTTTAAAACAAGGTTCTCAAATAACTGTTTTAGCAAGAGTCGTAGAAATTCAAGTAGGATTCACAAACTTGGTAAAATATAATTACAAAATATACTAGCAATATAAGAATAAGACATTTGGTACGTTGTGTAAAATGAAACATTTAATAACTATCCTTCTAGAATGTTACCTTTTATATGCACATCACCATTATAGGAATCCTAATTGAATATTTATGGTCTGCTGACCAAAGCTGTGAAGATGAATTCACAACTTTAAGAAAAATCAATCACGGAATACATTAAATATCCACGTAAATGATTTTATTTTCAATATTTTTCTTTTGTGAAAAAAGAGAAATTTGTAACATATATATAATCATTAAATTATGTAATAATTATCCTTCGTGAATCGTACATATCCTAACTCATAATTTCAAATATTGATTAATAGTGAGAGCATTTTGAAGAATATCACATTTTAATCAACAATCTCTTAAGAAGTGTTCTCAAACTAGAGGTCTGAAGTTTAATAAAGAATAAAGGTTAAATTATCGAGGATAATCCAAGAGATTTTTACAGCCTTGTCATTGCTGGTCTAATATTTAGAGCAATGACAAAATTCTATGCCTTAAATATATCATTACAACTAATAATGAAAAATCATTGATACTGCGTATTAATTGGGTAGTTTGTCCAGCTTATGTTAGAAAAAAGTTATTGAAACACGTATCTCTCATCACTTTCATTTATATCATCTTCATTACGTCTATACATGGGGTTCTTGAATGTCTGTTTTGGATCCTTGTATAGTGGATTCTTATCCTATAAAACAAATAAACAAAATGGTAATAAATTTGTTATCCTGCATTTTATAAACGTAATGAAAGTCGGTATTTTTACCAACAATTACACACGTGTCTATACAAAGCTAAGAAAATGAAATAAGAATATAACACAAGTATTTCGCCTTTATAGAATACAAGGACAGGTAAAAACAGGTGCATCCTTATTCATATATAAATTTAAGATTTTTAAAATTTCAGGAACATGAATAAAGGAAAAGAACAAACACTCTAGCCTTCGTTGTTAATCCTTCACTCGTGAGAGTGTTATAATGTATAAGTGGTATAAGAGTAGCCCAAGAGTTGGTGGTGGGTGGTGCTACCTCGCTTCTAATTTATCGATACCAAAGTAGGAATGGATAGTATATCTTTGCGCTATGTTCAAAACAATAATTTTTACTTCTGAAATAATTTGTACTTCTTCATCTCTGTTATTTTTTTAGTTACCGAAATGAATAACATTGTTACTTCGAGTGGGATGCAATATCAGGGACACAGTGGTATGCAAGAATAGAGTAAAGGCCTCTGTCACTTACAAGAGAGTCGAGCATGGCCTAGTTGTTAGCGGAGTAGGAAGTTTCATGGCCCGCGGCTAAATGGAGTAAAACCTTTCTGTTGAAAATCGATTCTAGTTGATTTCCTCTTATTTCATGTCCTAGTATAATTGATGAAGACTTACTGAGGCTGATGAGCGGCTTTTTGTGGCTTAAACTGTAACCCAAGCATTCCACACTACTTTCTAACATTTTACTTTACTAAAATGTCTTCCACGTCTTTCAATGAATAACAGTGAATTAATGAACTCATCTTCCTCTTAGGCGATAGCGGCAATGAGACGAACTATATGAGGTATATCCTTTTTCCAAGACTGTTGAATAATAACCAAAAGCAGTTTTCCAAGCTCTCTATAGTTTCTGGCTTTGTTAAGATGCCAAGACTCCCCAGAAACAACGGTACAGAAAAAGAAATGAAAAACGTAGAAGGAAGAAAGTATCTGTTGTTGATAGAAAACAAGAATAACAATAAAACGGAGGTGCTAGAAGAAGAATTTAGAGCTGACAAACAAAAATAAACCCAAAACAAATTTTTGGTTAATATGAAAAGTATAAATCAAACCTAAATTAGAATTATTAGCAAAAAACATCTACAAGTAACGATAAAAAAATTAGGATTATTTGACAAATTATCAGTGACCTACAGTAAAGAACTGGAAATGTTTAGGGAGGATGTGTGTTGATGTAAAAAAAATTCATTAAATGTACTTGGCTCACTAAAACAACACACACAGAAGTACTTTGCAAAAGAACAATGATTGACAAAATAGTATAACGTTGGTATAACAATGTGTGGTTGGTAAAACAAATGAACCATAAGAAGCCAGCAAGGAATGTCTGACTAACAAGAAGGCTTACCAAGAAAGACATTTAACTTAGCAATAAGGAACAATGACTGTCAAAAAAAGAAGCCAGAGAAGAATTTGTGAATGATATAAATAAAAAGGTTGAAAGAACTATGGCTGATTTAACACTCCAAGATATGGTTTATAACTGATAAAAAGGAAAAATAAGCGTTTGGTAAAGGATCTAAAGGAAACTAAAGAAAAATAAAACTTCGATAAAGGAACCATCGTTGACATAAAAAGAAGTACCAATAAAATATTTTATTTGGTTGAGAATTTCAAGCAAGTTCATCCAAGGGATATGTTTACATAGCTGACCTTAATTTTCAGCTTATATAATTGTAATGGATGTAACTAATCAAGAGTACCCATCTTCAACTCTTCAGCTACTCTTGTCTAATGGAATAGAGGGATTTGGCTGTTATTCTTATAGCATACCTCTGTCAACAGGTTGCGAACCACAAATACTTGAATCCACAGTCTGGACATACCATAGATTGAAATATTTTTGTCCCAGTTAAAACAACAACATCTAGAAGTATTTGTCATAAAACAAACTGCTAAAACAGATTAGAATATCTGATGAACAATCTGTTACAAAGAATGAGAATCAAAAGTAGCCTTTGCAGAATATGTATCTGACAATGAAAAAGTAAACAAAATGTTGACTGGATTTTACAAATATTAAAAATAAGAAATAATAAACTTACATGAGCCCACTTTTCTTTCTCCAAAGCCTTTTGATACTGCTGAAATTCCCACTTATCTTTCACGTGGACAAAGATGCGAAACAGCAAAATAGTAAGTAACCCAATTACAAAAACAGTTCCTGCAATTCCACCAACAATTTTCGCCATAGGGATTTCTCTTGGACAATCTGAAGAAACAGAAAACTACATATATATACACATATAGCAAGTAACAAAGAATAAGTAAAATTCCGAATTATTTATACAAAAACAGAGTTTATTATTACTAGTCATTAGTTACTCGACGGCCATCTGCACCAGGCGTCTCTAATTTTGAAGTTACAGACTAAAGGGAAGGCAGCTACTAAACAATAACTACAGCCAACCTTTTATACTTTTATGTTATTTCAACTATAAACTTTATTATTTTTTCGATGAAGGTTTTAGTTTTCTGGTTTCCATAATATTATTGAGAGCATTAGTTTTAAATTATTATGATCATTATTATTGTTTTTCTAAACATTGTAGTTAAATTTTCAGCAGTAAAATACGTAAAAATCAGTCATCGATACTTGCTTGTACTTCATCACACTATTATCAAGATACAGTACTTACGAGATTTAGCTATTAAAATATAAATGTTATTTTATAACCACTCCATCAATTATCGTTGCAACATGTGGAAGATATGATGCCATGTGTAACTACTTATAATAAAAACGGAACTTGAGGAAAATGTTATCATGTTTTAATCCCTACAGTAACTGCCATTATTTTCGTTAAATAACCATTATTATATATTTATTAATTTTTATGCAATCTAAAGTTGAATAGCTATCGAACGAATGATAACAGGTCAGTAAGAGTTATATTTTATGACGTTTATTGCTAGTCGTGTAACAAGGTTAAAATGTAACGGTCCAAGAGCTCATCTAGGGTATGTCTTTTTTATATATCATTGTACTAAATGTATGAAAGTGCCTTTTAGTTTTTTGTATTATTTTTAAATGGTAGCCTTTGTTTTTCTTTGTTTAGTTATTTAATTAAAATTATGTATGTTTCAAAATATTATACAGAAGAGATAATCTGTGCTGTTTCTTCTGCCTTTCCTGTGTTAGAGTTTTAGTTGGAATTATGGCATTGGTCTTGATACTTTATTGCATGCATTTTTTTGAAAAGTGGCTGATATATACCATATATTTATGCATCTGCAGTTTCTATGCTAAAATAAAATAACGATATAACAATACCTGAAAAGTCATCTATATAAACGTTTATCAAACTCAACACAGATGAATTAGAATGTCGAATGAAATATTACCGATAGAACTAGCGTCTTAAAATGTTTTAAAAGGACTATTTTTATCAGAAAGAACGTTGGTTGTATTTCGATCATAGAAAAACCTTATTAGGATTAATTCTGAAGGGCTTGAAATCGATTAGTAAAATACCTGCAACAAGTTCTAAAGAATGCTTCTATCAAAAGGACTTTCTTCAAACCAAATATAATTAACTTTAAACAATGAAGAAAGTACCAAAAGGGCTGACAAAGAAGCTAGTGAATTTAAATACAATGGATTAACTTCAGAAGAGAAAACATGAATTCAGTTCTATATGTATAAGTACGGTAATACTTATAGTAGCAACGGTCCAGATATGTAGTACAAACTAAAATCTCAAGCACAATTTATAAGCACTTTACACATACTGTTGAGCAGCAAACAAACCAACTGCAAAACATCAAACCACCAAAGCATTTGAGAAAATCGGTAGAGTAAAAACAAATTTATTTAACTATCTGACTGACAGACTAAGGCGTAATTCTCTACTTCCTTCACCTGCGTTACCTTTACTAAAACGTTTTTTCTTAGTTTTACTTATAACCTTGTTAATAACAGATAATAATACTAACCATTCTGCAACAACACTAATAACGAACTAATAATACTCTAGTAGCCATATTCTATGATTAATAGCATGCTCTGTGAGTTGCCAAGTGTCACAGCAGTATGTCTGCAGATTTACAATGCTAGAAACTGGGCTTTGATACTTGTGGTGGGCAGAGCACAAAAAAAACCGTTGTTTAGCTTTGTGCTTGACTACAAATAAACAATGAGGTGTGAAAGCACAATTACTTATACATTCGTGCTAAATGATTAACTTTCAGCCGTATCAGCTAGATAAAAAAAAAAGAAGATGACTATGTAGATTCTCTAGATTTGGGTTCTAGCTATAATTTAGCCATTGCAAGCAAAGTTTTCGGTTCTATACATGGGACTCGAGGGCACTGTACTAGACAAAGGAATTCTATCATAGCAATTGGTGCCTAAGATGCGAGTCTCCTACGTAAGGACAAATGCTACTATTGACGATGTTTGTCACGACTTTGCTCAAGTACTCTGAAATTAAAACACGAATGATATATTATATAATTTACTTTTGCATTGTATTCAAATTAAGTGTTAACTATTGACATCTAAGGTTGTACTTGAAACAGTGCAATTTTTAAAATATGTCTTTGATGAAAAAATGAGATAAAAGATAAAAATCTTATGTTGATAACATTGAAAAATTATTTGCACAGTGAAAAGAGTATTACTGCAAGAATAATAAGGTTAGAAACAGTAATGCTAAATATGTAAAATAATCAAAGATATCAGCAAAATCCAAGAAATATCCAGAGATAGCTCTAAAAACCTATGAGAGGGATAGGCCTAAAAAACAGTCACTCTTGACACTTTATACTAAAAACAAGCTATGAGACAAGTGTAAAAATGTTTAAATAACAAAACAAGAAGTAGGAATGGGAACACCAAAAAGTAAGGAAACAAAGTAGGAATTGGCGGCGTAACATAACAATACTTGGTGGTTTTTTATATGGTGAAATCCCAAAATGAGTTTGGCTATCTATCCGCCGTCTGAGTTTTATGTCGTTTACTCCTTTTCAAATACTCAACAAATTTTAAAATTTCAAAAATCAGAAGTTTATATGTCAAATAGGCATAATGTCTCCCATAATCAACGTATGACTATTGAAGGTTTTTGTTTCACTTTCAACATCGAATACACCTATTATAATATTGTGTTTCGATAAGGTCATGTAATTTGATTATATACTTGTATCTGTACTTGGATGCTGAAATAACATTGACAACAGAGAAATTTAGTTTAAGTAATTACCAAGTTATGGAAAGCACACAAAGTAGGGCAGAACGACGGCCACACCCACTTTGAGGTTGCACTTTGTCAAAAACCACCAAGTGTCGTAATGTTATCCTTACTATTCTTATCATGTTCCTTACTTTTTGGTGCTTCCATTCCTACTTTATATTTTTTTTTCATTTACAAATGTTTTTCACCTGTAACTAACTGAATAATACCGAAAATAAATATCTTGAAAATAATAATAAAGAGAAAAACTGCAGACATTTTATAACATAGATACATATATAAATAGAAGGCACTGCAGGTCTCAACTCAACATATTTGCAACTAATTGTTTAGGCTGTTTTGTTCATATCCAAATACTATGATTCAGTAGTCTGTATGCCAAGTGTCTGTCTTCCTAAACTGCTGATTACCCCTACTTCTAATTGGTGCCAAAGGAATACCAATCGTTTGAGTTTCGAAGTTTGCATAAAGGTATAAACCTTCACATTACCTATTGGGGAACTCAGGAAATTTCCGAAAATCTCTTATCTAGACTAATTCTAAGTAATGCCAAACAATTTGTCTCGGTTCCGCTCTTTGCACAAAGGTAAAATTTTTCATCCAACACAGATCCCAGGTATTTTGCGAAAACACTTTTATGGGGATTCCCTGAAATCGGGCCCCAAATTTAGCATTGATTTACATTACCGCTCGTACATAAATAGGCCTACTGATTGCTGTTTGTACCTTGTTTAAAGAAATTAAATTTGCCTAATATTGAAAAATAGTTCAAGATTATTTATGGTTGTGTCGTGTAATTGATAGTTATACTGACTTATAAGTGGATCGTGTCGGCCCAATGTTTGCAGAAAGGTAAATTTTTCAACCAGCCCCTTACGAAACCCGGATGGCATTGATCTACATTAGAGTTCAAACGCAAGTAGGCCCACAAATTACCTTTCGTAACTTCGTTAACGAAATTAAGCTTACATTATAGCAGCAATTATTATTAAACTAGAAAAGTACAAAATAGTAGCCCAAGCAATAAATTTGCATTATAGTGGTCCTCTAAATGTGGATTATAGGCCTACGGATGCGTTAGTATTTGTAAATTTCCGAAATTATTTTTCCACAAATGATAAAAATCAGAATAAAATGTGGAAATTTAAGCATTAAGTAAAATACAGTATTTTTATTATGTGTAATCTTAACTACTAAAATTATTATTCATTTCTGAAAAACAATAACGTTCGATGAAAATAATACAGGCCTGCGATGGTTTTTTGTTTTGAAATTTTTATATGTTATACAATAATTCCTGTACGCCGAATCCGAAAAAGTATATCAGTTTTTCTTCATCACGTATAGATTTTTCCCAAAACGTTATAAGTACTTTTAAATAAATGAATTATTTTCATTTAAATCGGGTTATATTACGTTATACTTAAAATGTTGACAAGCATTGGGTATACATTTTTCTAGACCAGTTGCGACGTTAAGAGACTTATCGATCGTTCTAGAATCCATAAGAAACACACCCTTAGTATATAATCAATTAAAAAGCGGCAGAACGTGTCATTTTTGAATAGTATTTTTTTATGCAATCACGTTGACCTTATTTTTTGTCATTATGGCATTAAGAAGCTGTATAAATGACCCAAACATATTCTGTTATATTTCTGGTAAATTTGTAGTGAAGAAACAAAGACGAAACATCACAGAATTTGTCAAGAAAGCGTATTACGCAATTTGGAATAAAACTCGTGACCAAGACAAATCATTGGTTCTGCACAAAGTCTGCATCATTTGTGTCGAAGAGTTGAAACAATGGACTAAATGTAAGAAAAATTCCTCACCTTTTGGAATGCCAGTGGTTTGACGGGAGCTTCGAATCCACAGAGATGACTGCTATTTTTCTCGTGTAACGTATAATGCTACTAAAATTGAAATAAAAAGGAGATTTCTTATCCAAACCTTCAATCTGTTGTACGACCTATTGTTCTTGAACCTGATCCAGCTGTACCTACTCCATTGGAGACTCTTTATACAGTTTCATCTGATTCTGAATCTGATGTCAATAAAAATAATGATTGGTTTGAATTTCCCGCAGAGCTACACGAGTACTATCTGTGCTAGTCGTCCCTAATCTAGCAGTATAAGACTAGAGAGAAGGCAGCTAGTCATCACCACCTACCGCCAACTCTTTTACCAACGAATAGTGGGATTGACCGTCACAATATAACGCCCCCACGGATGAAAGGGCGAGCACGTTTGGTGTGACGGAGATTCGAACCCGCGACCTTTGGATTATAGGTCGAGTGCCTTAACCACCTGGCCATGCCAGGCCAGAAATGATGATAGGAATAGTTTTCACTTGAAACGTGTGGTGAAACATACCTTTTCAAACAAGCTGAACTTAATGATTTGATGAGAGATTTCAGCCTTCCAAAAGATTTTTGATAGGTTTTGGGTAAACAAAATAATAATTTGATCTAAGTAAGAGTGCTTTTACTTTCTGATTTGTAAAAAAATCCTTATGTGATATTATTTTCGAAATTTGTGTAGCTGAATTATGTAAAATCCGATATTAAAACCAAAACAACTTTTATGAAGTTTAAGTTCGCTAGCCTGTGTAGTTTGATGTTGCTAAGTATAAAGGCATCCAATGGGCTCTTTCTGCTATACCCTCTCGAGGTATTTACACCTCGTTTTCTAGTCTTATAAGCTTTCAGAATTATCACTGAGTTTGTTTGTTTGTTTGTTTGTTTTTGAATTTCGCGCAAAGCTACTCGAGGGCTATCTGTGCTAGCTGTCCCTAATTTAGCAGTGTAAGACTAGAGGGAAGGCAGCTAGTCATCACCACCCACCGCCAACTCTTGGGCTACTCTTTTACCAACAAATAGTGGGATTGACCGTCACCACGGCTGAAAGGGGCGAACATATTTGGCGCGACGGGGATGCGAACCCGCGACCCTCAGATTACGAGTCGCACGCCTTAACGGGCTTGGCTATGCCGGGCCATTACCCCTGAGCCAATGGGGGCTCAATTAAAATAGAAAACACTGCCACATTTTAAAGAGGTAGAAAACACATAATTTACTTCAACTGAAAATATAAAGAATATATAATATAGATGGATGAGTACGTTATATTAAAACTATTTTGAACGTACAATAAATAGAAAAGTTGCAGTGGAATGGAATGTATGTGAACTATGTTTTGGTATTGTTTAGGTAATCACCAAAACATTATCGCTTTTGGAAGGTTTGTAAAAGCTCTTTTGCAAAATACTTACACGCTTATATTTAGAATTTCCTTTATAGAAGTATGCGTTATATTTAACGGCAAAGGAATAAAGATCAATTTTTACAAACAAGTTTACTTCAGCTGTGGCAAACAAAGTACAGCATCTTGAAACAAATAACATTTCACCAACATATTGTAAATGTCAGTAGAAAATCCGCCAACGTGCTCCATACAACATTATATAACATAATAAAGAATAACATTCACCTGGAAAAGTGGCATGCGCTGCTTTTACGAAATATTCATTTAACCATCGAGTAATTCCTGCAGTTGGATAGTGAAGTGGGTTTTCTTGGTATTCTACACGAAAACACACTGGTCAATTCGCCTATGAACTGCAATTGGACTGTTGAATTGTTGGAAGACTATAATTCTCATATACTACATGGCTTGTGGAAAGTGTACAAAAAGCATTGTTTTGCTTTTTACATACCAATTTTAGATGAAGTATTTTGCAATGGAAATTGCATCGAATAGTTATTGTTAGGGCACACTTCTATCAAATAGAACATGACAAGACGAATTGACATGGACTGTAACACCTAAACAATTTATGTTCATGAATTAACTTTCCACATGTCAATATTTTGACATCGTTTATAACTTTCTCAAAATATACTACGTAAAAATTACATTAGAAAATAATAGTGTATATTTTGTTTTAACGCTGTCTATATTCCCAGTACTTTAAAGAGTCCTGTGTGGCAGTTGCTTTGTAGGTCACATATCTCCAGCATCTATCTATAAGCTGTAAGGTGACATTTGTTATTCAATATTAGCCACCTGTTTCAAAAATACATACCCAAAATTTCCTTTTTAATTTTCTCTGTTTATTCTAAGAAAAGTTCTCCAGGTAATTCCAAAAGTAGCAACTTCAAGATCCACTTGGATTTGTTGAAGTTTTGTAATTAAAGTACTGCTAGATACACTGTTAGTTTCAGTTACCTTTCCTTTGAACACCATATGAGTATTAATTTTGACCAGTAATGACAATTTACCATATTTACAAACCACAACTAGAATGTATTTCTGCAGTAGAGAAATAATATTTTGAGCAAGAGTGACTAGGTTTTTCAATAAACAAAATATTGTGTTGCACTCAATGGTTGTAGTGAAATCTAAAACAGTGCTAAAACAAATAGCACAAAAAACAACGAGTGTATTAGCTTTACTATAATGAATTAACGCAACCTACTATTCTCATGCATATTTTAGTCAGCATTCTATACCTTCACCACATGATACAAATTATACTTATAATCAAATTTTGTGTACCTAGATTGTGAAGACTTCAGCTATAATCCTTTGCAATAACAATTCTTGCACGCTTAGCGACGGCACCTACAATGATGTAAGGTTGAGCCTTTATTGTCACTAGTCAGAGCGGAAGTTTACTTAATAGTAACTGATACACTGTGAGATCAACTAGACTTCTAATTATTCCTGAATCAACTGTATATCCTAACTTACATCCATATATTTTTAAAGATACACTGCACACCAAGCTATGTTTAGCCCAGCTAGTCACCACACCTCTAGTTAGTCCTGTTCTGAGATATCACGATGTTAAATTAACATGACATCTAACATTTGGAAATTGATCTAAGCAACCCCATACACATTCCTTCATAAAGGGCTTCACCATATTTACAGCCTGTAACGTCTTCATGGGATTTTAACCAACAACTTTCTAATAATATAACTTAAACTAGAACAATGAATATATTGATATCGAAAGGCTCAGGTAAAAATTCAGTCTCTTCTGAAATGGTTTCGAAGGTGCTGAGAAACATTTCGCTTTCAATAAAGGATGTTGTTTCAGTCTGCCATTGGTCTTCTGATCTGTTTATTAGATTAATTTGTCTATCTTTCCTCTTTGTGTTTTGCCATAGATATGGATGCCTCACAAAGAGAATGAAAAAGAAACACTTGACAAAAACAATGATAATGATACAAACCAAGAACTACTGCACAATAACTATATTTTGGTATCTCAATGTTCGGAAGAAGTGCAGGAAATAAACATCTGTTTATCACTATGACAAAAAACTCATTGGCCTAACAAGTAGAACAACAAGTCATGCTGCCAGTCATGAATGAGACAACATTCGTGACTGAAGACAGGCGATGTCAAACACTATTTACAGCAATGGGTGACTATGTTGTGCAACAGAATCATTGTTTTGAAGACAAAGTTTCTGTTTTCAAGATAAATGGGAAATGAAATAAAAGTGTATTCAACGAGAATAAAAACTGTTGTAAAATGAAAATAACGCTTTCTAACTCAAATGAGTTGGAAGTATTAAACTAAATTTAAAGATTTACATGTGTAAACGCTAATTCTCAAAGAAGTAAAATGCATACGATAATCAACTAGCGCGATTTGATCATTTTATTGTTTGAAACCAATCTATCTAAAAGCGTCAAAAGTGCTTTCATCATCCACATTCTCATCACAGTTAATCGATTAC
Organism: Tachypleus tridentatus; assembly: GCF_004210375.1. Lineage (NCBI taxonomy): Eukaryota > Metazoa > Arthropoda > Merostomata > Xiphosura > Limulidae > Tachypleus > Tachypleus tridentatus. The sequence continues at coordinate 131,550,674 of NC_134834.1, read as the reverse complement.
GAGAGTCTGGAATTACCTCTTCTTCCTCTGACAGTCGTAAATATCATTACAGTTATGGTGTTAATCGGTGCAATAAAGCGATTTAATTAACAGCAGATAACATATTTGTACAAGTCATGCTATAAAAATTACCCCTAGGATCAAATTATCACATGATTTAGATAAAGTGTATCAGGTCTTTAACTAGAATTCAAGAAATATAACTTTTTACCGTATATATATATACACACATACAAAGCAAAGTAGAATGTGTGATATTTGTACACTACAGTGATAGAGCAAACAACATTGGCTTCTGACATAACCAGTTTGTTTTTTCAAACCATTATATACTAACACAAGTATTTTGCTGATGTTTCTGACATCTTAGTTTGTATTTAAATACCTCGTTAACAAACATTATAGTATAAAATAGACTAAAGATCCCCAATCAGGTTATCAATTTATCTCCTAGAATTACTAGTACAAGAAAACAATGAGAAGTTTGATTATGAAGTTTTCCATGAAGAAAAAGTCTGTCAACCAAGTAAAAACATTTTTGTTTTGAATAAACGATTTGGGCTTCCAAGCAAACCAAATTATGCAACATATACAAATCGAAAAACATTGAAACATGAAAAAGAGAAATTAATTTATCATAAAAGTTTGCTGATAAAACGTAATTGAGATACATATATCTATCTATATGTAGCAGTTATTTACTGAGCTAAAGATAAGCCTTTTTACACGACGGAACCATTAAAAAACTGATTAAAGAAAAATTTTGAGTAATTGTAGTCCAGGCGTTGTTGAGTTTTCAAACAAAGATTAGCTATAAGCATCCATGTCAAAGATACATAATTTGAAAATTATTATCTTCAAAGTGACTAAAATAAGTGACCTTTACCACCGGATGAGATGCAGATCAAATGTTCTTAATGAATCGATAATAATGCTTACTTCAAAGGAAATGATAACATCTGTGTTTTTGTGTCCAATCTAGAATTGGCATTAAAATTGAATCAAGCTATCCTAGACCCTAGATTCACATATGGAAGAAATTAGATTAAACTAAAGCTAATAATACCACACTAGTAGCTTGTCCTGCTATTGAATGTTATTGTAATATCTAACATTTTCGTATTTTACTGGATGAAACGGACAATGTCTCGTTATATGCAGAACTAGGTTAAGAATTCTTGGGGCCCTGGTAATATATAATCTTGCCTTCGCCAATATTTCGTTATACATATCAATATTTATAGCTAAGCATTAAATCATAATTATTTATCCTCTTTAAGTTGGTACAACACAAGTTTCTGCCCGCATTTTTTTAAACTGTGTGGCAGGTGATACGACGAGTGTAAAAAAAAAAAAGTACCAAAGAATGCAAGTGTACATTATTAAAAATTTCATAATTGCGTAAACTATTATTATTTTAATTGTTATATTTTTTGTGGGGGCTGTAGCCAAGTGCGTTTGTTAATTAGGCTCTGACTGTGTAAGTTACTTTAGCCTATAAATTGAAGGATCACCTAAGAATGTGTTACATCATTTTGTTTGAATGTTAAAAAATGTTTTATAAGAAATGTTTCTTCTTGCAAATTAAAAAAATGTGAGTTGTCTTCTTACTTGCAACAAAAGTAACTTTAAGTATATTAATAAAACTTGAAAAAGTCACAGGATATGGAGGATTATGTTTATTCTTTAGAATTTGAAAAAAAAATTCAATCGTACGTTTATTAATATTCTCAAAATTGTTGATTCAGATAGAGATAACTTGGAAAACTATTATAATACACTCTTTATATTCTTATGAGTTGATTTATAAAACTAAATTTGAGCAGCTATTTCTGTTTGGTTCCTGATATGCTTGATCTGTTTTGCAAACGCCTAGATTTTAAATACGCCTAAAATGCTAGCTTAGAATACTGTCGTAATTATTTTCGATATGAAATATAGTTATGCTAAAATGCTATTGACAGACATAATTAACTTCAAGTTGAATATGGAAAATTTTACAAATGTAGAAAGAAGAAATAATGAATTCTTACTTTGTTCTTAATCTTAAACGTAATATATACTGTTAATTCAAAATATTTACAACCAAATGTTATTTATAAGATAGACACTTCATCTAATCCTTAATTACATAATTATAAGAAACTGCAAAAAAGCTACAACTGTTACTGGAAATTTAGAAATTATTCAAGGCAGAGTTTTATTTCAATTGCCCCTGCCACAATAGCTCAACGATAAATCTGAGGGCAAATGAAGTTAAAGTCAAGTTTCGATACCCTTGGTGGACCCAGCACAGATAGCCCATTGCATAGTTTTGCATTTAGCAACAACTAAACAAGTAAGTAGTACATTTACCTTGTAAGTAAAAAACAAATTGTAAGCATTAAAAATACATAAACATTTTCTTTAAAGGGTTACTCTATGAATTACAATATATGTTATACTGAGTGAACATGTTAAATAACAATATGAGTGTAGATATTAAAAACAAAATTTAATATAATTTTGTAAGATTGCAGTACTGATAGATTCGAGGCTTGAAAAAGAACAACTACTTGAACCCGATTTCAATAAAAGTTTCAAACGTCTTCATTTATTTTTTCTAAATTTGTTACAGTGTAATTTCAGCTAGAGATACTACTTACAATTTTATCGAACAAATCTAGCAACTGAAATAATGTTAAAGGTATACCTAATTAATTTGTAATTACATTGAAGACAAAACAGGTTGCTAGGTAGTTTAAATTAGACAGTTTCAGTGAGAAAGTACACAATATTTTAGGTGTGTGAGGCCTCGAAGTACATCGTTGTTTGTCTGTAATTACGCACAAAGCTACATAATGGGTTATCTGTACTCTGCCAACCACGATTTCTAGCGTTGTAAGTTTGAAGGCATACCACTCTACCATTTGGGGCAAATACGTTCTGGAAGAAATAAACACTGTCCATTTTGGACCCCACCGGGGACGAATCAGTGGATGATTATTATATTGTAAGTTTCATTTAATAGCAATTAAAAGTTCAGAGAATCTTAATAGAATGGTCGGTTTAAAATGCAAAAAGAATTTGTGCGGTGTATAGTTGTTATAATTGAGTTTTAAAATTAAGTAAATACTAGGTTTTCTGTAAAATTATAGTTTTAACCTACCCCGTTTTTCCTGTACCTCGACCAGTAGTTGATTGTTGCTCAAATAGCTATAGCAGAAGTTAAAGGTACATTTGTCCTCATCTTTAAAGACACACCTCCTTTTGTCTTTTGAAGATGCTAGATAAATAAGAAAAATAAATTCATGAAAAAATGCTAGTAAAACATTCTGGCTTATGACTTTTAAACGTTAAATGAAAAATATATTTTAGATCTTATGATCACCAGTTTAAACAGCCACTTCTGTGACCATGTAAAATTAGTATATAAACTTAGTATTATGTATTGAATTCTAAAACATGCAATAATCAAATTTAAGTTGTTTTTGTTTTAAGTACAAGGCGTATTATAAAGAAAATTTTACAATTATATAACACAGGAAGGTGAAATTATATACCATGTTAAGGGTATCGCTCTGATGTGAATACCTAAATTCTCACATGTTTAATTTGTATATTTTCCATGTTGATCACAGCGTATCTCATTCAACCAACATTAAAGTGTGAATAGAGTAAGCTGGTGAAATGGTATTACATCAAAAGGTGGATGCTATGACAGCTCTTTTGGAATGTCATAACAACAACAGGAGGCTTTGTTCCAGTGTACAAATTCATCAGCAAATTTAGATCGGCAGATTACATATGTGATAAGATACATATAAGCAGAACAGTGACATCTAGAAAACTGTTGCTGAGATCAGTCATGTGATGAAAGAGCAATCTGACACAAGTGTAAACAGGGTGAGGTAGAGCAATTATATAACCCGGCGTTTGAATTTGCGAATTTCAGCTATTTGCATGGTTCTTCCTTGCGAATGTTGCTTTATAAGTTGTATCATGTTCAAGAATTACGATCCATGTGCAAGGATTACACTTAAAATCGTGAAGCGTTCCACATTTGTACTATTTCGCTGGGCCAGAGGACTGACTATTTGCGACACAATGTACAGTCATACGACCCATGAAGGTCTCTGAAATCCCTCTTCTTCTTGTTTCAAAACAGGCCAACCAGAACAATTAGATCAAAATCTCTTCACTCCGAGCTAAATAACATAATAACTAAGTGCGAGGTGAAGAGAAACTACGGCTTCTGATTACCTTCCAGGCCTAAATGAGGCTTTAAATGATATAAATCAGAATCACAGTACTGGAGGAGATATATTTAACTAGAGGTGTTTACTTTATGTTGAAATTATTAGACAAACTAACAATATCTTATTGGCTGATGAAGCACACTTCAGCGTTTCTGGAAGTGCCAACATGCACAATACATAATCTGATCAGAAAATAAAATTAATGTAGTGTTTTCTATACACATCATGATCCTACGTTGACTATGTTATGTGGTTTACAGCTGATTTTGCTATCGGACCGTACCCGTACATGAACAGTGAATACAACACGATACCATACACTACTCACAAGCAATGAGATGCCTTTACTGCAGCAATAAAATATGATAGACATTATCGTTTTCGTGCAAGATAATGTTCCTCCACATATGGTTAACATGGTGAAAAACGTTTTAACGTCACTTTCCTTGTGAATGGCTACTTTATTTACAGGGCCTAACGCTAGCCGATTTCTAACTTTAGGAATACCTGACGTCCTTGTGTATGTACCGTTAAAAGATTCACAAAATTCCAAACATCAAGAATGCAACTGTTCGGGATGTGGCCACCATACGAGATGAGATGTGTGCCATTGCTTTAATGCCCGCTGTCACAAGGATACAATGCATTCTGAACGCTGTGAGAGAATATGAAACAGTTGATGTGACTGACCAGACGGCAAGTCAAACTGACACCCCTAGTAGTAATATAAGACAATTTTGGGATTTATATCAATATTATATCGTTAACATATCTGTTAACGCTACACTGTGTGAGATATAACATTGTGAACTAAAAAATAATTTTCTTATATTCACCCGAAACTAAATTTGTTAGGAAAATTGGTGAAATCTCGTCATCTTTATTGGGACAACTTCGTCATATCATAACAACGAGGACTAAAATTTGAAAGTAATTTAAAGTCACAACACAGTACCATTTTTCATATACCAAATACTGCTTTTGTAGTTTTCAACAGTTGGCCAACTGTTTGGCCATGTGCTTTGGTAAAAGCTTGCGAACATAACTTGTTGTCGCTTCGTAAACCATTAGTAATTATTTTATTTACAGTTATTAGGAAGGTCGCTGCTCTAGTTGAAGTGTACTGTTGTGTTCTTGAGTTACATCCAGTGAAAATTTAGTTGCTACTTCTGTTTGTCTATTAGCCAGTCATTGAGTAGCCTTTCTTTTACTGATGTACATACAACATGAGAGTGAGGGCGTTTAAGGAGATATCTCATAAATAAACTGTGAGATATAGAATTCTTGTTTTTGACAACTCACCATCTAAAGTTTCCACTTTTACAATTTCAAACTCACAGTTGTTGCACTCTTCATTACTCAGAATACTCGTCTGGAAAGCTTTGCATTGGACACATGCTTTAAATTCTTCGCAACGTCCAACACAAGTCTGAAAATAATTTAAGCATTTGTTACACTCTTTTAATTCAATTCTAACTGTTATTTGAACTGACGCATCCGACTTGAGAAACAGATAAGCTTTCAATGTATATTTAAAAGCTTTTTCTTCCTCTAAGCCTTTGAAAGTATATATTCTCATATATTTCTTCACAGAAAAAATTCTTTGTTGGTTTTTAGCATGTATATAGTGAATTAGATATGAGAAGCATAATATAAATATTTACTATAGATATAAAATATTTACCACAGTTGTTAAAAATATATTTTTATTATAATTGTGATAAATGTCAGAATTTACATTAACCAAACCTTATGTTACTTTTACCAGTTTCTTCAATTAACAATTTACATACCAGTGTAAGTATGATCTTATTTAACAATAACCTGTGTACAGATTTCTGCCATATTGTATTATTACAGCTTTTGATAAAGTAATTCGTAAAAAGACTGCTTTTAAGTATTTAAAATTATTAAACATATTCTCAAAAGTTACTCTCACATGATTTATTTTTATCATTGTTAGCCCTCTTTAAGTCACAAAACAAATCGTTTTTTTATTTTTCATAATCTTGAAAAAGGTATCAGGAATTTAACAGCCAGGCAAGGCTCTCATTTCCATTTTTTTTTAATTTAAAATGAATTTTAAATCCATTCTTTTGACATTTAAAGTGTGAAATAAAGCTTACTGAATTTACTCCTTGATCGGAAAAAAGAAGGAAATATGAGTTTCCTTTTTGCTGTATAATGATTTTCACAGGATGTAATTTAAAAGCATCTATTAAAGTAGTTAAAACCTATTTTCCTGCCCTCTTACCCAGAATCAGCTAAATGCCAAGCTGTAAATATGAGAGGTTCCTTCCTAAATTAGACTAGCACTTCTAAGAAACTGAAACAAACTATATGTATTTTATTTAAGTTGAACAATTAAACACCGCCTACGCATAACGACAAATTTTGTTGAATTTTGCGTCAGTCATTCCTCATTTAGCGATAAACTGGAGAGAAGGCAGCTTGTCAACATTACCCGCCGTCAACTGTTAGGATAATCTTTTATCAACAGAAAGTGTGATTTTCCATCACATTACGATATCCAATGATTTAGAAAGTGAGTACCAGTGGCCTCTGGACTGTAAGTCAAGTGCCCTAACCACCAGATCATGCCAGGCAAACGATATGTTATGCATTCAGATAACACTGTTAATCCATTTTAACGGACAAATGCGCAAATTATGCATAAGTTTTTTGTTTTTGTTTTTTGTCAGTTAAAAGAACTAAGCTAACAGTGCTATATTATTATGTATATCCGACTTTTACGTATAGAAGTAAATATCGGACAATTTCACAACTTCGGAGAGGAGACTACAAGCAACTAAGGTGAAATTTTACAGAGGAATATTAAAAATATCGTGGACGTTTCGTGTGAAGAATATGGAGGTACTTAGAAGGGCAGGAACGCATAAGAATATGATATCAACAATTATAAGAAGACAGCTCCAGGTTTTGTTCAGTAATGAAAATAAGGCAAGCTAAACAATTTAGCGGTAACAGGAAATATGAATGAGAAACAAAGTAGACGTAGGCCGAGACTGACTTACATCAGTAGTTTAAGTAAATTTGTGAAATGAAAATCTGTGGAAGGTAATGATCGCTAATATTAACAACGATAAGTGAACCAGACATACTAACAAACGTTATCATAATTTAAAAACAAAGGGAAAGTATTCTAAACAGTTCTCCACACGTTCGATTAAATGGCATTTCTGTATTGCTTAACAAGCCGTATTAATGAACAGGCTTTGGCCTAAAGCTATTTTATTGTTTATTATTTATATTTTGGATTGTTTGTTTACATAGTGAGGTGTGTAAGTGAAGTAACCATCATCATGGATTTACATTAGGACTATTTCTCATCAAATTTTTCCATTGTTCCTTCCAATAGTAACAAGACAAAAATTATTTAACTAAACTAAACTAACTGGTAGTTATTTTGATGAAAATTAATTATTTCTAGAGTATAAGTAATCATCAGGTGCGCTCTAAGATTAAACAATCTTCCTTCATCCAATACAAGGCTTACGAAGTTGAAATGAGCACGAGGGTTAGGCTTTTATAGATTCATTGAATTTATCATTACAAGGCTGTTTTAGAATTAATTAACTAACTTAAAAAAATGAAGATGGCAGGCAGAAGTGAAGACAAAAACAATATTGAGGCAAGTCGAGAAGAAGAAAAGTAAGTTTGAATTTGAGCGTGCGGCAATAACAGTACTTAGAATGAAGTTAAAATATTTTATAATATAACAATATTACTTAAGAACCAATCGAGAATTATTTATTTTATATTGATAAATCTTTTCTCATCTGTGTTGCTTTAGAACAGATACAAATGATAAATCGTCCCTCGCTAGGACAGCAGTAAGTCTACTGATTTACAAAGTTAAAATCAGGGGTTCGATTCCCCTCGGTGGACACAGCAGACAGCTCACTGTGGTTTTGCTATAAGAACACACATATACAAATGATAAAATACATCATCGGATACTCAGACAAATAATGAAAGTAAAACGCGTATTTTTTTTAAGTTAAAACATTTTAAAACTAGCGACAATTCCAACTTACTGGACAATCTTGACAGTATTGACCACCATAACGGGCTTTATCAGTTGAAGTACAGATACATTGTCCACATTTGCAGGTTCCATGTCCACTACAAATTAAGTTTGATTCCTGATTTCCGGGTGCAATACATGTAGAATTATCGGTGCTACACTCGCACCAACTACCACTCCAGCCAGCTCTACATACACATTGTGATTCACAGCACATTCCCCTCTTTTCACCCCCACAAATTTTTCCTTCTTCATCTCTTGCACATGAATAGTCATCACACTCACAAAAGGTACCAAATATATTTTTATCTTTTTGCTGAAAATGTTAGAAGAAACAAACAATATATTTAACAATACGTGTAAATATATTTTTATATTAAAATATACTTTACATTTAAGTGCAAGAATTATGAATTGTTTTATTTATCTACAATTTCTCCGAACATCTGAATTATTTTACTTAAAAATAATGTATAACAGAAGTCCGTGTTGGAAGCAAACATAACTAAACCTCAAATATATGCTTTTACGAGGAATTTTAAATCCAAGAGTTGTTAAGTTAGTCCTGTATAATATATGTGCTTGCACATTTACAAAATCAGTGAGTAAGAGGTAGCAAATTTGATCTTTAGTTTTCATATAGCATTATACTACTTGAGCTTTAGCAGCATATAATAAGATAATTATTTCAATAGGAAAACAGTCTAACGGAAAGACCATTAAGAATTGTGGAAACGTTATCAATTACTTCGGAAGTATCAAACATGCCCTCTAGTAGCACAGTGGCATGTCCGCGGATATACAATGCTATAAACCGGGTTGCTATACCCGTGGTGGGTAGAAAACAGATCGTCCATTGTGTAGCTTTTTACTTAACTTAAAACCTAACTTGTAAAACGTTATGAAAAGAATAACCGTGTTATTTAAGTTATCCTAGAGTGGACTTCAACATTATGATTGAAAGTCATAGCCTCCTGGTGGTGGATCAAGTTCATACATGTTGTAGCCATCTTGGATGATGATGTAAGCTACTGTTCATTCCAGGTAACGGTACTGGTTGATCTTAGAGCTCAATATGTTGGCTTCAGTTTGAAACAGCTATTTTGATGGTATCAATTATGGTAAAGCCATTTTGAATGACTTTCACTACGCAACCATTTATGACAAAAAGAATCATGATATAACCAGACTGTTGAAAGAGGGGTGTTCTCAAATTTGCTTGTTAGTTTATGAGTTAGAGAAGATCCGTTTCATGATTGGACAATCAGTTATTGGATTTTTTATACTATTTCAAAAATAAGAGTAATTTGAGAAAACTGAACACTATGTGCAGAAGAAAACAAACTGATCACACCATAGGGTTTAATGGTTATTTTATTTCACTCCACGATTATGTATATAAAATATACGAGATTACCAGCTATCACAGGGGCATTTAGGCATCACATATACAAAATTAACATTTTTGTTAGTGTCTGGCTTTCATTGTTTTTTATATTCATTTACACTAACTCAGTTTTAGTTCAACTAGTTGATTTAATATTATTTCCAGTAGATTTCAACTCATTTACCTCTATCCATTAATTAATTTAGTTGTCTTGATGTATTTATGATTGTGACCATGTCTGAGTTGCTTACAGAAAGTTACTCGTTTTAGACAACCTCTTTTATCATTTGTTATATGTGCAAGTTTGCTGAATATTATTGTTTAGCAGCATTCAAGGCACATCTTTTAGGTAGTTTATTCGCTTCAAGGGTGTTTTTTGTTTTCAGTATCATTTGCTATAGCTTATAAATAAATATTACACTAGGAACTATGCTGAGTAAGATAAAATTTGTCCCAAGTTACAACTTTTTATTACACCAATAATTATTTAATTTATCTAATTAATTGAAGATGCCTTTTCCCTTAAATCTATTAACATTTAAAAGCATCTTCAATATTAGTTGTATCTCCATTTTCAGAACTACTTTCGTTAGAAGCATCATTCGTACCGAGGATGTATCTTTTGTGGAAACTTTCTCCATTTTTACTAATATATTCAACGGAATGTTGTTCCTCTAAGTTCATTCTATGCTTAACCTTATTACCTTTTCACCATTAAATATTTAAGGCAAGTATATCACACAAACTCTAAAAATCACCACGAGTATAAAAGTTTGCAATTAAAAAAGTCAAAAGACTAAAATTAGAGATACGAGGTCGCTTTTATACTCCAAGTGATGATGAGCATAAGCGATATTTGATGATCCACATGTGATTTCAAAGTACATACCAGTAGTTTAGATGTGACTAAGAACACATATCAGTGAACCATGCCTATCTTACCGGCTTGTGCTAAGTGACTGAAAGCAAAACAAAGTCATACTGATAAAGTCTCACACGAAACACACTATAAATTTCAAACGAGAGAAGCCGTTTTAGCTCAAATTACGTCTAATATTTCTAACAATAAGCTCTACTTATCTGAATTTGAAAAACAGTAACACTAAAGTAACAATCTATTTGAATATACATATATATACAGATAAAACGCTAAGTAATTATACAATTGTGTAATTATCGTAGCATTCTACTCCTTTTAACGGTATGTATATATATATATATATATATGTTACACAAGTGCTTTTTAAATTATATTTATATTTGAATATATCCAAATAATCATTAATCTGTGTAAGATGTTAATGTTGTTAACAAATAAGATATGAAAACCAAAAACATACTTGTGGGCAGGTGCATTGTCCACAAAGACAATAACCTTGACCAGAACACACTCGATTACTTTTTCCCCTGCGCAATAAAACGTTTGTATAATAAAGGTGATTTTTATTTGTTTCAAATCAAAATATTTATCACAATGAAAGTACCTAGTATAAAAGTAGTATAATATTCAGTTGTTTTCGTTTATTTTTAACTCAAGTAAAAATGCAGTAGATATTACGAATTTGGCATTCTTTCTAAAATATTATCAGTGACTTTCTAAAGGCATAATAAAACTTTTTAAATTAGAAAATGTTTTTAACCTTCATAGGCTAGTTTTAAATATTTAAGAAAAACCTATTATACATAGCTTATATTATATTATATTATAAATAGCTTACACCTATAAATATAGTGTTATATACAATTTATTTAATACACACATAGAAAGGAATGAGTTGGTTATATTAAAACAATTATGAATACTCAAATCAGTAAGTCAAGTAGCATTTTGAAGTAGTGTGATGTCGTCCAGAAGTAATCACTTTCACGAAGGGTAAGTAATAGCTTTTACCCACGCATCATATCTATACAATCAGACCATAAAAGTGTATCCAGATGGGGGATTTAGAACTTTTAAGACGAAATAACTTTGTACTTAATGACACTGGAAAAAAAAGGAATATAGATTAGTTTAGGGTACCAGTACAATGGAGAAAGAGTCTTGCAACAAATCTAACTCCTGCAGTGTTTTGTAACAACTGAAAATCCACAAATAGAAAGGTCAGTGATAAAAGCCTTCCATGAATCCCATTCAATAGCCTGCAACATAATTAAGAATAACCTACGTTTGAAACGAAACAAATGCAGCATGAGCTCACCAATTTAATAGTTCCAGTCATACTTCCCATTCAACCGTCGTATGCATCAAACAGTTGGAGACTGGAATGGGTATTCATGTTATTTTATGATAAGACATATTGGTAAAGTCGTGTGCAGCAATTGTGGATTTCCGTGTGAACAGACTATTAAAACGAGAGTTGCGAAAGGTTTTTTTTTTTTTTTTTTGATAGCACATACAAAGGAGTGATGTGCTTTTGACATGACAGCCTCATGATGGAACCTTTCTGAAATAGAAACTACGCTGCGAGGACATTGTTAAAATGCACAGTCGTCAAAAAGAGCATGACTATACATTGCAATAAGGACTTTAGCGACGTGGTGAGGTTTCAAAATAATTTTATTGTAACACACTCAACCTCTGTATAATATTATGAATCTCTACAATACCCTCCAAAGACTTCAAGACAATTCAGCACCTGGATATAGATGAAGAAAATGAAGATAAAACAGAATGGTTTAGTTATGTGGTTTATGATAATATATTTGTATCCCAAACAACTGTACAAATTGTATATTTAAACTCTAATAGCTCTAGACAAAATAAAAAGCATGTATAGCCAATTAAAACGAAGACTAACATAAGATGGTTTATGCATGCTTACATACTGCAAATAAGCATGTGCTTTATCTTCTGTGTAACAATAAACAAGCAAAAGTCACAGTAACTGCACTTTCAGTTGCAATAGCCATGAAGCCACGTGTTTTTTAATCAGCTACGCTAACAATACACATGGAAACAGGTAACCAACAAACAGCCAAGTAAATCAATATAGGAACAAAAAATAGACTCTCAACATGGGAACAAAATTTAAAACTACTCACTTTTTGCACTGATCAAGTTTTTCCTGCTTGATTAGGTCATTTCCGGTGCATTCGCATTCTCTTCCGAAACGGTTGTCTCCGCAGTAACATACCCCACATTTATATGCCCCTAGATTGCTACAACGTGAACTGTTTCTTTCCTTTAATTTTAAATATGTGTGTGTATATATATACATAAAATAAGATTTTCTTTCAAACACTTAAATAATCCTATATATATATTCTAAGATTTTAACAGTGACTGAAGACCATGTGCTCATCAGAGCTAGTAGAGTTACGACATAAAGTATTCGTACCCCTGCGTCCCGAGTGGTTTTTTGCTCATAACTTAAAAAGTATCACGATTAGGCTAATAGAAGTATAATTTATTATAAATATTATACTTACACACATCTACAAAAAGTTTTATGTAAATTAAACGACAAATAAGCTGTTTATAAACAAATAACCAAAAATAGGAGGAGCAGAAAGTGTTTGTACATTTCAGTGAGTGTGAAAAAACTGATATTTCCGTAAAATTTTGTTTAGTTTGGCGAATAAACTTCATTATACCATTTCAGAACTAGACTCTGGGTTCATAATTATTGGAATTTAGCTAGCAAAAAATGTACTTCCGGCAATTTAACGCTGTCTCCTTCATTATCTGCTTGGTCATCATGGCGAACAGGAAACAACTGTCCAGTGATTTGAAAAACTGAATTATTGTAAAATACAAGTTCCGGTATTGCTACACAACTTAATGTGCCGAAAGAAGGGGTAACGAAATCTTCCAAAGAACACCGTCCCTACAGTTAAACACGGTGGTGGCTCGATCATGCTATGGGGTTCCTTCAGCTCTTCTGGTGTAGTCAGCCTTCACCGTGTCAACGGAATGATGAAAAAAGAAGAGTACGTTGATATATTAGGCACTTATATCAAGAATGATGCTCGAAACTTGCGGCTTGGGCGTCGTTGGATCTTCCAGCATGACAACGACCCTAAGCACACATCGAAATATGTGCAATCCTGGTTGCAGAGGAACTATATAAGCGTTCTGGAGTAGCCATCGCAGTCACCCGATCTCAACCCAATTGAAATCGTTTGGCATGAGTTGAAGACTAGGGTTCATCAGCGTCATCCGAAAAACGTGCAAGAGTTGGAGGCCTTTTGTAAAGAAAAATGGAAGTAAATACCAGTCGAGTACTATCAAACGATCATGGAGGTCTATGAGGAAAAATTACGCCACGTAATTCACCTGAAAGGCTACACAACTGACCGTTAAAGTAGATGCAGGAACACTTTCTGCCCCTCCTATATTTTGTTATTTGTTTATAAACAGTTTATTTTATTTACATAAAAATTTATGTAGATGTGTGTTACTATAATATTTATAATATACTGTACTTTCATTATCCTAATCGTGATACTTTATAAGTTATGAGGAAACAACTACTCACGACGTAGGGGTACGAACACTTTCTGTCGTAACTGTATCTATCACTCAGTCGATTCATTTGCTTTCAGTTATCTGAATATTCAATAGTGCGTCAGAGATATCACTTACTACGTGTCTAACAACCTGTTTGTAGTTACATATATTTATCTGTATATATCGTGCAATTTATTAAAAAGAATGTTTTCTCAGGTTAACTTAATGGCTGAATACGAGAACGTTAAATAACGCAGGTACACTAAGTTGAATATACTTTCGAGAAATGGCATGTCAAGAATGTGTCAATTTGAAACAGATTAAAATCGTCATTTTTTTTTTTAGTTTTACGCTACATAGCAAATATTTATTTTTCTGTTTGTTATATTTATTGGTGGATTTCTCGCGTTATCTGATGAAACAAGAAATAAAATTATTGGCTTATTCTTATGAGCCTTTTTGAATAAAATGTTTAATGATTCAATAGTTAATATATATTTTACAATTAAGTCGGTGTCTTTATTTTTAATAAATAAAATATTTCATAAAATTATTACAATTCACTAAATTATTGATCTGTAAATAATTGCATATAAAAAGTAAACTTTCGAAATGAAAATACTTGCCTCGAATTCTGGCTTTTCACAATCACACTGGCAAATCAGTTCAATGTCTACTTGTACAAATTCGTTCAATCCGACCGGAGAAATAAAAACTGTTTGATTCCATTCGGATGGATCTGAAGGACAAGAAGTGGCTTTCACTTCGACTTCAAATTCAATCTGAAGTAAACACGTTTCACACAAATTTAATTAAACTATAAAATATTTTATTGTAAATACATCATACTTTAATAAAAACGTGTAAAAATCCCGACATTATCATCATTGTTCTATCTAGTTTCTGACGAAAATAAAAACCCATAATCCTTCATCAGTATAATCAACAAACATTATGTTTTCAAAAAATCATTATATATCTCAAAGCAGACTTTTGGCATCTTTATACGAAAAAATATTCACATATTACAGTACTTTCCTAATATGTATCTTTATACGAGAATATGTCACAATATTATATTACTTTCCTGATCTGAATTTTTATATGAGAATATGTTCATATATATTATAATAGTACAATACTTTTTAATTAGTACCTTCGGAACAAGAACATGCCCCCATGTTACAACACAGTTCTAATTATTGTTTTTCATTAATAAATATTTTCTTATGTCAGTACTTTTCTAATAAATGCCTTTATAAAACACTACACCAAGTTTCTCAACTTAGAGTGTTTTCACTCGTGTCTAAACAAAGAGATAAACGTTTTCTGTACTTTTATTAGTAAAGACATTTAAACAAAAATACTTCGACTTTTTATTCTAACTGTTATTACTATGAATATTTTTAAATAATAACCACACGTATCACAATGCCAAATAATAAGTGTTTGATGATACATCTAAAATATTTATTCTTCTTTTTTTAAATGAAAAACGTTTATGGTAAGAAAACAGAAAGTAATTTAAAACACTGGAATGAAACAAACAACTAAACTTTATAAAATTTGAATTTGTTTGTTTGGAAATTTCGCACAAAGCTACTCGAGGGCTATCTGTGCTAGCCGTCCCTAATCTAGCAGTGTAAGACTAGAGGGAAGGCAGCTAGTCATCACCACCCACCGCCAACTCTTGGGCTACTCTTTACCAACGAATAGTGGGATTGACCGTCACATTATACACCCCCACGGCTGGGAGAGCGAGCATGTTTAGCGCGACGCGGCCGCGTACCCGCGACCCTCGGATTACGAGTCGCACGCCTTACGCGCTAGGCCATGCCGGGCCATATAAAATTTGAAATGAATAAGGAATGATTGTAATACTCACTGAGCTACCAACTTCCACGTCTTCACACTTGTTTTCTTCTCTGATAAACAAAAATATCACTTTAAACACAAGACGTTCGTTATTTACTAAATGACATCCACTAATTATTTCAGAGGATATGTAAACAACATTTCAAAAACTGAATGCTTATGTGTTTGAATAAATATTTGACTAATAGAGACAACTGTAAAATAAGTGTCATAATATTAATAATATAATTACATACTGTTAGAGAAAACTGCTGTAAAAATGTCATTTAAAACTTTCATAAATTTATTAAAAATTCAAGTTTTCTCTAAAAACGTAACTTCTTTTTTTGCAAAACCCTAGTGCGAGAAGATAAACGCATTGTCGTTATGCGTGTTTTTGAAATCTGGACAAACTAACTGGAGAAGTGAGAGTGGATATTATGGGCTTTTGTTACCGAATATATAATTTATAATACTGGTGTTTCTCTCCATCTTTATTTTTAGTTGTTATATTCCCTTAATATAAATTATTTTTAGAGCTTGTCGGTAAAATATACAATGTTTTCCTAAGTTTATTAATATCGTTGGGTTAAGAATGCCCACACACCTGTCTCGGGGTTTTCACGATGTTTTTAGAATATTTTAGAACAAGTAGTTAGTTTAGCAGCAAAAATACTAAAGTTTTTCTGATATAACTGTTTTGGACATCTAATAATAAAATATACTCGTAACTAGTTCAGTACTACCCCAAAATGTTTAGTAGCTTTAAGTAGTCTAGTATTAGAGATATGATGTACGGAAAAAGCCTTGTCTCTAGAAAATAAAGTAGTAGTAAAATCTTTGAAACGCTATAAAAACAATTTCACATTTTAATTCCAGATGGTATAAAATCTTTTTGAAGCTAGATATTAAGTTTCCATAGTTCACGTTGTGTCTACTATACCTTAAAACTGACAAAACTGGTTGTGATTTCTAGATCATTATGTAAATAGTCTTGTGAACTATCAAATTTAAAAAAAAACAACAACATTATAAAGCTCAAAGCAGACTTTTAGCATGGATTCAAGATCCATATTAAAAATTTAACTTCTTGCATGGGCCACATTAAGAAGATTCGAGAGAAACCAACAAAACTGTAATTGTATTTTTAACTGTACAATTTTGAATGAAAATATTTACCTGTGATGGATAAGTATACAATACAGTTAAGACATTATTTGTAAAACTACTGTGGCTCAACACTGTCAAGAATAAGTGTGATACAATAAAAAGTATATTACTCTGACAAATGTGAGCATTAAGTACGCTTGCTCATCAGATTTATGATAAAAATAACTAACTTGTAAAAAGAAAACCATGATCGCGAATATAATTTTTAATTGTATGAACACATAAAAAAGTGAATTGTTCATGGTAAAATAATATCGATATTTAGTTTTGGGTTCTCTGTAGCAGAGAATTAATGTAATGACTGGTATTAAGACCAGAATGTTATAAGATATTACATTTGCCAAACAAATACTTACTTGCAGTTGGAAGAGAATTTGATCTCAATATGATCTGGGGCGTTGGATTTAAGCTCTACAATCGAGCGGATTTTCTGTTGGTTTAACACGAAAAACAAAAACATATATATAGGTTATTGTGCGAAATAAAAAAAAATTGTGTTACATAAATAATAATTTATATTATACTTATTGGGATTTACGAATTACACATGTAATAAGAAATTACTGAAATAAGTTCAAAATTTTTTTGAAACCTGAAGTACGCTTACTGCTTCTGAAAGGGAGCTGAACAATTTTAGAGTTTAGTATTTACCAGATGATTCTGCCTGACAAACGAGCATTAGAATCATTTGTATTTATAATAAATAATATTACAATTCCCATTAATGAGAAACAAAAAACTCTTAGTAATTTTGCTATACGTTAGCAGTACCCACTGTTTACATAAACAGTGAACTGACTGTTAATTTTAAAACAGTTAACATATCAAATTATGGAGCGTGTTCAGCACGTTATGTATTATAATTTATTTCGGACGAGTCTCCTGTTTATTATGGCACGTATCTTGACGTATTACAATTTCAAATAGACAGATATTTTAATTTTAATTTAAAAGTTAATTGAATATCGATATGTGCCAAATTTATTATATTTGCCAAAGATATTGATACACACAGTTTTCTTTCTTAACACATATATTTTTTTGTAAATATACAAACAACAATACAATTTACAATAAATTATTTGTTATTATGGTTATTACAACTACTTATTACAAATAATGGTTTATGCACAAAAGTTTCTTGAACTTAAACATACTACTGAGTTTTCTATCTGATCTGAAACTAAGTCTTTTATTGAAGGTTCGCGGATAGCGACTTAATTTTATGTTGATGCACAGGTACAAGGGAAGCTAAGTAGCTGCTTCATTAAGCATACGAAGATTTTCACCGATGAAAATATCTAACATCCTCGTAGAGATTGTGTGTGTGTTTTTCGTATAGCAAAGCCACATCGGGCTATCTGCTGACCCCACCAAAGTGAATCGAACCCCTGATTTTAGCGTTGGAAGTCCGTTGTACCAGCGGGGAACCTCATATATATACTAACGTCCAAAGTTAATTTACTGAAGTTAAACCGTTTGTAATGTTCGATATCTATAAACGTCCCTTATTAAATATCCGTAGTTTTCCGATTAATAAGCGTTTATCACAGTTATAGCTACCGCGGTTTACAGTATACCGACTGTAACAGATCACCATCGTGTGTTGCGATGGTTACCTTTTATACTTATTAGGTGAGATTCTTGAAAATTCAGCTGTCAGTAATGCTGGCAATCATTGGTATTTCACACACACATATATGTTACTGGTTCTTACACTTGAGAATCTTCTACACATTTAGAGAACAGATGGGACTTCAGCAATACACATTTAAGAATATACGTTACATGCAGTTCCAAATATATGTCAAACTGAAACAATCACAGATATTAAAACAAATATATAATATTAAATCCGTTGCAAGTAACATATGGCTTCGGTCATGGCCCAGTGGTTATTTAACTGCGATTCCAAGGGTCTACAATAAGTGATACGATGCCTTAAAAATACGTTCCGCACTTTGAGGTCATCGGTGCATTAGAAAAGAGATTATCAAATTCTACTATTTGATTACAGTAGCCCAACAGTTGGCGGTAGGTCTACTTAATCTATATATTTTACGAATTATATTTCTTTTTACAAAACTACTGTTTTAAATAAACTCTTGAATTGGAAGCTCATGAAGAAAGCCTTAAAAATATCATTGTTACTATGAGTGAATTATGTTTGATTCAAAAAGGAAAAGAACATTAGCTAATTTAAATGTTTAGGAATACCCAGATATCATTAAAAATGATCTTGCCAAGTTGCATTTCAATAATCAAACAAACAATAAAATACAATCAACTCACACGGTACTGTTCTCGTAACAAATCAACGATGTTTGAGGAGTCATTTTCTAGCACTCCTATTACCGCTCCTTCTAGCAACTCCGATAAACGTTCGTATTCGTGTGCAACAGATTTCAAAACAGCAAATACAACAATGACTTTATTCCGGGATAGTTGATTGTTGAGTTGCTCAACAGACGGATAGTCCTGAAAAGTACCAATCTTAGCTGATTACAGTATTTACACGCATAATAAACAAGATAAATAAAAAAGTGGGAATTTAAAAAGCTACAAGTATAAATGGTAAAAAAGTAAACAAACAAGACTGGAGGTACTGTAGACATTATTTGGTGAGAGCAAAAATAGGATTTTGTGGTTTGATTAAATAATCTCTACAGCATCTTTAGCCTTGTTTTTTTACTTTTTTTAAGATACCGGTTGCAGGTTTTGAAATTTACAATTTTTTATTCATATTGTATGCTGACACTTCTTATGTTCACATATGCGCAAAGGACTACTTGATACGGTAGCTGACTTTAAACATTGTAATGATAATAAACATAGCTGGTAGCTAGCTGATACTGTTCATGATTATTTACCGTAGCTATTGACTATTTGATCGTATTAGTTCAAGATATAAAATGCTAAGCTGTAGTTGAAGATAGTTATGGAGATTTGTTTGAGAATATAGTGAGCATTTATAGTTTATATGTAACTAAATTATCTCAATATATAAAGTATAAGTGAAAAATAAATTACCAGTAGAAAGGTAGCCTTTTCAAATAAAAGATATACGCCTAAAACACCGTTTTAAATACACCTTTGTGTCTTTTAAAGTAATTATAATTATTATAACATGTGGAATAAAATTTAATATCATATGTAATGATTTTTTTTTTACTCCTTCACTCCATACATAACATAAGTGTTCGCTCACTAAAACCACAGATTTTACAGCGTACAAAGCATTGAGTATCTACACGTTACAGTCACTGCATGTTCACCTATTACTGGCTGGTAATGCCTGTTTCATCCTGTATTTAAATTGTTGACAGAAACAATAAATATTGTACAAAGGATAGCTTCAGCGGGTAATAATAATGTTTACACTAAAATTATAATGTGTTTTAGCTTACGTTAAATATAGAAGGTACAAATCGACTTCTCAATATCCATACGAACTTTGCAGCGCCTTGTTTAGTATTCTACAAAAAAGTTTGGGATCAATATATCAAGTCATTTTTCTTGTAGGCTGGTAATTGAATAAAAATAGAAAACGGGCCGTTTTGAGCGGATTTTCTTTTCCTTATAAGTATAATATGCGTGAATTTTTGTGCATTATTATTTGTGTGAAACCTTAACAGTCAATAGTAATGGATTTAAACTGATGTCTGAATTGAATCTTTACTGCTTAAGTTGCTTTTTGCCCGAACGTTTTATTAGAGTTTTACCCAATTCCCTGTGATCCCTATTATGAACCACTATGGTTTGAAGTTATTATTCAGTAATGGTATTTTCCACATATGGTTCTTAAAAAGTAGGGCGCTCAACACAGTTGAGATAGTAATACGTTAACATAGAAACATAATACATCGAAGACTCGTCCGGGATAAATTATAATACGTAACAATACTATACAGTATTTCATTTCATAACAATATCTGTGTAATGACTGAGTCACAAGTTCTGGGAATATTTGTAGCTATCACAGCATGTTTGAATTTCATGTTTTATTTCTTCTGTTTATTTTTTTATTACATAGTAAGTGAAAAACTAAAATAACGTTGTTAACCAATTTCGCTGAGGTGACCGTTTGAAACTGCGTATCCGCTTTTATAAGTGTTATTAACTAGTAGTAATTTGAAAAATCACAATTATGTATTCTAAATACGGCTGGTACGGGTAATAAAACTCTAATTAAAATGAAGTAGAGAACATCGTTTCGACATTCTTAGGTCATTTTCTGTTTAACAAAGAGAGTTTGTGACTGTTGAATACATTTTAAAAAACATGTTTACTTCTTGTAAGTTTCTCGTCATATTGAAATCATTATTGTAGCCCAGGAGTGGGCAGCTTATTTTTCACAGTAACCACAACTGTGGCTAATGAAAACAACGTTCGCCACATTATTAAAAAAAAAGAAAGATGTTAGTTTAAGCAAAATAATTGCATTTAAACTGACCTTCAATGTGAAAATTAATGGGGGTTTTCATCAACAAGTTTCGTGAAATTTGGCTTAATATCTATGCTCAATGAGCATCTTAGCTCTGCCTCTAAATTTATGTCAGTAAGCCGAGATTTGTATCTAGAATTGAGAAAATCCAGAAAATGGTGCCTCACACACCCATGTGGATCCAAACATGGAAAATAATTTTTAAATTGCTATCTTTAAATTTGAAAGATTATAATTTATAGAATAGTGAGCCACATCTCTCTGATAGAACATTTTTGTTTATCTTTAGTATGTTCAACACTTTGCAGGGTAAGCATCTCGTCTTCAAATCCACACTTATCCAAAGACAAAAAAGATGTAATTTCCTAACTGAAAGTCCCGAGGTAACTTGAAATGGACCATGCAAATATTCAAATATCAATTTCAAATTTTTAAATTCGTAGAAACGTGATTCAAATTTTTGAGATAGATTTTTGATCCAGTTTACATAGAGATCATCTTTAACATCAGCGAAATCATAATCCTTATTATTTTCTTAACAACCTGTAGATGGATGAGAGAGCTTCCACTTCTAATATAACTCACAATTTTTACAACAATGACCATCAAGTTTTTCTATTCATCACTTTTAGACATTTGAGTACATTAATTTTCCTGATGCAAAATGCAATGGAAAGATGGCAGCATGGATTCCCATTATTTGCAATTAAATGCTGCTTCAAAAGAGAAACAAATCCTAATTTCGCCCCAGTCACGGTGGGAGCACCGTCTGTTGTGATAAAAATCAATTTTAATTCAGATTGAATTTTTTTGACATTTCAAGAAATTTTTCAAAGATGCTTTTCCACATGTTCGACCTCGTAATCAACATAGGTCAAGCATTTCTTCCCTCAATTGAATATCTGAAGTTATATATCGAACCCACACTATCAACTGTGCAGTGTCACTAAAATCTGTTGACTCATGTAGTGTTAAAGAAAAATACAAACAGTCTTTTAGTTGTTCAAGCAACTGATTTCCTATGTCCTTCGCTAACTCTACCATTCTGCGGACAATTGTTCTTCGACTTAATTGCAAATTATTTACCTTTTGAAGAATATCATCTTTAATTGTTGAATCATAAAATCTCCAACGGAGTTTCAATGACCACAATCAATATTTCTTTTATTAGTTCAGTATCAGAAAATGATTACTTTTTTTTTTGAGCTAGAATCCAAGCTACTTTATAGCTAGCTAACGTAACTAGTTCTGTCGATGATAAAAATCTTTTTAGGCCTCCCTTTTGTTAATGAAGTTGTGCTTTCAGACGGCTAATTTCATTCATATGATTTTTGCTATCAACTGGAAATTTTACATCAAATTCGTTGTGAAAATTGTTAAAGTGTTGCTTAAAGTTTATATATGTAAAATCGGCTGGTATGGGTTGAGAAAATTTTTATGTAGAGAAGCGAACGACGTTTCGACCTTCTTCGGTCATCGTCAGGTTCACAAAGAGAGAAAGAAGTAACTGACTAAAAGCTGACCACGTGTTCGAAGGGGGTTGTGTAATTGAGTGTAGGAATGTGTGACTGCAACTGCAGCATATAATCGAGTGCTTCTGTTTTCCTTTGATATTCAGTGTAATTTAGTAAAATATTCTTCAAAGTGCAGAAATAATATTTCTTGTTTGTATTAACCACAAAGCTACAGAGAGGACTATCCGTGCTGTTCCCACCACGAGCATTAAAACTCGATTCATAGCAAAAAAAGTCCGAAGACATTCCGCTGTACCACTAGGGTAGGAGGGGGTTAAAAATAATAGTTATACTTTTGTTGATATTACACTATAGCTTTACATCAATTACTTTTTAAATGATTAATTTTTGTATAATTTAAGTTTGTTTTCTTAAGCAAAAATCTGGGTTTTCCAACCAAGGATGTCGAAATTCGGATTTTAGCCTTGTAAATCTACATACTTACTGTTGGGCCACTGAAGAGCAAATTTAAATTACTTAATAATGAGTTGCAAAGATGTTGCTTTCAGCATTACATAAAAAGAGAAATAACTGCGTAAATGGAAGCAGATAGCCCGATGTGGCTTAGCTATAAGCAAACCCACACAAACACACATACAAATGGAAGCTGAATACTGAAAAAACAAAATAATGGAATAGATTGTATAAAATAACAAGTAATGCTCTAACTCGATATATTACTGTATACAATACCTTGTTAAATCTTGTTAAATTTAAAGCAACACAATGGGATATCTGTGCTCTGCCCACTACAAGTATCGAAACACGGATTCTAACCTTGTAAGTCTGCAAATATATCTCTGTGCCACTGGGGGTTTAAACAGCTTTATATAAAGTTTTCTAACAATATTTAATGGAGGTTACATCAATGTGCAGTCGATCAGAAATTTTCCTATAGAAATGAAAAAGGTGTTTAATCGGAATTTCAGCCCGCCACTACAACAAATACTTTAGCTGACTAATGATGTTTCTTTGTGTGTCGTTGGTTATTTCAAAGACTGAATTTAGTATGATTTTGGAGCTATGGCAACCACCATGTAAAACGATTTGTTTATTGTCAATTTATGATCAGTGCAGTTAATATTAAGTGTTTTAGACATCGAGGGTAGCATACCCTCTTGTAAAATTAGTAATAATTCCGAACAATCAAAAACAATTTCTGGACTTCAAGAAATTCTTGAACTTACAATGTCTCAAGTCTATACTTACTTGACTCATGCTCATTGTGTAATACCCTTCTTTATTCAGGTAGCATTTAGCATCGTTCGGTTTTACAATGCCAGCAAGCTGGAGATAATAACATAGAATTAAAATTATTGTTTTATTACACTCTATTGATGAAACAAAGTAGCATTATTAGCTACACAACATAATGTTAAAATAAACAATAAAATATCAAAATGAAATACGATGTCTTAGCAAGAATTAGGTGCACTTCTTTAGGGAAATTAGTTAAATCAAATTGAACAAAAGATTGTATTACATTGAAATTACTTTTGAAATGATATAATGTGACAAATGACACACAATTCATCAACTCACATCCTAATACTTTATAAAGGAATAATATATTATAATTACGTACTTAATTTCGTGATGTTTTAAATTATATATAAATTATTAGCTAGGAATTTAAGCCTATAATTGAACAATATATCTACTAAATATTTACACGCTACATAACGGTGATATGTATGCTAAATGGAGAAATAAATATATTATGCCATGATCGCATTGGCATATTTGTCATTTTCCTTTTCTCTCGATCAGGTACCACATGAATGGTTTATTCCAGTTGTCCCCAGTAGGTGGCCGGCGGACCTCATCAGGCTCTCGAAAGTTTGAATTATGATTTACACTCACTATAATCGGATACTGCAAAAGTAAACAAAACTGTATTTGAGGAATAACGTCTTCCCCAATAAACTGAGGTACGGATCTTGGTTTTGTAATCGTCATTTGAAGTGGTCCAATGTGGAAAGTATTTGGGGACCTTTCGTTTACTCTTTGTTATTATTAGAATAATAAGTAAATATGTACACCATTTGAGTCAAACGGCATAACACAGACTTAATTAAACAGACACCAAAAGCAGCAACAATAATATACGTTAAACAGGGAAAGTGGACACATTCAAACATTACATTATCTTTCCATACGTTTAAACTAAGCTCTTACCAGGACATGCTGGTTAAACCAATATAGTTCAGTATACCTTTCCATCCCCAGCAGAATGGGATTTCGAAGCAGTAGCAAACAAAATTATTTTTCTGGATATTTTCTTCCACCCTATGGATTTCTAAAAAACGAAATAAATTGCGTTTAATCTTTTACATAATAGTAAAATGTAGTTAATTATTTCGTACGAATATTCCTTTAAAAAAAAAGAATGTTTACACTAATCTTGCAGTAAAATGTTGTGTCTGAGCTAGGAGTAATGTTAAAATATCTCTCATTAGAGTAAGATATGTTTGTTTTACAAGCGCAAAGCTACAAAAATAGGTTATCTACACTTTGTCCACAATAGGGAATCAAACCACGAAGTCAGGCGTTGTAAATATTTAAACTTAACGTACTCCCACTGGGAGATATTTGAATAGTGAAATGTAGATGAATAAGTTAAATTAAATACATATGAATATTATCCGAACAATAAACAATTGCAATGACATCAAGTATAAATATTTTAATACCACTGGATAAAAATAAGCTAAACCTATTGACAGACGACATTAATTTGAAGCAAATAATTTAATTAATAAAGCGTATATATTCACTGTCTTCCTTCTCTATACTATGGAAAACGTTTGATTTAAAGAAACGTATTAACAATTTTGATCAACATCGCGGGCGCAACAGAGTTAAGTTTATTGTATTCTAAGTCCAGAGTTCTATCCCTTTCGGTAGACACAGCAGATAGTTTAATGTAGTTTTATTCTAAAAATAACAAAAATATTAGAACAGCTCGATTAAGAACGCGGTTAGAATGCCACATCTGACACAGTAGGAGCTCGAACGTTTTTAAATCTCCTAATTATTATCCTTTCTACATTCTCTGGTGATTCTTCTGAACTAGGTGAAATATTTTATTCACTTAGCTAAGGTTCACTTTTGGTAAAAGCTAGGATACAAAATTTAACTTTTCTTTGAGAAAAGTAAATTATGGATAAGAAAACCTCTATCAGCTATCACTTCATTTATAGGAATAATGACATAAATTTTACTGTTTCTAATTTTCATCGTATCACTTGCTCGTCTTCCAAGTGCCCTAGTGATTAGCATTATTAGTCCTATAAGTGATACCATGACAAAATATTTAGTATTACTGTGATAATTGTAATTAATAGAAGTATTGTGTCTGTTTGTTTAAGTTTGTGGGTTTTTGACAAGTGTTTCTACACAGTTAATATTACAGATTATGTGTGTATAATTTTCACAAAAAGCATTTTAATAATATTCTTGGTGCATTTCTCTGGGAAGCCAGATTATTAAATCTTTTGATTCTTTCAAAAGAACCGAAATCCGTCTTTTAAATTAATAACAACTGACTACTTGAAATCCCAAATCTATGGCAGTTATCGCATTTTAGATGTTAAACAACATCTAAATGACTTAAACAAGTCATTAAAATAGGCATCATTTGATGGTAGTTAAAAGTGTTTATCTGAGTTATAGTATTGACGAAGGTTAAATAAAAGACTTGCTTTCCCACACCTATGTGAAGGAAACATTCGAGTCAAACATTGCTTTTCTTCATATGGTCATATGGCCCTTCTTTTAACTTTTTAGAGGTTGAAATTTTGAGTAATGGTCATTTACCAAAAAAATCACATTCTTGCCACCATATATTTTTAGTTAATTTCTCTTTCATATATTTTTCACTTTTTATTCTTACATTACTTTTGGGGTCATATTTGAACAAAACATATGTATTTTAAACATCATATTGTTAACATCGTTAATCTCATTTAGTGATTCAGCAAATTATATCAGCTTCTATTTTTCAAAATTTTTCTACCAGGTTTATCTCCTTCCTCTGATGTTTTTCTATCAGTTTACATTTCACCCAAATATGTTCTGAACAAACCCAAAATGATATTAGTAAGTTTTTTCTATTGGTAACTTCGATCCGTTCTAGCTCAGTGGTAACGTTGTCTGACCCACAGTACGAAAAACACAAAAGAATCCTCCTAAGTCAAAGTATGTCATTCACATCTGGATTCATCCTAAATACTAAATTTGTGATGGTTATTTGAACAGCCATTTACAGCACATCAGCTTTTGTCGCATTTTTTGTATTTGATTTCACTTTGGCCAGGTGGATAGGACGCTTGACTCGCAATTTGTGAATCGCGGATTCGTATCCCAGTCCTGCCAAACATTTTCATCCTTTCTGTCATGGGGACATTATAACGTGATGGTCAATTCCACTTTTAGTTGGTAAAAGAGTAGCCCGAGCGTAGGCAGTGTGTAGTGATGACTAATTGCCTTCGTTTAGTTTTTCACTACTAAATTAGGGAGGAGTAGCGCAAATAGTCTTAATGTAGCGTTGCATGAAGTTCAAATTATTTCGCTAGCTGTTGTTCACACGAAAAATCAAGGCAACGTCGAAAATATGAACCGATAGCGACAGAAGCGCTTTGACTTTCGTTCATGAATTTTCATTTTATTCATGGCAGAAAATCACGTGAGTGTTCAATGATGGCCCTCATGAACACTATGCAATGGGTCAATAAACCCATCTTTGAATATGTTTCTTTTGGACTTTATGTTAGCCATGATTTATCCGTTTGTTTGGAAAGTGTTAATTACACCTATGTAGTAACTTCTAAATGTGACGTTATTATGAAGCTTCTTATTAAATAAGCTCTTGAAAGTCATGGTTCTCATGTGTATACGTTAAACATTCTTCAAACAAAAACAACACTAACTTATATGTGGCTACGTTGTCATTTGGATGCCTATATTATTATGTGGCAGATGTAACCATACGGCTTTTTATCTATCTCTGTACCAAGGTTTGGGGCATCAGATACCATAGTTGAAGACTGCAAGGTGAAATCAATCTAGTAGGTGTAGCTATACGGTCTTTATCTATCTGTATACCAAGATGTGGGTTATTAAATATCGTATTTGAAAACTGTAAAATGAAATCAATCTGGCAGACATGGTCATATGGTCGTTTTTTATCTAAGTACCCAGATAGTGGGTTATTAGATATCGTATTTGAATACTGAGAAATGATCAATTTGGTAGGTGTGGTCATACGGTTTGTATCCAACTGTGTACTAAGTTAATAATCATTTGATGTGATGAAACTTGGTAAATAAACTGTCTCTGCCAGAAATTGAAATTACATTACCTGAGAGACAGGAAAACTACGTAAAGTTTTAAGTTTTAATTCTTGTCAAATTTATAACTAAAATCAGTTTCTTAATAAATTATTCACAGTTTACACAGTTCGTAATCACCCAACTAATAAAACATACTCAGTTCAACGATACATGGGAAAATTAATAGTTTTATCACTCAGATAATCCAAAACAATTAAAACGGAATACGGTACTTGACATTAAGGTAATGCATTATAAGTATTTGAGAAGTATACCATTTACGTTGCTTGTATATTCATGAGTTTTAAATGTGAATCATACAAGTACTAACTGCTACGTTGTTAAACGTACTATAATTAGTGCTAAAGTTGTTAATTCATGAATGAGGCTTATACGTTACAAAAGTAGCCGAGAAAATATACCCTACAAACTGTAGCTTGCATTAGGGCATCAAATCCACCTTCGGGATCGTCCAAATTTGCTGACAGAGAGGCGCTAGCAACAGTCTCCTATATAACAATAAGGTTATCAGTGGTAATTTACTGCAATAAAAAAAACGTTTACTGAACTACAGTGTGACATTTCTGCTAACTTAAAATATCGTGTTTAAATACAGTTAGAAGGTTATGCGTGATCTCTAAGGAATTTAAATAGTTTTTACAATTATATACATTAATTGCGCTACATTTCGACTTAGAGGCATTTCAGTTAAATTATTTCAATTATTCGTTCAGATTTGTCTACAAAGTTGAGGTGTATTGACCAACAACTTCAAAACTAATGATTAATTTAAATATAAAAAGCATCAAGAACTAAAGTTTTGAGTGAACAACAAACATCAACAGCTAGTAATAAAACAACCTTATATAAATTATGGGTTTACTAGAAATGCGCAATATAAAACGTTCATTTATATTCATAATTCTGACATTAAATATAATAGTTATTTCCTACATTTTCAATAAATAAAACAAGAAATATCTCTGTGAATGTCTGCAGTTCCCCAACTGCTGATATAAATGGCCGATCACTTCACTAAACATTCACTGATTTATCCATCAAGATAAAACTTACCTTGAACTTAATGGTATCTCCAGTCAAGGGCAAATGATTTTTAAATCCATAAGGCCTGGCGCAGCTCATGTCGCTCTTATAGCAAGGATTTTGCAAACTAAGGAACAAAATGTGTAATTGGAATATAAATTTACCAGGTATAATATAAATCATGAAAAAAAAAGTAACAGGTCTGAATTAATTAAGCAAAAGCATATTAACCTATCAGGTTTGAGGTGTCTTTGTAATGCAAATAAGTGAATATGACACTTAAAATAAAGAGGTGTCGGTTTGAATTTCCGTCAACCAAAGATAACCCCCTTTTAAGCCATGGGGGTGTTATATTACGATTAATCCCACTATTCACTGGTAAAAGAGTAGCCCAAGAGTGGTGGTGATGACTAGCTGCTTTCCTTCTAGTCTTACATTGCTGAAGTAGGGACGGCTAGTAGAGATAGCTCTCCTGTAGCTTTGCGCGAAATTCAAAAACAAATAAACGATTGCGAGCCGAGCGCCATAACCACCAGACCATATCACGCTCAAAAGTTTCAGAATCGTTAATTCAGATACAAATTTTGAGAATAGCATATTGTTCTGTGAAATTAAATTTTCTAAAAAACACAATTTGATATTGAGCATGAATCGAACCGGCGACTATTTTAACGCACAAGATTACAATGCAGAAAATCCTTTTTTTTTTTTTTTAGGATTGAATATGAACAAAGTCTTCAGTCTTTAGTTCGCCTGGAAAAAAATTCTTCCGTGTAATGAAGTGACTAATATTCCATTCCACTGCAGCTTATAAACAAGAACACACACGTGTGTCAAAAAAAAAAAAAACACAGTAGAGAAATACACTTCTTATTAATTCTGTATGGATGTCACAAAATACCAAACACAGGTGCGTGCTTGTTCTTTTCCCCCGCTAGTAGAGCGGTAAGTCTACGGATTTACAACGTTAAAATTAGGGGTTCGATTCCCCTCGGTGGGCACAGCAGATAGCTCGATGTGTTTTTGCTATAAGAAAAACACAAACTGCTTGTTCTTGAACTTTCTACTTACTATAACCGGTTTATTCCTTTAGTCACTGTTGATAATGTTTTCACGTTCTTTCTTTTTGTTATTCTGTTTGGTAATACTCAACAATACACATTGTCGCTTGACAACAAAACTATCAACTGATTGTCCTTAGGCCAGCTATAGTGTTTATATTGAATGGTTGAATATCAATGTTAAATTGTTTGAAAGGTTTGTTTTTGTTTTATATTTTTGACAGTTTTGGTGATAAAATAGCAAATAGTTTAATTCAGGAGATTCATAACGTCAAAAGAAAAATAAAGTTTACCAAGTAGTGTTTCAGCTAACCCTTACATTACGCTTACGCATTAAATAAGACTACAAATAGGCCTACTATTACTAACATTATACAGTAAGTGTTTAGAAACGTTTAAATGATGAATAAATGATAATTAATAAATGTTAGTTTGGTATTTAACACACACATTATCTACTTGGCTTTAGAACATAAAGAAAAATAAACATTCATTATTCCGAATAAATTTTCAATTCTTTTTGACTGCACAAAGAATAAAAGATATTGGGTTATGCACTTAATTTTGTTCATGATAACATTTCATTTTTTTCTGTGTAGTTTTTACTAAAAATGTGGTGATTAAAGGATTTTTAGAGATTGATGAAATAAGTAAAGAGCAGGTACATTTTGAAGATACAGATAAATTCATTCTAGTTAAATTTTATAAGTTACGTTATTCGTTCAACAATAGTTTCCCGTATTTTTTGATGAGCGTTTATACTAGTTTTATATAAAGTTAGAGTAGCCTAAGAGTTGGCGATGGGTTGTGATGATTAGCTGCCTTCCCTCTAGTCTTACACTGCCAAATTAAGGACGGCTAGCGCAGATAGCCCTCGTGTAGCTCTGCGCGAAATTCAAACCAAACCAATCTTTATTTGTTGCCCATGGCAGTTGCAAGCAATAAAACTAATGTTTAACAAAGAACTATATTTATTTGTTATATGTGGTAATTACAAGCAATGAAAGCTAATGTTTGACACGATAACTATTTTTATTTGTTATTCATAGCAATTACAAGCACTAAAAACTTTCTGATATTCTAAACATATATGAACCTGTTTGTTTATAATAGTTTTTGTTTATAATCATAATATAATAGGTGGACCTTTCGAAGCGCTCCGGTTACAGGGTTTCTATTTCATTTTAAACAACAAAAACTAATGTTTAATATATCATTTTCTTCATTTCTTAACTATAACAAGCTAAGAAAGAATAATTTTTTATCATCAAATTGTATTTACTTCTTAATTATAACAATCACACACCACAACAAGTAACGCTTAGCAACGATATATAGAAACAGAAAAAAACAATAGTGTTACTTGAAAATCGTAATTAAATAAAATTTATACCTTTCTGAAACCATGTCTACAAATGGCATGGCGACTTTATCAACGAAGGAACCAAAGCCGAGCTGAACGTTTTTCGTAATGTTTTTCATGATTTGAGCTGAAACAAAGATGACTAATTATGTACTGTAATTGTAAGCATTCAGTGTGATAAAATGAAAAAGTAATTACAAATTGTTTTTATGACAAAGAGCTTCAACAATATATGGTTTTGTATGTCATCAAAACTCGTATTCTTTTGGAAAGATTCGCCTTCATAAACACGCAAAGAAAATATCAGCCCACTAACGTGAACATATTTATTTATGTGGAGTCTGAAAAATCAATCAATAAAAATATTTGGTAACATTTGTTCACATCCTCGTCACCTTGCGAGATATAACTGAGAAATTTCCCTGTATATGAACAACTATTCAGGGAATGTTGAAACATTGACAAGTATTAGATACGAGTTGTTAACAACACAAGTTACTACTGAAAGAGGTGGCCACTAAGACGAAAACTTCTAACACTTACTACTGTGACATTTAGATAATAGGCAGACTAATGAAAGGTAAAGAATTTTGCGATAGTTGGTCAGTAGGTGAACTGATAATATTGACGGTTGTTATATACATGTGAATTATAGCCACACCCCAGACCTTACAAATCAGTAGTTTAGCAAACATGCAAAGTTTAGGAAAACTACCAAGAATTAGGATAGTGGAACATGTAAAAAAGCATTGTTCTAGTGACATGAAAAGATAGAAGAGAGGCATAGGAGCATGCAAGGGAAGCGTTATTCTTATGTCCATAAAAACACGTGAGAAAGGCATTGTTCTAATGTTAATAAGATCATGCAAGAAAGATATTATTCTAATATTCATAACAGTTGTCATCACTTCATAAACCTGAGTACTAAATTAACGTAAAGAAATATAAACTAATCAACATCGTCTTAAAAAAAACAGAGAATAGCCTGCTAACAATAACTAAGTTTAATTTATTATATTTGTGTATTCGTCTGGAATAAATAGCGATTTCATATATTTTACTTAGGATTCCATTTTTACTTGGTAAACAAAGTAACATGCAAGATTTTTACTCAGCATGATCGAAAAATTAAGTTCCCAAAATAATAAAAAAATGAAATACTCGAATGTATTCAAAATCGCGATAGCTGAAAGTCATGGTACCTAAAGAAAGAACAATTTTTATTAAGCGAACTATCTGAATTCCGATAAGAACGTGTTTGAAATACCTAAAACTTTAAGATTAAAAAATACCAATCATAGAAAATTTGAATACTAAGCTGCTAATTAAATAGGACAATAGTTTTAAAAGAAACAGAAAGAAAATGTTAACCAACTCTTTATATTTTCGATGGTGGAAGTGTTTTTATTCTTGTTTTTGCTCACAATTAATTTTTGACTAGACTAATATTAATTTTCGGTTACAGAAAGCTATACATTTAGACCAAATCTAAAAAGAAGCTTGGCAATCAATATACTTAACTGATACATTTTTCATACGTCTCTACCTATAAATATTACAATACATTATTTCTTCAGTTGGATAGTCTCGCTGTTGACAATATTTATGCCCATAATCCCAATAATATAGTATCACGAAGTTCAAAAGCTTAAAAGAGATAGGTTAGTTCAAAATACCTATATTAAGTTAACAATGTAAAACAGTTTTCACAAATAGAAGTATACTAATGAACAATAAATAAAATTAAAAAAGTAATGACATTTGATATACTAAGTGATTTAATCAGTTCTGATAATGAAACTAACAATAAACAAACTAGAGAGCACTTCTGTCATGCACCTTGATTATATTGGGCTCTTTAAAAAATACAAAAATGTGTCTGTATGTTTGTCGCTATCAACGGACACGGATCATTTTTGACAGAACAATAAGGAAGATAATTTTACATATGCCCACCAAGTTTATTAAACTTTGATCATTTTTGACTGAGTTATAGGACAAAAATAGTGTGAAAAATTGGTCTCCAGATTAACAAATTGCTTTTTTTTCATGACCTTTCAATAACCTTTACCTTTGATCTTGATCATCCAAAACCTAATCACTTCTAAGTTGGATCATAGTCCAAATTTATAGTAACTGCCATCAAGATACAATAAGCCGTTGACGAGAAACCTTGCTGACAAAAACACACCCACACAGGGGTGAACACATAATCTCCCGTCACCTTCAGTGGTGGAGGTAATAATGTATAGTATATTGAACACAAGAACAATACAAATTATTTCCTACAATTCTCAACAGTATGCAGGTTGTAAGGAAATAAAACAATACTTATCGAAACTCAGTAATGAAAAATAATTGCATCGTAAAATAAGATAAAAAATCCCGCACAAATAATTTAAGTTCAACAAGGCATAGATCGACATTTTTGTTTGATAAAAAATGACTGGACACAAATCTTCTGTTCACCAGTTTGTAGAAAATTCTCTGAAAAGTTGTTACTCACCTTCAGCACAGATCAAATTATTTACTTTTTAAAATATTCTTTACCTGATAAAGTAAACCTAAAATTTAATTAATATTTAAAATATAATAAAATAAAATAAGAAAAAAATTATTTTTAATTTCAATTTTTTTAGGATGGTAAATAAATGTAAATCTGAAAAAATTAGTGCCCATTTTCTTGTAACTTTTTGTAAGCAAAGCGTAAGAATTAGTTTATGAAATACATATATTAAAAATGATATAGAATCAAGCATTAAAATAATGTACGTGAAAAGAGCTGAGCTTCTTATTCTAATGATAGTAACTGACAAGAGGACACACATCAGAATCAATTCTGACAACATTTATTTCGTTATGCTATAATACTACAGGAACAAAAGAAAAACGTTAAATAACAGTCTCAAAAAATGGTTCCCCGATTAAGCTTAGGAGCCCCAATCAAGTTGATAGAAAGAGCTTATCTCTTCCCTGCACCTCAATAAAAATATTGGATTACAAAAAACCCATGAGTCAGTCATTTTCTGCATCTCACAAGAAGTTTTGCTTTGTCTGGCTGTCATTTATGCTTTTATATAATGACACCTTCTCTGAATCTTAAAGAAAGAGGTGTTCGGGTAATTTCAAAACAAATTTTGTTGCTGTAGTTTTAAAAAAAATCAAATATTTAAGGCCGGAACTAAGTTAAATTAACTAAATTAAGTACTCGGTTGTGACATTATTTGACAGAACCTGGAAGCAGTTTTAAACCAGCTAATCGTTAACAGCTGTGATGAATACAGCATAAGTTAGGCACTGATTGTTTTCGTTTCGATACGTGATCTGAGATTTTTATTTTTAAATTGTTGAAACAGAATAACTTACCACTTAATATACAATTTTCTTATCCTTATACAACACTTTAAAAGCTATTTCAAATGTCAACTTTCATGAATTCTAAATATTGTCCAGCACAAAGTTACCACGGGCTTTTAAATATTATAGATAGCATACACTCAAATCAGGTAATTAAGTCACAACACGTCAGCATTTACACTGAATATGGTTAATTTGCTTCTTAAGTTCTAACTCTTCCTAAATTACAGAAAATTGTTAGCATAGTATAATCACACGTTTAAATTAGTGTCAGGATGATACCAGAAATACAGTAACATGATAAGCACATGTGCTACACATAAAAGTAACATATAAAAGAATGGTTTATCCTAAGGTCTTAGATTCGTACTTATGTATTTCAGATTAGTTTGTCATTCTTTATTTGCTGAATATGGAAATAGTTTATAAACGTTACAACCTTTATCACTTTGGTATAAAGATGATTGATGTTTCATTGTATTATTACTTTATTTATTTGATTTCAAAACCTGTTGACCTAGTCTCATAACACTTAGTCACCTAACCACTCAATTTTTACAAAATTTGTTAAAGGTAATGGTTAAATATTTTTTTAATTAAATATTTTTAATCAGCACTCGCAATGTAAACGGTAGACTCAGGAGATAGCCAGATGTGGCTTTGCTATAAGGAAACACACACACATGCAATTTAAATCCAGCCCAACTTTACAACACAGTTAAGATTTTTTTTTTCAAGCGATAATAACGATTACACTATTAGTGGGAGTGACCATTCTTATGCTAGAATCACTAAATTCTAAGCATGAATCCTGTTCAATTGCTGACCAACAACAGGATGTGGAGTTCCTAATGTATCAGAAGTTCTCAGTACAACATGCGCTGAATGTGAGAATGAAAGAGCCAATTGCCATTTACAAATTTCAGTCAGTTCGCAAGGACAAACTCAGTGTTATTTCTAAGCATGCAAAATTAATTCACAATGATCAGAAGAGGAGTAGTGTAAAGAATACCTTTGTTATGCTCTAATACTTGTGTTTAATATGCCTTTATCATATTTCTAGCTTAATTCCTAATATCCTAAAGAGATTAAGCTTTTATAAATATTTCATTCAACACCACCTTACAAACGATTTATTCCAGTCAAAACGTTTTATTTTGAAGGACAAGTTTTCACAGAAAGCTCAGTACGTTGTTTTAAACCGATTTAGCAAATACAAATCAGCTCGTCACGTGACAATAAAACCGATATAAAGTAACAGTGGAATGGAATGTATCAGTACTACATTTCAACAATGCTTGGTGTATCGTAGGTAGTGTGATGCCGACAAAAAGTAATTGTTTTTGGGAGGAATACGTAACAA
Source organism: Tachypleus tridentatus (assembly GCF_004210375.1). Classification (NCBI taxonomy): domain Eukaryota; kingdom Metazoa; phylum Arthropoda; class Merostomata; order Xiphosura; family Limulidae; genus Tachypleus; species Tachypleus tridentatus. The sequence goes on along the minus strand of NC_134834.1, from coordinate 131,514,048 downwards.
CCCTTTCCGACGTGAAATATTCATACACTTAGATCATAGACGTGTTTATATTGGGGATTTAGAATTTCTAAAGGGGATAACCCTTCTCTGTAATGGCATTGATGAAAATGGGAATAAGGACCAACTTGAGTCACCTGTACCATCTACAGACAGAAATTTGCAACAAAATGTTCCAAAGCCGTGGTAAGCCAATTAAGGCGTCTTATAACAGATGAGAATCCAAAAACAAAATAAACCAGATAATGCATTATTTTAATTGCACTTTAAAACAACTCATGCACGTAGTATTCGCTAGGAAAATGAAGTTTTACTGCAACACTATTGATGCTTTTTTACGGTTTATTTTTTGAAAATTTTGACTAGAAATAAAATCAGTGATTGAAAAATGGGAACACATTCAATCATCTTAGGTTAATCTCAATGTTTTAGAGAAAATACCTGTACATTTTAAGCTGTAAATGTAAACTACAATATAAATTGAGCTAAAATACGTGAAAAATTCATAAGAAAAAAACATAATAACCAATATTTTCAATAGCTTCAACAACTCGTTCCTTGTGTTTTGTCATGGAAAATGTGAAATCCATCAAATAATACAGATCCACCGGATAGTCTTCTGCTTGCATGAAGGTAATTTTGAACTTCAAAGGAGAATCTGTGTGAAATAAATAAAATGGAAGTTTGCATGCAGGAAATGGCAAACAAAGAGAGAAGATAGTATACATGTTATTTTTCCATGGCAATATACTATGCAACATTCTCAGGAGAACAACATATAATATAATATCATTTAGTCTTTTGAAGTACACAATGTTTCAAGCAAGGCGTATTGTATTAAAATCAAACTACTGATTAAAAAAACATTCAATTTATCAAGAACTATAAAAGTAGTTAATATGATGACAATCCTATCATAATTCTAGCCTGGATAATTAGAGTTGATTTTGATAGAAAAATGGAGCTGTCTTTTACAACATTTCATCAGTGACAATTTAAAAGCAATAAAATCGTGAAAAGTATTTTAAAACATTGACATGTGTATAAACAAATTAATACACTCAGGTCAACTCCTTAGAGGCACAGCGGAATGTCTGTGGACTTGCAGCGCTAGAAATCGTGTTTCGTTACCTGTGGTGGGCAGAGCAAAGATTGCTATAAGACTATTTTTGTAACAGATATTGAGAATAATAGTAGATCTAGCTTTAAAAATAGCAGTGCCAGAAATGAGAAAAGGATATTTCCAAAATAAAAGAAAAAGGAGAGAAGCGTGCTATTAAATCAAAGTTTGTGACCCGAATGACAAATGATTTGTGACCTTTGATGTAAGATAATCTCTGATTTAAATAGTACATGATCTCCTAGTCCTTGAGGGTCACAGACCTGTTGCTACATCCATCATTCATTTAATTTCTGTAACTCCAAATGTTAGCCTTCTTACAAGCTGAATGATAGCAACATTTTATTTGAATCTTTCGATTTCAATGGGCATTGAGACAAAACGTTTTCTACATGCCTGTTAGGTAATTTTAGTTCAATACCACATTGGTGTATAAGGTTTCTAGCTTTTGTTTGTTTAACATCAGCACGAACCTGAACGTATTTTATGTTGACAAAGATAATTAAAAATAGAGGTAAGATAGTTAAACATACAATGCATCCGTCTACGTCAAAGTCAGAAGGCCCAAGGTTAACATGGCTATATTACAAGTTAGCGATGATACACACAGAGCAGTGTAATTTCGTGATTAACGTTTTGGACTTGCAAATGGAAGGTTTCAGGTTCGAAGCTCACTCGTGCTTAATCGTTGTCTCTTTCAGTAAAACACTCCACTCAACTTTTTCTTCAGTCTACCCAGGTATAAAAATGGGGCACTTCCTAGTAGCTGAAGATAAATCTTGGATACCGTTTAGGGTTGTGTGAAAATATTTTAATCTGTTTATGTGACAGAAAAGAGGAGTTAAGCAACGGTATCATGTGCTGTAAAGCACAGAAAAAATAAAATATTTAACTTAGTGTTTGTTTTTTGTTTTTGAATTTCGCACAAAGCTACTCGAGGGCTATCTGTGCTAGCCGTCCCTAATTTAGCAGTGTAAAACTAGAGGTAAGGCAGCTAGTCATCACCACCCACCGCCAACTCTTGGGCTACTCTTTTACCAACGATCAGTGGGATTGACCGTCACATTATAACGCCCCCACGGCTGAAAGGTAACTTAGTGTTATGCAGACATGTACGAACTTAAACTGGTAATGTTTGCTATATCTATGGAACATTCATGTACTACTTGGGAATTAAAATGAGCACTTGTATTACTACACTGTTTCATTTATTACTAATTAAATATATTATCATTAACTTACTTTTCTTTACAGTTATTAATTACGTACGCATTTAATTTCCTTAAATTTGCTCGGGATAGTTTCCAACTATCATAATCATATTTACATTTTACTTTTCATTAGATTTGTTTTTCATAACATTACTAAAATTGATCGTATTTAGCATTTTGATAATGTTAACAAATAATTGCATTTGTTATTATAGATGAGGATAAAACATCCCGAAGCCAGTAAAACTTAATAACAAATAGTGAATCGAATGATAGATTTATTTTGGGTTTTAACATGTTTAATTACTTTTCTAAACACATTGTTATAATAAGTAAAAATGCTTAAAAACTTTATGTTATTTTTTCAAGGTATTTCGGTTAAACAGTAAATACTTGTGCTCGCTTCTGTTTGAATATTATTAGCTAGATTAGTAAATATTCATTGACTAATCTTTTTACAAGAAATTTCAAGCAAACATTTGTAGTATAAAGGGTTGAGTACGTTATAGGAACCTCATTTTGGAACCTCACCACGTCATAAAAACTCATGCAATCATGTCCAATTATATACCTTGATATTAACCCTGCATCGTAATTTCCATTGCATAAGATTGTGCTTTAAAATTGCTGTATTCAAGCACACCGCTCTTCCCTGTATGTTTTCCATAATCCATGTAGTGTATGACGACCATGATTTCCTAGCACTTATTTTAATAGTCCATTCTCACAGAAATCCATACGCACTGTATTAACCGATTTCATTGGTATTTCGTTTTATAGGACAATGTGAATACCTATTTCATTTTCCAAATGCTTGAAATAGGTGACAACTGAACTTTTCAGATGGGATCCTAGGAAATGTGGATATATTTTGGCACTGACCTATGTGTTTCTGCATTCTCACCTGTTACAGAGATGCCTCACATAAGCAATCATGGTTGAGGTACGATTTGTCTTAGACCTCTCTTTAAATACTCCTTGTGTCTGCAAGTGGTCAATATTATTTTCCTCTCCAATACATTAACTTAAGTACAGGGGTAACCCTCTCTTGGAAGTTCTAAATTCTCAATCTAAATACATCTTATATCCTAAATATATGGATATTTTGTGTCGGATAAGGATATTACATACCTTTCAAAGAAAAAAAGCGATAATTCTTCGGTGGCATTATACTACCTATGAATCACAAAATAATGTCAAAATGTAGTTCTGATATAAGTAATTCCACGACGGCTTTATATTGGCTGGTGACTTGCCGATTTGCGTATTTAAAATCCTTTTTAATACAACATACTCAAGCTTGTGTATTAGATTTATTTTTATATTAAAAGTAAATTGATATAGTATGTGTATATTTAGCAAAGACTGTTCTTTAACTAATTATTCAAATGCATGTTTCATCAAGGTCTCAACAGTGGCAGTTAAACATCAATGCGTTTATTACTGGAGAAAGCTGTATCTGACAAAAATTACTGACTTACCAAAGAAAGAAGACAAATGTGTACTTTGCAAGTAACGTCACCTTGCTTTATAATTAATTAATGTTTCATAAATGGTCAGGATTTAGGATTCAAATAGTGAGAGTTGACTGATTTTAGGTAACACTCAGTGCAATTTAAGTACAGTCATGTGAAAAAAGTTAGGACACCCTATGAAAGCCTGTGTATTTTTGTAACATTTTTGGATATATAGATATTTAATCTCAATTTTAACAATACTGAGAGATTAAAGTAATATAACTAAACAATTAAAACTGAAGAAAAGACTTTTCAAGACCTTCTGTAAATGTAATTCTACAAAAATGCATATTCTAACTGAGGAAAAAGTTAGGACACCCCCACATTTATTCCCACTTACACTTTATTACAACTCACACACAGGTGTATCACACCAAGTGCACATGATTAGAAGATCGTTACTCAGCATTTTGAATGAGGCTTGCCCTATTTAAACCTCAGACATTTAGTTTGGTGTGCTCCTGACTGTTGAAGTGAGAGTGAGCACCATGGTGAGAGCAAAAGAGCTGTCTGAGGCCTTCAGAAAGAAAATTGTAGCAGGTTATGAGTCTGGTAAGGGATTTAAAAAGATCCCAAAAAGATTTTGAAATCAGCCATTCCACTGTCCGGAAAATAGTCAACAAGTGGAGGGCTTTCAAAACAACTGCCAACATGCCCAGGTCTGGTCGTCCAAGCAAGTTCACTCCGAGAGCAGACCGCAGTATGTTAAAAGAGGTCTCCAAACACCCTAACATGTCATCACGGAACCTACAGCAGGCTCTGGCTACTGTTGATGTGAAAGTGCATGCCTCTACAATCAGAAAAAGACTGCACAAGTTTAGCTTGCATGGGAGGTGTGCAAGGAGGAAACCTTTGCTCTCTAAGAGAAACATCAAGGCCAGACTGAAGTTTGTCAGAGAGAATGTAGACAAAGACCAGGACTTCTGGAATAATGTTCTTTGGACAGATGAGTCCAAACTTGAATTATTTGGACACCAGAACAGAAGACATGTTTGGCGTAAACCAAATACAGCATTCCAGGAAAAGAACCTCATACCAACTATGAAGCATGGAGGTCGAAGTGTCATGGTTTGAGGCTGCTTTGCTGCAGCAGAACCTGAACAGCTCACAATCATAGAATCTACCATGAATTCTACTGTGTATCAGAGAGTGCTTGAGGATCATGTGAGACCATCTGTACGAAAATTAAAGCTGAAGCGGAGCTGGACCCTGCAACACGACAATGACCCAAAACATACCAGTAAATTCACCAAGGACTGGCTGAAAACTAAGAAATGAAGAGTCTTGGAATGACCGAGTCAAAGTCCAGATCTTAATCCCTTTGAGATGCTGTGGGGTAACTTGAAACGGGCTGTACATGCAAGAAACCCCTCAAACATCTCACAGCTGAAAGAATTCTGCATTGAGGAGTGGGGCAAACTTTCTTCAGACCGATGTCAGAGACTGGTAGATGGCTACAAGAAGCGTCTGACTGCAGTTATTTCAGCCAAAGGGGGTAACACTAGCTATTAGGCGGTAGGGTGTTCTAACTTTTCCTCAGTTAGAATATGCATTTTTGTAGAATTTCATTTACAGAAGATCTTGAAAAGTCTTTTCGTCAGGTTTAATTGTTTAGTTATATTCCTATAATCTCTCAGTATTGTTAAAATTGAGATTAAATATCTATATACCTAAAAATGTTACAAAAATACACAGGCTTTCATAGGGTGTCCTATCTTTTTCACATGACTGTAAGTACTACTCTATGTGTATACCTAAGTCAAAAGTTCACTTAGTTTGAAAACATGTTATTTATGTGTAGTTTTATAGGATGACGTATTCGCTAAACCTGCTGAAAAACATTATCAGGCCTTCTTTTGTCAATTATTTGAAGCTCTGATGGTTTAACAGTATTACAAAATATACAGAAGTACCACTCAAATGTTTATTACTTAGGACTTTATACACATGGTATCTTACCTTACTATCAAAGTAACAATGCCAAACGAATATACAAAAATATATGCTTCACCTTTGTATTGTTTGAGCTGGCATGTTACACAACCAAAAGTTCAACAGTTCTACCAGTCGCTTTAATTGTTTTGTATTGGTTAGATGCCCATTTTAAACACCTTATCATCGAAACATCTGTTATAAAGTACTAAACATGGTTCTCCGTATTCTTCTTTCAAGGAATTTTCTAATTAACTTTCTGAATCTTAAAGCTGTTTGTATATTTTCAAGTACAACCCTAAAATGTGGTCAACGAGATGAGATCTCGACTTTTCCAGATTCTCTACTTGAACTTAAACTCCAAGATAATACTATATTGATTATGTAACTTGGAGAACTACGTTGTCTTATTACAAGACTGGAACTGCAACATGAAGAATGTAACGAATGATGAGCTGCTAGATGTGACAGCACTAAATTCAGGGTACTCAAACTGAATTGTTCTCCTTTGACACTAAATTTAGGGTACTCAAACTGAATTGTTCTTCTTAATAACTGTTGTTATAACTCTTCGTAAAAGCTATAGTTGAACATAGACATGCATGTCTATTACTGTCTGACAGAACCACATGACAATGTTCTCCCTGTATTATATGAAAATGGTCATGTTTGGTGTTCACTAAGAAACGAGTTTTCCTCCTTAGCATTCTTTAGGTAGAACATTTGGCAGATCAATGTTTGTTATTCCTGTACATCAGTATAAGAAATGAAGAATGGCCGAATCATCCCAGAGTTTATTATGAACCACTTTCACAGCATGGAGTTTACAGTCTGGACTGTCTTTGTAGCACGCTTATTTGACTCACAATGATATGAGCTGTTAAATCTTTTATTCTCTGAAACGTGGATGGAGCATTGTAAAATCTAAATGGAATGACTAAAAACGTAAATGAGATTTTGCCTGTGAAAACAGCAATCTAAAGAAAAATGATCATTTAATTCCATCTGGCAGATTCCAGTTGCTTATGACACTTTTTTACCTTTTTGTGTGAAGTTGTTTGCGATGATACTATTTTGCCCACTTAAGTGTTACATAATGTAATGGATTTAGAAATTAACCTATTTTCTCTGTAAAAACAGGCAAATTTACACATTTTCATTTACATAAGGTCTGAAAAACAATAGATGAATTAAGATATACGTGTATTTATACTGAAGTTATATAAAAATGAACAGAAGTCTTTAGAAATGAGTAGTGTTTCGAGATTTGCGACTGTAATGTAAATCACTTTCACGTATCAGCCCCCAAACATAGTCTCCTATCATGTTTTCGTTATACGCTCCCAGGTCACAAAAGCAAAGTTTGAAGAGAAGAATAGGTCTTTTTCCATTTACTTCAGACATAATCAATTGGGAAATAACACTTTCTGCCCAGGTACAAAAACAAAGTAAAAATTTTGTTACATAATGTAATAACTACAGTGGTTTAACTGTGGCCAGTTTGAACCAGGAATGGATTTATTATATAATAAAGCTTATTAACACTCACAACTGATCCAGACTTTTCATGAAGACCGCCTCGAAGTGTATCACCATCTTAAACTAAATGGAGTGCAAGCCAGCTTTCACTTACTTAAATCTTAAGTTCATTATATTAAACTCATATATTGGAATAGTTTATTGTTCTAAAAACTTCTATGAATTTGTCAATTGTGAATTCTCTGATCTCAATGGATATAGCCAATATGCTTTGTTGTTAAAGAAACGGAGATCATTAATATACGCGATTACGTTCAATAGCTCTATGACAGTATATCTTAAACCCGACACACTCTTACTGTCGACTCAGTTCGATTACAATAGTAGTACAGTTTGTTATTTGCTCCTTAGAGTGATTCTCCTAAATATTTTGAACAACAAAGTAGCGTATATTCGGTAACTTGGGCTCTAGTCCAACCTTTTCATTTCATTACCTGGCTAAAATAATATCAGGATGACCACAACAAACATGAATACCTCAGAATGTTGGTTTGGCTATAAAGCTTTAGACCTAACAGTCATTGAGGGATCTTTTTTGTTTCACCGCACAATAAAACTTTACCTTGAAACAGTTTATAAAGAACAAGAAGGAAGAAGAAGTGAACATATGATGTAAAAATAATTTCTGCACCCAAATGATAACAAAAATTATGTGTCATCTTAGGTTAAATGCAAAAATCAAACAGGTTTATTATAATGCCATACTGTTAGCAAAGAAGTTTCAACTTCCCGTTTTTGATTATAATAGTGAAAAAGAAATATAAAATTTGTATAGAATACAAAAGTTATTTATTCAAAGCAGTTTTATTAACACGAAATAAAAAGTAATAGCGTGAAAATATATTCAATAGATAAGGTAAGTTTTGATCTGTCGAAAAAAACTCACATTTTTATAATACTTTTTCCAACAAAAAACAACAATATAAAATCATGCATAACATTGTCAACATGGTAACAGCTTGTAAAAATTTTATTCAATCTGGTATATACAAACAACATATTTCCACATATATTTTCCCTAAGAAATATAAACTAAAGTATTACTTCACTCTTTTTCAGTAGACTGTTGATTTAAATTGTCTTTTTGTATTTTACGTAACAAAGGTTGTGATATCCGATACTGATATATAGCGTATGAGAACAACTTACCCTTTCGCAGTCTGAGCTTAACTCTGGTAGGTTTTAGTTGTGCAGTTTCAGGTTTGTCGTTATTGCTATTTTCGCCATTATTTAGAGAAGGATCACTCTAATCAAGAAAATATATATTAATGATTGAGAAAAAATGCAAAACGTATGTTCAAATATTAGGTACTAATGGTATCTCTCCTCTAAATTTTGAAGATAATTAAGTAATATTGTTGTTTAATTACATTTAATTGATGTATTTTTCTCTATATGTGAAATGCTCTGGTAGTAGTGAAGTATAACCTTTGAAACTTATAGACTAATCTACAATAAAAAAATAAAGATTTATAACCCCAGTTGTTTCTTTGTAAATATATGATTTTAACACATTTCTAAATGATACAGAATGTAAAAAAAGACTTATGATAATAAACCGAAAGCGCCCCACAGCCCTGTAAAAAAATCTATATTTTTTTAAGCATATGAAATACAACAAAAATAATTACTTAGTTTTACTACTTCACAAACTTTTTAACAACGACTTTGTAGCAATGCTTCCATGATATCAGAAAATTTCAGTGGACAATGAAGACAGTATAGATCCCTTTCTTTTTCTTCACCTTTCCATAAAATGTTTTAGGTTAACGACTTTCGAGGACACACATAAGCAGACTAAAGTCACAAAAGACCAATGGAACTACATCTGGGTACTTGACAGATATGTGACCAAATGGTATTGTTATGATGCAAGTTTCTTCAGCCATTCTTCTCACCACAATAGACATTGACTTCGAGGCATGCTTGAAAGCCTGTGGACTTTTGGATTTTAAGTTTTCATCAGTTCTAAATTCTTTCTCATTATTTTACTAGCAACATAAGAAACATGCTAAATTAGGGATGGCTAGCGCAGATAACCCTCGTATAGCTTTGCGCAAAATTCAAAACAAACCAAATCATTTACCATTACTACCGTATTCTGTAAATAATGTGAAAATGGAGGTTATAGATCTTTATAAACCCATATATACTAGTATACATATACTGTATATAGAAATAAAATGAGTATAGTTGGCTTAATGTTGTTTCTATACTAAGAGTTTTGCCAAAAGTTGGCATCGGATGATAAAAAATATCATTATAGAGCTTAGTTGCCTCAAACTTACAAACATTGAAATATTATCAAGTTCTGTATTAGGCAAACAAAGAAAATAAATCAGTTGTTTCATACGCTCAAATTCTACTAAGAAGAATTGGGAAAACAAATTATTTGAATTTGCATCACACACTGCACCTATAAAATTCTCTTCCACATAAAAGAATTTAAAATAGACAGTGGTAGAAGCATAATGACACCAGGGTTTTGAAATTTTTAAAGAACAAATACATGTGAAAGCGAGTCATGAGCTAGAAATGCTGTTGCTCGGCTTAAAAAAAAAACGGATAAGGCAGTGAAAATGTAATACAACGAATATTGCATTTCATTTAATGCTTATCATGAAAAATTATAGCAACGAAATGTATTGTGTGTTTGTTGAGAACGCACCCAAGAGGTACAGCAGCATGTCTGAAGATATACAAGACTAGAAATCGGTTTTTATATTCGTGGTGGACAGAGCAAAGATAACCAGCCCCTTTTGTAGATTTGTGCTTAACTTCAAACAAACAAACAAACATTGTTGAGAAAGTGTTATTTTCTATTATTCCCTTAACTCAATATTAACTGGAATATTTTGCACATATACACGTATTGTCAAATAAGTTTTCATAAAACACAAAGTTATTATTCAGTGACGTTTAGCCTATTTCTATTTATTCAGCAGGATAACCTGATCACCTAAATCTTTATTTAACTGATTTTAACTACTTTAAATTAGACATTGTTGATATGGTTTCTTTTTACGGTTTGTTTGAACTATTTTTCCAGGTTGAACTCACACTCTATATTTAATCAGAGTTGATTACACGGAGTTCTGTACTTATTCTGGTAGTTAACATAATAACGATACACATTTTAAAATTGAAAATTAAAATATTAATAAATTGTGCATCAAAAATTATAAATATTACTGAGTATAATTTTTTTTGCTTTGTTTGATCTTAAGCATAATATTAGACCAGAAAATGTTGTGTAGACCAGAAGGAACGAATTTTAAATTTTAGCGTTAAAAGTCCTCAAGCTCACCGCTGAGCCATCGAGGAGCGGAACCATTACTACCGTATTCTGTAAATAATGTGAAAATGGAGGTTATAAATCTTTATAAACCCATAGATAGCCTTTTGTATAGTTGTGTGATGACAAGAGAAAACATGAAAAATATATTAACTTGTTAAAATAAATTGCAGGAAAAATTAGTTGAAGTATGGCCACAGAAAGAAAATAAGTATCTTGAATAATTTAACGATACTTGAATAAACACAATTGCACAGTTAGCTTTAGAATAAAATATTTCATACGTATTAACTTTGAAATATATGAAACAAACCTCAGGGATAAATGTCGAGTGTTGGGGGTTGATGACGTCTTCCTTTCGACAGTGATCAAGGTTTTCCTTAGGAACACATCTTTCAGAGATCGACTGCTGAAAATATAAAATGTTAAACAAAAAAAATAACTCTTTCGGACCATTACCTAATAACTGAAAGATATTTACAAAAGAAACGAGGAAGGAGTTACATTATATTACCAGAATTAAAATATGCGCAAAACAAATGCTCTATATTCTGGATGAACATTATTCCAAAAAATGAGTTATTGATGTTATGTCCATTCAGTGTTATGGTATTTTCATCTAAAGTCAGTTAGAATTAAATATATATTTGAGCCTACGGAACTAGTTTTTGTCAGATTAAAGAGTTAACATAATAACAATAGATATTTTAAAATTAAAAATTAAAATTTCAATAAATCGTGTACTAAAATCATAAAAATTATTGAATATAGAGTCTTTGTTTTGCTTGATTGTAAGCACAAAACTACACTGCTTGCTCCATTACTTCAGTGATCCTGTATAAGATGTTGCATGGTAACATTTATAAGAATTAGTTTGCTGATAATACTCTGACAAACTGTATAACATAGTATCCACATAGTTGACATAGAGTACCTGATGATACAGGCTGGATCAATTTATTACCTTTTTCTGACGGTCACAATAAAATCATTTGTATTAGAACTGGTAAATACAAAGAACCTGAAGATTTAATTAGAAATTTAATCCGACTCATATCCTATACTTGATTATAGTTCGTTCACTAGAAAAGTAAGTATCAATTGAAAAATAGGATATTCTATATCATTCGATCAAGCATTATTTGTAATACTCGGATTTGTAAATAATCGTATAATATCATAACCCACTATAGTCCCATATATTGTTAATATGCGTAAAGGATTTTATTTGCTCTATGTTTACTCAGATATTATGGAAGCTAATATCTTTGGAGCCGTACATGTGCCACCTATAAGAATCGTTCAAGTTAAAGGTCAGGATCAGGACATGAATACTAAAACGTTTACGAAACCTCAATACAGACAGCCCCGGCCAGATTGGTTAAGGCGTTCGACTCGTAATCTATGAGTCGCGGGTTCGAATCCCCGTCATACCAAACATGTTCGTCTTTTAGCAGTGGGGGTGTTATAATATGACGATCAATCCCACTATTCGTTGGTAAAAGAGTAGCTCAAGATTTGGCGGTGGGTGGTGATGACCAGCTGCCCTACCTATAGTCTTCAATGCTAAATTAGGGACGGCTAGCGCAGATAGTCCTCGTATGGCTTTGCGCAAAATTCAAAAAACAAACAAACAATACAGACCTGTCTGAAAAAGAGATTTCAGACTACTGCGATACATATATATACGAGGAACATATACCATTTGAACACAGGAAAGTCATTACTACTCTTAACTCCCGTCATCGTCATGAGTGTATCTAACAATAACGACCGGTGGATTTATGACACATATTATGATTACCAGGTGGCAAATAAAGTGCCATATTTTGCAGGTAGTCAGTGGAAGCGAGGTCACGGTTTGGGAGATGTTTCAAGCAATCTATTTCGTTCAGCCATACCTTTTCTAAACCCAAAAGTGACTTTAAAAAACAGGCAGTTCAATCAGGTATAGATTTAGCATCAGATGTCATATAAGGAAAATATTTTGTTGATACTGGAAAATTACAAGAAATACAAGGATCTCAGAATCTTGCTAGAGAAGTTCCACAGAATGAAAAGAAGATACGGAAAGGTCTTATGTTCAGAATATCTAAAGCTAAGAGACGAATAACATCGACTCCAGACTTTTTGAAGAAATAATCATGACTCTCCTACCACATTAAAAGTCTCGTCAGCGTACAAAGTTTGAGCCAGACTTATTTTTTCTTTCTTCCACATAAACAATGATTAAAGAAATTCAGTAGGATGAATATTATCTTCTACCTTCAGTGACCGAAAGAGGACCTATAGAATTGTCTATATCAGTATCAGGAGATGAATATCTAGCTAAATCCAGCCCAATCATATCTGCATGTAAAGACGAAGATTATCAAGCCTGATGGTACCGATATAAAACAGGACGAAAATACCTCTGTACCTGTCAGCTTGTTACTTCATTCTCTATTTTCTCAAATAGATGTACACCTTAATGAACCATATTGATCTGCGTGTGGACAATATTGTATATATTATACTTTTTATCGTTGTAGACGAGTCAAAATGATTGTTTGTTTGTTGTAATTTCGCGCAAAGCTATTCAAGGGCTATCTGCGCTAGTCGTCCCTAATTTTGCAGTGTAAAGCTAGAGAGATGGCAGCTAGTTATCACCACCCACTGCCAACTCTTGAGCTACTCTTTTACCACCGAATAGTTGGATTGATCGTTACATTATAACGTCCCCCCGGCTGAAAGGGTGAGCATGTTTGGTGTGACGGGGATTCGAACCCGCGACCCTCGGATTACGAGTCGAGTGCCTTAACCACCTGGCCATGCCACCCCGAGTCAAAATAAAATTTGGTATCTAAATTTGGATTCCAGAAAGTTATTACTGATATGCTTATTCATGTTGTTGTAAAACATTTTCATGTAAATGTGTCCTTAATAGATATGCCTTTTTATATAGATCAGATTGTAAAATCTTTAATGTGAGGAAAAAATTTCTTAAAAATAATCATTTTGTCCAGATTTTTTATTATAATAATATTACAGAAATATGTAATCAGTTAGGTAAGTTTTAGGACGAATTAATTAATAAATTCTTGTTAAGACTTGTATTTTATGAGTCATTCTCATCTTCATGATACTATTACGTAATCATTTATTATGATGACCCAGCAACACACATCGTCATAGTAAAACATGGTACTATAGCGTCGTTATCTTTGATGAATATAAACATGTTGTGCTCTCAGGCGATAAAATACGCCAACATATCGACCTAACAATGCCTTCCTATCGACTCTCCCCTGGTGGCAAACGTTCGATCTATAATCTTGTCATCTTCTATTATGACAGCATCCTGGTCGCACCAAACATGCTCGCCCTTTCAGCCGTGGGGGCGTTATTATGTTACGATCAATCCCACTATTCGTTGGTAAAGAGTTGGCGGTGGGTGGTGATGACTAGCTGCCTTCCCTCTAGTCAGTCTTACACTGCTAAATTATGGACAGCTAGCGCAGATAGCCCTCGAGTAGATTTGCACGAAATTCAAAACAAACAAACAAACAAACAAACTTTTTTATTATGGCAGCCTTTTTCTTGGCACGCATGTGACGTCATCTTGCGGTAGGCTGAAGTTGTCCCTTACTACTGATGTTTAGCTACAAACAAATATTGTTCTACCATTGATCCACATGCATGAAGATTTATGCCTATACTATGAACAGCTCTAGTGAAGATATTTGTTTTTCCTCTGCTGTACTTTTCCATTTGGTTTAATGATATAACGTAAAAGATTAGCAATATTTCTTTACAAGTTCCTTTTGGCAACGATCTAACAACAACTACGTTTCTCGCAAGTAATAAGTCTATAAGCATTTCACAAAGATTTTATTTGAGTTTATGCTGCATTCAAACGACAACAATTTTTAAAAAAGCTAGCTTACAACACGTGATGTAAGGTATATTAACTAATAAGAAATTAAATTATTTTAAGTCACCTGTTATAATAAATATGTGAGCAAAACATTTTACATATAAAAACATATAGAAGATAGATCCTCACCTCCTGTTTACACCAGGCACATTCCGGTAGTTGAATACATTCACCGCAGGTAGTAGCTGTGGTGCATATGGTGACCTTAATTTTTTCAACATCTGCAAAATTGATATAATTTATTTCATTACACCTTACTGTGATAAATTGCTTCAGAATCATTGTTTTCTTTGGTTTTTAAACTTGAGGTTTTGTTGTTTCTTACCTCTTTAGCTGTTTGAAAGGCTAGTGTGATTAACACCTTTTACACAAAAAAAAGAATAAGACAGACTAAATTAAGTGAGGTCAGAGGAGATGCCAAGATCTGATCATCCAGTTATGCTAGTTTATAAACAAAGAAAGCTGTAAATTTAGAACACTAACTTTATATAATAACGTTTTTTTTTAGAAATTTTAGTAATTATTTCTCTCTTTTTTATTTTTATGTCTAACATGGCTAAGTGGTTAGGACTCTTGACACCTACTCTGTGGGCCGCTGGTTCAAATCAACGTCCCACCAACCATGCTCGCCCTTTCGGCTGTGGGGACGTTATAAGTTACGATTAATCCCGCTCAAAACAAATTTTTATTCTTTATAGTTTTCTGTGTTATTAATTTTCTTGATAGATTAGAAGATGCTTGAGAATGAACTATCTTAACACAAACTGTTTTTCAGAGTTTTATCAAGTCCTTGTTCTGGTTAGTGCTTGCTTATATTAAACGTCTCGTGCTGGTTTTCATTAGTCTACCCTATTTGTATTACGATTCTTACAATTTTATCTTTTCTTCTAAGCTACTTTTCTTCCAAATTTAATCATCAGTGAAGTTTGAACCTTGGTGCAGAATCTTTTCTTTTAAGATGTTCAAATATCCTTGCCCATGTGGATTATATAGAAACAGTACTCCGAGACCAGTTCTTTTAAACTAATCTAATCGAATATCGGTCGTCCAAAGTCATCATGTAAACAGCTCTACCCAGACTGATTGAATAAAGAAAATTTCGGTTTTATTTTTTATTTATAGATTTTCTAAATGTTTGTTTTATGTTAGTATGTTTCATATTTTACGTTCTGCTCATTTGAATTTATCATTTAAACTGCAGGAAAATATCTGCAATATGACTTCATTTTGACTCGTTACTGTTTAGTCAATTTATATTATTTTGGTTCACCAAAAGATATTCACCCATTTTGAAATTCTTCAAGGAGTCACAAAGTTAAAGAATAAAAGCACTACAATGACACCAACTCTCCATATGGTTTAAGTTGCAAAAACACAGCTGAAGCTATTTTTACGTTACACCAGATGTCACATTCATCAACTGCAACAAACCAGAATTGAACATGATGGTTTATGTTGTTTACTTTGCCAGATTATATCATAATATCTAGCAGTAGTAATTGATGCTTCTGCACTTGTATTGTGTATTCATACAGTAGTTGAATCTTTTAAAATTAAGCTTGCGTATTTTTAATCAGAGCAGTTGCTTTAAAGAATACCGATTTCAAAACATAGTTATATTTTTCTGTCAACTGATGCCGCAAAAACAGTTAATATCGAGTGCTTAGAATAGAACTGTATTGATGAACTTTTGTTTCGTTTTATGGAAATCGCATGAAATTCTCGAGATTTAATGGCACAATGCCCGAATGTCAGTGTGACATCACAACTGTTACATAAAACAATGATTTCATTAGATATTCTCTGTAAATGTAAAATTACATATAATACTGTTTATCATTATTGTGAATTTACAATATATCTTCAGGAAATCTGGCAAGCTTTTAGTAAAACAAACAAAAACAACCAGCATTTCCCTTGTGCGCACATAAAAAGTTTTTCAATAAAATATTTCTGCTAAAGGTTTATTTGTGGATTTGAAAGCCCTTATTGAGTCTTAAGCTGTTAGAATATTTATTTTGTTGCCTAATGTGAGTTATCATGTAATATATTTTTAAAAATTAAAGCTACTTTAAACATTATTTTTATAATCATCTGGATCTTAAATATCGGTAATATAATACGTAAGTGTGGTCATATTCTTTTAATTTACAATTAATTGTATTTGGGAATACCTTTGGACTCCACGCAGTGCAGAAACAAGTGTTGGATAAAGATGTATTTTAAAATGATAGGAATCCACATTCTCCTTGGGTCTGTAATAAATAAAAGAAAATAAATACACAAACATAGATAAAAAACAAAGTAGGTTCTCTCTTATGCATTTAATCATCATTTGCTCAAAAAATAAGGTTCTTAGTATTGTACAAAAAATGAACAATTTACAATTATATAAAATGTTCTAAATATTTAGGACGAAACTAATTTTAGCACAACGCATAAAAGAAAAACGTTGTTCAATATTATTCTTGCATTTAACATAAAGAGATGATACTTTTTCTCATAACTCCTTCATTACCAGTAGGTCTATTTTAAATACTATTTCATTTTATATTTACTTCTAGCTCAGTTCTATACAGCTTAGTTTACGTTAATTCTATCTTTCATATTGTACTTTTCGGTTTACCCTTACAATAATTGTCACTAAAGATTTTGTTTGTTTCTTTAGTATTTTTGCTTCTACACTTAACTAATTGGACACTTTTTGCTCTATGTATGTTGAGGACTTAACCAGCTGTTAGGTAATTAATTTTTATTAAGAATACTATCCTTTTAGTTTGACAAACTATTTTTTTGGTGTGACTAGGACTATGTCCAAACGAATGTGTGCAGAGTTAGATGATTATAATGTATCGCTTCTTTCGAGTTTTTGTTTCTTTTATGTGTAACTTGGAAACTGTTTTAGGAGGACATTCGTTGAGAAAAAAATATGTATACATTAGTCTAAGGCTAATATTCCTCTGCACAAAATACATACAAACAGTGAAGGAATTCACAGAACCTCTGGACTTAGACAAGGATTGTTCTTCATTACCCTACCAAAAGCTCTATACGTTCTCTATCCACACTTCAGTTAAGATAAGTGAGTAGTAATTTGGATTTTTCGGAGCTGGTAATAACATTAGCCAGGTCTAATTTTTTGTGGTGGACGAGATATCACCAGTGAAAAGGTAATGTCCTGACATGAAACCATATGGCAAAATGAAACTTTCTGAGGCAGCCTACTCAGTGCTTCAAGATCCATCTCCCAATGTTTATAACTACCTCAGGCTGAAAAGGTATATGTAATAGGTACACTCTACTAACTGGAAAACTGCATTGCAGATGGTGCAGAAGATATGAAACGTTGGACGAATTGGATTTGGATAATCATTATCACGACTCTATCTCCTTACTCACATTAGTTCAGCTGGTCAATGTAGACAGAACGATAATGTTGAAAGACTGACCCTCTTTACCTAGACAGATACTGGCGGGGTGAAATCAATACATTTAACTTCAGATAGAAACAAAAGGACACTTTTGAAAAGCGTCTGCTTATGAATATTAAAGTGGAATGAATTTGGCATACAGTTAGTAGAGATAAGTTATACTTACTGAACTTGCTAGAATTGCAGCATGGACAAACTTGCTTAAATTCACAACTAAAAATAATGTTGAAATTTTCTGTGTCATCATATCTGTATTTTGTGTCCGACTTTTTAAAGGTAGCTACACTACGTTCTGTACTTACTAATAAAAATTATTTTCTATATGCTGACGACTGTAAACGTCTATTCCAGTTACTGAAAGAAATTTTATCTAGTCACTGGGATTAAACTAATCAAAATAAGACTATTTGAATTGGTGCCCCTTTGTTACCCGTGGTGGGCAAAGCACAGATAGTCCATTGTGTAGCTTTGTGCTTAATTTCAAACAAACAATCAAACTATTTGAACTGGATACACATGTTGCTCATAATGAGACTAAAGTAGAACTATCACAGAAGCAAAATGGTGTGAAGAATGTAATCACATATAGTATTTATACTATGATTAGTGTTAAAAATTAGTATTGTGCAACAAAGAAAGAACTGCTTATAATATTATAATCTGGAAAGATTTACAATATAAGGGTGGCCCATTAATAAATAAATATGGATAAGCCTTTAAGGAAGTAAAATAAACAATTACTTATTTTATATCAACACCACAAGAGTGCAACTTCATTAAAAAACGTCATTTAGACGAATAGCATGAAAAAGACTTTCCTACTTCTTAATGAGACCATCGGAAAGCACACCAGTTTTACTGCCGTGATCAAATGTCTTCTTATAAAGTTCCTCTATTATCTCCAATTACTTTTATAGTTTCACCAAGGGAGTAAATATCTCAAAACAAAACTTCTCAGGCCTTAGGATATCTACCTGTGGTACGTGAGCAT
Source organism: Tachypleus tridentatus (assembly GCF_004210375.1). NCBI lineage: Eukaryota > Metazoa > Arthropoda > Merostomata > Xiphosura > Limulidae > Tachypleus > Tachypleus tridentatus. The sequence goes on along the minus strand of NC_134834.1, from coordinate 131,495,099 downwards.
GCATACTACATTTGGCCCCTCTAGTTTCAAACGCGATGCCCCAAACATCCTGATAAGAATCAAAGATAAAATACAAGATTAAGATTCAGTGTCCCTGAAAAACTACTTCTAGAACGCCACAATATTTGGGTTGCCTTCTGTTTTATCCCAAGTTGGTATGGGGAAATGTAATGGACAAAAACACTACATGCTACTTCGAGTTGCCTGCCAAGACTGGTCTTGAAAGCTTTAAAACCGTGGGAGGATTTCATTGACAAACAAGTTTACAAGCAAATAAAGTAAATTAATATATGATATATCCATAATTACAAAATTCTGATTAATTTCATAATGCTGTAGTGAAAGTAAAATTTGTAAGAGTGACATACAAATTCCATGCAAAATAATATGATGGAAAAAGTCTTGCTGTCAAAAATAGCACCGAGAACAGTAGCTGAAGGGTTCACATTGAATTTTGGTGCTGTTTTATGTTCACTATATACCGACCATAGCGTGAAAAATGGTAACCTCTGATAACTGTATGAAAAATTGGAGTTAAGGGGATCTCTACAATTTTTATAATCCAAAATAGTACAGAACATGTACTGTGATGCAACTACTGGTTCTAATGACTCTGAATATATTCTGCAAACGTTACATTGCATGCAAGTTGAAATAACATACTGAGACAATTCTTCAGTTTTTATTCCTGTAAGGATGTTAAAATGGTGGTATAGACACTGTACTGTATATGGTTATGAGAGAAGGACTGGATAGACAAGGAGAGACTGTGGCAGAGAATTTCGTATTCTCCAGTGTAGCAGGTAACCCTAGATATTGCTGAATCCCTTTCTGAAATAATAATACAAACTCTGTGTGTCTTAAGCAAAATCGATTATTTAATCAAGCTGACACATATCCACTTACTGAGTCATCAGTGCAGTTTATGGTGACGAGTAAGTGTAGAAGTCTATATCCCATTTCATAGTAACTGAAGAAAGACTCGCAGATCAGGAAGTGAATTTTAACAAGATCGATTGTCTGACTGAACAAATTATGCAGCCCGTTAAGTAAATGACTGATACATATACGAACCTGATTGGAATGGTTACCTATTATGTATTACTATTACATAAAGGGTAACAATAGAAGACAGTCTACGACTGTCCTCAAAACTTCCTGATGCTCATATGAGTAGCTAAACTTTTAATGGTTAAAATGCATGGGCTACAACTTACTGTAAGTATTCTACAATTCAGGAATCATTTGGGAGGGAGTGAGATCGCTATTGGATTTTACTCATGAGAATGCACAATAAGTGAGGAGAGTAACTGAAGAAAAACATATAAAACCAAGTAATGCTTCTGTTTCTATTAAAGTGACAGAGTATATATTCTTGACAAATCATAAATTATACTTCCCCGTGTTTCAAAGTTTCATTTTATCTATACTGTAACACTTAAATTTGTTAGTTCAGTAAAGCATTAAATATATTTTTACAAATGAACTGAGTTTATAACGAAAGTTTGTGTACATTTTTTGTATTAGGTAGAGTTCAATGGTAAATATATCAATTTTTCCTATGTAGTGTTGACAATTATATTAGTTAAAGGATCTTTAATTATAAATCAAGTGATTATGCAAAATATTCCTTCATGTCTTATAAATCCAACACGTTTTAGTGTTAATCATTACAAAATATACTTTACAATAACAATGTAACTCATAAAATCACAGATTTGATAAGTATCACACATACTGAAACATTTAATAACAAAACATAAATTATTAGATATACTAATATACTACTTTATATTAGTTTAAAAAATACTGGATTATCTCATTTAAATTAGGTTTCATACAATTTTTGTACATTTCTACACATTGTTCATGTTATTATTTGTTCACTTCAGTTAGTCTACATTTTTCATGCAAATACTGTAATTAATTTGTGCAAGAATATGTAAAGAAACAGAATTTATAACGAGAGATTTTAATACATTTTGCTAAATATATTTTACTACATAAATAAGTGAAAGATTTAGACAAGTGCATTATAGTCAACCATAAATTATTTTGTGACACCAGCAATATTATTTTTCACACTATACATTCAATACAAATTAAACGTGTAAGATTTCAGTTTGTAGGATCAGAACAACTGGTTCATCGATTATTTTACTTTTCAAAACAGATATGTTTCTCACACTGATTTTAAAACAATTTTATGGTAATAGATTATGCTTTACGTATAAATCACTTATACTTTATAGACAAATCATCAGACATATTAAAGTTGTCAGTTATAAATCGGTGTTCTGTGATTTTCTAGTAAAATATTTACATTTCAAGCAGATATTGATATATGTAAAATAAATCTCAGACATAGCAAGTATCGCTCACACTGAAACATTTATTAACAAAGCTTTAAGATACACTAATATACTATTTATTAAAGCTAAAAATGTCGGATTGTTTCCTTTTTATTAGCTTTCATACAAGTTTTATGCATATCTATATTATGGTCATATTACTATTTGTTAATTTCAGCTCACTATGTACAATGTTAATATAGTTTGTAAACAAATATGTTAGTGTACATTTCTTGTATGTTGCTTAGTTCAACATACTTTACAACAAAAGTATTCTATTCTCATCACTCTTTGAGATTAAATTGTTCCAAGCATATAGAAACTGATCAACTGTTCACACAGGGTAAGCCTACAAATACTATATAAAATATAACTTATGCTCATTTTACCCTGATAATTCACTAAGAAAATTCTTGTTCAAAATAAAGATCAAATGTCGTATAATTATGTGTCTAACTTAATTTCTTATGATAAACTAGACCTCATGAATATCAGTTTTTGACAAGTGTATTTGAACATTTAATACAAATTTATAATTATACTTCTTATATAAACTTATGTTTCATCATATCCCAATATTTTTAAACAGGTACCATTAATATATGCAAATAAACTTACAAACTTAACGGGTACCACATAAACTGAAACATGCATTAACAAAATTTCAAAGGTACACAAGAGCTATCTGCGCTAGCCGTCCATAATTTAGCAGTGTAAGAGAAGATGGAACGCAGCTAGCCCAAGAGCTGGCTACTCTTTTACCAACAAATAATGGACATGTTTGATATGACAAGGATTCGAACCCGCGACCCTCAGATTACGACTCGAGTTCTTTAACCACCTGGCTATGCCGGGCCAGGATCAACCTGTTGCCAGCTGTCGGCTACAGAACAGTCTTGCAGAGTATGTACGGAGTATGGAGTATATATAGTTACAAAACTACAAAATGGCTTAAACTAAACTTATAAATTGTAAATCAATTAAATCTGGCTGTAGGACCTTACTTTTTCTCTTGACCGTAATGGCTAAACTATAAAGACGGGTCCAATGTATCTTGTCTTGACTTTGTACCCACCCTTGGAAAAAGTTATGCGAGCACCCATGCATTTCGAGTGGGTAGTTTTTACGGAGGAAAGGCTTAATTTACTGTAATATATTAGAGTGGCACAAATAAGTAATAAGTTAGACATTTCTTTCCAAAATTATGTATTATCAGCAGCTAACCTTCATCTCCAACAAATAATTATCTAGGTTATAGCACAGAATTACTTTGGGTTCTCTACTATTCAGTTCATTTTTATTGTTATAATGTCGAGATAAATGAATGTATAATAGAAACAGCAACTCAATTTCCATCATGCAATGCACTAGATTAAATAATCTTTAAAAAAGAGTACAGTAATATTATCTTACATACTGAGTATAACCAGTGTAACAAGAAAACATAACTTTATTCCTATTTTCAAACCAATTAATAAAAACAAAACAAAACTTCTTGATATTAAACAAAAAAGAGAGACATTCTATATATATATATATGAAAAAGGTATATATCAAATTAAATGTGAATGCAATAAAAATACATATTTCTCAAAATAAACGTAATTAGAAATATATTCATAATGGTTACATACGTAATACACAAATGTTCATTTCTTCTCTTATTAAACATTGTCAATGCAAGTCACTCAATAGGCATTGCTTTATTGGCGCTTGTATATATAATGTTAAAATAGGAAAAAAATTTCAGACGACGTTAAAATGAATACACAATTAACAACATTTTTATTTAAGGCCAATCAATGGCCTTTAAATGTTGGCTCTGCATATTTTGACTTTTTGCACGTCATCATCAGGAATCAATTTGCAAGACGTGTCATATTTATACATTTGACATTATTATTCATGTGACCTGTGTGTGGCTTTACTATTACTGCATAATTCTTAATAGATGTCCCGCCATACTCTTATACAAATATTCGCTGGACCTTCGTTTCTATTTAATAACTCATGATTTTTTTTTGAAAATTTATTATTTGTAAAGGTTTATGGATATTATTGGCTCCGATATCTTCTGGTTAATTACCTTTTTTCCAACAATTTCTTGTGTTGTCTTTTTTTTAAAAAAAAACTCTACTATGACCGAATTTTCAGAATTTACATTTTTTACACATCCCGTATGTTCTGCTAAACGATATTTTAAATTATGTTTTATCTATCCAATATAAGCACTTCCATAATCAATTTTAGAAATTCCATCTTTTTCCGTTAACTGTACATTATCTTTAGTTTTATCAAAATGTGTTTTATATTTGGAATAAATATTTCTCATGAAAGATTAAGGAAGCAATATTTTAAATATTGCAAATAAAGAAGATTTGCTGAACGTAAATTGAGTAAACATATGTTTAGTAGATAAGAGCTATGAACTTTCTATAATTATTTAATAACTATGACCCTCTTAAGGCAATCAAATGTCTCATCATCTAATTAGTGAGGCGCATAAAGACTAACGAGATTCTTACTCATCCCTAACTACTATATAGTGAAACTAGATCCAAGGAAACGGGCTTGAAGAAATCATACCAAACGATAAATTTAAGAATCTGGAACACAGAGAAGAAAAATGTACATTTTTTTAAATAACTTTAGTTATTTCAATATTGTATATTAATATACGAAATTTAAAGAAAACTGGGATAAGGTAAAATATTTTTAGCAGAGGTATTGCTTGATTTAGATATTATAATGTTGAGAGAAATTAATATTTTTAAAGAAGGTGTCACTTTTAACATACCATATTTCGAAAAGTTTGCACAAAATGTCTACAGTTATGAAGGCAGAGGCCTTGTTCCTTTTTATAAAAATGACATAATATTTCAGTTAATAATTAACAATATAAAACCTACTAAAGTGTTAATTTTAAATATATCCAAAGGTTCTCTAATAATTTATATAATTGTTATATATATATTAATATATAACTCTCAGTACAAAATATAAAATCTTCTAATACAAATACGAATAATGTTTTGTATAATTTACAAAATCATCTTAAATTATTTTAATAAAAACAGAAATATTTTAATTATACTTGACAGCGGCCCGGCATGGCCAAGCGCGTTAAGGCGTGCGACTCGTAATCTGAGGGTCGTGGGTTCGCATCCCCGTCGCGCCAAACATGCTCGCCCTCCCAGCCGTGGGGGCGTTATAATGTGACGGTCAATCCCACTATTCGTTGGTAAAAGAGTAGCCCAAGAGTTGGCGGTGGGTGGTGATGACTAGCTGCCTTCCCTCTAGTCTTACACTGCTAAATTAGGGACGGCTAGCACATAGCCCTCGAGTAGCTTTGTGCGAAATTCGAAAACAAACAAATATACTTGACATTACCAAAGGTGTTATGGATGGCAACAAATGTAGTGTTCAAAGAATAACAAATAGTTTGGATCAACATATAAATGTTATAAAAGAGATGAAACTGTAAATAAGAGATTGACTCAATCATATTTAGATCATATCATTACATATTTTAAAAGTAACTGTGTTGTTTCAGTTGTTGATAAAATCAAAATCAGATAATTACTCTGTTATGACTTTAATTGATATTGAATATTAGAATAACAGAAAATGAATATAACATTTGTGAAGTTGAAACGAAATGTTATAAAGAAATAAATTTCTAAAAGTGTCTGGTACGAATTAACGAGGAATATTAGTAGCTCTCAACCATTATACACTATAATATTTACAACATTTCACACAGTTTACTATTAACGAAAAAATAAAATAATAGATCGAGAATAGATTGCTGATGAAATAAAACTGTTTATTAAAGAGAGTGATGAACTGTGGATAATTTATAAAACTAATCCAACAAACTGCAAATTACAGGTGAAATTATGTGAAAGTAAAAAGAAGTAACAAATAAAATAAAATTACAGAAAATTAATGCTATCTTACAAAGCTTTATAATAACAAAAATAATGAGTGAAACATGGGAAATTATTAATGAATTGATAGAAGATATTATAAATAAGTAACATTTGGTCACTATTGAATATATAGTAGAAACATATAATAATTATTATGTAGATTTAATACAAACATTTTTAGAAAATCTATATCTTAATACTAGTAATTATTTTCAAACTATATTTCTATTTTTCTTATTTTCCAAATAGTAATAGCAATAACATAATAAAAATTATTAATAAAATGGATATTAAAAAGACTCGTTGAGTAGATAAAATATCTTTGAGAAATACAAAGTATTCAATAGTTATTTCTTTGATACACTGATTAAAATATTCACTATAATTTATGAATTATTAATTATACCCTATCAATTAAAAATACCTGTTATAAGATCTATCTATAAAAATGGTGAAAATATATGTTTTCAAATTATTGATCGACTGTATTTTACCAATGATTTAGAAAACATGGGAAGATATCTTGCTAATATTGTACCAAAATATTATAAAATATAAAATTATGTCCCCAACACAATATTGTTATCAAAAAAGGTGAAAGTACAATTACGATATTGGACGATTTTTTCAGAGGAAATAAACAAATTGTTAAATAATGGCAAAATTGTTATTGGATTTGTCTAATGCCTTTGATACTTATAGATCATTAACTGTTAAGTAATTATGTTGCAAAATATAGGAAAAAATAAGATGTTATAATGGTTTAAATATTATACAAATGATATTATACAAAGGACTATCTGTGCTCTGCCCACAATGGATATCGAAACTCGGTTCTTAGCGGTGAGAGTCAGCAGACATTCCGCTGTGCTAGTTGGGGTGTGATTTGTTTAAGTTATGCCAATATACTATTCTAATAAAGCACTTAATTTCTAACGCCTTTTAAAAGTAGAATAGGTTTTGATAAAAATACTAGACAAAAAGTTAGATTATTGTGAATTACCTGAAGATAAAATAACTATATTTATAATAACGTTATAAACTATTATATGTGCAATTAAGAACATTAAAAATGAACATATATTATTTACATCATATGATATTATTGTATTTTATGAGTATTTTGTCATCAACTTCAATTTTTATTTAAAATGAACATTTCTCGCGGACAAGATTGAAGCTTCGCTCGACAAAATGTTGCCGAGCGAAGCTGGTTTAAATACGGGGTAGAATGTGTGTTGTTTTTTAAACATTTTAAATAAACTAGTACTTTAAACTTGGAACATACAGTAAAACTAAACATTTTCTTTTAATTTTATCATAAAGAGGTTTTATACTAATACTTTCATCCGTTATCATCACAGCAGTAAGATTCTCAACTACCCTATCAACAGTATTTGGGTTGAATTCCTTTTCAACTGCTATATATTTCATAGTAGCGACTCATTTTTTAATTTCTATTATTTTGTATACCACTGCAAAATTCTGTGAACAAAAGTATAAAATGCAAACTTTATGTGTAACATTATTCCTCGTGTGGTGACATAAGAACAGAAAGATATTTCCGATAAATTGATGTTTCTAAATTACCTTGTTCATGTCTTTTTACCAATACTTTAATAAAAGATAAACTTTTTTTTTTCAGTTTTATAGGCTAATTGTATAAATTATTGTATGCTATTCAAACAGCATATAAAGTTAGTTGATGCCTTATTATTATATCTAAACAATATTTTGAGCCATTTTTAGATTTTGCTTCAAATCCATCCATATATAAGTCACGTAAGAGCTACTGTAGGAAATAAGAATTTTTAAGGGTAACAGGCCTCAGACAGTGAAAGGCAGTAGGAGTTGATACGTTGCGAGTGTGAGCACTCAGCTCCGTACCATTAACTGATTTTCCATGATTATTGACTAGTTTGACAGCGATTGGATTTTGTTTGGTGAATGGAATATCCCCAACTCATTTCGGTGCTATTACCACAAGCAATAACCGTAACGACTTTAAGGTGACTACATGGATTAACAATGGATCTTGGAAAAATTTTTGAAGCTTATTCTATATTAAATTAATTATTGTTTTATAGTGGTGATTTTAGTCACCTATTGACAATTAATGTAATTAATATAAATAACAGAACTGAAGATATTTATTTCATCATACATGTTGTTAGACGTACATCATTTTGCGTTGTTAGACTCAACTACTTATTTGAGTGGAGCTTCGATAGATGAAAATAAGAAAAATAAAAATAAAACACTTTTTTTAGCATTTAGTATGGAAAATGAGAACACTATGAAATTAGCCTAAATACTTGCTGGTCAAAGGTTTAAGACAATACAGAAATAAGCGTTAATCGGTAAACACGTAACAAAATTTAGTCATTTATGTTCAAGAATTAGCCTTGTCAACATCTCCCACTTCCATCTTTGAACGTGGCAGAATTGTCGAACTGCAAAAGCAAGGTGTCTCTCAACGCACCATCGCTGGTGAGACTGGGCGTAGTAAAACTGCTGTTGCAAATTTCCTAAAAGACTCTGAGAGATACGGAACGAGAATTTCAAGTGGTCAGCCCAAGAAAATTTCGCAGGCGTTGAGCAGGAGGATTCGGCGGGTTGTCCAGCAGGACACCAGCCAATCGTCTAACCAGATTAAGGCCCTTACGGACGCAGAATGCAGTCAGAACAAAAACCGTAAACATCTTCAAAAGCCCCGTCTCCTTCCACATCACGAAACAGCTCGATTAAACTTTGCTGAGAAGTACCAAACATGGGACGTAAAAAAGTGGACGAAGGTTTTGTTCTCTGATGAGAATAAAGTTAACCTGGATGGTGCAGATGGCTTCCAACGTTACTGGCACGATAAGAATATCCCACCGGAGACATTTTCTACACGCCACAGTAGAGGAGGTTCTATCATGATCTGGAGTGCTTTCTCCTTCATGAAACAATGGAACTTCAGGTTATACAGGGGCATCAAACAACGGCTGGCTACATTGGCATGTTGGAGAAAGCATCCTTATTGACTAAAGACCCTCGCTTGTGTGAAAATAATTGGATCTTTTAGCAGGACACCGCTGCAATCCACAACGTTTGCAGGACAAAATACACTTTCATGTGAAATAACGTGATTCTTTTGGACCATCCAACGTGTTTGTCCAAACTGAACCCCACTGAAAATGTTTGGGGGTGGATGGCAAGGGAAGTCTATAAAAATGGATGTCAATTCCAAACAGTGCATGATCTTCGTGAAGCTATCTTCAGCACTTGGAATAACATTCCAGTCAGCTTTCTGCAAAGGCTTATATCGACCATGCCAAAGCGAATGTTTGCAGTTATTCGTAATGACGGCGGTGCAACTCACTACAGAGACCTATTGTTGGGCATTTCCTACCCTGTTTAGGACTTCTGTTTGGTATGGTCTTAAACTTTTGACCAGCTACTATTTAGGCTAGTTTCATAGTGTTCACATTTTCCCTATTAAATGCTGTAAAAGTTTTTTTTATTTTCTCTTTTCTTATTTTCATCTTTCGAAGCTCTACTCAAATAAGTGGTTGAGTCTAACAACGCAAAATGCATATATTTTCTTTATGTTCATTGGCCTTAAAATTTCGGCCAGCAGACTAAACTAAACTAAACTAACGTGGCAGGGGTTCAGTTTAGAGAGAGAGAAATCAGAAGAGTTCTCTCTCCAACTGGGGTGTTCAGGAACTTTATAGTTCCTCTTCGTCCCCTTACGTGAGAAATGTTTTAAAATATCCATGGAGTTTTTACTTTATTTTTAACATTTCAAAAATATTTGTGAGTGAGAGAAAGGACGGGAGAACTGGACGAAAGCAGCGAAAGTGAAGTGAGCCAGACTTTGGCTCGAGGATGGAGAACCCTAGCGGCTGGCGAATTGGTTTTTAAAATTTACTGTAATTGATTAGATACCCTTGACTGGGTAAACGGCCCTTTTCAGAATGAGGCTGGGACCTACAGGTCCGATGCCAGAGATTTTGCTGTGGGGGGAAACGGGAGTACCCCGAGAAAACCCACTTTCACGGCCTGGGCGCCGAATAGTCTACAGACCGTGCCCGGAAGTAGCTGGGAAAGAAAAAAACAAAAAAAACAACACAAAATTAATAAAAAAAACAAACAAAAAAAAACTGATGAACTACGTTGATGGTGTACGTGAAAACTGTTAGCTGCAGTCTTGTAGATCGGGTGGCAATTTCATCATGAACTTGTTTCCACACTTGAAGCCCATTGGTGCAACTGAGAAACGTGGCTTTGGTGGTGGAACTACTGGCTGTTCTTCTGTGAGTTGTTCTTCGCTGGTCTGTGATGCTTTGTTTCTTCTCGAGATTTTGGTTTGAGTTTTCTGCGTGGAGGTAGATTGTTTTCGGTTTGTGCTGTCGCGTCGATGGTTATCTTCGTAATGGTTTGAGTCTGGCTGGTTGTTGAGTTCTGTGGAACTGGGATAGAAGTCTGGCAGGAACTGTCCTTTTTCTTTCTTGAACTACTGCAACTTGGCGTGTTGCCAACAATGGGTGTTGTCTTCTTCTGAGTCGGGTTGTCTGAATCCGTCTTCGTGTTTCTTCTAATACGGTCTGGAATCGGCGGTATTTTGGTATTTTCCTGTTGGAAGATTTCCGTTGGTTGTTCACGATATCTGGGTGCTTGGTTTGAACCATTCTTGAGTGGTCGTCGATGTGGGCGTTCGGCTCTAAAATGAAATATATGATAATAGCAGCCATCTCGTAAAATACAGTCGGCACTGTACTTCGATGTTGTCACTATCTTCATGAAGTGTGTGGGATGATTACTGTTCTTAGAATAAATTCGATGAACTGCGTATACCTTGGCTTGTATTTGGGGTTCTATGGTTTGTCTAATTTCTTCTGGTTGAATTGATGGGTCGACGCCCCTGAGGAATACAGAATAAAGATTGACTGGACTTTTCGTTGGGGAACAACTTACTTTAAATTCAGTGTTCCATGGCTGGCACAGATAGGTTTGGTCTGCAGTAGTGGCTGGTTGGATGAGGATTCCTCCCCGGCGTAAAATACGGGTCCTGGACGGTTCGATGGTTGCCCCAGGCTTGGCTCTGGCGATCAACGTGGCGACTTGGTGCGGCGTGAGGTTCGGCGGTAAGCCGTCGACGATTACAGGCGGCACTAACGGCCTGACTGGCGAGGATGAACGTTTCGTTCTATTCAGGAATAGCATATTGGCACGTCTGACTTGCTCGGTGGCTAGCTCAGCTCGGCCAGCAGTGTATATATATATATATATATATATAATATTCATAACTGGATGATTCATTGTTAGACATTTTCTAGAACGATTAAATTAAAACTAATTTGGCAAAATAGATTGAACATATGTCACGAACTTGCTTTATTTCGAACAAAGCATAATAGAAAATTAAAGAGTTAGTTACTTACTTTTTTTCAGTTTGTTTTAATACAAAAGGTAAATTCAGCTAGGAGATTTTAATTGTGTCACATGCATTTCTAGGTATGCGAAAAAACAACGTGTCTTTTAATCATATAACAAGAAATATGCAAGCTGCCTCCAATAGATACAATAAATATGACCGTTATACGATATGCTCAAGTGGATGAGTAAACATTAACAGATGTATATATTAAACCTTATCTAACGGCCACACCGATATTTGATGGTACATGTACTGCTATGTGTACCAGAGGTGATATATATATGTCTGTCTGTATACGTAAATGAAAAACTAACCTTACTGTCACATACGCAAATTACTAGCCGCAAATTTTTCTCCATCACTATATATATATAACGCTAATGATATATTTAAAAATTATTATCGTGACCTTGTCTAATGTGTTCATAAAGCTGTGTATTTGTTTTCAATTCGCTATATATATAATCCGATTTATTTATTGTTTATAGTTTGTAAGTTAGGTTCAAACTGAATAGCCATATTATTAAAGTTTTCTTTGTATGTGAGGGTTTATATCCGAAGGATTATGAAAACTGTTAAAATTCACACTACTTGCTTGGGGGTTACCGCTATATATACTCTCACATCTGATCGGCTCACGTGTCGTCATCAGATCTATGTGATGTTATATACTGTTGATCTCAAATTTACGGCGTTTACTAATTCTAGACATTAGATGGTAACATTATTTACTCCAATACCTGTACAGAATACTTGACAAACCGCTATATATACTCTCACATCTGATCGGCTCACGTGTCGTCATCAGATCTATGTGATGTTATATGCTGTTGATCTCAAATTTACGGCGTTTACTAATTCTAGACATTAGATGGTAACATTATTTACTCCAATACCTGTACAGAATACTTGACAAACCGCTATATATACTCTCACATCTGATCGGCTCACGTGTCGTCATCAGATCTATGTGATGTTATATGCTGTTGATCTCAAATTTACGGCGTTTACTAATTCTATACATTGGATGGTAACATTATTTACTCCAATACCTGTACAAAATACTCGAAAAATCGTTTAACTTTTAGGAAAATGGCCCCTTGGTTGTTTTTAGACATCTTGTAACAATCTTGAAGATCTCTTATAAGTGCAATCATCTTGATTTATCTCAAGGGCATAGTACTCTAGTAGGGCAACTTTCCAGAAATACCAATTTGAATCACAACGAATCAATAAAAACCTCTCCATCACTGTCATACAGTTTTAGTTTACAGTTATATCACTAGTTCAGTTCGTTTCCCTTTCATATGGTCATCTAGCATTTCCTTTGTTTTACATTAGTTCACAATTCAAAGTTCATTGGGTACCTAGTGATCACCAACATACAGTATGAAAACAAGTTGGTCAAACAGTAAGTTTATCGACGTTTATTTGCTACAGAGACTCTGGACCTAGTTTGCAAGGCTTTTATTCACAAAAGGAACTTTTAAACCCATCACTTACACACACACAAATAACTATTTTATGAGAAGCATTATTCTCTATAAAGATATATTTTATATTGAAACTGTTACAATATCGACTATACATGTTTTCGTTTGGCTCTCCTATTTTTCCGGCCTGGCATAGCCTAAAAGTTAAGGCGCTTGGCTTGCGATCTGTATGACACTGGATAGAAACTCTTCATTGAGGATGCTCGCAATTTCAGCTGTGGGGAGCATTATAATGTGAGGATAAATCCCAGTATTCGTTAGTAGAGAGTAACTCAAAAAATGGTGCTAGCCGGTGTTGACTTATTGCATTCCCTCTGGTCTGTTACGTCAAAATTAGGAACGGCTAGCACAGATAGTCAGTCCACAAGTATGTAGTTTTTGTGCAAAATTTAGAAAACAAAAAAGTAGAATTACTCTTGTCACTGCGCAGTTGTAGTGTGTATTTTACAACCGTAACTTCTTACAAGTATTTTTTAAACATTATAGATTTTCATAATCCTGGCACTGTTGGACATAAACAGCGCGTAGTGACATAGGTTTGGATAAGAGCACACATATTAGTGAGTCAGAAGTAATTCAATAAGTAATAGAAACTCGGTGCCGAAACACTGATGGTTTAAGGCCATTATTAATTATTCTCAAGTTCTTGTAAAGCATTAGAGTTTACTAAATACAAATATTGTTATCTAATACACATAAACTGCATGAATTATTTTCAATCTTATCCAGTTCATAGATTTCATATTGTCGTATTTTACAATGATTTTACAAACTGTTGACATTACTCATTACTAACACAACTATAACACCATAGCGTTGCTTTTGTAACATTTGCCCTCTTAATTTCTTAGACTGTCATTAAGAACAATAGAGAATCCTCAATAGCCGTAGCTATAATTAGATCTCATATCGGTTGTTATACATTATATCTCGGACGAGTGTCCGGTTTACTATGTTACATAAGTTACGCGTTACGATTTCAAATAGTCTGAAATTTTAATATTAATTTAGAAGCCAATTTAATGTCAATATGTACCAAATTTATTATATTTGCCAACAAGATTGATACACATAATTTTCTTTCTTAACACAAGTGTATTTTAATATACAATATACAAACAACAATGCAATTTATAATAACGGCTATTACAAACAATGGTTTATATACAACAGTTTAAAAACGTACAGACAATACTGAGTTTTATATCTCGTCTGGAACTGAACCTTTTATTGATGGTTCATGGAGAGTGAAGTAAGTCTACATTAATACGAGGTCTGTTCAAAAAATACGCGGACTGACGTCATAAAACAAAATGTACTTTATTTAGAAGTTACAGGTCTGGAACCCCTTCAAAGTACTCTCCTCCCCAACGCACACACTTATCCCAACCGTGTTTCCACTTGTTGAAAAAGTCCTGGTACGCTTCTTTTGTAATGTCCTCCAACTCCTTCGTCGCATTTGCCTTAATCTCGGGAATCGTCTCAAATCTTCTTCCTTTCAAGGGTCTTTTGAGTTTGGGGAACAAGAAAAAATCGCAGGGAGCAAGGTCAGGTGAGTAGGGGGAGTGGGAAAGAACAGTGATCGAGTGTTTGGCAAAAAACTCACGAGTTCTGAGGGCTGAATTTCGCAGCAACGCGGTGCATCTTCAATTTTTCGGTCAAAATCTCGTAACAAGATTCAACTGATATCCCACACTCTTCAGCAAGCTCCCTGACAGTTAGACGTCGATTTGCCCGCACCAGGGTGTTGATTTTGTCGACGTGTGGATCGTCAGTTGACGTGGAAGGACGTCCAGGACGCTCATCACCTTCAATGGATTGTCGACCATCCTTAAAACGTTCATGCCACTTGAAACATGCCGTACGCTTCATAGCAACATCACCGTAAGCCGTGTTAAGCATAGCAAAAGTTTCAGTCGCAGATTTTCCAAGTTTAACACAAAATTTCACAGCAAGTCGTTGCTCCTTCAGGTCATTCATTCTGAAATTCGCCAAACGAAAAAATCGCACTTCACTTAAAACCGCGTAGCTAATACACAAATGAAGATATCTGCAATCGGGAAATGGCGTGGTAATCAGCTGATCTGTGCGAACCTAGCGACACCAAGCGGATTCCCCTTGAACCAACCTGAGCCGCGCAATTCAAACAGTCCGCGTATTTTTTACAGCCCTCGTACACAGGTGCACTTAGTGGGAACGCTAGCCAGCTCTCTTCTGGTATAGTCTTACATAAGTTTCTTACAGCTGAAGTTACATAATGTCTTCGTGAAAATACTAACGTTCGAAGTTAATTTTCTACAATTAAACTGTGTGTAATGTTCGAAATTTATCTAGCCAAATATCTGTAGTTTTCCGATTAATAAGCGTTTATCCCATATATAGCATTCGTGATTTATAGTATACGGACTGTAACGGCCCAACAATATTAAACTGTTTCTTGGCGCATCGATTCATAAACTTTTAGGATGAGGTTCTCGAAAGTTTCGGTTATCAACAATATTTGAAGATACGCTAGTGTTTTCGTAAAATATATATTGTTGATTTTTGCTCTCTAGAATCTTTTATAAATTTAGTGAATAAGCATGACTTGAGCAATACACATTACACACATTTCTAAATATATATTAAACTGAAACAAATATTGGTATTAAAATAATATTAAACCCGTTAGATAGTGAAGAGATGAATCTCTGAGCTAATAGTTTGTACTTGGAAAAAACTCAAAGCCATTATATAAGTCGCCATGCTGCAGCTAAAAAACTAAAAATACATTACTATTGGTCTTTTTTTTATAATGTCATATTTGAAAATGAACACATTTTGGATTATAGTCATTCAAACACAGTGGAATATAAAGATATATTTTTCTCCTACCCAACATGTCCGTCGATGGAACAACGGTAAGTTTAAAGACTTACAACACTAAAATCCGGGGTTCGATTCCCTACAATAGATGCATCAGACAGCATAATGTGGCACTGCTCCAAAATAAGTGATAAAGAAACTAAAGCACCGTTGTATTAAAATTGTATATTAAAACGAAAACTTCAGGTCAACCTTTGTATTCATTTAGATAAAACACCCACAAACTGAATAATGGAGTAAACAAATCAGCACTACTTTCTGTAGTGCCAAAGTGCTTCTCGATTTCCTCTGTTGCATTTTAACTATTAACTTCCAGCTGTTCTCAGTGAGTTGAGATCTGGGTTTTTGCTTGTCCACCGTAGTGTTTTGATTATCTTTCTTTTTAAATAGTCCTTCATCTAAAGCAATGAAATAAAAGCTAAGAACGCCCGCTGGTTAAGACACTTGACTTACAATCTGAGAGCTACTGGTTTGAATCCCAGTCACACCCTTTCAGCTGTAGGAGCGTTATAACGTGATGGCTAATTCCAATATATGTTGGAAAAGTGGTAGCCCCACTTAATTAGGGATGGCTAGCACAGTTATCTCTAGTGTAACTTTGTACAATATTCAAAACAAACCAAAACCTAAGAAATATTTTCAATACATAAATAGTGAAATTCCCTTTTTATTTTACGTCTTCTGTGTGGAGTGCAAGAATATTGCTATGTTTTTATCCTTGTGACAAGGAGCAGAGCCATCGTGGAATGTACAATGGTCAGCTCCACTGAAGCGATGAGTGGTAGCCCCACTTAATTAGGGATGGCTAGCACAGTTATCTCTAGTGTAACTTTGTACAATATTCAAAACAAACCAAAACCTAAGAAATATTTTCAATACATAAATAGTGAAATTCCCTTTTTATTTTACGTCTTCTGTGTGGAGTGCAAGAATATTGCTATGTTTTTATCCTTGTGACAAGGAGCAGAGCCATCGTGGAATGTACAATGGTCAGCTCCACTGAAGCGATGAGTGATCTCGAGAACAAGGGCTCGAGAATCTCAAAAACTTGTCGACATTGACAGTGGCTCAGATAAAACCCAGATGTCTCAAATTCCGGCCAGAGATGCATTCTAATGTTACCTGACACTGCGGATGTTTCGCGGCTGCATTCAAACATGCTGGATAAAACTCTTCTCTACATCGACGTCGTACAGAATGCTTCCCATAAGACTTGTGTGGCTGAGCTTTATCCCTCTGAGAAGTTCACATTGCTTCAGCTCGCTGCTATGGAAGCTTCTTTCTTACCCCGTCCCTTCTGTTGCTGTACAAAGTCAGTCTGTCTATAACTTTTCACCCGGTAGTTCACAGTAGGCTAGTTAAATTTAATTATTTTAGCGATATACCTTGTTGAAGTCCCTCTTTGCTTAAAGAATCAATGACATTTCCTGTCAAATTAACTTGCAGCTCTTGGCTACTTTGTAGGAGATAGGCTTCTGAAGTGATTCCCAGTAAGAACCTCTACTTACAGCCCAAAGACAGCTGATACAATACCCAATCAGCCAATATAGTTGTTGATGTAAGAATTAAACAGGGCCTCAAAAGAAAGAAAAAAGAATGATTTCTAAGAAAAGTGTAAGAATCTTGAGAGATACTATACTTTTTTTCCATCAATGTAAGTTGTATTACCAAACCAACAAACGAACTGGTAGTATGGTTTTGAATTTAAAAAATTCTTCCTTGACTCAAAAGGCTAACAGCGCTTTACCATTCCTAAGTTTTAACTGATAAATCAGAAGGAAGGCTAATTATAGGTGATCGTATAATGATTTTTTCCACGGCTTTAACAGCCCCAAAATGCACAGTGAGTGTTTAGAGGTAACAGGGCACGAACCATGGATCATCTGAATTACAGTTCATGCACGCTAACTATTAGACCACGCTCAAACCGACTGTGTATGCAAATCAATGTAGTTGGAAAGGAGTTTTTTTTGTGAACAATCTTATTAAACCATGATTGTTCTTGAAAAGCCATAAAATGAATGCACCATGTCTGAAACTATCTAAAGATCAACCCACCTGACCAAGATGGGTGATAATTAAAAGATATAAAAGAGATAATTAAAAGTTGATTCCTCACATCTAGGTTCCAATGAAGATGCTTACACTTACTGAATTGCGACATTTTGAGGTCTAGAGCAGCCAAAACAATATTGACATGTCTAAACATGTTTCATGATCTAAAACTATAACTTTTATCTGTCTTAGGATTGTTATTAATTCTGAGCTTTAAAAACTAATTTCACCAAAACACTAGACTTATCAACTAGTAGTTAGTCAATATAATTTTACGAAGCCTGAAATTCATTAATGCGCTTATAGGATTAGCATTTTAGGACATAAAAACTGATTTAAGACAAAATACGATGAATCCAAAACTTAGCCCGCGCTTCACTGTCATTACTTGTTATCACTGAAGCAGTAATTCTAAAAAAATAAAATAGGAAAACCCGGCATTTTCATTTAAGTATAAAGGATCACTTCTCTTGGTAAACAGTCATTGTTTCGATTTAATTAGAGTTATGATCATTTCTTTAAAAACTGTAGCACAATTTTTAACTTAGTTTGCATCTGTAACATATATTTCAGTAAATAAGGTATATGTTTCACACACACATACATATAGATACATTCATTTATCATATATAACTCAGAGTGATGTTGACAGTAGTCTTTAGAAGAAATTTGTTTTAGAGAGACCACGTAATATACACCTGATTAAATTTTACATATTATTTCATTCTATATATAGGTTTAAACCCAACAACAATGACAATGTCAAGAAACCTAGACAAACCGTTGTCTGAGCATTTACAAAATATTAATTTGTTACTTGCCAATTTTTGTCGTTTGGTCAAAGAAAACTTAAAGCATAAAAATTCAATTTAAGAATGTAAACATAGTAATAGACTTTACAAAGGGAACTAAATTAAGACTATAGTCTTTATTTCTGTCAATCTAAATTATTTGTTCTGTAACGTAACAGGAAGTATAATAGATTTTACAAAGTTTACCACCTATAAAATTTAAACACATACAAAGTTAAATTTTATGCGTTTTTATTCAGTAACAAGATTGGAAATTTTCATTTTGAGAATGTGAAACATCTGTGCCTGATAACTTTATTGTACTCTTAGCTCAGAAAAAAGTTAATAACTAATCATATCGTTCTACGTAAACATTTCTTCAGGATTTGATGCACGAATGAAATGTTGTGCTGCAAGCCATGTTGCAGGAAAGAGATGTGTCACAAGCAGCCATTCTTATAATCTTTAAACTTACATTCATGGAATCTTTAGTTACTGGATCTAAAGATACCATTTATCAATAATAAATAATAGTTAGGACATCAACTCTCCATAATTACCCTTGTGTATCTTATATGTTATTTTGATTAACTCAAAATTAACAGTATAAATTCATTTCGTCTTCTTATCAGTTCTTATCTGAACAGTATGATTACAGTTTATTGTGTCAAAAATAACGTATTTCTGCTCTGAATATTAGTTAATATCTTATTAACATTTTCTGTCTATCACAATTAAGTTTTCCTTACCTAATCTCGCCTCTCTTCAACTTTCCATGTTTAGCATCAACTTACCTTTTGATTTATCAATTACATTTTCTTTATAGTACACATTCGCCATTCGAAAGCACAAACGTGTGATCACTACATTAACTATAACCAGTGAAACAAACCTGAGCCAAGTTTGGTATTTAATGGTATCAAAGTAAACCATGGTTGTTAAGACACCCAGAAAAATTATTTTGCCAACTTTGCCATGTTATTTTAGGAATAGCGCTGTATTTGGTGATAATTACTTCTGCACAAATTTTATGTATATATAGCTATCACCAAATAATTTATATACATTTTCCTAATCAGTTAACTTTTCTTTTTCACGACTACAGTTTTTATAGATGCTTTCAGCGTCATTATGTTTGAACTAATCACTTGTCTTCACCCTGCTTAGCAGTGTTTGATTTTAAACATAATTCTATCGATTACAGCGATAATCTTACTTGTTGATCGTGTGATGTAAATCAGGCATAGTTACAATAGTTGGAGAGTAGTTTGAAGAGAAGTAAAATACTTGACTGAAATATTTGTTATGGCGTCAGTAACAAATATGTAATCTCGGGTAAGCAAATTTCACTAATACACTTTCTCTGTAAAAGCAGAACATTTAAAGCACTACTTATTTAAGCACAACATGATAGTTATAAAGACAAACTTACTAAATTTCAGGCGATATAGAAATAGTCATATCTCCCTATGACAACGTTAGTCCTAGTTGATTTTCTTATACGTACACATATACTTTTATACCTGTCAAAGTCTAATTACTTAGAAACTTACATTGTATGTGCGAAATGCATTTCAACTTATCAATGGTGTAAAGGTTTTGCAGACTATATACACTAGAGTCAACGTTTATATTCCCGTTTCCCAAGCGTTGTTTCATTGATAAATAAACGAGCTAGTTTCCCAAGTTTTGCAACCTAAGATGAGGCCATTGGCAGTCTGTTCATGTTTTTATGACCACAATTCAAAATTCCACATCTCCTCAAACAAACGAAAAATGGTAAATATCTATATTTATACTTAGAATAGAAACAATCTTCCTACTCAGGCTCTATAATAACAGTTTTGATTTCAGAATAAAAAAAGGAAAGCAAAGAAACTTACCAAACGACTCTTTTTTGGCGTGATTAACGTTTCTTATCAACATGACGTGAACAAACACTTCTACAAGCGTCGTGATAAACGAAAATCTACCAAATAACGAAATATAGGTAATAGTATTAAACTTTTTAAATACAGAAGGTTTAAAGAAACGAACTGAGAAATATCTATTATTGTCAGAGATTTTTTCTCTCTCAAGTAAAGTGGGAAACATTTAACACATTTATAGAAAAATAGTTTTGTACCAAACTTGTACCTACTGAATTCCCAATTTAGGCACATTCGGGCACTATTACCAATTAACAACGTGCAAAGTATTCTGGAATAAAAGTTATGAAAAGAAAGATTTAGCCTACACTTCGTTGTCTTTAAGGTCTGGTATGGCCTGATGATTATGGCGCTTATCTTGCTATTTGTAGGTTATGAATCCGAAACTTGTCACTGAACATCTTTACCTTTTCAGCCATAGGAGCGTTTTACGTTACGATCAATCTCACTATTCGTTGGTAAAAGTGTAGCCCAAGAGAAGGCGGTGGGTAGTATTCACTATATACTTTCCTCTAGCGCAGTTACCAGTCAAGTATACCTGTGCGAAATTAAAAAAACCAAAAACAATCAAGTCACTGTAATTAGATTAAAAGCAGTAAGCAAGAAGAAACGTGATATTCAGTCCTAATAATTCAATATAAAGAGTCTTTTCGCTTGATATTCGAATATAAAGTTGCTTTCAGTTCTGGCCTGGCATGGCCAAGCGCGTAAGGCGTGCGACTCGTAATCCGAGGGTCGCGGGTTCGCGCCCGCGTCGCGCTAAACATGCTCGCCCTCCCAGCCGTGGGGGCGTTATATAATGTGACGGTCAATCCCAATATTCGTTAGTAAAAGAGTAGCCCAAGAGTCGGCGGTGGGTGGTGATGACTAGCTGCCTTCCCTCTAGTCTTACACTGCTAAATTAGAGACAGCTAGCACAGATAGCCCTCGAGTAGCTTTGTGCGAAATTCAAAAACAAACAAACGAAACAAGCTTTCAGTTTAATTCCTTTGAAAATTGCAATTTGAACTTAACTTGTAGAAGCTTTGAAACTGTGAATTAAGTTAAAAGTAAAATATACGTTTGTACATGCATACGTATAAATTTAAAGGCATTGACAATTAATTTAAAACACATTTAATTTCTACAACGGATGAATTGTAAACGCCATAACATAATTTTAAGATTATTTTCGTGTTTATTGCTATATCAAAACTATTATTTGTGAATAATGTGTTTATCTGTGTGTGTCTACTTATAATTGGTGAATCCTGAGGATGAAGATAATTGAGTCGGTGTTTACATCTGATCACTTTAAGTAATCCTTTGGAGGTCCTAATACTTCTATAAACGCAATAAAGTTAAAACATATAAATAATATGTCAGCAAATATAAACAATCCTTTTGATCTAGTGATTTTCTCCAAGTAGTCTCAATATCGAAGTAAAAAATCCTCATGAATTCCTATCCCATTAATTAGTCCTAGCTATCTTATTATAACAAATGGTTGTATAAAGAGAACTGTAATTTTGACATGAAACATCGTATATCCTAATCAGTCATATTCTTTCCAAATATGCATTTTGTTTTACATTTGCGGTTTAAGAACAGAAGCGTTATACATAAGAACGAAGAATGCTTAGTAATTTGCAATCACAATCACGTCGGGTAATATTATTCAAGTACCACGACATCCATGGATTTCTCGGACTTCTTGAGGTGGCTTCTCTCCATGACAGATACGCATTTGTCCCAGTTAAAAAACTTGAACCACCATTTTAAACTAATATAAGCCCGTTCTTTTTGCTGTTATTTCTTCATGCAGCCTTAATTACTCTAGCTATAAGTAGAGCGAGAGAAATCTAAATATTTCTCAATGTTTTTTAACTAAACCTAAATACCTAGCAAAATTGGATTCGATAAGCAGCGAAACCTAGGAGGGCACTGGGCGTACATGTGCCCCAAGCTTTGACCCAGAAGCAAAGTGTCCTTTTAAATAGAGATAAAGAATTGTGTATGATTATCAAGAAATGTCGTTGTTTTAACTTTTGGTTAAACGGTCGCAGTTAACAGAGCAAATAACGTACTTCAATAGTCGGCTACTCGACCCCCCTCTAAATTTGTTCCGTCGCCTATGACTAATTTCAGTGATGGTTTTACCCCATCTCTCTACTTCTGAAGATATCTTATTTATCAAGATATAGAGGCATAGTTGTTTGGAAATAAAAATTAGCAGAGGTTCTGTAAATATAAATGTTTTCCCAATAAATATTAAAAAATTTCTTTCCAAATCTTTGGACCTTCGCCACCTAAAATATCATTCGTTTAGTCTACGTGAAAATAATATAAATTCAACTAATTAAGTATTGTATAATTTGTAACAAATTAGTTATTTTATTCTTAATATAGATCTTTTAGTAATAATATTTATATTAACATAATTCATTATTTTTAAATCCTTAACATCGGGCTATCTGCGGAGCCTACCGAGGGGAATAGAACCCCCTCATGGTAGCGTTGTAAATCCGTAGACTTACCGCTGTACTAGCGGGGGACTAACATCAAGCAACTATTAACAAACATTTTCCGTGATGACGAGAAAGCCCATTTGTAAAGAAAATTATATATTTAAAAACGGCTAGTATGGGTAGAGAAAGCACTAGAGGAGCGAACAACGCAAAATTAAAGAAGCCTTACTTATACAACAACTCAAGCCCAAAATAAACCAATACAAAGGAACACCTTTATACCTATATTAATAAATATATCTGGCACTTAAGCACGATCTCTACATTCCTACACTCAATTACACAACCGCCTTCAAACATATGGTCAGCTACCGGTGAGTAACCCTTTCTTTCTTTGTGAACCTAATGATGACCGAAGAAGGTCAAAACGTTGTTCGCTCTTTTAGTGCTTTCTCTACCCAGACCAGCCGTTTCTAAATATATAATTTTAACAAACATTTTGCTGACATTTAAAAGTAATAAAATTTGATACGTTCAATAAGACTGATGATAGTATTTGTCCCCTGATAAGACAATAAGATATTATAAAATAATTTATGATAATTATTATTTTCTTTTAGTGAGAGCATTATCCATAAGTGGAGGGCACTGCAAGTAGTTATCATATCTTGAATAAGGATGAAGAATTGTCAGTTCAGAAAGTACGCAGATAACGTAATATTTTTTAAGTTCAGTGTCTAAATTAAGAAGTCGCAGGAGTAATGGTTTTTGTATATATGATTTGTACTGTTTTTTATATTATACTTCCAAGGATGACGTGATTGGACGTCTAAACATGTTGGCCGTCAACGGTCTCAGAATAAAGATTATAAACTGTGTACTTAAAAAACGTTGAGCATTTTAATTATTTACGCTTACATACGTACCTTGAGCTTTAACCTCTTGCTATTAATCGTTATTTATGTATACACAGATACAAGGAGAGATAAACTGCTATGTAATTATTTTGGAAAAGTTCGTGCCAGAGATTTCTTTCAAAATATCAAATTCAAACTTATTAGTTTGGTTACTTTTACGAATAATTAATGACTGTAGAATTTTGAAGTTACATACAGAAAAATAAGCTATACTCATAGGTGTTGATCTGCGCATGACAATCTTAGTAATAAGTTTTAATAATAGATAAGAGAATTTCTTTGAAGAAAGCTCGACATGCTATCATTATGGGTTTTGTAAATTGGTGTAAATCTCAATAAGTTAGCTTATCTGCGATTATTTACGTATCTCATACGTATCAAAATATATTTCAGTTTGTAAAATCATAGTAATGTTATAAAAGAACATTTGGCCCGGCATGGCCAGGTGAGTTAAGGCGTTCGACTCGTGATGCGAGGGTCGTGGTTTCGAATCCCCGTCGCCCAAACGTGCTCGCCCTATCAGTCGTGTGGGCGTTATAATGTGACAGTCAATTTCACTTTTCGTTGGTAAAAGAGTAGCCCAAGAGTTGGCGGTGGGTAGTGATGACTACCTTCCCTCTAGTCTTGAGTAGCTTACGCGTAATTCAAAACAAAAGAACATTTAAGTTTTTGGTTTTAATTTTAAATCGCAGTCAATAATGGGCTCAAAATTTTGTTTTAAATCCGCTAACTTTCACGTGCTATTTCAATGATGTTTTGATGAAAAAAAATTTGTTTGTTTAAACACAGTCTTATATATCCTGTTTTATCGCAATACTTATATAAAAAGCAATAACAGTTAGACTAATTTAAAGAAAGTTTAGAGAGTTTACTGCATATTATAACATGAAAATCGAGAAACATAAGTTCATTTTACTGTTCTCTCTTAAAAGATGATCATTCATCAATACACATTACTTGCATTGTATAAAATTGTTTATTAAAGCAACAAATATATGGTCTAAATCATCTTTTTTAGCCAAAAAAAGTACCAGATTTCATTCCTATGATGCCCGGCATGGCCAGGTGGTTAGAGCATTCGACGCTCAACCTCAAGGTCACGGGTTCGAATCAACGTCCCTCCAAGCGTACTCAGCCGTGAAAGTTTTATATCGTGACGATGTATCCAATATTCATTGGTAAAAGAGTCGCTCAAGAATTGGAGAAGTGTGGTGATGACTAGCTAGCTACCTTCCCTTTAGTCTTTCACTACTAAAGTAGATCCGAGTAACACAGATAGCTCTCGTGTAGATTTGTGCAAAATTCAAAACCAACCAATAATTTCGAGCGAAAATGTTTGGGATAAGTTTGAACAAAATCTCTTGCCAAGAAAATTGGGTCGAGTGCTGCCCATACTCTTCAGGGTATAAGCTACCATATTTTATGGCCACTATTGTGTTCTAACACCAGTTAATTGAAAGACCTTGATCAATATGCAGATTTACATTATGTTTTACGCAACTTACTGATTTGCGTGTTCAAAGTTGTTGTAATGTAGAATATTCATCCCTATAGAGAGTTTTTCATTTATTTTGAAGAGTTGAATATTTTGCCCTACACAAAATTATTTATCCAAGTTCTGATGCAACATGTTTCAGTTTTCGTTCGCAATACCATAACAAACAGAATTTGGCTGGAGTCTTGAGATACTCTACTCAGCTTACAGTTCCATTTATTGTCATTTAATTAAAAGTGTCAATTTTTAAAAATAATTGAAAAAATTTTTTCTGGAGAAGTGGAAACTGAAATATTCTTTTAATTTTCATTACTTTAAAACATTGTTAATTTGACAGGACTGTATACTACTATTGATACAGGGTCGGATGTTTCTCAGTTGTTAGTGTGCTCCAACTGTGAATTTGCGGCTTCATAGCTTTTGCGTCCCCTTGTGGATGAAAACGTGTTCCACTCTTTTGTCAGAAAAGGACATTCAAAAAAGTAGAAATGAGTACTGTTGATAGCATGCTTCCAATCTATAACTTTAAAATTAGGGATGACTACGTGTAGATAGCCCTTGTGTAGCTTTAGGTGAAAAATCTAAGTAAACAAATGTCTAGAAACGCTAAGCAAAACGTTACATGGTGACCAACAACATCTCTTAATAATAAGTTTGGCAAATTGCAAAACTGCACACTTTTGTTTCCTATGAGAAAAAATAAAATAAAAATCAAAGAAAAAAACAGATTGCTTTCTTCTGTTTAATTTTTTTAATTTCTGATAATATTTTTCTATTATTTTAGTATATCAGAAATGAAAGATGACAACTACCAGCGAAAACGTTGTAGTGGTTGGGGCAACCGAAAACTACGCTTTGTTATGCCATTAATACTTTCCTTATACAATTTTATTTTCATTTATGCTGTACTGTAAGTATTTGGTAAATTTTCCATTTTACATCAGAAAATGCATTTGAAACACATTACTAGCATATACACCTTGAAGACGACATATACACAAATATGCAGAAACAAAGTTTTATGTTATTTTGGAGCATGTGACTAATCTATTTCTTCACTTCTTTCAGGTCAGAATTTAGATTAACCCTGCAGTATAATTTCTGTAGAACCTCGTATTAGAGCAGTTACTACTCTGATTGCCTCCCAGTGGCTCAGCAGTATGTCTGCGGACTTACAACGCTAAAAATCGGGTTTCGATACCCGTGGTGGGCAGAGCACAAAGAGCCCATCGTGTAGCTTTGTGCTTAATTCGAAACAACAACAACAACTACTCTAACTAGCTAGAACAAAAATGTGCTCTA
Source organism: Tachypleus tridentatus (assembly GCF_004210375.1). NCBI lineage: Eukaryota > Metazoa > Arthropoda > Merostomata > Xiphosura > Limulidae > Tachypleus > Tachypleus tridentatus. The sequence goes on along the minus strand of NC_134834.1, from coordinate 131,468,098 downwards.
AATTTAGAATAATAACCACGGAGAAGAGTAGCTATTTACGTTGGATCTTCCAATCAACTCAATGTCTCCTATCCGTCTGCTAATCTAAATTTTTATACTTCTAACTAATATCACAGCCTGGTTGATTCTGAACGAAAAGTTAATATAATTTAATTCTCTTCTCTCTTTTCATGTTGTAATTTCACACTCACATACACTCTAAATAAAAATTGTTCATTTCGACTACCAGAGCATAATCACGTCTATTTTCTGCTTTAGAGATATCGTGGTTGCTGTCAAATTGACTATCTAAAATGTATCAACAAGCAAGATGACTATCAATTTGTAGTCGTGGATATGAAATTGACTATTAAGTAGTAACGATGATCTATTACTAGTCAGTTTGAATGACTCTTAGTCAATTTAAGTAATTAGTCAGTTTGTTTTGAAGTTCGCACAAAGCTACTCGAGGGCTATCTGTGCTAGCCGTCCCTAATTTAGCAGTGTAAGACTAGAGGGAAGGCAGCTAGTCATCACCACCCACCGCTAACTCTTGGGCTACTCTTTTACCAGCGAATAGTGGGATTGACCGTCACATTATAACGCCCTCACGGCTGAATGGGGCGAGCATGTTTGGCGCGACGGTGATGCGAACCCGCGACCCTCAGATTACGAGTCGCACGCCTTAACACGCTTGGCCGTTGGTCAGTTTGACTACTTTCCAGTCAGAACGACCATGCCCCAGTTTGTTTGACCACTTCCCAGTCACCTTGACTACTTCATAGCAGCACTGTTATGCGGATCTTAAGGACTACTTTGTGTTCAGGAAGACCAACACCATAGGCAGCACTAACTCATGAACTGACACTCTTGATATTTCTTATATCATTAAGGCACAGTTCAAGCAAATGACTCTATACATGCATTTTGTTCCATAAATACAATAATTGAAATGTGACCAGGGTTAAACTTTGCAAGAATTTATTTATTTACTTTTATTTGAGAGGGGGGGAATAAATTTCTTTCACACAAAATAAATCCTACCTAAATAAATCTTATTTATTGACCACTACTATATCTTCACTGTTTTATTTGACAATTGTGTTTTTATATTGTTGTGTGCGTCTGTTACAATATTCGAATATGACATTCAATAATCAATACATTTATTATCATAATCCACAATGATCTAAGTTTTGACTGAAATAAGCTTTCCCAAGGTAGTTAACACTCGCGCTGACACTACGTGTCCGGGAAATGCATCCGATTCGTTTACTGGTTCGCAGCGCAAATCGAGTACAAATGGAAAGCAGCTACATAAGGCGCGAGCAAGACTATCTCTTTTCCAGAGGGGTGTACCAGGTCGAGTTTATCAGAAGGCGGGAGTTCCTTGTGCAAGGAAGGCTGTAGGTGTTATTTGTGGAGAGAGGTTGAACATTCCTCAAGGTGGTCGAGGGGGGGATTTAGGGGCTCACACACAACAATAGATACACAAGGGGGAGTGAAGATGGCACGGTCCACTCCTTAGCGGCAGCCGAAGGTAGGGATGACACTATAAACCCAAAGGGGGCGGGGAGGGAGAGAAATCACACACAGCAATATTTTGTCGCACATTGGAGAATTTACGTATGACGTTTACATATGACCGAAACTTGTACTGACATTGCACAATTGCCATGCAACCGCGCAGATGACGGAAAGTAGAAATCCAGGTAAATATTAATCGTTTATGTCTTATTTTCCTATACTATGTTTCAATAAAACAATATAATAATACGAATGTTTAACTTTCTAGATTAGCTGAAGTGAATCCAACCGTATTTTTTGTACAACTCGTTATGTGTAAACAAGGAATGTTGCCCGTTACATTGTGTAGGTCTGTACTACTGTAGTCTAGTAGTAGTAGAGTAGGAATATTTATATTTAGGTAATGCTTTGAAGCAAGTATGAAATCGAAAACATTCCCCAGTCTTGACATCGCAAATGCACATATTTGGTATCTTGAATACACATCCTGTGGTAGATTAAAAAGCCCGCAATGATCCATGTTGCTGCTCTGTTAAATTTAGCGCTAACTACACCGCTGCTGAAAAGATTTGTTACGGCTACCGTTACACAGATGAAAGTTGTATTCTCATTAAAAGGGACCTCGTCTGTTATTATTTTATAGACCTTTGATAATGAAAGATGACATACGATAATACGTAAATAATAAATCCTTATTTCTAATAAATCAGCAGAGCTACAAATGCTGAAACGTACACACTTTATGCGACGTGTGTATTATGGCGGGATCAATTGACACAGGCAACAATGTAGTTACGAATGGGGGGTGGCAAGACAAATAATTTGAAAATAGCGAAAAAGTGAAACCTATATTATGTTTAATGCGTGTTTCTTTAATTTAATATTACAAACTATCTAAAAATCTCTTTAGGTACAAAATGTATTTAATTTTTTAAACTCTATACTTTGAAATTGAATGGTGCGAGATAGGAGTCAGCACCAGGCCGTATACTATGAATAGAAGGCCTGTGATCCTGCAAAATATTTCCCCAACCCCTCTCCCTTCTTTGCTCCCAGGGAACTTTCTCAGACTTTGGGTCCCTCCCATAATCCATACCACATCCATACCGGTGAGAGAAATGTAGGATCCGGGAGATATTGCATCGAGTCATGAGCAACCGAGTTTTGTAGTTAAAATAATAAAAAAATTGTATACCCTTACGAAAATCGGGGGATACTATGGATCACGCATCAGCATGCGTATGCGTCTGCAGAGATTTCCTTGTGTTCACTCTACAGTCCACAATTCCTTTCGGATATCTGTCCAATTTGGTGAATATCTTAGTTAGGTTGAGGTCTGGCCAATGTTTTTGGCCATCCCCGGGGGTGTTGTGGCAAGAATTTGCATTTTGAAGAACGTTTTTATTCGCTAGATTGAGGACAAGTCCGAAAATACACCATCAGTTCGCGGGCGACCGACATTTGCTAGTTGTTATTGTTGAAATTTATCATTAAATTTAGTTAAATAAATGATACATTTTACGTTCCAGAATGAAAATCCATGACATTTGGATGCATGTCTTGCATGATATTTATTAATAGACACTGTGAAGTTTGGTAAACTTTGGAGTTAAACATGGCAGAACAGTCAGAAGTTTTCAATATTTTCCCTTGCATTAAATGTAATTATAAGGTTAGGCATTTTAACAAGCTTCTTTCACATTTTTCTTTGATTCATGAGCATAAGCCTGGATTTGTTGTCCCATGTGGGGTTAATGGATGTGAAAGACCATTCAAAAGCATCAGATGTTTGAAAAGTCGTATAAATAAAAAGCATGGATGGTTTGCTACTACCAGTATGCATGATAATGAAGCTGGTGGTGAATGTGCCGAATACTTTATGGAACAGAGGTATAAAAACTCTGACAGTGATGAGGCAGTTGATGGTAATAAGGAGATGGTTGTCACAGACAAGCGAAGAACCTTAGTTAAAACAATTCTGCAGCTGCGTGAAAATGAAAACATTACTTACAAAACTACAAATATATTTTTTTAATTTGTCCTGTTCTATTATGGCTAGCAAAGATGAACATTTATTCCAAACCATAAAAAGAACATTGATCAGTGAGGGCGTTCCTAGAAATAGTATAGTTACAGTGATGAAAGCTTGCAAGAAAGAAAGTCTTGACTTTCATTCCATGATTGAAAATTTCACTGACCACAATAATTTCCAGTCTTACAATGAAGATAATTTGACATTTGTACAACCTGTTGAGTATGACCTGGGAATTGCTGGTGATGGGAAACACGACACACTGCAGTATGTTTCTTTATTAGATACTCTGAAGTGTTTGCTTAAACATGATGATATTTTAGCCAGGCTGTTTATCCTCGCCAGTCAGCTGATGATTGTCTTAGAGATGTCGTTGATGGTGAACATTTCAAAAACGATCCATTCTGGCAAGAAACTCCCCTTGTCCTTCAAATCATTATCTATTTTAATGAGTTTACAGCTGTGAACCAGGCTGGAATACGAGCTCCTGCTTACAAATGTGCTGCTTTCTACTATCAGTTAGGTAATATTGAACCTGCTTTGAGATCTCAGCTTCATTGTATATTCTTAGCAATCTTGTTGAAGAGCCAAAATGTAAAAAAAAACATGGGCTAAATACAGTGATGAAACCTTTGATTGAAGAACTATCTGTTCTTGAAAACATTGGTATTGACATTGTCAAACCAGAGGGAACATTCAAATATAGAGGTGCACCTCTTGTTGTTGTTACAGATAATTTGGGAAGCCATGCTATTGGAGGGTTTCTTGAATCATTTTCTGCTCTCAAATCATGTAGATTCTGCATGGTAACTCGGGATGATTTAAGAAAGTTGACTGATATTTCAAAATGTCCAGAGCCATTTGCAGATCTATTGCATTCTGTAATTAGAAGTTGCAATGGTCGAAAGTGAACCGACTTTGTCAAGTACATATGGGGTTAAAAAGAGATCGCTCCTGAACGTTCTGCAGCAATTTCATGTGGCAAATTCTCTACCACCTGATATATTACATGATCTTTTTGAATTTGAGTTGGTGTCAGAAATTTTAGTTTTACTCATAGATCAGTATGTCTTGTCTGGATACTTCAGCCTTCAGTACCTTGCAGGCAGAGTGAAGTAGTTCCACTACAAAGGAACTGATAAAATCAATAGGCCTGAGCTTGTTATTTTGAGAGGGTCTGTACACGTTAAGCAAAAAACTTTGCAAGTTTGGTGCCTCTTAAGGTTATTTCCATTACTGGTGGGTGATGCAGTGCCAGAAAGCAACAACAAATGGGAAGTTCTGTTGGCTTTGCTGGATATGGTAGAAGTGATAATGTGTTCATCAATGTCATATACAAGCATTGAATTCTTAAATGATGTAATACAACAGTTCCATTCTCTTTATGAAAAATAATTTCCAAATATAACTCTCAAGCCGAAGGGACATTTTACTTTGCATTACCCAGAGATGACCCGCAGATTTGGTCCACTGAGGAATGTGTGGACCATGAGATTTGAGGCCAAACATAGTTTTTTGTTGATGTTGCAAGACGTACCAAAAACAGGAGGAATCTAGCCAAAACAATGGCAATGAGACACCAGTATAAACTCTGTTCACATTTGGAAAGCAATGGATTTCTTGGAATAGATGCCTTTGACCTGACTAATCCTGTCAGATTGCCTGTGAATTAACTCGGAGAAGAGCGAAATCTTGTCTGTGCATTTGTTGGGGAAGGCAATTTTGTCACTAAAGCATCAGGTTGTACAGTCCTCACATACAACACAGGGACAATGGTTGTTAGTAGCTATGAATTCGACAGTCTTCAATTTTCTTCATTGATCTGTTGCTTTGTTCTTTGGGGAAAATCTTTTTTGTATTGTCAAAGATACCAAACTGTTGATTATTACAGGCATCTTCATGTTTACATTGTAGAGCCAATGAGAAGCTAAGAACTCCTGAGCATTCCAGATCTTTATGATCATTATCGATTGCCTTGTTATGTGAACAAAGGTGAAAATATAATCATCCTACATCACTACATTCGTGGCGACTGAATGATGACAAATTTTATACAGAACTCGGTAATCAATGGTAAATTTTAACCTATTTTACGTAACTTGGTGTGTACCTTCCAGTGACATATTTCATTAAAAGATTTGACATATTTTATGTATATTTATTTCTGCCTTTTTGTGACACATTTCATCACAATTTTCAAACAGAGAGAACTTGTGTCATATTAATATGTATCATGCATATTGGCACCAAAATCACCACTATGATCACCATGTATTGAGATTAGACTTTTTATATTTGCTTTCATCTTTTAAAGGCTACTATTTGTTAGGGAAAAAACCAAAATACTTATTTAGCTGATTTATACCAGTCCTGTTAATGTTAAATTTATGGAAATTTAATATATCTTTTTGGTGTTTTGTAGTTGTTCTTCAATGACAACTGTTCTGCCTGTGTATACATATAACTCATTTTTGATCAGTACCATACCTTTAGATTCCAGAGAGATGGCTTTTTCCTACCACAATGAAATAAAAATTGTGGAGTCAGTGGATGACCTAGGATTGTTGCCCAGTAAGATTTCTGACAACCTAAATCTGGATGTAGATGCTACCAACTTGTCAGCTCAAGTCTGCATGGAAAACTGGCAGGACTGGGTGGATGTTCAATGGTCTGACATTCCAAAACCACGAGCAAAGTTGCGCGTTTCTCTGGCTTCTAATGCTGGGGCCTCTGACGAAGAGATAGCTGTTGTGGTAAGTCGTTTGTAAGAATGCGCGACCCATTTAAATTTGAGTGATTATAATCATTTATGTAGTCATTGGAAATCACTCTGCGAAAACTTTATTCCGAAGAAAAGAAGTAAAATTGTTCAATATACATTATTCAACATAGCACAATTATTGTTGTTATTTTTTATTACAAATTTAGACCCGTTAAAATTTATTTTTGACCAGAATCCACCGAACCCTGAAGTGCTTTCAAGCAAGCAGAGTGCATCTTCACCCGGTCAAAGTACTGAACAAATTCAGTCCATATCATCATGGTAGGATATGTCCTAATGAATGTCAAACAGATTTTTCAATCTGTTGGAGAAATAGTTTCATCTTTCACTTGAGACAATTAGGCCTTAGTTAGTATTTCATTGCAATCAGTCAACCCCAATTTGTAAGTGTTTTGAACTATTTGATATTTGCTTTGATCAGCATCTTAGCATTCAAGCCTTGGCCAGTATCCTTTAAGCTGGAAAATTTGTCAAGTCTGCCTAGATCTACTGTTTTGCTGGTGTCGCAAGGGAAGCCTGTTGAGAAAGAAGGTCGCTTCCATTTACTGGATGCAGCCTACACTGAGGTTTCCAACTATACCTTTTAAGTGCTGTGCAATGAATACCATGTGTACCATTTCTGATTACAAGCGTTTAATTATATCTCTTCAGATGTCTTCATCTATATTTGATAGCCTGCCCAACCTCTATTTTCCAGATATCCCACCTCAAGGCAGTATGACTAAGTAGTGGATGAAATATGTAAGCGCTACCCTCAGCTGTCAGATGCCCCAAATCTAACACCCCAAGGTGTTCGTGTAAGTACTATCCACATATGCATTATGTTATGTTTGTTGTGAAATATATTTTCATCACAAATATATTCTTTTATCTATACATTTGACTTTATGAGCCCAATAAAATTCGTCCTAAAGTGCATAACAGGAATGATCATATCACCACTTGTAAGGTTGTAAATGTATTCTGCAAGAAATATGTTCATTAGTTACAAAATAAATTAAATGGCATTTGTTGTGTTGCATAATATCGGTGAAGAAACAAGTGAAAATTTTGTGGAAAGTTATATTTTTTAAAACACACACAAGTACATATATCTACCAAGGATGGGCTGTGGAAAATACTATTTTGATACTTTGAAATATTTGTTTTGTTTGTATACGATGTAACATGACTCAACTAATGAAACTCAACTAATGTGACGCTAAAGAGAATACATGTCAAGATGAACTTGTACAACTGATTTATTAACCAGTATGTGTATAGGGCCCGGCATGGCCAAGCGTGTTAAGGCGTGCGACTCGTAATCTGAGGGTCGCGGGTTCGGATACCTGTCGCGTCAAACATGCTCGCCCTCCCAGTTGTAAGGGCGTTATAACATGACGGTCAATCCCACTATTCGTTGGTAAAAGAGTAGCCCAAGAGTTGGCGGTGGGTGGTGATGACTAGCTACCTTCCTTCTAGTCTTACACTGCTAAATTAGGGACGGCTAGCACAGATAGTCCTCGAGTAGCTTTGTGCGAAATTCAAAAACAAACAAACAAAGTATGTGTATAACTTTCAGTTTTTCAGATTAAACCTGAAAAATGCCAAAAGTGGTTTAAAAGAAATACTGTTTAAAGTAAGTATAGTTATGCCAGGGCAGTTTTGTTATTCATTCTCAATAGAAATAATTCTGTCAATCCTAATTGCAGGAGCTGTGGAGGATGAAGCTTCGTCAGAAATTCCAAATTAATAGACAGCGAATAGATTCATCATTGCCTATAGTCCAAGAAAGAAAGAAAAAGATGAAAGCTGCAACAGATGAATCCCCATCTCCAAACCACATCTCAGAACAGAGGCTGTATGGATTAAAGCAATACTTGTGTGAAAAGCCAGTTGGGGAGGATGAAACTTCCATCGAAAAACACAAGGAATGGATGAAAACTCGTCTGCATTGCAGAAAAAAAGGGTGATCTTTGTAAAGTGGACTTGCTTATGGACAAAACTCTGCATGATCGTAGGAAACATTGACAACACTCCTGTCAATGAACTTATAGAGCATTATCCTTTCCTTGTGGCATCATCAATACAACTATTGAATGAATTTAAGCGGCTAGGAAATGATGCAGAAAAAAGAGTGTCCAACTTTCTCTCTCAATATAAGTAAATTCTCACCTGCAGGACAGAAACATATCACCAGAAAATAATCCATTGTTAGCATTTCTTATGAAACAGCCCTCACACATGCCTGATGTTACATCTAGTATTGCCATTTTTGGTATCCCTTTGGTACTGAAGTTAGGGAACCTGGTGAGAGTGATATATACATTCAATGTGGTTCAATTTCCCAGTTTTGTGATCAGGAATTCAAACTATATTTTGATGGCTTTGATATTCGTGCCACTGAAGATTTTGTGGAAGTATTCACTATGTATGTAGGGAGTTTTTATATCTTCAACTTTGCATTTCCAATAAAACTCAAGAAAACTTTCAACTTTGTTGAAAGAGTTGTTTTGAAGCTCTATGATGAGTCCAGGAAAATTACCAAATCTGAAAAAGATGCAGACAGATGTGTTCTTCAGTTGCTTCATCTCTTGAATGTCAAAAAACATAGCAGCGGTAAATCTGTCAAAATGTCCAAAGGTAAAGGAAGAGGAAAGTGTTCAAAGCCATAAGGTTATATTAGATCTGGTAATAGTAACTTGTCATGTGTATTTGATCCAGGGTGAATTTTCAAAAACCAAGTGTAAAGTTCAGTTCTTTATTTTCAAATTGTTGCTGCATTTTGAATTTTACTTTGATACATGTATATTGATGTACACTTATGTTCAGTTTGGAATAAAAATGGTGCTGCTAAAATGTATTTTATATTTTTCAGGATGGTGGCAGGTTACTGGGACTTAGGTTGAATCATCAGATGGCTGCGGGGTTGACTGCTCAGTGATGGTTCTGTTGACCACAACTGACTGAAGATGGTCTCTTTGCCTAACAGTGGCATCGCAGAGGTGGTCCTGACCGGGTCAACATGACTTATCTTCCATGGTCGTTGGATAGTCATAATGACAACAGTCCATTGTTAATGGATGGTCATAATGACAACCGCTCCTTTGACGAATAGGGTCACACTGACTATGTTATGACTACTCTGTAGTGGTTTGCAGGTAGGCAGTGCGACTATTGTCAGGTAGTCAGCATTGGCCAGAGTGACTGTCTAACGAAAGTCATAACGACTATCATAGAGCAGTCAAATTTATTACCTTCCAGGTATCATTGCCACCATCACTTGACTATTTTCCGACTACACAATAGTAAAAATGACTAATATTTAATAGTCATATTAGGTAGTCATCGATTTTAGCGAGTACTTGGAGAGTCTTTTTTGGCACCGCTTGACTACCTGATTTACTATTCAAAAGTCGTCGCCTTGACTAGTTCTTATTTTGAGTGTAAGTAACTAAATGCATATTTCACTACTTAAGGCACTTTACACCTGAAGTTATTTATTTGTAGTCAGTTATTAAATTGACATGCCTACAACACATATATTTATGCTTTCAAATGAGATTATCGGAGCCAACAGTATACTGGTAAGATTTTGGAAAACTTGATTTATATAGTGAAATTAACAATATTCATACATGTGTCAAACAAAAATCAATAATTTTTTCAAGCCAATATTACATTTTAAGGGCATACGAATTCTAAAATTTCTCATTATCAGTGTTTTTCAAGATCTATATGATGATATTTGTTTTGAATTAAGAGCAAAGCCACACAATGGGCTAGCTGCGATTTTTCCACCATGAGTATCGAGCCTAGCCCAAACCATAAAAAAACAGCTTCAGACCATTGTTCCTCCTCCACAAAAATTTACATTTGGAACTATGCATTCAAGCAGGCAGTGTTCTCCTGGCATCCACCAAACCCAGATTTGTCCATCAGACTAACAGATAGTAAAGCGTAATTTATCACTCCAGAGAACGTGTTTTCACTGCTCTTGAGTCCAATAGAGATGTGCTTTACGCCACTCTAGCTGACTGTTGACACTGTTCATGGTGATCTTAGGCTTGTGTGGGCTGCTCGGCCGTGGAAGCCCATTTCATGAAGTTCCCGACAAACGGTTCTTAGGCTGACGTCACTTCCAGAGGCAGTTTGGAACTCAGTAGTGAGTGTTGCAACTGTGGACAGACGGTTTTTACGTGCTTCAGCACTCGTTGCTACCGTTCTGTGAGCTTTCGTGGTTGAGGTGTTGTTGCTCCTAGACGTTTTCACTTCACAATAACAGTACTTACATTTGACCGATCATCTCTGGGAGGGCAGAAACTTGAAGAACTGAGTTGTTGGAAAGGTGGAATACTATGCCAGTGCCACGTTTAAAGTCATTGAGCTCTTCAGCACGACCCATTCTGCTGCCAATGTTTGTCTATGGAGTATGCTTCATTTTATGCACCTGTTAGCAATGGATATGGCTGAAATATTCGAAACCACTAATTAAAAGGGAGTGTCCACATACTTTTGGCCATGTAGCGTGTCTTTCATGTTTCAGTTGGAGCTAATACACGACGTAAAATCTTAATTGCAAACATAAAAAGATACAACATTCTTTCAGGTTCAAGTAAAGAAAAACCAGCAGAGGGTGTTTTGTGACCACATGATAATTGTATTGTAAAGACTGGTCCCAACATAAACGTTGTAAAACAATGTCATCATCAACATAAGAAAACTTCAATATTGTTGAAATAAAACAAAATGCAAAGATTAAACTATGAACATTAAGCTTTGTGCAGGGAATTGGACGGTGGTTGATTTCACCTGTCGGTACAAATCTCTACCTATGTTTGAAAGAGAACAAACTCACCTCAGAAATTGGTGACATCATTTTTAAAAGTATATAATCGTTGTATTTTTCAGACTAATAACAAGTCATCCAGTTTCAGCTGTTGCAGTACCTTCAATTGTTTTCTTTTCGAATGAAAATAATTAATAAAATTGAAAACGAAAACTTGTATATTGAGTACAGGTCAGTAAACTTCACACGTTGCCAGCCGTAACTTAGTGATTGCAGTAGCTACCCCCACGTCCAATGCTATCTCTAACTCTATTTGAAACAACTAATATATTAATCAAATTATACAAAATGAAAAAGCACGTTCAAATCATTTTTCATCTTTTATCAAAGTTTTGAATGGACAAATGAAGTCAAGCACGTTATAAATAATTTCAATTCAATGAAATCTTCAACTTTTTATATTTTGTGTACAAAACTTATAAAATCCAAACAACAAATACAGATTAATAACAAAACAAACATTACCGTATTATCTTATAACACAGCATTTCTCCGTCATCATATCAGGTATATAAAAAAACAATTCTTAAAAAGTGATATATCAACTCATTAATAAAAATCTGGATTGTTTTGAGATTCTATGAATACAATTCAGAGCAGATAGCCCGATATGGCTTTGCTAAAAGAAACACACACATGAGTACAGTTTACCACATCACATTTTTTTATTTAATTTCTTTAACGTTCCACTGTTTCATACGTCCTCAGAATTTTGACAAGTGATTTAATCGAAATGGTAAAATACACAATAGGTACGCAGTAAGATAATATACTGTTAAGGTATGTGAAACATACCGGGTGCTTGTTTTTTTTTTAAATTTAGTAAGATTAGCATTTTACTTTTACCAAAATTTTCATATATATTGAAATACTCGGATTTAACACATACATAGAACAAATGGTGACTTTATTCTTGGGTAAATTTTGTATAATCAAGCGTCATTTTCACTTTTGGTGTTTCTGAACTCTCCCAAGAAAGTGTTAGTAGACAAATTCCTTAAACTTGTAAAAACACTATGTAACAAACTTTTTTACTTTTTCTTGTTCGGCCCGGCATGGTCAAGCGTGTTAAGACGTGTGACTCGTAATCTGAGGGTCGCGGGTTCGCATCTCGGTCGCGCCAAACATGCTCGCCCTCCCAGTTGTAAGGGCGTTATAACATGACGGTCAATCCCACTATTCGTTGGTAAAAGAGTAGCCCAAGAGTTGGCGGTGGGTGGTGATGACTAGCTGCCTTCCCTCTAGTCTTACACTGCTAAATTAGGGACGGCTAGCACAGATAGCCCTCGAGTAGCTTTGTGCGAAATCCAAAAAACAAACAAACAATTTTCTTGTTCTTGGGCAGAAAGTGTTATTTCCCAATTGCTTATGCAAGGGAAGAGACCTATTTTTCTCTTCCAACTTTGCTTTTGTGACCTGGGTAATGAAATTTTCAAATTTACCCATTTTCCAGAACATTCCAGGCAGATTCAGTGCTGAGTAACTGATAGAGAATTTTCTCGAACTTACAATAATTTTCAAGAACTTTCTAAAATGTTGTAGGAGAGGAGGTAAACGTTGAAGATCCAGATTACAATTTCAGAGAAACCCATACTACCCCAACCAAAGAGACCTCAATGACTTGATCAGAGATCTTGGTCTAATAAAGTCGAATACCGATCTTTTGAAATCTAGGCTCATTTTTTAGATGGGAGTGTGTAAGTCACAAATCAGAGGAAGTGTCACCGACATTTTTCATGCCTCTACACTCATCAAGATGGGCTCTGCTTCTACCACAATGTATACGGTCTGTGCGACACAATTAGAATTGCCTGTAACCCGAACGAGTGGTGCCTCTTCATTGATAGCTCATCCAGAAGCCTCAAAGCTGTGCTGCTCCATAACGGGAATAAGTATCCGTCTCTTCCCCTGGCTCATTCGGTGCACCTCAAAGAGGAATATAATAACGTCAAGACCTTGCTAGAAGCCTTGAAGTACGATGAGTATGGTTGGAAGGTTATCGGATACTTCAAAATGGTGGCATTCCTGATGGGTCTCCAAGGAGCCTTTACCAAGTTTTCCTGTTATCTTTGCCTTTGAGACAGCAGGGACACCGCAGCGCACTACAACAGGACGTACTGGCCACAACGGACCGAGTTCTCTGTGGGGAGGCACAATGTCAAGTGTGAGCCACTGGTGGACCTCCAGAAGGTGTTGTTCCTACCATTGCACATAAAATTGGGTCTTATGAAACAATTTGTCACAGCTTTTGATAAGGAGTCTGCAGCCTTCAAGTACCTTCGAGACTTCTTCTCTAATCTCTCTGAAGCAAAGGTTAAAGCTGGTGTCTTCGTTGGACCACAAATAAAGAAGATCCTGGAGTGCACATAATTCACCAAAAAGTTCAGTAGAAAGGAAATAAAGCTTGGGACAGCTTTGTCGCAGTGGTTCGGGGCTTCTTGGGCAATCACAAGGCGGAAAGTTTTGTGGAACTGGTTGAGGCTCTGGTGAAGAACTACGGCAAAGTGGGCTGCAGGATGTCCCTGAAAGCCCATATCCTCGACGCTCATCTTGATAAATTCAAGGAGAACATGGGAGCATACTCAGAGGAGAAAGGAGAGCGCTTCCATTAAGATATATGGGACTTTGAATGCCGCTACCAAGGAACGTATAACGAAGACATAATGGGAGACTATATTTGGGGTCTGATACGTGAAAGGGATTTACATTACAGTCGCAAGTCTCAAAAAACTACCCACTTCTAAACATTTTTGTTCATTTTTGAATAACTTTGTTGTAAATACATGTAAATCTTGATTCATATGTTGTTTTATTCGGACCGTATGTAAATGAAAATGTAAAAGTTTGCCCCTTTTCACGTAGAAAATAGGTTAATTTCTAAATTTCGTTATCCAGGTCACAAAAGCAAAGTTTGAAAGGAAAAATGGCCATTTTCTGTGCCTTTACAACAGAAGCAATTAAGAAATAAGACATACTATCCAATACTACGTAATTTATTCTCTAGAGGAGATCTAGATGATATATCTGTGCTATTTTGTTTATTCTTGGAAAGGCTGAAAGTCGCGAGTGTTAGATTATCTCCGGGAGAGTTATTTGTTTTTGTATTTTCCGCAAAGCTACACGAGGGTTGTCTGTGCTAACCATCCCTAATTTAGCATTGTAAGACAAGGGAAAAGGCAGATAGTCATCACCACCCACCGCCAACTCTTGAGCTACTCTTTTACCAACGAATAGTGGGATTAATCGTCATATTATAACGCCCCCACGACTGAAAAAACAAGCATGTTTGGTGGGACGGGAATCGACCTTTAGATTACAAGTCGAGCGCCCTAATCACCTGGCTATACCGAGCCTCGGGAGAGTTGACCCGATTTCTAAGAAATATACAACTGTTGATCCTTTCAGTTTAAAAATAATTTCTTCAGACTGATATTGATCTTTTAAAACTCCTTTCATCGTAGATTTCATATTATTTTGTTACAGATACACAAATTCAACGACATATGTATCCAATCGATCATATATATGAATTATACGAATTATATGTGTCCAATCAATTTACATTTGATTGATATTACTTGATACAGGCCCGGCATGACTAGGTGGTTACGGCACTCGAGGGTCGCGGGTTCGAGTCCCGGTCACACCAAACATGCTCGCCCTTTCAGCTGTGGGGGCGTTATAATGTTACGGCCAATCCCACTATTCGTTGGTAAAAGAGTAGCTTAAAAGTTGGCGGTGGGAAATGATAACTAGCTGTTTTCCCTCTAGTTTTACAATGTTAAATTAGGGACGGCTAGCGCAGATAGCCCTCGTGTAGCTTTGCGCGAAATTCGAAACAAACCAATTACTTGATACTTTTCTTTTCATACTTTGTTTCAGTTAATGAAGCAGACATCTTCCCGTTGTAAATCGTACAAACAGGTTAATGACTGACAAAAATATTTCAGCAACAATGATCTTAGTTTTCGATATGGTTGCACCGTTACCTTTGTCGAGTATGATAGCATGAGATATAAAGAAAAAGTATTTTTTATCCAGATCACTTTACATTAAACATTTACAGATTTACACTTAGTTTTTAATTCATAAAATGTTCTAGCATCTGAACACAATAAACATAACGATATATTCAATGAAAAAAGTATGAGTGTTATTCAAAACATTTGCCACGACAAACTTTTAACTTATCGTACCTGCTAAACTTCATTACCTTTAATTGGTTTATTACGTCGCAAAAGAATACTCTCGAGTTTTGAAATAGACATTATACACACACACAAAAAATGCATCATCAAGAATGCAGCCAGTCTAATCATCTTCAAAAGCGTAATTACTTTTAATACAGTTTAGAATACAAACCTAAAACTTAAACCTAAATTTGTTTGGATACTCGTGATGGTGCTGGTGTGTTGGTGCGGTTTATGTATATATACTACAAAAAGAAATAAGATTTGTTTGAACGTATTTTGATTTATTTCAAAGCTAGATTATCAGTGATGTTATTCGTTGTGGGTTTTTATTTTTATAGTTTTCAATTATTTTTAAATATTTTCTGCTTTATTCTGTTTTGTTTTTGTTTTTTTCACAAAGCTGGATTCACCTCAATTTCCACGTGATCGGGCTTCTTACTGTAATACGATACTCACCAATTTATTTGTGACTTATGAAGTAATTGTGAGAATTCTTACCATTTAAAATTCAGTCGTGTTGAGCATTTATAGTATTAAGCATTTTTGTATCTGTATCGGAAGTATATTCACATAATATTATAAATACGTTAGTAGTTTTAAAAACATGAAGGAATCTTCATTATTGTTTCACTCATTCATTTGACAGTGAAAATTTACGATTTCATTTGGATAACGTAATTTGGTGACTTCAAAAAATCTCGAAACCACATACTGCTGCATACCATACATTCCCGACATCAACCGAAAAAATAACCAACATTTGGCAAAAAACTAGTAACAAAATATGACATTCCAGTTAATATCAAATTTATTCAAAAACCAGGCACAAAACTAGGGTGTATACTATGTAAAACTACGCTGACAAACACCACACCAACATTATTTATAAAATACAATGTGATAACTGCCACGACTTCTATATTGGAGAAACAAGTAGAAAAATGGAAACCAGATTCAAAGAACACAAAAAGTCACTTTCACATGTTTTCGAATACTGCAAGTCAAATAAACACAACACACCCAAGAAAACACTCAAATACTAAATAAAGAAACAAACATAAACAAACGCTTTGTTTGTTTGTTTGTTTTGGAATTTCGCACAAAGCTACTCGAGGGCTATCTGTGCTAGCCGTCCCTAATTTAGCAGTGTAAGACTAGAGGGAAGGCAGCTAGTCATCACCACCCACCGCCAACTCTTGGGCTACTCTTTTACCAACGAATAGTGGGATTGACCGTCACATAATAACGCCCCCACGGCTGGGAGGGCGAGCATGTTTTGGCGCGACTCGGGCGCGAACCCGCGACCCTCAGATTACGAAGCGCACGCCTTAACAAACGCAAAGTTAAAAAACCCTTACTTATACAACAACTTAAGCCCAAAATAAACCAATACAAAGGAACACCTTCATATCTATATTAAATAAATAAATAAATAATAATAATAATATAATATATAATAATAATATAATAAATAATATAAAATTATATATTCAAACATCTAAGCCCGCCCTCTACATTCCTACACTCAATTACACAACCCCCCTTAAAACATGTGGTCAGCTATCGGTAGGTTACCTCTTTCTTTCTTTGTGAACCTGACGATGACCGAAGAAGGTTCGCTCCTCTACGTAAAAAAAAATTATCAACCCAAACCAGGCGTTTTTACATAAATAAAAAATCGATGACGAGAATATTTTAATCCTTGTACGACAGACCAATCCAGGAAACCTTTAAACGTGTTAATACCAGAAACTGTACATTTTATTAGCACTTTTTAAATGATTAAACAGCATTACTTAAGCTGAAATTTTTACAGATAAGAGGATACTTAAAACGCACAATGATGTAAGTTTATGTGGCTGTTTTTTCCATTACCTATGTAGAATCATATTGTATGAAACTTGGCATTTTATGACATGAGGGCTATAGTTTTGTTTGAAATTAAACACAAAGCTACATAAAAGGCTATCGGTGTTCTGCACACCACGGGCATAGAAACCCGGTTTTCAGTGTTCTAAGTTCGCAGTCAAACCACTGTGCCACTTGAGATCGTATACGATAAAGCGCATCGATGACATTTCTAAATACTTTGTTGACGACAATGATGTTATTCATTAACAGAATCCACTTCATCGTCAACTGATGCTATATATTCTCCAAATTATGGTTTTTAATAGGCTACCTTATTAATAGACTACCTTATTTCCAATATATGAAGTACGTACGTAAGGAAGCGTTCATGAACGACATCTTGGTGATATGTAATGGCAAGAATCGAGATGGAGATATTTAATTTTGCAATCGTTTGTTTGTTTTGAAATTAACCACAAAGTTACACAATTGGCTATCTGTGCTTTGTCTACCACAGGTAATGAAATCCGGTTTCTCGCGGTGTGAGTCCGCAGATATGCCGCTGTGCCACTGGAGGGTTAATGCTGTACTAAAATCAGCATTTTATAAGTATCAAATTATTTGTGTAAGTAAAAAGAAATGATGTGAAAGTCCTTATTAATTATTTCTTTAAGTGCAATTAGTATTTTTCTCTGTATTCTATGTATATAACTACGTCTAAGTTTTCGTCTTGCTTCGGAATGTTTGGCCTAATATCCAAGCTATATATATATTACTTTTAGCAGTTATAACAGCTTATAAGCGTTTGACCTAATATCCAAGCTATATATACATATATATATATATATTAATTTTAGCAGTTATAACAGCTTGTAACCGTTAGCAAAAAAAACAAAACGTAATATAATAATGTATCAACCTAACTATATATGTTATATGTAGTGCCAGCTTGACTTTTCATCCATTATTAGCGCTTATTAAACCGTCTAGGACAACAAACGTGGTAACAGTCGAGTTCATCATTCACTGGAAAACACGTAAGCTAGAATATTTAGCCACGACATAGCGACTCATAGAATAGCTTTGATGTTTTTCTTCTTTTTTTTCAAGTGCAAACTTTTTGATCATAGCTCAGTCATCACTTGACCGATTTGAAATCTAATTACAATTTTTGACTCAGAAGGTCAAATCTTTTCGACTGATGTAATTGACTACTCCCGTGGTCTCATAATTCATTTACTCTCATCCCGCGTAAAAGAATTTCAGTTTGAGGGTAGGTTGTTAGATATCTTGACAAGCCATTGAGGGAAGAAAGCCAGGAAGAGTGCAATAATATGTCAACCACACAATCTCTGTCATATCTAGAACGTGGTGGGCCCGGCATGGCCAAGCGCGTTAAGGCGTGCGACTCGTAATCTGAGGGTCGCGGGTTCGCATCCCCGTCGCGCCAAACATGCTCGCCCTCCCAGCCGTGGGGGCGTATAATGTGACGGTCAATCCCAATATTCGTTGGTAAAAGAGTAGCCCAAGAGTTGGCGGTGGGTGGTGATGACTAGCTGCCTTCCCTCTAGTCTTACACTGCTAAATTAGGGACGGCTAGCACAGATAGCCCTCGAGTAGCTTTGTGCGAAATTCCAAAAGAAACAAACAATACATCAGGGTGAGGAAACTAAGCTGAAACACTTAACCCGTGCTACTTTGATAAAGTATGTCACGAGAAATTGTGTGTGCCTTTAAGAGAAATTCCTGATTTATAAAAAGAAAAAATACAGCTAAATACAATTGCTTGTAGCGCTACCTATTGACTTTTATTTTAATAAATACTATGAGCACAAAGTTCTTGGTAAATTCATTTTTATGATATATATATATTTAAAGTGAACCATCGTCTACGATTATAAAAGGAAAGTAGGCCTGGAATAATTCATTACAGGCAAGTTTTAAAAACTCAAAGACTATAATGTTTTGGGTTTGAACCTAATGACGTAAGCTGATAAAAATAGAAACTAACACAGTTACCTGTGGCAGATACCTGATTAGAGAGAAAAACATGCATTGCTCATTGAAATTAACACCATAGAAACGTTTTAGAGAAAAATTTGTAATTGGTTATTACAAATATGTTTCTTGCAAATAATCTTGCTTTTATTGAAAGAAAAAGACCGACGTTCAAAGATAAAGAAAATGCTATTCCTATATTAGTTCTTGACTTACGTCACACAAAACTTAATTAAATAAATATATAAGAAAGTAATTATTCGTTTTAAACGTAGTACTCAAAAATATTTGAAAACTTTATAGATTGAATACGGTGACAACTGATAATATCTGAACAGTTTCCTTCTTAAAAAACTTAAATGTATAAAGAATATAAGGATTAAGGACTGTCTGTATTTCTACACTGTCAAATAAACTTTATCTTTTTCATTGTATTATTAAAAATATTGATATTTTGACATTCATATAATCAAGTAAGTCTTAATGCCACATTATTTTTTTTACTTACGAATGTAGTTTAATTAATGGGAGCTATTTCAGCTTTTGTCCAAGCACACTATTTTCGGTTTAGTTTATCAAACACTCGATATGGATATGTTAACTTCTTCTGGTTTAAGTTATAAATTAATTATGTAAATTTTAATGTAGTAATTTTCAGTTCAGTTCTCCAATTAACAATATACATATAAATGTGGATGCAGCAATTGGCCAGGTGGATAGAGTGTTCGACTTGTAATCTGAAGATTGCAGGTTCGAATCCATGTCACACCAAACATGCTCGTTGTTTCACCCATGGGGGCGTTATAATGTTAAGGTCATTCCCACTATTCGTTGGTAAAAACGTAGCCCAAGAGTTAGCCTTCCCTCTAGTTTTACATTACTAAATTACGGAAGGCTAGCACAAATAGTCCTCGGGTATCTTTTCACGAATTTAAAAAAAAAACAAACGAGCAGCAATTTCCAGTTCGGTTTATAAGGAATATATATCGCAGTTGCAGTGTCTAACTCTGTTTATTAAGTAACTTTATCCATATATGTACTAACTAATGTAAAGTTTTAGAAAGAAAACTTCTAATGGTTTTATCTACTTCTGATTTGCCTTATAAAACGGTACTAGTAAGAAGTTGAATCTGGTTTATTAAACACAATATTCAATAATTTGTCAACTTTATGTTCAGTTTATCGAACATAAAGTTGACAAATTATTTAATAAATAAAGTTGCCAACAAGACTGATACACACAAATTTCTTTCTTAACATAAATGTATTTTTTTATACAAACAACAATACAAATTATAATAACAGTTATTACAAATAGTTATCACAAAACTGAATTATATACAAAAGTTTTACAAACTCACAAACAATATTCAATCTTCTTTCTTGTCTGCAACTGAATATTTTATCGACGGTCTAGATCCATGAAGATCGAATTAATTCTGAGTTGATATACTGATATACTCTTCACTAGCTCTAAGCACATGTACGTTTTTCACCACCGACAACATCTAATGTCCTTGTAGAAATACTAACGTCCGAAGTAAATTCACTGAAATTAAACGGGTTGTAATGATCGAAATCTATAAACCATCCTGGTTAAGTATCTGTAGCTTTTATCACAATTTTAGATCGTCGATTTATAATCTTTAGGCGAAGTCTTAGAAAGTTCAGTTGGCCCAACAATATTCGAAGATGCGCTAGTGCTTTCGTTAAACATATATTATTGATTGCTACTCTCGAGAATCTTCTATAAATTTAGAGAAAAGGCGGAACATGCGCAATAGATATTTCACAATATAAGTTATGCACATTTCTAAATATATATTAAACTGGTTTGGTCTGTTTTTAATTTTGCGCAAAGCTACACGAGGGCTATCTGCGGTAGCCGTCTCTAATTTAGCAGTGTAAGACTACAGGGAAGGTAGCTAGTCATTACCACCCACCGCCAACTCTTTGGCTTCTCTTTTACCAACGAATAGTGGGATGTTTGGGTTGTGGATGCGCTATAAAAGTGACAGTCAGATCTCTCTATTTAGCAACTATGGTTACAAGTTCACAAAGGCTTCTGTTGACTGTTTATCTTTCCTACATTATATTAGTTCAAAGTTAGAGTCAGCTATGTGCAAAACATTCTAGAACTTACAAATCTTTGTTGTTTTAACTTCAATAATATTTTAGTAGTGTAAACACAAAGCTACAATATATGTTATCTGGGTTCTAACCAGCAGGAGTATCGAAACCCGGTTTTTAGCATTGTAACTCCGCAGACATACTGCTGTACCACTAGGTGGCAACTTCACAGTTCAACGTCAGTTGTAGATGTAATACAATAATCGAAAAGGCTTATTTTACACAATTATAATGAAACCATTAGATTGAAACTGTTGTTTCGATCATAACTCTTTCTCTGATAAATTATAGACATTTTTTATTCTTGCCATTTCACTGTGAGTTAACGAAGTTACAAGGACAAATATTTTCAAATTATTTATAAACTTTGTATACTGAATTACATTTACGTTCTTTCCTAGTCTTTCTGGCCCGGCACGGCTAAGCGCGTTAAGGCGTGCGACTCGTAATCTTAGGGTCGCGGGTTCGCATCCCCGTCGCGCCAAACATGCTCGCCCTCCAAGCCGTGGGGAGGTTATAACTGAACGGTCAATCCAACTATTCGTTGGTAAAAGAGTAGCCCAAGAGTTGGAGGTGGGTGATGATGACTAGCTGCCTTCCCTCTAATCTTACACTACTAAATTAGGGACGGCTAGTGCAGATAGCCCTCGAGTAGCTTTGTGCGAAATTAAAAAAAACAAACAAACAAAAACAATCCTAGTCTTTCATAAAATCTGTAGTACTGAATTCAAGAGTTGACAAAACTGTGCGATATGATATCTCATTACTTGTCACTTTAGACCTGCTGTACTACATGATAGTAGTCATTATATGTAGAGAAAAAGAAAATTAAACCAATTTTATCGATTTAGCATATATTACTGGTAACTTAAACAAATATTAATTTCTTTACAAGAAAGAGATGATATATAATTAATTTTTTGTTGTTGTTGGGCGAGGATGGGATATTTAAAATGAAATAGCTGATTTCTAAATACTTACTACATTTATATTTCACTTATATTAATTCAAAATCATTTTATTTTTACTATAAAGATAAATACAGCTATAGCACAACAAAATATGAAAGTCACACGATAAAGTAAGTCGCTGTAATGGTTTGGTTTGTTTTGAATTTCGCACAAAGCTACTCGAGAGTTATCTGCGCTAGTTGTCCCTAATTTAGCAATAAGGACTACAGAAAAGGCTGATAGTTATCACTACCCACTGAGCTACTCTTTTACCAATGAATAGTGTGATTGATCATCACATTATAACGTCCAAAGGCTGAAAGGGCGAGCGTATTTGGTGTGACGGGGATTCGAACTCACGACCCTCGGATTACGAGTCAAGCGCCTTAACCACCTGGCCATGCCGGGCCTGTCTCAAGTAATATCAATCATTTCAACCAAACAGCTTCATCAAAGTACCATTGTAAGTTATTTGGCTGAAACGATTACCATGTAATTATTTTTGTCTTATACCTATATTAATCACTTCTTTCTGTTCTCAGATTTTACAGTTAATATATTGTATGTTTGATAAGCCATTTTCATTAAAAAGAAGATGTACTTTAATCCAATTTTTGAGCATCAAAAACTTTTGCCCGAAATGGATTAGTTTAGAAGATAATAAAGTCGATACTGAGACACAGATCTGAGGTTGCATCAGACCTATGATGGTATTCGTTATTCTGAATGTCGTGACGTCATAGTGGATAATATTGGTAAGCATACAGCATTGAAAAAGAAAATACCAAAGTGTCGATAACTGTATGCTTTCATGGATGAACTCACATCGGCCTGGTTTGAAAACATGATACAAATGAAACGTTTGTAGAACAGAAAAATTAAACTGCTGTCGAGCACTAACGTCTATGAATGGAGTAGTCACACGCGGCACTCAAAACAGGACGCATTCTTTAGTTTTATTTCATGTCTTTAAAACGACGTTTTTTGTTTAAGATATAGTTTAGTTTCATTATACACTTCTCTATATCCGCTATACTAGTACCGTAAACAGACAGTTACTAGTTGTGAAATCTGCCATATCTCTTAAAAGCTTCACTAGTACCGTGAATAAATCATTAACAGTTGTGAAATCTGTGATGTATGATTGAAGATTTAAAGATATTGTGTAAATCCTCTGAGAGATAAGCACGTTAATGTAATATGTTTGAGTCTTATTTTTGACATCATTTTGAGCTGTTCGAAATATCTGAGGTAAAACATTTTGTTTTCATGCACTTTTGTTACTACCCAAAGTACCACATTAAAAATGTCAAAATAAAATGCTTTATTAATAAACTTTATTTTCCAAACTAAGACATGAACATATTTGCATAATGTGCATACACTTTTGTTGTTATTCCAAGCACATATTGGGTTAAAATTGTTCACACGTAATGAAACGTATTATTAGGTATTTTCAGAAATACACGTTTGTTTTTATTCTATCATAGAATATTTCGGTATATGAAAACGACACTGGAACCAGCCATATCACCTTGTGACGTAAAGATTAAGTGTTGTAACGTCGTTTTGAGCGCTGGAAGTTTGATGGCTTCTAGATGATCTCTAAAGCAAACAAATAAAAATCTTTTAACACGTTTATCTAGGAATTCATTCTTAGTTTACTTTTACAAAATGTAAGAGGTTGATAAAACAATCAACCATATCATATAAATTTAAATGTGAATATACATCGATTAAATTAAGTTACTGTAGGTTTTATTAATCAGTTTTTACTTTTATTTCTCATCACTTTGCAACTAAAATGACGTCAAATATGGCATATAAAAATTATATAAGTAATATCAATGTACATGTTAAGCATATTACTCATTTTGACTTTTGTGCACATATGGCTACAATTACCGACGAAAAAAGATATATACTTGGGTTCATTAAGGAAAAGGAGAAATAAAAAAAAAACGTGATTGAGAGAAAAGAAAGACAGAAAACCATCTTTTAACACCTCTTATCGTAAACATTCACTGTGTTTTAATATTCTTGTTATTGGTTAAACTATCCATCGATTTGGCTGTTAACTTGTCTATCCATTCCAATACATTGTACCTTTACGTGGTCCTTTTATATCTAGAATATCGCTGCTTCTGTCAGTAGAGAAGAACGTTTCTAAATATATTAAAATAACAACGATATTAATGTAAACTACATTAACGCAAAATATCAAATTTTTAAGTGTCTACGCCTAGAATGCAAATTCTTCAGGAGTTTATATTTGATTAAACTCTAGAAGAAATATTTTAATCCTTTAAACGTTTATCCAACATTTAACAGCGAGCTTTATTTTTAACTTTTAATTTATTTTTAATTATTGATTTAGCACTTAACTTTATTTTCATTTAAACAATCACTTTTTATCTTTAACATACCATTTCTTATGACTTCAGTGTTTGAAATCTTTATTATGTGTAACATGAAACAAATTGATTAATAAGTTATTAATAACAGAATCACCAACAAAATCATTGTTGGAATTTTAGTTTTCATCGTTTTTCTCATTAAATTCTCTTGATTTATGAACGATCTTATTAAAACTCTAATAAGGAAAAATATTTTCCTGCTAATTTTCAAAATATTCAAAAACCAAAGATTTGTTTTCGAAGACAAAAATAGATATGACTACTAAATTTCATAAATTGCTTTTCGTATCAGTGAACTGATGGAACCTTGGCTTGAAGGAAATCTTTCAAAAATGTAATGATTTTATTACGATTTTTAAGTTAGTTGAGAAATTTATAATATTTATGTTTGAAGGTTTTTCTGTTAATTTTTTGCGCAATAAAAAGTAGTCTTTATCATTTGTTTCACCCAACTAATTGCATTGATACAGTTACCATCATCAAGACTTGCGAACACGCTGTTAGTCTATGTTAAACTCTAATCGTTAATAGATAACTTCCCTTTCAAAAACAATTTCAGGAAGCATGGGTATATTAATAATGAAATATTTAAGGGGAGTAGAGGAGGTAGAGAGAAAATAAGGGAATATTTAAGGCTAACAATAATTTCAACATGAGATGTTCATTGATCCATTATCTCTATTTATTTACCCAGTTTCCTTCTATGTTTGTTTGGGCATTTCCCAAGATCTTCACACGTTTCCTATCATAATTACCATTTTCGTACCAAAAATGTTTGGCTACAGTTGGAAATATGTTGTAAAATGTACATAGGGCAAAGAAGAAGAAAATTAAAGAGGAGATTGAACGAACACTGTATGGCAAAAAATAGTGTAATATAGTGACCTCAACTATAGTCGGACATTTCTGGAACAGATGATAATTATGACTGGAAAAAAAAGTAAAAATCTTAAGAACTGCACAACAAATATAGGAAGTTACTTAGGAGAAATGATTTGCATAATTAAGGCAAATTTGTGTGTGTAATTAGATATAATGGACCAATCGAGGTGTCGTATTGAAATAAATATTTGTTTTAAGAATTCCATTGTTTAAATACCTTCCTCCTCTTGTCTGACTTTGTTTTTTAAAAGTGAACTTACCCGCTAAGTGTTGGATTTTAATATAGCATGACGCTATACTCACAGACCTTGATGGTAACAATATTACCGTAACAATAATAGACGGTTGAAACAAACACAAAAGTTTATTTTTCATTTTCAAATGTTTTATTTTTTATTTAATATTTATTATAATATAGCCTAATAAAAGACATAGGCTAAAACAAGTGAAACCCAGTATGACGATATGTTACTTTTGAATACACGAAACCCAATGTCAGTAGATTGTATTAAATAAAAAAGTATCAATACGTTTACTTAAATAAGTATGATTACGTAGTAATCAAGAGATATCTATATTGTATTAAACTGAGAATAGCTATGTAATCTTAAATGAGATTCAGAATGTAATGTTGAAAAAAAACACGGATACGTTGTACAAGAACAATCATCAGTGAGTTTATTATGTGACACTTAAACAAATATTCCCCAAGTAACAATATATGATATAAAATCTCTTATACTATGAAATACTAAAACTATCAATATCTTGTTCCAAACCAGGTTACACTAAGTAGTATTAAAAGGAATGCCACTAGGTGGTACTAAGTACGATAGAAATTTCCAGTATGTATGCTACAAGTTTTATATATCTAAACAATAACTTATAATTTTTAATATATTTGAGGTTGTCATCTTCAACTAATCAAGTAATCCTATAGAAAATGGATTTATCACAACGTTACTTTATTTACACATATACATTTCAGTAATGTTGGAAGATCCAACAATGCCAAAGTTAATTACGAACTTACGTCACCTTACGAATTTTATGGCTCTTGCACACACGCGCTAAACATGTTTAAAAAAACACAAACCATTATTATATTATTGTTTCGAAGAAAATTTACATTCGTTTTGTTACTCACGACTTCAATAAATTGTGCACTGTAATTCCAAATACTTAGGCTTTCGCAACAAAAGCCTGCAGAAATTCTTCGAAAACAAGGCTTACGTAACACAGTCATTGTTGTATTTAACCGTTCAGGTTATGATTGAATATTTTTGGATATGAGCCTTCTAAAACAGTCTTGTTTTGTCAAAGCCAACAAAGCATTAAACTGAAATTAATTATTACCCTAACGATGTATTCTCGGACGATTTTCTTGAAACTCGCAAGATAAGAAAGCAACATAATCATCGACTAAGGAAAGAGCAACAACATAAGAATCCTTTATTATTTTTGTAGTCGATTATCAAATCGAAAACAAAAAAGTTTTCCACCTGAGGAAATTTATAAACTTGAACTTGCTTGTTGTGTTTTATTTAGCGTAAAGCTACAAAAGGGAACCTGAACCTATATTTTTACCCTTGTAATTCCATAAATTTACAGTTGGCACAATATGAGAACAAGTTATAGAGTTAAAACAAACTATAAACGCAACGCAGACAACTTGTGTACAATATGTATAAAATGATATCTTGAACGATCATTTATTTACAATAACAATTCTAAATCTAATCTTGTACGATTTGTCTATGTATCAGTAAGGAAGAATGCCTTTCAGGTATAATAGTTTCAATAATTTTTAGACAAATATTGTAAAAATACATCACAGATATAATAATACATTATTTCATTCAACGTGATAAAGATATAAGCGATTTGGCTGGAATAATGTCGAAAGACTAGTATTATTACAACTAACCTTCAAAGCGCTATTAAAGTGTTTGGATCGAATTTGGATGCTGACAATGAAAGAAGTTAACGCATAATTATTATATCAACAAATGGCAACGTTGGGGGTGTTATAGTGAAATTTCCGGACCAAAGTTCATCTTTAAAATGATTTTAAAATATTTGTTAGCTCTCCCTGCTTCGTCTAAATCATAATGTAGTCGAAAAGCTTGGATAAAAACAACCATATTTTTCACATGTGGATGATTTTTTACTTGTATTTTAATGAATGCTAGTGTTTATAAACAAGTTTAGTCATGTTATCCACTTAATATCTATCTGGATAATTAATATAGACATTTACCACGTTGTTACTGTATTTCCTTACCGTTCTTTTACTCTCAGCCAAGCAGAAAGTACAAAGCGAGCGAGAATCTGTACTGGAACTCTCCTCTGGTATTTTCTCCACGTGACATCGATACCTGAGGCAGGGTTGTTCGCTAAAATCACCTCGTGCTCGGAACGATCGAACTGTACCTAAATGGGCAATGTAGCTTGCTGCCAAACGTAAAGTTTCAATTTTTGATAACTTTCTGTCAGCAGGTTCTGTTGGGATTAGTGTTCTTAAAGTCGTGAATGCTGTATTTACACTGTGGGTTCGATCACGCTCGCGGGCGTTCGCTGCTTGTCTTTGTTTTCCAGTTTTTCTGCTGAAATCTCCTTCTTCTGAACTTGTATCGGGAGTTAACAAAGTGCCGCTGTATGGCCCACGTGTTAGCTTACGTTTCTTTGCCGAAGAGAGCTGTAACAAGTGTTCTGAGTAATTCAGTTCTTTGCCACAGTGCTCTCTCTCGTGATAAATTTGTTTTGATCGTTCTAAATAATGCGAATTGTTTTTAGACAGTTTATCATAAAACCTTGGAGTGAAGGTACTCAAAACGTCAGATTTACCTTCTTCCACTTTTGTTACCATTCTGGTAAAGAAACGTGAGCATCAGATTAAGGTAAAACGAAGTGTCTTCAGGTCCTCGTAGTTAAAAAGAAAACAACAACTAAAGCTATATTAATAAAAAAATGGATTTGTTTAGTAACTGACTGAAAGCTAATCTAATTTGCGTTTTCTAACCCGTTTATGATGCTTGCTTTCATGCTAACCAAACGACAGTTTTCATCAAACTGCCCACACTAATCACAGAACAAAAGATGATCTCAGCTTGTGTAGTTTGTCACCTGTTATACATAAAGTAGCCTCTTCTATGATACCATCACTACCGTCTTAGTGAATGATGCTCAGAGACAAGGTGAATAGAGTTTTGACTACTTTTGTTGGCGAAGGATGAAAATAGAATGAACAACTCGAGGCATTCAACCCTATCAAAGTCTTGCAAGATGAGAATGGGTGGGATCTTCCTTAGTCACGTGTGTTTGAACCCTCCCAACAGAAATAAGCCGCCAGCTTTTGTGTGCTGAACTAGATTTCTAGAACAAGATCTATATGGTTGTCCACTGTAAACAAAAACTGCAGCACCGGGGAGTATAGAACGTGCTGTTTGTTGATATTGCCGCTAGAGAAAGGCTGTTTGACAGATGGTATGTGGTTACTTAGTTCGTTACACGTGGTTACACTCAAACTCCACAGAAGAGCAGAGATATAGAGAATTAAGTCGTAGAGGGGGGAGGGAGGACTTATCGTGGATGAAACTCTGTAAAAAGTGAGTTATATTTTTCTTTGGTACACAACAATAGTCATTTAAGGGAAGAAAAATTAAACAATTACAAAATCACATTTTGTGTTTCTTTCTGATGCTTAGTAGACTGAATTGCAAAGGATTCAGTTTTCTTTGAACGTCATGAAATATATGAAATCACTTACTTAGAGCTCTGTTTAGAAACGTGTTCAGTATCATTTCAAGTTGTTATATTAGCAGCTTTCGTGACTAAAAAGCATAGAAAACAACTTCACAGTTAATAACTATAAATTTTTGTTCATTCACTCGAAATAACAAGAGTTAGTAAACTTAAGCACATTCGAAATCAAGGCTTATATTATAACTCAAATTCATACAATAAAAATGGTTTTCGATGAAAGTAAACAGCATCAAATTTTCTACATCCTCCACATACCATTTGCACTTTTCCTTTTGTTACTTTGTATAAATTTATTAATTTTCATTAAATCACCGGACAGTTATTTTATTTCTTAGTTAGTAATTCTAGTTCTGACAAATTACAAAAATATGTAATGAAAATAATGAAGTTATTTTATGAAAAAAAAATTCCTCCAAGCTATATCGAAATTTTGATATCTCTACATGTAAAATGTTGTCAAACTCAGTCTTCCTGATTGCAAAACAAGGGGCTATTATGTGCTTTTTAACTAGATCACAATCAGGTCAGTCAATAATAAAACATGGTAAGTCAATTCCGGTAGAACGAACTTTTTTCAAGATGCAAATGTTACGTCATTCATTTGAGTCGACTTTACATTTTAACAGTATCTATAAACTCTTCTTCGCTACAGAGAACAAAATTGCTGCGTTATAATTCATAAAACAAGTTAGTGACTTGTTTCTGAAGGAATTACGCGTCAAATTATAATTAATGAGTCTCGTTAAAGTTCGCTCTTTTTTGGAAAATGAGGCGAACTTGAAATGTAGGGTGAAGTTAACACAATGCACGAGCATCCAGTACGTCAGTGGTTACCTTGGAAACGAAACATTTCTTCTCTTGATGAGAACGTCATGGCAGCCACTGGTGACTAGTTGACACCTCTTTGACGTAAGTAAAACAAAACGGTAGTGTTTTATGTAACTGCTGTAGAAATAAGACGAAGAAAAACGACTTTAAGTGTCCATGCTCATTGATTCCACTTGTCAACATGTCTTAAAAGGGTCTTGTTACTGGAAGCGAATTAATAACACGTAAGAAAAAACTAAAGTGTCTTGCTGAAGCTGAGACATTCGTAGTATAAAGCAAACAGGAGTTTAGAAATAAAATAAAATGTATGTATATTTCTCAAATTAATAAACGTTTTATTTGTTTATTGATTTTGAGTTTCATTAAGCCTTGTAAATGAACACAACACAAAACCTTTTCGGTCAAGAATAACTGTGAAAGTTGTAGATTATCGAACCGTTTCATCAGTTTATAAGTTTCCTCAAGAAAACTAGTTTCAAATTATAGCATAGTCTTTCCTTTATTCTCACTTTTACATACAAACTGGAAGTAATTTGTAGTTGTCCTGAGTTTTTCTTTGAACGAATTTCAAGGAATAGAAGGGAAAGCTTTACTACGTGAAGCTAATACCTTATTTATAGCAGTCACTTATTATTTTCAAACATATTTAATATTAAATGTTTCAAACAATAAGCTACTTTTGAACTTTAGGGCTGAAAACTACAAAATCAAAAATATATTCTCCTTAATTAAGGTTTAACTGTGATGTTTACAGTGCTAAGTAAGGAGAAATTTGACTGTGAGTTTAACGTGGAAGACAAATCATAGTGGAGAAACTTAATTTCACTGTTGTTTTCACCATCAGAACAGCATAATTATCAGCAAAAGTTGCCCACAATTAGGCTTAAGACGTTAATCCCGAATTTTAATACTTTTGACAACACAAGTAGAAAGTTACTCAGAATTAAAGAGAAATAATCAGCAATGTGTCAAACTTTTGATACATTATTTGTCGCCTAAAAGCAAGCATTTCCATATAGCCTTAGAATGGTTTCTCCAGTTATATATTCTTCAATTATATAGTTATGCGCTTTACAACAGACAAGCAAGTATTGTAAGTACACTGGCGTATAGCCTGTTAAAAATGACGGGGAAAGTACTAATAGCCATACTTCCACCACATGCTATTACTCTAACCTGACATCTCACAGTTAACAGAAATAACTAAATACATTTTGCGAAATCAAACTTGACCAACAAGGAGGTAGAAAAACGAAGTCGAGACAGTTAAATATCGGAAAATTCCTTTGTGAACCAATCAATTAAGATCATTCACGAAATGAATTTGTGGCGTATTCACAGAATAATTATTGGTAAAAATCAGTTGGGTTAGCAGTTGGGTTATTTAAAAAAGCTAGTGCGTTTTTGGCAACATTATGTTCCAACAATGATTTTCATGTCATGTTATACAAAAGTGTAACCTAATATTGTTGTTAGTCTGTGTACTGAAAGTATAGAATTAAATGTACAGGCAACAAAACTGGAAAAATGTTTGTTGATGTCTTGAAATAGAGTCTCCGTTGATTAAAGAGATTTGTTTCTATTAGAAACGTTGATGATATAATAGAAAATAGCTTAATTCAGAAACGATTTAAGTTTAATATTCAATTGATATTTTTACTTTATATGATAAATTGTATGCAGTTTGCTTTACGCTAGGTGATCCCACACTATGCCTTTACTTTAGGTTTATTACGCCAACACTCACTACACTTATAAGGTTTCCAGACATTTCTCCCCTCATGGCTACCTTGCACCTCCATTACTAAAATCGTAATGGGTAGACAATAACAGAACAATTCTATCTGGATAAATGCATTTTTACTTTTTATGACTCTTAAATGCAGGTTACTTTCGCAATTATTGTTTAGGTGTTATCTGTACTAAGTTTCTGAGACTGTTTTGCGGAGCTAAATGAAAAGATATCAATTTCCACCTGTTTTAAAATATGCTGATGACAAACTGAGAGTAACAGCACTTTACGTTAAAAGTTTCTAAGCTAGTGATGAAATAATGTAATGACATAATTTTACAAATTGGAAAATGAATCCTGATTACACGCTATGTATATATATATCGATATCTGAGTTTGAAGTTTTGTTAAAAACATTCTGACTACAAATTAAATAACATTACCTGAATATGAAGGTTTCTAGGCAGTCTCTAAAACACATTGCATGTTGAAACTTGAATATCTATGTTTAAAATTTCAAGTTGAAAATAAAAAGAAAATAAGTGACATTTCAGTTTTGGATTTTTAAAGTATCTCTTAACCACAAGTTAGGTAACGATGGATTTCCAAACTAGATGTGATAAAAGAAACAACTAAATAAAGATATTGCATTTAAATGATTCTTAAAGCAGTCCTGATCACAAGTTAGATAAAGATATTTGGGCTTCATGATTGCTAAAGTAGTCCTTACGAAAAGCTAAGTGAGGATACATGTATTTGAAAGTTGCTGATATCATTGGCAGTGAAATACGAATAGGGAAACGACGATGTTAAACTATTATTATATCTTTTCTAATACGCTTTTCATGGTCATCTTAGATACTTGGAAGTGCGAGCGACATGCTGCTCTGACACAAGTAAGCATAACGTTTGATAAAACAGCCTGGAGAATCTCGCAGCGTTTCAATAATTACCTCAGCTTATTTTCAACAAATCAGCAATACAGTACAGGAATTATTCAGCAATAGCGTTCGTTTTAATGGCAATCTCTTTGCCTTCTCTTACTTAATGTGTGGCACTAAAAATACTACAGAAAATCACACTTGTGTTTTTACAACTCCGTCTTCCTTTATTTTCCCTTTCCGACATTGGGCATTATCAGTCATATTTTCTTAGGGTCACTGTTCAACTACTTCTGAATGGCTATAGATGTAATTAACGTCTTTTTACAAACACTTAACAAATACTTTACTTATTTAAAAAATTTTATAAAGGTATTTTTATTCTCTGTGGCTTCTGACAAAAACAAAAACTTTCGGTTTGTCAGAATCGTTCCTTTGTTATAAAACGGTATTATAGCTTGCAAAGATTTTGTCTAACCCTTTTTAAAATGTTTTCACCCTTCTGAAAAGTATATATATGTGTGTGTGTACATAGATATAAACTAACGGCTTCATTCCACTCTACCATTGGTTACTGGAAACAGTCGCGTTCTACGTTGAAACTACTTTGCTCCCTGTTGATCAATATTTGCCAAATTTGGAATAAAGGTCTGCTTGTTGCATACGAAGATACATGCAAACTTGCAGTTTCACATTTTGTGTTTTGCAGTTTTTATGTATATGTTTTTCTACATATAAGGGAAGCAGCTTTCATTAATCACAAATTCACATAATCCCCGTCCAGGGAACGGGGAATCCAGCTAGTTGTAAATAAGTATCCTCTCAATTTCTGTGACAGGTTAATAACGTAAGTAAAGATACTGATCTGTTTTAATTCTTCTGTAGTTATTCCACATACGTTTGGAACATTTGCTTTGAAAAAGAAAAAACAACCATAACGACATTTAATTACTTTAGGTATTGATTTGAAAAAAAATTTCTCGACGTTCTTATGGATTTAGGATCATGAATATTTAGTAAGAATGGATACAAAGTGTTGTATGATATTCTAGATCATAACACGTACGTGCGTGCTCATTTATTTCGCAGCATCTCGAATGACCAGTATATTACGTTTTTCTAAATTTCACTGGAATTCGTGAATACAACATAAGCGTCCCCCGGAATATCGCCGTTTAAAACAGCGACAACTTTCTAGTGAGGACCCACAACTCCAGGTGCATTTCTTCTAGTGTCTTGTTACAGAGATCTGTCAGTAGGTCGGGGTGAGACTTCTTCCTTGATTACACACGTGGACAGGGGATCAAGCTTTCTGTACTGTCGGTAGAGCATCTTACACTGTTGAGATCCGAGTGATGAAGTTACGTTACTGTAAGAACGTGCTTCTGTTTCAGTAACTTACCCAGATTCTGTTTTTCTTGGTCGTATATGACCAAAGATTCAAGAGTTTTCTTCTTGTTTGAAATGAAGAAGTGTCAATCGAATAAATACTATGATTATAATAGTTAAATAAATTATCACTATAAAAAAAATATTGTAAATAAATGAAAACAATGATTACACTCCTCAAATGATTTACCATACCCTGTGATGTGTACAATGCTATTTTTACGTTTTCTTTCTACTATCTGATGGTTATTTGTTTAATAACGTCTGGTCAACAGCAGGATAACAAAATACAGATCAAAAGTAAAATAATTTACCTTAAGTAACTTATAAATTAAATTACCAAATTGAGTAATATAAACTGAGAGTAAGTATTAAATTTTATAAACTAATACACCACAGTGAGAAACCAAATATGAAAACCCACTCGACAAACATGATGTGAGTGACATTTCGGTCGTAATTCTATTATTATTTTAAAATATTCTGCTAGATTAAAATATTTGAAATACTCTTAAGTAATATGACCAACCAGTAATAATTAGAATTAACTGGGGAAATAGCTGATTATAAGTGAAAATATATATTTGAGGAACTCTCGACTATTTGAAAAATGATAGGATAATCCGAGACAAAAAAAAATTGTAGTATGCAAAACAAGTTTCGTACGACCAAATAAATGAACAAATTCAGAGGAAGAAATTCCATTTATCATTAACTGTAAAAGGCTTATACCTTCTGTTAAGAACGCTTTCACTCTTCTTTTGTATTTTATTTGGTAATACTCAACAATATATATAGTCGCTTACCAACAAAATATCACCTGATTGTTTGTTTTTGAATTTCGCGGAAAGCTACACGACGGCTGTCTGCACTAGCCGTCCTTAATTTAACAATGTAAGACTAGATGAAAGGCAGATAGTGATCATCACCCACCGCTAACTTTTGGGACACCCTTCAAACAACGAATAGTGGAATTGCCTGTAACGTTATAACGTCCCCATGGCTGAAAAGACGAGAATGTTTAGAGTGATGGGGATTCAAATCCGCAACCCACTAATTGTTCTTGTGTCAATTATGCCAACTGTAGTGTTATGTTGAAAATTTAATATTCATGTTAATTTGTTTTAAATGTTTTTTATTATTTTCTCTTTTCGATAACTTCGGTGATATAACACTAGAACAGTTTAAGTTAGAATTTTAATGACGTTGAGCGGTAGCGAAAAGCAAAATAAAATATACCAAGTAGTGTTTCAGCTAAGCCTTACGCTAAGTTCATAAATTATGTCTTATACTTAAATAAGACTACAAATAGATCTACTATTTATCATAAACTTTGTGCACTTTTTTGCAATATTTTTATCCACATTTCTGTCAATTAGTCCTTTTTGTATTCCGAATCAGAGATGTGTAAACATTCTATGCCACATCAATTACTACCCAAAAAAACCCTCCGAACAATACCCGAAATCGCCACTTCGGGAGGACTATACTTTGCATAGTCAGTATTTTTCCTTAGAAATCCAAGAGTTTGATTTACTGGCTCGGTAACTGTTTGGAAATCTTGTCGATTTCTAATATTAACATAAACATTGTACACATGCGATGATTATTAACATATATCATAAGAGACTTAATAAGTTCAATAGTTATATGATTTTACTCATATTCTTCATTTATAAAGAGATATAAAGATAGTATTGGTCTGAAAGAGTATCTTATAATATATTGCTATATTAACAACATTTACAGAAGAAGCGATGTTGAATTTCTACATATCTCTACTAGTTGTAAAAACAACAGCTAGAACAAAACAGAACTGAATTTTCTACAGATATTTGTATGACACTGTTTAATCAATGAAAGAAAAATATGCAAAACCATTACAATTGTGAAATAATCCTTTAAGTAAACAATTAAAATATTATGTATGTGAATAAGCACACTTAATAATATATCAGAATGGCATTTTATTCGAGAGTGATACGTTGGCAATCTTCGAGTGACCTCACTCACGAACAAGACTACAGTGACGTTATCCACATGTAGCATCTGAGCTTTTAATAATTTTGTTGTGTTGAGCTTGCTTCGAATGTAATGATTTGAACTGACATATAAAAGCTTATTTTTTCCCGTCTGACCACCACTAAACGATGTGCCACATGTCTGCAGCATCATTTATATGGTTTTCTGCAAACACTGTACGAGATAATTCTTTTTTAGTAATAGCTTCATTCTTGCCCTCACAAGCAAGGTTTTCGGTTGTGATGTCGTTGTATGAACATTGACTCCCATCTAAGACATGGAACTTTGCAAATATTTCAAAGCCACTGGTGGACTGAAAGTCACTGTGGCACCCCTATCCTCTTTCCTTTTTGCTTGACTACGTAGTACGGGAGGACGGCTTGATTTGGGTAGAGACAGGTGGTATGAAGCACATTCAATTTCTTAATTATACACCTTGTCATACTCAACGGCATAACACCAGTTTTAAATTTTTTTAGTAACCTCCTCCTGATCTGTGCTTTTCTGCCACTGACTTTTCCTGACTTGTTTCGAAAGATCTTTAGTCTTTGTGGTTGGTTTATAGTATTACTATGTGTGTTATGGCTTAAACAGATTATGCATTTACTCTGAACCATTTCGATTAGACACAGACGGAGACAATTACGCTACTTTTCTGACTTTTGCACATAAACTGATTTAGGGATGATGCAGGAAAGGGGTTGAATTGTTATGGAATTGAAAATATTTTAATATTTTTTGAAAATCTATACCTAACTTACTGATAGAATATCATTATTCTTCAATTTTTTCAGTTTAGAATAGATTGTTTGGGTTCTAAGTATAAAGTCCCATTGAAATGGTTCCTGATTCCAAGCTCAGATGAGGATAAAATATGTAAACTTTGCAGTTCGGATAACATATTGATAAGATAATTAAAATACAAATACGAGAAATAACGCCAGCTGAACTTACATGAATAGCGCTATTGCCTCCCTTATAATTAATTCCGAGTCTGTACCAGTGTGACAGTGCAACTTTCAGAAAGTCAGTATAATTTATCATAGCGGTTATTACAAATAATTGTTTATATACAAAAGCTTTACAAACTTAGAAAATTAATTATGTATTCTACCTGGTCTGGAACTGAATATTTTATTGTTTTACTATGACAAAATTAATTTTGAGTTGATAAACTAGTTAGCTCTGTATTCTTGGCTGGCCTCACGCCATTTACAAACTGACTTTTCTCCGATGAAAATATCTAATGCTCTCATAGAAATACTAACGTCTTAAGTTATTTGTCTGATCTTAAAAGATTTATAGTTCAAAATCTATAAACGTTTTTGGTCAAATGTCTCTAGGTTTTCCAATTAATAAGCGTTTATCACATTTATAGCTTCCAATTTTTTTTAGTATGCCAACTGTAGCAAACCAGCAATATTAAACTGCCTCTTTGCGATGCGTTGACAATCTTTTATAAGCTTAAAAGAAGAGTTTCTCGAAATTTCAGTTGGAAATCATTAGTATTTTACATACAAACATAATACATTGCTGATTCTTATACTCGAAAATCGTTAATGAATTTAGAGAATAGGCGTGACTTTCGCAATACAGATTTAATAGTATAAGTAACATGCATTTCAAAATATATATTAAACTGAGAAAAACATAGATAGATAAAAAGTCTTTCTCTCATTACTGTGTCTCGAGCTCAGTTTAAGAAATTAGGGCAAAAGCAAATGAGTTACACATTCAGAGGTCAACATTATAGAATTGTGAAACTTTTTATCCATCTATGTTTTTCTCAGGAACATTACCAAAAACACCTTCAACACCCTGAGTTATAACAAACTCATTAGCGGCAGAAGTTGAACCTAAAGCCAGTATACTTTCTAACAACAATGATCGAGTCACT
Source organism: Tachypleus tridentatus (assembly GCF_004210375.1). Classification (NCBI taxonomy): domain Eukaryota; kingdom Metazoa; phylum Arthropoda; class Merostomata; order Xiphosura; family Limulidae; genus Tachypleus; species Tachypleus tridentatus. Next base: position 131,430,015 of record NC_134834.1, on the reverse strand, counting down.
TTGTATCACGTAAAACACGTACGAGTATGGGATTAGCAGCGTCATTTGTAAAAGACACAGAACCAATAGCCACAAAAGGTTTAAATTCTTCCATAACTACATCAACCTTGATATCAGTGACCAAACCAACATCACGTAATCTGATAAAACTACGTCAATATGTGGAACACAAATGCACTGCATGTTACCTCGTTTTCTTTAATTGTTTTATAAGTTTCTGACAATATAGTCTATAAACAGTGGCTGAACAATAGAAAAGTTGATTGGACAGGATTGGTAAAATAAAAACGGAACACTAAGTGAGTCTAGATAATCATAACATGCAAACTATATTAATTGCCATATAAAAAGTCAACCAGTCCAAAACTATATACCTCATAAACATTGTTTGTTTTGTTTTTGTGAATTTCGCACAAAGCTACTCGAGGGCTATCTGTGCTAGTCGTCCCTAATTTAGCAGTGTAAGACTAGAGGGAAGGCAGCTAATCATCACCACCCACCGCCAACTCTTGGGCTACTCTTTTACCAACGAATAGTGGGATTGACCGTAACATTATAACGCCCCCACGGCTAAAAGGGCGAGCATGTTTGGCGCGACAGGGATGCGAACCCGCGACCCTCAGATTACGAGTCGCACGCCTTAACACACTTGGCCATACCGGGCCTACCTCACAAACAAGCAAGAAAATAGTTTCAATGGTACATGTGGAAGTATGTGATATAATTTAACGAGTTGCTTTTTACCCTTTTTTTTTACTTACAGGAGAGTAAACGTTAAGAAAAATATGCATCACGTTTTACCCTGCTTTTATTATCCCGACAGCAAATATTGCTGGAGATAATGTAGTAAATAGGGTAGGGAACATATTCGTTGTCAGAAACATGCCCTTGGATATGTTTAGAAAAATTAAATATCTGGAGTACAGCTGAGTACTGTTGATAATCATGTTCACCCTATGATACTGTATTTCTACCTCAAACTTAAAAAGTAGCAATCTATCACATTAACTTCAGTCATTATCCTTGGATAGTACAGTCTCTGAATCTTAATTCAACTAAACATTTTTCACATGAACTTAAATGTTATCCTGTGATTATCTGCTAACGTCCGAGTTAAATGACACTCTTCGGGGTTAGTTGTCTAAGTATAGGCAAGGTTGCACATGAAGACTGCCTAGATTGGTTTCTAAATCGTATACTTTTGAAAATATATAAAGTAATATTTTCTGTGTCTAGTGGTTTGTCTCAGGATACTCATTCATAAGTCGTAAAGGCCAGCTTGTAAGATACAATTACTAAATTTGAAAACCAGAGATTTCTCAAATATATAGTTGTAATTCGTGAAGGACCCAACTGTAAATAAAGCCGGCTGAGAAATCCTTGAGGACCCTATAAAATCATCATCTCGAGACTATAATACCTTTCCACACACATACACCTGCTTAAATATTAAATGAAACACAATACACGCGTTATTTTATTTATTTATAACTTCTTATATTACGTAAGAAGAGTAGAATTGGGCTAAAGAGAACACAATATTCTTGCTCCAAGGTTATTACTCAACAAATAGACTAAAACAAAACAAATAACCTGGTGTCCTACAGAAAACATGGCGCATTTAATTCAGGTCTCGAATTCAATACATCAGAGCTCCAATAACTTCACAATGTTGCATTGATTTGTAAATTTATATTTTGACGTTCAAGATATTCCTCGACTATAAAATAATAGCGTGTACATATTACAATCTTTGTGAATGCACGTTATTCTTAGAAAAAATGTTAGTTGTAGAGAAATAACAGCTCGTACAATTTGTTTTTCGTTTTTAAATATGATTTATTGAACACATAGGGTAGACTTATTGATATATATGTTTTTTATATACATATATGTACAAACATACATACACGTCTATATATGAATTATTACAAAAGGTACATCAGCTTACATTTCAAAGCACATTATTTATCACACAATAACTTTCGATGATTTCACAAAAGTACATAATTAAATCCTTTTCTTGCATAGCTACATTATACTCTATGGAATAAAAATTAAATATTGAAATATATAATTGTATATGTATATAGCGTTACATATATGCACAAAATATGTTTATATTGTAACCCGCAGCGGATGTCGATTATGAGATTTAATGTTTTAAGGCTTTTAGTTTAACAATTACCCACAGAGAGCACTAAGCTTTAGAAAGGTCGTTAAGATATCGTAGATTAATAGAAGTTTCGTCTCTGCACTGTTTTATATCCTAACATTACATTCAAATGGTCACAATGTGGGAAATACGACAGGATGTAACATTTAGGGGCTAAATTTGCACTTCAGTATTAAAGACTATTCTTAAAAAATATTTGATTTAATGGAATCCTTAGTCAAGAAAATGTACGATAAAACCATATCTAGCACTATAATACTCACTGCTGTCTCGTACAAAATAACGTGGTGACATGTTTACATGACATACTAATCACCTGCTTATATAACCTTGAAAATGGTTTTGAAACGCAACTCAGTTTTTTGACAAAGAAAGCTGTTAAAAAACGGCCTCCTGCGTTAATATCAGTAGTTTGTTTTTCTTTCAAAATCCATTTAGTAGTGAGAAAAAAAAACATTAATTAGCAATGCAGATCAAATTCTACTATCTTTTATATTTGATTAAAACTATCTTAATTTCTGTGTAACTTCAGTTGATGGTGGCCAATGTTGGTAAGTGATGAACATAACTTCAAGCTAGAAGAGCTGAAATGTCCGTTAGACCAGTTTGGACTAAATATTTCTCATACACTGTTAACCTCGCGTCTGCTTGAGCACTTTTTAAAATAACAAAACGCTATTAATTATAAAATGTCTAAACATTACATCTTAAGCTGTTCTCTCTCCTTAGCAAATTCCTAATGGTTTGATTTGTTTTGAATTTCACCCAAAGCTAGTCGAAGGCTATCTGCACTAGCCGTCCATAATTTAGCAGTGTAAGACTAGAGGGAAGCCAGCTAGTCATCATCACCCACCGTCAACTCTTGGGCTATCTTTTACCAACGAATAGTGGAATTGACCATCACATTATAACGACCCACGGCAAAAAAGGGGCAAGCATGTTTGTGTGACGGGGATTCGAATCCGCGACCCTCATATTACGAGTCGAATGCTTTAAACACCTGTCCACGCCGGGCCAATTCCTAATGAAATGAGTAAACATTTAATAACAATACGTTAATCTTAAAAGGATCACTGCAAGACTACGGAAAATATCGTTAATCTGAGGCAGTATTGGAAATGTTTTGAAATTTGTTCATTTTGGATCAATTGTCAACATTTGCAGTAAGTTGACATTCATGGCTTGTTTTTTGTTTTGTTGAATTTCACCCAAAGCTACTCGATAGCTGTTCTCTAGCGTTCTTAATTTAGAAATAATACCAGAAGGAAGGCAGCTAGTCAACACCAACCACAGTAGCTCTTAGTTTTCTTTTCAAAAATAAAAATTCGGATTAGCCTTCCCATTATAACGCCCTCATGGCTGAAAGGAGACGAGGATGTTCAGTGAAGAGTTTCAAATCCACAACCCACAGAATACGTGTCGAAAGCTCTAACCCCTAGACCATGTCAGTTCTCGATCGTGCCTCAACAACATAAACTACAGCTGTTGTTAAGCAGAAAACAAAATTACGATCAGTTGTTTCTGATATGAGTTCCTATCTCCATCAGCCATTCACTTAAATCAAAATAATTTATAGTTTTAATAACAAGCGATATTTAATAGCCGCTATATCAAAATTTACCTTGCACCTTATAAAAAAACTTATCGACTATGACCCAAATAAATTATTATAGTGTTATTCTTCTCTCATAGTTTTAATCAAAACAGACTTTTACTATGGTAAGAATACTAATACAAGCTAGTCCAAACTTCCTCTATAATTATTACGCTAATTTTTATTAAAGGAAAAGTTGTTTTTACTGATGTAAAATCTATTTTAAAAAACAAATCAAAACGCATACTATGAATAATGTCTATTTCCATAATAGTAAGAATACCATATAGGCAAAAGGTATCATATCTCATGTTTATTTAGTCATAATCGAAATTCGCAGTGAAACTACGACGTGTCCCAACATTGTAGGTATAAAATGCTATCTCTTTCAGGTTGATATATAAATATATCTGTGCACAGTACATAAACATGATACGACACACACACTTATAACAGATAAACAAGAACTGCAGCTGTGAATTAAATGTTATCTATAAATAGAAGAGATTTCAGTGTATCATAAACGACTTTTGAACCGCCCTCTATTTAATTAACAATAAATATGCTTGTTTCGAATACTCGAGCATAGCTACACAAGAGTTATATGATGACAGACTAGAAGGATATGTTAGACAACTTCATTTATCGCCAACAGTTGGACTACTCTAATGGAATACTAAGATTTAACTGCTACGTTTTCTAACACATCCATGGTTCTTACAATGAGCAGGGGGGGGTGCTATTTCGGCAATAGGATGCGAACCAGGGACCTTAGAATTCAGTGGTTGGAACGCTAACCATTAAACGACGCTGAACCCAAATTTAGATTATTATTTGGATCATTTCCGGAACAAATACACAGCTTAATTTGCAAATGCTCAAAAAATGATCAAAGATCAAAATACGACAGATGTCATGTTGGTCTTAATAATCGTAAAAAACAAACACCTCTAAGTAGGATTTGATACATGTGACCATAATAAAACTAAACTTAGCTAGTTTCAATAATAATAATAAAATTTACTACATCACACAGTGTTTATATATTGCTTAAAAACAAGATCTGAAACCTCGCTCGTCAAAAATATCCAAAACTCAAGTAGTGCACATTAAATGAAATTTTATACTCCCAAGTATCATTGACCAATTAATTTATTTCTTTTTATACACTTACACAGGACGTTGAAACAATTGACGATTAAATAAAGTAAGTCTTTTCAGTATATCAAGATTCTATCAATTCAACGAGAGGAGTCGTCACTTCAAAAAATAAGTTGAGTAAATAACGCTTGTGACTCAAATAAACTTGAAACTATTCTGTACATAGGAATAAAATACAGGTTTATTTTCAAAGGTAAGCAAATAATCGTTATCACATCTATACAGACAATAAAGATACTTTCATAGCCTTTCCACCACAATATGGAAAGATGAGAATTTCCGTTCGTTTTCACGTGACTTCGCCCACAATCCATTGCACCTATTCATACTAGTTTGATGCGTATACGCACGTTTTGTTTTCTTGTCGATTGCTAACAAAATGTCTCCGAAGTAAACAAGTTTTTCGTTGATTAACCTTCCGATTCCCCAGGTAATCATCTCCTTTACTGACTAGTGTAAACCAAAAATTTCTGTCAATCCGAGAAAGACAAGAATCCTTCAGCAAGGCGAAGTTTTTCTCCAGCCCTCTAACCTGATCGACTTATTATTTATCTTTGTGATTCATGGAATGCCGAAATTAGTGTCAAGTGTCCTACCTCTAAAAGCCCAAATAATATATTTTCTATTTTTATTAGAAACGTCGACCCTTTTATCTTTCCAGAGAACATCCAGCACTCGCTTGAAGCAACCACGGAATCCAAACTTCATGCTATCCACCGGATCTGGTCCAGAATCACACAACTTTCCACCGAGATCATGAAGATTGTAACCACCACCAAACAAGTAACTGACTACATTCTAATTAATTGCTGTTTTTTTCTCATTCATCTTCAGTTTAACAAGCCCACCAAGCCTGACTCACGACCACTTCTTTCAAGGAGACTCACGCCGCCGCTCCCAGTCTCACTTATCACTAATTTAGCTTTATCTATCCTACAGGTTAACAACAACTCCACGCAGACGAACACACACGTTTGCCTAACGAAGAAAACAATAAGCACCAACACCAAATTCAGGCACCACCAGTCTTAAAGTTAGCAACTACCATAGCCCAGACCTAAACCACAAGTATCACTACAGCCAACCCATTGTCCTGTACTGAAAACCAGCCAGGAGACCCAAAACTGGATTATCAAGAAAGACAAAAGAAACTCCAGATCGTTAGCGAACAAAAGCCACCCTTCACCCGATCGCTATACTGATCAAGCACGGCCCAGAAACCTTCCGCTATGATATCGGGAACTCTTCTTCCTTGCGAGATGATACAACCGATTTTTTTTGTTGCACAAGATGTAAAAAATCCTTAACATGTTTTATTATATTATTAACCTTATTCTTTCTATCACCTATAGTGGGTACGGTAAGAGTATTTTATTTGACGCTCTTTCCACGAAAGTGGGTTTTCTCGGGGTAACTTCATTTCTAATCCACAACAAAATTATCGCCTTTAACCGCTGAAGAGTCCGTGATTCCTGCCTTGAAAAGGTGGCTTCTCATTTAAAACCAATGCCCAAGCAAATCTTAAGTAAAAAGCCCTGTTCTAAAAAATCACAGCCTATCTTCTAAGACTCTAAGCTGTTTGTACCCCTTTAATACAGGAATTCGTTATTTTGCCACAGTCTTGGTCTCCGTCACCTTCCAAGGACCACCTAGCCATCCTCTACGCTAACATCGCTGCTCAGGCAAGTCAGCACTCCTTCTCTACTTTCCGTCCTGTTTCACAGCTTTCCATATCCGGTTTTAATGTAAATTTAGATCCACCTCAAGTAATTTCGTATCTATCATACCATCTAAGTAATACCATTATTCTTTCCCAGTAGAACCAAACTTTAATTCTGTGAGCGGGGCTGAAGAGAAACGAACATTTCTGAGTGCACCTAGTTTTCCTCGCAAACCCCAGACTTACGAGATAAAAAAATAGAAAAAACATTGATAAGTTATACTGATCGATTGACTTTCGCGGGATGCTTATTCAGGCATTACTGTAGCGACCAGAGACGGGAAGAGTACAATGGCTAAAATAATAATAGGGTTAAGGTGATAAAAAAATAAACAAAAATTAGAAAAAAAAACACGTGAAATTAATGGCGCCATTCCTTTAAGTGAACTGAATCATAGAAAAGACAACACAAGTTATATGAATAACAATATCGTATCAGTGAATTAAAGTTCAAAACAAAATATTTTTTCACGACAAACAAAATAATGAAGCATATTGAAAACGTTCAATTCAATGTATTTCAATATGCGGTTATCAAAAAACTATTCAATAAATTCGACATCATTGAAATAGTACGATAATTATTGTAGCAATATAAATTCTCTACATAAATATCAATGACATACCAAATTTTTTGTCTTTATAAAAATAACATGTTTTTCAAGTTAAATAATAACAAATAAACATCCATAATCAAACGGCGTAACATGGCCAGGTGGTTAAGGCACTCAACTCATAATCTTAGGGTACCGGGTTCGAATCCCCGTCACACCAAACATGCTCAAACATTTAGTCGTGGTGGCGTTACAATGTAACGGTCAATTCCACTATCCATTGATAAAATAGTAGCCTAAGAGTTGGTGGTGATGAATACTTGCCTTCCCTCTAGCCTTACATTGTTAAATTAAAAACGGCTAGCGTAAAATCGTCCTTTTCTTAGTTTACTGGTGCCATAAAACAACGTAAAACTTTGGTTATAACCTCTTCTTGCTTGTTTATGGGATGTGTTGACTGACGTTTCGGCTTCAATTGTGAGGTCTTTTTCACGTTTTAACAAGTTCTATTTTGGGCATTTACTACAAAAGAAAATAAATAATTGGTTAAAATTCTTTGGCGCTTCTGTAGATGCTCAAAGTTGAAAATTTAGTTTTCAATAAACAACGACTCAATGTAAATAATTTCAATTGTTTCCACTCTCAAAAATACAGTAAAATATGAAATGGCTCACTGTGCAGAATGGAAAAAAAAAAAACACCTACACGATGAAACTGAAAACAGTCTCAGACATGCAACTCTTCTGAAGACGACTCGGTAAACATGTCAAAACATATTGAGTTTACGAGACTGCAGATTCTCGCCGATATTTTGGTTTTACATTTACAGTAAGTTATCTAGTATTTTATCGTATTTGTGGTAGTGAAATAAGTCTCATTTTTAAAACTGTGTAAAATAAATCGTTGTTCAATGAAAATTGAATTTTTAACTTTAGACAATTGGTTATGTCAATTTTAATGACGACAAAATAACTATCTGGTGCCTTCCATGTAAATAATTATAGTGAAATTGTACATTTTTAAATTGTTGACAATTTAAAAAAATAATTTGTATTATAACCTGACTCAAAACTGATGTAAATGTAAAACAAGTTATGGAAAAACAATTTGTTTTCACAGAACTGCTACATTTTTAAACATAAAATGTCGTCCCATATATGCTCCACTTTATAAAAGTTATTTTTTCTAATTTTAAAATATCTGTATCAATGGCGTCAATTATCTAATTTTTATTTTTTTTAGAAATCTTGTTTACCTCATAATTTTTAACATATTTTGTTGTTAGTTATTTTTTAACCTTTATATGATAAATAATTTGTATGTAGCATGAGGCTCAAAAACCTGCGAGATATTTAAACGAATATCCCGAAAAGATGTTCCCATTATTTTTCATATCGCACAAAGTTATATATGCAATTGACAACCTATGCTCCTTCTAACAGAGGGAACTGAACCCCGTTGCAAATCAAGTTTATCATTAAAACTCCACGGTATTCTTCAAAGAGTAGTCCACACATTATTAAATTTCATCAAGAAATGCCAAAGTTAAGTATCTTTCACTACAATTGCAACAACTAAAGCTTTATACAAATTGATCACTGTAACCAGACATTCAACTTTTGTAATTTCCTGTCAAAATAAAATTAAACAACGAAAAATTGTTCTTGAAATGCAGAGAACATATTTCTATAGTTAACAACTGATAACACTTAATCTAATAAACATTGTTCGTGGAACATAAAAAACTATCCAAGATTCCTCACAGATAGTTCAAACACTCTGCAACTCTTAGTGTTAGTTACATTTTAATCTGATACAAGAGCCTAAGTTGTAATATAACTATGATATGTATTCGTGAAAAACTTAACAATAACGCCCAAAACAATAACAAGATTGTTCTAATTATGGTGTAATTCTGTTGTTCAGAAGTTATGTTACCTAATGGCAATTACCAAAAACTGAAAAAATATAGCTATTATATAGGTATTTAATATCAAGTCCTTTGTGAAAACAATAAAAACAACCAATTTCTTGTACTAATGGAGTAAAACTCCGTTTTTCTCTGTCACAATGGATCAGTTAATCAATTTGTTCATCAGATATCACTCAGGACATAACGTCAGAGAGAAATATGTATTTTCTCAAGTTTATGGTACATTTTGCAGAGGAACATCGTTGGAAACCCTAAAAAATAAGGTAACAAAACTGTCAAAATTTACTGAAAATAACCACTAATTATAATGACATGTACCCAAAACAAATACTCTTCCCTATGCTCAAACATTTTGTGTTTTGTTTTGAATAATGAAGAACATATTATTTATGAATTGCAGAATATTACTATTCCCAAGTAACTACCAAAAAATCCCTTAAAACATAGTTATGCATTTTATCAATTTTTTTATATTTATAACATAAATATTAAAGAAAATTGAAATAAAAACAATGTACTTCTTTATTACCTTGAACAGAAATAACTGTTGTATCACAAATATCTTAGATTTTTCTTACAATTTATTAAGATCTTATTTTGAATGTTACATCTGTATTTTACCAGACGTTGTAAGATAAACAACATTAATCCTTATGTCTTTATTATCATTTTTTAAGTCAGCATTACAAGAAGAAGATCACATATAAAGATTTTCCTACCGTTTCTTTTTTTCAAGGTAAGCTACTCGTTTTTCTTCCCGGATTCCACGGAAACAGAAATGTTAATAAAAATGCTGAAATGAATTATAAATTAATACATAAAACAAAACATGGGACAATATTTTATGCAGGAGATGATTCATTACTTGCTTTTAACTATGAATCTAACATATGAGAATAAAATTGTTCAAATGAACTCATGAAGAAAAATGTCAGTCAGTTTTTCATGCAGCAGTTAACTTGTTGCTTGCTTTCAACTAATAATCCATGTAAATAATACACTTACATTTGTCTGTTTGTGTTTGTGTAAAACTTTTATCTTAAATTTCTCAATCAAAGTTACAAATCTTATACCATTAGAAAGTTCTTTGTCTGAGAAGTCAGAATTGCATATTGACTTTACCCTTTAGGACCACCTTACCTGTTTTTTGCTTAGTCAAACTATTGAATGCAATAAGTATGGTACATGATGATACAATGTTGATGTTATCACATGATGGCTGGCTTCAATTTCAACTTCAGTTTTTTTCTATTTGTAAAATATTTCATACAAACAACATTTAGCTCGTGTGTAATTTCTTAAAAAAATGTACATTACACTAAATACAATTGCTATGTACTTCCTTGAATTATTTACATCTAAAATATGCATGCAAAGTCCATTCAAAACCAAATGCTTATCACTTCTTGAAGATGCACTCTGATATTTCTACATGATCAGCTAAATCTGCCTTCATTGCAACTTTGCATTTACTTTATTTTGCAATAATGTAGCTTTGGTTCATTTCATAGATTGCTATAAACACTTTTAAGCTGCTATTTTTATTAGTACTGGTTTTATTTTTCATTTTTGCAGGTTCTTTGATTGGTTTGGTGTTTTATGGTGCAAAGCAACTAGACTATCTGTGCCAAACATCAGGTAGAAAGTTAAAATTCAAGAAAATTATTAATATTCATAAAAAGAAATTAAGGTAAAACAAAATAAAGTTTAATTTTTGAATTGAAAACACAAACAGAGTTAAATCCAGAAAAACTGGATAGAAGTCGATGTTAAAGAGAAATGGGCCAGTTGGTTTTGAATATTGGCGAGAACAGGGTGAGAACTAATGTGAAGTGATTCCAGGGTCAGTAGAGAACTGAGCGAGTCAGTATACATAGTGAAACTTGAGTGTTGCTTAGCTTCTATATGATCCAGGACAAGAGAAACAGCATACAATTCAGCAGTGAACACAGAAATTGTAGAGGGGATTCTGCGTGCAACCACCAACTTATAACAGAGCCCACAGAGTCACCTGATTTTAAACCATTTGTATAAATAGGAATAGAAGGATGGTTTGAAAGATGTTCAGAAAATAACAGACAGTATTTCCAATCAGGAGCATCTTCTTTTCTCAGATAACTTAAAGAAAAGTCAACAGTGGATACAGCAATGTTATCCAAAGACAGACCCAATTCATCCAGCTGCACCTGGATAAGAAGGCCAAAAGGAGCAATGGCGGATCATCTGTTCTAAAAAAGCATGGCCCACCGAGGAAAGAAAACACAACCCCGGGTGGGATGGTTTGGTAAGGAACAAAGTTTCAAAGCATATAGTAAATAAAGACAGTTGCAAACAGTGGAGGTGCAAAGAAGGTTCATGAGACTCTAATGTATAAGCTCTAAAATGAGGAAGTGCAGAAAGCGCCCTTGCAGAGCCGAAGTCCTTGATGATGAATGGGGTCTAGCATCCCACAGTCGAGTTTCAATCGAATAAGAGCACGATATATCTTTAGCACAGAACATCGAACTTCTCCCCAAGTGGTGGAAGAGAGGACATGGAGAATGTTCAGTGCTCTTGTACACTTGGCCCATAGCTGCTTGATGTGTGATATAAAGGTCAGCTTATGGTCAAAGATAAGCCCCAAGAACTTAATCTCAGGTACCACAGGTAGAACAAATTTACCAATACGGAGTTCAGAATTAGGGTGAATATCCATTGGTGGCAAAAGTGCATGCAAACAGTTTTAGAGAGAAAAACATTAAAACTGTTTGCTGTTGTCCACTTCAGTATATGACTGAGGGAGGTCTGTAGCTGCTGCTCAATATACCTCATGCTGGTTGAGGGATAGCATCAGTAAGAGGGAGTTGTTCAGTGATGGCATTAATATTTATACTGAAAAGTGTGACACTCAAAACACAACCCTGTGGGGCTCCAAGTTCCTGTAAAAAAGAACAGGAAAGTGTTGAACACATACAAACTTGGAATTGCCTGTCCATTAAAAATTTTTAATAAAAATAGGCAAATGATCATGTAACCCATATAATTGGAGGTCTTACAAAGTCCCATACCTTTATGTTATATCATAAGTGTTCTCAATGTCAAGGAATACTGATACAAGATGTTTCAAGTCAAATCAGATGGTCCATGGTGTTGTATTATAAGTGTTCTCAATGTCAAAGAATACTGATACAAGATGTTATTTCAGAAAGGCCCCTCTGACTGACGTTTCAGACCAAATCAGGAATTCCATGGTGCAACGCTGTCATTGGAACCCACATTAGATTGGTGAGAGGAGGTTGTTTGATTCGAGAAACCAAATAAGACGAGCATTAACCATATTCTCTGTCTTACAGAGACAGCTCATCAAAGCAATTAGATGATAGTTTGAAGGAATCTTGGGTTTCTTAGAGAAAGGTAGACAATAGCCTGGTGCCAGGTATCAGGAAAAACATTCTCCTGCCAAATCAAGTTAAAAATAATCAGAAGAATAGCAAGAGAAGTAGGAGATAGATGGCTCAGCATTTTGTACTGTACATCATCAGGTCTGACCGATGTGCTGCTAGACCAATGAATGGTCAGTTTGAGTTCCATCACTGTAAAGGGACAACTATAGTCATAGAGGCAATCAGCTCAAAATGAAAGAGGTGATCGCTCTGCTCAAGTCTTGATGGCTAAGAAGGTGGAGAATGAAAAAGAAGTGCTAGATAGCTGGCAAAAGCTTTCATCTAGAGTATCAGGTACTTTCTGGCCATCAGAAAGCAAGATCGAGAGAGGGACAGAATTATATGCCCATTGACCTTTCGAATCTTGTCCCATATGACTTTAGAACTGGTGATAAAAGAAAGTCTGGTTGTGAACTTAATTCGAAATTCCTTCTGGCTTTGACATCCTACCCACTGAGCATGTGCATGAGCCTGTTGGAATGCAATGCAGTTTGAGAGTGTGGGATACCTAAGAAAAGTATCCTAGGCCTGTTTTAGAGCCTTCTGTGCCATGTGGCAGGCAGGATTCCACCACAGATGAGAATATCATGGAAAACAAGTCAGGGTTTTAGGAATACATTGAGCAACTGCCTGTATAATACAGTAAGTTACTGCTACCACACAGTCGTCTATTGATGGCTTACAGATGATGGCAGGATCAAGTTTTGCAAGAACAGTGAAAGAGGGACAGTTTGCTCGATCCAGCTTCTATTGGGGCATATGGGTCAGGTGGTATTGACCATGGCTAGTCTCTCTCAAAATTATAGGAAAATGATCACTGCCTCATGGATTATTGTCAACTCCCCATGGAAAATGGGAGAATAATGAAGGGGAGCAAATTGAGAGATCAATAGCAGTAAAGGACTGACTAGGTGCATGAAAATAAGTAGAAGAACCAGTATTGAAAAGAGATAGGTTGTGATTAGTCCCCCAGGATGAAAAAGGGAGATGGCAAATGTTAAATGAGAGCATCAAGGTCTGATTGATCATATGTCTTTCCAGGTGACAGGTAAAGAGAATAAACAGTAATGGTATGACCCAAGGAAACACAGATGGCTAAAGCCTGCAAGGGTGTGTCGAGTGGCAAAGACAAGGCTGGCACTTGTTGATCAACCAACAGTGCCACCCCTCCATGTACTCGTCCATCACACAGCCTGTCATTTCTCTACAATGAAAACTGTAAAGAAAGACATAAGGAGGGTAGGAAGCAATCAGTGCTTTGATTTGATTAGAATGTAAACCTTGACAGTTCCATTGTATCAAGGTAGCCATTTTTATTTATGTGTAAGTGAACTGGGTGGAGAGACCACATTTATTTTCTTTATTTGAGGGAGGTCTCTCAACTTCCCTGGATCCTGCCCTGGGTCATTTGGGCAGGTTTATGTTGTTGGAAGAGGATTCCAGCAACTAAGGATGCAAATGGATGATCATTTTGTATCTTGAGGTGGGAGATGAAGATGTACCTGAGGATATGTCCATACCCAGAACCAAAGGAAGTGGATCTTGGTGGTTGCTGGAATGAATGTTAGGAACAGAGATGGGTGTTGAAGTTGATTCATCAACTTTTTTAACCATGAAGATCAAAAGACTTTTCATATGGTTTGAGAATGATTCTTTTTGAGGCACAGGGAGATCCATCTGCACTCCCACTGTAGTAGTGGAATGAAGTGCAGCAGCATATACCAACACAAGATGATGGACAGCAACTTTAGAGCCTCACGGTAAGTAATGTTGAATCGTCTACAAATGCTGCACCTCTTTTTATTCCAACCATTTAGGGTAAGAAGAAAAGTAGGATGGGTGAGAGCTATTGCAATTGATGCAATGATGGTCCATTTCAAACTCACAAATATCGTGGTCCTTGCCACCTCAATGAGCACAAGTTAGGGAAACATGATGTGATGCCTTTGAGTGACTGAACTGCTGACACTGCAAACATCTGAGAGGGTTTGGAATGTATGGCCACACCTTGCAATTAAGGTAACCTGTCTTGATAGTGGCAAGTGACACAGTGATGTAAATGTTAAAATGAGGACATTGGTTGGCATCATAATTCCATCTTTACGAGTGGAGATACACCTCACTGCAGAAATTCCTTGGGTGGAGAAGGCAGCGAGAATCTCTGACTCAGGGGTGTTACTCAAATCCCTCTCAACAATAACTCCTTGTGACAAATTCAAAGTAGCAAGAGGCATAACCTCAAGAGGTATATCCCAATCACCTTTGAATGCAAGAGTAGTTCACTGTGTTGAGATGTAGATGTTTCCACCAATATATCACCAGAGCAAAGCTTTTTCACTGACTTTGGAAAGCAAGCAAGTCCCTCTAGTCCCTTCTCAACAAAAAAGGGAGACATTTGCCCATGTTTGTCTAAAAGAGAATATAGTATAATAAAATGAGGTATAGGTGTTACAAATGGTGGAGATTGCTGCTCAGAATCTTCAAGATGTGGTCCTTTACCTATGGATTGTTTTTTTCACTATTTTACTTAAGTTTTTATTTGGAGGATCCATAATAAAAAAAAGAATTTGTCAGTGCCCACTGACCCCACCCACCATGGAACCCTACAAGTGGAAGCAGTACAATCCCAAACAAGGACACTGCAGCAATGCCAGGATTTCATGAGCACTATACCCAAACACTAGCATTAGATACAATGTCCACAACACCTGCTGAGAACATCCAACACTGGTACTTGGTTGATCCTAGCCCAAGTGGACCAGACGACTGACCCAAGGAATTCAAGGGCAAAGTGGTGTGTTAGGGTTGGACCCCTAAACCACCAGGATCCTCTCCTCCCCTTCACGGGTCACCATGCACAGCAAACACGTGGGTGGTTGTTTAGATCCCAGAGGAGGTAAACTGAAAGAACAAACCCTACCTGGGAGGTACCCTCATCACGTACAGGAATCCACACTGAGGGGACAAGTTCTTTATTTCAACTCATAAAACCATGTCATACACTGAACCCTTATAACTGTTTCACACTCTGTACATTATTATAAATATCATTACTCACTGTGTACTTTATGTGTAGTTTTATTACACTAAATTTATGTCTACATGAGTTTTTTTGTCTGACCACATTATAGTTTTCCAAAGAAACCAGGATTTATTGATTTAACACATAATGCCTCCAAGAAAAAACAATTTAAATGGCATGCATCAAAATAATATAATTAGGATAATTCAAGTGAAGGGCATGAAAACTACCACAAATGTTTTGCAGATTGGAGTTAGTCTGAGCTGTTGAGACAATAAATACTTGAATGCATAAAGCAAAATGTTGGACAATCTTTTACACAGCAATTGATTCATTGCTTGCTTTGAATTAAGAATTAGTTCATAAGGATAAAATTTCTCCAAATGTAAATAAATACGAGAAATAAAATATGGGACAATCTTTCATGAAGCAGTTGGTTTACTGCTTGCTTAAATTGCTTTCAAGTGAGAATTTAACTTATTTGGATGAAAATGCTCAAATGAAACACATATGAACACATGAAGCAAAATATGGGGCCCTGACCAACCCAAAATGAAAAAAAGAGAGACTCACATGTTCACTACCAACCTACCAGCCCTAGGAGAAAAACATTTTCTAGTCCTGTTGCTCTATTTATTTTTAAACTCTAAATTGTTTAACTCACCACCAAGATAATAAAATTTAGTATTTACACAATTCAAGTAAATTTCAAAATTTCCAAAAGATGTTTAGGTTCAAAACCTTTTCTTGTAAAAACAAAAGAGAACATTTAAAAGCTCATCTGTATCTTGGCTATCAGCATCCTTTAATGGTTTGATCTCCATTTTAACAGTGTTTGTTGTTAACATAATTAAAAAATATATATTTGCTGTTAGTTGTAACATCCTTAACCATTTGTTTCTTGCATGCCTTTTGGTGTGTTTTTTTTTTATAACCAAGTTCCTAACTTTCCTACATTTTGCAAATTTTTACTCCTTTCCATCAATTTAAATTTTACAAATTTAACTTATGGCCTCAAAATTAACTATAAAAATAATAAAATGCAATTTAGCTTTATCTCAATATGCAACAATACATACAATTTAATTAGATAGCAACCAACTCTATCACTATTCTCTGATTATTAGGTACAGAAATCCATCCTGAATAACTTCAAGAAGTCTGTCCTTCACTATTTGACTGATTAGCCCCAATCAGTGTGTTTAAGGGTAAAGTTTTCCATAATTAATGCATCTATACTTTTATCAATATCAACCTTGATCTCACTGATATCATCTGTGTGATCAGGTTGCCTATAGAAACTATCAATTAAAAACTTTCTACCCTTGAAATTCCCAAATGTAAGACCCATGCAAGTTTAATATCACACCATCCTTACTGCACAAGGTAATTGTTTGTGCCTCAGTTCCTCTATAAATAAACAAATTATGATCTATTGTTAAAAGATAGGAGACAGTTAATCTTTATGCATGAACTTGAAGGATCACTTCAAATGTTATATAAAATAATTATGACTAAGGAAAATTAACCAGAAAATTAAATGTAATGTAATTTAAAATGGTACCTACCAAGAAAGCACAAAATGGAAATGTAGCTAAATGTTCCATACCAGCCAAAACTTTCCTGTAATTTCTGAGCTGTCATAGCTCCGAACACGTTGCAAATTGCCTGAAAATATATTAAGTCTACCATAAGACTTCAAATACTTGCTTCAAAAATAAATACTGTATACAATTTAAAATTTTTCAAAACCTGGTATCTTTAGTCAGTTATTCAGTATTACTAGAGCTCCATTTTCACCCAAATATTTCCAGTAGTAACAAAAAGCTTCAGGTAATCCTAATCACATGATGTGTATACAAACTTCTCTAACTGTAAAACAAAAGCTTATGTATAGGAAATATAACTTATTTCCATCTTAATAAAAACTATACTTAGGAGGTGCTTTTATATTTTGTATTAACAAATATGTTTTAGCTACTATATTACTTTCACTTAATCAAAACAATACAATTAAATCAATATGGAAACACCATTCACAATATTAAAAATATTATCTTGCATAACACTATAAAGAAATTACTAATCAACACCATAACATGCCTAACTAGAAAAATTATTAACCAATATCATAATGTGTCTCACTGAAAAACTTAAAATTTTGGAACACAATGTGAAATAATGTGGGGCACAATATCACTATATATGACCCATAACTTATTTTAACCATTTGTGATCTTTCACTTGTACTTGTTTAGAAATATGTTACATTCCTTACTTATAAATTTCAAATGAATGTATCTTGCTTTGTGTTGCAGATCATCTACAGTGTCATTTTATAGAAAAATCAGACATTTCTTTCACTCATTATTTAGTTATTTTCTAAAATATTTTAAAACTACAAGTTTGCTAACTTTTTTAGTTGTCATACATTTTAGGTAGAGATTTGAGAGTAGTACAGCATAGTACCTAAGAGTCGTGTTATACTTGTAATAGAGAGCTGTGCAACAATAGAAACAGAGAAAAGTCAGCTAAAAACCACTGTGGCATGAAACAAATTAAGTGCACAAAATGGGAAAAACTCATACCACAATAATGACTATTGTGAAAATTTTCAGGTTTGGATGCCCTACCTTTGGTGATTTTAAAACTGTATAGTTTTATGGTTTGACAGTCATCAGAGGAAGGGTGTCCAAGCTTGAAATATTGTAAACAGTAAAACACCCATTTTGAAATAAGCCATTTTTTGTGGTATAAGTTTTTCCCTTTTGTGTTTTCAGAAGTAAATGAATGTCATATAATAGTAGCAATTGAGAAATGTACAACAGTAGTAACTAAGAGTCATACAACATATTTATTTAGTTTCTTAAGAGTAATTCAGTTTTATATTGTGAAGCATTTACAAAAGCTTTTCCAAAAAAATTCAACCTTTTATCCAAATTAAAAAACATAGCTATACTTTAATGTTGCTCATTTCTCTGAGGACTTGTAAAGATAAAAGTGACTATAATAACAAAGAAAAAAAAAATTTAATACAAGTTTTCAATGAAAAAATTATAAAATATTTATTTACAACCAAAACATGTGCTTTTTCTTATCTACATTTTCAAATCTAACTCAATATGCTATGTATTTTCTACATAAACATATCTATGCATTTATGGCTCTCAATACGAAAGGGTGCTACATGTAAAAATCAAGCATTTACGTAACTGAACAAGTTTCAAAGAATTTTGTTTTGAACTACGAACAAAGGAAATATTTTTTCCCATTTTCTGATAAGAGTCAAAGAGTTCGATATCAAAAAGCAATAAGATTGATGGTTATATTTGAGCATTTCTTCTTCTGTTATAATTCTTTTTCTATGCTGTGGCTAGTTTTTGTCTTTTCTAGCTGAAATAACAACATTTTTGTTTAATTTGTTGCTAACCATAACACTGTATTACAACATTACTTGTAACAGGACATTAAAAATGGTTTAGAAAAATTCATGAAAGTTTTTCTTCTTTTATAATTTTTCTTTTAATTGAAGAAAAACAACAGAAATACTTTCTTTCTACAAAACTATTAAGAGTTGTATAATCAGTGATGTCGAGAAACCCACTTGTTGAGAAATTTATATGCAAAAATGGCTCGTTTGGGTTAAGAAAATATTTTACATAGAAGAACGAACAACGTTTCGTTCTTCTATGTAAAATATTTTCTTAACCCAAACGAGCCGTTTTTGCATATAAGAGTTGTATAGTTGATTTCTCAATATTTGTCTTCTCTAATATGCACAAATTTCATCATTTTAATCATAATGTCCATATATTTAAAAAAAATTCAATCTAGCTTCTGTTGTAGCTACCTTTCCACATTATCATTCTTTTGTGATTGTACAAGTACTTAGCTGGGGATATTTTGAGCATTTGAACCTTATTTCTTCTCAGCTGTAGTACTCTTTAAGAAATAATAAGTATTGCAAATACTGAAGAAAACTTGAGGGTAAAATGTTTTTGAAAGAGAAAGACACAAGAAATAAATATATGTTAACATTTTCTTACACTAAAAATGTATTCCTGATTGGTACTTACATCCAGTCACACAAAGCTATCTCAATCCTTATTTTCCCTCTAACTATTGCTAAAAAATTTTGCATTCAATGTACCAGTCTTTACGTCCAATAATGTACATCTGTGACTACTTTCATCAACAGTATTGTACCATATATACTGGTATGGCTAGCTCACTCATTCAATCCTCAGTTTTGAGAATTTGTAAATATTAACATAAAACACCAGCAGTGGGGAGAAAGGTGGGAAGAGTATGAGTGAAAGTAAGTACCTATCAAAAATACATTCTCAGTGTAAGAAAATGTTAACTTCTGAAATGGTCTAACTTCCTCTCACATAAAGCTAGAATCCCACATATAGTGAAAGCAAAAAGGCTAGTTTAGGTGCACAAATATTAAACCAAGTTGAAAGCAATCATCCAGAATGAACAGGTGTGCAATAAGATGAAAATGACGCATGCCTGTGGGATACTGCACTATTTCTGACACGGGTATGCTCATTGCTCAGGAAATAGGAAAGTAACACAAAATGGGCAGAATTGAAAATACTAGCACAAGTGAATGTGGTAATAATTTGTACAGCACCCAAAAAGTATTGGTATTGTTATATACTCTGAAGAGCACATATTTTTTTTTTGCCACAGCCTTGTGCCCAATACTGCACCTGTGTTAAAAATCTAATCAAAAAAGCTTGTAGCAAACTATAGACACAGATGTCAGATAGGCTCAGCTGTAGCAAATTATAATAGAATAAGCTAGGTATCTATTCAACTTCAACCTAACAGAGGATGATTTGTAGCTTATCCTTGGCATCAGTAGGTTGAAAAGAGAAAAATCAGAACAACAAGAAAAGGCTAAAGCATGAGGACAATGTGATCTATTCATGATGACATCAAATGAATAAGTTATTTTGTCAAGTGCATTCCACGTAGATAAAAATAATGAGGGAAATGCAAGTAGAGTATTTTTTGTTATCCATTGACTAAGGTATTTTGTCTAGTGAGGTTTGTCTGAGAAAACACATCCAAAAGAAATGCAAGCAGGGACAGTGCCATGTTTGTTTTTATGAAATGATAAAGTTTTACTGACTTGTACAGTCTATCCAGGAAAAAAGACACCCAGAGGAAACTTATCATCAACAAATTAGGCTAGCCTGTCTTGTGTGGTCCATGCAGGCAAAAGTATCTAAAGGAAATGCAGTATATGAGTAAGTCATTTTGTCCTGTTCATCTAGAGAAAACACATTATAAATTTATTAAAATATTTTTCTTGTGCTATGCACTAGGACAAAAAAGTTATTTTATTTAGAAGTAGTTTAACCAGTTTGAGTGTTGTAGATATCAAAACTTACTCAGGAGAAAGCCTCCATGGACCATCACCTCAGTGACTGGGAACTGGGAGTGGTAAGGACTCCATGCTCCACTATAATTAAAAAAAATAAAAAAGAAAGGGGAATACAGGGAGGAGTGTGAAGGGACATCATACAAGAAACTGTGCAATGGGTACCTGTGATTCATTTTTTTGAAAAGCAGATTGACCCTAATCTATGTAATCAAAGGATTGGCAGAGATGGGTGGAAATCCTCTTTTCCTTTACTCATGAAGTCCATGACTGATGTTCCACTATTGATTGATATCTAACACACACACACACACATGTAAATACATGTAACACTGAGTAAGTGACCAGTGCTCTTACAGAAACACCCCAACTCTACAGTGAACATTATACAGTTACTCTAAACTAGTGCAGATTTGAGGCAAAGCATACCTGAGCAGGCAACACCATCAGCAAGGTGGTATCTGTAAAATAGATGTTATGATTGGAGAAGCTGAAAAGAAAATACAAAACAAGAAACGTGTGATCAGATTTACTCCAGTCAAAGGTAAACTGACGTGCGTATAATTCCCATGGGAGTACAACATTCACTAGGAGAAAAAATAGCCAGGTCATACAGATAATGAGTGACAAAGATATTAGGATTAGTCCATATTCCAGTCTGAATAATCACTTCCAAAGAACATTAAAGTGATGCAGGCAAGGGCATAGTGAATTGACAAACCTGATGAGAAAAACCTTGTGGAAATGGTGACCTTCCATGGATAAATTCAAATATGCCAACCTAATGAGTAAAAAACCCAATCAGTATGCATGGCAAGGAACAGAACATGGGAAACAGAAGGGTTCCAGAGAATTAAAGAGTGAAACTGATAAGGAAACTGAACAGGAATGGAATAAGAGGGCTGTTTGGAAAAGGAAGGTCATGAAATTGGTGGAAAAGCCAAACCACCTAAAAAGGTAGCATAGACCCTAGGGATAAAAAATGGTTGGGATAGATGATGACATAGAAGTAATGGTAATGGATGTAGGTAATATTAAAGGTAAAGATTTAAATGAAGGAGACTAGAAGCAAAGAGAACAAAAAAATACATCTCAAGGGAGAGAAGGTAGATGGAACAGGAAGACAAAGGTCTAAATAGAGGATGAGAGAGGGTATAAAAGGCACTAAGAAACTAATATACAGTTCAAAGGAATGGAAAAGCAGGGAAAGGACAGAGGAAGACAAAACCAGATGGAAACTTGAGAAATGGAAGGAAGTCAACAAGACTGTCCAACAGCCAGACATGGACAAAGTGGAGAAGCCTCTGTCAAGCAAACAGGAGAAGAACAGGAAAGGATGAGGAAAAAAAGAGTGGGGAAAAAATCTATGGAAAAGAGACTAAAGTGAAAAGGTATGGTACTGTTGGTGATAAATGGACATGGAAGAAGGTTTAATCAACTAAGAAATGAAACATGCAATACATGGAGTTAGTTTCTGGACTGAGTCAATGTGCCTGACAAAGGCCATATGTAAAGCTAAAGTAGCAACATCTGTGCAATGAGGGACCACTGCTTGAGGAGAATCTTGTTCACAGAAGATAAATGATCAATTAACAGATTCAGAAAGCCAGGAAAAGACAAGCAAAGACCACAGTATTAGACACCGGGTGGAATAATGCAGCAGTGAGAACTAGTCTAGTATTTGATGATCAGATGACAGGACAAAGTATGCCTGTGTGTGATAACTGATGAGACAGTGAGAAAATTTCCCATAGCAAAAAAAAAGGGATATTCTACATATTATGTGGGAGACCTTGAGGCCATGTGTATCAAGGAACCAATACATTATTTTATGACAGGAAACTTACCTGGTAGTAGAAATTTAGAGGATCTAGACAGGTAAAAAGATTGATAAACCATCTTCTGTAACCACCAGAGTTCAAAACAAAAAAGAGCAAATAAGACATCAAGCCCTGGCAAGTGTCAAAAGGCAACATGCCAAATTTAGGTTTGTGGAAATTGAAAGAAGTATAGAAAAAAGACCCTTCACTGCAGAAACTCTAGAACTATGCCTGGGAGAAAGTCAAGCACAAAACAAAGGGTAAAAATACTTATAGAACAGAGGACTGGAAGGGAGTTCTACACCAAATCTATACCAAAGTTATAAACAGATCACACTACCAACAGGATACCAGACTCAAGTGACAAAGTTGGCTTATATATCAATTGTGGGAGGACACCTAGGAACATAGAAAATGACAAGAAGAATCACCAGGAACTTCCATTGGTTAGGAGTAATTCAGATATGTAAGTAGATTCTGCATGTCATGTAACATCTGCAAAAGGACAGTACCTATAAGAAAGGTAGCCAAAGTGCCTGCCATTGGGGAAGATGCCTCTCACGAAAGAACCATTAATCAGAGTAGCAGTGTATCTGATTAGGTCACTAGTGCTTGTGTCTGACAAGGGCAACTAGTATTTGCCGACAGTTGTTGACAATGTGACATTTTATCTGGAAGTAATAGCACTTGTGAAGGTAGAGACAGAGAATGAGTAGCAGAAGCCTTTTGGAAATGTTTTGCAGAGCAAGCTTTTTGAGAGAGATCCTGAGAGAAAAAGGGACCCAGTTTACTTGAGAAATGATGCAAGAAGTGTCTAAACTCATCAGTACTTGGCAACTTTTAATTGCCCCCATACAATCCTGAATGTAAAGGACTTTGTGAGAGAATCAATGGAATTTAAAATAATTTGCTAAAGAAGATGTGCCAAAAGAGACCACATAACTGGGACAGGTACTTGCAAGTAATATCTTTTGCTTATCAAGAACTTCCATATGCAAGTACAGGATTTTCACTCCTGGAGTTATGGTATGGAAGAACAGTACAAGATCTGATGCACATATAGAAAGAGCTATAAATGGAAGAAAAAGAGTCAGAAGTAAAGGAATACACACCAATACATGTTACAGCTTAGAAACCTGTAAACTCACTCAACAGAGTTTGTATGCAGCTCAAGATATTCAGAAGCATTTCTATAATAAGACCAAGCAAAAGCGTTTCAAGATTGAACACAAAGTCTTAGTTCTGTTGTCAACAGACCACAACAAACACACTTTGCAATGGAAGGGACCTTTTGAAGTACAGGAAATACTCAACAGGATGAAAACTACAAGGTGAATGTGAATACCAAGAGTTACCATGCCAATCTGTTGAAGAAGTATTTTGAGAGAGAAGATCTAATAGCTGCAACTATTAAAACAGAGATGGATGTTGCAGGTGTGACTATTATAGATGCAGAACCTGAAAACAGTGAGTAGATCAAGACCACTAGGTGATGACGAGACATACAACGAACTGACTGGTAAAAAAAAAAAAAAAAAAGCATTACAAGACCTACTGTGCCAGTACACAAATATCTTAACAGATAAACCAAACCTGGAAAGACAGGCCTTGAACAACATAAGATTGAGACCACAACCAGAGATCCAGTCAAAGTGAAATCCTATCAGATGCCTTATGCAATGAGGAACCTGATAAAGCAGGAAGTTGAGACAATGTTGGAAGCTGGATTCACTGAGCTTCCAAATTCAGCCTATTGTTCATGAGTTGTAACTGTGAAGAAGAGAAACGAATCAAACTGTTTCTTCACAGACTTCCAGAAGCTGAACCTCATGAACAAATTTTGCTCTGAACCTATGGAAAACCTAGAGGCCATCATAACAAAACTTTTCAAAGATAAACCTTGGTAAAGGTTACTGGCAACTGCCAATGGAGATGGAACCTAAAGAGAAGAGAGCATTCATGACACTAGGAAAAGCACCCAAAAAAGATTAGTTGTTTTTCACTGAGTACAAGCATTAGGACTCACTATCAGACCATTCAAGTGCTATATTAGATATTATGTGCTGGAGTTTGTTGGATATAAAGTGAAGGACTGACAGATAGACATAAAAAAGGATAAGATAATGTGTTACAAGATACACCAGCTCCAGTAAAAAGGCAGAAAGTTAGATACTTCCTGGGATTAGTGGATACTACAGGAAATTTATCCCAAATTGTACTGAAATTACTGCACCATTGACTGACCAGACCAAGATGGAATAGCCAGGTCAATCATCTGATATCAAACTAACTGAAAACTTATGAGCTGAGTTAAACCAATTAACAAAAGATCATAAGCCACACATAGAAGATGAACTTTTTGAAGCATTTAAAGAAGGATGGCAGTTAACTGCTCTGTAATATTTGCACAACTCATTGAAAGCATGCCACGTCAACATGAAACAGTACTGAAATTTATAGATGCTTAGACAATCAAACTTTGCATGCAATACATTGATGTAGAAAATATATAGAGATTTCTAAAAGGCAGATAGACATTTAAGTCATAAAGATATAAATAGTGTGAGGTGAGTGAAAAACTGCAGATAGACAACAGCAGAACACAGTAAACTTACAGGCAAGAAACAGTTTGGCAGAAAGTTAACTACCATAGAAATGATAAGCCAAATGATTAACATAGGTCTAATGTTTAATATGTCAGAGTAAGAAAAAAAATCTTTTCTGTCAAAGTGTGGTTCCAAAGTAAATGAATCAGTCTGAGCGCATTTTGACAAGAAGAACAGAAGATATTTTGAAGAAAGAAGATCATATGATTATAATAGTTCATTCAACAACTGTAAGTGAATCACACACACACACACACAATACTAGTGTGATAGTAACAGAGAAGATAGTTTAGCTTGTCAAATGAAATTGTAAAGTAACTGAATAGGCTTAAGTGCACTTTGACAAGAAGAAGAGAACTGTATACATAGTGTTTATGATATGCCTACAATCTCTATAGTGTGAAAAATTAGTTAAACATATGTTTAACTTGTTCTGAACATATATATTATCATGAAAATAAGTGGAGTGCATGCTGTTCATTTATCACTGAATTTATTGTCAACAAGTTACAGACACCTACTGTAGAAGAATCCTAAGCCAGACAACAACACAGTATACATTTATACTACATAAGAAGTACAAGTAAAAGCCTTTTATTTTAACAATTAGTGAAAAATGTTGACAATTCTGACAATTATCTTCTCATGCTACTTATTCAAATAGAACCTCCCATGTAAAAAAACAATTACATAAAAAAGCTAAATACAATATAGTTGACACTGACACTTAAATAAACGTAAATGAATTAATTCTTTACAATAGAGGATTTTCTTTGTTAATTATATTTTGATGTTATCTGATCAAGGAAATCTCCAAACTTATAAAACAATATTAATTAATAAAAATTTTTTCCAAATATTCATTTTATTTAAAACATTAACATTATATAATAGTTATTTTAACATTAGAAAATTATTTTCTTTACCTCTATACACAGAGAATTAAAGCACACATTAATCATACTAAATAGTTTTCTTTTTACTTTCAGACTAAATGCAATAAATTACTGTTAATACTTAGTAATAAAATAAACCTGTGTACTAAACTAATATTTATTTGTTAAATTTTCTCATATTAATATTTAAAATTATCTTTAATATTAACCACTTTATCTGCTGCTTACAAAATGTTAAAAATCTAAGAAAAATGTATTTAATTATTTTATATTTTACTCCTTTATCTAATAAGCAAAACACACAAGATACATAGAAACAAGTGGACAACCTTTTGGTATTTTAACTTGCTTCAAATGGCTCATAACTAGTAAAATTTTGTTTGGTAAAAATTTTAATACTGACATGGTTATTCATTGAAACATTTAACAATAAGCAATTAAAGACCATCTAAACAAACTTACTGGAATTCCAAAAATGAGACCATAAATTGTACCACCATGTTTGGTCCCAAAAACTTGTGCTGTGGCAGCAGGTACAACAGCCCAAATACCCGAGCTAACAAAGAAAATACTGATCACCCATATAGCCCACATGGGCTTGTAGCCAAAATGAGTTGCTGGAAAACTGGCAACCAAGCTACCAAATAAAAATGTGATAATGCCCATGATAACCTAGGGGGGAGAAAGAAAAAGAACTATTATCACTCAATTAATGATCTGAAAAGCAAAAATGTATTTTGTTTTTTACAAAAAATCTAGTAGACTTCACTGTCAAATTCAATCACCTAAAGATAAATGTGAATTTGCTGTTCACTGTTGATATTGTATTAGCAAGACAACTATTAAGTAAACTGGTATATCAAATATTTGATTTATAACCTTTACATGCAAAAACCAGAATGTTCCAACTTACCTAACATATTTTCTGTCAGGTGTTTTGTTATTGAATGAAACTGGAGCTAATGTTCCTTATATAAATACTTTTACATAATTAGTGGTTCATTCTGAGGAAGAATAAAGTCACACAAAGATATTCAAATATTTTCCCAAGGTGTATAACGAAAGCTCAGTCTTACCCGGTAATTACTCTTATCAAATACAAAACCCCAGAACGTTTTTCCAATAGCATTAGCAACTCCAGAAAAACCAGCAATAGTTGCCAGAAATATGTCATCCTTGATAAATGTTTGTCCAAATGCCTTAAAAAAATAAAAAATAACAAAAAACAGTTAAAGAAAATGATAAAAATGTATTTTATTGTTTAAATTCTTTTACGTCATTTACTGGTATTATACACTGAGTTATGATATGCTTACACTTTTTTTAATGGTTATTTTTCATGTATGATTACATTATGTGCATAAAATAAAAAAATACCAACACTTCACATTCAGGACCTCTCTGTAATCCACTATCCTAGCAGCTAGAAACTGGAAAGTGGCAAGGATTCTCATACTCTGATGATAAGGGAAAGAAATGTGGTGGAGAGTCTGGAGGAATGCCAATGCTGGAGACAGTGCAATAGGTGACCATGAAATTCCTATTTTGAAAACCAAACCATCCCTGATTTATGCAACCAAAGGAATGGCAGGAATGGGTAGCAATTCCCTTCTACCCATGAAATCCAAAGATTGGTACAGTCTGGAATGGGCATATTTATGGAGTAAAAAATTGCAAGAAAAACCTACAAACAATTTTATGAAATACTCCATCCCAACAGTGTACAATATTGGCCCTGGATATATATTGAGATTGGTAGGAATAGATTCAACTCAAAGACAACTTCGTCAGGATGCTCAATACAACCTTTGCCAAGCTACCCCATGCAAATTCATCCTTCACTTTTAGGGCCCAACCCCAAGGAAGTGGAGCCTCAGGAGTAGCCAGGAGTAACTGATGCAACATCAACTTCCAAATAGAACCACACAAAGGCTGGAGTGCTTTAATCACCAGTAGAATGTCCTTAATAACCACAGTCCACAGGATGATCAGATTCAAGACTATGCACCATCAGACCCAAGATTTACTACATGCAAATGGAGTGACCAAGTCATTAGGAAATAGATAATATACCCTGGTATGACTTTTTTGTTGGCCATACAGCACAGATTTGGATAAATGTTTAGCTTACCTGGACAGGTAGTGAATGCTCATCTCATGATAGGATTCTAGACTTAAAAAAGAAATATTCCCCTAAAAGGAAAGTAAAAATAAAAAAAATAAATTACCAAGTCACAGCTGAACTGATAAAATAAACAAAAAAAATATTTGTCACTCAAAGTGGTAAGAATAGAATTTGAAGTTGGGACATGAATTTCAGAAATCCTAAATGAAATTAAGTTAACTAGGCAAAATACTATACTGAGCAAACTGTAGAAAAGGAAGAGAAAATACTAAAGTACTACTTCATAAGTTTAAAGAAAATTCTGCATAAAAACAACACAATGTTTTAAATATCTGTACTTGAAATCTACTTCACAAGAAGTGATGTTTAGATCACAAGCATTAGGAAGGAGGTTTGTCACATTATGATTTTCATGCAGTGATGCAGTGGACTGTTGGGTAGCTGGGAATTTCAAGGCCTGTGGCATTGAAAAATTTTTTGTACATAGAGAGCAGCTCTGAATAAACATAACTATGAGTGAAAAGAGGTAAGACACTATAATGAAAATACATTTTTGAATTTCAGATCAGATCAGGCTTAAATAAATCTCTATACTTCTTAGTTTATGTCTACAACCATAGTACACACACACAAAAGAAAAAACTACACACCTTGTACATTGTAATGACATATACCATCACCTGCAGGAGAAGTCCAACACAGAATCCTAGAACATAGAACTCTTTTGTTTTGAAAGCTTCTTTAACTTCCATATCTCCAGGTAAAACTTTACTCTTAGAAATATCATTGGTCTCACTCTTGATGTTCAGCTTCTCTGGTAGATCTTTTCCAATATTGATATCTCTAGTTTCCAACTTTTTATCAATAACTTGTTCCTTCTCAGAGATTTGAGGTAGTTTTTCAGTGTCAGACTCTGAAGAATCAAAGGTTTCCTAAAGTCAGAGTTTAAAGTTTCATTATTTTTCAGATTCATTACTCTTTAAAGTACTGAAGGCATGATACTACTAGCTTTTAATAAACGTCTTCCTTCTGAATTAATTTAATTGCATACACATTAATAGGTCCAAGGTTCTCATCAAGTTCTTACATATATATCTTAAAGACATGAATTTTCCAAGATATCTCAGTGATGAAAACTATATTAAGGAATTCTAAAATTTTTATGAGCCCAAATCAAGATGATGAAAATACGATATTGTTAAAATCTTAAGACCAAAAACTCAAGATTGATGATCATAGTAATATTTACATATGTTAATGCTAAAGGGCACAATCCTAAACTAAGAAAATCAGGATTTTAATCATAATAATTTTTTATTCAACACCTTATCAGTAATGCCTATAATATTAACAACAAAAAAACCCTAAAAAAACAACTGTCCTTGGCAACAAGTGACAGATACTTCATCACATTATGGCTGATATGACAGTACACTTGTGATACACAATTCCAGTGCTCTTGAGGGTAACATAAACATACTCAAGTCAGTAAATGAGTTAATAACTTAGTATTTACTGTAAGAATAGGGTATGTGTGTAAACATGCTTTCGACACATTACTAACTGAATTGTTCATTTTAAAACAAACTTACATTACTGATGAAAGTTCAAATTTTAAATTTTAATAATCATAAACATTGCTGAATAAAGATGTGCTCTTCTTTTAAAAAATCACATGCACTGAAGGATATAAATAAAGTTGATAATGCAAGGACAAGTTAAACATGAAGTAATTAATATTACTAAATATAATTTTAGTATGTAATTAGTTTTTATTATAATTTACCACTGTCTCAAATATTTTAGTATTTCCCACAGCTTCAAAGACTACACTTAAAAAGACTTAACTAGTTTTAAATGTTCTCCATATACATCACTTAAGTCTAATAATGAATAAATGATAAACTACAAAATTATTAAAATGAACTATACTGAATAATAGTGCGAGTGTTGTAGCATAACTACTTTCTGTAGATTACTGAAACATAAACAACATTTGAAGTAAACAAAAAAAAATTACAAATATATGCTTTTGTCTTAAATAATTTTTGTTTCTAGTTAAAAGTATATTCAAAACTATAACATTCAACTATTTTAGAAATAAGTTGCTTGACTTATATATAATCTGAGTGACCAAAATATTTAAGGACACTTTTTGTAGGACAAAATTTTAATAGTATTGCTACATTTCATACATATAAATAGCTGTAGTAAATTTTCATTTTCATGCTATTACTTCTAAAGTAGAAAATGTATGAAACTTCTGTGACCTTTCTGGAAAGGGTTAATGGGAAGTCTTGATTACTATAATAGCTACAAGTTATTAACTATGGTTTTTATTTAATCAAATCACTCGGCATGACACCTTTCATTCTGTGTTAAGCAAATACTTTGAAGATTTCATATTTTACTTTAATTTTTACCCTAAGTATGTCTACATAAATATTTCTGAAGAAGCAGTATTCATTATTCTCGTAAAATTTTGTAGTAAATGTGGGTTATCTTACTTTTGTTAATGAAACATGCTTTATTTTTAATAGCACAACTTCTTCTGATGCATTCTACTGGTTATAGTAAAGTTGCTTCTATGCATCCATTCAACATTTTTATATTTCAATCATTTTTAATAAACTGCAGTAACATGAAGTATCTCCTCATTATATCATGTTTGTTTTTTACCTTTGTGTCAGGAATTCCTTGTTGGGGAAAAAGCAGACAACAAGCAATGATTTGAATAGTGGAATAAACACCTCCCATGACTAACATGGCATAAGGAACCTTATCTAAAAGTACCTTATCTGTGAAATATCTGTAAAAACAGAAAATAAAAATATATAGTTATTTAAATTCTGTTAATAATCTAATAAAAATAGCCCAAGATACTACTTTAGAGAAGATAGCAAATTTTTGGGAGGTACAAAAATCCCAACTTAACATCAATGATTATATGGGCCATTAAAGAAAAAGTCATCAAGACTTTGGAACTGATGCATTTGATTATCCAAAAATGTAGTTAATTCTAATTCCAACAATATTCTAATGTTTGTCATACAACTGATACCTAATGATTTATAGTCCATATAATCTTTGAAGTTGAGTCAGAGAATTTTATAACTTCCTCTCCCAAGAAGCCACTTTCCAGTAACCT
The DNA here is from genome assembly GCF_004210375.1 of Tachypleus tridentatus. Lineage (NCBI taxonomy): Eukaryota > Metazoa > Arthropoda > Merostomata > Xiphosura > Limulidae > Tachypleus > Tachypleus tridentatus. Next base: position 131,398,443 of record NC_134834.1, on the reverse strand, counting down.
GCTTTTGTCTAATTTTCATATAATAACTAAATGTTTACAACAAATGCACACAAACATATGACAAACTTTGTCTTAATCCTTTAGTTGCTACGTTAGGTAATAAAATGCAAATTTTGATAACTGAGGCTCTTTTTTTTTTTCTCAAAGATTGAATACCAGCTTATACTAATTTAATCAACATAAAAGTGAATCACTTTTGTCATGTGACTTTTACTAACTGATTTATGACCCACATAAGTGGCAAAGATGGCTCAGAATATGTTCTCTTATCTTGATTTTGTGTAACTTTTAGTATGTTGCATAGAATAATTGTGGTAATAATGCCACAGTGTAATTATTTTCTCTTACAATCATTTTCATATTTAAGCTCTACCTCTACTAGACCATAGGAGTTTTTTGTTAATTTTTTTTTGCAGTCACCTTGTACCAAAACAGTCTAATTTTCAAATTAAAATAATGAAATTAATAGACACATCACAAAATGTTTTTTTTTTCTGACAAACATTTTGAAATTGTTTAGCATTACATTGATAGTGTCATGCTACCACAAACTGATCACTTTTGAGAAGGGATTATAATAGCCCTTTATGACTCACAAGTTTTGAATACGATATACATTCAAATCATGAAGATGTGTTCAATGACACAATGGCTTGTAATTTACAAAATGGGGATATATGTTGTACTTAACAGCATTAGAAGAAAAGAAATACAGATCAACTCAATGCACCAGGGTCATCAGGAAATGGATCTACAGCGAGTCGTACACAGATGCAGCATCTTAATATTTCTGTGTAATTGAACTGTGTTCAAAAGAGCACATAAAAACAACTATTTCCTATATTAAATAAATTATAGAAAGAGACATGGAGAAGTGGTGTGCCTTGACCATGACAGCAGCCTTACAACTGAGCATTATGAAATGGAGTCTATGCACAATCATCATCAAGCAAAATATAACTGAATGTGGTGATATGACCTGTAATGATGTGGTATGGCTCTAAAATTGTTTTATTACAACATACTCAATCACTGTATTTTAGTAGTTTTAAAGTTTAAAAGCTGAACAAATAAACACTGTTGCCATGGAGACAGTTTTTAATCCTCTTTAGTTGTCATCATCAAGCTTAATAAGCAATAACAGAATACATTTAAAAGTATCAAACACTGAATATAAATTTTTTCAAGATTCTCTATTTTAGACAAGTTTAATGAGCAAGACAGTGAAATATAATTTTACTCATATAACAGTTTGCTTGTTTTATTTGAGAAATTAATACATTACATTTAATACTACAAATGGAAATATAAAAAATAAAAACAAATTTTAGATTTATGAGATTTTAAATTCATTAATTATTATTTATTAAAGCATAACTCATATTCAGCATTTAGATTAAAAAAATGTCATTGGGCTACTTTGATTTTTTCTTTCCCAAATGATTTAATTCTTAAATTCCTGAACATGTTATAGAGAAGTACAGTGGAACCCCTCTAAGTGGCCACCCCTCAGATTCGGTTACCCATTGAAAGCGGTCATTCAATAACAGTCCCTTTTTTTGTTTACATAATCCCTAATTATGTACACTAGAACCCCTCTAATCAGGCCAGTTTGTCTCAGTCCCGAAGGTGGCTGCTTTAGAGGGGTTCCACTGTAGTACCTAGTGTAAAAAACTAAACAAGGAAACTACACATGAGTCTTTCAAAATAAAGATTTGTTAGGACATTTTACTCAATATCAGGCTTGACTTCAAAATTTTAAAGACACAAGCAAAGACTTTTTTTCTCTGCTATTAAATCTGAGACAACTACTAGAAACAGCTAATTACTGTAAATCAACTGAAACTTTTTATTGGTTACTCATTGTACTAAATTTTAAATACATATATATCACATTCAGTTGTATGAATCTTCTGTGTCATGTTTACTTTTCAAATACCAAATATATTTTAATTACACTTGACATTGTTTAATTTAACTAGTTCAAAAATTTTAAAAGATACTTAGTTTGAAACCCTAAATGTAAACATTTGTTGGAGTATATATTCAAAGTAAAAACGTTTTGGGATAATACATATTAATATATAGGATTGGTGGAGTAAGACATTCAACATATTATTTTTAAAAATGTATCTGTCATCATTACATTTACATTGATTAATCAATAATTCAATATTTCAATGATCAACTGACAGAAATTACAGTTAAATAGATTGTAACAAAAGTAATCTACCAAATGAAATTATGATTAAATTGATATCATAAAAGTAACCAAATAATTAAAATTAGGGTTTCCATTTATTATTATTTTCAATTATTTCAACTTATTTAAGTAACTGAAATATTGTTTATTTGTTGTCAAGCACAGAGCAACATAATGCCCAATTTCAGCCTTATGAATTGTATTATTTTTTATATTAAGATTGTTCAGCTTTAGTAATTTGCAAGGAGGATTCATCATTCCAGGATTCTGATTTTGATTTCTATTACCATCAAAATTGCTCACCCTGTCTTTGTTATAGTAAAGCTACTAAAACTATCTGCCACTATTACTAATTTTAAACTACCGACTAAAATGAAGACACTTGTTTGTAGCACCCAATGCCGACTATTTGTTTTCTTAGGCATACCATGATTTGAGAAACACTGTACCAACCAGTTCCTTTTGATTAATCAGTTAGTTAAGTGTTCCTCAAACAATGGTATGTACAATTAACCAATTAGCAAATACCACAAACTATTCAGCTCTAATCATTGCAAAAGAGTATTGGAATGATACATTCAGTACATATGTTTGATAGAATAATACAGTATTCCTAGGTTCAGTGAATTAAAACAAAGATATACAAGCTTATTGTGCACGCTAGAGTTAAAATAATTTGTAAACATAAATTCAGAATAATAGGAACACCAAAAATATATGTATAAGATAAATTACTATATATTGGAGAATTTTAGTTTCCTACCACAACCACTCATGTTATTAACAGTGGCAGTTTCAGAGTCCTATACACAGCTCTTCCTAAAAAATGAAGTCTTGATGCAACTTTTGCATGGAATATTCTTATGTCAAAAATTTGATTTATACATGCTTTACATGCAGTCTTTCACACTTAAGAGCTATAAATGGAAAGACACTAATAGTATGATTGCCTGTGCTTTTATACAATTTATTCTGGTGTGACACTTTCTGATTTGTGTGATGACAACCAATAACAGTGCAAACTGCAATATGTGAATATATGCCAGTGTACTTTTTTCACACAATAATAGGATGATACTCTCAGAGTATTTGCATTTTATATCCTTAATACTCTTCATTTCCATAATTATTTCCACTATTCTATATTCTTTTAAATTATTCAACTCAGAAAAAAATTATCTTTTTCTTGCTTTTTTGGGAAGCAAAGTTACAAGTTACAACAGCTTCAATTCATTTCTTAAACAGTTTTACACATAATTTAGAACTGACTGGATATACAGCCAGCATTCACTTAATTGTATGACAACTTACAAGAGCTCACTGACATGTGTGTGTATAATGCTGCTACCTAGTAAAGACAACTTGATCTAGTTCTGTAAACAGGTTTCAATTCATTCATTAAGTGATGCACCATTCAGACAGTTAAAGTTAAGAACTGAACACACCATAAATACTATCTGTGACAATGCTGAAGTACTGGAATTGTCTGATAACTTCATGTTTTTTTTCATTTGTGCTTTTATACACTAAACAAAAAGCACAGTCAGTGTTACTGTTTGTACTTCAGTCATGAAAGCAAGTGTAAAACAAAGCACAAATTATTCAGAAGGAATGGGTAGAAATAAAACTAGTACTAGAAAGTACTTCCCATCCAAAGAAAAATTGGTACAAAAACAAGTAACCAAATGAAAAACTGCAAGATATGCCTTATAGTAAAGACAGATTTAACATGAAAAGTAACAAAATGATAAGCATTAATAGTCCAAAAATTAGGAGCAAGCGTACATAAGTACTACAGCCAAAGATACTAATAAAACAAAGTACATGAATTAGCCAACAGTGTATTTTGTGTGCATCTAATAACAAAACATTTTGAAAATACAAACCAGTTATGGTCATACTTTGTTTTAACATTGTAAAGTAATTCTCCTTCGATTTTCAAGTTCATCATATAGATTGGATTGTAGAAAAATTATGTTTGGAAGCTGCCAAAAAGAGCAGTTTATGCTATAGTCATACCAGAAAACACAACCAAATGTCCATGCTTGGTAGCTGTGTTCCACTACACATATGCATTTTTGTAATTCTCAGCTAATAAGTTATTAATCCTACTGAATATGAAATTCAAAAGAAATGACTGAGCAGAATCTCAGTGTGATGGATGAAGCAACCAGTGAAATGAAATCACTTGGTATCTTTATAATTACCTTATTACATCAACATTAATTGTTTACACGAGTGTCAACATAACCACACAAAGATACCCAGGTAAATACAAGGTTAGCAAAATATCCTAGAGTATTAAGAAAAAAATGGTGCTGCAATGTTTTTGATTCTTTCTTTTTAACACACAGAGTTTGTCTACAAGAATGTTATCCTAACCAGAGGAAGACACATTCATATAAGGCTGACAAAACATCCTACAGCATGGAATAAAACTGTATTACAAGGATACGTTTCACTATGCTTTGCTTTACAAGCCTGACTGAAACTACATTCACATTCTGGGCTCTATCTAATAAGATCTAAACAAACCAATGCCTATTACAGGCATGGTGATCGAGGTCCAAATCTTGTATAATAATGTCTTCTATGCAGAATTAAATAAGTGGTTGAGATTCTTATAAGCTTTTGGAATCCTTCACAAAACGGATACCGTTTACAAATTAGATTAACAAAGAATGAATATTGCTTTTTATGTTTTCAATGATTTTAAGAAACACTAGATGTTTAAATTATCTACTTAAATATTAAATATTCTGAGGAAAACAAACACTCAGTGCAATTAACCTAATTCATATATTTATAAACATTCTAGATGCTGCTGACAGAAAATGCTCTCTTGCTGTAAAGAAATATCATACGAGTATATCACTAGTGGAGTGTTGTAACAATTTACGTTTGATATTTTTGAAAAAGAATATTGCTTGACCTAGCTTACTACAGTAATAAAGGTCTACAGGCTAGACCACTAGCATGGAAATGTTTGAAATGTGAGAATGGTGACTCAACCAGAAACACTGTCAGCTCGAAAATGGTACAAAGGTATTTTATAATAACCTGGATTAAGCAACTTAAATATAGCTGTTATTAACCTCTCTCTCTATTTTCTGCAATAACCAGCTAGTTTGTTAGTGCATAAGACTTTGTCTAGCTTCAAAAATGACTTTCTTTAATCACTACATTCAATATGACGAAGGCTTACCCATCATCAGCAGGTGGAATATTTTTTGGATTTATATAGGCTGTCTGAATGTTATTGAAAGCTACAGGACCAACTCCAAAACCTGCTGTCACTAAAGCAAGGGCTAGTCCTTTTCTAAATGGAAACCACTGAAAAAAATGTGTATAATATTAAAAAAGTCATCAAAGATTACGAAATAAGTAAACTGGTGATAGATGTACACAGTACCAAAGAAAGCTCTTATATGTGTGTGTGTGTGTGTGTGTGCATATAAAAATGCCTAAAATGCATCAAATTTTATACATTCACAGATAATGTATTTCAAAAATACATTGATGTCCAAGATATTTTTTAAAAAGATGCCCACAATGTCAATTTACAGTGAAACAAATTGTTTAAACACTTGTTCCACATGTGGTACCACACGAAAACGTTTACAAAAAGCTTAACTATTTCATTAGTAGTTTAATTACTCACAATAAGTAAACATTGCAATACAACTTTACAATATTTTGAGCTATTGGAAATAAACATTTATAATACAACATTATGTGATGTTTTCATGTAGGTATTAAGACAGTGGTTGTGCATTATTATATGAGCATAACAATTAATATAAGTTTCTTAATTTCACACATTCAGTTCAAACTACACTACAATAGCATATATTAAAAGAATTTATCAAATTTATACCTATAGTGTCCTGGTGGATTGTATCTTCAGTTCACAGGGTAATAGTTGAACAAATTGGCAACGAATGACATAAGCATTGTTAGATGATCAAGAAAACAAGTTTTTCACTTTTTAGTTGTTACTTTCTTTATGCTTTCTTAATACATTTGAAACAAGGTTAAAAGGATGAAAAAAATATAGACCAGCAGGTATAATTTCAGTCTTTAAAATAAAAGGATCCAAAAAGAAACATACGTAAAAGAAAGTATTTTCATTTTTCAACACAAAATATTGAATAAAAATGAACATAATAAGACAGAAAATAAATAAACACTAGTTTAAATGATCAATGAAATGTCCCTGCAACATGATATTTTGTGGTATTCATTTAATTTGTGAGCTTACAACTTCAAGTAATGACTTAAGATAAAAAACAAACATACTGATACTAATATTCTATTGGTCTGTTGGTCCATCTAACCAATCCCATCCACTAAATTTAACTTTAAAATGAAAATAAAACTCTCAAATTTATCACTTATTATTCATGTATTTAGTAAGGTTTCTCTTAAACTCCCTTAGATTAACTGCATTCACCACATCTGAATAAACACATTCTGAAAGCCAACCACAGCATACCTTCTGATTAATGTGAGACGTAAATTTTCATAAATTTAAAAGTAAATAAAAAAAAAACATAACACTACATGATATTTACCAGCAATAAAAAATGTGGTTTCTCATTTACTATAATCAAACAGTGGTTCCTTTCATTGTTGGTTATTTTTTGTTTTAGCTACAAGTTGTCTTGCCCTTTCAGAGTAGACCTATTAATTAAACTTAAAATTTAGACTAAAGAAAGTAAAATATCAATAGTGATAGATCACAGTGTAAAACTTGTATGTTTTTCAGAAATCAGGTTGGAAACTAAAAAGCTATAATTATCAAAATATACATGTTTTCTGATATAAATAACTTTTTATTAAAGGTCTACATGCTTTTCACTTTGATCTCTAACTTTTAAAGTATGTCATATCTCCATTTCATGCCAATGAACTATTTTTTTACACCTTGTCATTGGAGGATAAATATATTTGATGGCTGATGTATGATGCTCTGTAACTAGAAATAATGCTTACTATTATGATTATTACTACTTACTGTTATCATCACTACACAATTTAAAAATTGAGGGTCTTAAAACTATGTACAAAGTTCACTAAAACTTTATTTTAGCATATCTTTACACAGTAATATATATGGTCTTGATGTTTGAAAAGAATATCTTTGTAATTAAACCATAAGGTATCTAGTGGGAACAGCCTATTATGTACTAATAACAACCAAACTATTACCACAGAATAAGAAATACAGTAGACCTTTAACATTATGGGCACCCTTTCAACTGTGACCAAATGCCCTCTATAGCAAGGTGCCATTAATATCAAAAAATGAGCCAGGCAAAGCTGGATTTATTACTGACCATACTAAGTTATGATATTTTAAGGCCCTTATTTTGTTTAGTGTATGCAGAACAAAGGTGTTTGTAAGTTGCACACTACCATAATGTGAAACACTACCAATGGGAGGTCCCAGAGGGTGGATCAAAAGTTTTTTTTTGGTTTTTTTTAGTTGATCACTAAGCTTCAAAGTTTGAACTGCTAAACATTTAGCTTTTAGCTTATATGTTTATTTTACTGTCAACACCAGAAGTAAAAAAATCCACTGAAAATAAAGCAACAAATTACTACTTGTGTCAGATTGCTTACAAGATATTGTACAATGACACTCTCAAGAGAAAAATATGCATGTGCACAGAAATAGGCCAACTTAATCCCTGCTCTGAAAACACAATGTGGACTTTATCAGCTTATGCATCCTTCAGTGTTTACAACAAGAATTCCCCAGAATAATAAGACTGCATTATGAATCTGTGAAAATGTTTATTACACTACAAGGTTCAGAGCCAATCCAATAAACAATGCAAGCATCTGAATACTGGTTATCCTTCTGGGATGTTTATAAGTTTTACAAATAGCAGAGAAAAGAAAGAGAATTAAAAGATCTGTCCTCAACACTTAAATGGTGGCCATCATCAATTATTGCTGCTATCTACAACATTCCCGCTGTTTAAGGATTAATGACATAGTGTCCATTGTTTTAAGATGCTATTAATTAAAGTTCTACTGTACTAGAGTTGGTTCTTTTAAACTTTAAACACTTTAAAGCAAAATTTGTTTTTAATTAATGAAAGACTAAGTTATAACTATTCTACTAACCATTTCAGGTCTTCAGTTTTTTTTTTATAATAAAATCCATTCACTCTCATTTGAGAATTTACAAAGTTAGCCAAACAAAAAAATTATAATCTCAATTCTGAATATAATTTTGCTAAAATAAAATGTATATTACAAATAATTATTGTTTCTACAGGTTAACATCATTGATTTTATTCACCTTACACCTTATTTAGATTTCAGACAAATTACATATAAAAAGAGAGGTTATAAAACATGAACAGTTGTAACAAAAACAAGAGCTTAATAATATTAGTTTTGGATGGAAACATCTTAATAAATATACATGTCATATATCAAATGTTTAAAACATTACTAAGGTATTGTAACACTTAATCACATATAATAGTCTAAAAAGCTGCTTTAATAATTCATATGGTTTAAAACTTCAACTACCCCAGGCAGAACAAACGCAATTTTAGTCTTCTCTGCTTTTATGGCCAGGCAAGTTTATTAGGTCTTGCTAGTGTATCAATTAGGCCATACTGTCAGTGACTTGCATCAAATACACAAATGCTATTTCTGTATATAAAACCTTTTGCTAATGAAAATTCAGAACTGCATAAATGTCTAAAACAATGGCACTTCAAATATATTTTGCTATAACATGATGTGACTATTCATCTGGACACAAAACTCAAAGTATGTATGTAATCATTTGCTCTGACTTGGGCATGGAAAACTTGAATTTTAACTGTATGGTGAACTGATGGAGATGGACATTGTCAAAGCAATATGCAAGAATTCTCTTTGAAACTTACTTGCTGAATCTAAACACTATATAACAATCAACACTGCTTGCTCATGTTCTTGTAGCTAATCCACACATTCAGCATTTAATTAGTTTCAGTAACCCCTTTTGAACAGTTCTATTATGCATTTGGAGCTCAATAATCTCTATTTCTTTGTCCTCTACAATATTCCACTTTGTAAATATGGTGCTCTTCTGTTTTGGCTCTAGAAGCACAGTTGCAAAGTCACAGACAGACAAAAGGAGAAATAAAAGGGGGATTTCTTTGATTGTTTTCTTAAGACAAGTGTCAAAAGAACAAGCAATCATTGAATCCAATATTTCTAGAGATGAGATGAGCAGTAAGCAAAAGAAAAAGCCAAAGAAATGTTGATTTAATACTGGTAGTGGTGTTGAACATGTTCAGAGTCTATGTCTAATGTACAATAAAGAAATATAGTATTATATTTCTTTTTCTATATATTATGCAATTAAAAACTGCAAAAATATTTGGTTACAGATGAGCAAAAACTTTTAAAACTGCTTACTTAATGTAAAACTGTACTTTAGGAAAAGTCATGCTACATATTCATAAAAAATTTCCCAGTAGACACACCAAGTCACTTAAGTGGTGTTATTCAAAATTCTAAATTTTATGTAGTTTCTAAATACAAGTAGACAAAATTACTAAAACAGTTTTAAGAGACTGCATAAGAAAATATAGTAATAGTATGTTCACATAAAATTACGCAATTAGTAAATATAGACATTTAGTTACACTTGTGATAAAACACTGCTTTATTTTCATTCAGTAATAGAAAATTTTCATCTTGAAATATTTTACTGCTAAAACATATATTTGGAAAATTAAGAGAATGATGAGAAGCCAAAGAAATTTATTAACAAAGAGCATACATAGTTTTAAGTATAAAAGAAATAATATTTTGAGATAAACAATAATCTTGACAAAGATGAATGTTATAAAAAAACTGACAAACAAAATCAAAAACATTTTCAGTATATTATTCTTGACCCTTTATTATTTAAATTGCATTTAATAGTGTTACCGATTAGAAGTTAAGCACTGTTGTTTCAAAACAAACATTACAACATATAATTTAACCTAATGTGCATGGGTTCAGGCCATTTGATCAATCTCATGCTGGAAAAGAAATACTGACTATAATTCCAAGTTTACATTGTGTATGTATATGAAACAAGGCAAGCTTTTAGTAAAAACATATATTTATGTTGTAAACAGAAAACCAAATGTGTTACATAAAGTATTTGTAGTCAAGAAATGTCTGAAAATAGATGATGTCAGTCTGACTCAAATGAGATAATACACATCATGTGAAGAATAAAAATACCTTTTTCCAATTGTCCAGCTTGCATATTGAACTTCAATAACCTACAGAATCCTGTATAATGTAGCTGTTATTTACTCTTCTCTATCACAAATTGTTACTAAATCAGCAATGTAGGAAAAGTGAGTAGTTGATAAGTGACACCAAATACATAATACCAAGTTGAATATCACTTTGTAAAAGGTTGTCATTAAACACAGTTATTATTCTACAAATACTGACGTTTAATACACATTTTTATTTTAATAGAACAAACATTCCTATACCATATTTTTGTGGGAATTAAATATGTGATGAAGATTTATCACGATTTAAATTTGTAATAAGCATAACATGAAACTAAAAGGAACCTTACCTGCATAGCTAATGTGAATGGTGGAATGTAAGCTATCCCTATACCAAACCCTGGAATTAACCCATAAGTGACAGCTACAGCTGCAAAACCACTGTTGATGGAGATAGATGTCAAAGCAACTGAACCACTGAAGTAAAATAAATATAACAAAAGTTATTACTAATTAACTTGTAAGAAATCAAATATTTTATTTAGTGTTATTGTAAGAATCTATCTTTTCTTTGACTTTTATGTTCATATTGAGATGGTGAAAAAGCTTATGAATAAATGAAGTAGTTTTGTAAAAGCTTTTGAAAACCATGGATTTTCTGTAAGGAATTTGAGTAGCTAAAATTGAGATATATTTTGAAAAAAAAAAATATCTAGATTAAAGATAATAGTTGCATGAACAAATAAATAATCAAGCCTCCAAACAAAAACCCATATTTATAATACAGTCACAGACCTTCTAGTTTACTTTGTTTTATATTTTTATTAAGATCCAAGAACTACTAAAAAGAAAAAAATTATCATGAATGATACAATAAACACTCATAGATCTGTTATGCAGACCTTGACTATTTAAAGCCAGTTACAACATTAGTACACTTAAGAGTAAATTTAAATCTAAATCATGGTAATGATAGCTCACAAATGGCTCAACCACTGAAAGAGACTGATGGATAAATAGTAGAGAGAAAATGCTCCTATACATTTTCTTAAATTTATCCAATCTATTCAGTTCAATTTTTCTTTACATTCCCCTAAATCATTCTGTTGTTAGAAGTCATACTTTAAAGTTGCTTACTCCTTATCTTTATATATATATATAAACCCATATAAAAATACTTTGAATCAATCCTAGTTTCACAAAATTCATGTTTCACCAAATCTTTTATCCAATGTCTGGTATGACCATGGTAATATTGACAACCAACCATCAGTTATAAATTAAACATAAAAATTTATGACAACCTTTACCAACTAGTAATCTAACTAGTTCCTGTTATATTTAGTATTTTTAAAATTTAAAATCAACCTAATGAAATAAAGTATCATTTAAACAACACAAGAGCACTCTGGGAATACTTAAGTTATTTTCAAACAATTTTTTTATATTAAGTTAATACACTTTATTACCTTAAAATATCACAAACAAAATATTAATTGCATAAAAGTTTCTGCAAACAATAATTTTTAAATGTTTAAAATACATACTCCATCTAGCAATGTTTACTTTATTTTACTATTGTTTCAATAAACACCAATGCTGTTATTCTGACACAGGCCTGTCGCCAAAATTAGTATTAAGTAATAGAATTTACTAGCTTCATATAAAAGATTGATTGAAAATGTTGGGAAGTAACATTTATTTTCATCAATACAAATTCAGTAGTTTTAGCACACTAGTCTTATATAAATTTGAACAGAGAAGCCCACCAAACACCATTAATCATATTTTCAGATAGTTACAGGTGTTGTGCTACTTTATATATAAAATATCTTTTCATATACCATAGTTTAGGGTTAACAAGTAATGTAATCTTAAATTACTGTACCTGAATCCAAAATTTTCTTTGGCTTTTCATATTTTTTATGAAATTAATTCTTTAGACCAATCTTATATATTATTTACTAACATTTAGTGTAATTCATGAAAACAGATTTTAAAATGCTAAAATTTCTACTTCTGAACAACTCCTAGGAATTTCAACAGCAAATATGCATTTGTTAATTTTTCTCTCCATCCCAAAGAATAACTAATTTTACAATGAGTATATTACTCCCTAAGAGTATTTTCCACTTCCTGATTTTCAAGCATTTCCCTTGTCTTTTTCTATTTAGTTTATCCTTTGGTTGCTACCTTTTTTATGTTGTCCTATGATATGGTTTAACTATTCACTAATAAAACATAGTTTTGAAAACAGCTATATATAAAGTTTAAATATAACTGAAAAGAGTAAGAATCAGACAGGCCCGGCATGGCCAAGCGTCTTAAGGCGTGCGACTCGTAATCTGAGGGTCGCGGGTTCACATCCTGGTCGCGCCAAACATGCTCGCTCTTTCAGCCATGGGGGCATTATAATGTGACGGTCAATCCCACTATTTGTTAGTAAAAGAGTAGCCCAAGAGTTGGCAGTGGGTGGTGATGACTAGCTGCCTTCCCTCTAGTCTTATACTGCTAAATTAGGGACGGCTAGCACAGATAGCCCTTGAGTAGCTTTGTGCAAAATTCCAAAACAAACAAACAAACAAGAATCAGACAACTCACATGACAGTGGAGTAAATACAGCAATCTTGGAAGTAGTTTGTTGTTTGGTGTGAAAGTTTTTTTTGAGTGAGTATTAGTTGTGTTCTGTTTTATAAGACATAAAGCAAGCTTGTGTTTGATTTAGTTAATAAAGTAGGTGACAACAAAATATTCTGATGACTTAAATCCTTATTTATTTAATATTATTATGGTTATAGTGTTTAAACAATGTACATGAATAAACTAGATAATTGGCTACATTATTATTTCTAACTTGATGTTTTATATAAAACATTTTACACTTGTTAGTGATAATAAAACATATTTTCATTATTTTATTAACAATTTATCTGATTTAAATAGGTCAAACAAAATGGCAACCATGAAGATGGCTTAATGTCAGCTTATAAAAAATTTTATGCTAAATATTTTTGCATTTTGTATCTATTTAATATGAGAATAAATCAATAATAAGTTCATTTAATGTCATTTATTAAAATGTCTGACAATGAACTGACCAGAAAATCACAGCTGTAATTGTTTAGCACAATATTTAGAACTTTAATTTTTATTAACTTTGTCACATAAACACACATTAGAGAACAACTGAAATAAGTCTGTGAAAATATTTATCTGTCTTTTGAACTTATGAAGCTAGTTTTAATTGATTCATGATGGTATTTTGTTGATTTGTTTGTAATTTCACATATTTTTCTGCTTGTTTCAGCTGTGGATTATAGTTTTTACTGTCATTATCTGTTTTTAGTTAATAAAAAACATCATTTTATACCTGTGTTTATTTATCTACATACACACAATAATGTTTCCCAAACCATAACCTAATAGAATTCTCATAACCCTGAAAAAGATGGTAAGAACTGTTGGGACTTCATATCCAATTTCCAAAACAAGGACCACTAATATAATTACTAAATAAATCTAAAATAAAACTATTCAGGATTAAAATTACACTATGTGGAACTGAACAGGTGCCAGTTAAAATTCTCATAATCACAGTAACCATAAACATTCAACATCTGGACACAGAGTATCCACATGAAACACAGAGTATCCACATGAAACACAGAGTATCCACATGAAATTCAATGCATGAAGCTTATGTCTTTACTTCTTTTCCTTTACAGAGAAAACACAAACCTCGCATTAGTACACCTACGTTAGTAAGTGTGATGATGTTTTACAAAAAAATCTGATGGAGAAAAATGGATATCATTTTAGGATTCAATGTATAGGAATTACTGTAGAACATGTAAAATTTTCAAGACAATATAACCATTGCAAGTCTGAGTTATTGTGAAAAAAGGAGTCATGTCACTAAAACTTATACTTAAAAGATACTTTATGGTTTTGGTAAAATTAGTGGAAAACAGTGATACTGAAAAGTAACTTTCACACTAGTAAAGCATGTTTGTGATATATAAATAATTAAACTAGATGATTTCCTTTTGTTACAGTAGTTTTTTTTTTTATAAGTTAAAAGACTATATGCATGAACGTAATGGATACATACAAATTTAATGCACTATATACAAGTGCATCAAATTTGGACCTTTTGTTAATGCAAATGCAATATACCATTCTAATTCTTACATTGTTCAAAACTTTCTTACATTTAACAAATTATGTAGTGCATGCCCTTATTTATTTTGCGCATCGTATCTTCACCTGACTTTTTTATTTGTATATATTGTGTATTCCAGACTTTTAGGTTTACACTTAGCTTTGAAATACAATATTTTTCAATGAGGGCATAAAATGTTTGCTTCATTTATTATTTAGGTATATTTTACTTATGTTAATCAATGCAGTTATTTATATACACGTGCATAAGTACTTATAATCTTCACATACCAGGTAGAATTGACCTACAAGTTACGCTATTGTAAACTCCCAGTACTACAGGTAATAAATCAAATCAAAGTGTGAATAGGATGTACATTACACTAATGTACATACCAGGTTTACACATAAAATGCCAACATAGATCAATACAAAACATCTTCTTTCTCACAAATAAAATAAAATTTGTGGTAGCTATTTCGATTTAACACTTTGCATCTCAAGAAGAGATGCAAAGCAATTGAGGGCACTCAGAAGAGACCTTCTCTTTGCCCAACTCATGAAGTAAAATTTTACTGGGCTAGTGATTGATTACTAATAGCTAAACTGACAAGATTTAAAATTAACAAGTTTGTAATGCAATCTGGTGGCAAAAGTCAAATGGTGGTCCTTCGAGAGGTTAACTATTGACTCTACAAAAAAAAAACACAAGAGGATAGGGATCTGTATATCCAAAAACCTCAGAATTTGCTGTGGGAGGAAACAGAAGTACCCCATGAAAACCCACTTTCACGATCAAGATGACAAAAAATCTACTCTAACCATGCCCAGAAGTTTCTAGAAAGAAAATCAGGGTTAGTAAAGCTTATAACAAAAAAACAACAACAACAATAAAACACACATGTTAAGACTTCGATCGATCAAAAGATCAATCTAAGGCACCAGGAGGATAAAGACAGGCAGTTCGTGGATACAACACTGAGTGAATGATTCTATCTGTCTCAATGAGTCATTCTATTTCGGTCTGGGACAAATGGTTTCTTCTTGAGAATCTTGGTTGTATCTTCTTGCTGAACATGATGTTGATATCTGCAGCGGTTGATATGTCTGTAGTCTTAACGAGCATGGGTTGAGCTTGGCATGAAGCTGTCTTCTTTGGTTTGGGTTGCTGCTGAAGGGTAATGTCAACATTGGTCAAAGTATCCTTGTCTTTCTTCTTTGCATTAATTAAAGTATTGCTGCTTGCAGCAGAGATAATTGGTATAATGAAGATGAAAAGCTTACTGGACGAGGGGTACTCTGATTGACAGACATGACATTTTGAAGATTAATTGCTTGACGTTGACTATATGCTCGGTCACGACTTTAACAAAGTTAGTTGGCAATCCTGTGGTCTTAGAATGAATTCTGTGAGCTGTATGGAGTTTCATAAAGGTTGTTGTTTCCATAGAATGTTGAATTTTAGTGGAAGTTATAGACAAATGAACATTCTTGATATATATCAAATACAGGCAACTTTAACTTTTGGTAGGAGAGCACTCAATGTTGGTATCTCCTTTCCATGGTTTACATAGATAATCATGGTCCTAGAATGATGAAGGCTGCAGTAATATGCTTCCTCAGCGAAGGATTCTAGTTTTTCTGTAGTCAACAGAGATGTCAGGTTTAAGCTGGTCAATAAAGGCAATAATTTGACGAGGGGAGAAATCGAATGGTAATCCATCAAGAACTACCAGGGATACTGATGATTTTGGCATCGAAGGAAGCTTGTGTGATGAAGGCAACATGACAGAGATGAATTCTCACATCTGAACACTTCAGCTGCTAGTCATGGAAGGAAACCAAAACTTCTTTCTCACATTTACATTTATTCGCTCTTATAAAAGATTGAGCTATTGCAGTCTCTCTCTTGCATTAGTTTGCAACGATGAAAAATTATGCTCAAGCATGTAATTTTGTGCATAATTTAAGTGCGTTTATTATGCAAAATCATTCTCCTTTGGGAGTCCCAACAAGTGGTACCAGACACCCTTCAATTATTTATATCGTAAAATGTTCATTTACAAACACGCTCTGCTTGTTTTTCTTTGTTTGTTTTGAATTTTGCACAAAGCTATACAAGAGCTATCTGGACTAACTGTCCCTAATTTAGCAGTGTAAGACCAGAAGGAAGGCAGCTGGTCATCACCACCCACTGCCAACTCTTTCGCTGCTCTTTTACTAACAAATAGGAGAATTGCTCATTATATAACAACATCCCTGCAACTGAAAGGATGATCACGTTTTGTGTGACAGGGATTCAAACCCGCAACCCTTAGAATTCAAGTCGAGTGCCTTAACCACCAGGCCATGCCGGGCCTCTTATTTTTGAATTTTGCGTAAAGCTACACGAGTGCTATCTGCACTAGCCGTCCCAAATTTAACAGTGTTTGACTAGAGGGAAAGCAGCTAGTCATCATCACCCATCAAGAACTCTTGGGTTATACTATTACCAACAAATAGGGGGATTAACCATCATTTTACATCGCACCCACGGCTGAAAGGGCAATCATGTTTGATGTGAAGGAGATTCAAATCCGTGACTCTAAGATTACGAGATGAGCACCCTAACCACCTGGCCACGCCAGACCACAACAGGTTGTGATTTTTTTCTTTTGTTGTTGTTCAGGATTTGTTAATTTATAAGAAACTGTGTGTCAAATAAACAATTTGTGTAACATACTTAACTTTGAAATATAGAAAATTTAGAAAAGGTCACTCATCTTGCAATGGATCACACACAGTTGTGGGATTCACAAATTTTAACAACCAGTTCTATCTAGCTTTTACACATCTCCATTTTTTGCAATGAAAAATAATAACAAAATTATCTTACTGAAATAATTTATTTATCATGCTTTATATATTTCCAAATTGCCACTTGATTATCATCAAAATCTTTATTCCTTCCACGTTTGACTCTGTTGTCATCAGCTGTGTGTTTTTGTTTTTCCTTAGCCACATTTGAACTGAAAAAGTGGGATCATATGAATCCTATGAAAGGCCAATCAAATTGATTGCCATCTAGTGCCATATTTTGAACTGAAAGGTGGCTTCTTTTATCTGAATATATGATATTCATTATTAAAAATCCTCTTTCTACCTCTGTGGAGCTAACAGCAACAGTATTGATGATATTTTTAGCCTTTTGTACAGTACTTCGAATCTCATAATTATGGCGATTTCGTAGAACAATTTCCATATAATCATGGAAATCATTAATGCTGATTTCATGATAAAAGACCTTACTGAATTCAAACAAATTTTCTTCACAGCTTTCCAGGGGACAACAACTTCATCAATATTTCAAGAATCTGGCTCAAGTATGTTTATCAGTTCATGAATTTTATTTTCATTTTCTTGTGCATTATTTCTTAAGTGATCACAATCCATCAATCTGGCTTTCATATTTTTTTATTAATGCTTCCAGTAGTTTTTGACGAGGAAGACCTACATATCTTTGGTTTTCAACAAACTCAATATTCCTATAATATATCTATTATTGGAATAGTTTTTCTACATGAGTACCAGCCTAATAAGCCTAGTATTCAAATTTCATATCCTGTCAGCATGAAAATACAAAGAAAGGAAGACTCAGTACTCCGAGCAAAAGCATGAGATGTAATTTATTCCCTTAGATGGTTAGACGCCATTGCGTACTACCTTTAACATTTTTGATAATATGCATATTAAAATAACTTGTCCATGTCCGAATAAATTAAATGTTTAACTAGCACAATTTGGATTTAAAAAGGTAAGGGTCAGCAATATTAATCAACCACAACTGAAAAGATCAACAACAAAAACATCAATCCATGCTAAATCTCCAATTCATAAACTTTTAATTTTGCTTTAAGATAGTAAAACCTAGAAAATAACATAAAGCCTCACAATTTAATGTTAACAGTATAGAAGTTTACATAGCTACATCAGTTTTCAAACTCACCTTCTTTTCTTTGTCTGCTCCAAGTATGATAGATGACTGATACTAAATGTTCACACAGAAAAACGTAGGCCTACATTAGTTTACAGCAATGCTCTTCTTCCTTCGTCTAAGATGGCTGATCTGTCACTTGTAGAGGCCCGTGCAAATCTGGCTTCAAAAGTTATCGTACTAATTTACAATTATATTATTGCACGTGACATTACGTAGGAGGAATTCCCATAGTGACAGTCGATACATTGTACATATAGCATCAGAAGGCTGAAGACAGGTAAGAACCGGTTTAGCGAGCTCGTGAAATTTTAAGAACGGGTTCTTAAAACCGGCTGAATCCCACCACTGGCCACACACGTTATTGTGTTTATCAACTATTTCTTCAAACATTCTGCACTATGTACAACACAATAATATTTGTATTTTTTCTCTTTCCCTCTTTTAAAGTTTTATTTATAAATTGAGAAAGATTAAGTTTTAAAATAATAGCTAATATTAAAATATTTTAACAAATTCATGATTTTTTTTATCGTAGACCTATAAATCAACAAAGAATGTACACTGTCTAATGTTCCAGCAAACAAAAGGAACACTCCGTAGGTAATTTCAACCTTAAAACATTTATGTGTTCGATAATTTCAAGACTTCACTGACAGACTAGACGATAACACTCTATCAAACAAATGCAGGTAAATACGAATTGAATATATGACGGGTTTACTATTACATATTTAACATCGATGTTTGTTTCAGATAAATACGTTTAGAATTGCATGCAACTTATACTGTTAAATGTATATTGTGAAATTCCTGCTTATTCACTAAATTTGTGGGATTCTCGAGTGTAAGAATCAACTATTTTCATCGTTTCTTTACTGACTCGGTGAAGCGGAGATCGGACCACTGGGTCCACGTTTCTAGTCCTAAGTGCCGGGCCGTCACGTCTAGCGCCATCTGCCTAATAAGCCTAGTATTCAAATTTCATATCCTGTCAGCATGAAAATACAAAGAAAGGAAGACTCAGTATACTGTACTAGTGATTGCCGGTATTGCTGCTATAGTTGAAATTTCTAAACTCTCGCCTAACTATTATAAAAAGTAGCCATCGCAACAGCCGGAAAAGCAGTTTATATTGTTGGTTTGCAATAGTTGGTATATTATAAACCTCAGAAACTATAACTGTGATTGAAGCTTAGTAATCGTCAATTCCAAATATATTGACCAGGAATGTTTATGTATTTCGAACATTGCAAACTACTTAATTTAAGTTTCATATCGGACATTAGTATTTTACAAAAACATTATACAACTTCATCATCGGAGAAAATTCGACAAAGAATGCATCAACTCAAAATTAATTCGCTCGTCGTGAACCCTCAATAAGATATACAGTTACAGACAAGATAGAAGACTCGATATTATTTGAAAACCTGCAAAACTTTTGTATATAAATTACTGTTTGTAATAATCGTTTTTATAGTTTGTATATTAAGAAAACTGTATACCAGTCTTCTTGACAAACATTATAAATTTGATGCATTTCTACTTTTAATTAACTTCTGAATTTAAATTACAATTTAATTCAGTTTCAGGCTATTTGAAGTCGTAATAGCTAAACTTAATAAACTGGATGCTCGTACTAAATAAATTTTGATATGTAACAAATTATAATATATTTTCCTTAAGAAAGAAAAAAAGATTTCCCTAAGGTTTCGAACAGTCGAGTGTGATCAAATTCTCAAAAAACATTCAAGAAACATACCACGGTAACACTAATTTATAAATTCAAATTGAGATAAAAAATCAAAATGAAATAAATTATTTTCAATGTAGTGAGGAAAACTGTGCAATAACTTTAGTTTGTTTCTTAGTTTCAAAAGACTTCCAAGAATCTTGCCTGTTGCTTGTTTTACTACATCTGTTTCGCAGTTATATTGCACATGTTACCAACAGTTAACACGATACCTCTTTTACAACTACACATCCAACTTTACGTGGCTTTTTGCTTCAATCCAAAATAACCTGAAAATGTTTCATCATCATGCTTTGTGATTTATAAATGTTAACTTTATTGTTTGCTTCTTGTTAAGCACAAAGGTACACAGGGGTGTATCTGTCCACCACACATACTGAAACCACTAGAGGAGGTCACACCAGATCTGAAGTATACAAGTACCAGAAATGACCAAATAGTTTTTCTAATGTTTTTTGATAACAGTTTAATCAATCGTTTTAAATAGGAAATCCAACAGAACCATACATATAACTAAACAAGTGTCACAAAATATCACTGAAATACCAACATACAATATATCTACGCAACATAGTATATTATTTAATCATTAAAAAATATTTTCCCTCTGAAAGGAGAATAACATGTTATAATTACAACATAAAAAATAAATTGTCATACTTTGTGTCACAAAATATATTCATAAAAAAGGTCTGAAACATTTAAATGTTGATTTCGTGTAGTTATAAGTTCATTGGACATACATTAAATGGCCAGGTGGTAAAAGCACTCGACTGGTAATATGAGGGTCGCGGGTTCGAATCCCCGTCGCACCAAACATGATTGCCATTTCAGCTGTGGGGGCGTTATAATGTTAAGGTCAATCCTACTATTCATGGGTAAAAGAGTAGCCCAAAAGTTGGCAGTGGGTGGTGATGACTAGCTACCTTCCTTCTAATCTTACACTGATAAATTAGGGACGGTTAGCGCAGATAGCTTTTGTGTAGCTTTGCGCGAAATTCAAAACATACATTAAAGAACAACATATACTTTGCAACCTAAATAGCCGAGATAGTTCTTAAAAACAAAAACTGATTTTGACCATCAGGAAACCGTATTAATTCACAAAATATTTTTTTCTACTTCCACTTGGTTCGACCGACAAACAGTTCATAAAACAGCTATAAACTAGACTTTAAAACAAGCGTCTTCTTACAAAATAGAACCATAGTTTTAATATGAAACTTAACCTAAAAATTAAAAAGGTTCAGGCATGACCTAATGGTTAGCTTGCTAGGCTGTGACATCCGAAGCCCATGGGTCGCTTCCCATTTCCGCAAAATTGAGCTCCGCATTTTCAGTGCCGTGGGCGCGTTAAAAAAAATCAGTCATTCTTTTATACGATTAGAATAGCACAGGACTAGTTACCTTCCGTATAGCCTAACTGTTCACAAATATTTTCCACACTGGGCTATTTCAGATAACAACCATTAGCCCAAATGCCAAGTCTAAACTCGTTGGGGAAATTTACTGGTGCAAACATATGATGACGGAATTTTGAGGGCTTTTTTGTGCTTAGTCCGTGGCTCACCTACTGGGAATAATGCTTAAGTTTGTCAGTTCAAAATTAGGAATAGCTGACGCAGACGGCTTTGTGTAGCTTTGCAAGAATATCTGAAATAACCAACCCACCAAAAAAGTTTTGGTTTTCATCATCAGAGGAAAAAAGCGATTATAATAGTTTATTTGACTCTAAGTTTAAATTTCATTTTTGTCAAGAAAGCATCTGAAAAACATTGGCAGAATAGTCTCAGACGTAACTGTGCTCACAAAAATGTCATCCTTTAGGAAACTAATTGGATTTGAAATTTTGTTCTTGACTGACGCATTCAAGTTAAACATTTTGGTTCAATTTTTCCTACCTTTCTGTTAGTATACAACAAATAAAATTATTTACATAAATTATATTTATTTTTGTCTGAACAGTGTTTTTTAAAATCCTTATTTCTAAATTTGTAGACGATAATACGATCACAAGCACATTCAGAATCTTTCAATTGGTCACAAAACATGTGCAGATCAATTGGCTTAGCCATATTTTTGATAGCTGTAAATCATATAGTATCACAAATTCCATAATTCACAATTAATACTATAAGTTTTTGAAAGGTTTCAAGTTGTCAGGTTCCTCGGAGATAACTCTACAACTATTTTATCACTAACGTCAGTTAAAACCTATAAAAACTCAGTGTGTATCTGAACAGGGCACGATGTCATCGATTAGTCGTAATAAATAGTATTAATTACAATACAAATTCATAATTCTAGTGTAAACGAGGTTATCATTACTCCTTGAAGTTAGCTTTTCTATAAAAATCTGGTGTTCCTTTAAAAATTTAAGTACAGCGTGAAACAGGAATCAACAGTTAATGACAGATTAATATTAGATTACTGTAACATGTATATTACTCAGTGTATGAAGTGAAGAAGCCAAAAAAATTAATACATAAAAAAACAACTTTATTACACACATTCATTGAATACCCTAACTTCCAGTCAGAGGAAAAATCTTACAAAACAAGTAATAAAACATATTGTAAAAGTAATGTAGTGGCAATGCAGTACCAAGAAGTTGTATCATCCCTATATGGCTTTCAATACTACAATATAATATTACACTGTAAAAATGCATATTTCACTTTGATATTACTGTAGTCAGAAGTTATATATTCCTGAGTCTTTGTATGCAGTTTGTTTATCATAATACCATGGTCATGTCAGAGTAGATACAAATGTAGTATAACTAAGAGCCTAGGGCTTACGTAAAAGTTTGTTGTTGTTTTTTAAATTTCGCGCAAAGTTACACGAGAGCTATTTGCGATAACAGTTCCTAATTTAGCAGTTTAAAACTAGAGGGAAGGCAGATAGTCATCACCACCACCACCACCACCAACTCTTGGGCTACTCTTTTGCCAACGAATAGTGGAATTGAACGTCACATTATAATGCCCCCACGGGTGAAAGGGCATGTTTGTTGTGACAGAGACTCGAACCCGTGATCCTCAGATTACGAGTCGAGCGCCTTAACTAGGTGACCATGCCGGGCCTTTTATGTTAGAGGAAAATCAAGATGAGTCAGAACATGTCTTGATTATTACAGATTCTCGCGAAGAAATCAGTCGAACTAACTGACCTCATAACCATATCATATTAGCACATTTGACAATGTAACATTAAATTTTAATATTTAAAGTAATGTAGGAATAATCTAAGCATAGCTCACCATCGCTATGTTCTTGTCTGCATTTACAAAACGTTTTTTATTACTTGTATAATTACATCTGACTTTCAGAGATGAAAAGAAGTGAGTCAAGGAATGAAATGAATGTATATAAAAACGGAAACAGGTGCAAATATATTAGGTGAACAATAAACATTTCTTCTTATTTTTTGTTAGGACAAAATATCTGATGGCATACAGAGAACGGTTTACTGCATCACGGATATTTATAACGACAAAGCATCAAGATTTTGTTACTGCTTTTATATATATATATTTTAGTAAACGTGCTATATATTATGCAGCAATATGCATCTTTGGTTTGTCTGTTACTATCAGTTTTAATGAACTAAAGGCAAATGATTATGTCACAGAAATTGAACATGTAAAATTATGGCAGTACTTCCACTGGGTATATTTCACAGTTTCAAACACAATGAAGCAAATCGCACTTTATCATAAAACTGACATGTGAAATATTCAGCTGTTGTATTAACACAGTATCTTAAACAATATTTCAACACTTCAAAAAGAAACACGCTTATTATGCGTTACCACAAAAAATAAAGTGAGAATTTTTGTTTTAAAATTTCCTGCAATGAGGGAGTGTTGTATGTATTTGACCTCACTTTGACGATTTCTTAATGTGTATGTATTTTATAAATTCCGTTGTTGTTTGTGCGTGTTAGTTTATGTTGAAATGCACCGTATTTCCATTTCTAAAATAAAAAATCAATTAAAATTTTAAAAACAATTTGTGAATTTTAGTGCACTATTTTAACAGACGATAATTTTTCAGTATTCCAATACTTTATGTATCTAACAATAATCTCTGAAATTGCAGTTGAAAACTTGTCTGCTAATTTTATTTTGTTTCAGGAAAGGTGGAACGACTTGAATATACAAGTGTTTACAGCGATTCATCAAAAAATTTACAATTTTTTTACATTATTTAAACAGGGCTTAATCGTGCGCCAAATTTATCTTCATCAGCTGACAAGCGATAAACGGTTTATGATATTACTTTTTAAAAAATTATTTTTGTGTGAAGTAGCTTCAGTTCATGTAATTTCGTGGTTATATAGGTCTGTACTTTAGTAAGACGGGTAATAAATGTAAAACGTTTAGTTGTAAAAAAACAAATGTTGCTCAATCTACTTTTCTTTCACTTTGTAAAATTTATGAATATTACTAGTACATATGATAACCTAAGTTGCACCCCACTCAACTGTTTTTTTTTCTCAGGAATCTCTCTTCCTTGACCTTATTGGAAAATCTGTGTGTGTGTTTTCTTATAGCAAAGCCACATTGGTCTATCTGCTGAGTCAACCGAGAAGAATCAAACCCCTGACTTTAGCGTTGTAAATCCGAAGACTGTATCAGCGGGGGACCTTATCGGAAAGCAAGTATAAAAATAATTCTCCCGGACCGTTTTAATCCCCCATTAGTCCTTGTCATCTTCTCTTTGTTGTTGTTTTTTTTTTCGTTAAAGGTGGCTATACCTTTTCACAACTGGCTGCATACTGTAGTGGTTGTTTAACTTTGGGACGTTATGGACTTTAACACCCTCGATTATTCCATGATAACGAGAAACCCACTTCAAGTAAAAATGTATTCCCAAGACGGCTGGTATGGATACTAAAACTTTAATTAAAATTAAAATTAAGTACAAAACAACGTTTCGACCTTCTTAGGTCATCTTCAGGTTAACAAAAAGATAATTCTGTTAATCTGAAGATAACCTAAGAAGGTTGAAACGTTGTTTACTTTACTTTAATTAAAGTTTTAATACCAATACCAGCCATTTTGAGAATATATGTTTACTCTCTATTACCTCTAATTTTTAAATTCCACTTTGTAGGTGTAAATAGCGCATCCTCACTTTTATTGGCCTGGGTATTAAGTGGTCAAAGATTAGGATGAAATATGTTTTTAACTTATATTGAATGAGGACTTTCAAATAAGTCACTACAATGTAAACATGGTTGGACAAAAAAAAAGAAACTTGACAAAATGATATAAAACGATAAACCACAAGTACAATAATGGTAAAATGTAAACAAAATATATTTAAAAAATTCAAAAGTTCCATAGAACTAAAATTTTTGTTTGTTGAATTTCATTCAAAGTTATGTATGGGCTAGCCGTCCGTAATTTTGAAATGATAGTTAAGAAAGAAGGAAGTTAACCAACAACAACCACCACAAACTCATGGGCTACTCAAATGGAGTAGTTGGCTTTCACCGTAACCCTTACAATGCTCCCGCAGTCATAAAAGGCAGAGCGCGATTTTTATATGTTTGTTGTTGTTAAGGTGTTGCGAAACTAACTTACACAGTCAATCACGTCAACCGAGAGAACAATTTGTTAATGAGTCAATTCCAATTACAGGAATAAGGGGAAATATCTATTAGGTAGATGTCCCTGACAACAAACGGCCACTGAACCCAATGTAGTGACAGTGGATATACTGTTTATTTGTTTGTTTTGCATTTCGCTCAAAGCTATTCGAGGGTTATCTGCGCTAGCCGTCCCTAATTTAGCAATGTAAGACTAGAAGGAAGGCAGATAGTCATCATCACCCACCGCCAACTCTTGGGCTACTCTTTACCAACGAATAGTGGGATTGACCGTTACATTATAATGCCCACACGGCTGGAAAGGCATGTTTGGTGCGACGGGGATTCGAATCCGCGACCCTCAGATTACGAGTCGATTGCCTTAACCACCTGGCCATGCCGGGCCCAGTGGATATAAGACAAATGTATTAAAACAATGTGATCACTCTGTTCTTTTTACAATGCAGAACTCCCATTACCACCACCAACGTCACATCATTACGTATCAATGCGAATCGATATCTTACATTATTCAGTCGTTTTAATCAATTCAAGATAGTTCTTTTCAGTCATATTTGAAACCGTAAGTTGGTGGCCCAGAACAATAACTAATTAAGTCGAAAGGAATTCGGGAATTTCCTTGACTGACATTCTATACAAAACTACATCCGCTGCATATCTGAAAATGTGTGAAAAATTATATACAAAATAAGGTATTATATTATACATAATATTGCTGCATAGCACGCTCCTATATAAAAAAAACAACAGATAAACTGTGTAGGTACTAACACAAAGATAAAACAGCAATATTCAAGCCCTACCAATCATTTAACAGTGTAAATAGGAATATGAAAAATTACGTTCCTCCACAACAGTGGGTGGATGGTATCTTCCTTCGATCTAACAACAAAAACTGTCCAATACAAAACAAGTCCGCTTGGTCGTACACAAGCTTAAATTGACACTCTTTTGTAGCACACACAACAAAAAATCGACCAAGTTTTACGAACTCAGAGGTAAAATTTCGTTTCAGAAATTCTGAAACAGTCCGAATACCAAAATAACTTGTGACATAATAAAAGCTTACACTTAAAGGGGTGAAGGAAAAGTGTTTGTGTGCTTTTCTTATAGCAAAGCCACATGGGGCTATCTGCTGAGCCCACCGAGGGGAATCGAACCCCTGATTGTGCGTTGTAAATCCGAAGACATACCGCTGTACTAGCGGGGGGCAGGGTGGGGAAAAAAGTGCCCCTTCCCTGAAAATGCTGTTAATCTGATAACAGGAAAAAATATGTAAAACCTTGTTTTTAGAACGCACTCGACAAGATCTGTTTAAATATGATCACAAATCCTCACTTTAACACTGGCTTTCTTAAATACCTGAGCTTTGAATTATTTTAATTTCATTTTCTCATAAAATGTGTTGTGCACCTACAGTAGTTTCTTAGATCTTCCTATTCCAATTAGCCTATAAAATAATTAGAACTATTATATGCAATTGAAATATTTCCTCATTAGAATTTACATTAAAAGCTATATTGTTATAACAATATACAATATTGCACGTTGATTAATGTATAGTTTTAATGTAAGTAATTAAAAACACTTTTCTATCAAATAACGTGAGTTGTACTTCGCCAGGAACGTCCGTTTCTATTCTAATCTATGATTGACAGAACTTTCCACTAATCAGAGTAAGAAGTCATCACAGCTATTATCACTATTTTGTGTGTGTATTCCTTTAAAAAAAATCAGGGTATGTAGATATTAAGTCACGGTAGAGTTTTAATATGTACATTGTTAACACATCAGCTACTGACAAATTTTCAACTATCCCAAGTAATAATGAGAAATAAACGAACAAAAATACAATTATATATTCTGAAGATGGCTGGTACGGGTACTAAATCTTTAACTAAAATACAGTTTCAATACCATATCAGCCGTCTTTATAATACATTTTTACTTAAAAGTTGGTTTGTCGTCATCACGAAAAATAAAATTAACCAGACTATTTACTAAATCCATTTCGTTATAACAAAGTTCCTCCGGTTGGTTAGAGGAAAGTTTGCAGACTCAGTACGCTAAAATCCGAGGTTCGATTTCCATAATGAACAGCCTATTGTGTAGCTAACAGCTCAAACAAACAACTAAGGTTTTATGTCTTATGTTACTTATTTTAAAATAACTTACTCAATAGTATAGTTCAGTTAATTAACAACACAAATACTAAAACAGTTACTCCCAACGAAATTTATGGATTATGAAAAATGCCATTGATCAGTGAAATATTATTATTACACTACTATACTGCTTCAAACTGTATCATCACACACAAACACCATTTTTTAAAAGGATCAAACACATATTGTTCACGTTCTTTCGCAAATTTGACATGTTTAATGAACTTTTGAATAATGTTGGCCACTCTTCAAGATATTACGTTTTTGAATACTATACTAAAAGTACCATAAAACACATTATTTTTGTACCATTAAACTGAGTAACAATTTGTAGGGTAAATAGTAAATACTAGCTGTGTTTTTAATTTTACCGACAGTTTGAAAGCTCAATTTAGAGATGCACAAAATATCTTAAGTTATTATCTTCTCTTAACTGTAAAGGTTGTGGTTGTCATCGTGGTTTAGTCATTCAAATTCCAACGGTTTACTTTCACAAAAGGAACAAAGAATAATTCATAATTTTTAATGCAGGCTTACTATTGCCTATAACATGACGATAAAACTATTATGAGATAGATTCTACTCCCACTAATAACACATACCATAATGTTTTTACCAAAACACAGCAAAGCAACTAAATGGTCAGAGGCCACGAAAGCCCTCGCTGGACATCTAATAAAAGCCAATAAGCAGAATCCTATTGCCTACCATCAACGATAAGGGGTTGACTGTCACTTTTGTAACTCAACCACAACATAAAGTGCAAAGAATATTTTATAGTATCACACAGATTCGTATCATACTCGCCAACTCCAAAAACTCTATCAAATACCATCCCAAAATTACTATAAATATTCTAATTAATGAAAGTTTGAAAAAAGCAAAATGGATATTTAAAAACCTGAATATAGGCGTGAAAGTTACAATAATAAGTTTATTTTTGACAAAACTTTTATAGGTTGGAAAGAATAAAACTTACGAGTGGCAACACGAAGTAAAATAATTTTCACCGGACAAGTGAAATGCGTTTTAAATTGTCGTCTTCGATATATTTGTCATTCATTTACAAGTCAGTTATTTCAACATACGCAGACAAGTTTTACAGAACTGACACCTTTAAGACATGTTCTTCGTGTTTGATTCACCTATTTATGTGACTTAGATTAGTCATCACGTCAATATTGTATTTAGGTGAAATGTACCTTTAAAATCTAGTTATCCTGCTTTTGACACTAACCTAATTGCAACGTATGTCGGCAGGCTACTTTGACATAATCTTATAGCCTATAAACCTGTATTATAAAAAATATAAATATAGTATGAAAACTAAAGCCGACTTCTTTAATGTGATTATTAATTAAACAACGTCTAAGACTTGTTATTCTTCAAATATGCTTAATGTCGGTGGCTAGTTCTGTTTGCTGAACTGGATCAAACTGCATAAATTGTATTTCTAGAAGACTTTTTAGCTATAATATTTGTCACTTTAAGTGAAAAAAAAAAAGCGTCATGATATAAATAAATAAACACCCAAAAGTAAAATCAGTTAGTTTATCTAATAAGATGCAAAGTCTACTTCATAATAAAACTATCAAACTTGGACAACAATTTCGTGTAAACTTACCTAAAAATGAAACAGCCTAAGGCGCAAGTCCAACGCGCTCCGAAACGAGAGCTAAGCATACCTCCCATCATCATGACAAGTCCACGACCCATCAGGCATAAGGCGTTAATCCATATGGACCGACTATAGCCGAAGCTAATGTCAATCCGATGACGTAAATACGAAGTGATGTAGGTATTCATGTTCCCAAAAGTCAAATAATGACCTAAGGTCACATGAATTAAAAAACCAGCAAAGACAGCCAATGATCCCCGCACGTTCCACTTCATCGTCTATTTAAATATAAAAAAAGATTAAAATCTTTATTTTATATGTCAGTAGTTTAATGGACGAGAAGGTTGATTTTATGCATTCAAGCAGTATATATACAATACCGGCTTGATAGGATACATTGAAGTGGTTTCTGGGAAATACTGAACCTGTGGTTGGATACATATCTGTTATCATGGAGAGTTTGGCATGAAGCATAGAAACCTACAACTTTTTTCGAGTGCATTGTATTTGAACTTAGCTACATCCAATTACAAATTCTAAGAACACATTTTAGACTTGTTGATATGTAATGCAAACAGACACCGGCAAAGTTGAATTTGCAATACAGAACCATTTGAGATAGCCATAGATTAACTTGTAGTTGTTTTTTATTATCATTGTTACCAAGTGAGTGTGTTTTGATGAAAAATAATAGTTTTTATTGACCTTTCACCGCTAATTTCTCCAGGTTCATTTCCTTGGCTGTGGCTTCACTAAACTGTAGATAGAGACAAGGGGAATGAAGTTAACCCATTCATGCGTATCACCAACAGAACATGATTTGAATAAATTATTAGAACATGTTGCAAAAAGGTATTTTTTTTTTTATCTAACAACTGTTCTTATGAAAAAGATAGATGAAAATTCTATGGAATCAAGGATCACATATGATTAAATAACATGTTTTTAAGTTGCCATAGGACAATTGGCTAAACCAACTTTTCTCAACTGTTTGGTTTATTTTGAATTTATGGAAAGCCCTCCATCGGCAAAGTGGTATGCCTGAAAACATATTCTGCTACAAACCGGGTTTCGATACCCGTAGTGGGCATAGCACAGATAGCTCTTTGGTTAGTTTGGTGCTTAATAACAAAAAACAATTTCGGAAAAAGCTACACGAGAACTAACTGTGCTTGCAGTCCATAATTTAGCAGTGATAAACTAGAGATAAGTCAACTCTACCCACCGCCAACGCTTGGGCTACTCATTTACCAAGAATAGTGGAATTAACTGACACATTATAATGCCCACACTCTTGAAAGGGTTGCGTTTTCGGAGAAGGGGATTCAAACTCTCTAATCGCAGATTGAGAATCAAACGTCCCTAACACCAAGATATGCCAGGCCTCACGCGTCCTGAGCAGAGTAAAACTATACATTACACGAGAAATGTAGGTGGCAAACTTATCTTTTTAAAAATAATCTGATGTTTCTGAATATCAAAACTAACTTAACGGTGAATGTCAGTGTCAAATGTACTGCTGAAGAACAGATTACATCCAACTCTCTTATTTCAGGATACAAAATAGGTAATCTGGGTAAATGTTTAGAAAGTAAATGTTACCACAAGCCAATATTTATTAGTTTACATTTGCACTTTGATAGTTTCTAACATGCTTGGTTTGATGAACGGGAATTCGAACCCTCGACCCTCAGATTGCGAGTGAAGCATCCTAACCACATGGCTATGTAAGCTCAAATATTACTGTAAACATATATTAATGTTTTATAGTTTCATTCAATAATAATTTCATTGCGCAAAAGTTTAGAATATTTCTGGAAATCAATTATTCTATCACTGTGGCTAATTTTATCTTATTACTAATTGGAGTACCCGTCCGTTGGGCGAGTAAAAATAAAAGTTTGTAATAAAGGATAAGAAACTGTGCTTCTACTTCTTTTTTCTTAATATAAACATTAAAGATACAATAAAAATACATAAAGGTAACAAATACTGAAAAGAAAGATATTATTTTCAAGATTTCTAACAATAGTGGTTATATAATTCATTGCATTGTTGAGGGATATATATTGGTAGTTTTCTGAAATAAGATGGAGCGAGGCCCAACCTTATCCCCATAACCCTTTTCGTGTCGTTCTTTATTACTTTAAGTTCGGTGCTGATTAATCAAGAAACGTGGAAATGTATAAAAACTGATACGCATACACACATATTGACGTTTATTTATAAAGAGGAATATTTATTTATGAACCATTTTACTATCCTTAAAGGTTATAAAATCATCTTCTCATCATATTGACTTCATATTTCCTATTAATAACTTGTATTTAATTGTTGTGTTGACTATCTTCCACGCATAGCTACATAGTGGACTATTTGCGCTCTGTACGTAGCGGGGAATCGAACTCTGGACTTAAGTGATGTAAAATTCTAAAATTAATGCAGATAACCGAATAACAATTAAAGAAGCTGAAACGTTATTTCCTAATTTATAATAACGGTTCTTTTACTTAAGAGATTGTCTTTTCACTTCTTTACTAAATCAAAGTTCGTTATTGGTTTCTTGGAGCATTGTTTTCTTCTACTATGTTATATTATATAACATTTTCATAAAGGTACAAGACGAAAAATGACGTTATACGTTTTATTACCTGTCATTATTTTCGTGTCGGATTTCTAGCAATTCCTTATTTTAAAGTAATACATTACGGAGAAGGCAGCTAGTCAGCATCACCCATACCAAACTCTTGGGTTACCTTTTACGTACTAAACGTGGGTTGCCCGTAACATATAACGCCCCCAAGAATGAAAGGGCAAGCACATACGGTAACGAAGTACCGTTGATTGGGAGTCGACCGTCCTAACATCCAATTACTAGATCCACTGCCTGTTAAGGAAAGAAATGAGGCTTATAAAACAGCAACTTCTAAACTGTCCGATTTGTGTTAATCAGTGGTTTGTAATCACCTTGTAACTTCACCTAAAAGTGTAAATTTTAAGGGTGGTGGGGGTTGAAAGATTTTGTTGCATTTCTTTATGGGAGAGTAATACAATTCAACTTTCTAATCTTTATTATAACGGATTTACTGTTATACATTTATTTAATATCTATGTTTGTTTCACTTCAGTATACATTTAGAAATGCATGTAATTTGTATTGTTAAATGTGTATTGCTAAAGTCCCGCCTGTCCTCTAAATTTGTAGAAGATTCTCAAGTGTATGAACCAGCAATGTATGATGTGTATATAAAACACTAGTGATTGCCAGTATTATTATCAGTTCAATTTTCGAGAATCTCGTCTGATGAGTATAAAAGGTAGCCATCGCAACACGAAAGGAGACAGATTAATATAGTTCGTTTGCTGCAGCTAGTAGCATCGGAAGCTATAATGGCGACAATAGCTTATTAATATGAAAATTATAGATATTTGACCAGATACAAACTTCAGTGAATTAACTTAGGGCGTTAGTGTTTCTACGATGACATTAGATGTTTTTGTCGGGGAAAAAAAAACACCAAAAATCTCACGTATGAAGAAACTAGCTTTTTTCCCCGTCAAGAGAAGTGTATCCGTGTATCAACATAGAATTAAGTCGCTTTGCGTGAACCGTCGATAAAAGATTCAGTTTCAGATCAGATAGAGGACTCAATATTGTTTGTACGTTTCTAATACTTTTCTACATATAAATTATTATTTGTATTAAGTACTTGTAACAACCGTTATTACAAATTGTATTGTTGTTTGTATATTAAAACATATTTGTATTAAAAAGAAAATCTGGATTACAATCTTGTTTGCAAATATCATAAATGTGATACATATTAACATTTAATTAACTTTCAAATTTAAAATTTCTGGTTATTTGAAATCTTAATAACTAGTGTACCTTGCATAATAAATAATTATGATACGTAACATTATAATATACAATTATATAATATTTTTATATTACTCATCTATATAAATAAATTTGTCTGTACAGAACTTTCCTCGCAAATTTCATATCGTTAAAAAGTCTTTTGTCCGAGAAGCCCTGATTGCACTTGGCTTTGTCTTCAGAATCACCTTACCTATTTTTTGCTTAGTCAAACTTTTTAATGCAACAAGTATGGTACACGATGGCACAATGTCGTTATCATCATATGGTTTGTTTGTTTTAAATTTCATCCAAAACTAGATGAAGGCTATCCTGCGCTAGCCGTCCCTAATTTAGCAGTGTAAAACTAGAAGAAAGGCAGCTAGTCTTCGCCACCCACCGTCAAGTCTTAGGCTACACTCTTACCAACGAATAGTGGGACTGATCGTATATTATGACGCCCCCATGGCTGAAAGGACAAGCATGTTTGGTGTGACGGAGATCCGACTCCGCGACCTTCAAATTGCGAGTTCAGTGCCCTAACCATCTGGCCATTCAGGGCCCTATCATCATACAATGACTGTTTAGTTTTTTTATTTGTAAACTATCTTACACAAATAACACTTAATATGCGTGTAATTTTATCTAAAATGAGCTTTACACTAAATACAACTGTTGTGGGGTTTCTCGGCTTAATTAGGTCTAAAATACGCATGCGCAGTTTGTTCAAAACCATACGCTTATTATTTTGTGAACGAGTAATCAGACATTTCTGAATATTTAGCTAAGTTTGGCATAATTTATTTTACATTGCAATAATTCAGCTTTGTTTCAGTCCATACTCCATATACTGCTATAAACACCTATTAGCTATATTTCTCTTTATTAAGGGTTTTTTCTTTTTGTTTCTTTCCTTCAGCTAGTAAAATTGTCATACTCTGAACACTATAATCACCACCACTTTATTATTTACTTAACGTGTATTTTTCATTAAATAAATTTACGGGAGATTGTTTGTATAACCGCATAAATGTTTTTTGTTTTGTTTTTCAAATAGACCAGGATTTACCGATTTAACATGTCTGCAAGAAAGCGTAGATTAATTGATGTTCGTGAAAATGATAGAATAAGGAATATTCATACGAAGTGCATGAAAATTATGCAAATGTTTTTGTAATCGCGGTTAGTGAATTAGTATTCAACTCTGATTTCAGTTTCTTAATAGCTTAGGCATCTTTGATTCTTACACCTTGCTCGTTATGGGAACGACACATTTCAAATGTGGAGTATTAAACAGAAGGCCAGACACCATCTCTTCAGTCACCATAAAATGTATCTTTTTTATCATTTCTGTATTAAATATGTCATCTAGTATGTTAAGAATTTTATGTAAAGAAATAGTGTTTTTGATCTGCATACACATATAGTATTCAAGAAAATTAATCCGTACCCAATCATATTCCAAAAACATATTTTCGGTATTTCCAGTATTTAAGTACACAAATATAAGTTGTTTGGATTACCAGATTAATTTATAATCTGTGTGTGTGTGTGTGTGTGTGTGTGTGTGTGTGTGTGTGTGTGTGATTTTCTTATAGCAAAGCCACATCGGGCTATCTGCTGTGTCCATCGAGTGGAATCGAACCCCCAATTTTTTAGCGTTATAAATCCGAAGACAATTTTATTGGAAGGTTGTGTGGGTTTTAAAATATTAAAGTGGAGTAGTTATATATATACTAAACCTCAAACTAGCTTCACGTCATAAACAATGTAGCATTTTCTTGTTATACTGTCGACTAGAAATAAATTATTAACTTACACTAAATTGTCAATATTCTAAGAGCCTAAAGTTACATTTAGAAATCTGGAATTTTTATAATCTCGTTAATTAATTTTAATTTGATTAATGTGGAGAAAGATGTTTCAAATTTAATTCCTGCCACACGCACCAGCCCAGCATCTATTAGTGCTGAGCCTAGTCAGAGGTATCATTCCAGAAACCGGTGATTTAGGATTGTTTCGACTATTGAAGTTCAACACAACATTTAACACGAAAAAAAACAAGCTCAGTAAATACAGCATAGTGAACTCTATACAGATTATACTATGATGGCGCCATACTGAACATTTTACAATCTTTCTTATATTTACTCTGTTAGTTTTTCAATTTCGCGCAAAGCTACACGAGGATAGTGGGATTGACGTAATATTATCACGCCCCCACGGCTGAAAGAGCGAACATGTCTGGTGTCACGGGGATTCGAACCCGCGACCCTCGGATTACGAGTCAAGTGCCTAACCACCTGGCCTATATTTACTCTCCATTACAGAAATGTCATTCTGAATTTGACAGTCGCGAGATAATCGTCTTATATCCTGCATCTGCTTCACCTTCAACACTGTACCTTTGTGCTCTACTGTGCCATTAGTTTCACAATATGCTGAAACTTATTAGTTCTTTATATAATTGCAATTACCCTTTTTGATGATAACGATACTATTTAGCCTATTCTCTTATGTTTCGCTGTCAATGCAGTAAATCAGTTGGCGAATCTCTGATTCAGCTGTATTGTCAAATCGAAAGAGATATATTCGAATACGTTCTTCCCTCATATGATCTGAACCAATGATTTACCTCTACACCAAAACCATCACATTAACAACCACTTCTAGAACATTTCAAGCATGTTTCATTGCTACATCGTTTTACTTTAGAAGTTAACTTCTCTATGTTGGCTTTCACGGTCGCGGGTCAGATCAGGTCACGAGTCTAGTTCGGTGACTTGTATCTCAAAAATGGTGTCAAACGTCTTTTTTTCTTAATAAAAACAACTCAAACCTTTCAGGAAATACCCATTTTTCTTTTTTTTTATGGCAGGTGTTATAAATAACACTTCAATTTTTAATGCATTCTTTACCTCTCGCAAACGTATAACAAAACATATTTAATCTTTAAAACAAGTCAGGCACTTAATTTGATACTACCTTTCAAAATTCCCTTTCTTTAGTCGGGGTATGGGCTTTTTACTCTAAATTTCCACTAGAGCGGACTGTGGATCACTCTACTGCAAGGCCCGGCATGGCCAGATGGGTTAAGGTGTTCGACTCGTAATCTGAGGGCCGCAGGTTCGAATCCCCGTCGCACCAAACATACTCGCTCTTTCAGCCGTGGGTGCGTTATAATGTTACGGTCAATCTACTATTCGTTGGTAAAAGAGTAGATTTTATTATTATTATTATTGGTTTTTCCTTTTCTTAATTAATTAAAGTCATCTGCCACTTCGTCAATGTTACGGTTGACCTCCTTTACTACGTTCAATAGGACAAAATAAACGACAATGAAATTTTCGTAATCAATAATGAGCACAGGAAGACAGAATAACATTTTTGTTTTCGCTCTTCATAATTTCCTCTAACAGAATTGGTGCCTTTAAATATAGACTAAACATCATACACAAATTTTCATCAACACAAAGAATCTTCTACATTAAAAAAAACTGGTAATATTAAGAACGTTAGAAGCTAAAGTTTTCCATAGAAACCGGTACCTTGAGATAAAACTTCATATATTTTGCGCGATTGTAACATTAGCTATTCGACACTTTGAGCCTGCTATACACGTACTTACATCTTAAAGTCGATATAATGAATTGTTTGTTTTAAAGCAAAGACACATTGGATTATCTATCTTCTGTGACTACTGCACGGAATCGAACTCTAGACGTTAGCGTTGTAAGTCCGAAAACTTACCTCTAGGACCCGATAATTAAAAATACAAAAAAGTGACAACATGCATTACGACGTTATTAAAAACATTAAAAATACGTTTTTCATTTCTGGGGTTAAAGGAGAATGTATATAATGTTTCGTTTACAATATTTAATCCTTTAATTCATTACCTTTCGCTTACCTAATTTGTTTATAATAGAATACAGTAAACAACATACCTCAAATTATATATTTTACACAACAAAATCGTTAAGCTCTTCAGTAATTGTTACAGAATTTGTAAAACAATAATTATGAGACAGTTCCCCAAACATTGAGTATTTGAACAAACTAGACCCTTCAGCATTTTTTTTATCAAACTGATACAGACTCATTCTACCATAAACTAACATACAGATAATGTTTTATACGAATCTTGGTGGGCATAAGGGTACATTACACACACACACACACACACACACACACACATATATATATATATATATATATAGTTTTTTTATTTAATTAGATAATTTTATTACTGTTTAAGATATAATACCTCAGTAAAATACTGCCATTAACTAAACATCCTGAACACGATCAGTACGACCAAGGTATTTAAAAATTCGCAGCCTTCAGCTCCCAACAAAAATTATAAAATAATACAATACGGTGTTGTCTGTGATAACTACTACACGCGGAACTAATTCATTCAGCATAGACAATTACATATTACTTATTTAATTTAAATATTTTAACTTACTAATTATGAACAACTACTTACAAGACATAAAAACTTAAAGCTATTCTAGACTGAACACAAAATTAAGAACTGCGTTAACTTACCCGTCAAATTTACCAAGTCAAGAACAAGTAAGTGGTAACGACAAAGCGAGGGAAAGAAACAGCACCTATGAACCACTCGCACATAATGAGATCGTGAATATTCAAAGGCGTATTACACTACGAGAACGTGCTTAGAGGAAACTTTTTGTTTAACATTTAGTAAATTAACATTCGCGCATACAACTACTACTACACGCTGAAAGGACTTTGTAACTACGCGTTATCTCCCCACTCCCTTCTCCTATACAGTGAATCAGCATATTTCATTAACGTAAAATGAATCCGTATTGTGTGATCCGTATCAAATGGTCAGTAAAATAAGCGATCCGAAACCAAATCTTTCCTACCAAATTTCTTGTTTGAGAGTTACTTCGGAACAAAGAAGTGTAGATGTGGGATCTCTAACCTGTTGACTGCCAAGTATGTCAGCTGCTACGGCAGCTCCTATGGCGGTCTTTTTCAACAAAATTGAGCAACAAATACTATTTTTTCTCTAAGTCATACTTATAGTATTACACAAAATAAAGAAATATGTACAAAACACGAAAACAATAATACACAAAATGTCATTTTTGGGTATTGAAATACATGACATTTAATAATTCACTCTTGTGTGAAATGTTTTGAAGCAGGGGTCAACACAAAGAGCTACTTTGCAATCAGTACATTCATATCTGCTTTCCCTCCTCGTAGATTTGTCAGAGCACACTTTACACTTTCTAGTGGGGTACTTTTTTTTTCTGTTTGAGGAATAAGTGTTGAGAAGTGACGTTCTGTGAGGCGAAGGGGGTTTTCCAAGGAAGGCCGGCCTCCGGTGTATTTTGGGCGCTGGGTGTGGTAATCTTCAATCAGGGTACGGATGACACCGAGTCTAAACTCCAGGAGAGACAGGTTGTTTCCGAGTGACTTGTAAACTACCAAAGCATTGTACACTGCTATATCCATCATGTGAAAAAATATTTTTGTACCATTTGACAGCCTTGCGCATACTTGGATAAGCATGCAACATACTGTTACATAAGTCAACCCCTCCCACATAACGATTGTAATCAATGACACATTTTGGTTTTACAATAGCTGCACCAGTAGCACGGTTGGTCTTTTCAGTGTTTTGCATGGTATTGTCATGTATTGTACTCAACATGAAAATGTCCCTCTTATCCTTCCAGTAAAGAACACCAATGCTGTCTTTTTGTGCACTTCCATTTCTCCCCTTTGGATATTTGTAAAACATTTCGGCGTCCCAATTTGATTTTTCATTACTGTCCCACACAAATTGGTGTCACGATCAAGCAATGACTTCACTAAAGTTGGACTTGTAAAAAAACGATCCAAACAGAGCTTATAATTTTGTCCAAACAATGGTTCCATCAATGTGCGTACAACACGTTCGCCCTGTCCGCCCTCTTTAGTGCTGTACTGTGTTGTAGCACAAGTGTAGATGAAAAAGTCCCAAACATAGCCTGTTACATTTACACATAACTCATGACTTCTGACCCCAAACCTAGCCCTTTTAGATGGAATGTACTGTCAAAATCCCAGTCGACCCTTCCATAGTATCAA
Source organism: Tachypleus tridentatus (assembly GCF_004210375.1). Lineage (NCBI taxonomy): Eukaryota > Metazoa > Arthropoda > Merostomata > Xiphosura > Limulidae > Tachypleus > Tachypleus tridentatus. The sequence continues at coordinate 131,358,717 of NC_134834.1, read as the reverse complement.
ATATTCGTCAATACAAACATGTTTGTTTCGTACATATGGGGTTCTAAAGTTTTCCCGTAAATGGTCAACAATGGGCTATATCTTGTGCTGTCGTTGGTCAACAATATTTTCCTAGGTATTGTCAGCAAAGTGTAGCATCGATAGCAGCAAAAAAAAACGGTTTTTTGACATGCACTGACCAAAAATGGGTGTGGCAAGCAAATGGTCAGTACTGAAGTACATGGAAATAGCTGGTTTTCTTTCTATGCTAATTAGCATTATCAGACCCATAAATTCATAAATATCCTTCTCATTACTTGGCTTCCATGATTTTACTCTAGAATGTTCCTTCAAATCAGCGCGAACCCTCATAGTTTCTGCATATTTATTGGTCTCTATTACAATATGGTTGACAATTGTGGGAGGGAAAAACTTTTGAAAACAATGAAAGGGCTTTGAGTATTGGCTCAAATCGTCGTACTGGACACCATGATTTTCTGAGAAGGGGTTTATAACTGGAGCAGCAAAGGATTCAGCATTCCAATCATTGTCATTAGGGCACTTTTTCTTGGAACTGTTTTTACCACGACTTGCAATTTTACGTTTACTCCCTGGTGTTATCGCCCGTTTACCACTTCTGGTTGATGGCCAGTTATCATCATCTTCACTAACATCTGAGCCTTGTATTTCCGTATTTTTCAAAGAATCTTCAAAATCCGAATCTTCTGAATCGCCACTGCTATCTTCAAACTCCGAACCAAGTTCAAAGTACAACTCTAATGCTTCTTCATTTTGTAACTTTTTTCGTGACGCCATTTTGGATCGAAAGTGAAACAATTTGTAAGTAGGTCAAGTGCATGTATGGTGCTGACATCTAGCGTTGAAGTTAGGTATTATTGAGAACAAATTAACTCGTCCGTGGTACTGTTACCGATCGGCTTGGACGAGTTATCTCGTCTACGGCACTGAACAGGTTAAACAAAGGTAAAAGCAACTCGTGCAGTAAAACTTCATTCAATTACTTTACATATCACAGACATTTGTCAATAATAAATGAATAAATAAAACATTCTCATATACTTTACACTGTTTGCAACGTTATGAACATAGAACTAATAGTATTTTTAACGTGTGGTTTATTTTAGTAGAAATATATTTTTTACATCCTTGATAAAGATACTAATTATATGAACTTCATTTTCCTGTTGTATATATCAGATGTTCCGCACAAATTCAATAAACGTTTGGATGTTATCAACGGTAACCACTTAAAATCAGTAGCTAGCCTTTTCTTCGTACAAAATGTACGAATGCGAACTCTAAGGCTTTGTTAATAATACCTATTTTCTAATGCGTGTGTTTTATCTATTTTTTTCACAAGAGACACATCAGAATAATATAGAGTTTAAATGTACGAAGACGTCACATTATGTTTTAAAACGTTTTACATACTAATAGACAAAAATGGAGTTTTACATTGGCGACGAGGAGGAACAACAAAATAGCCGCAGAAAATATAGGGATTAAGGATATAGTGTAAATTAAGCCTGGACACGTAGCGTAGGAACCAAATCAACTTTTTTTTTATCCATGGGACAAACATAAAATGAATGGATCCATAATATTTAGTAAATAAGTATATTTAATAAAATCTAGAAATAAGAACAAATCACCCTTTTTTAACCCCAAATCTAAAACGTGAGATGAACAGACCCATAAAACAGAAAGGTGGATATTTATAATTGAAATTAGCCAGCTGAATAAATTACATTATTTCAGTCACAGAACTCAAACAAGAGGTTATTTGACGTTTACTGGCGCAAAGCAACTAGGCTATTTGCGCCAAACAACCGACAAAAAATAAAAGTAAAATCGTTATAAAATGTTAAAAATGGATCAAAGTAAAACTGAATAAACTTTAAACAGCAGATAAAAAATTTAATAGAGTTAAAAAGGTCAATGATCTTTGAAAATTTAAAAACATTAGAAAAGTGGACAGTTTCCATCGCCAATGACACTGTCCAACGTCTGGGGTGAACCCGAGGTGAAAACTTATCTAAAATGATGCCGTCGTTCATGCATGGCCAGTTTCAGATAATATGTTTTTTTCAATTTTATTTATTTTTTCCTTAGAGGGAGGTATCCATAATAATTAGAATACATTTCAGTGCTCACTGTCCCCACAAACCATAAAATCCTTCGAGGTGAAGCAATACAATTCTAAACAAGGACAATGCAACAATGTCATTGTTTCGTGAGCACTATACCTAATACCAGTATCAGACAATGTCCACAACACCTGTTAAGAACGTTCAACACTGGTACAAGGTTGATCCTAGCCCAGGCGGATCAGCCAATTGACCCAGGGTGGGCCACCCCAAGGCTGCCCATCTACAGGAATTCAAGGCTAAAGTGGTGTGTTAAGGTTGGACCCTTTAATCACTAGGATCCTCTCCTCCCCTTCACAGGTTGTCACACATGGCAAGCATGTGGGTGGATGTTCAGATCCCAGAGGAGGTAAAATGAAAGTACAGAATCTTTTAGGGGAGATCCTTTCATCATGTACAGGAATTCACCTTGAGGGGCTCAGAACATGAGATGAATGGAGCCATAACATTTAGTAAAGAGGGTGGTTTTAATAGAAACCAGCAATATAAACAAATTATCTTATTTTAATCACAAAATTAAAACATTAGATGAATACACCCATAATGTAGTAAATGTTATATCTATAATGGAAACTAGCCATTTGAATAAATCATCCTGTTGGAGAATTGAAACGTAAGATGAATGGAGCCATAAGATTTAGTAAATTAGATATCTTTACTGAGAACTAGCAAAGTCACTTAACAAAGTTTGGAATTTTATTGGATAATCAACATGGTTCCACTAAAGGAAAACAATTTTTTACAGAGCTTTTTACATTCTTTAAAAAGGTTACTGCTTACGTAAATGAGGGTAAGGATGTAGATTTGGTGTACCAGGATTTTCAGAAAGCATTTGTCAAGGTACCACATAAAAGGCTTCTAAAAATTCTCTCTATAGGTGTGAGGGATAAGTTGGTTAAATGGAGAGAAAAGTGACTGATTACAAGTAAGCAAAAAGTTGTTATAAATGGAGTTTAGTTAAACTGCACTAATGTCACAAGTGGGGTGGGGTATCTCAGGACTCAGTCTTAGGATAATTACTCTTTTTGATTTATAACAATGACACTGATAAAAGAATGGTCAATAAATTACTTACATTTGCTAATGATATTAAGGTTTTGGGTGTTGCCAGCTGTGAAGATGCTATTGCTTTACCAAAAGATTTAATGAATTGGGCAAATAAATGCCTGATGAATTTAAATTATAATGAATGCAATATAACACACATAGGTTATCATAATTGTAATTATCAGTATAATTTGGATGGGAGTAACATTAACATCATTACCCAAATAAAGCATCTTGTTGTAGTGGTTGATCAGTTTCTGAAGCCATCTAAGCAGTGAGCTGTTACTAGTGGTAGGACAAATAGGATTTTAGGTTGAATCTACAAAAATATTGAATACAAATATAAAGAACTTATAATTTCATTGTATTGGTCAATTTGGGCTACTTACCTCAGTAAGAACATTGAATTATTGAAATGGGTTAAGAGGAGTGCTGGGATAGAAAGGTTGTGATATGAGAAGTTAAGATTTATAAAACTGCTTTCTCTTAAAATAACAAGAGTTAGAGGGTACTGATTGAGGAGTTTAAGATTGTTACAGGAATTGACAGCAGTGAACCCCCATCTATTTTCCTACTTAATGGTAAGAATGTTAAAATGAGAGGGGACAAATATAAATTTTGGAATGGTAGGTGTAATCTTCACCAAAGACAGTTTTATTTTTCAAACAGGGGTGTTTGGACTCTGGAATAAGTTGCCTTTGGCAGTAAATTTAAGTGAATTTAAAGGAAGGATCAAGAAACATGTGAATGATAAGAGTTGGTGGCAAGATTTTGTTGTTGTTTTTCCTAATAGTTTTAGTTTATTGGATAGAACAAGTTAGATGGAGCAATAAGTCCCTTGTTGTCCCTAAACATGAGATGAAAATAACCAAATATTTAATAAATTCAATGTCTTTAACCCTTAAACAGTGGGAATGTTGTAGGTAGCTGATCAACTGATGATGGATGCCGTTTAAGGGCTAATAGGAGCTAGCCATATGACAAATTACTTTATTTCAACCACAGATCTCAAACATAAGCTACAACAATTAGTAAACTAGGTGTCTTTACTGGAAATTAGCCATAAGAAAAAAAAAAAATCACCCTGACTTGAGAACTCAAACACAAGATAAATAGAGCTACAACATTAGTACTTACAAAATGTACAATTGCCTTATCTTTCCTCAAATCTATAATTATAGTTTCACAAAGTACTCATGTTTTCAAGTATCAGTTGTATAAACTAAATGTGTCTAATGGGAACTAGCCATGTAACAAAAACCACCTTATTTCAACCACAGAACTCAAACATGAGATGAACGGAGTTACAACATTTGGTAATCAATTTAGTAATTGGATATCAATTGTGATGGATTTAATATTATATTTGTATTTTAATATTTATGTTTGTTTTAGCTGAATATATATTTAGAAATCCATGTAACTCATACTGCTAAATGTGTTTTGCAAAATTTCTGCCTATTCACTAAATGTGTAGAAGATTCTCAAGTGTAAAAACCAGCAATTTATTACGTGTGTATGCAAATACTAGTGATTGCTAGTATTGTTGCTTTAGCTGAAATTTCTAGAAACTCTCTTCTCAATGCAATGCAAAAAGACAGTATATATTGTTGGTTTGCTACAGTTGGTATCCTTTACACCTTACGAGCATTAACTGTGATTAACACTTATTAATTTAGAAACTACAGATATTTGACAAGGAACATTTACAGATTTCAAACATTACAAACCATTTAACTCTAGCACATTAACTTCAGACATTAGTATTTCAATGAAGACATTGTATATCCTCAGATATGAAAAACTCAAGAGTGATCAGCAAAGAGCTACCGTGTTTCTCCGAAAATAAGACAGGGCTTATATCAATTTTCAATCCAAAATATGACACTAGGGCTTATTTTTGGGGGATGTCTTATTTTGATATATTGAAAAATGAAGTTACAAAGTAAAACTATTAAACTAACCATTTAAAATAAACTATTATTAAACTAACTGATTAATACTTAAACAAACAAATTAACTAACTATTAAACTAATTAATAAATTAATTTTTTTTATTTCTTTCCTCTTCCTGCCACTCTTAACTAGGGCTTATTTTAAGGATAGGGCTTATATTAAAACTATCCCCAAAAATCACACTAGGTCTTATTTTATGGGTAGGTCTTATTATCGGAGAAACACGGTAGTTAGCTTAGCTCCCCATTAAGTGAACAGTACCTATATTAACTCAGAATTAATTTGCTCATCATGAACCATTCATAAAATATACAGTTCCAGACCAGACAGAAGGTTCAACATTGTTTGTAAGTTTGTAAAGCTTTTGTATATAAATTATTATTTGTTGTAATTATTTGTAATAACCATTATTATAAATTGTATTATTATTTGTATATTAAAATGTATTTGTAATGAGAAAGAAAACTGTGTATCGATTTTATTGGCAAATATCATAAATTTGATACACCTTGAATTTGAATTAATTTTTAAATTAAAATTAAACTCAGTGTCAGGCTATTTAAAATTACAATACATAACATAATAAATTGGAGGATTGTCCAAAGATGTATTTTAATGTGTAACACAAAAATGGGAACTTGTTATATGAATTTACACAAAAATCACAATATATCACATTTTTCTACAACAAATGGTTAAAATAATTTCCCAGATTCAATTTTTGGATATCAACAGCAGTAAAGTTTTAAAAAAATTATATCAGAGTTAATGGCAAACCACATGTCATAATTGTTAAACTAACATGACATTATCATAGTCTTGAGTGCAGAGAAATAATATGACAAGATACTGAAGGCTGAATTACAAAAATAAAGGCCTCACATTTGGGTTATAATGTACAGATTTCCTTCATTCAGCATTCACTTCATTTGAGGCCCAGCATGGCCAGGTGGTTAAGGTGCTCGACTTGCAATCTGAAGGTCGCGGATTCAAACCCTCGTCACTCCAAGCATGCTTGCACTTTCAGACATTATAATAAATTTACAGTCAATCCCCCTATTTGTTGGTAAAAGAGTAGCCTAAGAGTTGGCAGTGGATGGTGATGACTACCTGCCTTCCCTATAGTTTTACACTGCTAAATTAGGGATGGCTAGTACAGATAGCCCTTGTGTAGCTTTGCACAAAATTCAAAACAAACCAAACTTTGTTTGAGCAACCTTATCATGTAAAAGTATAGATACAAGTATACATAAGATATGAGCACTATGTAAAACACCAAACCTCAAAAATGCAAAAGTAGTAAGAACTTTTCTTGTACAATTATCACAATTTAATAAAGGATATTCGAGCATAACAGCACTGCTCATAAATACAAAATAATCCACCAAGTTCATCTGGACCTACAGAATGATACAATGCTATCTAAGAATTTAACAGCCATTACTAATCCACTGATTACATATTTATATCCAGACAGACAGGCTAAATTAGAGAGAGTGATAAAAACTGGAAATGGGGCAGTGTACTACAATTAGACCCTGTATAAAACATATTGGGACTTATCACCAAGAAAAGTAGATACAAGAAATTCACAGACTGCAATGGAAAGAATATCCACAAATGTTGTCAATAAAGTAAACAAAATTTTCATTTTAAGCATGTCACACTGATTATTTTCAGACCACGAATCACTAGCAACACGTACATTAACAGAGGAATATAAATATACCAATATATCGAATGTAAAATGATTAAACAGCAGGTTTCAACTTCGCAGTAAAATATAAATAAAACAAAGATAATATTGCTATGTTCTAACCTGACACCCACAATCAGCTAATAAACAACAAAGGACATGCTGCAGGTAACCAGGGACATTACAGTTGATGAAAAGAGCCACAACATAATATAGAGATGATGCAGTTCATTAAGGATGTCTATAGAGGTTACAATTATTTAAAAAAAAAGAAGTGACTTCAGTTATAAACAAGTGTTGCACAAAATGACTGTGGTGGGTGGACTTACTTTGAAACTTACAAGACTGGTGATACTAAACAAACTAAAAAAAAAGGAAAAAAACATGCTCATGATGACTATCATAGAAGTAACATGACCAAAGGTTTCCTGAAAAAAGAAGTGTGATTTCCAGATCTAGATCAGGCAATAAAGAATAAAGTTAAAGATTGTCTGATATGTCAGTTATGAAAAAATGTAAGAAACATACAATAAAGTTTGAGAATATTCATCAATTCATTTATTAATTCTATACCAAATGTAAAGTACACCACAGTGGTATTGGACAACCTACCAAGACTCACTAAAGTTGAGTTCTTAATATCAATGGATGTTGGTACAGTATTAACTAAATTGGATGAAAAGAAATCCAGTTTTAGGAAGCTAGTAGTACTGAAAATAGACAATGAACTAGCATTTCAAAGTAAAATGTTTTCAATGTAAAATCAATGGATTTTAAAACAGTTTAAAATTGCACCACATTGGTTAGAAGCCAATGGTTAGGCTGAAACATTTAATGAAAAAACTGGGAAAGACATCAAGAATTGCAGTAGCAAAAGAAGAACCCTATAAGAAAAATAATTTAAAGGTCCTTCAGAAATTATAGAGCAATTATACCTCAATATTGCCAGTGTTTCCAGATAAAACATCCCTAACCTAACAAGACAAAGTGGTGTATATAGAAAAGGATCAAATAGCAAATGCAAGGGATAAAACACACCTGATATAACAGTATGCATAAAACAGACAGTGAATTACAAACTAGAACCTCCAGTCAAGTGATACAGTATTGGTAAACCAAAGAAAAATGAACAAGTTCATCTGTATCCCCAATCCATGCAACATATCAAATGTCAAAGTGTAAGAGAACCACGGTAATTGTGAAACATTGAAAAAACTATGTAAAAGAACATATACTGACAAAAAATGCTGAATTTCAAGAAAATACACCATAAAACAACATACAAAAATTCAGCTGCATTGTCTAATCAAGAAACAAATGGACTATAATGGAAATATACTATAAAAGGCATATCAACCTCAGTTCTAACTAATTTCCAAAATGAATGAGTGGAACAGTGAAAAATAAACTATTCATCTTGCTACCCAAATGAAAGGAGTGACTTTAACAATATTAAACAAGTTATTAACAATTATTCATCAATTTAAATATTCTACTTAAAACATTAGAGAGAAACAGAGTATGAACAAGTTAAAATGATATCAGGTTGTTACTAAAACTAATTAAGATTCACTTCAATGAATACAAATAGTACATGAGCTATAAACCCCTATCCTCAGACACCTGGAGCAGCAAAAGCTAAAGGAACTGCTATATGTTCAGGTCTTGTATATCCAGAGCAGCTAATAATGTCTTAAGACTTAGTTATTTTCTAGAGTCTTGTTTAGATTTTACAACTCACTTAGGGCTTGTTAGTCATGTTATAAAGAAACTCCTCCTTAGTGGCTTGTTCTCATTTTGGTAACATGTTCATTTCTCATCACGGTTCAATACTTCATTTCCTATACATTCTATGTAAAAAGATGTTAAATGTAAAACGTATTATTCTTTTGGGGAAAATATTTCTGTAATTCATATTTAAAAAAAAAAGCAGTTTATACTATTTATTTTCCATTTTTCCAATGTATTCCATAGGACATTACAGCCAGCCTTGTAATGACACTACTGAATAAAAGTAATGTTTTCAAATAAAAAAGTGACAAAATAACTTATGCTATGCTCACCACAGGTATCAAAATCCGGTTTCTAGCGGTTTAAGTCCACAGACGTACCAAAGTGCCACTGGGAAGTTTATAAGTTATTACACTTATTACTGCTCTTATCTTTATATAAGTAAATAGCTTTCATGCTTTGATTACAATTTCATATTAATTACATAAGCAAATTAAGCCACCTTATACAGAAGTTTAATTTTTTGTGAATAAAAAACAATTCTTTTAGTATTTCATAAGAGTAACAAAAGCTGACACTTTTTATCCAGTAAAATATAAGTTGTATGAGTTTCTCGGAATAAATATGAGGGCCTTGTAATTATAATACTCTCATTTCTAATTTCAAAGTTTTCAGTGTTATAACCTTTTTTTACAATGCCTAAGGAAATCCAATATCAGTTACTAAAATTCGACTGGGCCCGGCATGGCCAAGCGTGTGACTCGTAATCTGAGGGTCACGGGTTTGCATCCCTGTCTCGCCAAACATGCTTGCCCTTTCAGCTGTGGGGGCATTATAATGTTATGGTCAATCCCACTATTCGTTGGTGAAAGAGTAGCCCAAGAGTTGGCGGTGGGTGTTGATGACTAGCTGCCTTCCCTCTAGTCTTACACTGCTAAATTAGGGACGGCTAGCACAGATAGCCCTCGAGTAGCTTTGTGCGAAATTCAAAAAACAAAAACAAAATTCGACTGTGCTGCTTCCTTACATTATACTACATATTATAGACAAACGTGGTTTTCGAATAAACTAGTTATACATTGTATTGTTAAATGTGACACAGTTTACATTCAATTATTTTTATTCATCATTCCAACTATACACCCATCTTATTCAAAACGCTCTGCTAGTCAATAATAATGTTTTTCACATTATTTGCTTGCATATATACAACATGTACATTACTGCATAAACAATAACTGGTCTTTGATGCTTCTGTACACACACACAAGTACAAGGCGCAAATTTTTGTGAAGCTAGATGGAAAAAAAAAGACAGACAGCAAGAAAGAGAGAAAAAAAAAACAGATGTTTATGCTATCAAGGAGTAGTTATGACAACCATATTACATTCTACACAGCTAAACAGAAAAGCATAATTACCTTGTTACATTAATGGTACATAATATTGTGTTATTTTCCTAGCTGTATGTTTCGAATTAGTTATATACAATAACAACACAAACCAAAAATTAATAATCAAAAGATAGTGGATCTTTTAGGCTTACACGAATATTTACGGTGGTCGCTCAACCCACTCCCCCCTCTGTGTACGCACCTGTAACATCCAAATTTTCCTGCGCTCGTATTATCTACCTCTTGTAAAGCTATGCCACCCACTCACCACAACCATACACGCAATAACTATCGTCCTATCCAACCGATGAGAGACTCTACACGCTTCAAATACCGTCCTATTAGACCGAAATTTGTCTTTTCCGTTCATTCTGTCACGCTGGCCTCTACACATCACTGAAGAGCAGTTTGAATAAAAATAATAATAATAAGTAAAAAGTTCGGTATACATATGGGTTTGATGAGCTTCACTTTAGTGAATATAGGCCATGCATTCATATTAACTTATTGCACTAAGTTTTACAAAACAAGAAATATAGGCCAGTTTGTTTATTTTTAGATTTTTTGCACAAAGCTATCCATGACCGTCCCTAACTTTTAACGGATATATTACAAAAAGATAGCTTGTCTACCGCACTCACAGGCTACGCATGTGGGACTAAATAGTGGGATTTGACCACAAGCCTTATAATGAGTTCAGGGTTTTCAAAATACAGAGTACTATTTTATCTGTCAGTAACAGGACCCACACATCCACAATTCGAATGGCTGACTATTAGGCTACCCCTCAGTTTCGTCAACTCTTTAACTGCCATAGGAGATACTCCTGCTTAGCCTAGAAAAAGACGAATATTAATCAAATGCAAATTAGACATCTTATACCACGTTGAAGAAACATTTTGCTTCTAACTTTCCAAACTTTTCTAGTTTCAGGTTTCCGATATATATCTCTTTTCTGTTTACTTAAATTTTAACATGGAACTGGTAAAATTGTTTACCTATAAAACGTGGAAGTGGTATTGTGCTTGTTTTAACACAGTGTGAGAAACAGTATGTTTGTTTGTAGCTAAGTACAAAGCTATACAATGGGCTATGTGTACTCTGCCCACCACGCGTATCGAAACCTACAAACATATCGCTGAACCACCGTTCAATAATCACTGTTCAATTCTAGGCACTGATATTTTCATACAACTGAAAAATACATTAACATATAACAAAAGAAGACAAGAATAGAACTAACTATAAGCATGGATATTTTCTTTATTGCATCAGAGGTGCTTTTCTTTTCTTAGGGCAACACATACAAGGTGATACAATAGTCGCGCATTATATATGCTATTTCCAAGACTCGCTCTAACAATGATATTTCTAAATAATATTCGTATTTCACATACTCTACATTTTGCTTTTATTAAAATAACTAATAGGGATGTTTCTTGCCTAATAAGACCATGTACAAGTCACCCTGGTGTGACATCAAGTCGTCATATCAACGATGTATATTTCGAACGGCTGTAAGGGGGACTTTGAAAAATCATTGTGATGCACGACCTGTATCTTTAAATTACTATTAAATAGATAGGTTTGTAAAAGCACAGGCCTACGAATTGAAACTTCAAAAACGTCGTTCTGGTTTTAATAACAGGTTTGTTTGTTTTTTTAAATTTCGCGCAAAGCTACACGAAGGTTCCCTGCACTAGCCGTCACTAATTTAGAAGTGTAAGACAAGAGGGAAGGCAGCTAGTCATCATCACTCACCACCAACTGTCGGGGCTACTCTTTTTACCAACAAATAGTGGGACTGACCGTAACATTATGACGCCCTCATGGCTGAAAGGGAGAGCATGTTTAGTGCGACGGAGTTTTAAACTCGCGACCCTGTGATTACGAATTGAGCGCCTTAACCATCTGGCCATGCCGAACCTTTAATAACAGATTTTCTATATTTCACTTACGTAAACTTCGGAAACAATTTTCATTTTTTCTTCTATCATGTAAATATTTTTTTTACAAATCGGGAAAAAAAACTGTCTTAGATTAAACTGTGAAATCTGCGTCCTTTAGTCACAAAACGGCGAGTTCTAATATTTCTCTTATGTACTGTGTTATGATATTTTGTGTAAAATCTGCACGCGATGAATAAAATTTGACATTTCTGAATTCAAGGTACAGGAATTACTGTAGAAAACATAAAAATTCTAAAACAATAAACCATCGCAGGCCTGTATAATTTGTTATACACAATCACTGAATTAGACGTCTATAGATATACTGGAGATGTATCTATGTAATTTTTTTAAAAACCAAAACCTGGTATATTCAATACACGCAAAAGAGGTTTGTATATACATATAAAACGTCACTCAGCGGGTCTTAGCATAGCTGAAATGTTAAACAATTATTTTTCGCGGTGGGTGGTGTAATTAGATTAGGGCTCTGGCTTTAAGTGAAACTAAGAGTACAACACAACTGACTTTTTTAAAAGTGTAAAAAATAATTTATATTACCAGATTAACTTTTCCTGTAACTGGGATGGGTTCTTTTGTTAGATTGACATAAACCTTTTTCATCAGCGAGAATGCGTATTTTTATTTGTCACTATCTACAACACGAGACTAAGTATTTAAAATATTTTCTGAAAATATGGAAACCGACGCTAAACAAGATCCGAATTTGCCTTTTCTTTCTTAAGTGGCATATACTTTATCTAACCAATTAAACACCAGGCTCAAATATCTTAATCTTTAGTCTTAGCTTCATTAGTTTATAAAGATTGAAATGAAAACGATATTAATGCTATTTAAGTTTTTAAAACTCGAAATCTAAGTATTGCTTTTTAGAAGCGCGTTCCATGTTTTACCTTTACATTATTTATATATAATTATGAAAGCTATACCCTCTATCCTCATATATCGAAGAAATAAAAAAAATGTAGGTTCGTGGCATTGAAGACAATACCTTAACTGGTCAAAACGTCCCAAGGACAACCATAGGGTGCGTGTCTGAAGTCTCAATCTTAGTTTCCACCGTAAATGTTCAAGTGTGTAACACAGGGCGTTATCTAGCATTTCAAATCCAGTTCTCTATAACAGAAGTCCTGATATGTACAGTTCGTACATCTGGTAGTTCAGATCCACTTCTCTACATACAAAAATAATATGTTAGATCCCTATATCTTACTTAAAACATTTTGCAACACTTTTAACTACATTCCACCCCGAATTATAGTGCTCCTTCTGACGTCTTTCGAACTTTTTCACAGAACCAATAACGTTTAAACATTCGCGATGCTAAAGGTTCAAAGACAATTATTTTCCCACCATAATAAAACCTAAGACTTGGTGCCAGGCATTATGGAAATAATAATAACGTATAAATGACGTAACTTTTTTTTTTTTTTAAGGTTAACTCTGAAACATAAGCTATAGAATGTTAATTGGAGACCTTTAAGGTCACGCTTGAAATGTCCTAAGGATAGTACAATCAAATCCTTACATAATTAATGACGTAAAAACCCATGATCTTATGTAAGTAATTATATGAGCAACCGTTTACAAAACAGGAAGCGGATCTTAATAAAACAAACGATTTAAATGGCAGCAGCAACTGAAGAACACATTATGTAATTCACAAGGTAAAGATCGAGTCCGAAGTATTTTTATATAGATTAATATGGCATTCCTGAATGTAAACAGGATTCTATTACATGCAGTTGTGAGGATAGAATCACCAGTGTTAAATATATTTTGAATATTAAATGACTTGCATAATGTGTAATTTCGACTAAAATGTCCCCTGTAGAGATTCAGCGGTAAGTATTGAAGTTTATAACGCCAAAAACCGGGTTATGTGAATATATTTCAGAAAAAAAAAAGAAATATCAGTAATAAATACTTGTCGGTTGAAGATCGCAAAATTTAGGGCTCAAGCAGCGACGGAAGATCTTATAGCACCAGCATTTCTTTTATCCAGAAAAATTGTTTTAGTGTCAATGTTTCATTAACATCTGTTTATCAGCATAGCTAATGTGCCGAACAAAATCAGCTAATCACGCAGTAGCTTTACGTAAGGTCTCCGTAGACAATCTCATTTATTCGTTACTTTGTAACACATTCATTCCAATGGATGACTATACGAACATGATAAACCTCCCGACTGTGGGCTTTTTAGTTAAAAGAAAAAATAAACTGTAAAACTGACTTAGTAGATTACATTGCAGTTGACCACCTTATATTAAAAACAGCCTCAACACGTATTAATATTTACAGTTCATGTCGTTGCATTCGGTCCAGCTGACTTTGACGACTGTGTCTCTATCTTCACACTGACTCTGAAGTCTAGCTTCCATTGCGAAAGACTCCGTTGTAAAACTATCATGTCCAAAACAAACTACTACTCCCCGAGGCATTCCATAATCCATATAGTGTAGAACAACAACAGTTTCCCAGAGCTCATTTCAACAGTTTTGAATCCGTTTTACCTTACCACACAGAAATTTTAGTTAATTTAGGTAAGTGAATAGTGTTATGACATTTCGTCGAATACATTAATACTAATACACACAGTTTACAGCTTTGTCTTCGTATGGAATAGCATGCGATGGTTGAACAGATATGTCGTGGAAGCAACTTGTGTACATGTAATTTGTGTTACTTATCTTATCCAGACGGAGAATCTTTCCGATTGTGTTCAGTATTGTTGCCTGGACAGGTGACCGATTTTATGCATTGATCTTTCTGTTCGTGTAATGTCACCTTTCACAAAACAATACACTTTGCTCACCAACCTATGGAAGGATCATTCTTGATATTTATTCTGAATGTTCCAAGCAAATCCAGGTTAGTTAGTTTGTTTTGAATTTCATGCAGCGCTACTCGAGAACTATTTGGGCAAGCAATCCTTAACTTACCAGTTACAAATTAGAGGGTAAGCACTTAATTAACATCACCCATTGCCAACACTTGGGCTACTCCTTTACCAACGAATAGTGAGATCGACCATTAATTTATAATATTCTCCAACTTAAAGAGTGAGCATGTTCGGTAACGTGAATTTGAGCCACCAAGACATGTCAAGCCAATATTCATTTGCTTTCCAACAGCATTAAGTACAAGAATATCCTCTATCTTGAAAACTTCGAATAATTTTCTGGACACGTCTTCACGATATGAATGTATATTTTACAGGAAGGGGATTTTGCATTTCTTTCCCCAAATCCATCGATTTTCGGTGACATAAAACTAGCTACGTAACGCAAAACAATATCAATATGTTCCACTGCAGCGAAACAACAGAAATGGTTGTCACGTGAATTGCTGTTTAAATATCCACATCATTTTGATATAACGTAGTTCACCACGTCAGACATTCGTGAAAAACGTTCTCGTTTGTTTGTTTTGAATTTCGCGCAAAGGTACACGAGGGCTTTGCGGACTAGCCGTCCGTAATTTAGCTGTGTAAGACTAGAGAGAAAGCCGCTAGTTATCACCACCCACCGCCAACTCTTGGGCTACTCTCTTACCAATGAATAGTGGGATTGACAGTTACTTTATAACGCCTCCACGGCTGAAAGGGCGAGCATGTTTAGTGTGACGTGGATTCGAACCCGCCGGGCCAAACCTCTCGAAGTATAGAATTTGAAGAATTTGAAGAACGTAATACAATTAAATACACGCGAGGCAAATAGATCAGCAGCATTAAAGTGTATCAAAAAGATGTTGTAATAAATAAATATGGAAATGAGGTAATTTCAGAATGCTGAAAACGTAGAATATCGAGATTTAATATAGCAAAACTACTCACCTGAACTTCACAATATTTTTAAAAAGACATTCAGATTGACCCTGTTACGTATTATAATTTATCTCGGACGTACGCTAAGTAATATTTCAAATAGCCAGAAGTTTTAATCTTAATTTAGAAGTAAATTAAACGTTTACATATATATATCAAATTTATGATATTTGCCAACAAGATTGATACACACAGTTTTATTTCTTAACATAAATATATTTTAAAAAGCAAAAAAAAAAAAAAATACAATTTAGAATAACAGTTATTACAAATAATGATTTATATAAAAAATGTTTACAAACCCACAAACAATATTCAGTCTTGTATCTGGCCTGGAACTAACTATTTTATTAACGATCCTGGTTCCCAAGACGCAAAGTACATTTATTTTGATACACAGAAACACTTCACTTGAAGGGAATGTTAGCCAGCTCTATTCTTCACACGAGTTTTTTTCTGCTGAAGTTATGCGATGGCTTCGTAGAACTACTAACGTCTGAAATTAAACGGTTCGTAATGTACGAAATACATAAAAGTTCATCGACATATTCTGTAGTTTTCCGATAAATACGCATTAATCACAATTGTAGCTTCGAAGGCTATATAGTGCAATGACTGTAGCAACCAAACAATATTCTGTCTTTCGGCACGTCGGGTTGTATACTTTAAAATGTGATTCTCGAAAGTTCATCAATATTCGTAAAACATACTGTTGATTCTTACTCTCTCTTTATCTCTTACAAATTTAGAGAACAGGCGAGACTTGCGCAATACACATTTAACAATATACGTCACATGCATCAACGAGAAACAAACGTAGATATTAAAATAAATGAAAACAGTAAATATATTACAACCCACAGTATTTGTTTGTTCTTTTAATTTCGCGCAAAGTTACACAAGGGCTATATGCACTAGCTGTCCCTAATTTAGCACTGTAAGGCTGGTCATCACTACCCACCAACGAATAGTGGAATTGACCGTAACGTTATAACGCCCCCACAGCTAAAAAGGCGAGCACGTTTGGTGTGACGGCTAATTTATTTACAATTGTACCAACTCTAGTATATTATAACAATTCAAATACATTTGCTCAACTTGCTATTTAACATGGAGAACATTCCAAAAAAAATTATTGAATATATACAGGCTCAATTATGTGAAAATCTCAGTAAGTTAAAAGCATGCTACAAATATTTATTGTAAAATTCTTATCAACGCTCTAGTTTGGTCGCCAATTTTGATTTCATTTGTTGAAGTTACATGCTCAATCCTTTTTTGGGTGCACCTTTTTCATACCCGAGACGTTTTTAATTACATTATGACTTTTCGTCATTAAACACCAATAAACCTCAGCAAGTACGAAAGTGATACTCGACAGTAATCAACATTAACCTTAGGAATGTATATCTATTATTCGGAAAGAATCGTTATTTTACAGAACCTACCACATTCTTTAAAATACACAATTGTAGTTTTCCTCTATAAAAGAGCATTAACAGCTTCCTATATAGTAGGGTAGTGTGAACAGTCATTTCTTACGCTGGTTACTTAAATTAATATCAAATTACGTTATATCCTCTTTAATTACAAGAATAAAGTTTCAGAAAATTCGTGTTTAAACATTGATAATGAATAATAACTATCCACCTTCATGATTATTTTTGAAAACTGCTAATCTAGTTGGCTTAGCCTAACAGAGGGGTGGCCAAACTTGCTTAACGTAGGAGCCACGTACGATAAACTTCAGATGTTTGAGAGCCACAAGACATGAACAAATATTACACACACGTTTCTATTGATACATGCACATTTTGTTACATAAATTTTATATAAATATTACGAAATACATGTACATAACAATATTTATTCATGCTTGTAATTTTTAAATGTTAATTTGTATTAGTTTCAATAATCGAAGTACATACACACACATATATATATATATATATACACACACACACCAAATGTTTTCAAAATTCTGGCTGATTGTTGTTTTAAACTATATTGAGCGTATTTAATACGGTAATGAACTACGGAAACATGTAAGAAAAATTTGCATTTCATTAACATTAAATGAGACTGCCAAAAATAAGAATAAAAGGAGTAAAAACAGCTATTTTTAATGATATTTGTCTTAGATATTTGGTCAAAACATGGACGAAAATTTATAAAACAATAAAATCAGAGATTTTAATCAGGTACCGCCTTACAAAATTGTAATCTTATATTTTTCTGACACAAGCAGATCATTGATACAATTATCAGGCTTTACTGCTAGTACAGGTATTGCGAGTTTCCATCTTGTTTCCGAGTCGTAATTCCGGCTAATATGTTGTTAGAGCTGTACGAATTAGCTCCGTCAGGTGTTAATTTGTAATGATTGCATTCACTTCACTTCGACTTCACAAACTTCATTACAGAGTACAGTGATTCACAGCAGTATGTTGAGCTGAAAATTGAGAGGAGTCAGGCACTGGTTTTCTTCAGTTCAGGGTATCTTATTTCTGGAACTTGCTTCCAGAACTTAATTGTACAATAGGATTTATGGATCATCTTCAAACCCAGATTCTCCTGTAGTTCTGTTAGTTCCATTTCCACAGCAGATGATTCAGTAACCAGAGGTTCAAGAATTTGACAACCATCATTGATTACATCAACCATGAATGGATTTTAAAGAAAGGCAAAGCAGGGCTTCAGCAAATAATCAAATCTGTCTGGGGAATTATCATGCAGTTCTTATAATTTATCTTTATATTCTACCAATTTGTGGTCTTTTATTTCAATATCAGAGAATGTATTTACACTCCTTTTGAGATTGGGAAAGTAACTGAAGTTTCTTGACAATGTCTCTTTGAAAAAGTTTTATTTTATTCTAAAACCTGAAAATTGTCTGAGTAAGGTCAGAAACAATCTTATCCATCGTTTGGAGTGACAAGTTGAGAGTTTGTAGATAATTCATATCAGTAAGGAGCATTAGATCTTGTATCCATTCATCATTTCCCAGTTGAGGAAAAGTAATAATAGATTCACAAACCTTTTTAAGACGTTGCTGGTTGACAGCCACCTCACAATGTAGTATAAAGAGACATCACCGAATTTATCTTGAAGCTCCAGTTCTTCAATAAAATTTTTGAACTGTCGGTGGGTTTTCCCATTTAAGTGTATGAAACTGACAATTTCAAGAACAAACTTCACAACATTCATACTTGAAGTATCCGGCTGCCAGGTGTTCACGATGAATAATGCAATGAACAAGAAGAAGCTCTGGAAAGCTAGGATCACTTTTCATAAGTGCAATTAATCTTGCATTTTTCCACACCATTGCAGGAGCTCCATTTGTTGCAATACTGACGAGTTAATCCAGTGGAATATCAGCATTTGTTAGGACTCTGTCAAGCGCATTTTTAATGTCAACACCAAGAGAGTTGTTTCTTTTAGTGCCACTAAATCCAACATCTCTTCTTTCACAGTTACATCAGAGAAAACATGACGAACAAATACCGCCAGTTGTGGGTTGTTTTATATGTCTGTAGATTTGTTGAGGGCTAAATTGAATGCAAGGAAATTCTTTAAATCATTTTGCCTGCAACATCAGCACTGATACGGGAGATACGTCACTATAGTGTGGCGTAAAGATGGTGTTTGTGCTATTAGTGACTGAAGTTTTGTGTTATTTGGAATCAACACTGCAACAACTTCAAATATATTTTTAACAAATTCACCATCAAAATACGGGCGTTTAGCACGAACAATATTCCACGATATAACTAAACTAGCTTCAGTCGTTGTATCCACTTTATAACTGAACGTTGTCAACAGTGTCTGCTGGATATTTAGAGATGGTTTTAACACAGTTAACTTCTTTTTCCGTAATTCTGATTTAGGTAGATAATCAGACAAAGTTTGTGATTTGTTTCATAGTGGCGTTTCAAGTTACTCGCTTTGTAATGACTGAGTAACACATTCCAGATAAGATACAATGGTTTACCTCCTTCATTGGTGAATGCAAAATCTTCTTCCCACTCTGGGTTAAAATTTCCGTTTTTCATCTTCATACTTTCACTTCTTATAATTTGATGACGCCATCTTCCTTCATAACATTTTCAAAAACACTTCTTAAAAGTTAAAGTGAAAACAAACAATAAGCTCCAATACGCGCAACGCTACCAAACTCTACAGCACCCAGTACCACACTAACACTGCCTACAACACAGCCAGACACGCCACAATCACGCGATCGCAAGCCACGCCTACTAAAACTAACATTGTCAGCACCGGCTGGTACAATTACTGATTCTCCAGCAAAATTCCTCTGTAATCCTTGCTGATCCGAAATTTCTTTAATCCCTGACTCAAATCTAGCATTAAAATTAGGATTTAAATCCTTAACTATATTTACTCACCGTGAACATTAAACTTACGTTTTAATCCAGTGGACTCTCAGTTTATACCCGGTAAATAAGTATAAAGCTAGAAAAGTTTTTATTCACCTTTTACATTAATTGTGATGCAAAAAGGAGCTCAGCCCACATATTTCCGCGAACCGCACATTGTATGTCAAAGAGCCGTATGGAGCTCGCAAGCTGCGGTTTGGCCATCCATGGCCTAACCAATAATTAAAAAACAGTCAACTTTTAGGCAAAGCTATAGTAAAACTTTTACACCGATACTCACGTGACTTTTTGCACAGGCGTGCACAAGAATTTTGGTCAAAACTGAGCGGTTTTTGTTAACTTTACACGTGACTTTCATTTCGACCAGATCTGAAACCTAACTGTACGCTGTGAAGAGATAATGAAGTGTCAAATTAAAAAAAAAAAACCCATAACATTTGAGTATGCTTTCCATCAAATAGTTTTCGTACTTTCGATGCTAAGAAAAAAAAAAGAATTTCAATCAAAATTGGAGATTTTATATCACGTATTTCTTAACAGATTGGCTTAACATTTAATATGTATAATAACGATCAAGTAGAGCTCATTCATTGAAAACATGCAATAGTTTGGATTATCACAGTCAGAGCTACATAGAGTGGAAAATCGGTAAACTGTCAGTCCTGTTAATAATACGTGTCCTACAGGTTGTTTAGACTACCGTGCATCTTGATTTCTAAAATAACTTCTTCAAACTTAAATTTTTTATACATAAAAATTAAAACATCTTTCCACACAAATGATTAACCACGGAGCATTTTGTATAAAACTGAAGCTTGTTATATTATAGCTGAGACATTAAGATAAAACGACTTTCAATAAAATCGCAATTAATCAGTTAGCTGTTAAATAAACCAGGCACCAGATAATCATATAGTCTGAAACGCATTTGATCACTTAGCCTGAGCTTCGATGTTTTGGGCAGTCTTGTCTTAGTTGTATTGAATCGCTGCTCATACCTGTTTATGAACAACATCTAAGCCTCAAGAAAAACATCTGGAAGAAACATTTGCTAAATGAACAGCGACTACAGTAAAACAGGGAAAGGGTGTTTCTATTATGTTGTTTGCCAAATGTGAAACTACTTCTAAATTCACAGTACAGTTGCTCAGACACAGTGCCATTGAGTGTCAATGCAGACCATCACCAGAACTCAGATGACGTCTGCTATCTGTTAATTCTAACTTGCTACAATTGTGTCAACTTACACAACACTGTTTTGTGCAAGGTAAGAAAACACTAAGATATTACAAAACATAATGCTTACAGAATTTTTATCTATGTTTGAAATCTTTAACACCTGTTAAATGGACAAATTTGGTTAACATTTTCTCTCAGAGTTAGGATCACTAAAAATCATTCTTTGAATTTGACTAAAAAAATGTTATTAAATGAAAATACTAATGATAATTTTTTTTTTTTTTCTAAGGGGAAATACTAAATTGATGAAGGTGAAGATTTCGATACACAAAATTCAATGTGTTAATAACTATCAGCTACATATTAGGAATAGTAGATAACTAACAATACAATTGTAAACAGCCTCATTGAGAAAGCATTTACAAGATAATGCATCAAACTAAAACATCAGGTAATTCATTAGGTTTTAATATTGATTTTACACAAACAAAAAATTTAGTCACTTTACAATGAAGCACTCAATAAAACTAAAACCACCCTTCTCTAATAAGCAAAAATTAATAATAAAACAATTAAAACCACAACAAAAGCATGATGAGCATTTTGAAAATTAGGCCTTTTATATTTGTAAAATAAATGATCCACTCTGAACTTCAATTTTTTCTACAATTGTTGAAGCAGTTGTCTGCAATTTTTGATCCACTAAATTGGAGCCACCAGTTTTCCAATGACACTAAATAGGCTAAATCACTGTCTTTCTGGCCAATGATATGGACAGTGTTGAAAAGTATCATAGCTTTAAAAAACTATGATAAAGCTTTAAAACTTTTATCTGTAATTACACATGAAACAATAAATTAAGGGTAAAATTTTCCATTTATTTTGAGCTTTTCTGTTAAAGCTAATTGGACCTCATTTTCTGAATATAATTAATAATGCCCTTTTAGATGGAATAATGTGTCATTTTAGCTAAATTGATATTCATCTATATTTCTGTCAAAATTTGAAGTTTTTAAAATTTTAAATGTTTTAGACTTCCTAATTTCAAATTACAAAGCAATCACAACAGCTTTTGTATTTGAGTTAGATATTTTACTACTACAACAAAGGTAGAAAATAAAATTCCAAATTCTTGAACCATCTTCAAGGATAAAACACACCACAGTCAATTCAGAGGAATATATTAAGTGGCAAGAAAAGTATACTAAACTCTTTTCAATCTTGGATCCCACCCAACTCTATATCTGAAGTAAATGTCAACAAAAAATTATTCTAAAAAAATAAAATTCAATAAATACAATTCATTTTTCAAATCATTTCGTAAATTTACAACACTTAGTAAGAAAATATGCAGAATACTGAAAAGAAAAATATTGGTAAAAACTAATGATTTCTTGTTGGTGACCAACTGCCATGAAAAACATTCCACAGATTGGGTCATGGATGCATTAGAATTTGATCAAAGAAATGTGGACCAAGAGTTGGTGACATGTATTATTAACCACTATTTCTCTCAATCTTCATTCTATCAGTTCAAAAATGGGCTTTGTGTAGATTGCACAAAACCTGAAATGAATTTACAAAAGGAAATGCTTTTCCCATGGCATAAACAGATGGCAAAATGGTCAATAAAACAAAACTTTTTCATACATATTAATATTTATATGAAAAAAATCCAAAGAGAAGATTTGTTTAATCTTTTCTTTTTAACTTTACTCTTTGGAGCCTCTGATGTTTCTATGGAGGGAAGCTGTGACCAGTATTTTGATAATAGAGATCTAGGTTTTGTCTGATTATGCTAAAAAATTGTAGATTTTATATGCAATTGTACATCCATTTTAATACTATTATTAATAGTTTTAAAGAAGAAACAATTAAGCTCCTTAACAAAACTTTCCTTACAAGAAAGTTTGCAATTAACTAAAAATTTATTTTCAAACCCCTCTTAGTTCTTTACTGCTAAATAAAAGTTAACTTTTCTCTCTCATACCTTTTACATTTACACATCTCACAAGAATAACGACGCTCCTAATGTAAAATTACACCATCAGGTGGCAGAACAAACCAATCATAAATTAGCCATTATTATACATCCATTCACTTTACATCACTAATTTCACTTTATACCATTACAGGGCAGTCCTAGATTTATTATAATGTTCAATTGTTTCTCTATTTCAGAAATTGTGTGTAAAGTTATGCAATGGTTATCTGCACAGAGCTGTTTATAACATAAGAGCTAAGAGATCATATGAAAGGTAACTTTAAAGGGCTAGGTGTAATCTAGTGGTTAGCATGTTTGGGCCATAAATTTGAGGATTCACATTCTGTTGCTAAAAGATACTTATCATATTATGGATTTTATGATGTTTACAATTATCTTGATAATGATGCTATTTCTACAACAGGACATGAATCATAAACACTCGGAATCGCAGAGCAGGCATTCTCCCCACTAGTCCCCATCTAACCTATCAAAGAAAATCTTTAAAATACTGCATATGATTTATAAATAATTATCTCCTGTAAATATGGATTCACACAAAAGAGCAAAATCAACTCCACCTCCTTTGAAATGAAACTAAACTATAATCCAAGTAATTGGTTCAAACCTCAGTCTTAATAGTAGGTTTAGAATATGTTTTGTTACTGCTGAAAAGATTTAAAACTGAATTCTCTTTCAACTTAAAAAAAAAAAAAAAAAAGAGAGGAAAGTATAGTAGAAATTAACTGTAGAATCAGGTAAAATCATTCTAAAGAATCATTAACTTTCATAAGACATTTTACTTCCATTTTGAGCACTTTTTTGAAATCTTCAGTTTCTACCCTTTTGTTTTTCCATCTTAAACATTTCTACCCATGTTATACATATTAAATGATTGATCATAAAAAAACTTCAACAGTTGCCAATTTCTGTGATTTTGCATTTCTAAAAACTTTTGAAAGATGTTTACTTCTCATATTATGTACTTTAACAAGTATCCTGATAATGTCACAATCACATTTATTTTGTATTGTGATCACCAAATCTGATTAATTTAACCTTTCTATTATTTCTTAACAACTCTCAGTATACCACATTAATACCACACCTCAGCATTGTTACAATTAAATGTAGAAACAATTTAAATATTCTTGCAATCACAACACACTCTTAGCTATATATACTGAATAAATCTTCCTGTATTACTTATAATAAATGTTCAAATTGTTCACAAAAATTTATTCTTTATCTTAGAGGTAAAACTTACTTCTATTGTTCCTTCTAATGATGACTTTGTAAGAAAGACAATGTCATTACAAGTATGATGTTATGCCTGGTTATTGATACACACGAGTCTTACTGCAATATTTTACAGATACTCAAATTATTTGAAAAGCAAAAGGGTTTTAAAGATAATTGGCTAGTACTTTTATATGAAAAGTGTTCATATTTAATTGATACAAAAATAATTTTAATTGGTAAAAATGTAGAATACATAACATGCCCACAAATAGGATATATTGTTTCTTCTTTGGAAATTAATGGTTTGAAAATTTTAATTATGTACATTTTTATCACTAGTATCTACAGCAAAGAAATATTTGTAATAAGAATTAGCAATCACAAATTTATACAGGGTGTTCAGAAAGTCACTGTGCAGTTTTGTAATCATATTTTATTCAGTCCATTTCAAGCCAGCAACTGATAGCAGTGTTTAGAAACAAAATAAGAAGGATCCAAGCCTATACTGATGCCAACGAGGGTCACTTTCAACATTGTTTATAATTGTTATTCATATTTACCTCCTGTATTCTATACTGAAACATGTCTGTTAATAAATATATAAGTGCACAGTGACATTCCTAACACCCTGTATAAAGAACACAAATCATCTGACAAGAAAAATACAATTTGAAAAATAATCAAATATGTGAAAATTTCAAACTAAGCTGTTAAATATAATAAAAATATTAGAAATTAAATGGTTATTACAAAAACAATGAAAAAATAAAAGATATTGGTACAAAACATCTATATATGAAAAAAACAGATGGTATGGGCAGAGATAGCTCTATGTAGTTGTTCGCTCCTCTACATAGAGCTTTCTCTCCCCACACCAGCCATTTTTACATATATTTTTCTCTTCAAGTGGGTTTTCTCATCATCACAGCCAAAAATCTGTTATTCGAAACCTAAAGTATAAATGCTTCTTGACAAATTTCACTCCAACTTTCATCAACATCCCTCAGATTTCAACTCCAAAAAACACTTTCTGGTTACAATAATAACATCATTTCAAATATTCTGTACATTACACTCAAACAGACACTATACCTTAAAAATTGACCTATAATTGTAATCGAATATGATCATATGATATATTATCGTAATGTTTTTACTTAAATAAACAATTTTTACTGTAAATGTTTACTGTCACTTTTTACCTTGTTTATGTGCACTTTAGTTTCAGTGTGCAAATAAACAAATTTAATTTTGTATTTCTTGAAAGTAGTACACTAAACTCAGTTACTATATTATTCAAGCCTGGTATGACCTGATGGTTAGGACACTCAACTCACAACCTGAAGGTTGCAAGATTGAATATACATCACTAGACATGCTCATGTTACATAGTTGCTAACAGGGCTGACAAAAATACCATATAATCCCAAACTAGTTGCAATTAAGGTTTTAAAAAATAAAAACAAAACCAAAATTTATATAAATAATTTAAACTAATTATTTAGCTTTCAATTCATATTTATTCAGTGTAAATGATAATACTGAACAAGTTTGGTTTTGATTTTAACAAATAGTACTATAATTCTGACACATTACACTGGTTTTAAAACACTAGAGCACATTAATATTGTTTGCTGTATTATAAGCACAGATAGGTAGACTTCTTGTTTTTCTGAACTTCAAATAATGATTTTTCATGCCTTAGAACACAATAAAGAATAGAGTTATGCCACCCCACCTGATTTTCTCATCTAGAAATCTCATCTATTTGCATACTGTTTCTTCTTCTTCTATTAAACTTGCATGTTGAATGTCTTATGCTTGGAAATACTATAACATACCAATCACTTTTAGTACTTCATCACGATAAGTTAAATAGACATCTAAACTTATTATCAACCAATTAACTCTCAGTGATTGTTGGTCTTATCAAATTCAATTATATAATACTCAATAAACTTTAGACTGGAAATTTATGCACAGAAACTTGGACAAACACATTCAAATTATTTATTTTCTTGAACAAATTAACTACACCTAGGGAAAACTATTTTTCTAAGAGACTTAAAAGAAATTCAGTGATTATATATCACAAAATACATACTGCTTCCTTTTTTTTCACACATGTGCATACAAGTAAAATTGCTAGGGTCTGTAAGGTTATGATAAAACATGTATATAAAAACAAAATACTAGCTAAAACATACAACAAAGTTTTCACAATCTTTTGCTCAGTCTACAAATTCAATGTGCACTACATAATTTGGAGAAAGTTATAAACAGTTACTCAAGATATGTAATGATATACTTATCAATGTGTGAAATGTTCTTAGTTTATTTCTAAAAATGTAAACTGTCTGACATCTGAGTTAACGATTAAATACATGTTCATACCTAAATACAGAAATACAAGTTTTTAATAACAGCAAGAAGTTTCTTTCAAAGTTATGGTTAAAAGCTATTTTTGACTACTCTTCTACATAGTGAAAACTATAAACTAGAATGGTTCTACTGTCATCTAAAACTGACAATCAATCCATCCTTCTTATGTCTAAAATTATCAGGTTTTCCCTTTTTCATACCTTGTAACCACTGTGTTTAATGAAATATTAAATTGGCATGACCTTAAAACAATCTGATATGTCCCAAACACAAGCCAGAAGTATACAAGTAAAACCTTTAAATTGTGTTACATAAGCCTGTGTAACTTGAATAGATAGAAGATGCATATTAGAAACTTAATATGTTGAGATAATTTTTTAATAATGAATAAGCTTCCAGTTGAAAATTGGGAAAAGCACATTTACATTATTCAATTTATTTTCTTAAACAAATTGCATCTATGTAAAAACTAGATTTCTAAGGGGCTTATAACAAATTCAATGATTATATAACACTAGGTACATACTTCTGTTTCAGTTTCATACACACTGTGCATCACAAGTTAAATGCAATATTCCTGGGATGTGTAAGGTTCAGATAAGACATTCATAAAAACATGAACGAATACTAGTTAAAATATGCCAGACACACAATTTACATAATTTTAGTCTGCAAATCAAAATCTGCAATATAAATTTTAAGAGTAGTAAGTTAAAAACAGTTTTACTAAAGATCTGTAATGGTCTATGAATCAAAAAATATGAAATGTTCTTGGTGTTTCTAAATTAGAATGATTCAACTATCATCTGAAACAAACATACCTTCTTCCTTTTTGTCTGTAATGACCAGACCTGTGTATGTGATGAAATATCACACTAGTATGACTACAACAATTTAATGCATCCTAAGTAAAAGTAGTAGCACAGTGCAGACAAGTACAACCTTCAAGCAGTGTTATATAAACCTGAGTAATCCTGTATAAGAAGCTTCAAAACTGTAGGAAACAAAGTACTAATAACAATGTTTCATGTGATGAAAATATTCTGCAAATATTATTCTTTTATTAATTGCATTGACATAACAGATTTTTAAAATAGTGATCGATATGTAGGTTATCAGAAACATTGCTTCAATGGTTATATAATTTATAGTTTTTATCATAAAAGAGCAAAAAGGTGCTATGATTTTACTTCTATTAAAGGTTGTAAATAATTTCTTGCAAGAGCCTTTAGAAATACAATTTATCTATTAGTAAGATAAATTAGCATTTATGTCTTTCAGCTTTTACATTAAATTTCTTTAAAGAATCAAATTACTTAATAAAAAAGAAGCAAGATTATTCTTTCAAAACCTCCTCTGTGTGAATGACCATGTGGTAAAGGAACCTCCCAGAGAAAGTTCTATTTTTTTCAGTTTGCCCCCTCTGGGATATGAATGTCCACCCATATGTCTCCTATGCATGGTGACCCATCAAGGTGAGGAGGATCTTGGTAGTTGAGAGGTCCAATACCAACACACCACTTTGGCCTTAAATTCCTGTTGATGGGTGACCCCTCGTCCAGGACCAATAATGTGGTCCTCTGGGGCTAGGGTCAACTGAGTAGCAGTATTGTACATTCTCAATAGGTGTCGTGGATTTTGTGTGTGATGCTGGCACTTGGGTAAAGAGTCCACAAAACCCTGGCATTGCTGTTGAGCTTTTTGCTTCTAGCTCTGCAGCATATCTACTTGTATACCTCCATGGGGAGACTGGATCAGTGAACACTATACTTCTCTTTTTCTCATGGTTTATTATACCTCTCACCCACTCATTGCTGAGGTTAGACAACACTTGAGTGGTAGGCAACCATTCTTGGAGGGCTCTTATACTTAGTCTCAAGCTACCACTAAAGATGTACCTCAATTCCTCATTTTACACCCACTAACTGAAAAGTCCTTTGGGCAGATGTCACTGTTCTTTATTACTGAAAGGCTTGCTGGCTCTCTAAAATCTGCCCAAAAATTAAAATCTAGAGACATCCTGATTGAAACTTCAAAAGAACACACTGAACTCCTCTTGAAGTCCGAGACTATTGAGGATTTTCTGTTCAGGTTACTCCTCATGCTACCCTTAACACATCAAGAAGTTATTGTTGAGAGGAATCTTTTTAATATTCATGGTTTAGAGATTATAACCAGTCTTTCTAGTTAAGGCATTTCAGCCATGCAACATATCTTTACTCACAAAGATGGAGTACTTCTGCCTACATGCCTTCTCATTTTGGCATTCACTTCTCCACATCTGTGAAGGCAGGCTACTTACATTGTAAGATTTGGCCATCAATTGCCATGACTGCCACCCTTCCTATTCCCATTCTTGTTCCAAGCTGATTGAAGAAAAAGAGGTACAGAGCACAAGAACTGTTAACAATATATCCCATCCTGACGCATGGAAACTTTTGTCTTCCTCACTATCAAAGACATATGCTGCTGCTTTCTACTCTACCACCTCAGTGAGTGCGCAGACTAACATTCCCATGCCTCCTTAATCCTGAAGAGTCTTTTTCATCTTGTCTTCAGACTTTGTTGGCTTCTGTAATAAAAGGAGTTGACATGTCTCTGTCCCTACTTGTGTTTCTGGTGTCTGTCTGGGTGCCTCTCCATTAGCCCTGTGGTGCAAAACAGTCACACAGTCACTAGATTCATCATGTTCTGACAGAGATCTGCCCACTCGACCTTGTGCAGGATCCATGGAGATTGACAAATCTCTGTCTTCTGAAAGTGTTATGGTTACAAATCAAAGAGCTCTCTGCTACTAAACAACAATGGCCACACTGATAAAGTGCAACTTTTGAGACTTATGTTCCAGCTTGGACAATATTAAGGCCCCAATTGATTCATATCATCCAGTCTGCTTCTCCTTACAGGAAACTTTCCTTCCATCCTGCCATTGCCATCCTCCTTCAGCAGTTTTTCCTATATAGGAAAGACAGATTGTGTGATGGTAAAACCCATGGAGGTGCATCTTTCTTGGTCACTAAGTACATGTTCTCCACATCTGTGCTAGCTACTTCACTTAAAGCTCTGGCAACTCATCTCTCTTTAGGACATACCTTCACAATTTGTTTCATCTACCTGTCTTCAGGAAAGACTTACCATCAGTCAAACCTTGGCATTCTTTTAGATCAGTTGCTCTTTGGGGTGGTGCCAACACTGATGGAAGAGGTCGTTCTGTGGAGCATATACTTTCTGATTATAACTTCTCTCTATTCAGCAATGGTCTTTTGCTTACTATTATGCACCTAGCCAGTCTTTTACTCTATACATCTATCTATTTGCTAGCCATCACTCTATTATTATTTTTCTTGGGGTGTGGAGGGTAACCCACATGGAAGTAATAATTTTTCCATTATCTTGCAAAAAACTGGCCATGGTCAGTGCCACCCAACACATGTGCAATGGTGGAAGTTGGATCAGGACAACTGGCCCTCTTTCACCATTCTCTTAGAACTTGATCCTGCCATCTATATGCCATTTATTGACAACTGCATGGGAGAAGTGAATTACTGTATAGTCCAGACAGCTGCTTCTTCTATTCCTGCAACTTCAATATGTTTTCCATGGTATACTCTTTCATGGAAGTCCTGGGAGAACTTCTGACAATATTCCTCTCTTTCTAATCACATCATTTATCAGCAGGCCTGTGCCAATGTTTGGTACATCAGGCATCGATGCCAAATAGAATCTTGGATTAAAGCTCATCTCCAGTGTCTCTATTTTCACCAGCCCCAAAGTTGTATGTGACAAGATTTGGTAGGTCAGTAGGTTATACACTTCCCAACCTCCTTCAGTCTTGTTCTCTGATGGTCAAGTAATTGATAATATCCTTGATATTGCTAACACCCTAGGGGAGAGTTTTTCTTATATTTCCAGCTCTTTTTACCTCCCCTAGCCATCAAGACTCAGGGGGAGAAATGAACATTTTCCTTTCAGGTGGTGGATCTCTGATTACAACTGCCCATCCACCATGGTAAAACTGAAGATCACTCTTTACTGGTCCAGCAGTACATCAGTCAGACCTGATAATATTTATTACGAGATGATGCACCATTTACCTCCTGTCTCTCTTTCTATTCTTTTGGTTTTATTAACCAATGATAATGTTCTTCAAATGGTGCCAGAAACAAAGTTTTTGAAACTTGTTTTTTATTGCAAGCTGACTTTTATTCTGGGCTTTGACTCAGCTATTCCAGAACTCTCCATTTCTTAGCTTTCAGCCAGTCCTTGGTGGATTTACTGGTATGTTTTAGGTCACTGTCGTGTTGCAAGGTCCAGTTCCGCTTCAGCTTTAATTTTCTTACAGATACTCATATGTTCCTCAAGCACCCTCTGATACACAGTAGAATGCATGGTGGATTATATAATTGTGAGCTGTCCAGGTCCTGCTGCAGCAAAGCAGCCCCAAACCATGACACTTCCACCTCCATGCTTCACAGTTGGTATGAGGTTCTTTTCCTGGAATGCTGTATTTGGTTTATGCCAAACATGTACTCTGTTCTGGTGTCCAAATAATTCAATTTTGGACTCATTTGTCTAAAGAACATTATTCCAGAAGTCCTGGTCTTTGTCTACATTCTTTCTGGCAAACTTCAGTCTGGCCTTTATGTTTCTTTTAGAGAGCAAAGGTTTACTCCTTGCACACCTCCCATGAAAGTTAAACTTGTGCAGTCTCTTTCTGATTGTAGAGGCATGCACTTTCACATCAACAGTAGCCAGAGCCTGCTGTAAGTCCCGTGATGACATGTTAGGGTTTTTGGAGACCTCTTTTAGTATCTTGCAGTCTGCTCTCAGAGTGAACTTGCTTGGGCAACCAGACCTGGGCATGTTGGCAGTTGTTTTGAATGCCCTCCACTTGTTGACTACTTTCCAGACAGTGGAATGGCTGATTTCAAAATCTTTTGGGATCTTTTTAAATCCCTTACCAGACTCATAACCTGCTACAATTTTCTTTGTGAAGGCCTCAGACAGCTCTTTTGCTCTCACCATGGTGCTCACTCTCACTTCAACAGTCAGGAGCACACCAAACTAAATGTCTGAGGTTTGAATAGGGCAAGCCTCATTCAAAATGCTGAGTAACAATCTTCTAATCATGTGCACATAGTGTAATACACCTGTGTGTGAGATGAGCCATTTTAAGTGGGAATAAATGCGGGGGTGTCCTAACTTTTTCCTGAGTTAGAATATGCATTTTTGTAGAATTACATTTACAGAATATCTTGAAAAGTCTTTTCTTAAGTTTTAACTGTTTAGTTATATTCCTATAATCTCTCAGTATTGTTAAAACTGAGATTAAATATCTATATATCCAAAAATGTTACAAATATACACAGCTTGCATAGGGTGTCCTAACTTTCTCACATGACTATAGCACCCAACCACAACCCATATATTAAGTCTACTGTGACTGTCATGCTCTAAACAAGCCTTCATATGCAGCAAGGTATAACTCCACATGAAGTAGTGGCAAATTGTTAAATGAGACTGGTGAATGTAGGTTATAACTGACAGACAGTGTACCCCACAACAATGTGGGTCCAACACTCACCTCCAAAACCTAAGGTTGGTTGGTTGATTTAGTGTTTTATGGCACAAAGCTGCTAGGCTATCTGCACCAAACATTTGGTAAAAAGTTAAAAGCAAATTTAGTAAAATTCATAAAAGGAAATTCAGGTAACACAAAACAAAATTTAAAAAAAACAAACAGCATAAAACCAATGTTTACATCTAGTCTACAACGTCAAGAGAAAAATTACGGTAGTAGAAGTAGTAAAGGACTTTCTGTAGTGTAACTGTAATAATTATAACTCACCAGAAAGATTAACAGATAAGTACAAAAACCACTGTAAGTCACCTGAAGTTGGCTTTCCAGTCCTGGTTCCAAGTAATTTAATGTTATGGCAAGTTTCTAATTTCAAGTCAAACTAGATGAACTATGATTTTTAAAAGGGAGCCACATTAAAAAGGTGTACTGTACAAATTAAAAAAACTTAAATGGCATTAAAAAGATTAATGGCCTTCAAAAAACTAAA
This sequence comes from Tachypleus tridentatus, assembly GCF_004210375.1. NCBI lineage: Eukaryota > Metazoa > Arthropoda > Merostomata > Xiphosura > Limulidae > Tachypleus > Tachypleus tridentatus. The sequence goes on along the minus strand of NC_134834.1, from coordinate 131,325,699 downwards.
GACAGGTGAAAAGTGTCACCATCACCAATAACACTAACACTATGGACAAACCTTGGGACAGAACATGTTTAAAATGGTGACATCGTTGAGAGTCGTAATAATAACAAGAAAGTAAAATGTGACTTATTGTGATCTGAGTGTTGTACAAACTACACACTGGTGCATCAGTCCCAGATAAAAGAGAATGATGAGTTAAAAAATTGTGACCAATGTGTAGTCATCTAGTTAGAAATACATCCCCTTTCTTATTTTCAAGGAAGCAAGAAGGCCAAAGTCAAATATAGGGTTTTATTTGGAAAAGCTTGATTTTGCATTGCTCATTCTAAGTCGACTGCCAGCTGGCATGGAGCCGAGCCTTGAATACAGGACCATAGTCCATATATGAGACAGGCACATTGGTGACAGTGCCAGAGCAGATAGATTTAGCTGCAGTGTCAGAGAGCTCGTTCCCGCAAATACCAATATGGTCCGGTATCCAGAAAAACTGGGTAGAAGTAGATGTTAAAGATAAATGGGCCAGTTGGTTTTGAATATTGGCAAAAACAGGGTGTGAACAAATGTGAAGCAATTCTAGGACCAGTAGAGAACTAAGGGAGTCAGTATAAATAGTGCAATTTGAGTACTGATTAGCTACTATGTGATCCAGGGCAAGAGAAATGGCATACAGTTCAGCTGTGAACATAGAAGCTGTAGAGGAGATTCTGCACACTACCACTAAACCACAACAAACCCTAGCAGAGCCCACAGAGTCACCTGCTTTAGAACTATCTGTATAAATATGAATGGAAGGATAGTTCAAAAGATCTTCAGCAAATAGCAGACAGTATTTCCAATCAGGAGGGTCTACTTTTCTCAAATGACTTAAAGATAGGTCACAATTGGAGACTGTAAGAAGCCAGGGTGGGCTGGGCTGATCAGTGGATACAGCAATGTTATCTAAGGATAGACCAAATTCATCCAACTGTGCCTGAATACAAAGGCCAAAAGGAGCAATGGCAGACAATCTGTTCTGAAAAAGTATGGCCCACCAAGTAAGGAAAACACAACCCTAGGTGGAATACTTTAATAAGGAATGAAGTTTCAAAGCCTATAGTAAAGACAGTTGCAAATAGCAGAGGTACAAAGAAGGTTCATCAGTGATCTATTCAAGTTTCGATTGAATGAGAGCAAGATATATCTTTAGTATAGAACGTTGATCTGCTCCCCAAGTGGTGGAAGAGAGGACATGGAGGATCTTCAGTGCTCTTGTACATTTGACCCGCAGCTGCTTCATGAGTGGTATAAAGGTCAGCTTATGGTCAAAGATAAGCCCCAAGAATTTTGTCTGAGGGACCACAGGCACCACAAATTCACTGATACGAAGTTCAGGGTAAGGGTGAATATTCCATTGGCAGCAAAAGTGCATGCAAACAGTTTTAGAGAGAGAGAAGTTCAACCATTTGCTGTGGTCCACTTCAGTAAACAATTGAGGGCAATCTGTAACTGCCACTCAATAAACCTCATGTTCGAGAACTGACATGAAATGTGAAAGTTGTCAGCATAGAGCCCGTTTGCAATGGTAAAATGGAGTTGTTCAGTGATGGCATTAATTTTTATACTGAAAAGTGTGACACTCAGAATACAGCCTTGAGGGACTCCAAGTTCCTGTAGAATATAAAGGGAAAGTGTCAAACCCACACAAACTTGGAATCTCCTGTCCATTGAAAATTAAAAAAAAAAGGGCAAATGGCCATGTAACCCATATATATGGAGGTATCGCAAAATGCAATACCTCCATGTTGTATCATAGGCCTTCTCAATGTCAAAGAATATTGATACAAGATGTTTGAGAAAGGCTTCTCTGATTGACGTTTCAAGTGACATCAGGTGGTCCATAGTAGAACACTGACATCAGAACCCACATTAGATTGGCGAGAGGAGGTTGTTTGATTCAAGGAACCAAACAAGAAGAACATTAACCATCCTCTTTAAGGTCTTACAGAGAGAGCACATCAAAGCAATTGAATGGTAATTTGAAGGAATCTCTGGATCCTACCCAGACTTAGAGAAAGGTAGGACAATAGCATCAGGAAAAACATTCTCCTGCCAGATCAGGTTAAATACAATCAGAAGAATAGCAAGAGAAGCAGATATAGGTGGCACATATATCATAAGGTCCAACTGATGCACTGCCAGACTGATGAAGGGCCAGTTTGAGTTCCACCAGTGTAAAGGGACAATTATAGCCATAAAGACAGTCAGCTCGAAAGGAAAGAGGTGATTGCTCTGTGAGTCTTGATGGCTAAAAAAGGTGCAAGATGAAGCAGAAGTGCTAGATACCTGGCTAGATATGCTGGTTGTGAACTAAATCCAAGATTCCTTATGGCTTTTATGTCTTACCCATCGAGCATGTGCATGGGGCCGGCTGAAAAGTGATGTGATTCGAGAGTGCGAGATACCTACGGAAAGTATTGCAGGCTTGTTGTTTAGTCTTCTGTGCCACGTGGCAGGCAGGATTCCACCATGGACAAGGATATAGTGGAAAATGTGTTGAGGTTTTAGTAATACATTGAGCAGCTGCTTGTATAATACAGTCAGGTACTGCTGCCACACAGTCATCTACTGATGGCTTACAGACAATTGCAGGATCAAATTCTGTGAGAGCAGTGAAAGAGAGCTCGTTTGCCTGATCCAACTTCCACCAGGGCACATGGGTCGGGTGGCATTAACCACGGCCAGTCTCTCTCAAGATTATGGGAAAATGATCACTGCCTCGTGGATTATTGTCAAACCTACATGAAAATTGAGAAACTAATGAAGGGGAGCAAATTGAGAGATCAATAGCAGTAAAGGACTGACTAGGTGCATGGAAATAAGTAGAAGAACCAGTATTGAAGAGAGAAAGGTTGTGTTGAGAGAGCATATGCGCTGCAGAGCAACCTCTACTATCAATATCAGCACTTCCCCAGAGAGGATGATGTCTATTAAAGTCCCCCAGGATGAAAAACGGAGATGACAACTGTTCAATGAGAGCATCAAGGTCTGATTGATCATATGTCTCTCCAGGCAAAAGGTAGAGAGAAAAAACAGTGATAGTATGACCCAAGGAAATACGGATGGCTATGGCCTCCTAGGGTGTGTTGAGTGGCAAAGACAGGGTGGGCAGAAGCTGATCAACCTACAGTGCCACCCCTCCATGCATTTGTCCATCACACAGCCTGTCATTTCTGTATAAAGAAAACTGCCAAAAGGTGACTGTATCCAAGGACAGACCCACTCCATCCAACTGCGCTGAAGGTCAAAAGGAGCAATGGCAGACCCTCTGTTCTGAAAAAGCATGGTCCACTGAGAAAGGAAAACACAACCTCAGGTGGAATGCTTTGATACGAAATGAAGTTTCAAAACATAGAGTAAAGACAGTTGCAAATGGCAGAGATGCAGAGGAGGTTCATGAAACTCTCTGTACAACCTGGAACTGGGAAAATGCAGAAAGCCCCAGTACAGAGCCAAAGCTCCTGATGATGAAGGGGTCTAGCATCTTCAAGGCTGAGGTCCTGGTAGAGCCATTGACCAGTGGCCCATAGTCTAGTTTTGATTGAATAAGAGCACAATATATCTTTAGCATAGAATATCGATCCACTCCAAGAGGTGGAAGAAAGGACAGGGAGGATGTTCAGTGCTCTCATACATTTAACTTGTAGCTGACTGATGGGTAGTATAAAAGTCAGCTTATGGTCAAAGATAAATCCCAAGAACTTTGTCCCAGAACAATGAGTAGCACAACTTCACCGAAATGGAGTAGAGAATCAGGGTGAATATGCCATTGGCAGCAAAAGTGCATGTAAACAGTTTTAGAGAGAGAGAAGTTAAAACCATTTGCTGTGGTCCACTTCAGTAAACCATTGAGGGCAACCTGTAGCTGCCGCTCAATATACTTCATTGTCAGCGAATGACCCGAGATGTGAAAGTTGTTGACAAAGAGCTCTTTGCAACAGTAAGAGGGAGTTGTTCAGTGATGGCATTATTATTTATATACTAAAAAGTGTGACACTCAAAACACAGCCCTGAAAAAAAACAGGAAAGTGTCAAACACCTACACAACCTTGGAATCACCTGTTACAGCCCTGAAAAAAGAACAGGAAAGTGTCAAACACCTACACAACCTAGGAATCACCTGTTCCTTAAAAAGTTTTAATAACCCATGTAAGTGAAGGTCTCGCAAAATGCCATACCTCCATATTGTATCATAAGCCTTCTCAAAATCAAATACTGATACAAGATGTTGTCCTTTGAGAAAGGCTTCTGTGATTGATGTTTCATGTTGAATCAGGTGGTCCATGGTGTTGAGCTATTGTTGGAACCCATGCTAGGTTGCTGAGAGAAGGTTGTTTGATTCAGGAAACCAAGCAAGACAAGCATTAACCATTGTCTCTAGGGCATTACAGAGACAGTTTTTCCAAGCAATTGGACAGTTGTTTTAATGAATCTTGGAATCCTTTCCATGCTTAGAAAAAGGAAATACAATAGCCTGTTACTAAGCATCAGAAAAAGCATTTTCCTGTGACATCTGGTAAAAAATAACCAGAAGAATAGCAAGAGAAGAAAGAGAAAGATGGTGCAGCAACTCATAGTGTATAGCATCAGGCCTGACCAATGTACTACCAGACCAGTGAAGAGCAAGCTCAAGTTCCACCAGTGTGAAGAGGCAATTATAGTCATAGAAAGGAAAGAGGTGATTGTTCTGCCAAAGTCTTGATGGGTAAGAAGGTGAGGGAAGAAGCAAAAGCACTAGATACCCAACCTAAGCTTTTGTTGAGAGTACTGGCAATGCTCTGGGTGTCAGGAACTTCTGGCCATAGGAAAGAAAGACCAAAAGGGGGACAGAAGTATACTGCCCACTGACCTTCCAAATCTTGTCCCATATGAGTTTGAAACTGGTGGTAGAAGAGATGCTGGTTTTGTATTTAATTTGAGATTCCTTCTGCCTTTGATGTCTTACCTGCCGAGTACATGCACAGGCCCATTGAAAAATGATGGAATTTGAAAGTGTAGAATATTTATGAAAGGTATCCTAGGCCCGTTTTTGAGCCTTCCAAGCCATGTGACAGGCAGTATTCCACCACTGATGAGGATATTGTGGAAAACATATTGAGGTTTTATGTATAGACTAAGCAGCTGCTTGGACAATACAGTAAGTTACTGCTGGCACACAGTCATCTATTGATGGCTTACAGGTGGTGGTATTGTCAAGTTTGGAGAGAGCAGTGAAAGTGGGCCAGTTGGCCTGGTCCAGCTTCCACCAGAGAGCACAAGACAGGTGGCATCAACACCAGTCTCTCTCAAAATGATGGGAAAATTATCTCTGCCCAATGGGTCACTGTCAACCCTTCAAGAAATGTGAAAAAAGTGAATGGGAGCAGACAGGGATCAATAGCAGTAAAAGACTGACTAGGTGAAAAAAAGAAATATAAACAGCAGTATTGAAAAAAGAAAGGTTGTGATCTGAGAGCATAAACTTTACACAGTGACCTCTCCCATCAATATCAGTACCTACACAGAGAAGAATATGTCCATTAAAGTCTCCCAGGATTAAAAAGGGAGATAACAATTGTTCAATAAGAGTCTCAAGGTCCAACTGATCACAGGTCTCTTCAGGAGACAGACAGTGAGATGGTATGACCTAAGGAAATATTGATGGCTACAGCTTCCAAGGGTGTGTCGAGCAGCAAACAGAGTAAGCATTTACTGGTCAACCAGCAGTGCCACACCTCCATGCACTCACCCTTCACACAACCTGTCACTGTGGTAGAAAGAGAACTGCTGAAAGGCAACTATATCAGCAGGTTTCAAAAAACATTTCCTGTAACGAAAGATACAGGATTATAAGCACCAATCAGCACTTTGATGTCGTCTAAATTGAAACTGAAACCTCGACATTTTCACTGCATCAATGCATCCTTTTTGTTTACATAAAGGAGAACTGGGTAGAGAACCCCTTTGTTTTTGACCACGTCTTTCCTCTTTAGTAGAAAGAAGTCTACTGACCTCCATGGATCCTGCCCTGGGTTGAGTAGGCAGGTCTCTGTCCTTGAAAAAAGTTTCCAGAAACTAAGGGCATGAATAAATAACTGTTCTGCATCTCACAGCCAGAAAAGAAGACGAACCCAAGGAAATACCCAAACCAGGAACCAAAGAAAGTGAATCTGGAAAGATGCTGGAAGGAATGGTGGGGACAGAAATAGGTGTTGATGTTGACATGTCAACTTTCTTAACCACAAAGGACAAAAGAATTGTGTGGTTTGAAAATTATTCTATTGGAAGCACAGAGAAATCTGCATGCATTCCCACTTTAGCAGTGGAATGAAGCACAGCAGCATATGTCTGAGGTGAAGCGGTAACCAGTAACTTTTCAGTCTTGGGGTAAAAAGTGTTGTGAACCATTTTCAAACACTACCTCTTTTTCCTCAACCCACCTAGGACATAAACAAAAGTTAGAAGGGTGAGAGCCACTACAGTTAACACAATAAGGGTCCATTTCACACACACGAACATCATAGGTCCTTGCCACTGCAATGACCACACTTCAAGGAATCATGACATGATGTCTTTGAGTGACTGAACTGCTGACACTGGAAACATCCAAGATGGTTTGGAATGTATAACCATACTTTGTAATTTAGATAACCTGCCAAGTGGCAAGTGGACATGGCAACTTAAATGTCAAAATTAGGACAATGGTCAGGAATATAGTTCCATGTTCAAGTGGAAATGTGCCTCACTGCAGAAATTCTTTGGGTGGAGAAACCAGCGAGGATCTCTTCAAATCCCTCTCAACAATAACTCCTTATGGTGAATTCAAAGTAGCATGGGGACTATTTTCAATGGGTACATCTCCAATGGCCTTAAAATGCAAGAGGAGTTCATTGTATTTTGGAGTGGATGTTTCTACCAAGATGTCCTCAAAACATAGCTTTTTGACTGACTTAGGAGAGCCAGTAAGTCATTTTAGTCCCTTCTGAAGAAGAATTTTTGTCTCATAAAGAATGTTATCCCAGAAAATAAAGTACAGGTGTTGAAGAAGTTGAAAATTGCTGTTCAGAATCATCAAGATGTGGTTGTTTACCTATGGACTGTTTTTTTTTTTTAACTATGTTACTTTTTATTTGGAGATCCATAATAAAGTAAGAATATTTCAGTGACCAGTAACCCACCCACCATGGAACCTTATGAGAAGACACACTACAATACCAAGCAATGCCAGGGTTTCACAAGTACTCTATCCAAACATTAGCATCAGACACAATGTCCACAACACCCTGTTGACCATGGCCAAAGTGATGTGTTAGGGTTGTACCTCTCAACCACCAGAATCTTCTCCCCTTCACAGCTCACCATGCATAGCACACACACATGGGTGGATGTTTAGATGCTAGAGGAGGTAAACTGAAAGAACAGAACCTTCTCTTGGAGGTCTCCTCACCATATACAGGAATCTACACTGAGGTGGAATCGCAAGGAAACCTCTAGCAGTCTTATTGGAACATCCTATCTTATCACTGAGTGTAACAAACAAATAGCTGCCAGGCATCAGGAAAAACATTCTCCTGCCAGATCTGGTTAAAAACAATCAGAAGAATAGCAAGAGAAGCAGAAGATAAATAACACAGCATGTCATAGTGTATATCATCAGGTCCAAACAAAGTACTGCCAGATGGATGAAGGGCCAGTTTGAGTTTCACCAATGTAAAGAGAAGATTATAGTCATAGAGACAATCAGCTTGAAAGGAATGAGGTGAGTGCTCTGCCCGAGTCTTGATGGCTAAAAATGTGCAAGAAGCGGAAGTGCTAGATACCCAGCAAAATCTTTCACCTAGAGTATCAGCGATGCTCCGAGTATCAGCTACTTCCTAGCCATCAGAGAGCAAGATCGAGAGATGGACAGAATTATATTGCCACTGACCTTTCGATTCTTGTCCCATATAACTTTGGAACTGGAGATAGAAGATATGCTGGTTGTGAACTTAATCCAAGATTCCTTATGGCTTTAACGTCTTACTCATTGAGCAGGTGCACACGCCTGCTGGAAAGCGATGCAGTTCGAGAGGGTGGGATATCTACAGAATGTATCCCAAGCTCATTTTTGAGCCTTCCGTGCATTGTGGCAGGCAGAATTCCAGCATGGATGAGAACATAGTGGAAAACGTGTTGAGGTTTTAAGAATACATATAACAGCTGCTTGTATAATACAGTCAGTTACTGTTGCCACACAGTCTATTGATGGCTTACAGACGATGGCAGGATCAAATTCTGTGCGAGTAGTGAAAGAGGGCCAGTTTGCCTGATCTAGCTTCCACCTGGGTAAGTGGATTGGGTGGCATCAACCACAACCAATCTCTCTTAAAATTATTGTAAAATGATCACTGCCTCGTGGATTATTGCCAACCTTCCATGCAAAGTTAGAGAATAGTGAAGGAGAGCAAATTGAGAGATCAATAGCAGTAATGGACTAACAAGGTGCATGGAAATAAGTAGAAGAACCAGTATTGAAAAGAAAAAGGTTGTGATCAGAGAGTATATACTCTACAGAGTGACCCCTCCTATCAATATCAGCACTTCCCCAGAGCAGATGATGTTCATTAAAGTCCCCCAGGATAAAAAAAGGGAGACAGCAACTGTTCAATGAGAGCATCAAGGTCTGATGATCATATATGTCTCTCCAGGCAACAGATAGAGAGAACAAACAGTGATGGTATGACCCAAGGAAACATGGATGGTTACAGCCTCCAAGGGTGTATTGAGTGGCAAAGACAAGGTGGGCACATGCTGATCAACCTACAGTGCCACCCCTCCATGCACTTGTCCATGACACAGCCTGTTATTTCTGTATAAAGAAAACCTCCAAAAGATGACTGTATTGGTAGGTTTCAGAAATGTTTCCTGTAAGAAAAGACAAACCGGATGGTTGGAAGCAATCAGTGTTTTGATGTCATCCAGATTATAATGTAAGCCTTGACAGTTCCATTGTATCAGGGTGTCCATTTTTATTTACGTGCAGGCAAATTGGGTGGAGAACCCTTCTGTTTATGACCACGTCTTTTTTCCTTACTGTCTGTATTCAAGGGAAATCTATCGACCTTCATGGATCCTGCGGGGGATCGATTGGGCAGATCTTTGCTGTTGGAAGGGGATTCCAGAGATTGAGGACGTGAACAAATGATTGTTTTTCATCTTGGGGTGGGAGAAGATGTATCTGAGGAAATTCCTGTATTCAGAACCAAAGAATGTGGATCTTGGGGTTTGATGGAATGCATGTAAGATAAAGAGATAGGTGTTGAAGTTGATTCATCAACTTTTTAACCATGGAGGTTAAAAGACTTATTTGTTTGGAGAATGATTCTTTTGGAGGCACAGAGAGATCTGTCTGCACTCCCACTGTAGTTATGGAACTAAGTGCAGCAGCGTACATCTGAGATGAGATGGTGGACAGCAATTTTTAAGCCTCAGGATAAATAATGTTAGGAATTGTTTTCAAAAGCTGCACCTTATTTTCTTCCAAACATTTAGGGCAAGAACAAAAGTAGGATGGGTGAGAGCCATTGCAATTGATGCAATGAGAGTCCATTACACACTAATAGGCATCATGGTCCTCGCCACTGCAACAAGCACATGTCAAGGAACCATGACATTACATCTTCGAGTGACTGAACCGTTGACACCGAAAACATTGGAGAGGGTTTGGAATGTATGGCCATACTCTGTAATTAAGATAACCTGCCTTGATGGTGGCAGGTTGATGTGGTGACATAAATGTGAGAATGAGGACATTGGTCAGCACCATAATTCCATCTTTGTGAGTGGAGATATGCCTCACTGCATAAATTCCTTTGGTGGAGAAACCAGCAAGAATCTCCAACTCTGGGGTGTTCTTCAAATCCCTCTCAGCAATGACTCCTCATGAGGAATTCAAAGTAGCATGAGGTGTAACCTCAATAGGTATATTCCCAAGTGCCTTTGAAAGTGCCTCCACAGAGGAGTTCACTGTGTTGAGATGTGGATGTTTCCACCAATATGTCACCAGATCAAAGCTTCTTTACTGACTTTTGAGAGCCAGCAAGTCCCTCTAGTCCCTTTTGAATGTAAGAGGGAGACATTTACCCCAAAGGTTTGTCTGAAAGAGAATGTAGTATAAGAAAATTTAGTACAACAAGTGGTTCAAATGGTGAGGATTGCAGCTCAGAATCTTCAAGATGTGGTTGTTTACCTGTAGCCTGCTTTCACTATTTTATTAAGATTTTTAATTGGAGTATCCATAATAAAGAAAGGGAAATTTTGGTGCCTGCTAAACCCACCCACCATGGAGCCCTACAAGGGGATGCACTACAATGTCAAACAAGGACAGTGCAGCAATGCCAGGGTTTTATGAGCACTATACCCAAACACCAGCATCAGATATAATGTCCACAATACCTGTTGAAAACATCCAACACTGGTACTTAGTTGACCCTAGCCCATATGAACCAGCTGACTGACCCAAAGGGGGCCAACCCCAAGGCTACCCATCTACAGGAATTCAAGGACAAAGTGATGCGTTATGGTTCGACCCCTCAGCCACCAGGATCCTCTCCTCCCCTTCACGGGTCGCCACGCACGGTAAACACGTAAGTGGATGTTTAGATCCCACAGGAGGTAAACTGAAAGAACAGAACCTTCCCTGGGAGGTCCTCTCACCATGTACAGGAATCCACACCGAGGGGAAGAGTGAGAGTCAGATTTCATGAGGGGATACCTCGAATAATTTATGCGAATCTACATTCAATGAAGCATAGGCAAGAAAGATGAGTTACCATAGTAATGGGAGAAATATCTCAGGAAAATGAGGTAATTCCATAGAATAAATAAATGGAAACATGAACTATGAATAGAGGCAATGCAAGCCAAATAACAACAAACTGCATGGATAGGATGAAGAAAATGATCCAGATCAGAACAAGAAGAAAAGTGAGAAATGGTAAAAAAAAAAAGGGAACTGGGAGTGAATGTCCCATTCATAAGCCACAAGTATTTCATGAAGAACAAGTAGAATACTAAAAAATATAAAAACAATGGCAAATAATACACAAAGCACTAGTCGTATACACTAAAGTTTATTTGAAAGTAAAACTAAAGTTTCAAAGAGAAGAAGGGTAAGGGCATGGAAAGCAGCATTGAAGTACCAATCAGGAAGGACTGCAGGATAAAGGTAGCAAAATGAATGAAAGAGTATAAAAATGACATGAGAAAAGCAAAAATGATTAAAATGGGAAGACTCAAGAGAACTACAGAGTGCTGATCTATAGCCAACAATGGCCAGTGACAAGCCTTGGATGAATAGTCAATAAAATGAATGATAAAATAAATATTTGTGAGATATAACTGCTGCAGGTTTGCTAAACAACCCAGACATGCCAACTCCCAAATTTAGAGAAGAGGATGGCAGTAGGAGACTTGCTGGGATGGAGCCAAATGAGAAAGTAAGCATTACATAGGTTCACCTCAGTCATTCCAAGGCCTGGGACTGAAAACTACTGTAGGGTGAGAAATGTCTGCATGGTAAATCCAGGGAGGTCAAGAAACCAAAATATAAAATACCCAAGACCAGATGATTGTCGATACATTCCTTAAAAACTATGAAAAGACTGGAATAAATATAGGAAAGGGATAAGAAATTTATCTGATTACATCTTTATCCATGTGGTCCAACACTGCCACAAAACAAGATTCCTTGGAGGAAGGAAAGGAGCAGGAACAAAAGATATTGGAGAAGGGGAAAAAGCAAAGGCTCTCTGACAGGATTCCAAGTATCTGAAAAGTGATCACAAACAAAGGGCAAAGGTCCAAAAACTGAACAAAACAGGCCCTACTGACCCTGAGCCTATAGGATAGTCACTTTCAAGACAAGTAGTGAGAAGACAGATGGAAATAGTGGTGAAAGGGAGAAAAGAGGAAACAGGAGGACAGGAGACAGAGAAGGAGCAGAGAAGAGACAGTGAGAATAGAGAAAATATTGACACGAGAACCCAACATATAACTCCAGAACAACAAAACCAGTAAAATCACACAGGTACATGAAAGGAGCCAAACAAAGACATATCAAATGAAGCACTTCAGTAACAAGGGCATTATACCCCAACTAACTCTAGCAACAAGTCACACAAATATGATGCAATAAGGCAGAGGAAGATAAACATGCCACTGTATAGATTACTATATAAAGAATGTTAATGAAGGAAGAATAATGAAAATTAGTAAAGAATGTATCACAAAGGTAGGAGAACTTAAGCCTAAGAAAGATAAGAGAGGATCTGATCTCCAATTCTGATAAAAAAAACAAAACCCTCAAAGATTCTGAGTCAAAGAAAGGCAATACAGCATAAACTCTTTCTTAGTCATATGAAACAAAGGATGGAGGAGGAGGAGGTACATATGTACCAAGGTAGTGGTAAAAGTATTTTAATGAGGACATGCATATCTGGAAAGAAAGGAAAAAAAAGAAAGAACGGAAGAAGCAGGAAACAAATTACAAAGAAAGGAACATACCTGAGAAACCCAGTCCCAAAATTACAAAAAAGGCTTGCCTAAATTCCAGACAGCATTAGTCAAAGGTAAAAAAAAAAAAAAAACTGGAAAAAATACTTCAAATCACTTCCATCATAAATAAGAAACATAGGCAGAAGTATGTTAGTTATAAAAGAAAGGCCAGGCCAAATAAAAAAACTTCCATCTGCTACACAAAAGCTGTCATATTTCCTTTCCTTATACACAAAGACACACCCAACATTAATGTAGTTATTACATTGGTGTAAACAATGTCTTATCACATACTAGACAAAAACAAAACAACAGGAGGTGTATAAAATCTGCAACTGGAGAAAATACTGAAAAACAAAAATCCAACAATAAATACTTCCACAACTCGTAATGTCTTTGTAGATACTTCCACTAAAAAGATGCCTACAAGAGTGAAAGAGACAGAGGGAGTTAGTTTCACTAAGCAGGTATGTTGCACTCTTATTAGTGAAGGGTTGTCACACATTCATTTGCAGCAGCATGTGGAAACAAGTTTAGATAAGATCTTCAGGACTAGTGATGAGTGAAAATGGTTGTACATGTAGAGGGCAATACAAAATCAGGAGTGGCTAATGAGTGAGAAGAGATAATGTATTGTAACAGAAAGTACTATAGCCTTACAAGTAATTAGCTTTTACTGAGTATTAAAAACTGTCTTTAAAAGCCATTGTCATGCACATGTGATGCATTCAATGTACAAGAAGATAGTCAGCAAATAAGTTTATTTGGCCTAATTTTGACTTAAGTGAAATTATGGTTAAAACAAATACGAAATTATAAAAATTAAACTGTTTGGAAATAAAGACCAACATATAGTATAAGTATAATATCAAATCCCCTAAAAAAGACTTTGGCTTAAATTACTTCATTTTCAAATATAAACTTGGCAATTTTTTTTACAATTTTGTATATGTATTTTATTTGTGACAAATTTACTATTATAATTTAATTTTAACACAGATGCTTGTTTCATTTATGTATATATTTAGAAATGGATGTAAATTTATACTTTCAAAACTGTATTGTGAAATTCCCATTTACTCAAAGTTGTAAAAGATTTTCAGTGTAAAAATCAGCAATGTATACATGTGTATGTAAATGCCAGTATTGTTGTTTGAGTTGAAATTTTTAGAATTTCACCTAATATTTATAAACCAACGTGATGTACCAAGAGACTGTACATTAGTAGCTTGCTACAGTTAGTATACTATAAACCTTGGATTAATTAATATTAATTGGGAAACTACAGATACTTGACCAGGAACTTTTACAGATTTCAAATATTACAAACCATTTAACTTTGGTGGATTAATGTAGGACATTAGAATTTTTAAAAAGACATAATACAACTACAGCATGTGGTTGGCAATGAAAGAATAATACAATGCTAGCTAGCTTCCTGTTAAGTGCATTATATCTACCTTAGCTTGAAATTAATTTGCTCATTGTGAACCCTTGACAAGATATCAAGGAAGTTCCTGATCAGATGGAAGACTCAATATTGTTTGTAAGTTTCTAAAACTTTTGTACAAAAATCATTATTTCTAACTGTTATTACAAATTGAATTGTTGTTTGTATATTTTAAAAAAAAAGAAACATTTTATCCATTTTGTTGGAAAATATAAATTTGATACATATCAATATTTAATTAATCTCTAAATCTACATTACAATTTAACTCAGTTTTAGGCTATTTGAAACCGTATTAATTAACATAACAGGCTGGAAGCTTTTCCAAGATAAACTATATGTAACATTAAATAAACTTATTTATTTAATTAATACTTAATTTCTTACTTTCAACAATTACTTAATCTTAATTTCCAGTTTTCAGCATTTTAAATAAAATCTTAGTACTATAATGTCTTAGTACCATAATTATAATGTATTATAAATGTCTAGTTTTTAAATATCAAAATAATAATTTTTGTTATTTTTACAAGTGGATCAAGTGTGGCTTATGGCCAGCATGCTGGACTATGGGCCTAAGAGTCATGGTTCACAACCAAGTTACTGAAAACAAAAACGTGGTACACACTTAAGGTTATGTGCATATTACAAAAGTGATAGTCAAATCCACCTGCTTTTCTCCTAATTTTTCAGTTCAAAATTATGAATAGCTAGCTCAGACAGCTCTTGTGGAGCTTTGCACAATGTTCAGACAGTAAGCTGTAATGTGATAGATTTAGTTATGTGATAGCTTTATAGCACACCATAAACTAAAATTTAAAAGTTGAAAATTCAAACTATCACTAATACATTATACACTTCTCCTGATAGACAAATTATTCTTTTATTCTATGACAAACAATGCTTCAATAAATGGATGAACTCAAAAAAAATTAATAATAGTTCAAAAATACACAAGTTGTTAGAATAAAACTGAGTTATCTGAAGAGAAATAGTTTTGATTTTATATATTTTACAAAATATATAAGTGGCATAAAAAAACAACTACTGCACAATATTTATATTTGACTGTAACTCAATAACATTTTTACCTAACATAACTTTAAAAAGACCTTAATAAATTGCAAATACAAATTAGTGAAGCTTTCTTCCAAACAATAAAAAAATTTGTTTATTACATATAAAAATAGCAATAAGTTCAAGCAACACAATACATAAACTTACCAAGAAAGAATTCAGGGCCATGAGTAAGACAAAAGAATAATGATCCTTCTACTTTTAATCACACATCATTGTATGGTTTTCTTTCCTATAAAATAAGTACATAAAAACATGACTTTCATCTAAAGTTCAGAGTTTCCAAAATTGTCAAGTGAAATTCATTCTCACACAAAGATTTGAAAGTGAAACTTGTACAGGTAGTGACTGCTCCAATAACAGTTGCCAATGTACAAGCCGAGCCATAGTCCAGTTATCCAGAACACTACAGTTCTTCCTTTAGTCATGATGTAAATTGAACCAAATGCATCAATCCTATCTGTATATTTTGTAACCAAATTGGGTCATACTATAAACACCAAATCTTCAAGTGTAAATAGATGTTTATGTTTAACCTAAATTAAGAATTCAACTTCATCTCCTCTTACCCTAAAAAAAAAACGAGAGAATATGCTACATGTACCTACAGGGTCATTGCACTGTAAACTGAATTTGAAAAGGCAAACCACAGTCCAGTCATTAACCACATTAACTGATTCACTGCACAGATACATCCTAAATATATAAGCTCAAGTATCTTAAGTAAAACAGATGACTTTATACTAGTCAAGTTTTATTTTTTTTTCAAAGTAAAAACACAACCAATAATTATGAAACAAGGTGTATTTCCTAGAAACAATCTAACACAGATGGATATAAAATTATTATTGAATAATCAAATGAAATAACTAAAATTATTGATTGATCAAAATTAATTTATTTTCCATTGATATGTTTCAAACATATTTATGCACTACAAATTCACAAAATGTCTTCCCTTTACACTCATATATACATACTATTTTTCTTGGTTATACTAAAGTTCAGAAGCTTCTGTTCATTTCCCTTCAATATTTTCACCATAATTTAAAATGTCTCTTAAGATCTTATATAAACCTCACTTTGTATGAAATTGTTCACACATTTTTAATTTTTCTACCCAAGGTGTGTTTATTCTCCAGTTCCAAAGCCATAACATAATATTTTGATCAAGTCTTTCAGTGAAAATAGGTAAGGGTAGGTAAAAGTATCTCTTTAAAGTTAATACTTAAGAAGTGAAAACAACTGTCATAGATATTATGTTCTGTAACATAAATTACAGCCCCACCAATGGTATGGAGGCAGGACAAGATGAGCAACATCTGTCCACCACTCATGAAAAAGAGAATTATAACAGTCACATTAACTTATATAACAAGTTCAGAATTGAAATGTTCATTGGCAGCATTACCAACCATCTCTATCAAATCACTGATGTATGATAAGTGGATATATCTATTGAACACTACTGATTGTTGGTTCTAATACAATATACCACGTAGCAGAGCAACCTGACAAAAAAACAACAGTTATTTTAATTGTATCTTCCATAAAAAAAAAAAAAGTTGAAGAATAGAGTTTGAATGAAGAAGACATTGCCAACATCTCATTCTGGAAAAGAATTAATAGGATATGTCCTACTGAGATTACACGGTCATGTTTATATATAAACAACTCTTCAGTGTCAGATTTATCTGCAGATATACACCAAAAACAAAAATGACAGACATATGTTTTAGTATTTCATTATTTATTTGAATATTTAAATAAGTAAACATTGGAAAATTTGTAAAAGATATAATTTATTGATTGTTTTACAAAATTCCAAGTGACACAGTGTTAATATCACACTTTTCAAAGTTAAGAGTTAATGCCTACCTAATCAGATTGCCTCAGGTAGCAGTATGTCTGTATCTCAAAGAGCCAAGCACAGGCAAAAAAATGTTGAACAGTACCTCCAAATTATACTTTTATAACTACATGCATACTGAACATTTACACTAAACCTATAGGTTCATAAAAGATAAAAGAAAAGGTGCAAGAAACAAAAGACTTCTGAAAAGGATACTGTCAACACGAGCAGGTTTCTTTTAAATATAAAGAAATAAGCACATAAAATTTGGCTTTAGAACATAATTGTCTGAGACCTGCATGTATACGTCACATGGTACATAACCAAAAGTCAGTTGTGATCAACTGGTGGGGTACATGACAACAAAACTGTTAATAAAGAATCAGTTATATAATTTTTAATCCTTTAACAATGGCAACATCCATTTAGTTGTGGAAAATGATATTTACATCACAGAGAAACATTTTTAAGTCTGTAGCTCAGGGGTTTAAGTAAACAGCAGTACATACTTCAGTAGAAATAAACCACACAATATGATATCCTGCAGTGCAGCACCAAAATTTTCTTCTTCTTACCAATTCTGTGGTACATACAGGTAAATCTGAATTAAATTTAGAGCAATGAGGCAAGTCAACTTAATAATAGGAGATTCAAATCAGGATGCTTATAACAAAATAAACCTAAATCTCCCAATAAAAAAAGCTGTTTGAATGAATGAAATGAATAATCTTCATTAATTTCACACTTAACACAAACACAATTTGTGTACTTGCCTTTACCAAATGATTATTTGTAAGTTTTGGTGAATTTTCTTCTTTAAACTACTGGACCTTCAAGTTCATGTTACTAGACCAATCAAATTCAGTGTTTCTCACTTCACACAGAAACATCACACACAGAGCAACTAGTACTATCAACTTGTCTGGTTATTTCTTTCAAACACAAGTGAGGCCATAACATCACCTATGCTACCACTCAAGGACACTGCTGTTAATGTTTTTGTACAACATGCATTATTTCAGCAATACTTCTTATGGTTAGAATAGATATCTCCTTAATGATAAGAAATGAAAAAACCCAGCTACAATAATATGAGCTTAATGGAGTTTTTCAGCTATGTGGTATGTATTAACACCTGCATATACATGCAATAAAATCATAAATGTAAAATAAACACTATAATAATACAATAAGGCAGAAATTCATAGTATATTCATACACCATATATGTAAATATTTCTAACTGTCTACAGTCCCTTGGCACACCAGTTTTTCTTTTTCCACTTCAAAAAAAAGCAAACATTGCAAACCACAAATTCCTACATATCATCCAGTATGGAACAGGACAAAACCTTTATGTTTCCTCCCTACCCATCAATAAAATAATTCTTTTGAAAAGATATTTTAATTCAAACTTAGTTACCTCCAATCTACGCAACAAAAAAAGTGGTTTTAAGTTAAATGTTTTCAATTTTTCAATTACTGAAGAGCATGTAAAGTATTTTACCTCTTTCAAATGAAGAGAAATTTGGATGAATAATTCAATTCAGTAACAGAGTTAGTAATACAGCAATGTAAACTTCTGAGTTGCCAAAGTAAAAAGTTTCTAACAGCTGCACTAGAAACATAAAACTGATGTGTTCAGAGGAAAATGAATTATCAGAATAAAGAAGGGTAACAATACTTAAACAATCTCCTTTGCAAGGCCAACACCTATCTGGAATTACTGATTAAAGAAACTCTCCATGTAAAAAAACTTATCAACCTTGAAAAACATGCAGTCCTTTAAATTGCAATTTTTTGATATGTACAGCATTTGTCCATTTCTTCTCTTTCTATTGTAAATAACAAACGATGTTTATCTTAAGTACTGTTATTCTTTTAATTGTGAAGCAATATAAAAGAAATTACAACTTACAGAAACAAACAAACTTTCAACTGCACTTAAAAGTACACATACATTTAAAATAATACACTAAACAATGGAACAGATTATAAATGAGTCTTCTACTCTTATTGATTTAAAACCAAATTAAACATTCCTTGTCAAGGTAATTTAGATATTAAATGCAAATATATTTTATATCAATAATGAAAGTTATTTCTTTATATGCAGTCACAAGTATCTAGAACAAACTGCCATCTGTGTTGTTGAAGCTAAGTCTCTGCACTCCTTCAAGAAACAAATTAATGAGATTATTGTTATCATAAATCATATTAGCAAGATAATCTAAATGACTTCTAATTTTTAATCTTTATTATGTCCTTAATTAGCAATCTGAAAACAGACCATAACTGAGGTTAGCTATGGCTATTTCGACTTCACTGAACTATATGGAAACTTCTCAACACTTGATGATGGTAACCCTGCTTATAGAGTACTTCTGTTCACAAAATTCTCACTTCAGTCCTTTACTTGTATCTGACAAGTTGACAGTGAACTATACTACAGAGATACTTTTCTCTTTTATGTTTCTGTCATAACTGTCTGAACTTCAGTACAACAGCATTGTTTTCTGAAAGGTTTCTTGCTGGTTTTCATCAATTTTATAGTTGCTAACGATCTTGCTTTTGAAGTGTCTCAATTTTGTCTTTTTATTGCTCTACTTTTTCTTAAGCAAGATCTCTTAAATGGACTTGTAAGCATTATGTTTTGGCACTTGAAAGGGTTTGGTTACCTAGCTGTTTTGAGAGTAATTTAATGTGTTATTTGTCTATGGTAAGATGTTCGGAAAATACTTTTTTCTCATTCCTTTCATAATTTAGACAGAAGTTATAAACCATAGAAATATATTCTAAGAATATTAGTTTTTAATAAACCACACTCGTCAAAAAATATATTTTTTCACACTACCACCAACACCATTTACTTTTTACAGATTTATCAGTGAGGGTTGTATCATATCTACATTTGAAGAAATCCAGCACAATAAATCAGCCATAAAGACAATGATAATGTGCATATAAAAGAGGAAAAACCAATGACAATTAACAAAAATTGTTTTATACAATTTATGCATAGTAAAATAAGAAACATCCCTCTTAATTGTCAACAGTTCACCCCAAATTACCAAGACAAAAATATCCCTTAGACATAGAAAATGTCAGTAATATTTCTACATATATGAACTTCAGTTAACCTTTAAATTGGGAGAATTGTGTACAAAGCCTAATCCATGGAGATAGACTGAATGGATTTAAGCATATCATTAACAAGAATTAAGCTATTTACTACTCTCAGCAAAACTAACACCTACTTACTTATGCTTAAATTACACAAGTGTTACTCAATATGACATTTACTCATAGTTCTATGCCAAATCTCACATTATAATAAAAATTCTAAATCAAGTATCCTTTGTTTTCAGTGAATACAATTATACCCATAAATAACATACAACAGGAATTAAAATAATTATTACCTTAACAAATAGAATATAGAAAGTATATTGTGCTTAGATGACAAGCATCCATGATGTCAGTTTTGTGTTAAAGGTACGAATGGTTCAGAAACACTAAACATTATCCAGAAGTGATACTGTACAAAATATCAAATGATGTATTATCCTCTGAAGACTATTAATGGAATAAATAATACTGATGCATCATATTTAATAGTGATAATGGTAAAAAGGGACACTATAAATTTGGGCATGGTAAGAACTGTCATCTTCAATGTTATTACTTTTCTAACAAGGTGACTGGCCTTCCAAGTGTTATAAATTTATTGCATCTAAAGTGGGTTAAGGAATGGTTAAATAAACACTTAACTGATAACTACTGGCTTTGAGACTTTTTTTTTTAAATTCAGTATAGTTTACTGGACTGAACAGCCATAATGGACCAACAGGCATCTTGCTGTCTTAAATGTTATATGTTAAAAGCAAATGAGCAAATAAAGGAAATAAAATGCTTTGGTTAAAATCGAAATACCATATTATAGGAAGAAGCATTACTTTTATACCTTTTTGTTAATAAGATACATGTTTGCAAGAAAAAAGTATTCATAAGCTAACTTCAAAATACAAATTCCCTAAAGTATCTGGAATGATAAAAGCATCACTTGAACTGAAAACCCATAGCCTTAAGATCATTTCACTACAGTTTTATAAACACAAAAAACTATATATAAAGTACTTCACGATTACCTAAGATTTGTGCTTCTCACTCATATGGTTCTAAAAAATTATTATGATAACGTAATTTATTTAAAAATTTCCTATATTATATTATAGTGCATGAATCATTTCAAAAATATAATTATAAATGATAATTATGGTTGAATGAGCAGTAAGATTAACCAAACAATGTTTCATATTCTTTTGGATATAACATTATGCCTTAATTTAACAATTATTTTGTCATAATTGTCAATAGATGGCACCATATAATACAAATATCCTGAAACGTTCAAAAGAACTCAAATGGAAGTGATTGCAGCAATTCCACTTATGAGTTATGTTTTCTTTAAATTAATTGATAATGTAAGGAGTATTTTAATAAAATAATAATAATACTTGTAATACTAATATTTACTGATACATTTAATGCAATTCTTTCTAAAAATCACCATACATTTAGTATTATATTTAACATTCATTACCAAGAAACACACAACCTTTGAAATTTGGCACACATCCAGGAGTTTTCCAAAGGAGACTTAACATTAACTTGAGTACTTTGCTTTATCAGTACTCCTACACTAATTCATGTTCTTATACAGAATAATAACTACAAAAGAAATCAGGTAATTAATATTGTGAATTTCCTACCCTGTACACACAAATCACTAAAAGTGGTGAAACTTCATACATAGTATAACCATCCTAAACATTTTAGATAATACTTTTACCTATTTTAAGTTAAACAAAATATAAAACATTTCAAGGAAATATCTTGCATACGTAAAACAGAAACCAAGAAATTAAAGCATCTTAAATTACAATGAACAGAACACAGCATTAGCAACCAATACTTTTATACAGTAATTATGCTTGTGCAATATCTGAAACAACTTCTATAGACTAGATAGAAGTCCTGACGAACAAGTCATAGACTGCGGGTGTTTCAGTTTATCAAAGTTGTCGTTCATAGTATTAAAGCTAACCATTACTAATACTACACTACAAGTTCTAACAATAGTATCATTACTACTCATACTAATATTAGTAGTCCATGGTGTAAACGGTAAATTTTAATGTTAAAAATTACTATTAGTAATACTGTATAGCACAACTAATTTCTGAACTACAGTGAAGCTAAAATAATTCGAACACTATTTTTCCACTTTAAACTGGCTACGATAAACAACATACTGTCCCTACTTACAAGAAACCATTACATTCCGAACAGATTGAGAACGGATGATAACGGTTTTTACATAAGGAATCACATTTGCCATTATTTGGTGTGTATCTTTAAGCTGCCCTCTAGTGAAATAAAAGGTAATTATAATTCTCAGAATACATTAGATTAGGCTTATTACTTTTGTTTTTGTGATACTACATTCTCATCCAATTCCTTATATACTTTTTAATACATTAATAATTGAAATCGGATTTTGTTGAATAGAATACTGCCCTTACAGTAATTTGATAGAGCTCCTCTGTTTACATTAATTGGTTGTATAAATTAAAAGGTTGTAAGATAACGAATTATACTTTTATTTTATTATGGTTCTGTTTACCGTTCGTTTAATATTCCTTCTGTTGTTTCGTTCAACTATATATTTTTTTAGTTATTCGAACACGCTAACTGATGTTCTAGCAAGAGAACGTTGAATTTGTATATGCTCATGTAATGAAAATAATACAAGCTTTTCCTAGCGGTGATGCATAGACACTAATGTTGTGGAAGATTATGTAAATTAGATAACCACTTGAATTGTATCTTCCCTATCTTAATCAAGTCAGTACACGAGATATAGTTGAAATTAGTTGTTGCTCGATATTGTAAGTGCTCTTGAAATGATTTAGTTTTGGAATATTGTTGTTTTGCTCTGGTTCTTTTTCCTAATTCCTTTATTTATTGTTGCTTTGCGCCATAAAACACCAACCCCACCACCATCTTTATTTATTAAACTAATAACAGATATTTCATGTTATATTGTTTACTAACGTTTGTACAGAGTCCTGTCCACGCGAAGCTCTGCTCTTTTGTTTGTTTGTGTGTATGTATTTGTTTGTTTTTGTAAGTGATAAAACTTGTATTCCAAATGCATGAGTTTTTATTTTTTATTTCTGTTGTTATAACAGTTTATTGAGTTTTCTTTTTTACCCTAAATTTATCAGTGAACTATTGTGTTGTTCTCAAGTTAAATTGACTTCCTCAAACAGTCAAAGAGGATTTAATAGGGCTGCTCTGTAACCGTGAATCAGAAAATTAATTACGAAGATAACATTAAAGAAACAAAGTTCAAGCAGAGAAAAATAAACACATTTAACATGAAGTGTTGCACAAAAATTGAACAATTTTCATCTAATGTCAAAGACAAAAATGTAAAATGTGTTTTTGTGTTAGGGCTCAAACCCTTCAACATAACAATAGCAGTATGGAACTTTAACATAGAAGTATTATAATATAAAAATACACACTTTAACAATGATAACTATATAATAAAATCAGCCTTCAAGTTATCACTTATTTCTGTTGTTATTTGTATATATATATATATATATATATATATATATATATGCGTGTGTTTGATATGAAACTCGTCAACATGGCAATACATAAAACAAAATCCATATAGCAATATCTTAAATCAAAAACAAATATAGTTTAGCCAAGGTATATTTGTATAGCATCGTAAATAACTCCTTTCAAATGAAACACAATATGAAGAAAATGAAAGCAGAAAAAAAGCTTCACACTTGAAAAAATTTGTTTTTATAAATGATTCACATTCATGCACAAGAGCACTTTTTTATAAAAAACAGAAATGCAAAACAAAATTAACCTCATGAAATAAAGAAAAATAATATATACAGCTTTCAACAGAGATATAAAGAGAAAAGATCATGATGAGCTATAATGAAAGATATTAAAATAAACAAACACAGAGTATGTTAGTTAGTTTGTTTATTTTTGAATTTTGCACAAAGCTACTCGAGGGCTATCTGTGCTAGCCGTCCCTAATTTAGCAGTGTAAGACAAGACGGAAGGCGGCTAGTCATCACCACCCACCGCCAACTCTTGGGATACTCTTTTACCAACGAATAGTGATATTGACTGTCACATTATAACGCCCCCACGGCTGAAAGGGCGAGCATGTTTGGCGCGACGGGGATGCGAACCTGCGACCCTCAGATTACGAGTCGCACGCCTTAGCACGCTTGGCCATACCGGACTGAGTATGTTAGTTAAAGTCACATTGTAAAATACAATTTAATTAGTTTTTTTTACAAACAAATACTAATCAACACAGATAATAGTTAAAGTTTTATATGTAATAATACAAAAATCAAGCTACTGAGCTTAGTCTGCTACCCGAAATTTAATATCTCATCGAAAAAATGAGTACAAAAAATTCCAAGTAACCTAAAAGCAATAGATACAAAACACACACACATGAATTTGAATTTCGCGCAAAGTTACACGAGGGTTATCTGCGCTAGTCATTCCTAATTTAGCAGTGTAATACTAGACGGAAGGCGGCTAGTCATAACCACCCACCGCCAACTCTTGGGCTACTATTTTACAAACGAATAGTGGGATTGACTGTTACATTATAACGCCCCACGACTGAAAGGGAGAGCATGTTTGGTGTGACGGCTCGGCATGGCCAGGTGAATAAGGCACTTTTTGTTTTTATGTGTGTGTGTGTATATATATATATATAAACACACATATTCAAGCAACAAGGGGAATATTTCTGCTTTTTTAAAAATAAATTATATGTAATATGCCATCATATTTGTGAACCAAACAGCAAAACGTAATACACGAAACGTGATAAACGAAAAATAAATTCTGAAGGTGTGAAAATGTTTTATTTTTAATACCCAGTCTACACGTTAATCAGTCCAGGAAATTGAGTAGGATATAAACAGTTGTCATGGTTTCCGTTACTGAAATTAGAAACCAAAACATTTATTCTGCTACCTTCAAAAACCCGCATTTTACTTCTTCTGATTGTTCATCCACGAAGATGCAAAGTTTCAGAATTTGGCTGAGATGTTGTCTTACACAGTAGAAGTATTCATGATGATATACAATAGTGAGTCAAATAAAGATCGCTTATGAATATTTGATCCAGATTGATATAAAATAAAGATAAAAGTGGATTAGTCTATATCCATCAAGTGCTGTGCAGCTGATAAAATCCTATTTCTACTACTAACACTCGCACTGCTTCCTTCAACTATAGTTATATTATCCTTCACACACCAGACTAGCGCCTTGGTCAATCAATATTTGATATTTTTCTGTAATTCCAAGTAGAAACCATTGCAATAAAGACAATGATGACTTTTTAATGTTTCTGTCGACCATATCAATAAGTAGACTGGCGAAATCATAGGCAAAATGACTTTATGAAACTGGAAACCATATCTTGTATTTCGCAACATCTGCAGCAACTCTCTATTTTGTATGGGATTTTAACTTTACTTCTACATGTATAGGTGAGGGACAAAGTGGGCATGGTACAACTTTCACAGAATTGAATTGAAAAATATAATTAAATAACTTATATCAATGCATATCAATACACTTAGAATCTAAATGAGCTTTGTTACTTAGCTTCTACTTTCTGGAAATTTTGTTTTATTAATTTAAAAAGAGAATATTTAAATATATTCTTAATATTCATATTTACATGTTAGGTAATGCCCCTATGGTCTGAATTCTCAATTTTAGATTATCCCCTTCTTTGATGGATTTCAGAATGTCCATAGATTAGACATATCAACTGTAGATAATAGCAGGTCAAAATCAAGAATGTGAGCCTTCAACTTTTTTATTTCTTAGATTTCAATAAATTTGTTACACTGAACACAGAAGATCCTCCAACCTTTTCAAGCTTCTGAAATTATTTATTTACATAGGCTTACTTGTTAATAGTACATCTTTATAATCATTAGATTCTGATTTTCTGTGTACAACATATGTGTAATGTTTAACAAAAGATTACCAAATTTCGTGAAAATACAGTAAATAAATTTGACATTACTGAATTTATAGTAAATTTATGAGTTAGTTCATTTCCTTTAGAACACGCCTGGCATGGCCAGATGGTTGAGGCACTCGACTCGTAATCCGAGGGTCACTGGTTCGAATCCCCGTTACACCGAACATGCTCACCCTTTCAGCCTTGGGGGCGTTATAATGTTACGATCAATCCCACTATTTGTTGGTAAAAGAGTAGTCCAAGAGTGGGCGGTGGGTGATGATGACCAGCTGCCTTCCCTGTAGTCTTACACTGCAAAATTACGCACGGCTAGTGCAGATAGCCTTCGAGTAGCTTTGCGCGAAATTCAAAACAAACCAAACCTTTAGAACACAATCAAAAACACGAAGTAGTTTTCTTTTCTCTCATATTACAATACAAACTGTGATAAGTTCACTTACGTTACACTTTCGGTTATTACAGTTGTATCTAGAGCTTTAACTAACTGTCTTTTTTTCTCCTCAAAAGTCCACATAGGTTTGTTCAACTACTTTAGAACATAACTGTCAAGAGAAATTATTTTTTCTATATTCTGTTATTGAACAGAATCTGTGATAATTTTCTTTGTAAACGCTCATATACACTTATTATAGCTAAACTCACAAACATGTACAATAAATATATTTGACTGTATTTCTCATTAACTTTGTGTAACTTACTTAAACTGCATTTTGTACACATATTCAGAAATTGAGAGGCTTGTATCATACTTCACACTATGTGGTGAACATGATGTGATAATACTAAATCGAAACAATGAGAAACACTTAGAATCTCCTAGTAATATATTGCAATAATACACGTGTAAAATCACAACAATGGAACTATACAACATATGATTTGTATATAGTTACATAACGAAACCTGTGATAAACGATCACTTATAAACATAACTAAATTAAAATAATAATATCTATTTAAGAGTAAACTTTAATTTTCTAATATGTGGACTAGGTCCAACGGATCAGCCATGCTAGCAGATCCTAAACAACACATAGGTAGTTTCAGTGATGTCGAGAAACCCACTTGTTGAGAAATTTATATGCAAAAACGGCTCGTTTGGGTTGAGAAAATATTTTACATAGAAGAGCGAACAACGTTTCGACCTTCTTCGGTCATCGTCAGGTTCACAAAGAAAGAGGTAACTGACCGGAAGCTGACCACATGTTTGAAAGGGATTGTGTAACTGAGTGTCGGAATGTAGAGGGCGGTGTTAGATGTTTGAATATATAATTTTATTTATTTTATTATATTAATATAGGTATAAAGGCGTTCCTTTATATTGGTTTATTTTGGGTTTAAGTTGTTGTATAAGTAAGGCTTCTTTAATTTTGCGTTTGTTTATGTTTGTTTCTTGTCAAATAAACACAACATAACCATAGAAAACACTCAAATACTAAATAAAGAAACATTTAAAAACATTAAAAGAAATGGTTATGTTGTGTTTATTTGACAAGAAACAAACCTTTCGTAACCTGCAGATATCACTTCACCTACCATTGAAGAACACTGACCGTTGACATTCTTTTACAACGTACAACATTAAAGCCACACTACTTATAAACACGTTAAATATTAACTCGTTAGATGGTAAAGTATGTGTGCGTGTGTTTGCTTATAGCAAAGCCACATTGGGCTATCTGCTGAGCCCACCGAGGGGAATCGAACTCCTGATTTTAGCGTTGTAAATCCATAGACTCGCCGCTACACTAGCGGGGAGGCAGATGGCAAAGTAAGAAAGACAGTTGGAACAAAATAATTTTAACGAATTTCTAGATCTCATATGTGAAAACTGTATAGCTTCTAAATTAATGGAAAAAAATCCCTTAAAATAAGAAAGGGCTTGTGTGGTATGCCTATATCAATGTTTGATTATGAGAAAATAAAAAGACTGACATATATGTACAAAACTGAAATCCTTTATCTTACATAAATTTGTAAGCAACCTTGAAAAGTTAAGTGCAACTGCATATCAGTTTTCGAAATTCTGACTCTTATTTCAGCAATGATTAAGTAAGTATTTTAGAAGTTATATCTTTTTATTTTTAACATTTATTTAGTGCAATCTACAAATCAAAGTGCAAGAAATGATGAAATTTGCATTTCTGTTCAGTTATGAGGGATGATCTATAACCAGTATAGAGATTTTTTAGAATCTTTGAGGACATTTCCAAGTATGGATTTACATCTACTAAAATACCTATCCATCGCCTTGGAATATAATTATTCATGTTTGTTTCTCACCTGGTTTTCGAGTGTTTTTTTTTCACTGATTTGTATTAGTACAGCCTCTTGTTACTACACTTTTATAATTTCACAGCACGTGATTTGAACAACTATGAATGAAACTCAACTTTAAAACACAAGGTGCATACAATACATATACAGTGATAAAGAGACTTAGAAGTAATTTATATTTTCTTGGAACAGAAACAAGATCCAGTGCCTACAAAGAACACTGGAGACCAAACAGAATTTTAGACTTAGGAACAAACCAGAGATCTGAATTTTTTTTATAGTTTATTTATATGTGGTTTTGTTCCTTAAAATTCTTTCATATTATATTTTAGAACATATAAACGATAGAAAATTAAATCGAATTAATTGACTTTTTAAAGCCAGTAAGAAATGCAATTTAGTTGTTATTAAGCTCTAAGCTATACAATGAACTATCTGTGCTGTGCCTACCGAGAGAATTGAAAAACCACTTTTTATCATTATAAATCCACAGACAAACCTTAAAACAGAGTTTTTGAACCATGACAAAAAGTTTTCTTTGGAAATAAATACTTATTTCACCTCCACTTGAAGCGAAAGCTCAGGGACGCTTGAAACATGGAAACAAAACATATGAACTCTTTTGTGTTTGTGTAAATAGAGAATCTAACAGCTGGAGAACCACATTGACTTTGCCAATAGGAAAGTTACTGGCCAATCTTGAAACTACTAAAAATCCAGTTTTAAAGTACATATATAGAACTGGATGAGTTCAAAGAGGTAAAGATGCCCTTGGTAATCTTACCTTACTCCTCAAGAACCACGCAGTCTAGCCACAGGAAAATCCTAAAATATCAATATTAGACCACTTGAAATATTATATAAAAGTATAATTATGGTATTACACTGTTGCAAATTCTTGCTTGTTTTGAATATAGGACACAGCTACATGAGAGCTACCTACACTAGGCGTCCATAATTTAGCACTGTAAGGTTAGAGGAAAGAGTATTCATTACCACCCACCACCATCAACGAATACTAGGATTGAACGTCACATAATAACGCTCCACGGCTCAAAAGACGAGCATATTTGTGTAATCGGGATTCGAAACCGCGACCTTCAGATAATGAGTCCAGCGCCCTAACCATCTGGCCATATAATCTTCTAGTTGTAACCACAACAATTACAGTTAGAAACAAATTAACACCCAACTTATAAACCTTAGAACGTAAAATTTTCTAACGAAAAAATTAAGAGAGTATGCTTCAAGTGTAACATATAAAAGCTTTCTCAATAATCAGAATAAAAGCAAATTAAACGTAAAATCATTTGTAACCAAAGTTGAAAAAAAATCATTACTATTAAATTAAACATCGGAAGACTCTCTAAAGTAATAAAGAAGTAAAGTCACATCAGTATTTTTATCTTAAATATCCCTTTTGAAGATGGACTATACAAATTACGACAGCATGCTTCCTGAAAGTGAGGATACTGGTAAGCTACAGGAACAGTACTTCCTGCAGGAGGTATTCTCTAATATCAGCATCTATTCACAGTTTTAATTTTCTGGTGGATCTCCTGTACCAAATAAACCAAAGTGAACGGCTCTAAGAAGCGGAAACGCCACTGTCCATATCATAACTTCTCCATATCCCTCCTCACGTACAAATAGGGTTTTCCGGGACAGACTGGCAATATCATCATACCCAACCTACTGATCACCATAATAAGCATTTGGGCCAATAGCTTGAGATGGGTCTTTCACTTCTGTCCAAGCTTCGAGTTTTATTTTTTGGCGAATCTATAAAAAAAGAATAAAAAAAAACACCAAATATCAAAATTGAAGATTAATTTATCCTAAATTACAATTGAAACCAAAACTTTAAATAATTAATAGATAGTTTGCATATATGATATTACAAAACAGAAAAGAGCTCTCCCTTGACTTGTAGCCTTTATGTTTCTTCTTGAGATTTCTGTAAGTGTTATTTTAGCTTCGAAAACATATGTACATATAACTTATTACATTAAATATTGTTTGTTTTGGAATTTCGCACAAAGCTACTCGAGGGCTATCTGTGCTAGCCGTCCCTAATTTAGCAGTGTAAGACTAGAGGGAAGACAGCTAGTCATCACCACCCACCGCCAACTCTTGGGCTACTCTTTTACCAACGAATAGTGGGATTGACCTTCACATTATACACCCCCACGGCTGGGAGGGCGAGCATGTTTGGCGCGACGCGGGTGCGAACCCGCGACCCTGGGATTACGAGTCGCACGCCTTACGCGCTTACGGTCCAACTCGTCCCAAAGATGTTCGATGGGGCTTAAATCTGGTGATTTGGAGGGCTAGGGAAGAACGTTGATGTTGTGGTGTCTCAAGAAGACAGTGGTGAGTCGGGCTGTGTGAGAACGGGCGTTGTCATGTTGAAAAACGTCGTTGACGTTCACCATGATGGGTTGCACATGGGGCCTAAGAATCTCGTCGACGTATCTTTGAGCCGTAACATTCCCTCGAATGTGCAAAAGGTCTGTTCTGGCATTGTAGGCGATGGCAGCCCACATCATGACGCTGCCACCACCATATCTGTCAACATCCTGCACACAGTTTGCTGCAAAACGTTCACTTCGGCGACGGTAAACACGGGTCCCTCCATCCTGCCTACGAAGCATAAAACGTGACTCATCGCTGAACCAAACATGCCTCCATCGTCGATGAGGCCATACCCGATGTGCCCGAGTCCACTGCAGCCGTGCTTGACGATGTTGCTGGGTGAGGATGACGCCTCTGACTGGACGTCGAGGTCGGATTCCTGCATCTCGTAGACGGTTGCGTACGGTCTGATCGGAAATCCTACGCAGCCCTAATATGGTTGAGGCAGTAGACGTCGCAGTGGTGGTCCTATCCCGAAGGTGACGTTACCGGATATTGCGATCTTGTGCGGGCGTGGTCACACGAGGTCTGCCAGATCGTGGACGGTCACGAGTTGATCCATGTTGTTGGTGACGATTTCATAGCCTTGTGATGGTGCTTGGGTGGACATTCACAGCTCTGGCAACAACTGATCGAGATTCGCCTGCTTCCAAGCGACCAATGGAGTTGTTGCGTTGTGCTTCAGTCAGTCTTGGCGTAACTGTATTGCGTGTCGGTGGCTTAACACTGAGCTATGGAAACCGAGAACCCGTCACTTTTATAGGGATTTTGCACATGTTGCACTTGCAGAACATGCAGATCTCTCAAACAAATTTATTGGACACGCATGCGTTTTGGCGAAAAATCCGATGTTTTCCTCCGGTTTCACAGTGCACAACTTTTATTGTCATTTTGGTCTGACAATCAATGCCTTAACACGTGTAACATCACATACTCTGAGCTTGTAACGTTATTACATATATTTCTCTTTAAAATAAAAAAAATATCCCTTTTGCCTTTCTTGTTTTGAAGAGTATAGATAAAACCTATCCATCAGAGTACCCTTTGTTTGTCTATACTCTTCTTTGCCTTAGCATGGTCAGATGCTTGGAAGGCATCTCTCGCAATCTGACAGTCGTGGGTTCGAATTTTCTTCCCTCTAAACATGCTCGCTCTTTCAGTCATGGGAGCATTATGATGCGACGGTGAATCCCACTGATGATTTATGTATCTATAAATATACAATCTGGATCAATAAAAACCCTGATTAAGTCTTTCACGTGTTAGGATATAAAGTAGTAAGCTCGTAGGTATAACAGAGTCGGTTATTTTTAAAGTTTAAATTACATAAACAGTCCAAAAAGGGAATATTGTTTTGTGATCCAAATTATTTGAAAACAGTAACTTTATTTCTTCAAGTGAAACATCTTTAATATCATTGAATATGATAGAAACATCTATAACAACTATATGTAAATAGCTTATAACAAACGCGAACTTAACAGGAGTTTAGTACAATTTTGGAATTTCATATAAAATTGGTAAATTACAACGTGAAAAGCTCTTTATTGCCCTACTTGGTACATTGATACAGAAATAATTAGTCGGATTCACTGTCACAGTATAATGCTCCCACAGATTAAAGGGCGAGCACGTTTGGTGGAATGGGGATTCGAACCCGCGATTCTCAGATTGCGACTCAAACCATCTGGCTATACCGTACCGAAGAATTGTATAAGTAAACAATGGTTACTTCAATAGACAACTTGTATCTATTCTACCATGAAAATTAATTTTTAAACAGGTATTAAACTCTAATCTAGATTTTCATAATTTTCGTTACATAGCTGAGTTAACCTCAATCAACAACTTTAATTTTGTTTCAAACATAATATATGACATTACCGAACGGAACTTAAAACAGTAAAAAGCAATTACACTGATATTCGGGCATATTATTAAGACATATATATATATATAAATTTTGTAGGAAGTAGAGTAAGTTAACTATTTCTGACAATAGAATAATTTGCTTTTCCCATCCTTGGTTTGTCCTTCCCTGAGAGTATTGTGCCTTCGATATTCATGAAAGAAATTATTATCTCACAATTTAAAAAAAAAATCAACTATTTCTTATAATAGTACTTCTTTTACGATCAATATTAAATTATTCATATATAAATTGAAAAATAATTGTTATAGGGACTATTATTTTAAATAGATTTCATACTTGTATATAAGTAATACGACGTTCTTTTAAATGTAAACTCTTTCATTAATGATTGGTTTGGTGTTTTATGGCACAAAGCAACTTGGCTATCTGCGCCAAACATCCGGTAAAAAGTTAAAATTATAATAAAATTAATAAAATTCACAAAAGGAAATTAAGGTAAAGCGAAACAAAGTTTTTAAAAAAACATAAATAGCATTAAAACCAATGTTTACATGTAGTCTACAGCGGTAAGAGAAAAAAATACAGTAATACAAGTTGTAAAGGACTTTCTGTAGCATAACTGTAATTATCATAATTCGCCAGGAAGACTAACAGGTAAGTTCAAAAACCACCGTTAGTCACCTGAAGTTGGCCTTTCGAGTCCTGGTTTCGAGTTATTTGACGTTACGGCCATTTTCTAATTTCAAATCGAACTAGATGTAATTTGATTCTTGAAAGGAATCACATTAAAAAAGGTCTAATGTATAAATTAAAAACTTAAATAGCATTAAAACAATTAATGGCTCTCAAAACACTAAAAGATTTCCAAGGTAGACAGTGTCACCATCACCAATAACACTGTCTAACGTTATGGTCAAACCTTGGTACAGAACATGATTAAAATGGTGCCGTCGTTGAGAGTCGTAACGACGATTCAAGGGCAAGTAGAGAACTAAGCGAGTCGGTATAAACAGTGCAATTTAAGTACTGCTTAGGTTCTATGTAATCCAGGGCAAGAAAAATGGCGTATACTTCAGCAGTGAACACAAAAGCTGTAGAGGGGATTCTGCATGCAACCACCGAACCACAACAAACCATGGCAGAGTCTACACAGCCACCTGCTTTTGAATCATCTGTATAAATAGAAATGGAAGGATAGTTCGAAAGATGTTCAGCAAATAACAGACAGTATTTTCAATCGGGAGTGTCTGTTTTTCTCAGATGACTTAAAGATAGATCACATTTGGGGACTGTAAGAAGCCATGGTGGGATGGGCTGACAAGTGAATACAGCAATGTTATCCAAGGATAGAGCGTGGATACGAAGGCCAAAAAGAGCAACGGCAGATCGTCTATTCTGAAAAAGTATGGCCCACTGAGGAAGGAAAATACAACCCCAGGTGGGATGCTTTGGTAAGGAACAAAATTTTGAAGCATATAGTAAAGACAGTTGCAAATGGCAGAGGTGCAAAGAAGGTTCATGAGACTCTATGTATAAGCTCTGAAATGGGGAAGTGCAGAAAGAACCAGTGCAGAGCCGAAGTTCTTGATGACGAATGGGGTCCAGCATCTTTAAGGCCGAGGTTCTGGCAGAATCATAGACTTGTGATCCAGAGTCGAGTTTCGATCAAATAAGAGTATGATACATCTTTAGCATAGAACGTCGATCCGCTCCCAAAGTGGTAGAAGAGAGGACACGGAGGATGTTCAGTGCTCTTGCATATTTGATCCATAGCTGCTTGATGTGTAGTATAAAGGTCAGCTTACGGTCAAAGATAAGCCCCAAGAACATTGAAGATCCACAGGCAGCAGAAATTTACCAATATGGAATTCAGGATCAGGGTGAATACCTTGTTGGTGGCAAAAGTGCATGCAAACGGTTTTAGAGAGAGAGAAGTTGAAGCTATTTGGTGTGGTCCACTTCAGTAAACTAACGAGGGCGGTCTGTAGCTGCTGCTCAATATACTTTATGTTCGACAACTGATGTGAGATGTGAAAGTCATCGACTTTGTCAAAGCAATTAGATGGTAGTTTGAGGGACTATTGGGATCCTTCCCACGCTGAGAGAAAGGTAGGACAATAGCCTGGCGCCAGGCATCAGGAAAACATTCTCCTGCAAGACCCAGATAAAAACAATCAGAAGAATAGCAAGAGAAGCAAATATAGAAGGCGCAGCATTTCATAGTGTACATTATCAGATCTGACTAATGCACTGCCAGACCGATGAAGGTCCAGTTTGAGGTCCACCAGTGTAAAGGGACAATTATAGTCACAGAGGCAATCAGCTCGAAAGGAAAAAGGTCATTGCTCTGCCTGAGTCTTGATAGCTAAAAAGGTGCAGCAAGAAGCAGAAATTCTAGATTCCCGGCAAAAGCTTTCACCTAAAGGATCGGCGATGCTCCATGTATCAGCTACTTTCTGGCGATCAGAGAGTAAGATTGAGAGGGGGACAGAATTATATTGCTCCCTGACCTTTCAAATCTTCTCCTATATGAATTTTGGAACTGGTGGTAGAAGATACGCTGGTTGTGAACTTAATCCATGATTCCTTCTGGCTTTGACGTCTTACCCACTGGGTATGTGCACGGGCCTGCTGGAAAGCAATGTAGAGTGGGATACATACAAAAAGTACCCTAGGCCCGTCTTATGTGCCATGTGGCAGGCAGGATTCCACCATGGACGAGGATATCGTGGAAAACCTGTCGAGGTTTTGAGAATACATTGAGCAGCTGCCTGTATAATACAGTCAGTTACTGCTGCCACACAGTCTTCTATTGATGGCTTACAGTGTGAGAGTAGTGAAAGAGAGTCAGATTGCTTGATCCAACTTTCATCGGGGCACGCGGGTCGAGTGGCATCGACTATGGCCAGTCTCTCTCATAATTATAGGAAAATTATCACTGCCTCGTGGGTTATTATCAACCCTCCATAAAAAGTGGGAGAATAGTGAAGGGGAACAAATTAAGAGATCAATAGCAGTAAAGGACTGACTAGGTGCATGAAAATAAGTATACAAACTGCTATTGAAAAGAGAAAGGGTGATATCAGAGAGCACATGCTCTACGGCGCGACCCCTCCCATCAATATCAGCATTTCTCCAGAAAGGATGATGTCCATTAAAGTCCCTCAGGATTAAAAAGGGAGATGGAAACTGTTCAATGAGAGCATCAATGTATAATTGATCACAGGTCTCTTCAGGCGACAAACAGAGAGAACAAACAGTGATGGTATGACCCAAGAAAACAGGGATGGTTACGGCCTCCAAGGGTGTGTCAAGATCCAAAGAAGGGTGAGTACATGCTGATCAACCAACAGTGCCATGCACTCGTCCATCACACAGCCTGTCATTTCTGTGCATAGAATTCTGCCGAAAGGTGACTGTATCGACAGGTTTCAGAAATGTTTCTTGTAAGGAAATACAAACAGGATGGTAGGAAGCAATCAGTGTTTTATTGTCATCCAGATTAGAACGTAAACCTCGACAGTTTCATTGTATCAAGGTGTCCATATTTATTTATGTGTAGGCGAATTGGGTGGAGAACACTTCTGTTTATGACCACGTCTTTTTTCTTCACTGTTTTTATTCGAGGGAGGTCATTTTGACCTCCATGGATCCTGCCCTGGGTCGATTGGGCAGGTCTTTACTGTTGGAAGAGGATTCCAGCGCGTGAGGACGTGAACGAATGATCATTTTGCATCTTGAAGTTGGAGAAGAAGTTGTATCCAAGGAAATTCCCGTATCCGGAACCAAAGGAAGTGGATCTTTGGATTTAGTGGAATGTATGATAGGAACAGAGATGGGTGTTGAAGTTAATTCATCAATTTTTTTAACCATGGAGGTCAAAAGACTTTTCATTTAGTTTGAAAACGATTCCTTTGAAAGTACAGAGATCCTTCTGCACTCCCACTGTAGTTGCAGAATGAAGTGGTGGACAAATATATATGCAAAAACGGCTCGTTTGGGTTGAGAAAATATTTTACGTAGAAGAGCGAACAACGTTTCGACCTTCTTCGGTCATCGTCAGGTTCACAAAGAAAAAGAGAGGTAACTGACCGGAAGTTGACCACATGTTTGGAAGGGGTTGTGTAACTGAGTGTCGGAATGTAGAAGGCGGTGTTAGATGTTTGAATATATACAATTTTATTTTATTATATTTAATATAGGTATAAAGGCGTTCCTTTATATTGGTTTATTTTGGGTTTAAGTTGTTGTATAAGTAAGGCTTCTTTAATTTTGCGTTTGTTTATGTTTGTTTCTTTATTTAGTATTTGAGTGTTTTCTATGGTCATGTTGTGCTTATTTGACTTGCAGTGTTCGAAAACGTGTGAAGGTGACTTTTTTATGTTCTTTGAATCTGGTTTCCATTTTTCTACTTGTTTCTCCAATATAGAAGTCGTGGCAGTTATTACATTGTATTTTATAAATAATGTTGTTGTGGTGTTTGTCAGTGTAGTTTTTACAAAGTACAGACCTCAGTTTTGTGCCTGATTTTTGAATAAATTTGGTATGAACTGGAATGTCATATTTTGTTACTAGTTTTTGCCAAATGTTGGTTACTTGTCTGCTGATCTCAGGAATATATGGTATGCAGCAGTATATGGTTTCGTGATTTTTTTATTCGTGAGATATATTTACTTTTGTTGGTTGATTTTGCTTTCTGTCTAGGTGTGTGCGTATAATGTTTTCTACGGTTTGTGGAAGAAACTTGTTGATGTTGATGAAGTATTGTTTTATTTTGTGTAATTCATCGTTAATTTTATCCGGTGAGCATAGTTTTATGGCTGTGTTTATTTGGTTTCTTAGTATGTTGAGTTTTTGTTTTGTTTCATGTGCTGAGTCCCAAAGAATGTATAGTCCAGTATGGGTGATTTTTCGGTGGATTTCTGTTTTGAATTGTGTGTCGGTTCTTGTAATTTTGAGGTTAAGAAATGATATTTGATTACTTTCTTCCTGTTCATATGTGAAGTTAATGTTGGGATGTATAGAGTTAATGTGATTGAAAAAATTAAGTATGTGTTCTGTAGATCTGAATCCCGCAACCGTGTCATCTACATATCTGTACCAGTATAGTGGGGCCTGGCATGGCCTAGCGCGTTTAGGCGTGCGCTTCGTAATCTGAGAGTCGCGAGTTCGCGCCCGAGTCGCGCCAAACACGCTCGCCCTCCCAGCCGTGGGGGCGTTATAATGTGACGGTCAATCCCACTATTCGTTGGTAAAAGAGTAGCCCAGGAGTTGGCGGTGGGTGGTGATGACTAGCTGCCTTCCCTCTAGTCTTACACTGCTAAATTAGGGACGGCTAGCACAGATAGCCCTCGAGTAGCTTTGTGCGAAATTCCAAACACACAAACAAACAAAAACCAGTATAGTGGTGGATGTAATGCTGTGTTAATTGCTTGTGTTTCTACTTGTGTCATAAAAATATTGGCTAGAACTGGTGATACTGGTTTGCCCATGCTTAGGCCATTTGTTTGTATATAGTTGTGGTTGTTGAACATGAAGTTTGTCTTTATCGTGGTGAATTCTAGGAGGGTTGCTAATTGGTTGCTGGGAATATCTATAGTTGGGTTAGGGTCTCGGATGTAGAGTTCTAAGGCTATCTTGCAGGCTTCAGTGGTTGGAACTTCTGTAAAGAGGGATATAACATCGAAACTGGCCATTAAAGCTTTTTGATTAAGTTGATTTAGATTAGACTTGAAATTAAAAGAGTCTTTGATGAATGAGTTGGCTGATGTTACATTTTTGGAGAATGCCCATGCTATGTATTTACCAAGATTGTAATTAAACGATTCATATGTGGACATTATTGGTCGTAATGGACAATCTGGTTTATGAGGTTTGGGGATGCCGTATATTTGTGGTGTGCGTGAGTCGGTTTTACGTAGGTAGGAATAAAGTGTTTGTGAAATTGTGTTGGCTCTTTTCATTTTTAATAGTAATTTGTTTAGTTGCGTCTCGTGTGTCTTTAAATTTGTTCGTGTCTGATGGGATGTTCTTCATTTTTTGGATTATTCATTCGTGTTCATTATGACTATAGTGTTACCTTTAGCTGCTTTTAGAATTTTTATGTTTTTGTTTTGTTTTAGGTTTTTAATGGAATTAATGTCTCTTTTTGTAAGATTGTTTTTTAGCTTTCTGTTTTGTGAAATTATGTTGATGGTTTTGTGAGAAGATTCTTTGAAAAAATCGTTTAAGATGTTTCACTGAAGTGATGGACAGCAACTTTCAAGCTTCAGGGTGAGTAATGTAGTGAATTGTTTTCAAACGCTGCACCTCTTTTTCTTCCAACCATTTAGGGCAAGAATGAAAGTAGGACGGGTGAGAGCCATTGCAACTGATGCAATGAGGTTCTGTTTCACACTCTTAGGCATCGTGATCCTTTCCACTACAACAAGCACACGTCAAAGAACCACGACATGACGTCTTCAAGTGACTGAATTGTTGACATTGGAAACATGTGAGATGGTTTGGAATGTATGGCTGCAATTAAGATAACCTGCCTTGATGGTGGCAGGTGGATGTGGTGATGTAAATGTTAGAATGAGGGCATTCGTCAGCATCATAATTCCATCTTTACAAGTGGAGATGTGCCTCACTGCAGAAACTCCTTAGGTGGAGAAACCAGCGAGAATCTCTGACTGGGGGTGTTCTTTAAATCCCTCTGAACAACAACTCCTCGTGATGAATTCAAAGGAGGATGAGGTGTAACTTCAATAGGTATATATCCCCAATCACATTTGAATGCAAGCGGAGGTCACTGTGTTGAGAAATGGATGATTCCACCAATATGTCAGCAGAGTAGTTTCTTTACTGACTTTGGAGAGCCAGCACGTCCCTCTAGTCCTTTCTGAATGAAAAAAGGTAACATCTGCCCTAGAGAATTGTCTGAAAGAGAATGCAGTGTAAGAAAATGAGGTACAACTAATGTTACAGATGTTGAAGATTGCTGCTCAGAATTTTGAAGAAGTGGTCGTTTACCTATGAACTGTTTTTCACTATTTTATTTATGTTTTTATTTGGAGGATCCATAATAAAAAAGGAATATTTCGGTGCCCACTGCCCCCACCCTCTATGGAGCCCTATGAGGGATCGCACTACAGTGCCAAACAAGGACACTGCAGCAATGCCAGGGTTTCGTGAGCACTATACCCAACCATCATCATCAGATGCAATGTCCACAACACCTGTTGAGAACATCCAACACTGGTACTTGGTTGACCCTAACACAAGTGGACCAGCCGATTGACCCAAGGGGGGCCACTCCAAGGCTGCTTGTTTACAAGAATTCAAGGCCAAAGTGGTGTGTTAGGGTTGGACCCCTCAACCACCAAAATCCTCTCCTCTCCTTCACTGGCCACACGCATGGTAAACACGTGGGTGGATGTTTAAATCCCAGAGGAGGTAAACTGAAAGAACAGAACCTTCCTTGGAAGGTCCCCTCACCACGTATAGGAATCCACACCGAGGGGCTCATTCATGGAAGCTATCTTGTGAAAAACTTAAAGATCATTAGCTATGCAAGGTTAACCTTGATTTAAATAACTTAACTAACGCGAACATATTTAGGCTTTGTTCAGTTTACCAAGGTCGGAAAGACCAACCTCAGATAATTTAGCTTGCTCCAGTTCTCTTGGTTTATACTTGAACAAATTTGTCAAGATAAAGGGAGTAGGTTGGGGCTTATGAACTATTAAAATAAGGATTTTTACTTCTGTTTAACTTGATTAATTAATAAATAAAAGGGTGGAGGGTGGGAGTTCTTTAGAAATTATATAGGGTGGCTTATTGCTTCTGTGAGAATATATTTTGCTTGTTA
This sequence comes from Tachypleus tridentatus, assembly GCF_004210375.1. Taxonomy (NCBI): domain Eukaryota; kingdom Metazoa; phylum Arthropoda; class Merostomata; order Xiphosura; family Limulidae; genus Tachypleus; species Tachypleus tridentatus. Next base: position 131,285,229 of record NC_134834.1, on the reverse strand, counting down.
TGTATTATAAAATTAAAGGGCAGAGGGTAGGAGTTTTATTTTTGGAATGTTGGGGGGTAATTCTACGTTAACATCGTTATATATAAATATTAAGGGTAACTTCCTTCCTACAACTGGCTGCAGACAGCGGAAGACTTCACGAGCTGAGACGTTGTGGGTTCAACCAAGCAACTCCCAACCTATAACTGATTGTCTTTAGTTGCTGGCGAGTTTAAAAACAGTGTAGGGATCTTGTCTGAAAGATACAATATCTCCAAAGTATTTAGGTGGTACAGTCATAGGCATTACATATTATAACTAAGGAATGATAAAAAGGTTTGGTAATGGAAGAATCATTTTGAGGTTTTGTATTATAATAACTTTTTGTTGGTGGTTTTTGTGGTAAAGTTCAATATTGTTTTATATTCAAATTTTAACGCTCTTAGAAAATTAATGTATGTTATAATATTAGATATATTGTTCTATTTATTTATTTGTATATATGCATACATATGGAGAAAAAAACTCTTCCCGCCAAACAGATAATAAAACTTGTTACATACTTCATAATAATCTAACATCTCAACTTCTTTAGTCAGAAGTCTCGCTCTGTCTTCACCTTCAACTAGAGCCCTAATTCCATTATTATTGTGATCACTCAAGGTACAACTACGACCGTAGAATGGAGTTCCAAGTATCACCTTATGCATTGGTGCCCCTTTCTTTACCTAGTATATAATGATGATTTAGTATTTAAATCAGGATTTCTATCTCCATGTTGAGGATACAGTGAAGCTACATGTCCTGTGTGTTTTTACCAAAAACCACGGAAATCATAGGCCATGACATTAATAAAGTCGAGGTTAGCCGAAATGATAGACACCTCATAAGCGTCGTCAACGATACATTTGGTACCAGAAACAGCCGCAGTTAAAATTAATTGTGGTCGTTCTTGGTCAAAGACCTGTCGCAATTTTCGGACAAAATTTACAAAATCTGGGCGATCAGCAGTACATCTCGAGATACGTGTCCCTTGCCAACAAACGGGATACTCCCAGTCTAAGTCAAGGCCATCAATATCGTATTTTTTAAGAAATGGAACAACATGCTGTAAAGAAAGCCTTTCTGCTGTTGGGATTACTAACTAAACGACTGTATTTGTCTCCCGCTGAATCATTCTATCCTCCTAAAGCAAGTAGAACACGTAACTGTGGGCTTTTGTTTTTCAATTGAACCACTCGTTTATAGAAATTATTATCAATGTCAGCCCAGCGATCGTGCACTTTGAGTGTTAGTGACCTACTATCCAATGTAGCAAAGACATAGATGACGTGAATGCAGAGGTTTAGGGTCTATATTTTCAGGCAGAAACGTGCCTTCGTTTGGCCTGTTTCATGCCCAGTTAGAGGAGTAGCATACTCGTTGGTAAAAGAGTAGCTCAAGAATTGGCAGTGGGTGGTGAAGACTAGCTGCCTTCCCTCTAGTCTTACACTGCTAAATTAGGGACGGCTAGTGCAGATAGCCCTCGAGTAGCTTTGCGCGAAATTAAAAAAAAAAAAGAGTACTTTCTACAACTGTTGGTGCTATAAGTGTCGATGTTAATTTTAAGCATTTTAAATTCGATAAACTAAAGCTACCAAATATCCCGGTTTGGCTAGGACAGTACCTGATGTGTCATAGAAGTTACAAAAATCATCTCGGGCACTAGTTGGACTGATGGAACTATTTACTTGGTGGGGGAATAATAATATTATTTTCGCGGCTCTGGACGCCTTTCTGGCGCATTGTTAAATAGAATTGAGACAGTGGCCTCATGTGTCAGCATCTAGCGACGGAAAAAGCGTGATTTGCTATCAGCGAACAATTAACCACATATTCACGGATAATACAGTTTCAGCTTTAGTGTCTACTAAGTTCTACGAATGAAATAATAAACTATGGGTTGATAAACCGCTGAAACCGTCATGAATAGTTTCATGAAAAATTTAGTATACATCAAAAATACTTGTAAGTCACATAAGTTTGTTTTTATATCGACAGTAAGTTCAAGCTGAAAGTAGTGAACTAAGTCATCTTTTCATGTCTCTGTTCAGTTGATTGCTGTTTACTTCTGTGCGAAAGAGAAATCATAAGGGTTATCTTGTTGATTAAAAGCTGAATCACAGTCATTAAGGCTACTCTACGCTGACTACGGGAGACTTGTTATGTGTGGAAAAAGATCTGTTTGTGATAAATATAATATATCTATTATGCTAAACACTCCTTTTTTGTATTACATAAATAAATCATTTAACAACTAGTCTACGAATCAGAGAGACGTTTCCAAACAATGCTTTCCCGAAACATTCTTTTTTTACATTCTGAATATAGAATTGGTCGCCTTGTAACATGTGGAATTCAAATTTTCCACCACGTGGCTGAATTCGCACTAGTTTTCAGGCAAAGAAAAAGTGAATCCCATACCCCAATTCAAAATCTTGCACAAAACTCATGTTGTATCATACAATATCTGGTTCCTTAGCTATACAAAGTTGTCTTCTCAGTATTTTTAATGAGTACTGTCAACAGAAATAGCCAAGAAAATTTCAACGAAACCTACTTTATTGCTGGAAGATGGCTAATTGTGATTCTTCTCGAACATGAACACTTTCATTATTTAGCGCAAGAGGAACATAACACTTTTAATTTCCTTTGCAATCTGATCAACTATTTGAACAGAAGATTTCAGACAATGAAGTCCCATTACTATGTCCAACTCTTTTTTCATTTGTAGCTCAATCTCATCTTCAACGTCAGAAAATAGCCTGTTTCGTTTTGCTACACTGTAGACTGTATTAAAAAACTTTACATATAGAGCTGATATATTTCTGGTTTATTTTATCTAGGCATTTAGTAATTGCATCATCTGCACGGTCTTTCAATTGCATTGCACGTATATTGTATACCTTTAAAGAAAAATGTTCATTCATTTTTTTTTCTAAGGGATGCTTACTGGACGGTTTTATTCCTTCCTGGTGCTTCAACACTGTTGCTTCTCCATTCCATCGATACGTGAATTTCTTGTTTGTGAAATCAAATTTAGCGCAGTGATCATAACCAAGGTTCTTGCTGCAAACAATCAAACCGTCAAATATTTTCTTGAATTCCTCAGTAAGCTTCATATTCCAGCAATCCGGAAGAGCAGTTGCTGGATTTTCATAATCTCTAGTTTGTACAGTATTAGAAGCGGGAGTTTCATCGCTGCTTGAAGTTGTTGGTGTTAAATGTTCAATTGGATTTTACTTTGAAGTTTTAGTTCTTAGGGGTTTTCTTACAAACTCAAATATATTATGTTGACACTTCATTTTTAGGGGCTGAAGCCTGAAATACCAAAATTTCTTTATTCAAAAATAAATCTATCAATATAATTTCTTATTAAACTTTCACCAGAAGGGCTAAAACATAGAATTATTTTCTAATTATTTTTATTAATTTTCATAAGAAAATTATTTTTATGCTCATCTTTTGATTTTTTTGGCGGCATGTAAAGAAGGAAAGTTAATTTATTATTTAACTGTTTTTGCAAATACTGTTTTAAGTGACTCTGTTACATTTACATATGAAATTTTATATGATAAGTGTATATCAACAAGCATAAATATAGTTTTACCAAACCATACAATTATAACACAAAAGTAGTACTATGGTGTTATGGTTCATGTTTATATCTATTACTGGAATAGTTTTTCTAAGCCTAGTATCAAAATTTCGTATTCTGTCAGTATGAAAGTAAAAGCAAAGAGAGACTCAGTATCCCTAGTAAAAACTTGAGATGTAATTTATTCCCTTAGATGGTTAGATGCCATCACGTACAACATTTAACATTTTTGACAATGTTCATATTGAAAGAACTTGCCTGTGTCTGAATAACTTAAATGTTTAACCGACACAATTTAGCTTTAAAAAGGTGAGGGGCAGGATTATTAACGAATCAGTACTAAAAAGATCGACAACGAAAACGTCAACCCAGGCTAAATTTCCAACCCATGAACTTTTAATTTTGCTTTAGAATAGTAAAACCTACAAAATAACATTAAGCCTCACAGTTTACGTTAATAGCGTATAAGTCTACATAGATTACATCATTTTTCAAACTCACCTTCTTTTCTCTGTCTGCTCTAAGTATGACAGATGACTGATACCAAATGTTCACGCAGGAAAATGTAGGCCTACATTAGTCTCTTTTTTTTTTTTTCCTTCGTCCAAGACGGCTGATCTGTCACTTGTAAATACCCGTGCAAATCCTGCCTTAAACGTTATCGTACTAATTTACATTTGTGTTATCGCACGTGACTTTACATAACAAGAATCATCATAGGGACAGTCGATAACGGAGCATGAATTATCGTAATAACAGTCAGTACATTGTACATCTAGCGTCAGAGGGCTAAGAGCGTGAAAGAGTTCGGCGAACTCGTGAAATTTTAAGAACAGGTTCTTAAGAACCGGCTGAATCCGCCACTAATATCGTAATTGTGAAATAAAATTTTGCATTGACATTATTCAGATCTGTTCTCCCGTCATTTTAAACGTAATTGTTGAGGTTTGCTTACGTGCGCAGCTCATCAAACGGAAAATAGACAAACGCTAGGACAAACATTACGATTTGCAATATTTATAAATATCTTTTCTAATTATATGTAATGACTACTGATATTGATATTTTTACACATTTTAAAATATGAACTCTAAAATGATTTTAAGTTGTAAGTGTCATATATTTTATTGTTATAACTGAATCAGTTAGAAACTATTAAACAACATTAAATGTAATATAATATAGTTTAAAAGAATAAACTAATTGAACACTTGAAAGTTCGCAGGAATAGGCCCTGTATGCACTAAAGTTATTATGGTATCATAGATTTATGTACATTGGACTAGTTGGTGCTGTTAACATTATAAATGAAAATTATTTTCCATTCACCTTCTTCCGCTGCTATGATTCTTTACTGAGACTTGAAACTCCACTAATTGATTGTTTGGTTTATTAGCAAAGTCACATAATTTTCCTTCTTTGTCCACCGTGAAAGATGGAACCCGGATGTTAGTGTTGTAATTTCTAAGACTTGCCACTCCCCTGTAACTTTTCTAAGTTTCACGCTTCACAAGTTATCGTTTACAAATACGTTGAAATCTCTAGGAATTGCCTGACACCTTGTCTTGGTTTCGAATAAAACTTTGAGAATTCTATTAATTTATTAACTCTCGAACAGAATAACTTAAATTTAAAAATTAAAAATGGCAGGGCAATAGTAACTGGTTTGACTGATACGACTATTGACTTATCAGTTGTCTTAGTATAAAAATAGATATAACTTGTCTGTACAAAAAGTATATATGAATTTTCTGATATGCAAATAAAAATGTACAAATATACATTTGAAGCGAATTGGCCCCTTGGAGCTACAAACAAGCACCAGTGTAGAAATTAAATTAAACAGTTCAAGTATGGAGCTGTAAAGATACACAAATAAAAGTATTTTTGGTTCATTAATATAACTAAAAAGTAAAAGTTTATTATTCTTTAAAGTCAATTTTTTATTTTATATATGAATACACATCGTTAATTTAAAGATTATAGTACGTCATAATGACGCCATTGCAATCGACTCGCATTAGACGACGGTGTCACTTCCAAAAAAGCTTCTTGTGAAAGTTATATCTGGTAGTGTCCGCCATTTCCTTTCCATACCAAACAGAACTGTGTGATTTTAATTTAAACTAGTGCCATTACCTACTCTCATGTACTGCTGTAACTTATACGGATTAGAATGAATCGATTCTTAATAGGGTACTCTCGCCGTCAGCAATATTTTCGGCATTCATTCCAAGAGAGTAATATAAGGCGTTGGTCCAGCTTTGAAGATTTCTGTTACTTTCAAATTTATATATTTAACTGAGAGTAAAACAATTATCATAATAAAAATCATGTAATAAAAGAAAGAAGAGAATATAAAATATCTTATATATACTGCTGGCCAAAGTCTTAAGGCCAATGAACATAAAGAAAAAATATGCATTTTGCGTTGTTAGACTCAACCACTTATTTGAGTAGAGCTTCGAAAGATGAAAATAAGAAAAGGGGGAAAAAAAATTAGCATTCAATAGGGAAAATGTGAATACTATGAAATTAGCCTAAATACTAGCTGGTCAAACGTTTTAGACCATACTGAAACGAAGCGTTAATCGGTAAACACGTAACGAAATTTAGTCACTTGTGTTCAAATATTAGCGTTGTCAACATCTCCCACTGACATCTCCTGTATTACATTGGGTAAAAACATGGCAAAGGCTAAAAAAGTTGACAAACATTTTCTACACGACACAGTGAAGAAGGTTCCATCATGATCTGAGGTGCTTTCTCCTTCCATGGAACGATGGAGTTTCAGGTTATACAGGAGAGTCAAACAGCAGCTGGCGACATTGGCATGTTAGAGAGAGCATCCTTATTGACTGAAGGCCCTAGCTTGTGTGGAAATGACTAGATCTTTCAGCAGGACAACGCTGCAATTCACAATGCCCGCAGGACAAAAGGCTTTTTCATGGCGAATGACGTGATTTTTTAGAACATCCATCGTGTTCGCCCGAACTGAAACTGTTTGGGGGTGGATGGCAAGGGAAGTCTACAGAAATAGACGTCGATTTCAAACAGTGCATGAGCTTCGTGAAGCCATCTTCACCACTTGGAATAACATTCCATCCAGCCTTCTGCAAACGCTTATATCGATCATGCCAAAGCAAATTTCTGAAGTTATTCGTAACGACGGCGGTGCAAGTCAATACTGAGACTTCTTGTTGGGCATTTCCTACCCTGTTTAGGACTTTTTTTTTGGTATGGTCTTAAACTTTTGACCAGCTAGTATTTAGGCTAATTTCATAGTGTTCACATTTTCCCTATTAAATGCTAAAAAAGTTTTTTATTTTTATTTTCCCCTTTTTTTTATTTTCATCTTTCTAAGCTCTACTTAGATAAGTGGTTGAGTCGAACAACGCAAAATGTATATTTTTTCTTTATGTTTATTGGCCTTAAGATTTTGGTTAGCAGTGTATATTAAACAAATTAACTATTCATGTTAATGAAACTGATATTAAAATGGAGGAAAATTAAGATTAAGAACATTGATATTTGTAACTGTTGGTCTTGAATGGATTGAATGAAGTTTTCCTTGCTGAAATCAACCAGGCTGAAACTTTGTTATTCACCTCCTAAACATGACACTTCTCAACAGTGAGTAACCTCTTGAATTATTTGGTAGCAGTTAAGCTATACTAAACCGTCAATGACCATACATAAATGGAGAGAAATAACACAAGAATAGAGAGGTGGAGAGAGAGAGAGAAACTGGAAAGATGCATCATTTGAAATCGATCTTTAATTGATTCTAAAATATGTTGTAGTATATTTTTGACAGTTGCTTTAGATATCTATAGATTTAAAACAAGAATATTCTTCTGTTACTTTTCCTGAAGGATATTAAATAAAAAACAACGAAGTTTAATTTGATCTGCTATCATTCGAATCAACGTATTTTAAGCTGAATGAATTATATACAGTAGCACAATAATGTGAATTACTTGGTCTGTCATACCGTGTTTCTCCGAAAATAAGACAGGGCTTATATTAATTTTCACTTCAAAATATGATACTAGGGCTTATTTTCGGGGGATGTCTTATTTTGATATATTAAAAAAATGAAGTTACAAAGTAAAACTATTAAACTAACCATTTAAAATAAACTATTATTAAACTATTAAACTAACTGATTAATACTTAAACAAATTAATTAACTAACTATTAAACTAATTAATAAATTAATTTTTTTTATTTCTTTTCTCTTCCTGCCACTCTTAACTAGGGCTTATTTTAAGGGTAGGGCTTATATTAAAACTATCCCCAAAAATCACACTAGACCTTATTTTATGGGTAGGTCTTATTATCGGAGAAACACGGTACTAGTGGTTTCAAAAGTATTTACCTGAATCACACTGTCTATCATTAACAGTCGTTAATCTAAAATATAATGTCAAGCCTTCTCTTTGAGGTTGCTATCAACTTCTTTACCATAGAAATATATTTGTTTCCTATCGTTTGTGTGTGTATGTTTATTTTAATGAAGTCACATCGGGCTATCTGCTGTGTCCACCGAGGGTAATCAAACCCTTGATTTTAGCGTTGTAAATCTGTAGACTTACCGCTGTACTAGCGGGGGACTTTTATCGTTTAGAAACAGAGTACAACACAACATGATTTAGTGAAAAAATTACATCGATACATATTAAAATTATGAAGTTTCACACAAACATCGGGTGTATACTTTGTATCTCATACGTTTTGTTTCAGCCATTGAAATGTAAAATATAACTGTTTTGTGTTTAACATATGAAAAAAACATGTGTTAAAATATATGTAATGAAAGAAAGTACACTATAATTTTCTAAAAATACAAAGAATTTGGAATATGGAATATATATATATTACACTTTACAAATACAAATTCTTAAATTCCCTTATATTAATGTAATGTGACTTTTGGTTTCATACTGGTATCAATAGGTAAAACAATAATTAACCTGCTTGAATTTTGATGTTTATATTTTATGTGTTTGTTTTTTTAATAATAGATGACACTAGTACTTACTGAGTTATTTATTATTTTGAAACACGTGAAAGGAATAGTAAGTTTGCTCTCAAAAATTTACTTTTCGTCCAGAATCATCATTTCTTCCAACAAAAGAGAGTCTTATACGTAGCACAACATTATAGGTGATAGTAAATTGTAGCGTAACTTGAATATACATAGCAGGCTAGTCAAAACATCAATATTGATCACGAAAGAAATGTTCTAATTTGTAAATGGCATGTCTCCCTAAGTTTTGTGTAACTTTTTACTAATTAGAGACAGATTTATCAAAAAGTGGGATTATTATTAAATAGGAAAATATCTCTTGATTCTAAATAAATAGAATAATGTGTAACAACATCTAAAGTACGTTATTTTACTTGCAAATCAAATAAACACAACATAATCATAAAAAAAACACCCAAACTCTAAATAAAGAAACAAACATAAACAAACGCAAAATTAAAGAAGCCTTACTTATACAACAACTCAAGCCCAAAATAAACCAATACAAAGGAACACCTTTATACCTATATTAATGAATATAACCAAACATCTAAGCACGCCCTCTACATTTCTACGCTCAATTACACAACCCCCTTCAAACATGTGGTCAGCTGTCGGTCAGTTACCTCTTTCTTTCTTTGTGAACCTGACGATGACCGAAGAAGGTTGAAATGTCGTTCGTTCCTCTACAAATAATTTTCTCAACCCAAACCAGCCGTTTTTATATACATATATTGGAAATCGATTTTTTTAAAGTAACTAAAAGAAATCTGTTCCTTTTTCTTGTCTGGTTTGCAGAAATGGATCAGCTTGCAAATCACATAATTTAAGTCGAACGTCAGCTTGTTGATTTTCTATGTCAACACAAAGAAGATTATTGAACAGCTCTATCCTGCTTTTTAGCATTTCAAGTTATTCGAATGTTGCATTAAACTCATCTATGATATCTTCAATATTTGCAAAAAATTCTAAAAAATCAAGTGGCTCGTCATCTTTGAACTGTTCTGTTAATTGCTGACAACTTGGAAAGTGGGCCAAATCGATGTTTTCTGAACAAACTTTGAAAATTATTAACTTATTTCGAAACCCATTTATGTTTCCATCAAATCTGATACTATCTGGTTCCGCCCCTATAGCTTCAGGTTGAGATCGTTAAGGTGAGTGGTGATGTCTGTGAGAAAAGCCAGTTATTTCAGAAAATCCTTACTTTTGAGCTCTTTTTCCAACTATATTGTATCCGATGAAACAAACTGATCGAGGAAGGTAGGGATTTCTTTTTTTATTCCAAAGAATCGTTCAAGACACTTTCCGGCACTGAGTCACCATACTTTGTTGTAAAGAGCCAAATCCCCATATTATGCTTCCAAAAACTGCTTCAGCTACCGATGTAAAAGAGCTTTGTTTCATCCTCTTATCATATTAATGACCTTAACAACAAGTTTAAAAACTTTGTTTTGTTTCACGTATTTCCCACACAAAGCTCCTTGTTGAATAACACAATGAAATGTTGGACAAGTTACTTAATTTTCCCTTAGAAAACCAACAAAGCCTAATTTTTTCCAATCATCGCAGGTGCGCCATCTGTCACTATTGCTGAACACTTATTGAAACCTCCGATTTTATCAACTGAATTTTTCACTGCCTTGAAGATATCCTTTTCTTTTGTGGCCACACGAAGAGCACATACATTCAATAATTTCTCTTTCGTTGAAAAATCTTCATTAATAATGCGTGGAAATATTAACAGCTGAATTACATCTGCTTGATAAGTACTTTCGTCAAGACAAAGCGAGAAATAAGTACTTTTTCAACCAGTTCAATGAGTGAATTTTCTAATTGTTCTCCCATATCAGTGACCCTTCTTTGTATGGTTTCGTTGGAAAGCGGCACTGATTCAAATTTCTCAGCAATATTGGCATCCCTAAACGCCTTTGCCATTTCAACAGTACATTTCTTTACTGAAGTGCCATCAATAAAAGGTTTCTTTGCTCTTACAAGTTCCAGAGAAACGATGTACGAAGCATTCAAAGAAGATGTCTGACAACTTGCTAAACATACTCGTTTATTGTTTTAATTTCTTGCTGAAATCCGCAAATCTGAACTTTTCTAGTTTCTCCTTCGTATTTTTTATACTTTTATTCATGCATCGTTGAATAATGCCTTTTCACGTTAAATTCTTTGGGCACTGATATACTTTGCATACAAACCAAACACTGCAACTTGCCGTTATTATTTGTAATTAAATAATCAAGTTCCCAACGTTACTGGTACACTCTATTTTTATTGACGATCTTATGTTTCTTAAAAACTTTGCTCATGTTTATATTTACCACGGAACTGAACAGTGATAATTTATAACTCGTTAACCTCCACAACGGTAAACGGGCAGACTGCAAACAGCCACCAGCCAGGCGAGTTCTCTTTGTCTAGCAGAGAGGAGGGAATATACGGCTGAGTGAGTCCACTCTGTCTAGCAGGGGGAATGATGGTATATTACGCCGAGGTGTATGTGATATAATTTAAAACCTAGTACTATCAAGTTATTAATGTAAAATTATAGAGGCGTAAATAATAAACATATAGGTGCACACCAAAATAAATTTTAAAATGTCATTAGTGAATGCCAGTTGGAGCTTTCATGCATTTTTACCTCGCAAGTTAGAATTTTTCATTTCTTCACTACAATAAAAATTATAAAAGTAGGTTATTTTTCACTAGACCTTCGCGGACTACACAAAACCATAGCGCGGGCCACATGCGGCCTGCATGCCGCCTGTTAAAAATCCCTGCTATACTATTTTAAGGCGTTTGACCTTCAACCAGTCCATCTGCTCCAAGAAACTGGTTTCGTGATGTAGCTAAAAATACATGTTACAGATGTATAAAATGTGCGCAATGTTATACTTCAGCTTTAGTCATATTTTCATATTTTGTATACAATTTCATTCAGCTCCAGTTAGAATTGTAGATATCTTTATCGAATATATTTGATGTATGTGTTTTACTTTACCTCGATTTTTCATATTTAATAAACGAGCATGTTGCAGATGTGATTACTGTTTTGTGAAAAAATGACGATCATTCAGTAAAATGATGCTAATAGAGCTCTTAAAATGTAAATATTGAGCTTTAATACAATTTTCCAAGGGTCGTGGATTCGAATCTCCGTTGCACCAAATATGCTCACCATTACAGCCGTGGGGACGTTATAATGTTACTGTCAATCCCACTATTCGTTGGTAAAAGAGAAGCCCAAGAGTTGGCGGTGGGTGGTGATGACTAGCTGCGCTAGCCCTCGTGTAGCTTTGCGCAAAATTCAAAAAACAAACAAACAGAAACAGGGTTTCGATTTCGTGGTAGGTATAGCTTTGTGCTTAACTTCAAACAAACAAACAATACTTTTTTTTAGAAACATTAAAACACGGTAATTCCCTATACAAGTTCGTTTCTATGTGTAGGCTAAATATCTTGTACGTATGTATACATGTGCCTAAAAATGTTCTACACTGTTATGAAGAAGATGAAGTATAAAATGGTATGTAACACATAAGGTTAACAGTGTATATTAAAGTATCAATTCATTTATTTTGAGCGTACATGTATAATTCAACAAATAAATTTTAGTAGCTTTAACATCACTAAACAGACTTTACTAGTTGTATACATTTTGTTGATCAATCTAAAATACATAATTTTTCTCACCGTTTGACGATGCTATATTTCTGCCTTCTAAAAAGAAATGTTGGTTGAGAATAGTTCGAAAAAAGTCAACAAGGTTTAATTGAGTTTTCTTTGCTCAAACTCTCAGCCTCTCATTCACAATTCTTGACAAGCTACTATTCAGGTAACCCTGAAATGGTTTTGCACAAATATTCGACAGGTGTCCATACTGGAAAATACAAAAAAAAAATTACTTTGACATACATGTAGTGGATATAAAAATGAAACATCTGGAAAAATGAGGAGCAACTAGTGTGTGTAATGCAGTGGCTACTACACAGGTGTGTCTCGTCCGTTAATAAGCAAATGAAATCGCGGCGTCATAGGGTCATGTATAAAAATATTGAACAGTTCTGATTGCTTATAATCGTGGCTAGCATGTTGGGGCGTATCTGGTGGGAGCTTCGGCAACAAAGACAGCTCAAATTGATGATATGTCACGAGCAACTATGTCTAAGGTAATGTGAACATGGAATTCCGAGGGAAAGACATCATAAAAAAAGGTCAACAATGGGTTCAAGCGTATACCGCAGGTTTTTGATGGCCGTGTATTAACTGAAAGTGCAAGGCAAAACCGGCAAACATCCACAAATCAATTGACCGAAAAGTTCAACCAGGGAGAGAGCAGCCAGTTTCATCAAAAACGGTCTTTGGAGAACTCTACATAGCGAGATATTATAATCTAATTGCAGTGCACAAATTGCTCATCACACCTACTAATGCACGGTTGCCTGTTCAGTGCTGCAAAGAGCACAGGCTGTAGAATATCAAGCAGTAGAGAAATGTGATATCCGATGAATCATCTTTCAAAATGTTCTCGACAAATGGATGAGTGCACGTTTAGCACCAATCTAAAGAACATTACAGCTGAGTGCTTGGTTCCAACAGTGAGAGATTCTGTTGAGTGCATCTTCCTGGCATAGTTTGTGTGCCCTCATACATGATAGTCGATGATAGTCGTTATTTAGTGATACTAAGTGATCATCCTTATCTCCTGTTGCACCATTTCTGTCTTGCAGAGAGGGGTGTCTTTGCAGATGACAATGCTCCCGACCACGGAGCATGAGTAGTCGCTAAGTGATTTGAGGAGCATGACAGTGACGTTAACCTTATGTCATGACCTTCTCAGTCACGAGATCTGAACCTAATTGAGCATGGCTGGGATATTCTGGAAGTACTTTTGAGACAGCGTTTTCCACTTCCACCAACTATACATGAGTGGAAGAGTGGTGTCGTATTCCTCCTGTTGAATACCAAGTCGCATACAGGCTCTTCTGATCGCATGTGGTAGTCCAATACCGTGTTGAGTGACCTTTACATTAGTGTATCAATTTTTTTTGCCACTACCTGTACTTGAAAAAATGAATCTATATAACGTACATTTTTTGAACATTAGTAGGCGTATACACTCAAACATAAACTACGCCCATTCAAATAAAGAGCATACGACATTTAAATCTCCATCAAGTTGAAAGCCATGATTTGGCAATGGTCAAACTAGGTCAACAAGGTGAATATTTGTCCTACCCTGTCCGCATACGTCTTCAGCTATATGTCGAAGAAGCGGAGTTAGGAAACGTTTTTCGTAAGCATGTTGTTAAAAATATCTTGTAGTTTTGTGTAGGTCTATCTTTTGCACAAATAACAAATGTAAAACATCACACACATATATACGACTCGTATATATATATATATATATATAAAAATAATAAAAGCTCGTGAAGACGAAAATATTTGTATTTTCACTTGCCTGTGTTCAGGAGTTTTAAATACGAAAGCCTATAAAAGGTTATCTTATTTTATTCTTCTTTTCTGTCCATTTTTCTGAACTTCAAAAATTGTTCTGAAACTTCACTAAAGACAAAATGTACGGTGTAGTTGCCCTTTGAGTGCAATGCGAACACGCAACTGCGTGCAGATGGTTTGGATAATAATTGTTTGTTTGTTTTGGAATTTCGCACAAAGCTACTCGAGGGCTATCTGTGCTAGCCGTCCCTAATTTAGCAGTGTAAGACTAGAGGGAAGGCAGCTAGTCATCACCACCCACCGCCAACTCTTGGGCTACTCTTTTACCAACGAATAGTGGGATTGACCGTCACATTATAACGCCCCCACGGCTGGGAGGGCGAGCATGTTTGGCGCGACTCGGGCACGAACCCGCGACCCTCAGCTTACGAAGCGAACGCCTTAACGCGCTAGGCCATGCCAGGCCCTTGGATAATAACCACACTAGGCTTTCCACGATCAAATGTTTGAATGTAGTGATACAATAACATATATAATATGTGTGTTTTCTTATAACAAAGGTAGATCAGGCTAGGGGAACAATATATATAAAGCTTGTATCTCTAAACTCCAAACTACAGACATCTTTAAATGATGAATATAAAATGTAAACGTACACCGAGGTACAATTATTTTTAGGTTTTATTTTAATGATAACTATTTAAGAAAATATCATATTTTCAGTAGGTTGTTGAAGAGAAATGGGAATAAGTTGTCTGTATCGGTACTTCGTTTCACTGTCTAATCCAATCACAGTTAAAGAGTAAAAACAGAAAGTACCACTCTGTTTGCTTCACAATTGTCACACGTTTTTATATAATAGGTTAGAATTTTAAATAGCTACAATTTTTTAGATATCGACATGAAACACGTTAAATGATCTATACAAATCTGAATTATGTATCACATGCCATGTTGTTTGTGAAGCAAATATCCACAGAAACGAAGCGTTGCATGTAACAATAACAAAGTCTTACAAGTAAAATGTCAATTAGTTTTAAAACCATTAAATCTGTTGTGGGTACCATGATTAAAGTGTAAACTCATAAACGTCATAGTATTCGCGTTTTGCGAGAATGCTAACAATGGTTCATCTGCCAGTTTTCTGGTCAACCGTATTTGTGGCCTGAAAGAGTATTTTAGTAACCACACATTGTAAGACTTGAACTCCCCCTATTGTGATTTACCAGCTTCTAATCATATTCTATTGCACCACCATAATGGAAACGTCCAGATGTTTCTTTGTGGTTTGGTATGTTTTATCATCAGTATGAATGTTTATACTTACACACACAATGTCTTACTGCTATCCAAACTGCTGACTGAGAAGATACTTTGTTTCCTTCATTTTTATATGACCCTGAAATGTGCAAATCGTATCAAGAGACCGGCATTCCGACTTCTGCTTTAAATAAAAGTTACCTCAGGGATATCATTGTCATTATCTAAGTACAATAGTTGTGTTTTGACAAACCTTGAATATACAAAAATCTAGTTTATCTTTTACCTTTTGAGTTGTACATTATTAGACACGTTATTTTATGTCGACGCACGTTAGAAATAAAGAAAGACACACCTCTTGGTTAATTTACTATGTTGCTCACATTAACAAAGGAAATTACATTTTTAAAAGCTAAAATAAAATAATTTTTTGAGAGATTAATTCGAGCTTTTTAAACTTTAATTACTTTATATTCAAAATTACAATAACTTTTCTCCTTCTTTGTGTAACCTAATAGTTAGTGTCCTTTATTATGAATCGTATGGTTTATGGTTTGTATCCTTTAGCTGCAAAATCGTGATTTGAAGTTATGGTTTCATTATAATACATTTGTTCAAATCTACGTATTCTTTCTGGCAAGTGAAGCCCAAGAACTGGCGGTTGGTGATGTTGGCTAACTGTCTTTCTTCTAGTCTATCAATTTATAATTAGAGAAATCTAGTGCAAAAAGCGCCTATGTAACTTTATAAAAAAATTCAAAACAAGACATTTTAATGATTTGACTAACTTTTATTGACAAGTAAATCTTTTCCACTCAGAAACTCAATATATGTTAGTAAATTTCAAATGTATAAATATGCTAGAAAAACGAAAACAAAATGAACCTACCTTAAACCTCATGTCAATCCAAAGATATGTAGCTCATATAACCTTTTATTCTTTATTTACTAGGATATGAAAAATAAATATTTGTAATAAAAGTGGGTTAACCGTTTATAAGTGTCCCGAATTTGATTGGCTTTCCATGATATATAAAACACTTTTGGATTTAGAATAATGTAATTCAAAATTAGCAAATGTGGATATAACCCATTGATGAAGGTATGAAAAGAAAATCATTTAAACATGAAAATAAAATGTATTACGATAGAAATTTAGTTCATTATAAGTTTACTGCGAAAGTAATAATATTATTTGTTTGTCCCCTCGTGAAACAGCTTAAGTATACAAGGCTAAAGTCAGGAGTTTCATTCCCTTCACTGGGCAGAGTAAATCGCCTGATATAAGAACTCACTTGTTTTCTATTATTACACTTTTATTTATGCCTTATCAATAGTAGTTTTTGCTGTAGATCCAAACTTTCGAAGTGGTATTGAAGTATTCTTCTTCAGGGGTTGGCAATAGGTTTATCTGTTGTTAAGTGTAAAGCTACTAAAGGGTATATCTGTGTTGCGCTAACCACAAGTAACGTTGTCCAGTTTTTAGTTGTGTCGCTAAGCTACTGGGTGAGCGTCAGTAACAGAAAAAAAAGAACCTTTGGAAGAACTCTTATGCATCAGAAGAATTAAAACGTGTATATAACGAACCTGCTGAAAACAAGACTTAAAATGTCAATGATACAAAGTGGTAAAACGAATAAACTTAATTCGGTAAGTATCCATAATTTTAGTTATGAGAAGATTACATGCAATAAATATTAGTCCGGATTTTCGTCTATTTATCCTTTGTTTTTGGTTTGAAGTTACATGATAGAAAAATAGGATACCCAAAAAAAGGATTAACAGCTTTTCCTCGCATAATCTAACTCTCATTTGCTGTCGCTTTCAAACTACAATAAACTTGAATGATTTATCTAATAAAAAATCAACATGTGTCAATTTGACTTGTATCTTGTATGCAAATTGGTTAGCTACATATTTTTTCGAGATATTGTAGACTGGTAGTATACTCTTCAAAGTTTCTTTTTATATGGCCATCTGGAGATAAAGTTTTGTAATTTTCTCTCAGTGATTACATCTAATATTAAATTTCCAACTTAATTTTGCATGAAAAATGGCAATTTAATTTTTTTAGTGTAATTATTCTAATGTATTTCAGATAAAACTTTGCATCCCACTGTTTCTTGCATAATAAGAGCGAAAGAAAGAAAATTTGATTGAACTTTGGTCGTTTGATATATTCTTTACCTTGATGAATGCATATTGACTCTTTATAGACTGAAACCAAGCGTAGAGAACAGACCAAAGTAAGCTAACGATTTAAGAATCGTTATAACTTCAAAACTTTTATCAACATGTAAATAACCGTAGCGATCTGATCAATATTAAGCCTGAATAAAATACGGATAAACAAAAATGTAAATAAAAAAGCACTCATTTAGATTATAATTTATAACAAGTTCCAGAATTTGTTTGCATATTTTACTTTTCCAGATGCAATATTTGAATGTCTTTTTTATCTTGTGCTAAATAACAAAATATAAACTTAAACGTGTCTGTTAGATTCGATTAATAAGATTCAATTGTAGCAGGTAAAAATGTGAAACAAATAATAGCCGGACAATTTTACCAGACATTTACTATTATTTTTTAGTCATGCACATGAAAGAATTAAGAAAAATATAGATCTATATATAGTTAACTGAACATTTTACCCAGCAATCAAAAAACAAAAAACATGTAAAGTTGACTAAAAAAGGTGTGCTAGTGTTGTTTGATACAATCATTATTTAGAAAAGTTTGTGTAAAATATGCAATTAAGTGTTTCATAAATAACAGAAAGTTTCAACAGGTGAAACTCCAAGGCTTGAAAGCAATGAACTGTCGTTAATAAATGTTCAGCATTACAGTAACATCAGTGTATAGAAAACTCAATCTTACAAGCCATGAACTGCGATTACAAAGCTTTTGTGTTATATTGATACATACACGAAGAAATGTGTAACTTATATGCCATGAGCAACAATTAACAAAGATTTAGAGTCATATTGATGTTTAGATGTAGAAAATCAAGGTTTACACACCATAAACTAAATTTTCTTTATAATGTTTTGCATCTGAAATTCTTTCAGATATACAGATCGTTTTGACTGTTTATATTATAGCATCATTTATGGGCGTAATTGCATAATAGCTGCTTATAAGAGTGAGATGAAACACTATGACAGTATTTGGTACATTAAAAATTAGTTTAGAGCTGATGAAAAGGGTCCATAAGATTGTTTATACAAGCCCCTAAAGTACTTTACATAAACTAATTTCTTGTTTGTTTCTGAATTTCGCACAAAGTTACACAAGGGTTACCTGCGCTAACAGTCCTTAATTTAGCAGTCTAGGACTAGAAGAAAGGCAGCTAGTCATCACTATTCACCGCCAACTTTTGAGCTACTCTTTTATCAACGAAGAATGGGATTGACTGTTACTTTATAACGCCCCCACAGCTGAAAAAGCGAGCATGTTTGGTGCAACGGAGAATCAAACCTTCGACCCACAGGTTACGAGTCGAACGTCTTAACCCCGGAGTAACCTGGCCATGTCGGGCCCAAACTAATGTCACTTGTTACGTATTACATTTTATCTCGGACGAGTCTCCGATTTATTTTATGTACGCTACTTCTTGCAATTTTAAAGAGTCTTGTTTGTTTGTTTTTCTTATAGCAAAGCCACATCAGGCTAACTGCTGAGCCCACCGAGGGGAATCGAACCTCTGATTTTAACATTGTAAATCCATAAACATACCGCTGTACTAGCGGGGGGGGGGGGCGTTCACAGAGTCAGAAATTTTAATTTAGCGGTCAATGGAATTTCGGTATGTATTAAATTTATTATATTTGCCAACAAAATTAATACACATAATTTTCTTTCTTTATACAAATATATTTTAATATATAAAAAAACAAAAAATTATAATAACGGTTATTACAAATAATTAATACAAATAATAATTTATATACAAAATAGTTTATAAACTCACAAATAATATTCAGTCTTCTATTTTATCTGGGACTGAATATTTTATCGACGGTCCAGGTCCACGAAGCGCAAATTACTTTTATGTTGAAACACAGATACACTTCACTTAGCTAGCTCTTTTGTTGTTTGCTTTAAGGAGGCTTACGAGCTTGCCCCCTGCTAGTACAGCGGTATGTCTACGGATTTATAACACTAAAATCAGGGGTTCGATTCTCCTCGATGGGCTCAGCAGATAGCCCAATGTGGCTTTGCTATAAGAAAACACACACACACTTACGAGCTTACTTTTCAAAGAAGATAGATCAGTGATGACGAGAAACCCACTTGTTGAGAAATTTATATGCAAAAACGGCTCGTTTGGGCTGAGAAAACACTTTGTGAACCTGACGATGACCGAAGAAGGTCGAAACGTTGTTCGCTCTTCTATGTAAAGTGTTTTCTCAGCCCAAACGAGCCGTTTTTGCATATAAAAAGAAGATAGATGTCTAATGTTCTCGTAGAAATAACAACATCCATTCGAAGTTAATTCACTGAAGTTGAATGGTTTGTAATGTTCGAAATCTATAAACGTTCCTGGTCAACTTCTGAAATTTTCCAATTAATAAGCGTTTATAACGAGTATAACTACCGAGGCTTATAGTATTCTGACTATAGCGACCAAAAATATTCTGTTCTGTTTTTTTGGCGTGTCGGTTTATATAATTTAAAGCGAGATTCTCGAATGTTTAATAACGTTTGAAGACACGCTAGGTTTTCGTAAACCATATATTGTTGATTCTTGCTCTCAAGAATGTTTTACAAATTTAAAGAACAGGCGGACTTGCGCAATACACATCCAAAAATCCACGTCAGATGCATCAAACCGAAACAATCGTAGGTATTAAAATAACTGTATAAAAGTGAATCTGTTACACACTTCATAGTGAAATATTGTAATAATGAATTAACCAGTCTCTGGTGAAGCACGATACTGAAGAACATATTTATTTTATTGCATGCAACTTTAATAGTTTGTTCATAGCACCTCTGCAACTTTGGTATTGTTCATAAACCTACTATATAAATCAAAGTGTGTTCCCCCACAAAAATCACGGTCGCATATCTATCATGTGTTACATGTTCCTTATACGTTTCCATTTTTCTTGATCAATTAGCGCCAAACTTGACCCAGTGAAGCAGGATGATTAGAGAAAGATCATGAAGGGTTGAGGTTGGAATACTCCACTCATTTTCTATACAGATAAACTTCAATGTGTGTGTGTGTGCATGTGTCTTTTCCTTATATGTTTTCCCAATTATTGATCAATTAGTTCCAAACTTGATACAGGTTGAGATGAGAAAGGTCATGAAGAGTTAACCTTCCATCTAATTTTATATAGATAAAATTCTTAAAATTAGTATGTTCTTCTTTTCAGTATTGGTATCTTTACGTATATTTATGAAACTTTTAATGTTTGTTATATGAAAGATAAAAATAGAAGCATTCTCGTAGAGTATATGAAAACTTGTTAATGAAAGGTAATGAAAAACTTAGTTTTAAAGCACTTGAATAACGTAATATTCCTGCTTTCAGGATTAAACGTTAATATTTATATCAAATTTCTTTGGATAGGCGGTAAATCTAAGAGTTTATATGGTTAAAATCGGTTTTGACACCAATAGGGATAGAGCATAAATTTCTCTTAATGTAGCTTTGTATTTGACAGTAAACAAATTGAGATATTTATTAAATTAGATACTTTCGTATATTTTTTTATTACACTGCAGATTTCACTGAAAATTTTCTAGTTACCTATTAGCTCCCATCAAAAGTTTGATGCAATTAGCTTGACCTTGCACCCCGCTAGTACAGCGGTATGTCTCCGGATTTACAACGCTAAAATCAGGGGTTCGATTCCCATCGGTTGGCTAAGCAGATAGCCCTTTGTGACTTTGCTATAAGAAAAACACAGCTTGACCTCCATCCGTTTGTTCAGCAGTAAAAAATCGAATTTTGATACTAGTTATCAGGAAAGCACAGATAGTCTTTTGTGTAGCCGTTTGATTAACTGAAAACGTGTAATTCAAAGCTGGATATTATTTCTTGTTAAGAACGTCACACAAAATTTTCAAAAAAGCAGCATCGCATATTAATAAGAAAGATTTGACCTTATTCCTCCAGATATTAGAAAAAACAACAACAATTTTTATCAATCATATTGGTAACAATGAATCTCTGAGACAAGCAGATCAATTTTGCAATTTTTGATTACAAAGTAAGGTTCATATGAGATCCGAAAATCCGTAAAATTAATCTGTAAAAGATAACTGAGAAGCTGTTTGGTATGGCTATGGTGTTTGTAGTTGTTTCCTCTCTCAACAAAGTTAATCATTCTTATTGTTCTACTCACAACTGTCCACCTAGTAATTCCAAGAGGTAGCTTCCTGTTCATGGTGAGGAGACCTCCCAGAAAAGGTTCAGTACTTTAAATTTACCTCATCTGGAATCTAAACAATGATTGGCGACCTGTGAAAAAGAGGAGAGGATCTTGGTGGACGAATGGGTAGCTGATGGGTCAAATTATGTTACTAGTACATTAACAGATCACTTTGATCATGAATTCCTGAAAATGCACGGCTTTTGAGAGGCTTCCCCAAGGTCAACTGACTGGTCCTGTTGGGCTAGGGTCAACTAAGTACCAGTGTTGGACGTTCTCAGTTTGTGTTGTGGATATTGTCTGATGTTATTTTGGGGTATAGTGTCCATGAAGCCCTGACATAGCCTGAATTTCATTGCACGGCATTCTAGTGTGTACCTTTGTAGGGCTCCATAGTTGATGAGGTCAAGAGGCATTGAACTTTCTCCTTTTTTATAGATCAGTGACAAATAAACTAAATAGAAATTCCTTTGATAGGAAAACGACTACATTTAGAAAATTCGTCAGCAGTTACTACCCCAGTCTGACTCTGTATCTTTATTTTTCATTCTTTATCAGACAAACCTTTGAACCAAATGCCCCCTTTTTTTATTCAGGAAGGATGAGAGAGACTTACTAGTTCTCCAAAGTCAGTTAAGAAGCTATGTTCTGGGGACATTTTCGTGGAAACATCTACATCATCTATATCTACAGCAAACTTCTTGTGAAGTCAAAGATGATTAGGGACATACCCATTGGAATTACTCTCTATGTTACTTTCAATTCCTCCCAAAGATTTATTATTGAGAGGGATTTAAGAAGCATTTCTAAGTCAGGGATCTTCGCTAATTTCTCTAATCAGCGTTTTGAAGTACAACTTAACTCCACTTGTAAAGAATAAATTATGCTGCCTGCCAGTATTCATCATCACACCCACCTAACTGTTAAGGCCGATTATTTGAACTGTAAGGTACAGTCTTATATTCCTTACCTATTCAAATGTTTCCAAAGTTAGCGATTCAGACATTCTAAGTCATCTTGTCGTTGTTCTTAACATGTGCTCATTGTGGAGGTAAAAATTACGACACTTACGACTGTCAACTTGATAGTCACTGCATCAGTTGTGGTGGTTCCCATCTATCTTACTGTTGATATTGCCCTAAGTAGATGGTATAAAATATGGAACAGCAATGTTTGTCCAGAGGCTCAAAACTGCTCTTCCCTGTTCTATTTCGAACGTATTCTGCCACTCTCTGCCACATTGCTACAGTAGAAGTGCAGACAGGTCTTTTCATGTCTCCAAAAGAATTATTCTCCCATTGTGTAAAGAATATTTTGCTCTCTAAGGATACCAGCGTTGAAAAGTCGACATCTGCTCCTGTCTCCATCCATACTGTTGCATCCGGTGAGTGCTTGGATCCATCTCCTATATTCCCCGA
Organism: Tachypleus tridentatus; assembly: GCF_004210375.1. Classification (NCBI taxonomy): domain Eukaryota; kingdom Metazoa; phylum Arthropoda; class Merostomata; order Xiphosura; family Limulidae; genus Tachypleus; species Tachypleus tridentatus. The sequence continues at coordinate 131,262,048 of NC_134834.1, read as the reverse complement.
GGTAGAGGTCAATTATTCAGTCATGCTGTCCATCACTGGAGTCATCTTCTTTTGACAGAGATATGTTCAATGGATCCAGAGCAGGTTCCATGAAAGTCAACAGACCTCTTTCAACTAAATGAAAATGTCGTAGTCACAAATAGAAATATTTTCTGCCCAGTTCTTCTCCACCTAAATAAAAATGGCCACCTTGATACAGTGGAGCTGTTGAGGTTTCTGTTTTAGTATGGATTATATTAAGGCCTTTATTGATCCCTATTATTCTAATGCTTCTCCTTACAGGAAACAATCATGAAACTTTCTGATGCTATCACCTTTTGTCAGTTTCCTTTATATCAGTATAGTAGGCTGTATGATGGAAGAATTTCTAAAAAAGTGGTACTGTTGGTTGACCAGGATATACTTACTCTGTATGTGGCACTCGATACACTCTTGGAGGCTGTAGTTCCATATCCCCATGGATTGTACCATAACCGTCTCTTCTCTCTACCTGTCTCCCAGAGAAGATTATGATCGATCAGACATTGATGCTCTTGTAGAACAGTTGCCATTTCCGTTTTTCATCTTGAAAAATTGTCATAATCACATTCCTTTTTGGGGCGACGCTGTTATTGTTGGGAGAGGTCGTTCTGTGAAGCATATACTCTCATATCAAAACCTTTCTCTCTTCAATACTGTTTTTTTACCTATTTTCATACATCTAATTAGTCTTTTACTGGCGACTAGTCATACTTTTACTGCTACTGATCCATATATATATTATACTTCCCTTTTTTCTTTGAGGGTTGACGGTGACACATGAGGCAGGGATCATTTTACCATCGATTGGAGAGAAATTTGCTGTGTTAGATGCCCCCAACCCGAGTCCCATGATAAAACTTGCAGCGGCCTGACTGGCTCTTTTTCACCAATTTCTGGGAACTCAATTTTCCAATCGATAGTCTTTTATGTATTAACGACTCCCTGAAGCGATAACTGATTGTATACTCTTCAAAGAAAGAAACGCAAAAGGCAAAATATGAGATAAATTGTTAACAAGTTTATTCCGGGTAGTTCTGTATGACATGTGTGAAACTTTGTACATTCACTGCTGAACATCCAAAGTCTGGAAAGGCGAAGTCCACGCTCACTAGGTGAAGTGTAACGTCACTCAACGTCAATAATGAGTATGCCCCCCGTGAGCATCAATAACTGCTTGGCATTTCCTGTCCATGGAAGCGATGAGATGACGAATCACATCCTGTGGAATGGCTGTCCACTCAGCCTGCAAAGCTTGTGCAAGCTGAGGTAGAGTCTGCGGTTGAGGTTGTCGCCGTCGCAGACGTCGGTCCAACTCGTCCCAAAGATGTTCGATGGGGTTTAAATCTGGTGATCTGGAGGGCTAGGGAAGAACGTTGATGTTGTGGTGTCTCAAGAAGACAGCGGTAAGTCGGGCTGTGTGAGAACGGGCGTTGTCATGTTGAAAAACGTCGTTGACGTTCACCATGATGGGTTGCACATGGGGCCTAAGAATCTCGTCGACGTATCTTTGAGCCGTAACATTCCCTCGAATGTGCAAAAGGTCTGTTCTGGCATTGTAGGCGATGGCAGCCCACATCATGACGCTGCCACCACCATATCTGTCAACATCCTGCACACAGTTTGCTGCAAAACGTTCACCTCGGCGACGGTAAACACGGGTCCCTCCATCCTGCCTACGAAGCACAAAACGTGATACATCGCTGAACCAAACACGCCTCCATCGTCGATGAGGCCATACCCGATGTGCCCGAGTCCACTGCAGCCGTGCTTGACGATGTTGCTGGGTGAGGATGACGCCTCTGACTGGACGTCGAGGTCGGATTCCTGCATCTCGTAGACGGTTGCGTACGGTCTGATCGGAAACCCTACGCAGCCCTAATATGGTTGAGGCAGTAGACGTCGCAGTGGTGGTCCTATCCCGAAGGTGACGTTACCGGATATTGCGATCTTGTGCGGGCGTGGTCACACGAGGTCTGCCAGATCGTGGACGGTCACGAGTTGATCCATGTTGTTGGTGACGATTTCATAGCCTTGTGATGGTGCTTGGGTGGACATTCACAGCTCTGGCAACAACTGATCGAGATTCGCCTGCTTCCAAGCGACCAATGGCGTTGTTGCGTTGTGCTTCAGTCAGTCTTGGCGTAACTGTATTGCGTGTCGGTGGCTTAACACTGAGCTATGGAAACCGAGAACCCGTCACTTTTATAGGGATTTTACACATGTTGCACTTGCAGAACATGCAGATCTCTCAAACAAATTTATTGGACACGCATGCGTTTTGGCGAAAAATCCGATGTTTTCCTCCGTTTTCAAAGTGCACATCTTTTATTGTCATTTTGGTCTGACAATCAGTGCCTTAACACGTGTAACATCACATACTCTGAGCTTGTAACGTTATTACATATATTTCTCTTTAAAATAACAAAAATATCCCTTTTGCGTTTCTTGTTTTGAAGAGTATATAATTCAAGCAGCTATTCATTCTATTCCCCATATTTCGACATATTTCTCATAGTATTCTCGTTTATGGTGGCCTCCTGTCTGCCAGCAGACACAGAAGGCTCATAAATGGGACTGGGATGTCTTTTTCAGGTTTCACACTTTTATGTCTGCATTGCTTTTTAGTGAGCTTCTGTCCATGTTCAGCAGCTCAAATGTCATAGCCAGAAGAAATCTTGAATTAGGTTTGCTTCCAACATCTCATCTACCGCCAATTCCAATATTTTTCCCCTTTCCATCTTGACTAGGAGATGCTGATGTACAGAGCGTTGCTGATACCATTGAGGAGAGGTTACTTATCTTCCCTGGCCTTCTTGGCCATCAATTTTCGAACAGAACGATTGCATCTTCCCTTTCAGGTTGGTCATCTCTACGACTGTAATTACCGTTTGCAAGAATGGAACTTAAACTTTTTCTTCATTTGTCTACCATTAGATATTCTGAATATAATGACATTCATTATAAATTACTTTGCCAATTCTTTTTTACGTCTTTTGCTCTTTTTTGGGTGTATTTAACAGGATTTGGCAGAAGGATGTTTTCCTGATACATGGTAAAAGGCTATTGTTTTCTTTTTTGAAGATCGGGGAAGATTTCAAAGATTCCTTATAATTATTGTGTAGTTGCTTCTATCAGCTGTATATTTACGATTTTGGAGAATATAGTTAACCCTTCTTTTTTTTTTTTTTTGGTTCTTTGACTCAAACAACCTCCCCTTGCCAACCCAAGGTGGATTCTGTCGAGAGTACTCTGCCGTGAACCATCTGATTTTATTAGAAATCATGATTAGGAAAGCCTTTCTCAAGAGAGGATATCTTGTGCCCATTTTTTTTCGATATTGAATAGGCTTACAACATTACAAGGAGGTACAGATTTTCCTCAAGGACCTTCACTCCTACAGATTGTAGGGCCATTTACCAATTTTTATTCATAACTTTTTACTTTACAGACAATTTCAAGTTTGTGTAGATTCGACCCTTTCCCATTCTTTGACATAGCAGCTTGCAACCCCTCATGGCTTAGTCTTGAGTGTCAAGATCAATGCTGTCAGTAAGTAGTTTCCTTCTGCTGTTGCAAACAGGCGATATTCGTGATGACGAGAAACCCAGTTGAAGTAAAAATGTATTCTCAAGACAGCTGGTATGGGTATTAGCACTTTAATCAAAATAAAGTAAAGGACACCATTTCGACCTTCTTAGGTCATCTTCAGGTTAACCTGTGTACAAAGGTCAAAGGGAGGAATGGAAAACCATCTATTCCAAAATAGTATAGCCCAGTGAGAGGAGAAAGACACAACCTCAGGTACAGCTGGTTATATAGGGGTTTTCATTGGAAGACATTGCTGAATCCAATGATCAGCACATCCCGTCAAGGCTCTTTGTCATCCACACCTGTGACCTTTCTTTGCATCTTATGAGAAACGTGGATACTCCTGATTGGAAGTTCCATTTTTCTTTGTGAAACATTTTTTGGACCATTCTTCTACTCCAGTTTTTACAGATGGTTCGAAATTAGGTGACTCTATGGGCTCTGTCATGGTTTACTGTGACTCGATGATTTCTTATGGGATCCTCTCTACAGTTTCTGTGTTCATTGTGAAATTGTATGCCATTTCTCTTGCCTTGGATTATTTAGATGTGAGGCAGTACACAGATTTTACTTCATACACTGACTCTCTTAGCTCTTTAGTGCTTCTGGAATTTACCATCAGTACTTGTCCTGCTTTCGTCGATCCTCAACAATGACTGGTCCATTTTTCTTCTTCCATTTCTATCAAGGCATTTGGGGTAATGAGCTTGCTGACACCACATCTAAATCTGTCTGCCCTGGTATTGTCACAGACTTGCTTCTTCCATTTATGGACTATAGTTCTATGATTAAAGAAGGGCTTTGCTCCAGTTTGCAGTTGATCAAGGGAAAATTATTTCGTAAAATGTTTTCAGATAAAACGTATTGTTATTTTGTGGCCATCTGTTTTGTGTTTGCTTTTGTCTGGGTCTGATCCACCAACGTGTGGCATTTGCAACATTCAAGTCACAATAGCTCACGTTTTACCTGATTATTAAGCTTTGTTAAGTTTTTGAGATTTCTACATGTTGTTTGGTGTAGATAGTTTAGTCGCATTGTGCCGAAAACAATCGACTGTCCGGAAAAGGTCATTTTTGTAATCACTTATGTCTAGCCTTCACTCTTTGGTTCACGATGAAAACAACTTTATCATAACCTCATTCTATATCATATGTTTTTCTTCATCATCCAGTTTCCTTCTATTGGGATGTAGCTCGTAACTTCACTGATATGCATGGCCCTAAGGTGCGAAGTGTGTTTTTCTGACAATGGGTCGCGAACCTGGTACTCCCAAATTTACATTCCAAGCATACTAACTACTAGGATACACTCGGCCCATGTCTTAAGAAATAAACATTTCGTAAGTTATAAAATACAAATACATCCAATATTTTTCATTGTCATTATTATTTTCAACATAACATATACCAGACTCAAGAACATTACTTTATATCTAGCTTAGTTATCAAAAATAAAAGCTTTAGTTCTTTATTTTTAACACACTTTTAATGCATTTTGTATATATTTTTTTTTGAGAAATATGCAAATTCCCTTTGTATGTGTTTTTCTTACAACAAAGCCACATCGGGCTATCTGCTGAGTCCAACGAGTAGAATCAAACCCTTGATTTTAGCGTTGTAATTCCGTAGACTTACCGCTGTACTAGCGTGGGGCAAATTCCCTTTCAAAAGGAATACTTTTATTGCGCATTTCTAAAAATAAAGTGTGTATCATTATTATTTCAAAACTTTCAAAAATTTTGAGTATTATGGATACGTTAATATTCTAAAAATATTATATGTAAGCAATGTGAAATGAAAAATGTATGTATAAGGATTTTATTCACAACTATAGAAAGTTCGCTTTCGCTAAAGCTAGTGATTAGAGTGCTCCCCTCACTACCTGCCAATGGAAGGTTCCGAATCCCGTCACAAAACATAGTTGTCCTTTGAGCCGTGCGGTTATTGATAAAGATTAGCCCAAACATAAACAGTAGGCGGTATTTACTAGCTACTTCTCTCCAGTCTATCTCGTCTACATTACGGATGGCTAGCGAACATAGGCCTAAAAAACGCGAGATTTTACAAACAAAATAAAGTTTATTTAAATTTTGTTTGTTTTTGAATTTCGCACAAAGCTACTCGAGGGCTATCTGTGCTAGCCGTCCCTAATTTAGCAGTGTAAGACTAGAGGGAAGGCAGCTAGTCATCACCACCCACCGCCAACTCTTGGGCTACTCTTTTACCAACGAATAGTGGGATTGACCGTCACATTATACACCCCCCACGGCTGGGAGGGCGAGCATGTTTAGCGCGACGCGGGCGCGAACCCGCGACCCTCGGATTACGAGTCGCACGCCTTACGCGCTAGGCCATGCCGGGCCGTTTATTTAAATAAAGTCCCCACTAGCTGAGTGTGCCTTGGTCATTTCCTTATATTGTTTTGCTTTAGAACGAATTATCAAATTATCTTCAATTTTCTTCCATGTTAGATTGCCCAATTACATGGAACTGCATTGAAAATACTATTCTACAACCTGTATCACAACATACAAAGCAAACTCATTGTTCGTTATCAGCTCGAAAATATTTATGAGATTTCATTGGTACGTATACGTAGTCAAGTTATTACTTCTATGAAGCGCTTACACAAAAATCAATGTATCTGTAATCGTTCGAATCAAGAAACTAAATAATGCTAATTTCTGTATATAAACTAGATACACGGGATCAACCACACGTAACTATCTTCTTCACTGTTTTGAAATTTATTTGATTTATTTTAAGTCCGTTGCAGTCAAATGAACTCTTATACCGAAGCAAACTTTCTCCTCTTTAGTCACATGAGGGCAAAACTTGGCTTAAGTTTTCTTAAAACTGGAGACAACGTTAAGAAAGGAGATATGCAACGCTGTTGTTCATTCAGTGTATTTAAAAAAATGTTCCTGTTATTTTATGTTAACCTTCAAATTCTGCGACATGTTAGTAAAGCAACTTTCCACTTGTTTAAGAAAAACCAAGGCATCTTCTGGAGAAGCATTTCAGATGGTTTGATATCTGTGGTTGCAGCTCTTACTTTGGACATTATTACGTCTCGTGAAAAAGAAATTACTGAACTTTTTAAAACTACTAAACAAGTCCTAGGAATCCATTATCATGAGATTCTAAAATCCTTGGGTAAAACATACAAGTTTATAAGTGTAGCCTTTTTCATTTATCTTCTCACTTTTCTTGCGATAGTCAGTTATCAAGTTTTAGTTGCTAAAGACATTAAAGATGTGTTTTACAATAATTATTATTCAAAACCTAACGAACTACCAGATGTTCTAATATATATATTTGTAGCTTTCGACTATAACATGTACGTGGGCAGCAGGTATTGTGTACTAATGGTTATTATAGGGGTCTATCTTTCAGTGGTGATGATACTGGAACAGAGACTGAAAGTATGGTATGATGAGTTGACTTATTCTTTCGATCATTTTGTTTGTTCGGAAAAGTTTACCATACAAATGAAATACCATATCAAGATGTACAGTGACATAGCCACATTAGTGTCTCGGTTAAATTGTGTGTTCAGTCCAATGATATTCATTTGGATTGTTTGGTTTGTACTTCTTGCTCTTTCAGAAATAACTTTCCGAGTGTTTACTGAACTAAACGGCATTGAATGGGTTATGTCTGCTGTCATTTCATTAATAGCTAACGCTATCCCAGTTGTGTTATTTATCTTTTTCTCATATATTGGTAACAGCTTCACAGAACGTCACGAGAAGTATCTACAAAGCTTAAGATTCTTGTTCATAAAACGAGGTGATGAGTTAGGATTAAAAAACCAGCTGCGAGTCAAAGTTTTAATCCTGGAAATGTTGGGAAGTGACATCAGTTTAAGTGCATGGGGATTTTTTACGCTAGGAAAATCACTTCTACTTACTGTAGGAAGCAGCTTGTTCTCGTATGGTATTACTTTGTATCAATTGGCTGCCTATTAGAAACGCTTCTAAATTAAGTGTTTTATCCTTCAACATATGCTATTGTGTTGCCTGATTATTAATTATGTAATTTAAGAAAACATATTAAGACAGGATATTCTAGAACATTGTTCAGACTACTATGTTATTTATTTATAACTTGATAGGTTGTCTGATGTATGGTATCCGTTTGGTATACAAGAAATATGTTTATAAAATACGTACTGTAAAAATGTATACCTTCTCTACGAAATAGACTTGTAATTCAAAAATGACCTCAATAATGACCCATTTAATACGTTAATAATCGGTCACATTGTAAGGTTGTCTATAAACATTTTTTTCAGAATTTATTCCTTTTGCTTCGTAGTACATATGTGTAAACTTCAATTTTAATATGAATATGTGAATACTGATGACATTTTGTATATGTTCGAACATGTTTACAGATTTAGTTTAGTTGTGTTTTATTTCAGTGTATAATTTGTTTATTGATTATTTTTCGATTCTGTCATCAAGATGTAATTATAGTTTTTAATTATCGTAGCTCATAATAACATATGTTTTTACTTTACGCTATTGTGTTTTCGAAAGACAGTAAAGTACTAAAAAAATTGACGCAAATTTTCTTTCTTCTTAATTAGTGTACTTCGAAATAACAACCTAACAACTCAAATATTAATTAGTTCTTATACAATTAAGTTAAATTTACTTAAGAAGCAGTCTTGATACTGTGAATATACGTAATCCGAGGGTCGCGGGTTCGCGCCCGCGTCGCGCTAAACATGCTCGCCCTCCCAGCCGTGGGGGTGTATAATGTGACGGTCAATCCCACTATTCGTTGGTAAAGAGTAGCCCAAGAGTTGGCGGTGGGTGGTGATGACTAGCTGCCTTCCCTCTAGTCTTACACTGCTAAATTAGGGACGGCTAGCACAGATAGCCCTCGAGTAGCTTTGTGCGAAATTCCCAAACAAACAAACAAAAACTGTGAATATAATCCAATGTTTAACAACCCCCTTCGTTGAATACATATTATGTTAATATGCTAATTAAGTTTCATGGTTTTTCAAACTAACTTTAATAACATGTTCACTTTCTTGTGTAATGAAGTCTTGTAATCATGTAAACAGTTGGTGTGATTGATGAATTTTGCGGCAAAGCCAAACGTTTTTGTCCGAAACGTTAATCTCACAAGTTTGGATTTAGAAATAATGTCCTAATTATTCATTCCTGTAGGCTTACACTTACAAAAATAAAAAGCTATAAAACACTTATAACTTTGTTAACATCATATTTAATATTCAAAATGACATTAACACTGTTTTACGTGTGACATTGCATTAATTCAGTGATCTCTCATTTAACTAAAACATTAAAAAGCTTAGTTTTTAGATCGTTAGAGGGTTTGTTTGTTTGGAATTAAGCACAAAGCTAGACAATGGGCTATGTATGCTCTGTCCTTCGCTGGTATTGAAACCCGGTTTTATCAGTGTGAGTCCGCATACATGCCGCTGCGTAACTAAAGAGCTGTTAGACGGTATGTAGAAGCTAGAAAATAGAATTTTTCATCAAAATTAAACAGGGTGGTGACATAAGTCTTAGTTCATGGTATGAATATATATATGTTTGTTTTTTATTATTATCAGAAAGAAGTGAGGGAAATAATAAAAGGTTAGAAACAGTTGTTGGAATAGGTCATGATAATAATTTAATGTACTTGAAAAAATACCGTTTTATTCAATATATGACTGGCAAACTTTCAAATGAAATTAAGTTCTAATTTAACTGCAAGTAACTGTGAATCTTATAGGAGAATGATGGTAACTATTTTATTTTGGGAGCTGGGTTCTATTCAAGGATCCAAAACGCGAAAACATTGAAGGTATACAGGCTTTTAAGATTTAAGAAGATAAAAAAAAACGCAAAAAGCCTCTTTCTTCTATATTTGTGTTAATTCGACTGTGAATAGAAAATTTCGTGGGGCGAGTGATAATTAATTTTCCATATTATTGTTACCACTCATAATATACAAACGACGGAGCTGGTTAACAAGCTGGACCTGGCTTACATCCCGTTACTGCCAAAAACAAAACATTTTGCTTTGTTTTGTGAAGTCGTGGTTTTATTGTAACAGTAACTGTCAAATCTCTAGACCCCTTTTGGTCTGAAAAAGAGTAATCCAATAGTTGGTTGATGGCATTGCCATCGCAATAAACTATCATTAGGTAGAACTAGCGGAGATATCCGTCATATAGTTTTACTCAAAATACACCAATAAACAATATATCCTTCGATAGCATAAAACAATTTCCTAGGAATAACGTGAGCAGTAACATAATTACAGCTTCGGTAACTGTGTTTGTTGGATTGTTTCACTCTGTAATACAAATGCTTGGCTCTTTTTGTTTTCTTTTCTCCAATGAGTTGATATTCTCATGATCACAAATAACATGCAAACTAAGGTATCAACTCTAACCACGTTACAGAGACCAAATATTTATCAATTTTCATACATTTGACATTTGTGTTCATGTATCGTATGGAAAACAAAATAGGTTTCAGCATACAGCTCAATGAAACAAACCAAGATTTCGTATAAAACAGAAATCGACAGGATTATATTTGAAATCTGGAAGTCGGTTTGGGAGAGTGAGTAGTTAGAGTACCCGTTCTGTGCCAAAAGATTATGCCTCGAAAGGTGAATTTTTGGTATCAAAGAATGCTACCTGAGGCGTATATAACCTGAAAATCATGCTAAAACCTAAGGTTACATAATTATTATGTAACATAGAAAGGATGCAGGTGTCTAAGGGTTACATAATTTTTATGTATTGGACACCAAAATACATAGTTGCTTTCGGAGAGGCATAGTTCCACGAATTGGTATCAGAGGGCACGTCTGCCTTACGGGAAGTGTGTCATTACAGTTATACGATGCGACACAAGAGGACGCGTTGGTGTGACCAATGTGCAGTTAGTTAACGAACCGCTCATATGCCGCATCAAAAAACTGTGCTGTCACCCCTTCCTCTAAGACAGCCAGGTCTACTTATATTCTTCACGCAAAAATTACGAAATCCTCAAGTAACAGTATCCTTCCTATATCATCTAACAATCAAGCATTTACTAACAATTTAAAGATCATCGTTTAGTATCAAATTATTATAATGAATTAAGATGCGACTTATGGTCAACGCCAATGTCAGGTTTGTCTAGGAGTGAGGTCACTGGAAATCTGCCATCGTAACCCCCTTTTGCAAAGATCATTCAGCTTTATTGTTATATCTGTGTTTTGTATGTAATTTTTTTGCATCTTTTTCTCGTAATGATTAAACAGAGTGTGTTTTAAGTGTCTGCATAAATTGTTTTTTTTTCTCTTTTAACTTCTAGACGGGTGTGTTAAAGTGTGATGCCACTGCTCAGTTTAAAAGGTCAAAAAAGGTGTGTTTGTGTGTAATCAACGGAGTTTAGAGTAAATGCATAATTTGCTCAAGCCAAAACTCACATAGCAAATCAACCAATAATACTAAGAAGCTTTTGATACAAGTTTGTTTGTTTGTTTGTTTTTGAATTTCGTGCAAAGCTACACGAGGGCTATCTACGCTAGCCGTCCCTAATTTAGCAGTGTAAGACTAGAAGAAGGCAATTAATCATCACCACCCACCGCCAACTCTTGGATTACTCTTTTACCAACGAATAGTGGGATTGATCATCACATTATAATGCCCTCACCTGACTATGTCGTGCCCTTCAAAACAAGTCAGGAATAAAGTGTTTCAAAATCGCTGATTGCCCTTTGAGTACGGCAAATGCATCATTAAGAAATGGAATGAGCTTCATACCATCCAGTCTTTACCCACATCAAACTGACCTTCCGTGCTAAGTAGCCAAGCAAGCAGGAAACTGGATACGGGTACAACTGTCACTTTAAATCCAGCAGTAACTTGGAAATATTTGCAAAGATCAGTTTATGCAATGGGAGTCAGTGTTAATACATCAACAATATAATGATCCCTACGCAAAGCTATCAAGTAGCAAGAAAGAAGCCATTACTGTAGCAAAAGGGTTCGTTGTCAGACAAGACAAAAAGTGAGTTTTTCTGTCTAAATTAAAACCATTACGTCTGATGCAAACCTAACACAGCACATCAACCAGTCAACACCATCCCAATTGTTGAGTATGATGATAGTAGCATGACGTTAAAGAGATGCTTTTCATCAGAAGAGACTAGGAAGCTTGTTACCATTGAATTCTTGAGTAAACGAAGAATCTAGAACCGAATAGAAAATTCACATTTCAACTAAACAATGCCCCGAAGCACGAAGTCAAAATCATACTTGAGTGGTTTCAAAAGAAGAAAGTAAATATACTAGAGTGCCTAGTCAAAGTTCTGACTTGATTCTAAAATAAAATTGATAGCGAGACTTTAAGATTACAGTCAATCGAAGATCCCGAAAAACTTGTCAAAATGTGAGCAATTTTTGTGAGGAAGAATGAGCAAGAATCTTTATAGCTAAATGAAGCAGTCTAAGTTTGACAACCAAATTAAGGACAGTAAATCGTTTTAAAGTCTAAACAAATAAAATCACTTTACTTATTTCTGTGCTTTTTATTGCAGCATAATTTTGTTTCGGAGACTTCTTATACCATCTCTACAAGTAACCAACGTTTCCTATTTTCCGTTAAAATTTTACTTATATTTTTCATATTTATGCGATGTCAGTGCAAACGTTCGTTTGTCTCCCGTTTAAAAGTACACACACACCATCAAAGTGAGGAAAGAACAGGGAAATATAATGTCGATGTCAAAGTTAACATCGCAAACAGAATATTCTACATTGGGCTATTAACCATACCATTGTTTACATTTCAAAATTCGACGTATCTTAAAGTATAAAAATGTAGATTTACCTTTGGTTATTGTTGAGCAATTTTTGGCACGAATGAAATTCTCAACAGTTCCTTTTTGCGTCAAACGGTATAAGTCAAGAGCATTGGCTTTTGGTGAAACACAACAAACCTTTTTAGAGTCCATTAAGTAATTTATATTGCTAGATTAACTTAATTTCTTCTCATCTTTAGGATCAGTAATTTTGTTTGTAACAAATAGACTTTATAGTTGTTGGTTTCTTCAATTTTTTTTTAATGAAAATTTGTGTTCACTGAAGATATTCAAATTTTATCATATAGCATTTTTAGGTATTTTATAAATTGATGGAAGCACCCTTTTTGTTTTCTTGTTTTCTAGAATGGTAAAAGAACCAATATGTTAACATGACTGTATATCAGTTTATTCTCTAGCGTATAGTTTGTTTAAGAACGAACTGTATATCACTATTTTCTGGAAAAAGTTTTACAAATAAAATGGGCGTAGTAAAACTGCTATTGCAAATTTCTTAAAAGACGCTAAGGAATACAAAATGATAATTTCAAGTAGGCGACCAAAGAAAATTTTGCTGACATTGAGCAGGAGGATTAGATGGGTTGTCCAGCAAGACACCTGTCGATCGTCGAAACAAATTAACGCCCTTACGGACGCAGAATGCAGCTCAAGAACAATAAAACGGCATCTACGAGAGTAAGGCTTTAAAAGCCGTAAACGTCTTCAAAGGCCACGCCTCCTTCCACACCGCAAAACAGCTCGGTTAAACTTTGCTGAGAAGCACCAAACATGAGACGTAAAAAAGTGGAAGAAGGTTTTGTTCTCTGATGAGAAAAAAATTAACCTGGATGGTCCGGATGGCTTCAAACGTTACTGGCACGATAAGGATATCCCACCGAAGACATTTTCTACACAACACAGTGGATGAGGTTCCATCATGATCTGGGGAGCTTTCTCCTTCGATGGAACAATAGAGCTTCAGGTTATACAGGGGCATCAAACAGCAGCTGGCTACATTGGCATGTTGGAGAAAGCATCCTTATTGACTGAAAACCCTCGCTTGCGTGGAAATGACTGGATCTTTCAGCAGGGTAACGCTGCAATCCACAATGCTCGCAGGACAAAGGACTTTTTCATGACGTGATTCTTTTAGACCGTCCAGCGTGTTCACTCGAACTAAACCCAATTGAAAATGTTTGGAGGTGAATGGTAAGGGAAGTCTATAGGAATTAACGTCAATTTCAAACAGTGCATGATCTTCGTAAAGCCATCTTCACCACTTGGAATAACATTCCAGCCAGCCTTCTGCAAACGCTTATATCGACCATGCCAAAGCAAATGTTTGAAGTTATTCGCAATGACAGCCGTGCAACTCACTACTGAGACCTCTTGTTGGGCACTTCCTACCCTATTCAGAACTTCTTTTTGGTATGGTCTTAAACTTTTGACCAGCCAGTATTTAGGCTAATTTCATAGTGTTCACATTTTCCCTATTAAATGCTAAAAAAGTTTTTTATTTTTATTTTTCCCTTTTCTTATTTTCATTTTTTGAAGCTCTACTTAAATAAGTGGTTGAGTCTAACAACGCAAAATGTTCATTGGCCTTAAGATTTTGGCCAGCAGTGCATATGCTATGATTGTAGCAACGCATTTCAAACAGTCATTTTATAAACTCTGTTACCTTATAACAAGTTATTCAAATGCATTTGTTCAACTTTCCAATTAAAAAAGTATAATATCATTCCAAACAATTATTAAATATATACAGGCTCCATTATGTGACGATCCCATAATAAGTTAAAAGCATGTTACAGCAAATATCTGCTGTAAAAATCTTATAAACGCTGTAAGTGTAATATTGTCGCCAATTTTTATTTTATTCTTTCAAGCCGCATGCTCAATCCCTTTTTTTTGGGGGGGGGAGAGATGGAGGAGGGTTCACCTTTTTCTCGCAGCTAAGGCGTTTTTAATTAGATATCAATACTTTCTGTCATTAAACACCAATAAACCAAACAACAATGAAAGTGACACTCGACAGTAATCAATATTAGCTATAGGACTGGAACCCTATTATTCGGAAATGATCTTTACTTCAGAGAGCCAAAGAGATTTTTTAAAACACACAACAGTGTTAAGAACTTCCTTTATGGTAACTTTATGGAATCTATATTAATAATTTATTGTCATCACCTGCTCGCACTCGTTACAGTAGTATAAAACGTAATTACTTACGCCAATTGCTTAAATTAACATCACGTTACGTTAAATGCTCTTAATTACGAGAATTTCATAACTTTTTTAATAAATTTATATTTAAGCACTGATAATAAATAATGAATAATAGCCATCACCTCTCACGATTATTTTGAAAACTTGAGCTAAGAGTGCTAATCTACTTCGTTTAGCCCAACCAATTCTAAGTTATTTGCACGGTTCTTCATCCTATAATTTTGCTGCTCTAAATTAGCCGTCTTTAATAACAAAAATTAAAAACAGTCCACTTATTGATGAAACTGTGGTAAAACTTTTGAACTGATTACTCTCGTAACTTTTTGCACAGGCATGCGTAAGAATTTTGGCCAAATCTGAGCGATTTTTGTTAAATAACTCTGCACGTGTGGTTTACATTTAGATCAGATGATTTGAAACATAAGTGTACATTGTAAAGATCAATTAATAAGTCAAATTTAAAAAAAAACACGTAAAATTGAGTGTTTTTCTATGAAATACATTTTTCATACTTTCTGTACCAAGAAAAAAAAGAATTTCAATCAAAATTGGAGATTTTATATCTTGTGTATTTCGAAACAGGTTGCTTAAAATTTAATATGCAAAATAACGGTCAAGTAGAGCACATTCATTGAAAACATGCGATAGTTTGGATTAACACAGTCAGAGCTACAAAGAATGGAAAATCGCTAAACTGTCAGTCCTGTTAATAACACGTCCCTTACAGGTTGATTGGACTACCGTGCGTCTTGATTTCTAAAATAACTTCTTTAAATTCTTTTACACGTAAAAATTAAAATGTTAGAATATCTTTTCATACAGGAGAATTATTAAAGTTTACAAAGTTACAACAAAAAATAAACATTTCTTTAACAAAATGTGACCAATGAAAAAATTTTTTATTCCACTTAAAACTATCATGCTTGTCTACACAACCTTTCTGTTTCTCTTCAGTCTATCAAAGAAAACATGGGTATTAGAGAGAAACTTACTCATGCTCAGTTTAAATGGGTTAAATTCTACGTGTTAAGTTTAAAACTGGAAAACTTAAATTACCTATGTCCAAGTGTGGATTTAGAAATAATTTATGCATCCAGGTATACAGTTGCTTCTGTCCTGTTCAATATTGCTTTCTGAAAATTATCTTAAATTTTGTGATGCTTGCTCAAAACTTAAGGAAAGCCTGTCATCAATAAGAATATTAGAAGCTCAACAAAAAATAAACACTTGTCACTATGAAATGAAAGAGATGGAGAAACTCAATGACCCACAAAATCCAAAACACCCTCCCCCAAAAAAAAAGTTGCATATTAATTCTGTTAAACAAATTTTGCTTGTAGAAAATAAGTCTGTTTTAACATATATTAAATTAAAATATTGAGTACCAAATATTTTTTTAAGAAATGGCAAAAATATACAAAATAAGTAACAAATACTTATAATCACACTTTAGATTGAAATATAACTTTGTAGCAATACCAATAATTGGTGTTAATACATGCACAAACTATCTTGGAATAAGCTTATGGCAATGTGAATGGGTTGTTAATAATAATTAGTTTAGTACCTGCATCAAAATCTTTCAGAAATTTTTTAAAGTTTTGTCATTAGACTTCTGGGTAATGTAAAGTATTATAATTTATTTCAACGAATCTTCATTCCCTCAACATACCTAAATCTTACATTATAATAAAAATTCTAAATCAAGTATCTTTTGTTTGCAGTGAAGACAATCCTGTACATGATATTATAAAATAGGAATTAAAATAAGTATGAATAGAATATAGAAAGTTTATTGTCCTTTAGATGACAAGCATCCATGATGTCAGTTTTGTCTGAAAGGTATTAAGGGTTCAAACACTAACATTATCTAGAGATGATACTGTACAAAATTTCAAATGAAATATAAATAAAAGTGGAAAAGAAACATGTCAATAGTGTATGCAAGGACAGAAGTGGTGTACTATGTTTTAGATCTGAAAGTGACATGTAGACACTGAAACATTGAAAAGGGTTCAAAGGAGAAAAGAGGACAATTTAAATGGAAAAATTGTCATAAAAAAGACAGGTTTAGATCTCTGAACATGTTTTTTTCTTGAGAAAAACATTACAGGGAAACTGAATTTGACTGATGTGTTTTAAACCAGGGGATAATACAGGATACAGCTAGGAAGTTACTGCTTTTAACTGCACAGTCTCTGGAACCATATTTCAAAAGAATCATAAAAAAGTTATCAGTGATGTCGAGAAAACCCACTTGTAGAGAAATATATATGTAAAATCGGCTCGTTTGGGTTGAAAAAATATTTTACGTAGAAGAGCGAACAACGTTTCGACCTTCTTCGGTCATCGTCAGGTTCACAAAGAAAGAAAGAGGTAACTGATCGGAAGCTGACCACATGTTTGGAAGGGGTTGTGTAACTGAGTGTTGGAATGTAGAGGGCGGTGTTAGATGTTTGAATATATAATTTTATATTATTTATTTTATTATATTTAATATAAGTATCAACCAACAAAAGTAAATATATCTCACGAATCAAAAAATCACGAAACCATATACTGCTGCATACCATATATTCCCGGCATCAGCAGACAAATAACCAACATTTGGCAAACACTAGTAACAAAATATGACATTCCAGTTAATACCAAATTTAATCAAAAAACCAGGAACAAAACTATGTAAAAACTACACTGACTAACAGAAACCAACATTATTTATAAAATACAATGTAATAACTGCCACGACTTCTATATTGGAGAAACAAGTAGAAAAACGGAATCCATATTCAAAGAACATGAAAAGTCACCTTCACATGTTTTCGAACACTACAAGTCAAATAAGCACAACATAACCACAGAAAACACTCAAATACTAAATAAAGAAACAAACATAAACGCAAAATTAAAGAAGCCTTACTTATACAACAACTTAAACCCAAAATAAACCAATACAAAGGAACACCTTTATACCTATATTAAAAATAATATAATAAATAATATAAAATTATATATTCAAACATCTAACACCGCCCTCTACATTCCGACACTCAGTTACACAACCCTTTTCAAACATGTGGTCAGCTTCCGGTCAGTTACCTCTTTCTTTCTTTGTGAACCTGACGATGACAGAAGAAGGTCGAAACGTTGTTCGCTCTTTTATGTAAAATATTTTCTCAACCCAAACGAGCCGATTTTACATATATATATAAAAGGTTATACTATACATCAAAACAATAACAAGTAAAAATAAAAATAATCAAAACAAATGAAAATTTTACTTAGATGTTATTCTATATCACATCCTTTGGTAGTTTGTCTTACCTCAAAACTCATCTGACTAAAAGTGTGTATTAGTTGTTTTTTTATCAAAAGTTTTTTTTCCACTTCAAGCACTTCCCAATATTCAACACTGCAATTGAATTTTCTTCATTATCCTCTAAAGATTATTAATGGAAAAAAATAATACTCATTCATTATATTTTTCATATTTATTGGTGAGAATGGTATAATTGGAGCACATTGTAAAGTTTGGGACAATAAGAGCTGTTATCTTCAGCTTCAACAGTATTACTTTTCTAACGAGGTGATTGGTCTTTGAATGTTATAGATGCAATACATTTATTGTGGTTTAATTTACTTAACTATTAAGAACTGGCTTTGAGACTGTTTCTTTTTTTTTAAATTAGTAAAGTTTAGTGGAGACTGAACAGCCATAATGGACCAACAGAAACCTTGTTGTCTTTAATGTTGTATGATAGAGCCAGTAAAGGATCAAAAATACTTTTATTAACATTAAAATAGCATATTATAGGAAGAAGAATTACTATTAAAGCTTTTTCTTAATAAGATATATTTTACTTGATTTTCAGTTAGAAGTAGTGTGAAGAAAAAGTGTTAATAGGCTAACTTCCAAATAAATATTCACTAAATGTCTGGAATGTTAAACGTACGTACTCCATCTATTCGTAATCAATAGGCCTGGAATGGTTAGGTGGTTGGGGTACTTGATTCACAATCTGGGGATCGCGGATTTAAATGTCTTCCACCAAATATGCTCTCTCTTTCAGCCATGGGGGCGTTATTATATCACGTTCAATCCTACTATTCGTTGGTAAAAGAGTAGCCTAAGAGTTAGCGGTGGGTGATGATAACTAGTTGCCTTCTCTCTAGTCTTACACTGGTAAATTAAAGATGGTTAGCGCAGATACCTTTCATGTAGCTTTGCGCGAAACTCAAAACAACAATCATAATTAAATTTGAGCGTTTAAAAAAACTTCTGTAAAACTAAACATGATACAATTTCTATTCACATCTCCAGATCTAGATATATATTGTGGTATATGATCCTTCAATTACTCTCCTAATCATTAAATTATAAAACGATTAATTAATTGTTTAAACATAAAACCCAACTCATAATGAAAATCCAAGACCCTGAACTGTTATTAAGCACAAAGCTACACAATGGGTTATCTATTTGCGCTGCACTCATCACACGTACAAAAACCAAGGGCCCGGCATGGCCAAGCGTGTTAAGGCGTGCGACTCGTAATCTGAGGGTCGCGGGTTCGCATCCCCTTCGCGCCAAACATGCTCGCCCTTTCAGCCATGGAGGCGTCATAATGTTACGGTCAATCTCACTATTCGTTGGTAAAAGAGTAGCCCAAGAGTTGGCGGTGGGTGGTGATGACAAGCTGCCTTCCCTCTCGTCTTACACTCCTAAATTAGGGACGGCTAGCGCAGATAGCCCTCCAGTAGCTTTGTACGAAATTCAAAAACAAACAAACAAAACAAAAACCAAGTTTTTAACTTTAAAGGTTACGGCTAAGCCTTTTTGGTGGTAGAGATTTTAGAAACATCTATGAACATAAATAGTTTAACTACTGTTGATTTATATACCATACAGGTTGTGACTGAGGACCTAAAAGACCAGATAATTTGGTTCCTTTGCGTAGTTTGAACTTTACTCGTGCCTATTAGCTGCACTTTTGTAATATCTGTATAAATAACAGTATATGTTTTCGATATCACTTTTTAGCATATGTTTCTTTAGTTAATATGGACATGACGATCCCTGTACATTTAAAAAGGGAGAATTTAACTAATGAAGCAAAATAACATCGTGAGTATTAATTTTAGACATAATTAATACAGAACAGATTCATGTCTTCCATGATGGCGCTTCGACTTGTTTGTGTTTTCAATGATTCAGTTTTAACTTTGTTGCTGTTTTTACGATCTAACTACACTTTGTATATGAGTCAAGATAAGGTTTCACCTTGTATTGTTTCAGTGCTTTAAGGTAGCACTCGAACTAACATGAAAGTTATCAAACCACAATAAAAAAAGGGTTCGTAAAAATGTGTATGCGATGAATGAATATGTGTGACTCGAACCAACAAAAAAGAAACTGACACAAATGCAGGTTTTCCATCTACAAGGTGTAAAAACGGCACGTGAACATTAATGAGTGTCCTGACTAGTGCTTCTTTATCTTTTACTGTTTTGTAGTGAAGTAATGACACTAAATTTGAACAACAAATACCTAAACAATAATAGAGAGAACGAGCTTCACTTAAAGTTATATGCGCTTTTCAGTGGCCCAAATATATGTCTCCGGACTTAAACGTTAGAAACCGTGTTTCGATATCCCGTAGTAAGCAAATTACTAATAAACCATTGTGTAGCTTTGTGCTTATCTTCAACTAAACAAACACTAAATTTATATGTAATCCTATGCTCCTTTATGACTCCCAAAATGTTTTGTCATCAGGTGAGCTTCATTGAAAAAAAGAGAATAAGAGTTTCCAATGTCTCTATCGTCATATTCAACCAACGTGTTAGGCAAGTCAGCCAGTTGAGATAAAATAGAAGTACTCATGATTATGCCTACATGTAATAAAATAAATACGAAAAGAAATTTCACCTTCAGTTAATTGCTTTAAAACTAATTTTTACTGTTTAAATACTCAAATAATTTATTAACATGTCAAAAGTCCAAGAAAATCTGAGGCGAGGAATATTTATTTTTACTCTAAGTTTGTTTGTTTGGGAATTTCGCACAAAGCTACTCGAGGGCTATCTGTGCTAGCCGTCCCTAATTTAACAGTGTAAGACTAGAGAGAAGACAGCTAGTCATCACCACCCACCGCCAACTCTTGGGCTACTCTTTTACCAACGAATAGTGGGATTGACCGTCACATTATAACGCCCCCACGGCTGAGAGGGCGAGCATATTTGGCGCGACTCGGGCGCGAACCCGCGACTCTCAGATTACGAAGCGCACGCCTTAGGCAATGCTAAGCCCTTTACTCTACGGATAATAACAATAAATTTATGGACTCACAACACTAAAATCTGAAGTTCGCCTTCTCGAGGTCGACCCAACAGATAATCTAATGTGCCTTTGCCTTAAAACAAACAAAAAACAAAATATACAACAAAAATGAGAATAAAAATAACATGTAAATTATTATTTATCTTTTATACGGATATAGTCAATTGAATAAATCTGAAAAGAACTAACAAATTTCATTTGTAAACATGCTTTTATGTTAAATTAAAAAATGTTTTCCTTGAACACTTTCATGAAACGAGTTATAATATTGCATATGATTTTAAAATAATAAAAACAACCAATGACAAAATTAACAAAAGAACAACTTTAACAACAACCAGAAAAACGTTAACAGAAGCAGTAATAATCGCTGCAATAAACACAACAAAGTAAAAGGGAGCCCCCCCCCAGTGGCTCAGCGATATGTCTGCGGACTTACAACGTTAAAAACCGGGTTTCGATACCCATGGTGGGCAGAGCCCAGATAGCCCATTGTGTATCTTTCTGTTTAATTCAAAACAGCAACAGTAAAATGGAATTTAAAATCAATCTCACATCCGTAAAATAGATTTTAAACTCGTTTTTGAGTAAGGGAATAGGTACCTTTAATTCTTGACCTGAACTGCGGACACACATTACTGGGTATTTAAAGTCACACTAAACCATTATCACTGATGAACATTAAAGAGAATGTGAATGCTAGAAAGTAAATGAATGCAATGGTGCAACCAAGTCAAACTCTCTCTTTCCTTCCACTTTCGTTCGGATCCCAGTCGCGCCAAGCATGCTCGCCCTTTCAGCGGTGGGGGCGTCATAATGTACGATCAATCCCACTATTCGTTGGTAAAGGAGTAGCCCAAGAGTTGGCGGTGGGTGGTGATAGCTAGCGGCCTTCCCTCTAGTCTTATACTGCTAAATTATGGATGGCTTGTGCATGTAGCCCTCGTGTAGCTTTGCGCGAAATTCAAAGTCAAACACCCAAACCCTCCACTTTTACTGACCCATAATATGCATGATATTTATTAAATAGACAAAGACCACATTATCTCAAAAAACATTTTGGTTAGCACTTGGACAATAGAAAAAATCATCTTTAAATAAAATACTGTTTCTATTAGAGAAATTAGAAACATATAGAATTAAGTAAATGCTATCACGACGCTATCTACCGCATATTTCCCATTATATGTGCTAATTCGCACTGTTTGCCTAATGTTGAAGGTTTTAAGGGTCATGAAATCCTTGACAAAGTATTAAGGATTGCAAATTCATTGGAGGCATGAACTTCAAAAAGATCTTTGATACTCAATGAGGAAAGACCAATCCACTCGATCTTATGCCAGTTAACGCCTAATTTGTCTAATGGAAATAATTTCTGTATTATTTATAAGTTTACATGAATTTCAACTTGGTTTGGATTTGCTTGGAACTACAGTTACGACAGAAAGTGTTCGTATCCCTGCGTCGTGAGTAGTGTTTTCCTCATAACTTAAAAAGTATCATGATTGGGATAATGAACGTACAGTATAATTATACATATTATACTAACACACATCTACCTAAACTTTTATGTAAATTGAACGACAAATAAACTGTTTATAAACAAATAACCAAACATAGGAGGGGCAGAAAGTGTTTGTGCGTCGACTTTAATGGTCAGTTGTGTAGCCTTTCAGGTAAATTACTTGGCGCAATCTCTCCTCATAGCAATCCATTATCGTTTGACAGTATTCGACTGGTATTTTCTTCCATTCTTCTTCACAGAAGGCCTCTAACTCTTGCAAGTTTTTCGGATGACGCTGATGAACCCTGGTCTTCAACTCATGGCAAACGATTTCAATTGGGTTGAGATCGAGTGAGTGCGATGGCCACTCCAGAACATTTATATGGTTCCTCTGCAACCAGGATTGCTCATATTTCGATGTGTGCTTAGGGTCATTGTCATGTTGGAAAATCCAACGATGCCCAAGCTGCAAGTTCCGAGCATCATTCTTGATATAAGTGCCTAATATATCAACATACTTTTCTTTTTTCATGATTCCATTGACGCGGTGAAGACTGCCTACACCAGAAGAGCTGAAGGAACCCCATAGCATGATCGAACCACCTCCGTGTTTATCTGAAGGGATGGTGTTCTTTGGAAGATTTCGTTTCCCTTCTTACAGAAAATATAGCGAACACCATTGTGGCCGAAAAGCTCGATTTTAGTCTTGTATGACCAAAGAATACTCTTCCAATAGGTAAAGGGTGTATCTACATGCTCTTTTGCATACCTCAATCGTGCTTCTAAATGAACAGGCTTTAAATATGGAGTTCTACGAGGACGGCATGCTTTGAACCCAGAACAGCGTAACATGTTCATAACTGTAGAGGTGCTTACTTCAACCCCAGTTTCTTTGACCAGTTTCTGTAGCTCATTACGTGTTAAACGAGGGTTCTTACTAACTTCTCTGAGAACTTTCCTCTTGGTTCTCTCTGGAATTTTGGTGGGGCGTCCGGAACGAGGGAGGTTAGCAGTTGATCCTGTAAGCTTAAACTTAACAATTATGCTTTGAAAAGTAGATTTCGGCACATTAAGTTGTGTAGCGATACCGGAAACAGACACACGAGATTTGTATTTTATAATAATTTAGTTTTTCAAATCACTGGACAGTTGTTTCCTGTTCGCCATGATTACCAAGCAGATAATGACGGAGACAGCGCTAAATTGCCGGAAGTAAATTTTTTGCTGGCTAAATTCCAATAATTATGAACCCAGTGTCTAGTTCTGAAATTGTATAATAAAGTTTATTCGCCAAACTAAACAAAATTTTTACGGGAATACTAGTTTTTTCACACGTTCTGAACTGTACGAACACTTTCTGCTCCTCCTATTTTTGGTTATTTGTTTATAAACAGTTTATTTGTCGTTTAATTTAAATAAAAATTTATGCAGATGTGTGTTATTATAATATTTATAATATAAACCATACTTCTATTAGCCTAATCGTGATACTTTTATGTTATGAGGAAAAAAACTACTCACGACGTATTCACATCGTTGCACTGTAATGTGATAGCTGTGAACAAGACACAAACTTTCCAAGGTCGGGATATGAATGTTTCAATTATACCAAACTTCATAAGAAATTGACAATCTGTTTCCATGAAGACTAAACATCGGCTTTTCCATCCATGTTAGTAATAACAATATTATCTTTAAAATGTTCTTTCAACTTTCTTGTCGAAGTAAAAGCTGAACATAGACATTAGTCTCTGTGTAACTATCAATTTCTAAAAAAAAGCAGCGAATATTTGTTAGTGGTTCATCAGTGGGAAAACATTTGAGTGTTTATTCTCCATGTTTGAAGTTCATGTTACATACGTTATGGTAAATAGCATCCACAGCCCGACACTTTCTGGTCTACTCAATTCTGAATTTTACAGTCAATGCACAATTATCAAGTCTCTCGTTACTTATCTTTAAAATAGTGTCTTGATTTTTAAAAATGAAAACATCAATTAATCGTTCACAAACTTGTTTAACTTGCAATGTTGGTGTCTGGTCACATACTAAACACTGCTATGTACCTCAGAACGGCTGGTATGGGTATTAACACTTTTATTAATAAGTAGAGAACAACATTTCAACCTTCCTAGGTCATCTTCAGGTTAACAAAGAAAGAGTTTGCTACTGGCCATTGCCAGACACGTCTTAGGGATTGTAGCGGGCACTGAAGTTGGATGTGAGGTTGTTAATTAGTATAGGTATAAAGGTGTTTTTTTTTATATTGGTTTAATTTTGGTTTTGGTTGTTTTATAAGTAGGGCTTCTTTGATATTGTGTGTGTATATATTTGTTTCGCTACTTAGCATCTGGGTGTTTTCTATGGTTATGTTGTGGTAATTTGGTTTGCTGTGTTCAAAAACGTGTGGAAGTGTTTTTTTGTGTTCTATAAATCTGGTTTCCATTTTTCTGCTTGTGTCTCCAATATAGAAGTCGTTCCAATTGTTGCATTGTATTTTATAAATTATGTTGGTGTTGTGTTTGTCAGTGTAATTTTTAAATAGTATGGACTTTAGTTTTGCATCTGGTTTTCGAATAAATCTGGTGTTTACTGGAAAGTTGTGTTTTGTTATACGTTTTTTCGCTGATGTCTGGAACATATGGTATGCAGCAGTGTAAGGTTTTGTACTCTGTTGTATCTTGGGATATGTTGTTAGTCCAAGTGTATGAATATAATTTTTTCCACTATTTTTAAATAAATTTAAAAGTTAAATTTAAAGTTAAAAGAATCTTTGAAAAAGAAGCCGGCTGATGTTACATATTTATAAAATGCCCATGCTATATATTTACGGAGGTTGTAGTTGTATGATTCATAGGTCGACATTATGAGTCGTAATAGACAATCGAGTTTGTGAGGTTTGGTGGTGCGAGCCGGTCATTCGTAGATAAGAATAAATGTTTTCTGATATTGTGTTGGTTTGGTCATTTGTAAGAGTATTTTGTTCATTTGTTTTTTATGTGTTTCAGTTGGATTTGTGTTTATTAGTTTAAATTTGTTTGTATCTGATAAGATGTTGTTTATTTTTTGAATGAATTCATTTGTGTTCATTATAACTATAGCATTGCCTTTATCTACTTTTAGAATTTTGATGTTGTTGTCTTGTTTTAAGTTGTTTATAGAAACAATATCTTTTCGTGTGAGGTTTGTTTTTAGTTTTCTTTTCTGTGAATTTATGTTGATGGTTTTGTGTGAAAATTCTTTGAAAAAGTTGTTTAAGATACCGTTTTGAGGTGTTTCAGGGAAATAGATGTTTTCAGTTCTACTTGGAAAGATGAGTTGTTGGTTGTCGATGGAATTGTTGTCAAAGTTGTCTTCCTTCTGATTGTTGTTTTCCGTTGTTGTATTGAAGTTTTCAGTTTGTGTAGAGTGGATCACCAGTCTTCTATCTTGGTCTTCCAGGCAAACTTTCATTTCGATGGATGGAATATTTCTAGGTGTTACTGCGAAGCCGAGTCCTTTGTTGAGTAGATGTATCTCATCATTGCTTAATTGTCGGTTGGATCTGTTAATTACGAGATTTGTTGGTGGTTCGTTGTGTTGGCATCCTCTTTGTTGTTGGTACTTTAATTTTTCAACCACGTTAAATCGATTCACCCCAACATTAAGGTCTTCGTATAATGGTTTATATACCGTTTTCAATGTTCTGCATTGATTGTGTCTTCTCTTTCTGTACTAACTCTATATAGCTGGCGCGGCATGCCCAGGTGGTTAACTTGACTTGTAATCCGAGGGTCGCGAATTCGGATCTTCGTCATACCAAACATGCTCGTCCTTTCAGCCGTGGGAGCGTTATAATGTTAAAGTCAATCCAACTAATAGTTGATAAAAGAGTAGCCTAAGAGTTAGCTGTGGGTGGTTGTGACTAGTTGCCTTCCCTTTAGTCTTACACTGCTAAACTAGGGACGGCTAGCACAGATAGCCCTCGAGTAGCTTTGCGCGAAATTCAAAAATAAACAAACAAACTATATACCCTACCCCCTCCAGTGGAATGTCTGTGGACTTACAATTTAGGTAAATTCAATAACACTGTTATTTTTAGAGAAAAATATTTAAAAAAATTTAAGTTTTAAAATTCTATGGGAATTATTCACGTTTCCTGTTGCTACTTATTGTATATAACAGGAATTAAGTGCAAATACCAATATCAGTTGGTGAAATCAAAGATCACAGTAAGACGATGGTTTTAGATAATTCTAAACTTTAATGGTAGATACTTTTGTGCAGAAATTCATGCCTATACTTTAGTTTGAACGTGAGGCGATTAGAAGTGAAATTGAGTCTAACTGCTTGGTATTCGCATTATAGGTAACTTATCATGCTTAAATTAGAATCTATTACTGAAGCTCAGATGTATAGGACAGCATTTAGACACTAGATGGGGTTCAATCGCTTTTTCTTTCAGTTATGGCAATATATCTGCGCTAGCCGTCCTTAATTTTGCAGTGTAAGACTAGAGGGAAGGCAGCTAGTCATCACCACCCACCGCCAACTCTTAGGCTACTCTTTTACCAACGAATAGTGGGATTGACCATAACATTATAACGTCCCCACGGCTGAAAGGACGAGCATGTTTGGCGCGACGGGGATTCGAATCCGCGACCCTCAGGTTACGAGTCGCACGCCTTAACCCACCTAGCCATGGAAAAAATCTATTCATATACCTAACTATTTTGCAACATTATTGGCAGGAAGTTTCCATAATTCATATTTTCTACATTAAATTAACTTTCAGGAAGCACAAGTATATTAAAAAATAACTTAAAATTATTCTCGAAATGAGATATTTCAATTCTCTAATAATTCCAATGAATTTTATGTACAATAGAAACTGCTAACAACAAAAGTTGTGAACTACCTAAATGCTCTCATAAAAGAACAAAATTCTTGAATATCAGGAAGCGACTCATAAAAGTTTAGCACGTTATACAAAACAATTTTTGGGTGCTCATCACTCGTTGCAGTTAATGTCCCTACGTCTGATTATATCTGACGGAATAGACCTGTAACGTGGTTTCCAGTACAAAAGCTTCGTCGTAAGCCTATCATAACAAAAGTACACTACTGCTCCCTGCAGGCTTTCCATAATACATCAGCAGCCTTGTGCAAATTAATTGAAACAAGACGAAAAATTACGATTATTTTCAATTTTTTGCGTTTTATTTCTGAGAATCCAAACATCACAAATTAATACATGATACGACTGCCTTTATTTTTTAGAAGATCATTAATCCGCTTAGGCATCGAGTCCGCGAGTTGACTGCAATCTTTACTAATTTTTGGATCGCGGTACCACACCTCAATTATGGCCTCAATTAGCTTATCATTCGTAGTACAGTCTTTTCCCCGAAGTCTTTCTTTACAAATCGCCCAAAGATTTTCAATAGGATTTAAGTCCGGAGAGTTTCCAGACCAGTCCAGCAGCTTTATTCATGTTGTACTCATAGAATTCTTCACAAGTTTCGATGTGTGGCACGGAGCCAGATCTTGCTGAAAAATGCCAGATTCATCTAAAAATCTCTTTTTCAATTCTTGAACGACTCTTCTCTGCAAAACTTCGATGTATTATGGTCCTCGCATCATACTTTCTACGATATGTAAGCCTCCGACGCCATAGTAGCTGAAAGAGCCCCAAAACATCTTCTTCAAGGGATGTTTTACAAACTGATTGATGTGAAATTCTCAAAGTTTCTCACCTGGAGATCTGTGAACATGCAGACTTCTTTGATCCTGTACGAAGAAATTAGTCTCGTCACTGAATAACATCTTCCTCCATTGTTCTTGCATTCAGATCTTGTATTTTAGACCCCATTGATACAGTTTTTTTTTCATTGAGTTGGTAAGAAGTTGTTTTTTGACTGGTCTCCTTGCTCTTCGACCGACATCAAGAAACCTACGACGAACCGTTGAAGAGCTGACTTTTATTCCTTTGACCTACAAATCTCTTTTTGTGTGAAAAAATGACTATTAATGGAAATCAGCGGGTCCAGCGAGCCTACATCGGCCGCCATGTTGAAAATATTATAAAATGGCCATTTGTTTCAATTAATTTGTACAAGGGTGTAATATACGAGAACGATGATTTCTCAACATTCATGTCAGCAAGCCAAGAAATTCATAGCGCATGGAATATCACGAATACTCGTTTCATCTTACAGTTGATTGATGTGTGTGACGGATGAGCGGATTTATCACGAAAGCAACTTTTGTATCCATGACTTGTGGTGGTTCCAGATTTAAATGTTTCTTAATTGTGTTGCATATTACTGCTTGGGGCAATCGAAAGGTTTCGGTCATTTACCTAGATTTCATGAATTCTCATATGTAAAAAGACGTTGCACTTTTACTATCACGGCTGAGGAACAGTCTGTATTACTTTGTTTTCTAATTCTAAAACCGGTCTAATCTCTATGGTCTCAATAAATAATATTTTACGTCAGAAACCCATCTTTATGATTTAAATGTATGAGCATTTTACGTCGGAAATTTAGTTTTCTAACCTGAATGTAAAATCCTTCCAAAAAGTAGTGTTTTTCGTAGTGTAACACTACCGATGAAACATCAAACAATACCAAATATTTAATTCTGATGTACATTCCGTTCCACCATGACTTTATCTCAGTGTGGTCAGATCCGAATTAAAACACAGAATATATAGCCCATAAAATATATTTGAACAAGATAGGGATATGATAAGTTCGAGATAAATTAGACTCATAATAGTCAATAATACACTATTTTAGTCACGCACAGGTCTTAGTGAGGTATCCCACAAGTCATGAGGTTAAATATTTTAAGTGCATATCTACATAGTTAATCCAAACCATTCCAAGTCAGTTCAGATTTCTGTATTACCTGTTAAAATAATCTACTTTCATAAAACATTCATATAGAAACCAGAGACGGGATCTCAAGACCAACCACAAGATCAAATTACGAGATCTCAGTCTTGATTTCAGTTGACCGGTTTGGTCTCGATACTATCTTTACGTAGTTGCAAGTAGCTACGCACCTTGATTTTATTTACTAAAACATTCAGTCTTTTGGTAATATGAATGTTTTGTGGTTGGCGTTCTGTACCCGAACAATGGTTTGGTTTTGTAGGCGGATAATTACCCTGGATCGAAAGAAAGAAATGTACCTTAAGGAATCGTATTATTGATGCTATTTTGAAAAAAGCTGTACAATAGCTTAATCGAAGTGAAAACTCGCAACCTCTTTAGAAGAATGTTTGTTAGTTTGTTTGTTTTTTAGTTTGTATGCAAACACCGATAACAATCTCAGCTTACAACAGTATGTTTTCTTGTTTTGTCAGCTTTTAAAATTCTTTTATTACTATTAGGAGGGCAAAATAGTTGTAGAAGTTTAGAAAAAGTCACCTTTTCTAAATTTCTTTCCTGTTTTTGAAAAGATATTCGGCATCCCTTTGACAAAAATGGTAGTAGTAAGAGGGTTAAGCAGGAACCGTTCATGAGACCATGTAGAACAAAAAATGTTATCGAGATCACCGAGATTTCTTTCATCTTTATCAGGAATAACGATAACGGTTCATAATAAGAATCGCAAGGAATAGCACAAAACCCTAATAGAACGTTGGGGCGAAAATCACATTAAACAGTAAAGATGCAGTTCAAATAATACTTTTAAACCTTTAGTATTATTTACTAACGCTGAACACATCTAAAAATGCACAAAAATACACGAATGTTAGATTTACAAAGAAAAAAAAAGGAAAATGTTCAAAACGGTCCGTTTGTAATTCTTCTTACCATTTTTCTTTTGTCAGCTTGCAACAGAAAACAGATTGATATATTACACCCAAACCTTTTGTAGGATACTAAACAAGGTACTGTGAAGGTCATGAAGATATTAAAAAGTCGATCTGTTTCTTCTATATACTTAAAATAAGCTAACAAACAAAAATCTCAAAATGTAATTCTAGGTAACAGCATGGAGCCAAAATAGGGGTCTTTAGTTTGAGTAAACAATGTCTACAAAATCTCCAACCCTGTTTGCTTACTTTTTACGATCTCTGTTTGTAGGTTTTTAAATTTTCAATTTTTTATTGATCTTGTTGTTTTAAAGATAGAATGGCAATTTGCAAAAAACAGATATTATTCTTGATAATGTACAAACAAATGCCAAACCAGTAGAAATAACACTAATGTTTAAATTGCAATGCATAAATAAATATTTAATTGACATGTTATTAGATATGAACATATATATATTTTTGAATTAATAATTATTGATATTTAACATTTAATAATAATTAAACCCATTTCAATAAGAGTACAATTCTGGCATTACTAAATATCTGATAGACATTAATCTTCAATCATTTATTGGAGTTAGTATTATATTTTGTCATCAAAATCAAGATCAACATTATAAAAGCAATCCGTGATGACGAGAAACCCACTTGCAGATAAAATTATATGTATAAAAACGGCTGGTATGAATAGAGAAGGCACTATGTAGAGGAGCGAACACCTCGTCGTTATCTCCTCTACATAGTGCCTTCTCTATCCATACCAGCCGTTTTTTCACATATAATTATGAAAGCAAACAAAACTTAGGATGAATGATAAAAGGATAAACCAATACATTTTCTCTGAGGTAACAGTTCAGCAAACGAACAAAAGTATAGAATAATTACAAAGCTAACGTTTCCCTAGAAAGAATATTACAGTACATAAAAAGAAAACAATGTGATTCTCATAAAAGAAGATATTATTATATTAGATACCAAAGTTCTTCCGAAATATAAATTAACGGTATTTAAAAGTGACGCTTGAAGATTTTTTCGGCTTTAAAATATATTAATTTCCAAAAATCATTCTTCGTGAATGGCGATGTTTTCCTTATCTTAAGTTGACAATGAATTTAAGAAAATTTCAAAGTCGGATACAACACTATTTCTGCTCTTTCAAGATGCCCTCTATATTATTAATTTACACTCTCCAGTGAAAGAAAGCGGAAAGAACCCACATGCTATAAACTTATACACATAGTGAAGATGAGCTAGGATTGATATATTAGTTCTAATAGTGTTTCTTTTAGTTTGATTTTAAAGTGTGTTTCAATGTAACACATAGCAGAGTGTTTATTCTACAATTATTTTAAGTCCTAGAAGCAGATAATGGCTCATTCTTCAGATAACTCAGTGTGACTTCCACTCGATACTTTGTTTTGGTTAACTGTATCATAACTTCAGTTTGTTTTTTGATCAGATCCTGAAAATATAAAACAGCGGTGTCCAACAGTTTTTTTTTTATATAACCGCCAAAATTGTAGAGAATGTGTTAGCATTTTTGTCACTTGACTAGAAAACATTAACTTGTGTTTTTATAAATACAGAAGGGAAGAAAATACACAGAAATGTTTTAAACTATTTATTCATAAAATTTAAAATGTGATTGAAAGTCGGTGATAGGAGTAAAACACTAATTCGTCACAAGTCAATAGCCATTTCACTATACGTGGCGACTTTATTGAACGCCGTAGATATAAAATATACAATCAATAATAGTACACGATTGGGTATCCTGCTAGCATTCCTGCGAATTTTGGTTAAACTAGGGAAAATATAGTTTTAAACAAATAACGCTGAAGGTTTTCTGAAAATTACTATTGCTAATGTTTTTCAGTATGTTCGTAACCTGTTTTTAGTTAAACACAAAACTACACAATGTAGTAGCTATGCTGCTCTCACCAACGTTATCAAAATCTGTTTTTTATAGTATTATAAGTCCTTAGTCTTAAAGCTGAGACACTGGAGGGCGTACCTAAATATACTTTTATAGAGACTCATCCAAGCTGTATTTTGAGTTTAATTATGTTACACGGTGGTGCTACGTCTCATGTGATTAAGTGGATAGTTCCTCCACCAAATCAAGAATTGGGAAAGGTGCTAGTTTGTTTCGTCATAAGAGCATGTGAATAAAAAAAGAGGGGAATGTATTTTGAAACCTGCGTTATACCAACGACAGTGTGAAATATATTGACAGTTATTAATTATAAAATACATAGTAAATGTTCTAGTTGAGAAATGCACTGTGAATTTTTTTAAAGGTTTAATAGTTGCAAGTTTGTGAAATTAAAAAACGAATATGGGAGTATTTTGTTAACCGATAATTTTAACGATAGAAGGCGGGGTGGGAGGATATTTTATAATACGAAACAAGTGATAGTACTAGAAACCATACTTAAGTTTTACCGGGAAAGTATAGTCAAACCATATATTAGTGGAATCATGACATGTCGTTCATGTTGTCTGTTTTATATCAAGCGTAGGTGTGTTTTTGAAAAAGAATAAACGGTACAAATACTGAAATAGTAAAAGTAAAAAAAAAAAAAAAACACGTTAAATTACAATTACTTCTCGATGTTTAAGAACATTGCTATTGTAGTTAAGCTGTGAAATTTATGTAAAGTATGTGTAAATTAATTTGGAACTGATACTTAATTAAAAATACTAATATATGTAGCTGTATAGTGTTAAGAACATAGTTTTATCTATAGTGCTAGGTTGTATATAATTATAATGTACAAAGAAGAAAAAATATTTAAGAAAACTGGTAATGATGTCATTTAATTACAATTTTTTAAATTATTCTCTAACACTAGATCTCGAAATTAGAGTATCATTTCAGTGAGAGGTATTTTTAACTAATGATTTATATAAGTGATATAAACATGACTTGATGTTCTTCCTATACTTGTGATTAAAGAAAAGTGTAATTTCAAGTGTTGTGAATAATTATCCATTTGGAAATTTATGTTGACATTTGAAAATTTTAAAGGAGATTCAAACTATGCATATTAGTTGTGGTCAATTAATTTGATTCAAGATATAAAAACCTGTTGAATAATTTGAAAAATCAAAACGGAGAATGAAATCATATTTGAAGTCGTGTCTCAGTAGTTTCACAAGAAATAACTTATCACAATATGGGTTGTATAGTTGGTGCAATAAATAAATTTGTTGACAAGTATATATAGTCAATGCTAATGAATAGTTTATTGTCAATTTCAGAATTTACGTTGGAGCTTACTGCAAACGTCAAAACTGAATGATGGGGTCCACATACTCATTAGCTTTTAAAGTTTTTCCAGACTGTTCACACTCAAGATTGTCTGTGAGCTCATGACTTTGTTTCAACAAAGTACCTGTTAACAAATAAGTCACACAGAAACAGTTTGAGTGAATACAATACCATATCAGTGTTGCAGTTCATTTCATTTGCATACTCAGAGTTATAAAAAAAACAACACCTATTTGCTTCATCTTATAACCAGTAACTGATATAATTTAATGTGTATTTACAATCATGTAGTGTTTTATCTGTTGAACCTGTTGTGTTTTTATCTAGAAATTGATAATTCATAGCACAGTTACTGTTGCTAACTTTCAGATGTGTGTGCTTTTGATGTAATACATTTATACTGTTGTTTAAAACATGTACTTAGCAGTGGTATGCAATCAGTTTTGTAGAAAGTGTATTTGAATATTTAAAGGTATTTAGATATAAGTCCTAGGATAAGGTTTTGGTATTTTTTGTATATTTAATCTTATGAATTAAGCCTACTTTATTATTTTTTCAAAGTATATGAATTCAAATAATAGATTTCACAAAAAAATTATATACTTTTCATTCAGAAGTACAGTAGTAAAATATTACTCTAGTAATAACAAGCTTAATGTGGTAAATAATAATAATTTTCAAACAGTTGTTTTTTTTAGTTGTAAGACTAATACTTTGTTCTGAAGAAGTACATTTAGAAGTTTATTTGAATTAGTGCCTAGCCGTGTTTCTGGTCATTAATTCACTTGTTCATGCATATTGACATTTTTTCTTGGGCTGTTCTAGCATGAACACCTGAAAGGTGGGAAAGGAAAAAATATTATTTTGTGAAAATGATTTGAATAATACCAGTGATTATATGCACACATATATCTACACAACTGACATGTAAGGGAAGTGCTGAGCAAAATATTTATATTCTCTTTATATTTCTGTATATAAAAATGTAAATGTAAAAATATTAATTACCTTTGTATGATTTTTTCTGGTTTTTAATAGTTTTTCAACATAATCTGATACTTATTTGTAATAAACATTGTATTTGATGAAGTATAAGCTACATATAATTGCAATAAGATAGTTTGCCTGCAGTAGTAAATGAAATTATTTGTTTAAATATATAATGTTTTGGAATAATTTTATTTTTAAATTATCTATATCAAATGATGTTAAAATACACATCATGTGTGATGGAAAACTGAACAAAAGAATTACCAATAGGAAAAAAAATATAACTTGTAAATTATTTTTAAAAGTAAATATTGTGAATAATTAGAATGAAATAAAACAGTGATTGGGAGGTTGCAGTTGAGTGTATAACATACTAGACTTCCATAAGGGACCAAGGATTGAATCTTGATCATTACCAACATGAAAATAATCTTTAATACTTGACTGAAGATGATAGCAAAGTAGTAGCTGAAATTTAGGATAAAACTAGTTGGTAATTAATTATATGGTTTTATTGTAGAAAAGTAATTAATAATTAGACAAGTGATCTATAGGCTATTAACCATGATCACAACGATAACTAACTGATTTTGAGGGAAAAATTGGTAGAAATTAAGTTCTGTGTAGCTCCTAGGATAAAATATCTTTAATTTTAGTTCTACTTAGAAAATGTAGATATATAATTTTTATGTTTGTCTTATAAAGGTTGTAACAAGTATCAACTTATAAATAAATCTAGAAACAGAATTCTAAGTGTTAATATACCAAAAGTAGCAGAGAAGTCAGGCTTTTTTGGTTTATCTCATTTTGATGTTGGTTACCAATAACGATAATACATTTATAAATAAAATATTCATAAATTTTAAACATGAAATTTTGAATTTGTTTTTAAAATTTCTAGTAAATCCTGAATTTGAATAAGATTGTGAAATAAGTTTACATAAATTTATTAATTACAGATACTAAATAATGCATACATTATTGTGCCATTTGA
Source organism: Tachypleus tridentatus (assembly GCF_004210375.1). Lineage (NCBI taxonomy): Eukaryota > Metazoa > Arthropoda > Merostomata > Xiphosura > Limulidae > Tachypleus > Tachypleus tridentatus. The sequence goes on along the minus strand of NC_134834.1, from coordinate 131,226,464 downwards.
TATATTTTTTATTTACTTCAGTGTGGTATTACAATGTAATGATATTTTAAGTTGTTTGTTTAACTTTTTTGGTTATGTTAATAAAATAGCAGAAACAAATATTGGCATACTTGCTAACATTTGAAAAGTTTTTAGTGGGACACTAAAAATATTTAGGAGGAGATTGTGGTAATAACATTTTTGGTTTTTGATTACACATATATTTACATATCTATATTTAATACCAATGTACTAGTTTGAGTTAGTACACAAAAAGTGCTGCAATACTGCACTTCTGAAATTGGAACTTTTGGTAACTCTAAATTGGTGTTGTGTAGTTTGTTAGTGTTTTCCATAGATGCATGATTTTGTTGTTTAGTTTGATTGGTAATTTGTACTTAGCACATGGAATAAAGTTATTCTTCAAATTAAGCAATAATTGTTTGACATAGTAATTTTTTCAATGACTATTTGTTAGAATTATCTCGAGATTTCTGTTTGATAGTTTTTAATTCCTTGCTCTTAATTTTATGATATAGCATTGAATATATTTTAATCTTTTAGTACTTTTGGTGATAAGAAATCCACTCCCCTGACAATAAAACTTGGAGACTGCTTTCAAGAAAAATAAAAATTTATTACAAGTTTAGCATAACAGAGACACAACATTTTAACAGGGTTTTGTCATTATCAAGTACTGTTTTTGGTAATGGTCAAGTAGAATTATATTTGAAAGATTTATATATGATAACTCTGACAAAAGCTTAGAGTTGCGTAACCTAAAGTAATCAGTGATAATACAAAATTTTATAACAAAGAAGCTGCTGATGACAAAACCATGTTAAAACATTGTGCATTTTCTACACTGTTAAACTTGTAACAGAATTTTTTTTCTTATGAGCCATTCGAGCTATCTTTTTAAACTTCCTTTTAATTTTTATCTCCAGTTTGGTTGTCTTAACATCAAACTATTCTGCATAAAAATCATTTTGCATTTACTTTTCTTGCATATCCTTGATCATTTCATTTTGGTGATTTTTGTTGTTTTTTTTTCAAAAAAAAGTCCAGGAAACATGATATTTGATATTTTTGTACTTGTTGATCCTACCCATTAATAGAGAGTTGTCTAAAACAAAAAAATGTAAGCAAGAATATCATAAATAAGAAAAAATCACAAAATGAAAGATGCAGGAAGTGCTTACTGAACATCACATGAAAGTAATTTCTTGTCCATATAAAGGTATCTATCTTCGAAATACATTTACACTTAAAAAAGATTAACATTGTTAACAGTGCTTTTAACTTTTTTGTATATCACTGTTTGAGAATTGAAATACTACAAAGTAAACCTAATGTGTGTTACTGTTTGTGTGTATTTTTGTTATAAACAGTTTATTTTATAAACACAGCTTTCAAACATAAGATTGGGAATGTTTGAGTAATCTTCCATCTGGAACTTAAGGTAGTTTGTGTGATGAGGGAAAAAAGTTCAATGAAAGAGATCATTGTTGCTTTGTAAAATGCTGAAAACAATGATGTAATCTGAACTACGTTTTCATAATTATATATTTAAAAAATAGAATCATATTCCTCCCTGATGCCAGATGAATTGGATGTAATAAACATGATTTAGAACAATTAAAATTGTATCAAAAGGTGTTTGTTGCAGCAGATTCTAAAAGTTTATGAATTGCTAATAAAATGTGTAAAAAACTGTCACAAAAAAAAGACATTTTATGAGAATAGAATGTGTGTGTATTGTGGTGTTAACATTAACACAAGTATGAGTGTTTTAGCAAATGCTATAAATACATTTTAATGTATTTTGTATATGGTTTGTCATATGTAAACATGTATGTTGAGTCATTGAAAGCTTCAGTATATTCTTTTATTCACTTTTTGCTATTATTTATATCTAAGCATAACTCATTTCTGAACTGTAACATTTATATTGTATTTCCTAAATGGCCCCTTGGTGTGGCTTCCTGTACATGGTGAGTGGACCTCCCAAGGAAGGTTCTGTTCTTTCTGTTTACCTCCTCTAGGATCTAAACATCCACCCACATGTTTGCTGTATGTGGCAACCCGTGAAGGGGAGGAGAGGATCCTGGTGGTTGAGGGGTCCAACCCGAATACACCACATTGGCCTTGAATTCCTGTAGACGGGCTGCCTTGGGGTGGTCCCCTTTGGGTCAAACGGCTGGTCCACTTGGGTTAGGGTCAACTAAGTACCAGCGTTGGATGTACTCAACAGGTGTTGTGGACATTGTATCCGATGCTGGTGTTATAGTGCTCACAAAACCCTGGCGTTGCTGCAGTGTCCTTGTTTGACATTGTAGTGCATCCCCTTGTAGGGCTCCATGATGGGTGGGGTCAGTGGGCACCAAAATTTCCCTCTCTTTATTATGGATACTCCAATTAAAAATCTTAATAAAATTGTACCATCTGTTGTACCTTATTTTCGTATATTACATTCACTTTCAGACAAACCTGTAGGGCATATGTCTCCATTTTTCATTCAAAAGGGACTTGCTGGCTCTCCAAAGTCAGTAAAGAAGCTTTGATCTGGTGACATATTGGTGGAAACATTCACATCTTAACACAGTGAACTCTTGCATTCAAAAGCAATTTGGGATATACCTATTGAGGTGACACCTCATGCTACTTTGAAGTCATCACAAGGAGTCATTGCTGAGAGGGATTTGAAGAACATCCCAGAGTCGGAGGTTCTCGCTGGTTTTTCCACCCAAAGAGATTCTGCAGTGAGGCGTATCTCCACTCGCAAAGATGGAATTATGGTGCTGACCAATGTCCTCATTCTCACATTTACGTTACCACGTCTGACTGCCACCATCAATTGCAGAGAATGGCCATACATTACAAACTCTCTCCGATGTTTCCAGTGCCAACAGTTCGGTCACTCAAAGACTTTATGTCATGGTTTCTTGATGTGTGCTTGTTGGAGTGGCAAGGACCATGATGCCTACGAGTGTGAATGAGACTCTCATTGCATTAATTGAAATGGCTCTCACCCATCCTACTTTCATTCTTGCCCTAAATGGTTGGAAGAAAAAGGTGCAGCATTTGAAAATGATTCATAACATTATCTATCCTAAAGGCTTATCTCGAATGTATGCTACTGCATTTCATTCCACAACTACAGTGAGAGTGCAGAAAGATCTCTCTGTGTTTCCTCAAGAATTGTTCTCCAAACAAATGAAAAGTCTTTTGACCTCGATGGTTAAAATTGTTGATGAATAAACTTCAACACCTATCTCTGTTCCTTATATACTTTCCACCAAACCCCAAGATTTACATTCTTTAGTTCCAGGTACAGGCATTTCTTCGGATACATCTTCATCTCTCACACCAAGATGCTAAACAATCTTTTGTTCTCAATCTCTGGAATTCTTTCCAACAGCAAAGACCTGCTCAATCGACCCAGGGCATGATCCATGAAATTCGATAGATCTCCCTCAAATAAGGGCAGTAAGAAAAAAAAGACGTGGTTATAAACAGAAGAGCTTTCCACCCAATTTGCGTACATGTAAATAAAAATGGCTACCCTGATACAATGGAACTGTCGAGGTTGACGTTCTAATCTGGAAGACATCAAAACACTGATTGCTTCCTACCATCCTGTTTGTCTTACCTTACAAGAAATATTTCTGATACCTGTCGATACAGTCACCTTTTGGCGTTTTTTTTTTTTTATACAGAAATGACAGGCTGTGTTATGGACGTGTACATGGAGGGGTGGCACTGTTGGTTGATCAGCATGTGCCCAACCTGTCATTGCCACTCGACACACCCTTGGAGGCCATAGCCATCCGTGTTTCCTTGGGTCATACCATCACTGTTTGTTCTCTTTTCCTGTCACCTGGAGAGAGATATGATCAATGAGACCTTGATGCTTTCATTGAACTGTTGCCAAGATTCCTTCAAATCACAGTCCAATTGCTTTGACGAGCTGTCTCTGAAAGACCTAAGAGAGGATGGTTAATGCTTATCTTGTTTGGTTCCTTGAATCAAACAACCTCCACTTGCCCACCCAATATGGGTTCCGACAACAGTGCTTCACCATGGTCTACCTGACTTGACTTGAAACATCAATCAGAGAAGCCTTTCTCAAATTGCAACATTTTGTGTCAATATTTTTTAAGGTTTATGAGGTATGGCATTTTGCGAGACCTCCATATATGTGTGTTACGTGGCCATTTGCCCAATTTTATTAAACATTTTTAATGGACAGGAGATTCCGAGTTGTGTGGGTTCGACACTTCCCATTCTTTTCTACAGGAACTTGGAGTCCCTCAGGGATGTGTTCTGAGTGTCACAGTTTTCAGTATAAAAATTAATGCCATCACTCAACAACTCCCTCTCACTGTTGCAAATGGGCTCTATGTTGAAGGCTTTCACATCTCACATCAGTTGTCGAACATGAGGTATATTGAGAGGCAGCTACAAACTACCCCCAATCATTTACTGAAGTGGACCACACCAAACGGCTTTAACTTCTCTCTTTCTAAAACTGTTTGCATGCACTATTGCCACCAACAGGGTATTCACTCTGATCCTGAACCCCGTATCAGTGAAGTTGTACTGCCTGTGGTCCCTGAGACAAAGTTCTTGTGGCTTGTCTTTGACCGTAGGCTAACCTTTATACCACACATCAAGCAGCTACGGGTCAAATATACAAGAGCACTGAACATCCTCCATGTCCTCTCTTCTACCACTTGGGGAGTGGGTCGACGTTCTATGCTAAATATATATCATGCTCTTATTCGATCGAAACTCGACTATGTATCATTGGCCTATGGCTCTGCCAGAACCTCGGCCTTAAAGATGCTGGACCCCATTTGTCATCAAGGACTTCGGCTCTGCACTGGTTCTTTCTGCACTTCCCCATTTCAGAGCTTATACATAGAGTCTCAGGAACCTTCTTTTCACTTTCACCTTTTGCAGCTGTCTTTACTATATGTTTTGAAAATTTGTTCCTTACCAAAGCATCCCACTTTGGGTTGTTTTTTCCTTCCTCAATGGGCCTGGCTTTTTCATACCAGACGGTCTGCTATTGCTCCTTTTGGCCAACTTCAGGTGCCTGATGATAGTTTTTGTACTTACTTGTTAGTCTTCCTGGTGAGTTATGATTATTACAATTACGCTACAGAAAGTTCTTTACAGCTTGAATTACTGTAGTTTTTTTCTTGATGTTGTAGACTACATGTAAACATTGGTTTTATGTTTTTTATGTTTTTTTAAACTTTGTTTTGTTTTACTATAATTCCCTTTTATGAATTTTACTAAATTTACTTTTACCTTTTTATTTGATCTTTGGCACAGATAGCCTAGCAGCTTTGGGCCATAAAACACTAAATCAACCAACCAACCAACTTTCTTAAATGGTATTAATTGTAGTTTAAAATAATGGTTTTAAGGTGCTAATGCAGTTGCATGTTTTCACAGATGTGAGTTGTGAATTATATTTGTCGTAAGGCATTATGTTAAGCATATTATGGTTTTAGCACTACATTACTAATCTAGTCCATAATGAATTTTCAAGAATTAGAAGAGTGTATGATAATAGTATTTCAACCATGCTGATGATGGGGTTTATTCAATCCAGAGTTCTTCAAGCCAACTAAGATACACTGAATACAATAGTGACCAGAAGACTATTTATATAAGCCATGACAATTACAATTAATTTTATTATGCACCACCAATTTATTAAAGGCTTTCACACCATAACAGGATAACATGTATAGTACCTGTAGGTTTGGTTTATGCAAAATTTCTCACCATTGAACTTTACAATGCTGCTACAGGCAGGATATTAGTAAAGTGAAATATTGAAGAGGTGCAAATGCTGGAGCACATCAGTTTCAAAGATAATTACTAATAACATAGTGGATATCATTGGCAAGAAAAGATTAACATGCCTGTGTGAAGGAGTAAAAGCTTATGTAATGCTTTTCACCACATACAGAATTAAAGTACCCTGTAGATGTTATTCTTCTTGAGCATGAAAATGCTGTTTCCACTATCAGGTTATGTTGCTATGATTTTAATTGTCAGAACTTTTAATCTTTTCTTTTTCTCCCAGTCTTCTGTCTATCCCCTAAGATCCCTTGTGTCTTTGGTACCTAGAAGAAGCTGTGTTCCCTCAAAGCAATATGAGCAGCAAAATAGACCCTTGATCCCCAATATTGGATTTTATGCCATCATTATATGTTTTCAAAGAAGAGTAGGATTGATGGTTTAACATAGTTGCACCTGAACCATCTTCTTTTCATTATCATTTTAAAGTGAAAAGGTTTTTCACAATTTCATGTGGGTATTCTCTTCAAGAGTGTAGATGATCAAGGTGTATGTTTTGGATGCTTTTTTCCATATTGTGATTAATCTGGGTTGTTGTTGTTTCCTTCATTTCATTAAAAACAGTTGAATTTTTCAGTTCAAGCTCCTTCCTTTCCAGTTGGTTGTGGCTCTATGTATGTTTAATCAGTTCCTGAGAGCTTTTTCATTAGAATGCATTGTTTCAATCTGCAACTTCACTGCTACATGCAATTTTCTACTTTTTGCTTCATCTTAGAAGGCATCCTTTGATAAGACCTTCCTTATTCTTTGGGAATCATTATGTCTAGGTTAACTGATCATACTATTCAAGCTAGCATTGAACACTGCTCAGTATCTTATTCCCTTGGGAATCTTTCTTGACTTGTTTCCTAGGTGGGCTTTTCCTTTGTTTCTAGATAAAGAGCTTCTGATCACCAAAGCTATCATATCTTCTCCTCCTCTTCAATGAGGTGTTCTGCTTCTTCTGGGGACTTCAGTTTCTCTTGAGTTCTTTTTCTCTCCCTGACACATTTATTTACATTCTTCTTAGTGGACTGTAACAAATTAGTGGAATGCAACCAGAGATCTGTTGGCCCTTCTCATGTCTCTCTCTCTCCAACTCTATCTTCTGCTGCCATGGTGACTTGATTATTCTCATTTGACCCTGGACATCTCTCTTATCCGTACCTCATGAAGTCTTAAATCTATTCCACTATCTTCTCTCATCCTTGGACCTCTTGTATTGATTCATTCAGAGAATGCCACTTTGTTTCTTACATTAATTAACAGGGAAGAACTTGCTTTTAGGAATTCTGGTTTCTTTGTTTTGAGCTCCTCCATATCCAGTTCTCAGCCTGTTGTATCATGGAAGATTTGAATTTATTGGCTGATCAGCTGTCTCGCACAGCCTGGAACCTACCCACAAAGTGGTCTGTACATTTTATGGTGTTTTGGTAGATCTCTTTCCACTTTGAGGGTCCTCATATCAGTGCTTTTATGACTTCTTTAAACACCAAGCATTTACTCTATTGGTCACAAATCATTGATTTGTGTGGCCTTAATGATGGATATTCTTAGTTACAATTGGTACAACCTTTTCCTATATGTCTGTCTTCCTCTTTAACTTTTTATCGGGGTATTGTAGTTGCCCCTCGGAGTTATATGTTGGGTTCTCGTGTCAATATTTTCTCTATTCTCACTGTCTCTTCTCTGCTCCTTCTCTGTCTCCTGTCCTCCTGTTTCCTCTTTTCTCCCTTTCACCACTATTTCCATCTGTCTTCTCACTACTTGTCTTGAAAGTGACTATCCTATAGGCTCAGGGTCAGTAGGGCCTGTTTTGTTCAGTTTTTGGACCTTTGCCCTTTGTTTGTGATCTTTTTTCAGATACTTGGAATCCTGTCAGAGAGCCTTTGCTTTTTCCCCTTCTCCAATATCTTTTGTTCCTGCTCCTTTCCTTCCTCCAAGGAATCTTGTTTTGTGGCAGTGTTGGACCACATGGATAAAGATGTAATCAGATAAATTTCTTATCCCTTTCCTATATTTATTCCAGTCTTTTCATAGTTTTAAGGAATGTATCGACAATCATCTGGTCTTGGGTATTTTATATTTTGGTTTCTTGACCTCCCTGGATTTACCATGCAGACATTTCTCACCCTACAGTAGTTTTCAGTCCCAGGCCTTGGAATGACTGAGGTGAACCTATGTAATGCTTACTTTCTCATTTGGCTCCATCCCAGCAAGTCTCCTACTGCCATCCTCTTCTCTAAATTTGGGAGTTGGCATGTCTGGGTTGTTTAGCAAACCTGCAGCAGTCATATCTCACAAATATTTATTTTATCATTCATTTTATTGACTATTCATCCAAGGCTTGTCACTGGCCATTGTTGGCTATAGATCAGCACTCTGTAGTTCTCTTGAGTCTTCCCATTTTAATCATTTTGCTTTTTTTCATGTCATTTTTATACTCTTTCATTCATTTTGCTACCTTTATCCTGCAGTCCTTCCTGATTGGTACTTCAATGCTGCTTTCCATGCCCTTACCCTTCTTCTCTTTGAAACTTTAGTTTTACTTTCAAATAAACTTTAGTGTATACGACTAGTGCTTTGTGTATTATTTGCCATTGTTTTTATATTTTTTAGTATTCTACTTGTTCTTCATGAAATACTTGTGGCTTATGAATGGGACATTCACTCCCAGTTCCCTTTTTTTTTTTTTACCATTTCTCACTTTTCTTCTTGTTCTGATCTGGATCATTTTCTTCATCCTATCCATGCAGTTTGTTGTTATTTGGCTTGCATTGCCTCTATTCATAGTTCATGTTTCCATTTATTTATTCTATGGAATTACCTCATTTTCCTGAGATATTTCTCCCATTACTATGGTAACTCATCTTTCTTGCCTATGCTTCATTGAATGTAGATTCACATAAATTATTCGAGGTATCCCCTCATGAAATCTGACTCTCACTCTTCCCCTCGGTGTGGATTCCTGTACATGGTGAGAGGACCTCCCAGGGAAGGTTCTGTTCTATCTGGTTACCTTCTCTGGGATCTAAACATCCACCCACGTGTTTGCCGTGCGTGGCGACCCGTGAAGGGGAGGAGAGGATCTTGGTGGTTGAGGGGTCCAACCCTAACACACCACTTTGGCCTCGAATTCCTGTAGACGGGAGGCCTTTGGGTGGCCCCCCTTGGGTCAATCGGCTGGTCCACTTGGGCTAGAGTCAACCAAGTACCAGTGTTGGAAGTTCTCAACGGGTGTTGTGGTCATTGTGCCTGATGCTGGTGTTTGGGTATAGTGCTCACGAAACCCTGGTGTTGCTGCATTGTCCTTGCGTGACTTTGTAGTGCGTCCCCTTGTAGGGCTCCATGGTGGGTGGGGTCAGTGGGTACCGAAATTTTTTCTTTTTCCTATGGATCCTCTAAGAAATTTAAATAAAATTGTAAAAAACAGTCAATGGGTAGCGACCACGCCTTGAATACTCAGAACAGCAATCTTCAACATTAGTAACACACGTACCTCATTTTCTTATATTACATTCTCTTTCGGAAAAACCTTTAGGGCAAATGTCCCCTTTTTTCATTCAAAGGGGACTAGAGGGACTTGCTGGCTCTCCAAAGTCAGTAAAGAAACTTTGATCTGGTGACATATTGGTTGAAACATCCACATCCCAACACAGTGAACTCCTCTTGAATTCAAAGGCAATTGGGGATATACCTATTGAGATTACACACCATGCTACCTTGAATTCTTCATGAGGAGTTATTGTTGAAAGGGATTTGAAGAATGTTCTCGAGTCAGAGATTCTCGCTGGTCTCTCCACTCAAGGAGTTTCTGCAGTGAGGCGCATCTCCACTCGCAAAGATGGAGTTACACTGCCAACAAATACCCTCGTTTTAACATTTACTTCACCACGTGCACCTGCCACCATCAAGGCAGGTTATCTCATTTGCAGGGTTCGGCCATACATACCAAACCCTCTTCGATGTTTCCAATGTCAGAGATTCGGCCACTCAAAGACATCTTGTCCTGGTTCCCTGACATGTGCTCGTTGTGGAGGCAAGGACCACGATGCCTATGACTGTGACATGAACCCACATTGCGTAAACTGCAATGGTTCTCACCCCTTTTACTTTCATTCTTGCCCAAAATGGTTGGAGGAAAAAGAGGTGCAGCGTTTGAAAACGACACATAACATTAGTTATCCTGAGGCTTGGAAATTGCTGTCCACAACTCCATCTCGGACATGTGCTGCTGCACTTCATTCCACAACTATAGTGGGAGTGCAGACAGATCTCTCTGTGCCTCCAAGAGAATTGTTTTCAAAACAAATGAAAAGCCTTTTGACCTCCATGGTTAAAAAGGTTGATGAATCGACTTCCACACCCATCTCTGTTCCTCCCATACCTTCCAACAAACCTCAAGATCCACGTCCTTCAGTTTCAAATACAGGCATTTCTTCTGATACATCTTTTTCTTCCACCACAAGAGACAAAACAATTATTCGTTCGCGTCCTCATTCACTGGATTCCCCTTCCAATAACAAAAACCTGCCCACCCGACCCAGAGCAGGATCCATGGAGGTTGATAGACCTCCTCCGACTAAAGACAGTAAAGAAAAAAGACGTGGTCGTAAACCGAAGGGTTCTCCAGCCACTTCATCTACCCGTTCTTAAAAATGGCCACCTTGATACAATGGAACTGTCGAGGTTTACGTTCTAATCTGGATGATATCAAAACGCTGATTGCTTCCTACCATCCTGTTTGTCTTTCTTTACAAGAAACACCTCAAAACTGCTGACACTGTCTCCATTTGGCAGTTTTCTCTGTACAGAAATGACAGGTTGTGTGATGGTCGAGTACATGGAGGGGTGGCACTGTTGGTTGATCAACACGTGCCCACCCTGTCTTTGTCACTCAACACACCCTTGGAGGCTGTAGCCATCCGTGTTTCCTTGGGTTATACCATCACTGTTTGTTCTCTGTACCTGTCCCCTGGAGAGACATATGATCAATCAGATCTTGATGCTTTCGTTGAACAATTGCCATCTCATTTTCTAATCCTAGGGGATTTTAATGGACATCATCCCCTCTGGGAAGTGCTATTAGTGATGGGAGGGACTGATCTGTAGAGCGGATGCTCTCTGATCACAATCTTTCTCTTTTCAATACTGGTTCTTCCACTTACTTTCATGCACCTAGTCAGTCCTTTACTGCTATTGATCTCTCAGTTTGCTCCCCTTCATTATTCTCCCATTTTCATGGAGGGTTGACAGTAATCAACTAGGCAGTGATCATTTTCCGATCCTTTTGAGAGAGACTGGCCGTGGTCGATGCCACCCTACCCGCGTGCCCCGGTGGTAGCTGGATCAGGCAGACTGGTCCACTTTCACTGCTCTCGCAGAACTTGATCCTGCCATTGTAAATCAGCCATCAATAGACGACTGTGTAGCAGCGGTAACTGACTGTATTACACATGCAGCTGCTCAGTGTATTCCTAAAACCTCGACATGTTTTTCACGATATTCTCGTCCGTGGTGGAATCCTGCTTGCCACTTAGCACGGGAGGCTCAAAAGCGGGCCTGGGATACTTTTCGTAGATATCCCACACTTTCAAACCGGGTTGCTTTCCAACGGGCCCGTGCACATGCTAGGTGGGTAAGACATCAAAGCCAGAAGGAATCTTGGATTAAGTTCACAACCAGCATATCTTCTACCACCAGTTTCAAGATCATATGGGACAGGATTCGAAAGGTTAATGGGCACTACAATTCTGTGCCCCTCTCGATCTTACTCTCTGATGGTCAGGAGGTGACTGATGTTCGGAACATCGCTAACACTCTAGGTGAAAGCTTTTGCCGGGTATTTAGCACTTCTGCTTGTTCCTCCACCTTCCTGGCCATCAAGACTCGGGCAGAGCGATCACCTCTTTCCTTTCGAACTGACTGTTTCTTTGACTATAATTGTCCCTTTACCCTGGTGGAACTAAAAAATGGCCCTTCATCGGTCTGCCAGTACGTCTGTTGGACCTGATGATATTCATTAGGACATGCTGCACCATCTATCTTCTGCTTCTCTTGATGTCCTTCTGATTGTTTTCAATCGGATCTGGCAGGAGAATGTTTTTCCTGATGCCTGGCACCAGGCTATTATTTTAGCTTTCTTTAAGCCAGGGAAAGATCCCAAGATTCCTTCAAACTACCGTCCAATTGCTTTGACGAGCTCTCTCTGTAAGACATTAGAAAGGATGGTTAATGCTCGTTTTGTTTGGTTCCTTGAATCGAACAACCTCCTCTCGCCCACCCAGTGTGGGTTCCGTCGACAGCACTCCACCACAGACCACCTAATTCGTCTTGAAACATCTATCAGAGGAGCCTTTCTCAACCGCCAACATCTTGTATCAATATTCTTTGACGTAGAGAAGGCTTACGACACAACATGGAGGTATGGCATTTTGCGAGACCTCCATACATATGGGTTACATGGCCATCTACCCATGTTTATGAAAAAAATTTTAATGGACAGGAGATTCAAAGTTTGTGTGGGTTCGACACTTTCCCGTTCTTTTGTACAGGAACTTGGAGTCCCTCAAGGCTGTGTATTGAGTGTTACACTCTTCAGTATAAAGATAAATGCCATTGCTGAACAACTCCCTCTCACTGAATGGGCTGTATGTCGACGACTTTCACATCTCATGTCAGTCATCCAACATGAGATATATTGAGCTGCAACTACAAACCGCCCTCAGTTGTGTACAGAAGTGGACTCTGGCGAACGGTTTTAATTTCTCTCTCTCCAAAACTGTATGCATGCACTTTTGTCGTCGACGGGGTATTCACCCTGATCCTGAACTTCATATCGGTGAAGTTTTGCTGCCAGTGGTCCCGGAGACCAAGTTCTTGGGGCTTATCATTGATCGTAAACTGACCTTATACCACACTTAAAGCAGCTTCGGGTCAAATGCACAAGAGCACTGAACATCCTCCATGTTCTCTCTTCTACCAGTTGGGGGGCAGATCGCTGTTCAATGTTAAAGGTATATCGTGCTCTTATTAGATCGAAACTCAATTATGGATCAATGGTATATGGCTCTGCCAGACCCTTGGCCTTAAAGATGCTGGACCCCATTCATCACCAAGGACTTCGACTCTGCTCTGGGGCTTTCCGTACCTCTCCAGTTCAAAGTATATACATTGAATCTCATGAACCTTTTCTACACCTTTGCCGTTTGCAACTATCTTTACAATATACTTCGAAACTTCATTCTTCACCAAAGCATCCCACCTGGAAATGTGTTTTCCTTCCTCGGTGGGCAGTACTTTTTCAGAACAGACGATCTGTCATTGCTCCGCTTGGCCTTCGTGATCCGGGTGCAATTGGATGAATTGGGTCTGTCCTTGGATAACATTGCAGATTCCACAGGTTGGCCCATCCCACCATGGCTTATTACAGCCCCAAATGTGACCTTTCTTTCAGTCACCTAAAAAGGCAGATACTCCAGATTGGAAGTACCGTCTTTTATTCAATGAATATCTTTCAAACAATCATTCAGTTTCCATTTATACAGATGGTTCCAAATCAGGTAATTCAGTGGGCTCTGCTATGGTTTGCTATGGGTCAGTAGTTGTGCGCAGAATCCCTTCTACAGCTTCTGTGTTCACTGCTGAACTGCATGCCATATCTCTTGCCCTGGATCATATTGCAGCTGAGCAGTACTCCAACTGCACTATTTATACTTATTCGCTTAGTTCTATACTTGCCTTGGAATCGCTACATGTTAGCTCACATCCTATTCTCGCTGATATTCGAAACCGACTGGCCCATTTCTCATTAGCAGCTACTTCAATCCAGTTTTTCTGGATACCAGACCATGTTGGTATTCGCGGGAACGAGCTTGCAGACATGGCAGCTAAATATGTCTGCTTCAGCACCATCACTCCTATGCCTATTGTGTACATGGACTATGGTGTTGTCTTCAAGGCTCGACTCCGTGCCAGCTGGCAGTCCACTTGGAGTGAGCAACGTGACAGCAAACTTTTTCAAATCAAACCCAAAATTAGACTTTGGCCATCTAGCTTCCGTAAAGTTCGGAAGGAGGATGTTGTTCTCACTAGGCTAAGCATTGGTCACAGTTTTTTAACTCATCATTTTCTTTTATCTGGAACTGATGCACCAATGTGTAATTTGTGTAACACTCAAATCACTATCAGCCACGTTTTACTTTCTTGCCATTGTTACAATTCTCAAAGACGGCAATATTTTAAACATATTTTTTCCCAAGGTCAGTCTGTAACATTGGACAGAGTTATTGGTGATGGTGACTCTGTCCACCTTGATAATGTTTTTAATTTTTTAATGGCCATTAATCTTTTTAATCTCATTTAAGTGTTGCATATTTATTCATTACACCTTTTTAATTGTGGTTCCTTTTTTACAGTTTTAATCTCTCTCCTTCAATTTGACATTGGACAATGGCCAGAACATTTAATAACTTGACACCAGGACTGGAAAGACCAACTTCAGGTGACTGACGGTGGTTTTTTATACTTACCTGTTAGTCTTCCTGGCGGGTTATGATCATTACCATTCTGCTACAGGTAGTTCTTTACAACTTTGTTGACTGGATGTCAACATTGGTTTTTACGCCATTTTCTGTTTTAATTGCCGTTTTGCTTTTATCTTTAATTACTTTTACAAATTTTACTCCATTTACTTGACTTTTATCTTTTTACTGGACATTTGGCTACTCATTATTACAATTTTGCTATGTATCTTTTAAAACTTCTGTTCTTTTACATTTTGATACTGGTTGCTATGACACATAACCCGGAACGAGGACTGGAAAGACCAACTTCAGGTGACTGACTGTGGTTCTTGAACTTACCTGTTAGTCTTCCTGGCGGGTTATGATCATTACCTTTTTGCTAGAGTAAATACCTTACAACTTCTTATGCTCTGCCTTCTATCTTAACATTGTAGACTAGGTGTCAACATTGGTTTTATACTTTTTTGTTTTACCTTCATTTCTATTTATGTCTATTACTACATTTATTTTATTATTATTTTTTTTTACATTTTTACCGAATGTCTGGCGCAGATAGCCTCGCTGCTTTGTGCCATAAAACACTAAATCAATCAATCAATCAATCAATTGTAGTTGCAGTACTTCCTTTCTGGGGTCTTCTGATTGCCTCTGTTGACCAGGTCAGCTATAGTTTATACTCCTATGCATTTATAAAATCCAGAAGCATCTATGTTTTCCACCTTGAAGGTTCTAAATCAGTCTTGGATGTTTATCTTTTACCATAATGTACCAGACCTTCATATTCAAATATGGCTTTTGTGTGGTTTCTTGCAAGGCAGGCACATTTTTCTTTCAGTTGGTGTAGTTCCATAGGCGTGAGACCAAGTGAATGTACCTGAGATCTTAAGTGATATAATGATACCTTTTATCATCATATATTGGGATGAGTAGGTCAAGAATGAGAAACATTAAATGCCTTTTCTAATAAAAAAAAAATTACCAAATTAATATCCAAAACTAATTGACATGAACATTATTGTTATTCCTTTTTTCATTATAAGTTCTTTTGGATATATAAAGTTTGGTGTAACGTTTTGGTTATTTATAACAGTTAAATTGTCTACGTAACAAAATATATATGTATACATAAAACTTGGGATGAGTTTTGTAAATGAGTTTTTGTAAAAAAACAGGCTGACAATATTTAATGAGAAGTTAGATCCCTTTGGAATACTTGCTGTTTATCAAAAGTAGTATAAATATTATAAACACAGAAGTGAAGAATATTTTTTACATTGAGTTTTAGTAAATTTAAATTTTGAAACATGTATTTTGTATCTATAAAATTATCAAATTGTTCATTAAATTTTTCAGATCTATTTTAGTATATAATGTTAAAAAATCATAAGTGGAAACAGAACTGACCTTAACTGAAGTATTTAAGTACTTAAACATTCCAGAACTGGAATGTTGTTTTTAATAATTCACAAATGGTTATCTGGATTATTTAAACATAGTGTTTTAATTTTTATTTCAAATGCAACATACAGAATATTATTAAGTACAATCCAAACTTGATAGGAATTTTATGAAATTTTGAAATTGCATAGAAAAATGGCATTTGAAAATAATAATACTCTATATGTGTAATCCACATTTCTGTGGCTTTCTTTACATTAATATTATTATTTTTCTTTAAAGCACTTTTGGTAAATGTACATGTATTGTTAATTTCTTTAAGATTTTTGGATACACTTTTTTCCATATAAAGTCAAAGTACCAACATGCTTTATTAATAGGAGTAATAATAAATTGTTTTTGAAGTTTATTTCATTTTTGAAAATATTATGAGAAATATCTGTTTTGTACTGAGATAGGTTTAAGTTTCTTGGATGATTTTTTTTATAGAATTAATTAAGTGTAATTTCCATTCAAAAAGAAACATAGAGGATACTATGTTTTTCATTTCTTACACTGTATTTATCAATATTTTTTTCTGTGTCTTTTAGTATTTCACTTTTTAGTCTTATTTACTTATTTTGATAATGTATTATGAATTTTTTGGAAAAAGAGTATTTTTAGTGTTCTTTTTATTTAAAATTTGTTCCATTTTTCAATATTAATTGTGATTCTTTGTCTTTTGATAACTTAAATTACCTGAAACTGTATAATTATGGAATGGGTTCTTAAATTTATTGTTACAATCACAAGGAAATTTATCAAATTGTTATTGATTAAATTCTTCAATGAATCTTTTTTTTATTGAAAATAAGAGGCCCTATAGGCTTAATTTTATATATATAATAACTGTGAGATGAACTGATTTAATAAGAAAAATGTTTTTTTGAACATATGAATAAAGAAAGGTAGAGAAAATTATATATTTAAAAACAGCTGGTATGGGTAGAGAAGGCACTAGCAGAGGAGAGAACAATGTTGATTTTTTCTCTACAAGTGGGTTTCCTCATCATCAGGGATTAACAAATGGCTTAAGCATGGGCAATCCAGTATCACCAGTTCTAGCCAATATTTGTACGACACAAGATGAAATACAAGCAATTAACACAACATTAAATTCACTACTATATTGATAGAGATATGTGGACGATACGATTGTGGGATTCACATCCACAGAACACAACTTAATTTTTTCAATCAAATTAACTCTATACATCCCAACATTAACTTCACATGTGAACAGGAAGAATGCAATCAAATATCATTTCTTAACCTCAAAATTACAAGAACCGACACACAATTCAAAACAGAAATCCACCAAAAAATCACCCATACTGGACTATACATTCCTTGGGACTCAGCACATGAAACAAAACAAAAACTCAACATACTAAGAAACCAAATAAACACGGCCATAAAACTATGCTCACCATTTAAAATTAATGATGAATTAGACAAAATAAAACCATACTTCACCAACATCAATAAGTTTCTTCCATAAACTGTAGAAAACATTATATGCATACACCTAGACAAAAAGCAAAATCAACTAACAAAAGTAAATATACCCGACGATTTAAAAAATCATGAAACCATATACGGTTGCATACCATATATTTCTAACATCAGCAGATAAATAACCAACATTTGGCAAAAACTAGCAACAGAATATGACATTCCAGTTAATACCAAATTTATTCAAAAATCAGGCACAAAACTGAGATCTATACTATGTAAAAACTACACTGACAAACACAACACCAACATTATTTTTAAAATACAATATAATAACTGCCACAACTTCTATATTGGAGAAACAAGTAGAGAAATGGAAATGAAATTCAAAGAACACAAAAAGTCACCTTCAAACGTTTTTGAACACTGAAATCAAATGAACACAACATAACCATAGAAAACACCCAAATACTAAATAAAGAAAGAAACATAAACTAATGCAAAATTAAAGAAGCCTTGTACAACAACTCAAGCCCAAAATAAACCAATACAAAGGAACACCTTTATACCTATATTAATAAATATATTCAACATCTAAGCATGCCCTCTACATTCCTACACTCAATTACACAATTGCCTTCAAACATTTGGTAAACTATTGGTCAGTAAACCCTTTCTTCCTATGTGAACCTGCCAGTGCCCGAAGAAGGTCGAATCATTGTTTGCTCCTCTGCTAGTGCCTTCTCTACCCATACCAGCTGTTTTTAAATATATAATTTTCTCCACAAGTTGGTTTTCTCATCATCATGGAAAAAAGGTAAAGCTAATCCATCATAAATCTTGTGTTTAAAATCTGTACAGTTATGCCAGAAAGTGTTTGTACCCCTACATCATGAGTAGTTTTTTCCTCATAACTTAAAGTATCATGATTAGGATAATGAAAGTATAGTATATTATAAACATTATACGAGGTCTGTTCAAAAAATACGTGGACTGTCTGAATTGTGCAGCTCCAGTTGGTTCCAGGGGAATCCGCTTGGTGTCGCTAGGTTCGCACAGATCAGCTGATTACGACGCCATTTCCCGATTGCAGATATCTTCATTTGTGTATTAGCTACGCAGTTTTAAGTGAAGTGCGATTTTTTCGTTTGGCGGATTTCACAATGAATGACCTGAAGGAGCAACGACTTGCTGTGAAATTTTGTGTTAAACTTGGAAAATCTGCGACTGAAACTTTTGCTATGCTTAACACGGCTTACGGTGATGTTGCTATGAAGTGTACGGCATGTTTCAAGTGGCATGAACGTTTTAAGGAAGGTCGACAGTCCATTGAAGATCATGAGCGTCCTGGACGTCCTTCCACGTCAACTGACGACCCACACGTCGACAAAATCAACACCTGGTGCGGGCAAGTTGACGTCTGACTGTCAGGGAGCTTGCTGAAGAGTGTGGGATGTCATTTGGATCTTGTTACAAGATTTTGACCGAAAAATTGAAGATGAATTGCTGCGAAATTTGTGCCTCAGAACTCGTGAGTTTTTGGTCAAACACTCGATCACTGTTCTTCCCCACCCCCCTACTCACCTGACCTTGCTCCTTGCGATGTTTTCTTGTTCCCCAAACTCAAAAGACCCTTGAAAGGAAGAAGATTTGAGACTATTCCCGAGATTAAGGCAAATGCGACGAAGGAGCTGGAGGACATTACAAAAGAAGCGTACCAGGACTGTTTCAACAAGTGGAACCACCGTTGGGATAAGTGTGTGTGCATTGGGGAGGAGAGTACTTTGAAGGGGTCCCAGACCTGTAACTTCTAAATAAAGTACATTTTGTTTTATGACGTCATTCCGCGTATTTTTTGAACAGCCGTCGTACTAACACACATCTACATAAATTTTTATGTAAATTGAACGACAAATAAACTGTTTATAAACAAATAACCAAACATAGGAGGGGGAGAAAGTGTTTTTGCGTCGACTTTAATGGTCAGTTGTGTAGCCTTTCAGGTGAATTACTTGGCACATTCTCTCCTCATAGCCCTCCATGATCATTTGACAGTACTTGTCTGGTATTTTCTTCCATTCTTCTTCACAGAAGGCCTCCAACTCTTGCAAGTATTTCAGATGATGCTGATGATCTCCAGTCTTCAATTCATGCCAAATGTTTAAAATTAGGTTGAGATCGGGTGACTGTGATGGCCACTCCAGAATGCTTAAATGGTTTCTCTGCAACTAGGAGTGCACGTATTTCGATGTGTGCTTAGGGTCATTGTTGTGCTGGAAGATCCAACGACATCCAAGCCGCAAGTTCCGAGCATCATTCTTGATATAAGTACCTAATATATCAACATACTTTTCTTTTTTCATGATTCCGTTGATGTGGTGAAGGCTGCCTACACCAGAAGAGCTGAAGGAACCCCATAGCATGATCGAGCCACCTCCGTCTTTAACTGTAGGGACGGTGTTCTTTGGAAGATTTCGTTCCCCCTTCTTACAGAAAATATTGCAAACATCATTGTGGCTGAAAAGTTCGATTTTAGTCTCGTCTGACCAAATAATACTCTTCCAATAGGTAAAGAGTTTATCTACATGCTTTCTTGCATACCTCAATCGTGCTTCTAAATGAACAGGCTTTAAATATGGAATTCTACGAGGACGGCATGCTCTTGAACCCAGAAGAGCGTAACATGTTCGTAACTTTAGATGTGCTTGCTTCAAGCCCAGTTTCCCGTACCAGTTTCTGTATGTCATTACATGTTAAACTTGGGTTCCTATTAACTGCTGTGAGAACTTTCTTCTTGGTTCTATCCAGAATTTTGTTGGGGCGTCCGGAACGAGGGAGGTTAGCAGTTGATCCTGTAAGCTTAAACTTGGCAATTATGCTTTGAACAGTAGATTTTGGCACATTAAGTTGTGTAGCAATACTGGAAAAAAACACACGAGACTTTTATTTTACAATAATTCAGTTTTTTAAATTACTGGACAGTTGTTTCCTGTTTGCCATGATGACCAAGCAGATAATGACGGAGACGGCGCTAAATTGCCAGAAGTACATTTTTTGCTGGTTAAATTCCAATAATTATGAATCCAGTTTCTAGTTCTGGAATGGTATAATGTAGTTTATTCGCCAAACTTAACAAAATTTTTATGGGAATATCAGTTATTTCACACATTCTGAAATGTACAAACATATTCTGCTCCTCCTATTTTTGATTATTTGTTTATGAACAGTTTATCTGTCATTTAATGTACATAAAAATTTATGTAGATGTGTATTAGTATAATATTTATAATATACTATACATCTGTTAGCCTAATTATGATACATTTTAAGTTATGAGCAGAAAACTACTCGGGACGCAGGGGTATGAATACTTTGTCGTAACTATATATGGTTTATTCGTTTTCCTTTGTTAAAGGATATTTTTAGGTATTTGGTTCCATTTTAATCTAAATTTAATTAAATCTTTGATGTGCGTATGTTAAGATCTATGGAACTTAATGTACATCTTGACAACTACCTAAGTTTTGTATTTTAATTCAAAAATTTGTTTAAATGTAAATCTTATCAAGTTTGTGTCTGTCTATAGCAGAACAGATGTTCAAATTGTTATGGAAGTGTAGAATCTGTAGGCAATTCTGTATGATTACTAGAAAGGTAACTTAGGTGGTAAAGGGTATTTTTACAATCTTTAGAAGCCTAGATAAACAGTTTTTTTTTCAGGTTAAGTTATTTCTTAATTAAGTGTTTGGTTTGTAGAATATTGTTGTATATTGAAAGAAGTTGTGTGTGGTAAGCATGTTCTTTATTGTTAGTTAGATTAAATTGAAAACAGAAAGTTTATTTACATTTTATGTACATATATAAATTGAGAAACTTGTGAGAGATGTCAAAAAATTGACTTGGTTTTTAATGTTTTTGTTTCATATCTTGAGCTTAGCATATCTCATTATTTATTATTTTTGACAGTAGTTCAACATTGTAGGTTCCTTGAATTGTTTGTGCATTTAAATATTTTTTGTACCTATTGTTCATAAAATTCTAAGCCACACACAACATGCTGTAACACCAAATGATTTAGACAAATTATGTCATTGAATATCATGATTCCATATTCTTTAGAGTTGATGAAATTCAATGAAAATTTAATTTTCTTAAGTATTATAATGGGCTGATTGTGGATAAGTGGTTAGCTTGGTAGACTGTGAACTGGAAGGTTTGTGGGTCACATTTATTACTGCACAATTGAGTTTTACCTTTAAGGCCATTATTGGAGTAATGATCAAATCACAAGAGATTGAAATCATACAATTCTATTTTTTCTCTTCCTTCACAAATTTCTTCAACCATTTTCATGACTGCAAAGGTCAGTCTTGTTATATCTGTGTGTGAATGTGATCCATGGATTTTTTTTTTGTTGTAATTATGAGAAAAGATATGATATCAGCAATGAAATGGTTTGTAAAAAGAAAGGTAAATAAAAAGTGAAATAGTTACATTTTTGATTGAGATATAAGTTATATCTCTCTACATATCTACTGAATTAATGTAATTTTTTATATACTACTTTTTGTTCTTCCAGTACTGATTTACCTTAATGACTACAAATTCTGACTTCAATATGACAGTTGATTTCTCTCAAAGAGTATCTTTACAGCCACTCAAGATCTCTCTTACAGGTTAGATATTTATGTATTTTATATAATGTAGTTGTTTTTACACATTTGCTTTGGTTAGTAGAACTGGAAAATTAAACAAATTATATATGCTAATTTTATATATATGAAAAACAAAAAAGAATATTTGAAATTCAATAAGTCAGTATTGATTGCCAAGATAATTGATCACTCACCTGACTTTCACCTTGATACATGATTTTAATATCAGACTTTCACAGCTGGTTTTCAAGGTTAGTTGGGAGGAGGGGAAAGTGTTTTATTCAGTCACAATATGAAAGGAATTTTAGAATTTAATCTTATTGCTTAAAAGCTAAAACTTGTTTGTAAAAGAGCACCTGAGCTCTAGTGATCATACTATTATTATCTTTAATTTTCTTTTAATACAGCCAATGACTGTGAAGCTAATAAACATCATTTCCTTGGTCCTTAGAAAGCTAATATGTAGAATATCATTAAAGAGAAGTATTAGGCTCTAAATAGGAAGGGGGTATATAGGGCTTGGAATATTCTTATAAGTTGAATCAAACTAAAAAGCACTGTTCTCCCTCAAAATATTTTACTGAATTTAAAAGACCATTTCTGACAAACAGATAAATCCTTAATAACTGAAAAAAATGATAAGCCTCTACCAACAGGAGTGTAACACATGCGACTTACTCTCTTTGATTCTGCTGAACTATCACTTCTTGTTAAGCTGTGATCAAATGCAGATATTCTTCAGTTATACTCTTTTTCTCTTGTGCATTTAATTTTTATTTTTTTTGCAAAGTAGTGATTTACTTGGTTTATTCATTTAACAGTAACCTACCTGTGTTTTTTGTTTTGTGTTTTCTTATCATTTTTCCACTTCTTCACACTTTAAGATTAATTTCAAAAGTTCTGTTTTACAACTTTTGGTACTTTTTATATCTGTTATACGTACCATTACACAAGATTCACGTCTGAAGGCTTTGACTGGGGAGTTTTCAGCTGCAATTTGTCTGGGAGGTTGATTGTTATATGAGTCGTCCTTTGTCTCCTGAAACTTTTTTAGTTTCTCCTGCGTCATCCAAACCTGTTCATCATGAGGAGGATTTTGATAGCCTTTTTCATCCTCCTAACTATGTCCTGCCTTCCCATGCCTCTCCTTTAGAATCTATTTAAGCCTAACACTACTTTTTTTGGATATGCTTTTTTGGATGTGTTCATTTTCCTCATTTTCACTGATTTTGTATGATACTGTTTCTTTCTTGTTATCTGACATCTATCTTTAGAATACTTGGTTTTCTCTCCTTTCCCTGACATCAGAATTCATGCTGAGCATTTTGTCTCTCAGTGAGGGCTGTTGTTATCATGTCTCATCCACCATGGGTTTCTGATCATTTTGCTTTTGTTTATATGCAAGCTTATCAACCTCTTCTTGACTGCCAGCAGTTGGAGTCACTTTTACCAGTGTGGGAGCTCTTCCTGAAATTTTCTATTCAGATTTCCTGCTTTTGCCTTATCCTTACAACTCTCTTACACTATTTGTCCAACACACACCTCCTGTCTGATGCACTTCACCAGTCCCTTGAAGAGGGGATACTTTTTCCCTTCTTACCTCCATGTTGGTTCTTGTCCTCTTTAACCTTACCCTTTCACACGTGGTCTTGTTGCCATTGGGATCTTATTGGGAAGGCCATTGTTTTGCCACAGGTTCTGTTCATCTACCTTTCACTAATTTTTATAACTTGCAGATGGTTCCTTTTCTTAACTGGTTTGTTTTTAGAGATTTTCTTGAGTCTTTGGAGTCATGAGAAATTTGTAAGACCACATTCGACTCTTTAATATTTGATTGCTCGTTTGTCTCATTCTAATCCAATCACCTCCCCTTTTACTGTTTAAAAAGTATATAATTACATTCTACTCAACTTGAAATGAAGATGGTGTGAACCCTCTTTCTACCTAAGATTGGAAGCTGTTATCCTGATGCCACTTGTTTTGGGATGGGCATTGACCGACCATGCATGGTCCATCACACCCTGGCCACCATTTTATAGAGCACATCCATTTTAACTTTTCCCACATTCTTGTCTATATATGGTTTTTCTAAGTCTTTCTTCACTGGGATTGAGATTCATGTATATTCTGGTTCAGATTTGAACCCACCTGACCTTTCTCTTCCTTTTTAGTTGTGCTCCTCCCATTTTTAACCCTTCTATGGGACATCTATTTATATACTGGTCACAGAATATACCTCATACATAAGTGGTGCAGTCTTCTACATATGTGCCTCTTCCAATGGGGATCTCACTCTATGGCTGTTCTTTGGATGCTTTTGAAGGATACTTATATATCCAGTCATGCTACAGAAGGTCCTTTACAACTTGAATTACTGTAGTTTTTGTCTTGACGTTGGAGACTAGATGTAAACATTGGTTTTATGCTATTTATTTATTTTTTTAAACTTTGTTTTGTTTTACCTTAATTTCCTTTCATGAATTTTACTGACTTTACTTTTACCTTTTTACTGGACATTTGGCACAGATTGCTTACCTGCTTTGTGCCATAAAACACTAAATCAACCAACCAGTATAGGAGAGTAATAACTTTGGAAAGGACTGACATATTTTATGTAAAACAAACACTAGAGATAAGGTGAAAAACAATATTTAGAATTACTTACAAGACCTGTGAGTGAGTGCTTAACTATGGTGAAAATAGCTTGTAAGATCTGAAACGTGTTTATAGAAATTGTTTGAATAAGAAGGTAATTGTAACTTATTTACCATGTGCATTTTGGTGTTCTTTTTAGAAGAAAACTGTAAGCATGTAGAGCAAAAGTAGAAATGGTCTATTAGAATGGGAAATGCACTAAGTTTAAAATAATACTTAAAATAAACTTAATAACAAGAATATTTAATATCTTCTTTACGTGTAGATGTGACTTTATTAATTTGTTTAAATTTGTTAGTGGCTTAGATAAAATGCCTAAAGAGATGTTTAAATAGCAAAATAACAAGTTTGGTACTGGGAATGTGGTGTCAGATGATAAATACAAATTTAAATCAACTAGATTTGTATCTGAAATGCTGAATGCCAAATATTTTCTAGTTTTCATACATGATTTCCAGTGTGGGAGCTCTTCAAATTTTCATACATGATTTAGTTGTAAATGTCCTTTATACAATGCATTACATGAATCACGTTACCCAAAGCTCTCCACTTTGCCAACTGCTAGATGATTTATTGCCCAAGTACCAAGGAAAACCACAAATTCTGCTTTTCTACAGAAGCCATACGTTTTGGTTGTCAGACTTCACATCGTCACTTGTTTTGCTTTTGAATTTAGAGGTTGACGTTAACCCTGATGTTAATATTCTCGTTCATGCAGAAATTTTTACATCTCTTTCCATGTTCTTTGAAGGCTTTTTTCACCCATTATATTTCTGGTACACAGTGTAATTCCATGGCTGCATTGTCATCTCTCCTTAATTAGCATATTAGGGCTACTAATACTGAATCATCTGTTAGTGTCCCACTAGTGTTTCCTAGTTGTGTGGAGGATCAATTCATGGCATATTTGGCCTTTTCTTATATTGATGAAAAAAAACCAGGTCTTTTGCTCAAACTTATTAACTTTGAATAGTCGAACTTATTTGACTAAGGAACAAGATTTGCCTACTGTTCCTAATTGTCAAGAAACTTGTGCTGAACATATTTCACATTTTTCAGGTAATAACTATTTTAAGTCTTGAATTGATTTCTGTTACAATTGAGGATGCTAATGTTCTAATATTATGTTCTTGAATGTTTTGCCATGTGTAAAAAATCCCATTTTTTTTGTACATCACACTCATCATAAAGGTTACCTTTTAGCTTTGTTATCTTGTATAACACACCTTTCTTCACAAGTTTTGACTTCAAGATAAATTTTTTGAGGGAACATTTCATCTGATCTTCCTTTCTCACTAGTTTTCTTCCTTATGTGCTATGATTTGTGTCATTCTAAGACATTTTCTTTACCATAGTTATTAGTTATTGGTTATTCTTTTCACTTGTTTCTTGGCTTGGTTTGGTTCTACGTTTTCTATTGTGTAGTGAATGGTTTAGTTAGTCATTTCTATATTCACGTGACATTGTCTTCCACTTTTATATGGATTAGTAGATTCTTTTCGGCCTGTCATTTACTGAACCTTTTGTACACATTCAGTTTGAAATGTATCTTGAGTGAATCACTTAAGACACCAAATCTCAGTTCTAATTCTGTATTTTTTGTTTGTTTGATAAATATTTTAGGTGGAGTATTCATGATGAAACTTTGTAGAATGGATGGCAATTACATGTTGTGGAGACACAAGTGTAGAGGAAGACTTTCAAAACATTGTACTCTACACTTGTGTCTCCACAACAGGCAGTCTACAAAGTTTCAACTGTGTTTCAGTCTTTTGGGGTTCTGCATGAACACTGTTCAGTGGATTTTTCGACCATCTGTTTTGATATTTCAAGCTTTGGGTTTCCTGTGCACAAAGTTCTTTCTCCTTTACCTAACACCGAAGACTTCTTTTATGTTTTGGAAATATAGATTCACTTCACAAAGTTTTTTTTTTATATTGTGTTTTACATATGCTACATCCATTGGGATGTTGCTTCCAAATGTGCATTTTGCTGTAGATCAGTTATCTCTAAATGTTTACATTTTAGCATGTATCATTCCAGGTGTAATACAAATATTGATGAATTATTTCTTCTTGAGATTGTCTACTTCACGCTTTGTTTAATCTCCACCTTTTGTTTTTCAGTGGTTATGTGAATGATTGAGTTGTTCATTGATGGATGTCTTCACAATGGCAGGCATCCAATATTTTTCTATTCTACTGGTCTTCATATTTTAGATCTGACTCTACTGATAGTAGATGTCTGGTGTCAAAATTAAAAGAATCTGTTGCTTTTTTCCTGTCTTTTTTTGCCTTTTTCTGATAGTTCTAGCCAAGTGTCAGGTTTTTCTCATCACTCCATTTTGGCTGGCTCATCTGTAGTTTCTCCCATTATCTTATCTTTTTCTTGAAGAGCCAATCCCATTACCACTATGGGAACATCAATTAATCAGCCTTGGACAACTTTTTCTTTTTTTCACATCAGTATTGAATATCTAAAACCTAAAAGAACACTGTTGTTTTAATTTGTCATAAAAGGTGAATTCTCTTCACAGGTGTATCTGATGTTAAATCATTCTTGACAGTACTCATTTTTGCTCTTTATCAAATAATGTTGCAATATCTTCTGGATTTGGTACATTGTACAACACATATATTGTCTATATTAATCTTCTAAACAAATTGCTACCTTTTTGTGTATTTGGGCTCAGTCTTATGTTTCTTAACATCTTATTTTGAACCACAGATGTTCTTGTTCACTTTATCATCTTTTTCTCAAGCCATATTAGTTTTTCTTTTTTTACACTGCATGTCAACTTCTTTCCTCGCGTATATTTTGCGGTGCTTATCACTTATTTATGGGACTTTTTTCCATTGCTGTTTTTTATTTAGATATGTAAAGGTGTTCTTGAAGTTTTCAGTTTTAGCATACAGATAAAATTTAAATAAAGCAGTATAACTAGTTAATCATAATTTCCTCATGAATAAAATACAGAAGCATTCAGTATTAACAGAAGCTATCAGTTTTAACCACAGAATTACTAGTGTAAAGGAATTACTATTTCTAAAGACAAAAACTTTAATATAAAAAATATATATTCCTTCTAACTTTTATATCATTCTTTTTATAACAGGATCTTTTCACTGTGCATTATATTGGAAACCTCTTTTCTATAAAGTACATGATTTTCTTAATGTATTTGATTATAAACAAATTTCAGATTTGAAGGCAACTAATCTGAGGAGAAGACTAATCTATAAGTCAGAAGTGAAGGTAACTCTTCATCCAGAAAATGAGGAAGGGATTTTGTCACTACCACATCACCAACAGAAGTTCCATCTTTCAAGATTTGGCAATACTGTAAATCCTTCATGGCCAGGAAAGGTTTGTTACACAGGTTTTTTATCATCAAAGTTGTTGATGTTTAATTTCTAGGTTAAAAGAAAAGGGGAGGCTTTGGATTTCTATTGATGTGTATGTATGTGGGAGAGAATTTTTAGTTTTGGAAGATAGTAATTTAAACATTGTTTAGATTACTATTGGGGCTCATACTTACTTATCAAGTAATTAACAAGCTCATTAATTGATAAGTACATCATGCCTCCTACAATCTGTACAAGCAAAGGAAGAACAGGTAAATGCTTACAATAATTTTCAACCATTAAATTATTCTAACATGGAATTAATTTTACTGTTTTGCTTTACATTAATTTGCTGTTTTTTTCTTAAAGTAATTTTCAAATTCCCCTTGATTTTGTATGGTAAACCTATTTTGAAGCTTTGAAAAAATGTTTTATGATTAAAAATATATTTTCTCCTAAGTTTAATAAACATTTTCTACTTAACATATAGTAATAATATCAACTATGCACTACCATGTGATTACCTTTGCTGGTTTTTCAAACATATAGTAATCTCATACTAATAATTTGTACATCAAATAAATTAGTAATTAAATAATGCCTTCCTCACCCCTCCCTCAGTGGTGCAGGGGTATTTCTGTAGACTTACAATGCTAGAATCCAGGTTTTGATAATATTGGATGGAGAGCACAAATAACTGTGTAACTTTGTGCTTAACTATAAACAAACAAATAATTAAGTCATGAAAACATGTTCTACTCTCATGGTAAGGGTAATAATTTTTGTATTTGAATAAGATAAATGTAAAAATGATATTTAATAAAGTTTTGAGTCATTACATATTTCATATTTGCTATCTTATAAAATAGTAAACTTGTCCAATTTGATGACAAAGAATCAATAAGGATACTCAATATTTCAAAAAACAAAAAACTTAAGCAATTTCTCTGTCAAACCAATAAGCAGGTCTTTAAAAAAACTTCCTAGATGAATGTATTAAAAGAACTTCAAGAATACTAAACAAAATAAAGCTTACAAACAAAATTTGACATCCAGAAAAAGAAAAGGCCTAACAATTTTTAGAAACAATGAAGACATTGTCATCCAAAGAGCTAATAAAGGAAACTTAATTGTGATTTTGACAACCAAACAGTATGATTCCTTAATGGTAAGTATATTGAATGATATGTCTAAATGTACTCAATTAAATACTCACCTTAACTTAACATACAGCAAAATGTGGAGCAAATTACTTAAGATATTATTAAAAGAAAGATTATAGGTACTTTTGAACTTTATAATTTTTTGCATACAAACCAACCAAGGACACCAAAAACCTACAGTTTACCAAAAGACCATAAAAAATAACCTCAATTATGTTTTCCTGTAACTCTCTAAATTATAAACTTGTTAAATACTTTTTAATTGGAATTTTGAACCTCATGTTTCCAAACTAAATACACATAAAAAAACACTTCACACATCCTACAACACATGCATATCTTAGACAGTAATATCATATCTAGTTTTTATGTCATAAACCTATTCCCACAAACCATTTTCATTAAGCAATACAATATAGTGCAGAGATTATTTCACAATACCACAAAAAGAAAATTAACATAAAACAGAAACACCTTGTTCAGCTGCTTACAACTCATCAAATTTATTTGCTTTCGATAAATATATTTGTACTTTTTTTGAGTACAGACTTGTCATGGGAAATCCATTTTTAGGTACTTTGGCCACTATTTTTTTTTTTAATATACTGGAAATAAAGAGATGAGATTGGAAGTTATAGATATGAATGACCTTATGACACCATTTTTTTATTATTATTTTTTTTTAATTGGACATTTAGCTTTTTACTTTAAAACTTCTTCAGGAGCATTTGATTAAAATGGTTCCTGACAGAACAAAGCTTCAAATGGTTTAAATAATTTAAAATAATGGGTAATTATAGCTTTTACTTTATTGGTATGCTCCTGAAGAAGTTGAAAAGCCAAATGTTGAGTGCTGAATTAAATAAAAAATAACAAATTTGCATTATAAGATCATTTCTATTTATGATTAAAATGTCTTTTATACACTACTGTTCTTTACAGAAATTAAATAAGATTTGAAATTGTTGGATTTAACTCAAATTAGGTATTTGTAATGAATTTATAGGCTTTCCAATTGATTTTATTATTAAAGTTACCAGCTGTGTGTAAATATAAATAAATAGTAAAACAATGAAAGTAATATACATTTATTAATAGTGCTATATCTAGGAAGTTTTGATATTTTATCTTAATAAACATTTTCGTTAAATATTATGTATTGATGTTTTCACCTGTTTTAAAAAAATTTTACTTTCAACATTGAAAGAAGTATTCATTTAACTTGCACATGATGTAGACCTATAGGCAAAAATTATTTTGTTGTTGTTGTTGTTTTTTTAGATTTCACTATTGGTGATGTTAAGGTGATCAACATTATATTAAAATTGATGTTTTAAAATTTAACAAAGTAACATCTTTATTTTCATCAATAAAGATTTGATAGTTTCAGTAGATTGGCCTTGCACAAATTTATACTGAAGGGAAAACTCATGGGACACACTAATCATATTTTCATATTGTTGCTGGTTTTATACATGCATTTTGGCATGCACAACTATTTAGGATAAACAAAATAGCTTTCACTTACATTATTTGCACCTGAAAATAGGATTTCCTCTAGCTTTTCATATAGCAATTTATGTGTTAATTTTAAGTATTTAAACAGTTGTAACTCAAAAAATTTTTTAAATTGGATATTTTGTCACATTATGTGATTTGTTGGGTAATTTATTTCCTGCATAGGTGCTAAGAGTTTCATCTGTAAATAAAACAACCAACTTGTCTTCTAGAATTTTCCTGCTCATTCAAGAGAATAGCTAACTGTTTTCAATAAAAATATTATACAATTTGAGAATATATTATCTATTTCTTGATTTTAAAGTGTTTTCCATAGTGTTAGTACAGGCTTTGATTAGAACAATGCTTCAGGTGGTTTAATTGCTTAATAATAAAACACAGCATTGGAAGCAGTTATAAGAAAAACAAACTTACATACAAGTGGATAGTTCAAGGTTTGGCAACCCTTCAAAGAAGAAGAGCCATTGTTTAGTTTTCATATAAGACTAAAACATTTCAAGAACTGCAATATGCCCTAACAGTCTAATTTGAGCCTTCTATGGTATTTAAGGAGTTAGCTAGAATGTTAATAGTGCAACTCTATTCTAAATAAGAAATTGCAAATGTTGAGATTACATTTTTAACACCTGTTGTTGTGGAAAGATTCTCAGTTTTCTTCATGATACAAGTAAATCCTGAAAGCCACAAAATTCTTCTTAAAAGAGCTGTAGGTTTCCAACCCCAGAGGTAGTCCAAGAATTAGACTATTACCTACTAAGTGAGTAAATATGTAGATTTTGGATTTCTATAATTTCTATAAGCTATCACTTCAGTTTCTTTCATTGTGAATTCTGAAAGTATTTGTGTGATAAATTACATATGGTGACTTATACATGGTGACTTTGCAGAAAAGGTATCAACCAAATTATTGGTGGTAGGGTTGCTTTCTATTACCTGCTTTCAAACCTAGCTCTTAATGTTTTTTCACAGTGTTTTACATGGTTTAATTGAATGTCATTTGTTGCAGAAGGGTCAGAAAGGAAATTGATGTAATTTCAAGAAACAGCTCTTTGTTTGAGCCTTATGGTGGCTGTTGAAGTAAAAACTTCAGCTGAGTTTATGTAGTATTGCAATAGTGGTGAACATTTTTTTTTCTCACATTCCCTTCACTATCTGAGATACATAAGACTTTTGTATGTCTTTTTCCCACACCATGTGCATGTTGTTTTATGTAAAATTTAACTTTTTCTTTTATTTCTGGTATAAGGATAAGGCAATACCTATGATTATGGTTAACATTAACTTACATTAAAAGTAATTAATGCTCAGTAACAACAAGAGTGGAGGGGTTTATGAACCCATTCCTCATTAACGTTCTTATTTTCTTATCTATGATCTTTTTATATCTATTTTCCTTATGCAAAACAATAATTATTTTATTTAATTGGTTGCAGAAGTAGTCTGCTCAAACTGTACTTGTTCAGCATGAGTGTCTTATTGACTAGCTGATTAGAATGATAGATGCACACGGCTCCCAATGGTAGCATAATAATTAGCCAGTAAATGTTAAAATAATGCAATGATTGGAAAAGTTAAGATGTTTGCTTGTATGGTTTGTACGAGGCATGATGTAATTATCAATTAATGAAAATATATCTCATGATAGCTGGTAAGGGTATTAACACTTTTACCGAAAGCAGAGAACAACATTTTGACCTTCTTAGGTCATTGTCAGGTGTTTTCTTTTTTGTTAACATAAAGATAACATAGAGGGTCAAAACATTGTTCTCTGCTTTATTTTGGTAAAAGTGTTAATACCCATACCAGCTATCTTGAGATACATTTTTACTTCAAGTGGGTTTTTTGTCATTACAAATTGCATTTCAATTAGTGAATCCATTCAGATTTCCTTAATGTATTTTTATTACTGTTAGAGAAGTTAATGAACAATATATGTTGCTTATCCTCAGCAAGTGCTAAGGTAGGACAATATGCAAGAGGATAAAATGAACAGCTTATCCAATAAACATGAAACTATCTTCTGTTTTTAAGGTGTCATTACTTAAAAGCAACTATTTTAAATACAGTACAGCCTCAGTACATTGCCATCTGTTATAATACTTTCTTGGTCATAATGTTGTTGTGCCTTGGCTCTGAAAAGTTTAGTATCATCTGCTGCTTAATTCATCACCATGTGACTTTAGAGGCTAAACACATTACACCCTGTTACAAAATAAAGGAAAAACAAGCAGGAAGCTCCAAGTATAATGCCCAGAGATGTGAATATCAAGTTCAGATTCATTTGATCTGGCCTAATTAACATGTTTTTTTAAAAAACTATTATTTTAAGAATGTGCTTGTGGTTATGACAGTAATTGCATATTATCATTTGTTGTCACTTTTCTCTAAAATTTGTGCATCATGCATAGAATATGACAACACTGTCATATAACAGACAATATTTTGTATTTCTTTTGAGGGGTAATATTTAACTTTATGCGAGATCGATCAAAGCAACCCATCCACATTAGTACCATAAGAAAAGAAATAATTCTTAATTTCCTTTTATTTTCTTTCTGGAATGTCTGTAAATTATAACAGAAAAACACAACTGTTTTTCCTAAGTAGCTTAAAGCTTGTAACAGTATATATCTATTTATACTTAAATATGTACTACTCGTGAGTGTATCTCATAAAAACATTTATTATTGTTAATATTATAATTTATTTTCCTTGATTTAGCCTAAACTTTTTTAATTTTTTACATTTTAGTTAATCTTGTAAGAAAAAAGAATACACGAAAAATAAGAAATGAAAAATTTACCTGGGTGTTTTTGTATACTGCCAATGAAGCTTAACTCTAATTTTTTATACTGATAGTACTAATGCATTAAATATTTTTTATTTAATTAAATAATATACAAAAGAACACAGAATAATAACATGCAAAGAGGAAAAGATGCTTTATAACTATCACAGTTTTTCTGGCTTTCTAACTGTATGACAAAATCCCTTAATGATTCATTTAATCTAGTTGATGTGTTTCTCATGGAAATAAAGTTTTAACTGGAAGGAAAATAAACATTTCTTTGTACAGGAAACAATATAATAGAATACATTGTTTGATATAGAAAAATTTAGCTTTCAATTGGTTATAAATAATAGTGTTAAATGTCGGAGTGAAATGTTGGCAAGTTGAAAGAGAGGATGTGACAGGTGGGCATGGCAAGATGGTTCTGATTTTCTATGCTATGAAAATGTAACTTATGCTTTGCCTGAGTGATGATAACATTGTAATGAGTAACATATGGTAAATTTTGTACTTCTCTTGGAGAGGTGGTAAAAACAGAGAAGACGTAGACAACAAACATCACATTTCTCATAATAGGGGAGGTTGAGAAGTTTTAAAAACATTTCCTTAAAAATTATATGATACTAAATTTTGATTTATTATCTACATTCTAATATTAAATTTAATCATGTAAATTGATGATATAGTAGCTTTATTAAGATGAATAGGTTAATCATGTGGTACTTTCACATGCCTCTGTTTTCATGCAATCTGTTGTCATTGATTAAAGCTATTAAAAGTTGATGCTGGATAGCTGTGTGCAAACTATTTGCTGTTTAGTACAAAGCTTGAAGCAAGTTAGTTGTGCTTGCATTGTATGGGGTCTTTTGCAGTGCATAAGGTACATAAGGAACCAAATATTATGCATCCAAACAAATTCTCATATGTATGGGACCTGAGAGTTTGGGTCGTCTAGAACCCTGCTAGTTGTGATTGATTAGAAAGGATGTTTAATATGAGGTCATGCTAAGTTAATGGATTGGTTTTCTGGTATTGGGTTTTTCAAAGTGTGTGTAAGCTGTTAGAAACTAATTAAGTGACAGTGAAGTTTGTAGGGCTATCAGACTGCTAGGAATGCTGCACCCAAACTGAGGAGGCATAGGTCATAGGGATTTTATGATTTATGATAAATAGGTAGTAGTTTAGATACCAGGCCACAGGAGAATACACCAGGAGGCCAGGTCACAGTCTCAGAAGGGCTACAGGTACAGTATGGGACTAATATATGCAAAATGTAGCTCTTAAAACTGTTCTAGGAGCTTCAAGAATGAGCTTCAGTGGGCCACTGGAATGCATATCTCATGCTGATTGTTAGGAACAGTCTCCATGAGTCTGAGCTTATCTCAAGAATTCCAGTTAGAGCCCCTGTACTACCCCAAAGGCACTGAACAGTCTGGCTGGCATTTGTTCAGGAACATATTGCCTGTGTATCTTCAAATTATTGATGTGTGAGGGTGTTTAGACATGAAGGATATTAAAATTTGGCTTTTAACACTGTACATCATTATGTCTTTGGAGGGGGATGGGATCAAGATCAAGAATAGCATCTACACGTAGGAGTGTATGGATCTGTAAGTGGCAGATGAAGGATTCCTGATGGAAAGATGCCACATATTTGAGATCCTGCTACCCACAGTTCATGTTTTGCTGATGTGTTGTTATAGATGGGTTCTGGTATCAGCAGGATAATGCCCATTCTCACACTGCCAGTATCACACAACAGTTTTAAAGGATGAAGGAATAGAGATACTAGACTGCCCTTCTAAGTCAGCAGATCTAAATACAAATTACCATGTGTGGATTTGGTAGGGAGAGCCATTAGAAACAGACAGTCTGCTTATATGACTGTCCAGGAGCTCGGAGCAACCCTCTTCCAGGATTGGACTGTATTTCCCCATCAAATTATTCTAATTGTCTTCAGAATGATGGGGAATAGGCACAGAGAAAGTAGGAAATAATAGAGGATACCTACTGCCTACTAAACATGCACTTTGCTAAGTTTGTTCATTTTAATATATTATTTTGTTTTTGATATTTGTGCAGCTGAATATTGACATTTCTGTTAATTATTTTTTGTTGTTAGTTGTACCTTAACATTTTACTTGCACAGTATTCTTTACTTAAGATACTTGTAATAAGCAAGTTTAATCATTAGTGAATATCTCTGTGGTTCTTCTTCATATTTGGAAAAAAAAAATCAAAACCTCATTTGCCTTTAATTTTTATATGTAGTGTTTGTTGATTTATAAAACTACAAAATTTGCTATCTAAAACAATATGACTTCTGTAATGTTATTAAGTGAATGTACACATTTTCCATCTATTGGACTGCCTCTGTATAGGAGAGGTAATGTGTACCATAATCCCAAATTTATTATGTTTATATGGCAACCTTTTAGTAAGAAGTAGAAGTCTGTTGTACGTAAGAAATCAAATGTGTTAAAGTATTTGTACTTAAGATATGTATGTGAATTGACAGAGTCAGTCTGACCTAGACTCTGACAAGTTGAAGTACAATGTGATTTTCACATGAAGAATAAAAATATTTTTTTACATTGTAAAATTTCATATTGTATTTGTCACCTGCTAGTACAGCAGTAAGTCTACAGATTTACAACACTAAAATCAGGGGTTTGATTCCCCTCAGTTTGCTCAGCAGATAGCTCGATGTGGCTTTGCCAAAAAAGAAAACATAAACACCTGTTGTATTTACATAACCTGTAGAACCTTCTAAATGAATATCAACAGTTTTGTGCAGTATCACTGCAAATTAAATCTTGTGTGTTTATTCTAACACAAACTGTTGCAAAATCAGCAATGTAATGTAAAATTATAAGTTAATAATCATTATCTTGAAATTCATAATATTGTGTTGAATGACATTATGTGCAGGGATATGGCATACACTCTTGTAACTTTCACTTGAGCTTGTAGAATTAGGATTAATCTGTATTGTGCATCTTCCTTAGCCATTTGAACAAGCTGCTTATTATTATTACACTCCCTGTATTCTAAATATAAAATAGCATATAATTGGTTACAGGGAAGGTGACAGAATTTTTATTGTAAAACTATTATTTTTTAGATTAAAAAAATAGAATTACAAAAAAAAAATTATGAGATTACCAGTATTTTCTAAAATTTGACACAAATGTTTTAGTCAGGAAATTTTGAGACCACCAACCTGTGGGATATTTTTCTTAATTATGGCTCTCCAATGATTAGTTTTTATAGTTATGACTTTTAGACTAATCTGAATGACTTTATAATAAACCTGTATATTAGTTTTTATCTTCTCTGTGTTTTATGAATACTTGGAATATGTCATTTTTAGCCTAAGTTAGCATACTATTATGTAAACTGTATAATCAAAACACATTTTTCAATTACTAAATTTTTACATACTTTTGCTTTTAGCACCAGAGACAGTAAGTCTTTGGTATATTCAAGTAAAACTGAGCAATGAGATAGGTCCACTTAATAACAAGAGATTCAACAAGGTATTTGTTATGGATTAATGCTGATTCTCTGAATAACTTGAGTTGATAGGAACTAAATTATAATAAAAAAGACAGTGTAAAATATAAGTAAACAATTATTAATTCACAAAGGCAGAGTGTGCATTTGCTTTATGAACACATGATGATCCCTTCTACTGGATTAGATAATTCAGAAATGTTACTTATCTCTTTTTCCACTATGAGCTGTTACCTTGCATGAATCTGATGTTAATCTCTTGTATATACCACAAGCCTTAAACTCCCACTTACACGTGTCTACATAACCATCGTAATACTGTAGCCCTCCACTAGTAAGTTGGCACCACAACCTCTATGTTTAGTAATCTTAGTGAACACTAGCATGTGATATTTGTCATATTATATTCTCAGAACTGCCTGTGTTCAGATATATACTCTTCAAAACAAGAAATGCAAAAGGGATATTTTTGTTATTTTAAAGAGAAATATATGTAATAACGTTAGAAGCTCAGAGTATGTAATGCTACACGTGTTAAGGCACTGATTGTCAGACCAAAATGACAATAAAAGTTGTGCGCTTTGAAAACAGAGGAAAACATCGGATTTTTCGCCAAAACGCATGCGTGTCCAATAAATTTGTTTGAGAGATCTGCATGTTCTGCAAGTGCAACATGTGTAAAATCCCTATAAAAGTGACAGGTTCGCTTGGAAGCAGGCGAATCTCGATCAGTTGTTGCCAGAGCTGTGAATGTCCACCCAAGCACCATCACAAGGCTATGAAATCATCACCAACAACATGGATCAACTTGTGACCGTCCACGATCTGGCAGACCTCGTGTGACCACGCCCGCACAAAATCGCAACATCCTGTTACATCACCTTCGGGATAAGATCACCACTGCAACGTCTACTGCCTCAACCATACCAGGGCTGCGTAGGATTTCCGATCAGACCATACGCAACCATCTACGAGATTCTTAGGCTCCGTGTGCAACCCATCATGGTTGAATTCCTAACTAAACTTGATGAAAACTGTTTCACAGGTCCAAATTTGTGCCATTCCCAATTGCTGAATGAAGCCTAGGGTCTATGTATCTAAACTTTAGACCAGGTATTGTACATCTTGCTCAGAATTCACCCATTTCAAGTAGTTACTTGTCTGAAATACTTCAGGGATGGTTTAGCTCCTTACTCAGTAGTTGTTACTGGCTGCTTGCCAGTTCACTTTGTGTGACTGCCAGGCATCACCATGATCAATGGTTGTTTTTGCAGTACACCTTCCACCATAGAGAACCTCATCACTAATCTGCTTTATCATTTTATGCTCACTGTCTAACTTATAGGTGGGATTGGTCCTGTTGGCTCCTTAAGTTTCCCCTCAGTAGCATTAAGGAGCTTAAACCAGGGATAAGATTAGATTACTCTGGCTGGCAAAGGTTTGGAACCACTATACAGATCATCCCATGATTCAGTCTCAGACTTGCAAGGTACCACAACAATCCTTATTTGTTTGAGCTGTACTTGCACCAGCTGTAAGGAAACAGAGGTTACAGATTTTTTCAGCATTAGCAAAGGTCCAGTGTCTTTGAGAGGATTTCTCTTAGACCAGACAGCTCTCTTGTACAATTGCTTACATTTGGACATTGTCTCTTCTTTATAGTTGTCAACCCCAACTGTGAAAAATGATATGATTTTAATTGTGAATGTTCTTAAACATAGTATATAAGCACAAGATTAAGGAGCAATACACATATCAGTAGAATACAGCAAACTCTGCAATAATATATTCTGTTAGTGTGGAACTAAAAGTTATTCTTTACTTTCCACTCCATTGTATTGTCAGATAAATTTGAGTTAAACTTAGAGCTGTGGGTTTACTGATATATTTATTACAAAATAGTGCTGAACCTTTAAGTACCTGAGCTCATGAAAATGAAATAGAGACTGGACACAATGTGTAAAATACAAGCAAAAAATTATTATTAGTTCCAAACACTGTGTGTGTGTTTCATAGACATGAGACAATCGTTTTTACTTGGCCAGTATTTCCTTTTAAAACTGATCAGTCCAAAATGATCTTCCAGACAGAAGTAATTTATTACATTGCAGGTAGAATTACCCAACACACCTGGTAGTTTTCACATGACTAGTCATTCTAATTTGAGCATTGGAGATACCATCTAAATTAGCATTGAAGGACTCTGTTGTCAACTTTCTTACACAGTGTGAGTTTTTGTTTTATTGGCACAAGACTGTTGTTTCTACTGAAACAATTTTCTTTCAGAACCGATCAGGTTGGAATCTATCAAACTCTTTAAGTTCAACATTTTTGACTTCACAGGTAAATCAGATATGCCTGGAACAATTAATGATCATTCTCATTCAAACACAGGGGAGGATGTAACCTCAAGATACGAACCTATCTACTTTAAGGGATACTGATGTTTAATGTTTACCTTCTTGTATAACAAGCAGCATAACATCCATGCTACCAATGGGCAGAAAACTGACACAAACTTGGAAATAGACGATAAGTTTATAATAATAATAGTATAGTAATATAGAAAGGCAGAAGTTCTTGATGTATTTAAATTCCACAGTTTTATGACAGTTCAGTGGCTTTATTTTCAAATACTTATTATATAAACTTGACTGCATGCTTTTGTTACATTTTTTAAAATTCAAAATAGTTTTACTGTATAATTTTTCAGGCAGTTTATTAAACTAGTAGAATCCTACATTTATGGTTAATTCAAAAGTTTGAAATATTAAATTGCTGCTGTGTTAAAAATGTGTTTTATAGGTATTGTGTACCTAGTAACATGCAACTTCTATATTATATTTATTTGTTGTTGTTGTTAACTTCTATATTATCTTTATTTGTTGTTGGTGTTCATCAGACCTAAGCAATGCATGATCTAGTGGTTCACCTGTTTGCCAATCCATGGGTCCATGGTTTGCTTCTTGTAGTTTGAGCTTTGCAGTTAACTTGATTAATTGATTAATCAGCTGTTTGTGAGAATTGTATCAATGAGTGTCACATTTATTCTTTTGTTTTAAATATACTATGAATTTATTTTATATACATTGTACTTGTGTTATGTTTGTAACACCACACATACTTTCCAGAATGTTTGTCTCAAGTGGAAGTTGTGACAGACATTGGGAGATCTTAAACAGTATTCGTCATGCACTCGGTTATGCTAACCATGTGATAAATTACAAATATAATGCACTGATTGATTTTTAAATAAGTAATAGAAAAATTTATAAAGTAATATAACATTAAAATTTGCAAGTATCAATAATATTATGTCAGATAAGAGAAAAAAAACAACATTATGTTTAAATTACTTCGTAATTGATCTAATAGAAATAGGCTGCAATTGCAATATCGCCTTAAAAGGCCTAGAAAAATAAATATTTTTGATAATTCAGCTAACCATGGAAAAAAATGTCTTGATCCTAGGAGTATTAAACCTTTTCTTCCAAAAATGCTCAGAGAATAACTTTTTTTGTTGTTGTTGTTGAACTACGACTTTTTCATCTTTGTTATGGCTGGTATGGGTATTAAAACTTTAATTTTTACTTCAAATGGGTTTCTCATCATCACAAATTTATTGAATTCATCAGTAACTTCCATCTTAAAAGCACACGCTACATGTACATTGATTTGATATCCTCTTTGTTGTCTTCAGGAGCAAAGTAGACATTGTAATAAATGTATATAAAAATATATTAACAAGATAGATGAAATGATATCCAGTTATTTAACATGAGTTGAAACATGCAGTGTTCTATGCACTATTAATTTATGTTGTAGCACACTTAATGAGTTTTACAAATTTACACCATTGTATTTGACTTTTTAGTTTAAGTGACAAAAGGAAGTATCATGCTAATTCAGTAATGACAAGAACTGAATATTATCAATCAAGATTATCAAAACAATATATCTAAAAACAGGCTAATATTTTATCATTAATGTCCTGCTCTACTGAGCGTATATATAGTTTCTACAGTGGCTTTCATATCATATAGGCCCGGATGGCCAGGTGGGTTAAGGCGTTCATCTTGCAATCTGAGGATTGTGGGTTCGAATCCCCATTGCATCAAACATGCTCACCCTTTCAGCCATGGGGATGTTATAATGTGATGGTAAATCCCACTATTTGTTGGTAAAAGAGTAGCCTAAGAGTTGGTGGTGGGTGGTGAAGACTAGCTGACTTTCCTCTAGTCTTACACTGCTAAATTAGGGATGGCTAGTGCAGAAAACCCTTCTGTAGTCTTGCTCGAAATTCCAAAACAAACAAACAAAAACAATTTCATATCCTACATATTGGCTATAGCTGACTTATCTGGAATGTGAAGGTATATTTTTGCTTTCAGTTTTATAATAGTGTATAGATATACGTTTTAAAGCCTAGTTAAAATGCTGTTTGAAAAAAAAGATTAATATATTTAGTCATTAATTTTTAATCTAATGTCAGTAGAAATTTTAGTATTATAAATAGTTATTATTTTAGTGGTTACTAATATTGTATATTTTTTCAGTTGGATATTATTGCCTTCATTGTGGATAATTTGAGGTTTGAAGTAAGGACACATAGATTATGCAGCAGCAGTCACTTTTTTGTTTCAGTACCTCTATGTGTTTTACTTAAAGAAGTTCACAATAAGAGGCAAGTATAACTATATATTATTATTTAAGTGTATGATTATAGTGCCATAATTTATCTATAATTTTGCTGATTAATTAATACTTACAGTTTTTTATTTTAACCTGAGATATTTTCTGAAAGGATCCTTTATTGGTAATTTTTAATCTTATTTTTTATCACAGCTGTAAAATAGCCACTTAAGATATCATTAAGATATAAGTGTGAGAAAAACATTGTTTAATTGCTACTTATGTGTATTTTCATCATCCAGTGGTTCACCAATAAGTCTGAGAGTTTTAATGTTAAAAATTAGATTCAGTGTGTAGCTTTATGCTTAATGCCCAACAAATAAAAAATAAATGTCTGTTTTCCACTAATAAGAGGTTGTGAATATCTTGTACATAGTACATATATAACTTGTTAAGTTTGTATTATTTGTATTTAAATGTATGTGTAAAAAAGAAACACAACTTCTAACATTTAACGTAACATATAAATAAGTGGCTTCCAAATAGTTTGGGTAAGTTTTGTAATTATAGGAGAAATGAAAGTATTTTAAGCATTTTTTTCTTTTTTTTTTACTGAAGAATGTTAGAAGAATAATTATTAATATTACTGATACTTATTCTTTAAGCATTTATATTAATACAAAACTTATTAGTGATAAGTAAGGGGCAACTGTAACATATATGTACACACACATAATAAAATTCAGTGTGTATGTGTCATATAACTTCTAAACTACTAACACACTGACTTTTAAATGGTACTAAACAAATCGTCTTGGTCCTAAGGTTTATACAAAAGTAACATTTTTCACTCCACTCCTTGAAGAACCTGGATATTTCCCCAAAACTCCTTCTCCTAAACTGCTTGACGCAGCAAATGATTAGTATTGGCTCCAAGATTTGCATAAAGGTAAAACTTTGCCAAATGCCTACAGAAATTTCCCAAAATCATCTCCCTAATTTAGCATTGATTTACATTGGAGAATGTAAATAAGTATGGCTACTAATTCCTGTTGTACCTTGGTTAAAGAAATTATATTTTGCATTATAGTGTCACTGTGAATGTGGGTCATAGGCTCATGGGTTTACTGTTAAGAATAATAAGATTCAGTGTCTTGTAACTCCTCTTAAATTGGTGTTTGTACCAGCTTCTAAATGACACCAAATGAATCATCTCAGTCTTGGGATTCTTACAAAGGTAACATCTTTCATTCCACCCCCTTAGGTAACCCATGGATTTTCTGAAAGTTCTTCTCCTTAGGTATTGATCTCACCAGATTTTAAATTGTGCCAAATGAATAATCTCAGTTCCAAGGTTTGCACAAAGGTAATCATTCTCACCCTACCCCTTGATGCACTCAGAAAGTTTTTAAAAAACCCTTATCTTAAACTGCTAGATCCACCAACTTTTATTTGATGCTAAATGAATTTTCTTGGCTCTGGGGTTTGTGGAAAAATAATACTTTTCACTGAACTTCTTAATAAACTTGGATATTTGGCAATAACACTTTTACAGGATTCTGCAAAAGCAGCCCCTAAATTTGGCATTGATTTGCATTACATCACATAAAGAAGTATGCCTACTAATTATCATTCATACCTTGGTGAAAAATTAAATTTCTATTATAATGGCAATAATTATTAAACTAAAAATGGGCATTAAATGTGCCTTATAGCAACCCTCTAAATGTGGGCTTAAGGCCCACAGGTTTGCTGGGCATACCCCATGTCCATTGTAGGCAGTTGTTTGCTGTCTTTTCTGTCCTTTTGGTTTGATATAAAATATTAGCTATATTTTTACCACATATTATAATAATAATAAAAATCATAAGAAGATAGATAAACAATACACATATTAACATAAGTAGGATGAATGGTATTAAAAACAGCAAAATAAACATTTTCATTATCAAAACAAGCCTTAACAACTACAACAGAAATGCTGCATGTATTAAAATTATTACGAGGTCATAGGTTATAATGTGAAATATAAGATATGCCCTGGATTTTGGAAGTGAATGGAGATGTAGGATCCACATAGCAGTGGGGATACACCCTCTACCATTTTTACTTCTGATCCCTAATTTTACATGCTAAAGAAAAATAATATACATAAGTAATAAAAATAAGTTAGGACAGTGAGGTGTAGATGTTCAAGCTCACATGTCCAACATGAATGTCACCCTTCACTGCTTGCAGGCAGTTGTGGAGCAGTGACTGCTCTCCAAAGGAATGTAAAATGAAAGAAAAACGAAAATAAACAAGGCCCTACCACTGGGGTCATGTAAGGGAATGTTACCTCTCGATGCCAGCATTTTAGCCCCATTATAGTAGTAGAAGTTGAAATTAATAAATTAATATTATTTAATATCAGTAGACAATTTATATAAGTATAAAACCCCAACCAACTCAACTAGTATAATACCCAACCTCCACCTATTATGAGAGCTTTTTTATCTATGTGCAATAATGGTGTTAAAACATGCAGACAGTAGGGCCAAGATATATATATATATCTATATATATTTATATATATATAAATAAACTAATTTAAAACTCAGAATATTTATTAAGAATTTCAAACAAATGATTTTTAAGTTTTATTTTATTATTTTTGTGTCATATTTGTATTTACCAGAAAAAAATATGTTAATAATTTTATTTAATGTTTCTGCATTAAGTTTATTAGATATTGTATCAGTATTTCAACATTAATAATAAAATATTGTAATTTATTACACATTTTCAGAATGTGTGCAATTATGGAGCTATAATAGTTATACAAATAGTGTATTACCATTAGGAGAGGGTAGGTCATAAATTGAAAAAAAATTTTTTTTTCCTTTTATCAAAAACATTGAAATTACTATCATGATTAATTACTTAAATTTCTGTATATAAATAATATATTTGTACTTCAGAAATAGTAGTGTTTTCTATTTCAAATGTTATTGTATAAGTAGCATTGATAAAATTATTTATCTCAGGATTATTTACACTAATTAAATCATCAGTATATCTAAGTTAAAACAAAAATTTCAATACTTATGTTGTT
Organism: Tachypleus tridentatus; assembly: GCF_004210375.1. Taxonomy (NCBI): domain Eukaryota; kingdom Metazoa; phylum Arthropoda; class Merostomata; order Xiphosura; family Limulidae; genus Tachypleus; species Tachypleus tridentatus. The sequence goes on along the minus strand of NC_134834.1, from coordinate 131,181,841 downwards.
TCCAATCAACTTCATCAAACGTATATATATGTATATAAACTAGCTATATAATTAAAATAGTTAACTCCCATTGGAAATCCTATAAGTTATTTAGAAATCTATTGACATTAAAAAAATGTAATTATTATAAATCCAGAAACTTAATACATCTATTATATTTTTGGAGATAAAAATTTTCTTTATTTTAAATAATATGGAAGGGTTACAGGATTTTTCTATTAATAAATTATAGACAAACCCTGCTGAATGAGTTCCACACTGTAATCAGTTAGTTATATAGTAGGGAAGTTATGTTCTGTGAGTGTAGATAATGTGATATCCTCCTATTTGTCAATCAATGACAACAGAGGAAGATGTCAGAATGCAGTTTATCCTTTCAGTTTGGAGCCCTCATTATACTGTCACGTGGATGTAGGTACTCTGTAGACATGTTTTGGATTTAGAGTGAACTGATTAATGCAAGTCCTCATACATATTTTAGGTTATCTTTTTTCCTCCCTCAAAGTCTCTGTCTGTATTTTGGGTCACAGCAGTGTTACATAGGATTGTTCTGGTTCTGTCCTTGGCTTGTTCCCTTTTTTTCTGAGGATGCTATTGCCATTTGAATGTTCCCAGCCTGTCTGACAGTTTTGTGAGAGTTGATTGTATGTAATAAACATTGTTTTGATATCAGATGTCAAGTTCATGTATTGATAGCTCAGAGTTGATCCTCTTATCATACCCAGGAATAAGAGTGCTTCCCAGTTACGTGGTTTCTGGGTGTGAGGGGAAAATATGTATGATCCTCATCCTATCCTTGCATAGATGTGAGTACCCTGTGGGCAGGTTTTGCATATAGTCAGCTTACTGAATATGATCTGCTGCATCCTATCCACTCTACACCTATGGAAGCATTTTTTGTTTTTTCACCTTTCTCATTGTGGAATTTATGATCTTCTTTGCCTCACTCGTAGGAAACTGTGATTGTGATCAGATCCTTTCATGACTTCTTTGCTCCCATGGACTGAGATATGTCCAACATCATATAAATAGTACTGCAGATACTCTCATGGATCCTCATGGATTGCAGAATGACAAGATATGCTTCTACTATGGCTTGTGTGATTTTATGCTCTTCTGTGGTCCATGACTGTCTCAGAAGTATACCTTCCTGCTCAGAGCAGCTTATCATGGGCCATTTACTTTGACATTTGGTTCATGCCATTTCATTTGCCAGGGAAATAGCTTCTGTTCATGGATATTATCCACCACAAACATCTCCAGTTTCTTTTCATTGTTCTCATGTGAGTTACACTAGAACTGTAGTTGGGTTATAATGTGACTGGTATAAGCCTTTGAGTCCTGTACAATCTGTCTCATAATATTGCCAGCTGTAACACCACTATGATATCCCCTTTTGTGTGTGTTTCTCTCACACAGATGTGGATCTTAAGGGAAAGAGCATGGACACAGCCATTCTTAGTGCTTTAGACAGTGGAAGATCTTTCTGAATTGTTGACTATAATGGCATAGAAGTTGTGAGCTTTCAAAGAATTGGCAAAAGTCTTAAATCCTAGAAAAGGACTTATCCTGGATTTAGTAATGTTTTAGACAACCATCTACCTTCAACAACATACTCTTGTTCACAAGCCATTTTAGTTGTGTAAAATTACATTTCCATCACTAAAAAACATTTTAACTTCAAACTACAAGAGTTCAAGTAAAGGGCAGTAAACACTAGCACAAATAGTGAACTTTGCAATATGGCATTCTCACAAGTTACTTTTAGATATATTTAGGTAAAAAAAATGAATATGTCTTAAAGCAATAGAACAGATCTACTTTAATAACAGAACAAGGAAATGTTTTATCTGTCAACAACTAAGTCACAAGAGTGAAAGGTATAGAAAGATAGGACACAAAGTGAAAGAAGAATTAAACACAAATATTGTTTGTGTATTCGCTTTTTGTTATGAGAGAATTTCTTTTACTAGATTTTTACCTACGACTGATAAAGCTGAATCATTATACTAGGCTGACTTAATCCAATATTTTTTACGTAGCAAGAAACATTATATTTACTCATACTGACTAGCACTTCGTGTGACTAGTCATTCACATTCAAATGTAGGGGAGGCCATATCCTCAAGATATCACCTGAACACTACCATTGAAGGATGTTGCCTTCAACATTTTTGCAAAACCTTCAGTAGTTGTTCATCTATTCACCCACACCCCTGTATATCTATCTGTTATTCTTGATTTCCATCTCAATATTTCGAAATAAAGCTTATGTAAATTTTCTTTACAGTTGTCACAGAAAAAGAACTTAATAACCAACTAAAGTAACACAGTACTTATATCTAGCTTCTGTAAAGTGTAATTCTAAAGAGAAGTGTTATAAACTTAATCTTGGACAGTATATTTAAATAGTTTGGACAAGACAGTCAAGGCTATAGATTGATCTAATTAAATAGAAAGATAAATATCTGTTAAAGGCTGAGTATATAGGAAATATGTTGGAGAAATAATTGAAGTTTATAAAAGAAATTTTTAGTTTTGTATATGCACAGTCTGAGTATACCACAATGGATGAATGTGATAAATTTATATTGTACATGAATCCTATTTTTCATGGTTATTTATTTAGTGTCCTTCAATAAGCTTTTAGTCTTAATGAAAGAGCACTCATCATCTGACTTTGAGTTGTTTGGAAAGAAGCTGTTCTTAAAGTCGCATAGAATATGTAGCAGTACACTCAGATTGAAGCATTTTATTTAACAGTGTTCAATGTTATAACTGCAGAGCCCAGTAATAATAGATCATATGTTAAATTCAGTTAAATTTAAAACCTTTTTAATCTAATCTCAATTTTAAGTCATCTTCATCTATCTTGTGCTAAGTTTATCACAAAATGAGCTATAAATCTAATTTAAAGTTAACTGTAAGTGCCTATACAACAGAGTTGTCAGTTAGTTTCCCTACCTTTAAGTTTTTTCTTATTTTTCCTTTATCAATATTTGTATGCCATGCATATGCACAGCACATTTATGCTAATGCGTTAATATGAAATGAGCAGAAATTTAAAATAATGAATATATTACTCTTAGGCAACTAACATTTGAATTATCCTGTAAACTAAGGTTGTTTAATAAACTTTGAGTGAACCACACAAGTCATTACAATGTGGATTTGTTGGTTTTGCTCTAAATTTCATTGTTAAATGTCCATCTCTTGTGAGTTTAATTAAAAACCACTGAAGCTTAACTTTTAAATAGTGTATGACTTCTGTTGCATTTATTAATATTACTTTTAATTGTTACAGCTTTGTTATTTCTACCTGTTTTGTTATGTATGTGATGATTCAACTACAGTCTTTATTTAATGATTTAGTTACATCCTTGGCCTGGCATGGTTAGGTGGTTAAGGTGCTCAGCTCATAATCTGAGGGTTACAGGTTCAAATATCTGTCACTAAAAAAGCATGTTTGCCATTTCAGCCATGGGAACATTATTATGTGATGGTCAATCCCACTGTTTATTGGTAAAAGAATAGCCCAAGATATGCTGGTGGAAATGCATTTATCATTTGTCTTACACTGCTAAACTAGGGATGGCTAGCACAAATAGCCCTTGTAAACCTATGTATGAAATTCAAAAAACAAGCAAACAAACTTAATAACATTCTTATTATATTGCAAATTCTTGAATACATGAAATTAAGTTTTATTGACTTTGCTACAATTATAACTGAAAATATCCAAGAACATACTCAGACACTGTGTTTTAATTTGAAAAGGTTTCACATTTCCAAATTTTTATATTAACTGTTTGATGGATAATATTTGAAATTCTAAAAAATAATACTTTTGAATTATTTTTTGATGGAGAATAACAAACTGAAATCCTTTAGCTAGATTTTTTTACATCCATCAGACAGTTGACAATGCAAGATATGTTTAATCATTAAATGTAGAAATTGTAAATGGAATTATAAATTTAATGACTAAATTTAAACATCCTAGTTTTAAAATTAGAACTTCTTAGTTCTGTTATTTGCTGAAGCTAAAATTACCAAAGTGTTACCTAAATATAATCATTTATCATTTGTTTTTCACATACCTGTTAAGTTATTGTGGCCTCTCAAGATTTAGAGTTGGTTTGTCCTTACTTGTATCACATCATACTAGCTTGCCAGGTTTTTACTTGTAATTCTTATTTTACTTCTGCAATAGTCAGAATTCAAATTTATTTATTATAAGAGAAATTAATTTTTTTTCTTTTCTCACTGAGATTCGTGTTATGCTTTTTAATGAAATATAGACAATGTAGTATTTGTGGTTAATGATGTATTAGTAAAAATTGTGGCTTCTATTTTCTCTTTGTTTGCTGCACTATTGTTACATGTATTAGATCTTGGAATAAAATACTTTTTGACATTCCACTCAGTCCTCCTATTAATTTTACTTTTGGCCTGACAAATGTGGATCAGTCTACTGCCTCAGGAGAAATCAGTTTTTCAGTCACTGTAGAAAACTACTCTGGTAAGAGTATTTAGATGTGATAATGATTAGGTAAAATAATTATATATATAAAACAAGTATTCTTTTTTTTACTATTTTTTTATCCTTGAGGGACTAAAGTTAGAGGATCTTCTTAAGTTATATTATTAAAAATTATATTTTACATTGAAAATATATTTGTTGGACCTACAAGTGCTGTATTATGTTAATGAATGATATGCAAGCTTTTTTAAGTTTTCTTGTTGATCTTTAAAAAATTTCCAGTGTCTTCATTGTATAGTTTTTCACTTTACTGTTTTAATTAATAAGTAATTAATTGTAAACTCCATTAAAAGAAATTTTTTTACTTAAAAAGTAAATACAATGTATTAGTTTCAATTTATGTTATTTAAAAACTTAATTAAACTGATCAATAAAAATTTTAAACAAATCTTCTAAAGCATAGATGTTTTCAAAACATGGGCTATAATGTTATTGGGAGCAAATAAACTTGCTAAACAAAATTTATAAAGATACAGATACTATCTTTACAGTATCTATACAGATACTGGAAATAAAGAAATTGAAGGAAAATTGTTTTATCATAACAGAGAAATTAGGTTTAAAAGCAGTTCTAGTTTAGGAAATTATTAAAAAATTATTAATATGTGTTTGTGAGTCTTTCTTTTCGTTAGTAATACAGACTGAACAAAATTTTGGAGAAAATTTGGCATACTGTGAAATCCAGTGCTTCTCATCATCATCGTCATTTCCATCAAGACGACAGTCTATTGTTACATCTGAAGAGTTGCCACAGAGTTTTTCAATAGACATAAATCAACATATTACAGAGTCAGCTCCATCACAAAGTGCAACCTTTGCTTTATGTGAAAAGTTTCATAATAGGAAAAATAATGAGAATATAACAGTAAGAAATCTTTGGCCTCATTGCAGTCATAAGGATGATGATAAAACTGATGTTGTAACAACTTTTTCCACTCCAGTGCAAAATTATATAACTTGTGATCAGGAAAATGTGTCAAGAATATCAAGTGCTGAGTCATCTACAACTGTTTTTAATCGAAAGATCATCACTCCTTTCTCAGTAGTGACAAATTCACACAATGAAATGGACAGCAAAAAAATAAGAACCCTGAACAGTTCTAATATTATTTCATGTAAGTGTGAAAATGAGTCTGCAATTAAAAATCAAAATGTAGAAGAAAGTGCTCTCCCTTTATCTTCTATGAAATGTAATCAAAAAACTATGCAACTAGTTGAACCAAATCTAAACAAAAAATATTCTGAAGGTGAACATGATCTCACCATGATGTTAGCATCTCCTTCCAATGAACTGCGGATACGCACCATATTTAATAATGAAGACATGAGTAAGTCTTCACCTATGTCTCAGGAATTTAGTGATACATTGTATAGTCCAAACAAATATTTTGAAAACAGAAAGTTACACATTTTTGATGAAAATTATTCCACTGTTCCTAACTTATCTCAGTCTAAAGGTTCTAATCTTTCAAGTAAGAATGCAAAAGTTGCATGCTTTATGGTTAATACCTTACCTTCTAACAAATCTGTTTTTGAAAATTATCAACCAGATAACTGTAATATAGTAGCAGAAACTAGTTTTGACTGCTGTTGTAATTCCAGTATTGGTGATACAGCTCACAATGAGCAACCCTATAACATTTCTGATGATATGTCCAAGGAGATACACAAAAAAATAAAGTCTTCCCAAACTACTGAGGGATTATCCAAGATAGATCATGAATACCAACATCCCTGTATCTTTACTGATGGAATATCTGGGATGAAACACACAAAAAAACATCACTCACACTTCACTGATGAAGAGGATAAGATGGAACCCAAAAACCAACATCTCTCACATATTGCTTATGGAGTGTGTGGTATGGAACATGCATATGAACACTCTTCTAGCTTCACTAGGGAGGTGCACAAAGTGGAGAATGAATATCCCAGTCCTATATTTACTGGTGAAGTGTCCAAGATGAAACATGAATACCAGCATCATTCTAACTTCAGTAGTGCAATGACTGAGAAAGAAGAAGAATACCAGCATCTCTGTGGCTCCACTGATGAGACATTAAATGGGATCAACAAAGAAAAGAAGGCTCACAAAATCACTGATAAAGTGTCCATGGTGTTGAACAAAGAAAAAAAGCCTTCTGTACTTGTTGATGGAGTGCCTAAAAAGGTATATGGTTATCAACAACACTCAGACCTTACGGAAGAAATAACTAATAAATACCAGCATTCCTCTTGTGTTACTGATGCCAAAGCTGATGTTGTGTGTGAATATAACCATTCACTTCGAATAATTTATGAAACACCAGAGGTCATAAATAAATACTTGTATCTCTCAGGCTCCACTAAAGAAGAATCCAAGGTAAAACACATATCTTGTAATCCCTCTTCTATTATTAATATAAAAAACACTGAAGTGGTAGAAGAAAACCAGCATTTCACTAACTTCACTGACGAAATAGCTAAGGATTTAAATAAATACCAACATCTCTCAGGTATTGTTGATACAGGAACTAGTGTGGTGCTTGGATCGAGTTATCCATCTAGTATTAATGACAAAAGGTCCACATTGCTCTCTGAAAATGAGAAGCTGTGTAATGTCTCTGTTGGAAAATATAAGGTTGTATATACACATAAGCCTTCAATTACCACAGCTCAGACATTCACACTCCCCAGGGATCATCAAAAGGCATCATGTGTTTCTGATGCAACAAGCAGTATGGTACAAGAATGTCAGTGTTCTCTAAGCTTTACCAGTGATGCGTCCATGATGAAAAATGAATGTAATAATTTTTCAAACACAACTTGTACGACATTTGGTATGGGAATGGAATATCAAGAGACATCAGACATTATATTTAAAAAAAATGAGGGTGTGTCAACTACACCTTATTGTTCTTTTAACTACTTAGGCAACAAAATGACTAGTGTAGTGGATACTGATACCAGTTCTTATGAATGTCTTGATACATCACCAAATTTGGAAGGAAAAGATTACGGCAATGATGTAAAACTTAACTCTATGAAAAACTGTGAATACTCTCCAACTAGTGTAGCTACACCATCTGATTCTATATGCGAGTCATTGGATCTACCTATTACAAACAAAAGTAGTTGTGGTTTAACTGAAAGAAACCATCTTCCTAAGAGAACTGTAGGAATACCAACCATTGATCAGCATAAACATCTTAGTGACTTTAATCAGACCACAGTTCAACATAATAATGGTGTATCACACAATATTACAGATTCAGAAAAAATTACAACTTTAGAAGAGTTACAAAATGGTAATAACCTTTTGAAAGACACTGAATCTGTAAAAGAGTGTAGTGGTCTTTTTACAAACATTGGTCCAAGTACATCTAAAGCTACTGAAAGTTATGTTTATCCAATAACTGACCTTAGTGCTGCTAGCAGTACTAAATTGGATGATGAACATGTTTGTGTGTTAACAGAACATACCAAAAAAAAAGACACTAAAATTTCAATTTACAATACAATTCCTGGGGCATCAAAATCTCCAATATCCTTTCAACTTATGTCAGAAGATGATTTAAGGAGCACAATAACCAGTAAAGAAGTATTACAGTATCTCAAAAAAACTTCCCACAGCAACTTTGCTACTGATTCTCAAGTGCTTAGAAATTTTCCAAGGTAAATATATTTGTGTTTACTGGAATTATTTTGTGAGGATTGATGATGAAAATCAGGTGTAAGAATTTTTTTTCAAAGTAATTCCAACATGAACCAAAGAATTTGAACCTGTTTATCTGTTACAAAAGTTTAACATCTTGAGTCAGTTTAGTTGAATATTTTAAAAATAATGAATGTTTTATGAATAATTTTGATGACTCATGCTCCTGTTTTCAATAGGAGTTTTTGTTGTTTCTTTTCTTACATGCATAAATACAATATTAAATTGTCCCTTACTAAAGATTTTTATTGCAATATTGAAAGTGGAGTTTTTATTCCTTTTTGCACAGTGTAGTGCTTCCTACTAGCTACAAAGTTATTCATCTGAAAATGTCCTTTTGGAAATTATTATAAGCCTGTAAAATATGATTCTTGTGTCACACAATTAATTTTAAGGTAAAAAAAAAACAGAACCTCAAAACTTTAAAACTTAAATAAATCTTTCAAAAACATTATTTCTACCCTCTAAATTTGTAATTTTATCAGTTTTGAATTTGTTTATTCCACGTACATCTGCAAATTCCTTTTTCCTTATTATTTTATTTGATTACTGTGTTGATAGCAAAAACCTTATCTTTTGCTAGTAACTGTGCAGATTTAACAAAGTTGTTGCTCATGGCTGTACTGTTTAAGTTCTGATATCAGGTGATGTACTGTTTCTGTTTTTGAATATCTATGTTTGAGTGATTGAACAAAATCTGAATGTTATTGATATTAGAATGATTAATGTTTTGGCTTACATTGTTATAAACAGAATTTCCCTTTAAAAGAATAAAAATTGTTGTGATTTTCACTCCTGTTTGAGCTTATAGACTAAATCCAGGGCTAATAAAAATAGTGTGCTGTTTGTATGTGAATTATACTGATTGTTGGTAATTTTTGTAATTGTTAAATTTATGTTCTATTACTAACATACAGTGAAGTGCCAAATGACTAAGATATACAGTTATTGTTGTGATTATTACATTTACTTCTAAATTCTCCTCAACTCAAAATAACTTTCAGTGATGTAGAATATATTGTTTCCTAGGTCCATATCCAATATTTCTTCTTCAGCAGAGAAAAAACTAAGGCACACAGTATTCGTGACTAATGAAAATTTAAAGCACAATTCACTGGAGAAATTACCTCTCCGTAAGTTTATATGAGAAATTTTGATCCTTATATGGAATGTAGCAAACTTGGTAGAATTAGACACCTAAATAAACTAGATAGCCTCTGTGTATTGTAGAATAACTTTAAAATATAAATTTAAATTTTATCTCAGGTTTGTCTTGAGCTTTCTCTGTTATTATGTACAATAGTTATCTTACTTCTACTTGTTTCTTCAGTGAATTTATCACAGAAATTTAAACAGATTCATAGAATTAATATTATCTTTGCTGCAAATACATGTGTTTGTTTAACCATTTTTCCTGGAATATTGACAGCAAATTTCATTATTTACTTCTGTTTCTAACTTGTATTGTACTTATGATGGTATTTGTTTGCAGTTACTGTTTTTTGCTAACTATCCATCAATAATCTGATATTTAACCTTAATCTGTGGTTATAGTTCAACCTAATTGTAGGAGTGTGTTATTTAGGTTTATATATCTACATCTTTTGTAGGTTATACTCATTCAACTTTTGACATGTTTCATAATTAACCAATCTTTCTAAAGGTTTCTTACTTGTTCAATTTGATCTTTTTATTATTTAGGCCATTTTTTCAGTGTCCATTAATCATCTGCTTTAAAGTTTACTCAGAGTGATTGACCCAGTACTTGTGAAGCAGTACATATTAATGTGTGTTGTAATTCTGAAATTACTACTTGCCCTTCAATGAAATTTGATAAGCTTTTAGTTGCACACATCTTGTTTGATAAATATTTTTGATAGAATCATCTGTGAGTTTTCCAGGCCTTTACTGAGTAAAAAGTGTTTTTATTATTTTAAGAATACAGAATGTTTTACATCTTATAATTTTTATATTTAAATACTAAAAATAGATGACATTATAACAGCAAATTTGTTTTTCTTTAATTAGATGCTCAATGTTCTTTTTACAGCTTCTTTAAGAGTGCTCTGCTAGACAACAAATCATAAGTGATTGTACAAAATTTCAAATGGTTTAAATAATAAATTCTAATTGAAATTATAGTATACATTTTTAAGTGTGAGTTTTTATGATGAGAAGAGTTTGTTTAGTGCATTTGATGACTTTTGTATGGAGAATGACAGTTTTCAAGTCAGGTGCTAGTCATTCGTGATTAGTTAAAAATTATTTACAACATCACTTATTTCATTTTATTGCTTGCACAGGGAGTCAATATGTTCTTTTAATTTTTTCAATGTACATATAATGGCAGATGATACATGTAAATTAGTAAACAACAATGGAGAATAAACTCTCATTTTTTTGAGATTGCAAGCAAATTTTTGTAAGATGGTTGGCTTTATTATGTTCTAGAGTAGTGTACTGAGGTTTTGAAATTTGTTTTATAGGGTTGGACCTGACCATTCTCTCACTTTAATCAGCAGTTCATACTTCCTGATTATGTACAAATTATATGATGAAATTCTGCAAAACTTTGTTGTTGTTTTTAACTCTTTTAAAGTCTTGTTCTGTAAACATTCTTTCCACTGCTGTGATTGCAGTATTCATTAGAAAGTTCAGACACCCTTATCATAACTATTTCAACTCTTAACTTTTTACACATATGTTTTCACTTTAATTTTATAGTTGTATTGATTTATTTTGTACCTACTGGAGATGTAAATTCTGTGTCAAAATGAATATGCCACAGTAAAAGCCTGTTAACTGATTACTATAGAGCAAATGTAAATGGGATGTGATTGTGAGATGTCATGTTAATTACATATTTAACCTTGTGAAATTTAAACATTTTATTTCATTGAAGTTTTTAGGCTAAGCTGAGAAGTATCAGATTTTTACATTTTGGTTATTTTTATTAAGAAATGTATAACAAGTAAAACATATACATATTTAAAAAAAGATTTGTGGTACTTACTGTGTACTTGAGCTGATTTGTACTTGAGTAAAATTGAAAGATGTTTTTCCATAAATCTCCTTGATCTACAGGTTTGGATGCCTAAAAAAATTCATGTAGCTTTAAGAAATATATCAGTCACTAAAACAGAATGTTCCCAAACTAGTATAATTTGTTTGATTTTCTGAGTTCAAAAATTCCATTCACATTTGCAGTGGAAAATATAATCAGTGAAAAACAAGTAATTCTGCTAAGTAATGATTTACAGTACAAAAATTAAATAATGGCTTATATGATCTATGTAAAGGAGAATCTGCTCTTTCTGTTGGTTATAAACATGTCCATAAATTGTGTAAAGGTGATTAGCAAACAATCTCAAAAGTCCCAGAAAAGAAGGTGGAGCTTCTTTGGTAGGTTTGATCATTTTTTTTATATCAGTAAATCAAAGTTATGTGTAATTTATGTTCATAATTGTTTGGAAATTGCAATAGCCTATTTTTGATCTAAGAAAGTTATGAGTGAAAGAAGTCCAGATACATCATGTGATACAGGAAAGTGAGAATTGTTATAACATTTTGTATTGAATTCAAGAAGTTAAGACTTAAACAACTTACATAAATTATAGAATTTGTCATCACTTTAACTCAAATCCTTCTTATTTCTGTAAGATTATTTTTTGGATCCCAGATATGCATACCTTGTGTCATTAAGTATTTCTTTTAGGTTTGTGAGTTTTGCCTCAAATCTTCTTTAATTGACTACATTTCTGCACAGTTGTAAAATGTATAGTACTGTTTACAGGTTTGTTAAAATGAATTATTCAAAACATTAGTGGATAACATTAAAATTATAAATTGGTAGATTAGATTTCTAAATTGGTATTGTAGTGTGGTAAAATTTATATTAAGAAATTCAGATCTTAATTATAAACCAAAAGTTAGTTATTTTTTTTTATTACTATAAAAGTAAAATAAAAAGTATAGGTGACATAATTTACTTTTCATTCAGATTTTTTTAAAGCTAGTCCTAAATCTGCTGTTGCTAGCAACAGAGCAAACAAAATATTTGGTCATATATGCAGAAATATTAAATACAAATCTAAAGAAGTTATAATGTCCTTATATATGCCATTAGTTAGGCCAGATTTGGAGATTTGTTTCCAACCTTGGACTCCCTCCTCAGCAAGGAGTCTGAATTGTTAAAAAAGGGTTCATTGGAGAGCTACTAGGATGTTACCTGGGATGGAAAAAAATTCATATCAGAATAGTTTAAGTTTTCTAAACTTAATTTATCTTAAAAGAAATAGGGTTATTGTATGATTTTGGTGTTTAAGCTTGATAGTGTTGATGCATCATCTTTTATTTTTATATGTTTAATGGTGAGAATGGTAAGACTGCGGGACACAAATATAAATTTTTGCATGTAAAACATCATCTTCATCTAAGACAACTTTATTTTTCTAACAGGGTTGTTGGTCTATGGAACAGGTTGCCTTCAGGTTAAGGAAGTTTAAAGGAGGGCTTAATAAATACTTAACTGATAAGGGCTGGCTTTGAGTGTGGTTTTTTTTTTAACATTTAAAGTTTACTTTAATGGATTCGATGACCTAAATGGAGCAAAAGGCCCCTTGCTGTTCATTTATGTTATATTTCTCTATATCAAATAAATAGCCTTAGGCTACTGATGTGATATACAAATGTTACTTTGCAAGAAACTACGACATAGGTTATAGTTTTAAAAGAGCTGATTCTTCATATAAAATATAGTTTTATTGCAACTAAACTTTGTCATTTATGATATCTGGGTATGAACTACACTGAAGAGTTCATTTTTTCTATATATTGATCATTTTTAATACCATTGCAGCTGTTTCTTGTGAGTGATTCTGGTATTGATAAGAGTACTGGATGTGACATGTTTTGGTAATAAACAAAATTGTTTGGATGAAGAACTTATAGAATGTAGAACAAAACAAATAATAGTATAACACTGGACAAATTAAAATAATTTATTAAGAATAGATGATTTTACCCTTATTTATTTTATACTAGTTATGAATTGGCAAACACATACTCTTTTGATTTAAAAATTATAAAAGAAATTGATTTTTCTTGTGTCAATAAAATCAGCCCATGAGGAAGTAGGTTTTTTTTTATTAAGTATTTGAGCTTAGTAATAGCTAGCTGTATGATTCACAATATGTTAAGTCCCAGTTATGCCACATACTAGGTTATTACTCATCACTTAACTAAACAATTGAATTGTCTTTCAATGAATAAATTACATCCATCATATAGGTTTACTGAAATTTTACCAAGTATGAAATGTATTTTTAATGTAAATTTTTAATTGAAAAGTAGTGTAGTATGCATGTAGATTCAACACAAAATACTGTTTATTTTGATTCTGAAGGTGTAATATACTTCACAAAACTTATTTTTGTTTCTTGCATGGTATTATCTGGCTTGCATGTATGCTATATTGGTAAAAAATGGAAAATAATCAAGTTTATACAATCAGTAATACTAGAAGAACAAATTAGGTTGATTAATTATAGATTGGGAAAAGAAAGTAGACAACCATGGAAGGATTTTCTATGTTGATCACCTCAAATGTAAAACAACTTGGTCTCCACCATCAAGTTCTGATTCAACAGTGGATATAACTGAAAAAATAGAACGCCAGCAACTAGATCTTAGGTATTTTCATTTTTTGTGTGAATTATTATATTTCATTGTTATGAACCTTTTAATCAATTTACCCTTTCCAGTAGTGGACAGTAATGCACTGAGTCACTTTATAGTCATCATGATTAATGTTGAATATTTGGTAATCATTGTATGAAGAAATGAAGAAACCTTTCTGTCATTCTTTTTCTTAATGAAGCTCATTCATTGCAATAAACCTCATTGTTCCCCAAATGTTTTTCTTTTTCTAAATATATATTGTAAAATTGTATGGTTTTATAATTATTTTATTAAATGCAGCTTCTTCAAGAAACATTTTAAAAATTTTAACTAATTAATAGTCATAATTTGTATACCAAAAACAGTGATTCATTAAATTAAAAAGTAAATCAACTGAACATTCTCTGATGCTTTGCAGTATAAATATGCATACACTTTGTCCAGAAACAAATAAGAAGTAGCTTGTCAAATGGAAAAATCTTAAAATTAACATTTTTAATATTGTTAACCTTTACATCTACAATGCTTTTTTTTGTTGTTGTTTTTTAAATCTGAACTTGCTTGCCACGTAAGCTTGCCACATTTTTTAATAAATCTGTCAATAAGTTAAATTAGGTTCATAAAATATTTTTGACTCAGAGGACTTTATATCTACTGATATTTTGGTAGCTTTGCAAAAACATGTACAAGTTAATAGTGGAGGCATTTGCTGTAATACTTGGTTATTATTACACCTTATCATTGTACTGGTTACTTCATCAAAGTTAACTACCCTTTGTGGTAAATACTGTCGTGTTAGAAATGATCTCATCTTCTCTTGTATGCTTATTCCACAACTGTATCCTGTTTTACTGATGAATTTGGAAAATTTATTACAAAGTTAAATGCTGAGCCTTACTTCTCTTTAACCTTTTTATCAATCATAAAAGTATTTACCTTTGCTGCTTTGTAAAAAAATAATTCATACTCTTTCAGCCTTTGCTTCAGTGTTTTTTCTGATATTTATTGAAGTGCTACATCTGGTTCTCTCTAATCTTATTTTGTTTATTTTTGGATAATAGAGGGTGACTGAAGATATATTGTCATTGTTTTATCTTTTTTGTCTGTGACTTGTTTTTGCTCCAATTTAGAGATTTTTTAGTGCTCAGTCCAAATCATTTGTTGTTGGTTCTTTTGTGGAGCATTTTACTTGTCATTCTATATTCTGACAAGATGACTGACCATTTTTCTTTAAACTGCCCCTCACCAGTACAGCAGTAAGTCTATGGATTTGCAATGCTATAATCAGGGGTTTGATTCCTCTCAGTGGGCTCAGCAGATAGCCTGATGTGGCTTTGTTATGAGAAAACACACACACATACTATTCTTTAAACTGAATGGCAATCTGTAGTGTGAGTTTTCAGTCAGTTCTCATGAGTTTTAATAACCAATTTTATTCCTTTCAACACTGCTTATTTTTATTTTATTGACAAATGTGGTTTGTGAGAATATTTGATCCTTTTCTAGCCCCTAGATCTCATATCTTCCTCACGCTTAGCTGTTGTTTATTTTCCATTTTTCTAAGTTCAGAATGCATCCTATGATTCTTTTGTGAGTTTCCTAAAAGGTTTTAGCTTGAGGCTAAGCTTCTGTATCTTGTTTATTACTTATTTCCTTTACTGATTTCAAAAGTAAGAACTAGATTTTAGTAGTGTTGTATTGTTGTGAATTCTACACCTGTGGTTCTCAGTATGTATTTGCTTGTTGGGATGCTCTTTCATGTAGCATATATATTTTCCTTGTTTTATCAGTTCCTATAAGGGCTTAGAATTGTAATTGCCTTGTGTGAATGGAATTCTTTCTGGTAAGTGTACTTAGAAACCCCTTACACAGTTACAACCGGTCATAACATTTCCTGTGAGTTTAATACTGTTATAGTTTCTGCATGATCCATGGACTCCCCTGCTTTGCTTGTTTTGTGTTTTCTTGTGAATTAAGACACTGCTTTGTCTGTTAAAGTTTTTGAGTTCCAAAATGAGTTTCATGGTGTTAACATATAGCAAAACTTGAAAACAACATTTACTTGTCAAAGGTTAATGCCAGAGACTTGAAACCTCTGATAAGATGCCTTTTTTTTATTATTCAATCTCACTGTTAGATGTTATTTTAACAAAGTACAGTCTCAGTAATTTGGGAATTATTTAGTGTGATCTGATTGTGTATGTCATGAGATTACCTGATTCAAGTTTTTGAAACAGTGTATTCTCATAAAAAGTTGTGCTCATTTGAGTTAAACAGGTTTTTAAAATTTTTCATTACTTTTCTTTCAGTTCTATATAGTAACTTTCATTTAGTTATTTAGTGATTAAACAATATGTTTTTGCAGTATCTGACTACACTCTTTTTAGCCCTCAGCACCATAATTTATGGGAGCATACTTAAGTGAAACAGAGTTATGAGCCAACAATATTCATTCTATTAAGCCTTTCTTATGACTCTCCACCCATTAAGTAAGTGGTAAGCTTGAGAGTATATAATGTTAAATGTCATAGTATAATACTTGCAGTGGGCACAATGCACAAAACCTATTCACTAGCTTTATTCTAAGAACAAACAAACAAATCTTGTGATTTTTGCATTGCTAAGGAATTAAATAAATCTGTTTCATTTTTCTTTTACCAAGATGTATGTTGCCTCCTGTTTATTTCTAGACCCCTTGATATTTCCATTATGAGAATTGTATTTGTTTGTCTAACAAGAAGTACAGTGACACATTTGAAAACTTAACATATCAAATCCATAAATCTTCCTGAAGGAAGGACACATTACTTCCTTCTTTCTTTGCCCTTAATATTTTGTCTAAGTCATGGACAACAAATATGCCCTTCCTACTGGTGAAGAGAGCTGTTATAAAGAGCAAACTAGTTCATAAGACACTCATGTGAGAAGGAAGTTGTGAAAAGAGACTTGTATTAATGTATATGGTTATGTTACCAGAGGTAAATAGCTGCTCAAATTCTATTTTAAATTTAAAAATTTAGAATTTAGATAAAATTGCTAATTATATCATAAACACATCTTATAAAGGTATTTTAAAGAAATAAATTAATTATTATTTATATCTTATACTTTTTAAAAATGTTTTAGCATTTGTGATTAAAATATTGAGTTGACTTCATGTATGCCAAAGTCCACTTTTACCATTGAATGTTGTTCAAGAGAGTGATTCATATAAATGTTTAGAGGTCCAAAGATGACAAAAATAAATATTTTAAAACACATGATATTGATTGAAACAAAGTTGTTTTAAGTTCTAAGACACCATTTCATCAAGTTAACTTATCAAAATTGTACTTACATTTATTGCACTTTATGACTTTAAAAACATTAGTACATAATAGCTTTTGAGTTGTCTCCATATCAAATTTTCGTTGTTATCTTCTGTGCATTTATGAAAATAAAAGGTTAAAATTACTTAAGTGAGGAAATAATCTGAGTTAACTAGATATAACAGTGCTTGGGTAATATTGTGAAATAGTTACATTAGCTCTATATGAATGTTTTTCATTCATTTCAGTTAAATATTGTAAAACAGTGTTATGAAATAAAAGGTTAATTAGAACAAAAATGTATTTTTCTAGATATAGAAGCTTTAGTAAATACTTGAAAAATCATCAGTGTAATCAAACAGCTTTTCGTCAAGAAGCTTTAAGATCACTGAGTAAGTCTGTAATGCCAAGAGAGGAACTACTTCAAACTCCTGCCATGAAATTCATTTTGCAAACTGACTTTTCTGAAGCTCTACAGACATTTGATGTAAGTTACAATATTAAGCCATGTTTCTTCCAATATGTGATAACTGAATTTAGTTTTTATTTCAAGTGATAATACAATATCATAATTATTTGTAATTTCATGTCAAGGTCTGTCTAGTAAGGCAAAAAAAATCTTAACTAAGCTCTTCATGACAGATTTGTTTTCAAGAATTAAAAAAAATTAATTTGATTTGTTTTTGTTATAATCACCATGTATACCTACCTCTTTTTATCTTATTCAGAAATATATTGTGAACTAGAGAGACCAGAGGTGAATAATCTAATAAATATGTTGACTTAACTAAAAAAAGTAAAAGTTATCTACCTAAGTTTTTTTAGCCTTACATGTAAGTTTTGGATTAATTGTAGATGTAGTTCTGCTAGTAAGATATATATTTTTTCTTGATATTATAACGAAATATTTCATTCACGTTACCATTTTGAATGTTGTCTATTATTTAGCAGTAGTTTTGTGTTTCACGTATTAAGTAGATCAGTTTTTATTGTGTTTGCTTTTAATAATTATGTTTTATGCATTTACTGTAAGTAACATATTGTGTTAATTACATCATTCAGTAAACTTAATTACAAAGCAGAAGATTTGTTAAATAATTTTCTACTTTCAGACTGAAGCTTCTGGATCCAGTAACAGCATGTCTCTGCATCAAAAGATTTTGCAAATAAAACAAGATCCTAGAAAACTTAAAAAGTAAGTTCTATATGGATATTCTGTTTGTACAGGTATGAAATTCACAGTTGTTTGTGTTTATTCTGTAAATATTTTTTTAGTTTTAAGTTGCATTTTTAGTATTTTGATTTTAAATTAGTTGTTTTAATATTTATCATAATTTTAGTTTAATAAGAACAGTATCTTCTAGAGACTAATTCCATATTTCTATAAATATTCAAACAACTTATCTGTAATTGTATTATAGGACTTATTATTTTATTTTGACCCTGAATTTTTAAAGTTGTAGGATAAAAACACAGGGACTGATGTTGTTTACTTTTCCTGTTACAGTTCATTTAAAGAAGTTTTTGATTATCATTTGTACTGACTGTTTGTACTTAACATTTTGAATTGGCCAAGGATGTGTTCAATTGTGAAGGATCTAAGGATCTTTATTCAGAATATATTCTTGTTAGACTCTGATTTTATTTTTTTATGTTGTGACAGACTTTCATAGAATTCTGTGTGCCTTTTACCTATTGTTCTTCCATTCTGATTGTCATAAAATATATCCTTATCACCAATACAACATGTGGAATTTTCTCATACTATTTGCAAGTTTTGCTCTGCACTGTCAACAGTCATGTGACTTAAGATTCTGAATGTGCTTGACCCAGAAATCTTCAGGCTCCCATCCTGCCTGTGATGTACTGCACTTGTATAAAAAGATCATACATATCTCTGCTTTCCTACCATAATCTAGATTTTGTTGTTAATAGTTGTGCTGCTAAATTTTCTCAATATATATTCTGAAGTCAGCCTCTCCTAAAAATATTGGCCTCAGATGTCTAGGTAGTTAAGGAAATTGACTCACAATCTGTGGGTCACAGAGTTAAATTCCCACTATTCAGTATGCTTGTTCTTTCAGCTGTGGCAGCATTATAATGTGATGGTTAATCTCATTATTTGTTGGTAAAAAAGTAGCCCAAATAGCTCTTGTGTAGCTATGCATGAAATTCAAAACAAACTAAATTTAAAAATATATCTGCCAATATTAGAAATGTTAACTTCTTTATAGGCCTAACTCTTACACTGGTAATAGTGCAGGTTTTATGTTCATGTGAACAATCATTTGCAGAAAACTTGAACTTTTCTCCTGATGACAAAAACCTAATTTTTGCTTAGGCCTTTTAATTTTAATTGTTTGAAGAGAATAATTCATCGATTAGCCCTAATTTTGAAACAGCTTTTGTGAGTCGGATTTTCCTTTTTTTCTCAACTGTGCTTCATTTTGCATCTTCATACAGTTTCTGTTACACCTGAGGATGATAGTGTCATTTTAACATAATGTTTAGAGACAACAAGGAATCTATTTTGAATTATTTAATTTTTGAATCTTAATTTTTCCACATTTTTATGATTTAAGAGTTATTGCCAATGCATTTAGAAATAAGTAAAATGTCATTAGCCTTTTATATTAATAGTGAGACTGTCTTCTCATTTGTCTGATTTCTTAATATTTGGCTCTCACATCAGTTCTTGAGGGTGAGAGTCTTCTATGTAACTCTCATCTTTAATCCATTGTCAGATTTCTACCTTGCACATTGTAACTTATGTCATTTTTGGCCACTCTTTTCAGCATAATAATTTTCATGATTTCTTAGCCTGGATCAAACTTCTGCCTTGCAGTTTTCCATAACTGTGGTATTCACTGTTTCAGTTCCTATTATCATGTGACTTTTGTGCTTCCTTAACACTTTAGCCCATCATGTTGTGTTACAAAGTAGTCATATCCCAACCTTTCAGCTGACCTCTCAAGCATTTATCTTTGAAAGAATTTAACTTCCACTAGTTTCTCATTCAGAAGAAGGAAACCAGCAAGATTAGTGTTTTAGCTTTTCAATTTATTTATGTTAGGCATTACTCTTCAAGACAATATGTAATATTTATCCTTCTGTTTTTTCTCCATTGTTTACTTCTCAGTCAACATCAGCTACTTGTTCGTTTTGGCCATATGTAATGGTAAAATGTAGAAGTAAGAAAGTTTGTTCTTCTTTCCTTACTCAATGACTCTTCTGTTCTGGACTGTTGGGTGGATTATCTTGGTTCATTAGTTCACCAATGGTTTCTTGGATTTGACTTTTCGTGTAATTTGGTCTTAATGTTTCTTCAAAAGATTTCTTATCCAGTCAGATTTGGGAAAAAAGCAATCAAAACAATTTTTTGTGCTTCTTCAAGTTTTTATCCTTCTTTCTGTTTGTGGTTCTGAAAAAAATAGTCTATTGGAAGTCTTTCATAAACCTGTCTCAGCTCAATCCTTACCTGGAGACACTTAATTTTTAAATGCAGAAATGTGAGGTTATTATGAACATTTCTTTGTTACATCCTTTTTAATGATAAAGATGGATTTAGGTTACAAGAAGCATATCCATTTTCTTCTGCCATTTTCTTCATTTTGCCATTGGAGGGATATCTTATTAGTTGTTTTTTTTCTTTTCTTTTGGCCTGACACCATACTCTACATTTTTCGTAATCAGGGTTTTTACTACTATTTTCCTGTCACTTGATAACCTTGACATTGATGATTGGCTTATTATGACCCTTTTTTTACTAATTCTCTCACACTTATTCAAATATTTTATTTTTTGGATGGGTCATTCACATCTCTAAAGTCCTATATATTACACTACAAGTGTCAACTTGACCTTCACTGCACCTGATTGTCTGTCCTAAGGGAAAATATTCTTGAGACCTGCTGATACTGTCACTGATTAGCAGATTTTAACAGGTTTTGTGATGGATAAGTTCATGGAGATGTAGCACTGCTGGTTGACCAGTATGTATCCAGCATGTCCATGCCACTCAATATACTGTTTGAGGCTGTGCCCATCCTTATTTCTGTGGGTTGTACCATCACTGTATATTCTTTATACCTATCTCCTGGAAAGATTTATGATCAATCAGACCTTCATGATCTTATTAATGAGCTGTCATTTCCCTTTTTTATATGCAAAGAATTTAATGTACACAATCTTCTCTGGAGTAGTTCTGATATTGATGGGAGGGGGGGGGCATTCTGTAGAGTGTATGCTCTTAGATCCACCTTTCTGTCTCCAGTACTGCTTCAGTTACCTATTTTCATGCACCTATTCAGCCTTTTACTGCTACTGAGCTATCTAACTGTTTATGTTTGCTTTTTCTTATTCTACTTGGAGGGTTGACAGTGACCCATGGGGGCAGTGATTATTTTCCCATCATTTTGAGCAAGATTAGCTGAGGTCAGTGTCACCTGACCCTTGTTCCACAGTGCAAGCTGACTAGCTCTCTCAGAATGTGATTCTGCTGGTTTTTTTTTATCTTTTATCTATTAATAACTTCTTGGAGGCAGTAGCTGATTGTCTTATTCAAGCTGCTATTTATTCTATATCCAAAACACATTTCCTATAATATCCTTGTCCTTGGTGAACTCTTGTCTGTCAAGAGGTATGGAAGGTTCAGAAATAAGTCAGGGTACTTTTCCCAGATATCAATCTCTTCATAGCTATATTTATTTCCAGCAAGATAGTCCCATGCCCAGGTGGTCAGGTATCAAAGACAGAAAGAATTCTGGATTAAGTTGTATTCCAGCAGCTTTTCTATCACCAGTTGCAAAGACATTTGGGATAAAATTCAGATAGTCAGCAGAAGTATGCTTTCCATCCTCTTTCAGTCTTGCTCTACAATGGCCAGGAAGTTGCTGATCTACATAGCAATGCCATTACTGTTGGGAGTAAGCTTTTCCAAAACATTTGTGTCTTCTGCTTTCTTGGCCATCAAGTCATGAGGTGAGAAATCATCACTTCCCTTTTGGAAAATCTTCTTTATGATTGTAATTGCCCATGCACACTGATGGAACATTAGCTTACTCTTTATTTGTCTGGCAGTACGTCAGTTGGACCTGATGATCATAACTATGAGATGCTGTACCATCTCTCTCATCCCTCTCTTGTTCTTCTTCTGGTTGTTTTTAACCAGATTTAGCAGGAGATTTTGTGTACAGAAGGATTCCAAGACTCCTTGTAATTATGGGCCAGTTACTATGACTAGCTGTCTGGAGAGGATGATTAATGTTCATCTTGTTTGGTTTCTTGAATCAAACAACCTCCTCTTGCCTACCTAGTGTGGTTTTCATTAACAGCACTTCACCATGAGTCACCTGATTCACCTGTGGACTGTTGTGCTATGACAAAAGCACAGCTTCAAGCTAGTTGGCAGTCAATTTGAGGTAAACATCTTCATAAGAAAGTTCTTAAAGACCATACATGTGGTTGTTATTTGGTAGAATGGAGAATTCTGGGTAAGTTGACATATGCTCTGCATTGTGTGACGTAAGTACATTTAGAACCCAAAGTCACATATTTATTGAAAGTGTGAGAGCAAGCTTAAAAACAAAAAACTCAGTATTTAGTAGGTAGCTACCAGTTTCAAATTTATTTTACTTCTAAAAAAAAAGAAGATTTTGTGGTTGATTATTCTGTACAAACAGCATTGCTACCAGCTTATGGATAGTACATGATTTATAGAAGCAGCTTCTCTGTTGCTGTTTAAGTATTAATTGAATATTCCAAATTCTTGGATTTCTCTAACTTGTAAGTAATTTCAGTAGCATAAGATATGTGTTGCAAAAAATGACTTGTGACAGCATTTTGGAAAATCTTTGTCAAATGCTTTATTGTTCCGAAACTTAACATTTCAGTTTTTTTTAGATAATAGTAACTGATAAGAATCCAAATAATGCTATAAACGTATCTACCCATTTGGCCACCAATTTTGATTTCACTCCTTTAAGTTGCACACTGAATCCATTAATGATTGCATCTTTTTTTTTTTAATCACACCTAAGGTGTTTTGATTACATTTGTACATTGAGAGTTCTAATCTTGTCAATTGATTATAGCCAGGAATATTAGCTCCACATGTTGGTAAGGGAAGGTACTTTTTATCTTCTGATTAATCAAAATATATACTTTTTGTGAACATGAAGTGGGATCTGATAATCTTGTACAAGTTCCATGATTTTCCAGTTGCTTGACTGCAGCCATCTAATCATCATATCTAGTATTTACTTGTTGATTGAAGATTAGAGAATGTTCTTATTCTGTGTCACTTGTATATGCATCAAATTATAAACTTTATTTTTCTACATTTCAGTTTGTGATATTTGAACAATGCAATATATTGATGCAAAATAATAGTTTATCTAGGGAAGAATACTTATAATACAGTTTGCTGTTTGAGGATGATATAGGAGTAAAATCATAAAACTTTTTACTTTAATACAGTTAGTATAGGTAAGACCATAATTAATGCATTTTGATTGTTCTTATTCATTCATCTTTTTACTTCTGGCTTGTGGTAGACTTATTTAAATAGAGCAAAAGCTGTGTATATATACATAGACACACACATGCACACATTTATTCACATTCTGATTTTTATCTCTCTTATTTTTCAGATTTCATTTCGATTTTGAATTAGTGAATTTCATTAATACATTTGTAGACACTGAACTCGATCTACCAGATGAATGGATTGCAAATTATGATCAATTTGGGAAGGTAAATTTTGTTTTTGTAAAATGCCTTACTTTCTTATTTTAAATTTTGTTATTTTTTGCTAAATTTATTAAACCACTTATGTTAAAATTTGATTACATTATTACTGAAATATTTCTTTTTCTTGATTTTTTGTTATTCTAAAATAGTAAAATCAAGGGATTGTAACATAATAGAACAACATTCCCTTTACTTGATGGTTTTACTTACACCATGTCCTCTCTTTGTGGTATATCAGTCAGAATTCCAATTTCACTACTTTGTATAACAATAGAGAGGAATAAAGAGACAACTTCTATTTAGAAAACACAAGACACCATTAATGGTTAATGGTGAATTAGACAAAATAAAACAATACTTCATCAACATCAAGAAGTTTCCTCCAAAAATCGTAGAAAACATTATACACACGCACCTAGACAGAAAGCAAAATCAACCAACAAAAGTAAATATATCTCAGGAATCAAAAAATCACAAAACCATATACTGCTGCATACCATATATTCCTGACATCAGCAGACAAATAACCAACATTTGGCAAAAACTAGTAACAAAATATGACATTCCAGTTAATACCAAATTTATTCAAAAACCAGGCACAAAACTGAGGTCTATACTATGTGAAAACTACACTGACAAACACCACACGAACATTATTTATAAAATACAATGTGATAACTGCCACGACTTCTATATTGGAGAAACAAGTAGAAAAATGGAAACCATACTCAAAGAACATAAAAAGTCACCTTCACATGTGTTCGAACACTGCAAGTCAAATAAGCACAACATAACCACAGAAAACACTCAAATACTAAATAAAGAAACAAACATAAACAAATGCAAAATTAAAGAAGCCTTACTTATACAACAACTTAAACCCAAAATAAACCAATACAAAGGAACACCTTTATACCTATATTAAAAATAATATAATAAGTAATATAAAATTATATATTCAAACATCTAACACCGCCCTCTACATTCTGACACTCAGTTACACAACCCTTTTCAAACATGTAGTCAGCTTCCAGTCAGTTACCTCTTTCTTTCTTTGTGAACCTGGCAATGACTGAAGAAGGTCAAAATGTTGTTCTCTCCTCTACGTAAAATATTTTCTCAACCCAAACAAGCCATTTTTACGTATATATTTTTCTCTACAAGTGGGTTTTCTTGACATCACTAAATGGAAAAGACCTATTTTTCTCTTCAAACTTTGCTTTTGTGACCTGGGAGCATATAACAAAAACATGATGGGAGACTATTTGGGGGCAGATACGTGAAAGTGATTTAGATTACAGTTGCAAATCTCGAAAAACTACTCACGTCTAAACATCTTTGTATAATTTTAGTATAAATACATGTAAATATTTATTCATATGTTGTTTTATTCAGATCTTACGTATATGAAAATATGCAAATGTGCCCGTTTTTACATAGAAAATAGGCTAATTTCTAAATTTCACTATCCAGGTCACAAAAGCAAAGTTTGAAGGGAATAATGTCATATTTTGTACTTTTACAACATAAGCAATTAAAAAATAGCACATACTATCCAAGAACAAAATTTGTATTACATAGTGTCTTTACTTCAGGCAGAAATGTAGTTATCAACATATTAAGTACAACAACTGTGTTTTGTTTATTCTGTTTGAATGTATGAGCAAAGTACTAAAACTTAACGTAGTTTGGATGCATTATGAGCATCATGAACCATATTACTTTCTGTCAGCTCTACATATTAAATTGTGTATTTTTTAAATTGAATGTTATCCTTAGTGTGTATCATTTTTATGAATTTGTTATGTACCTTATTATGTTTACATATTCTATTTTATTAATTTTGTGGAATTTGCATTGGTTTATTTTTAGTTGTTGTTGTACCTTAATGCAACATGTCATAACATTGTGCTTTCAATTATTACACTTTCCTAAAACCTTAAATTTCTAATATGTTCAATTAGCCTTATGATGAGTCTAAGATTAGGGGTGAAAACTTACCATTAAAGCAGTGTACAGGAGAGCAGGAATTTCAGTGTTGTAATAATTAAAAAAGGAAAAATTAGTTATCTTTTCCATATTTTGCTAAAAACAAATTAACATTATGAAATGTATGCACAGCTAAAGAATAAAAAACAATTATTATCTTATACAAATCAAAACTGTAATAGTTTTTGAAATGAATTTTTTTCTAAACCTTTTACCATTTAGAAAATCCATTTACGTTGGAAAGCAACATCCTATGTCCTTTCACACTATCACATCAGGTCACAGGTCAAAAGCAATGTCATTGCATTTGTTGACTTACAATTAAATTTTATTAAACTACTATTTTACAAACTGATGCCAATAACTTTGGTATCAAATTGTAGATTATAATTACAATGTTTGTATTATATATTAGTTAATTTCTTAATTTAAAAGTAAGCAATAAAAGAACACATCTGAATATTGATTTTTGTGTTTTATGTGATATGCTGATTGCAGCACTGGTTCAGATTAGATGTTTGTGATGTCAAAATACTATGTCTGTACTTTCATACAAGTTAGGAACTCAAACTACCAGTACTTACAAGTTAGAATATAAAACAATAACCTCATATCTTTTTTTTATTATTTGTTGAGATGTGGTTTAGGTACTGAATCAGATGCAGTCTCTGCTCACCTATTCCTATTTTTGGAAAAGGTCCATTACATGTATGTACTTCATTATATGATGTGAATAACTAAACAAAAGCTCAGAATACCCCCCTAGTAATTTTCTCAGCCATTTTAAAGTGCTAGGAAGCCACCTTGTTCTCTAGAACCAAAATTTCAAGTAGGTTGGTTATGTCTTTAGTCTGCTAGAAATTACATATTTTTTGTAGACAAGCTTGTTAAATTATACTGGAATTCTTTGGTATCAATATAATTATTTTTTTGCCATTTCAAATGTATATATAAAACCTAAAATACAATCATTTTGTTTCACATCCTTCACATGCAAAATTTGAAAATGGCAAGTAGCAAACAAGTAAACAGGTCATTGTAACTAGAAGATATAATTGTTTGCTATATGTATTTATTTACTGTTTTATGTTTTAAGATAAGTTGAAGTACTTTTTTGTAAATAACAATAACCTGTATACATAAATAATGTATAATAATTTAAATGTAACTGTATTTTTCTAAATAATAGTCCACTGAAACACAGCCAAGACGAGTCATTTTGGAAAGACTATTGGTCAGTTTTATATTATTAGATATGGTAACATGAGTGTATGTGTGCCATGTCAAAGCAACTTCTGTAATGTTAGCTAGGCATGACTGGAAAGTCAATAGAATAAAAATAATAAATATACATAAATGCATAGTGTTGTGAGATTTCATTTGTAATTTCATGTTATAATCTGTAGTCATGCAATAATTAAAAAGGCATACCTTATATTTCCTAATTTTTTATGGTGGTTACAAGGGTCAGTCAAATATACAAACCCCATATAGTTATGATAGAGAAAATAAGACATAATTCAAAGTTTTACTGAAAAGAAACATGCAAAATGTATTTAGGAGGTTTTACAGATTATATAAATAATATTTGAGATTTTTGGGATGAAGAATAGTTTTTAATTATAATATGAAAATCACTTTGTACTCAGACTAGTAACAAAACAGATTATTTTGATAAACAAATCTTTTGCAAAAGTACTTCATTAAAAAATCTTTATGTACTAAAGACTTGCAATCTTTACTAAAAGTCTATTAAATTTTGTGTACATACATATCCAGCATCAAAAGCTATAGTATAAATACTTAACTCCTGTATATTATACTGAACTTGTCACAAAAGAGTTACTTAAAAAAATGTTTAACAAAAATTTATATTAAATTTTTAATGTGTTTGTGAATTTCTTTTTGCAAGCAATATGCAATGTATTTTAGTTAGACAATTTTTATTCTTAATCCAATATATACATGAATATTTTACTTATTTTACTCTTTGTTAAAATACTTAACATTAAGAAGAATTTGGTAGATAAGATGTTTTCAAGGAATTCTGTTATATTTTAATGCTTTGAACTAACACATTTTTAAAATTTTTAAAATTACTTTTAACAATAAATAAAACTATTTTCTTAACTTTTGCAATTTTTTATTTGAAGCAGAGTTCATAAAACATACATGCATACTTTGAAACATGATGTGCATTGTTAGTACTTATGATTACAATTTAAAAAACAAATTCACAACTAAACTTGTTTGATTAAGCTTTTATTTCAAACAGTTAATCAACAGATATCAGACAGCTACATAAATCTCACCTAAAGCATACTATAAATAAAATACTTTGTTTTCAACTTCATTTTGAATATTTGTTCACAGGAGCCATCTGATGATAAATTCAGCATTTCACATCAAACATAAAAGAGAATCTACTAATTACCAGATAGAGGCCACAAGTTATTGAACCAGTTTAGATGTCAATTTGTTAAATATATTATTAGAAATGATGGTGTAAGAGCATAGTATCCTTCTGATTCTACCCATAAACATGTTTCTAGAATCATACATTTGCTAAGGGTAGGTGTTATAAAATATTTAACTTTATATAAAATGTATCTATTTCATTTTTCTAAAAGCAAAACAACTTTTGACCATTTTCTTATATTTTACAGCAATACTTCTTCAATAAGACAATGAAAATAATAACTCTCATTGACCCACAGATGCCCCTGAAAAATTTGGATAACAACTCAAAGAAACTTGTTAATTTACCATTAAATGAAAGCTGTGAAAGATATAACCCACCATGTTCACCTAGTAGCAGTCAAGTTCCCTGTTTGGCTGATTATAACAGTAACCAAAGAGTTGTTCCATTCGTATCAGTAAACCAGGTCACAAACACTGATCATGTCATCTCTGATACTATCTATTTTTCCAGTCCAACTATGCTGGCAAGAAGCAAAGAGGCTAGCAGTCACAGAATCTTTAATAGAAACCATTCTTACAGTGCTCCTATATCTCCAGCTTGGAATCAGAATACTAAGCAACATGTGTCTGAAAATACCCAAAGCTTTGATTTGTTGGGAATCAAAGATACCACTGAATTACAGAATTTTGATTTGAATCAAATTGTCAGGTTGGAAGACTGTTCTATTAATTCTTCAGAAAATGATCGCATCTTGGTGAGGAATAACAGGCGTTCTAGAAGAAATCTTGAGTTATCATGGACATCAAATCAGGTGAGTTTTGGTATTAAAAACAAGTTTTTTTATTTGCTAAAATGAAATATAAAATTAGTAAGTGTCATTCTACTTATTGTTCTAAAATAATCTTTTTCTTTCCAGTCAACACAAGGACATCCTGTTATTCCATCATTCCCTGCAACAACAGAGCCACTAAATGAATCTTTTGCCACCTTAACAAACAGTCTTTCCTATAATGAAAAAGTTGTAAGTTTTTTTTCACAACCCAATATCATAGAAATTTTGATGGAGCGTCACCCACTTCTCAGAGAAGATTCTGACTTAAAAGCAAAGGTTGAAAGGATATATCATGAGGGCACAGTTGCCTTGGATGAATTTGTTGATGACATAGATATTGCAATTTTAATTAGGTAAAGCTAATTTATACATAAAATACCTAAGAATTTTCTTAACATAACAAATACTAGGGAAACAGAAGAGATTGTTAAAGATAAGAAGCACACAAAAAAACCAAACTGGAATATAGTTTTAATGTTTGTTATCATTGTAATTTTCTCTCAGTGTCTGGTGAAATATTCTCTTAATCATATATGTAAAAATGGCTCGTATGGGTTGAGAAAATATTTTACGTAGAGGAGCGAACAACGTTTCGACCTTCTTCGGTCATCGTCAGGTTCACAAAGAAAGAAAGAGGTAACTGACCGGAAGCTGACCACAT
Source organism: Tachypleus tridentatus (assembly GCF_004210375.1). NCBI lineage: Eukaryota > Metazoa > Arthropoda > Merostomata > Xiphosura > Limulidae > Tachypleus > Tachypleus tridentatus. Next base: position 131,151,963 of record NC_134834.1, on the reverse strand, counting down.
GTTTGAAAGGGAATGTGTAACTGAGTGTCGGAATTAGATTAGATTTGAAATTAAAAGTGTCTTTGATGAATGACACTCTCTCTATATTTGGAGAATGCCCATGCAATGTATTTACCAAGATACCATAAAACTATGCTCACCAGATAAAATTAATGATGAATTAGACAAAATAAAACAATACTTCATCAACATCAATAAGTTTCCTCCACAAACTGTAGAAAACATTATACACACACACCTAGACAGAAAGCAAAATCAACCAACAAAAGTAAATATATCTCACGAATCAAAAAATCATGAAACCATACACTGCTGCATACCATATATTCCCGACATCAGCAGGAAAATAACCAACATTTGGCAAAAACTAGTAACAAAATATGACATTCCAGTTAGTACCAAATTTATTCAAAAACCAGGCACAAAACTGAGGTCTATACTATGTAAAAACTACACTGACAAACACCACACGAACATTATTTATAAAATACAATGTGATAACTGCCACGACTTCTATATTGGAGAAACAAGTAGTAAAATGGAAACCATATTCAAAGAACATAAAAAGTCACCTTCACATGTTTTCGAACACTGCAAGTCAAATAAGCACAACATAACCACAGAAAACACTCAAATACTAAATAAAGAAACAAACATAAACAAATGCAAAATTAAAGAAGCCTTACTTATACAACAACTTAAACCCAAAATAAACCAATACAAAGGAATATCTTTATACCTGTATTAAAAATAATAAAATAAATAATATAAAATTATATATTCAAACATCTAACACCGCCATCTACATTTCGACACTCAGTTACACAACCCCTTTCAAACATGTAATCAGCTTCCAGTCAGTTACCTCTTTCTTTGTGAACCTGACGATGACCGAAGAATGTCGAAACGTTGTTCGCTCCTCTAAGTAAAATATTTTCTCAACCCAAACAAGCTGTTTTTACATATATATTTCTCTACAAGTGGGTTTTCTCGACATCACTCATTATCTTAATCAAAAATATAGTGTGTTTATGACTCCCTGTACATTAGCAGGTTTTAACTAATAAAGTCTCTATTAAATTTTAAAGCTGATTTTTATGTTCATTTTATGTTAACCCACTTTATATCTATCAGAAATATATTTTTTTTGTAAAATAAACTTTTTAACAGAGTACTTTGGAAACTTCAAGGACAATGACAGTCATACAATAATGGCTACTATAAACACTGATTGTCACTAATATTTCTAATCTTAGACCCAAGATTCCCAACTTCCTGCTTTTGTTACTTCATTTGAATCTTCCTCATTTTATAAGTTTCATCACTGTTGTTTCCATGCCTGCTTTTGCTTCTTGTTTTTTTCTTCCTAGTGTGATCATGTAGCTCTATTTTCATCTTTCTTTATTTGGACTTCACAAATGTTTTGTTGTTGGTTTTTGTAATTTTTTCTTGGCCTTGAGTTCCCTTGTTAAACAAGCCTCCTTCACCTGAATCTTTTCTTTTATTCCTATTTGTTTTCCTCTATCAGCTTTTCTTAATTTTTTACTCATATTTTTATTTGTTCATTCCTATATTTCACCTTCATTTGGAAGCTTTCCATCATTAACCTATAAGCTTTATTAGGATGACTTGTGCATACATGGTTTCCACTTTTCCTTCAGTTTTCTTTCATTTTGTTTTAATTATCTTATTCTTTTTGTTTCTCGTGTTGCCTTACATTCTAAATTTCACCTTCCTTGGTTTCCTTTCCAGGACTTCTGCTTTCTACCTTTTTTTTTTTTTTTTTTTGGAAGATTTTCTTATACATTAGCATCCTAATCTGATGCAGCCTTTCAACATGAATTTCTTCTCACTATAGTTTCTTGCCCTTGAGATCAGGGGTTCTTACCAGAATTTTCATCATATACAGCCTCATAGGATAACCTTATCCTGTTGTTACTATTCACAGTTTTTTATCTTTGAAGGCTGCCCATCAAGGATCTAGAAGGCAGTTTGTTCCTGGAGCTACACTAACGTTTTGGTGCTGTGGTAGTTCTGCTTTCTTATTGGTGGACTTCCTTTACTACAGCCTTTTAAGTTCTTCAGGTGTTTTTTCTGGTATTTCTACTTTGTCTACCTCACCTGTTTCAAATGGTATGAAACAATTCCACAACCCAAATCATGGTTTTGCTCTTGTCCTTTTGTTGTTCTCACAAAGATGGGACGTTTTTGGCAAGACATAAACATGACAAACTTTTATTCTTTTTTATTTATGTAGTTCAGAATGGAGGCCCCGCTAGTACAGCGGTATGTCTCCAGATTTACAACACTAAAATCAGGGGTTTGATTCCCCTCGGTGGGCTGAGCAGATAGCCCGATGTGGCTTTGCTATAAGAAAAACACACAAACACACACAGTTCAGAATGGGTGTTTTTCTCTCTCTTCAATGGATACTCTCTCCATTAATGAATAACCCAATCTGCAGTCCCAGCCTTTCTCCACATTCTGATTTTTCTGCCCATCTTTTGATATTTTTTATTAGTCTACATTTGTTGAATATTTGATTATGAGTCCCTCCCTGAGATAGCTATGGTCCCATCTTTTTTCATTAAATACTGTGGGTTTTACACAGAGTAAATTCTTGGATGAGCCTTTACTTGCCCATTCCAGCATTACTTCTTCTGTTGTGACTTCCTTTCTCCTTTGAGAGTTATCTCATTTGGAATGGCTGTTTTGGAACTCAATTTTGTTCTCAATATTTATCGTTTATTCCATTCATTTTGATGGTTTCTCATTTTGTATGCAGAACAGGCTTGCCTACTGCTTTGTATTTGTTAAATGGAGTTATTGGTACTATGATACTAATGTAACCTTCATTTTTAGCATTTGTCTTTTTGGGAACTTTTTTTTCTCACTCTCTCTTTTTAGTTCATCATCCCTCATACATGTACTCATACATTCCCTCTCCAATAGTTTCTGGCCTGTCAGTCTTTTCTTAAGGTCATGGTGGCTCATCTGATCCTATTCAAACCTAGATGTCCTTCTTCCCCCACTTTACCCAGACTTGCATCTGTTTGGAGAACTCCATCACTCAAAGGTCAGTTTTTAAACCTTTCTGCTCATATATGTCGGCTTATGTTTCTGTGTTAAGCAGCTATCATCTGGTTCACAGTGGTGAACTTTTTCTGTCTACATCCTTGGAGTGGTGACTTCTCTACAGGTTTATTATCATGTTTGTAGTATGTTTGATCTTCCCTTCATGATCCAGTTGGACACTTCTGTTGTTTCTTTCTTCGCCTGGGAAGAAAGCTTTCACTCCTAGACTTGTTTCTATTTGTGCCCACAGCTACTATATTCTATTGTTGATCTATTGTCCCTCTAAAGTTGGCCAAAATCTTAAGGCCAGTGAACATAAAGAAAAAAATATGCATTTTACATTGTTAGACTCAACCACTTATTTGAGTAGAACTTTGAAAGACGAAAAGAAGAAAAGGGAAAATAAAAATAAAAAACTCTTTTAGCATTTAATAGTGAAAATGTAAACACTATGAAATTACCCTTAATACTAGCTGGTCAAAAGTTTAAGACCATACCAAAAAGAAGTCCTAAACAGAGTAGGAAATGCCCAACAAGAGGTCTCAGTAGTGAGTTGCACAGCTGTCGTTGCAAATAACTGCAAACATTCGCTTTGGCATGGTTGATATAAGCGTTTGCAGAAGGCTGGCTGGAATGTTATTCCAAGTGGTAAAGATGGCTTCATGAAGATCATGAACTGTTTATAATTGATGTTCATTTCTATAGATTTCCCTTGCCATCCACCCCCAAACATTATCAGTGGGGTTCAGTTCAGGCAAACATGCTGGATGGTCCAAAAGAATCACGTTATTTACCATGAAACATTCCTTTGTCGTGAGGGCTTTGTGGATTGTAGCATTGTCCTGCTGGAAGATCCAGTCATTTCCACACAAGCGAGGGCCTTCAGTTAATAAGGATGCTCTCTCCAACATGCCAATATAACCAGTTGCTGTTTGACGCCCTTGTATAACCTGAAGCTCCATTGTTCCATGGAAGGAAAAAGTTCCCCAAATCATGATGGAACCTCCTCCACTGTGTCGTGTAGAAAATGTTTCCAGTTGGATATTCTTATCATGACAGTAACTGAAGCCATCTGGACCATCCAGGTTAATTTTTTTCTCATCACAGAACAAAACTTCCACTTTTCTACATCCCATGTTTGGTGCTTCTCAGCAAAGTTTAACCGAGCTGTTTCGTGGCTTAGAAGGAGGCGTGGCCTTTGAAGATGTTTACGGTTTTTAAAGACTTTCTCTCTTAGATGCTGTCTTATTGTTCTTCAGCTGCATTCTGTGTTTGTAAGAGCCTTAATCTGGTTTGACGATCAGCTGGTGTCTTACCAGACAAGCTGTTGAATCCTCCTGCTCAATGCCGGCAAATTTTTTTTGGGCTGACCACTTGAAATTCTTGTTCCGTATCTTTGCCATGTTTATACTCATTATAACACAGGAGTTGTCAGTGGGAGATGTTGACAACACTAATGTTTGAACACAGATGACTAAATTTCGTTATGTGTTTATCGATTAACACTTTATTTCAATATGGTCTTAAACTTTTGACCAGCTAGTATTTAGGCTAATTTCATAGTGTTCATATTTTCCCTATTAAATGCTAAAAAAAGTTTTTAAATTTTTATTTTCCCTTTTCTTATTTTCATCTTTCAAAGCTCTACTCAAGTATTTGTTGAGTCTAACAATGCAAAATGCATATTTTTCTTTATTTTCATTGGCCTTAAGATTTTGGTCAGCAATGTATTTAATACAGATTATTTATGTTTACACGAAAAGCAGTATTTGTGTGATTTTTTTTCATTATAGATTCTCAGTAAAACTATTTCCAGAAGAGTGGCCTTTGAAATCATAAAAGTGCTAGAAGTTAATAAAGGAAAATGTCTGATATTTCTGGTTTTCAGATAAATATATATATATATATATATATATATAGATAGATAATTATGAATGTGAGATTTGACCTTGCTGAACTTGATTTCTAAAATATTACAAAAATTATATATATATAAAATATGAGATTTTACCTTTTCTTTACTGATTATTATATCATTTAAGAAAATATTAAAATACAAGAAACAAACCCAAAGATTGGTTGACAAATGTAGCTTTAAGAAAGGATAGCATATAACTAAACAATTCAATGTATACCTGGTCAAACAATATGACAATTATTTTTCTGTTTAATGTTTAATAAAAGACAAATTTACGTCCCTCATATTTATTGTAGGACAATTTTCAGTTTTTAGAAAGCTATAATGTTTTAGCAGTTTGATTTGTATGGATGTACTTTCTGCATTTCTAGTCTTTTTGAATATGAAATTATGTTCTACAACTCGGACAATTCAGTACAAACTCTAAGTGAAACACAACTGTCTGATAGACAAGAACCTGTAGAACACCAGGAGCTGACTAATCAACCAGGTATGTTCATCAATCTTAGAACCCATTTAGTATATCCACAGGTAATGAGATAATAAAAACATTGTACACATGCGACTTTTAGTCCTGTGAAAATAATTATTTCAAAAAACATTATTTTATGTAGACACTTCTTTATAAAGACTTTTTACTTTTTATCTTTTCAGATTTGTTATGGTTGTTAATTGTGCTGTTTTTTCAATCTAAAGTTTTCAAGAATTGTTATTTTGTTATTTTTCAATGGCATTATTTAATATTCTAGCAATCACATTAAAATGTGGGAAATATGTTGATAAGGACATAAATGTTGAGTTATGGACCTTTGCTAATCCTGTTTTTGGAAAAACATATAATTTTTCAAATGACATTAACCAACAAACTAATTGTTTTGCTATGAAAGGAATGTATCGGTGAAGATTATGGTGGTATGTATTCTGAGGGTTAATCATGCTTTTAAATGAAAACTGTTCCAAACCCCTTAAAACTATTTTTCCCATCATTGATCATGCTAATTCTGATGGCTTAGATTATATTGCTATTCATCACTGCAACTTCTGTTGAACTACCAGTTTCTACAAAACACACTATAACTATTCTTGTTGCATACATCTTGACACACATTATTCATATCCTCCACTGTAACAAGCCTTATATAAGAGAAATCATTACCATGTTTAGTCCACATATTTTGGCAGACTGTTTTCATAATACACATTATAAAAACCTCTTATAAAAAACAGTATGACCATTCTTAGTACATGCATCTTGACAGACTTTATTCAGATCTTCCACTGTATATGAATGATAGTTTCCAAGGTGACATTTAAGCAAACAGTGAAATACACATAAGTCCATTTAGGCTGCACTGAGGTGTTTAACAAATATGTGATTGAATTTGATTGTTTTGGTCTCAGTTTTTTTCTGATCTTTCTCATGAAAACAGACATTGTTAACAAGGAGTGGCTGGAAGCTTGTGAGGTTTTGCCATCTTTAAGTATTTATTTATTATTGTGTTAATAGTGCCAACAAATGTTTTGTTTCATTGTACAATGGAACCCCTCAAAGCGGCCACCCCTCAGATTCGGTCACCCCTTGAAAGAGGTTATTTAATCACAGTCCCTTTTTTGTTTACATAATCCCTAATTATGTACAGTGGAACCCCTTTAATCAGGCCAGTTTGTCTCAGGCCCGAAGGTGGCTGCTTTAGAGGGGTTCCACTGTAGTTACTTGAAACCTACTCACTGATAGTTTTGGATCACCATCTTGTAACAACTTTAAACTGTGTTCACTTACATATATGTCTATTATCTTATTAATAGTACTAAGATATATGTCTCCTTTCATTATATTGGCTTTATGGATCAGAGAGTTTTGTTACATAACATAACATAAAATTTCCAGATTGCATTGGGATGTGGTTGTGAAGCTAGTTACTGTTTTAAAAGCTCTGCTGAGGAAGATTTTCTACTTACATAGAAAATATTGAGATTACTTTTTCAAAATGTTGTCTTTTGGCTTATACATGTTAACAATATTGCAATGCAATTATCCTCTCTTGAAAGGGACCTTGGGATAGTCCTCCAGCAATAATTTTACCTGATGCTATTGCATTGTTGAATTGTCATTAATTAACCATAAATCAGATATGTAAGTACTAAACATGATACTTGTGATATGATAATTTGCTTGCATCTGTGACAACAAGATGCTGTGTTAACATATGCAAATCATTTTTATAAAGTACTGTAAACTCTCTGTATTTGTTTGTATGTGAGTTAGCCATTCAAAATTTTGTCGTAAAACTTAGACACGTGGTTCTATATTTGATATACTTGTTAAGTTTGCTTCAGTGGAATATATCTGTTGAATTATTATTTAAAAGTTTAATGCTATGTGTGGGTTGATTGATTTAGTTTTCTGGTTATTGTGAACCATACTGAGTTATAATTATACATTTGCTTGTATATATATTAACCATGTAGTTTACTGAGCTCATGCTAATGTCTTGTCTTGATAACAGATGATGGATGGTACACCAGTAATGCCTCAACCAGGTGTGATGAAATGACAAAACACCACTAGGTGTATTGAAATAAAAAAATAAGTAAAAGTATATAATTATGCTATTAAAACATTTTGAAGCCATTTAAATTTTCCACTGATTTCTCAAATACATACTTCCAATCCAATTTTCACTTTCACTGAATGTGTTACATCTTGTATGGTTTAGGTTTTTTTCAAATGATGTACCATTTACAAAATATATATATCTTTTTTTTAATCAAACATTCTATATAGAAATTAATAACAAAATATCATTTGACTAAATGAAATAAGCCAAAATATTTAGAGATAAATGTCACTAGTATCTTTACATCTATGAATAAACTACACATGCTATTCTAATAACTTGTATGCTCACTTGTACAACATAAAGGTTGTCTCTTTTTACATAGGGACCTACATTTTCACCTCATTAAACCATTGTTTCCTTGCTGTTTGAAAATATTTATTTTTTAGCAAGTTTACATCATGGGCACTGACTATTTACAGATTTTCCCATTTAACTGTTTTAAATCATATTTACCAACTATTTGGAGCTTTTAATGCTTGAACTATGCTCATTTAAATTGCTGGGAATATGTCTTTTTTAGTGTTCTGATGGTGTAGATAGTTGCACTATGATGTCTGAAATACTAGTTTGTTGAAAATATTATTGAATTGTTGTATATTTTTATAAAATAAGCATGTACTTGGAAATTGTGTGCACAAACTAATTTAAACAATATCACTCAATATTTTTAGATACCCTTTTTAGGATCATTAATCTATGTTTCGTGAATAATCGGAAGTATTGTCTTTATCTGTTTTAAAGCATATTCTTTAATCTCAAAGATATTTATTTACAATAGGAACATTTCCTTATAATAACCTCGGTGTTCCACTTCTTGTGTAGTTGCATAATAATGTCAGAAATAACAGTTGTTTGTGTATTGTAGATCACTATTAAACACATACAAACTTTTATGAGTACATAATGAGTTATTTTTCATTTATATCATACAATATGAAAATTATTTCAGGCACTGCTATTTTGTTTATCTATTCTACACTGTTTTAATCAAAAATCCTAAAACATAACAGAAGGTGCATGTACATAATCTGTACATGTAATTTAAAAAAATACTCTACTGTTATTATGTTTTTGAAAATAGTTCTTGAGGACAACTATTAGAATGATTAATTAAAATAACCCTTAATATAACATTTGACAAAGAAAGAATTTGTTAAAATTTTCTAAGATTTATAATTGTCAGGCAAGTCATAGAAGTTGATGATGCTGGTTGAAAGTTAATGAAAGTTGACAGCTGTTGTTAGATATACAAGACTGTGTAGTGTAAGAGATATTACTTTGTTAATTTAGTGATCTTATATTTAATGATTATTTAGTTTTTATAACAAGAATGTTAAAAGTTAATTATTTTAAGAGTGATAGTTATGGCAAATTGTGTTACATAGCCTTGTATGATTCCTGTGATGTGTATGTAGTTTTAATTGTTGTATTAATCTTTAAAAGTATTGTTGATGTCATCTTTCTCAAAGCTTCAAAATTTTTCTGGTTATATATAATATTGTTGCTACTAGAGGGCTAGACAGTTCTAGATTTTTCTCTTGCATGTCATAAGTACATGAAAATACAGAGAGAAAGTCAAGAAAGCAAGTTAACTGAGAGAGATAATTAGACACATTTAGACTACTTGATTGGCAGTTTAACAGTGATGGTAATTTATAAAAAAGTTAGTAATGAAGAAATTAAGAAGAAAATGTTAAGATAGTGAAAGTGGAGTTAAACTGTATGATTGTTAGTTTAACCATAACAGAGAAATTTTTGAAGTGAGTTTTACAGTGAACAGATAATGAGAAATAATTTGTCGTGTCAGAGGACATTCTGTAGTAATTGAATCTATGTATGTGGACTTTTATGAAAAGGAAACAATTTTTTAAAGTTCTGGATGCAACTGCAGTAGCCCATTGAGTAACGTAAGAGAATATATTGCAGATTGCTTAGTAGGAAATGGAGTAAAAAAAATAATTCATCTTGTCATGTGAGTCCTAAAGTAACCTAACTAGCTTGTGGGGACCTTTGACAAAAAAGAGAGAATTATTTAGAATTTTAGGTACAACTGTTACACAATGTAAAGAACTTTTTATACTTATGTTTGACTTGTTTTAAATACATTTTTTTAAGCAAGTAGACTGTGTGCTCTTTGTTTATTGTTGCAATTTATCATCAATGTGTCACAAATACATACTGTAAAAGAATCCCAGCCCATAAACAAAACCCAGACAGCTGAAAATACTTCTGCTAAACAATAACATCTCATGACTGAGTATCATTAATAGTAAATTCTGTTAGAAATTAGTGTTAATGGTTCTGATTGTAAGTTAGCCTTTATGATGTGCTTTACCTTAACGTAAATGTTATTGGGTTAGTCTTTTATGTTTTTTGCAAGATTAGACTGATAAGTAAGACATAGCAACATAAATTTCAAAATTTTCTCATGATGCTATTGAGGTTATTAATTTGTCAAAGTATTTGTAGTACAGTTGTTAAAAAGGAACTAAAGTTTATATTGCTTGTTTTGTTTATCTTTAATTTAGACTCAACAAAAATTCAATTTTTAATCACTCTTATTGTCATAAAATTATTTTGTATTGGTAAGTGTGATTAGCTTAATTTTATTACCATATTAATTTATATTAAGCAATGTGGTAGACATCACAATACTATATGAATAATGTTAGTACAAATTTGTAGAACACTTTATGAATGTTTTCAGAGTAAAATTAAAATACTATGTGAATACTGTAAATCATAATAATACACTATTTTACAGGTCTTGTCAGATAATATTGGAATGGGCTATAAATGTTGTTAGGTAATAGAATACTTTATAAATGTTGTCAAAGAATAATAAATATTTTATAAATCTTGTGAGATTAAACTAGACTGCATTATAAATATTTTTTATATAACAACAGAATACTATATAATTGTTGTTCGTGTAACAGTAGAATAATAATATCAGAAAAGTAAACATTAATAATAACAAAAGGTACACTTCATAAATAAGAACATAATACTATAAAACCAATATATTGTGCATATATATCATCACAATATATTTAATATTTTGTTTTCCAACTTAACAGTTCAAATAACTAAGAGGAAACCAACAGTTCTTCAGAGACAGGGTTTTGCAGACAAGCTGCAAAAGTTTTATCACAAGCTTAAGATGAAAGGCTTAGGGCAAGGTTCTGCTGAGCTGAAGTAAGTAACTATTTACTTGAAACTATTAAATAAATCAATGAATTGTACTTTCATAATACGTGCTGTCAATAACAATACCCCCTTGGTGTGGATTCCTGTACGTGGTGAGGGGACCTCCCAGGGAAGGTTCTGTTCTGTCTGGTTACCTTCTCTTGGATCTAAACATCCACCCACGTGTTTGCCATGCGTGGCGACCTGTGAAGGGGAGGAGAGGATCCTGGTGGTTGAGGGTTCTAACCCTAACACACCACTTTGGCCTTGAATTCCTGTAGACGGGCAGCCTTTGGGTGGCCCCCCTTGGGTCAGTTGGCTGGTCCACATGGACTAGAGTCAACCAAGTACCAGTGTTCGAAGTTCTCGACGGGTGTTATGGACATTGTGCCTGATGCTGGTGTTTGGGTATAGTGCTCACGAAACCCTGGTGTTGCTGCATTGTCTTTGCATGACATTGTAGTGCATCCCCTCGTAGGGTTCCATGGTGGGTGGGGTCAGTGGGTACCGTAATTTTTCTTTTTTCCTATGGATCCTTTTTCAAAAAATTTATATAAAATAGTGAAAAAACAGTCAATAGGTAGGCGACCACATCTTGAAGGCTCTGAGCAGCAATCTTCAACATCTGTAACACACGTACCTCATTTTCTTATATTACATTCTCTTTCAGAAAACCTTCAGGGCAATTATCCCCCTTTTTTATTCAGAAGGGACTAGAGGGTCTTGCTGGCTCTCCAAAGTCAGTAAAGAAGCTTCGATCTGGAGACATATTAGTTGAAACATCCACAACTCACCACAGTGAACTCCTCTTGAATTCAACAGCAATTAGGGATATACCTATTGAGGTTACCCCTCATGCTACCTTGAATTCATCACGAGGAGTTATTGTTGAGAGGGATTTGAAGAATGTCCCCGAGTCAGAGATTCTTGCTGGTCTCTCCACTGGAGAAGTTTCTGCAGTGAGGCACATCTCCACTCATAAAGATGGAGTTACACTGCCAACAAATACCCTCGTTTTGAAATTTACATCATCACCTGCACCTGCCACCATCAAGGCAGGTTATCTAATTTGCAGGGTACGGCCATACATTCCAAACCCTCTCCGATGTTTCCAATGTCAGAGGTTCGGCCACTCAAAAACATCATGTCGTGGTTCCCTGACATGTGCTTGTTGCGGTGGCAAGGACCACAATGCCTATGAATGTGACATGGACCCACATTGCGTCAACTGCAATGGTTCTCACCCTTCCTACTTTTGTTCTTGCCCAAAATGGTTGGAGGAAAAAGAGGTGCAGCGTTTGGAAACGACTCATGACATTAGTTATCCTGAGGCTCAGAAATTGCTGCCCGTCACTCCATCTTGGAGATATGCTGCTGCACTTCATTCCACAACTACAGTGGGAGTGCAGACAGATCTCTCTGTGCCTCCAAGAGAATTGTTTTCAAAACAAATGAAAAGTCTTTTGACCTCCATGGTTAAAAAGGTTGATGAATCGACTTCCACACCCATCTCTGTTCCTCCTATACCATCCAACAAACCTCAAGATCCACATCCTTTGGTTTCAAATACAGGCATTTCTTCTGATACATCTTTTTTTCCCACCCCAAGAGGCAAAACAATCATTCGTTCGCATCCTCAGTCACTGGAATCCCCTTCCATTAACAAAGACCTGCCCAATCGACCCAGGGCAGGAAACATGGAGGTTGATAGACCTCCTCAGACTCAGGACAGGAAGGAAAAAAGACGTGGTCATACACTTCGCCTACCCGTCATTAAAAATGGCCACCTTGATACAATGGAACTGTCGAGGTTTATGTTCTAATCTGGATGATATCAAAATACTGATTATTTCCTACCATCCCGTGTGTCTTTCTTTACAAGAAACATTTCTAAAACCTGCTGATACTGTCACCATTCGGCAGTTTTCTCTGTACAGAAATGACAGGCTGTGTGATGGATGAGTACATGGAGGGGTGGTACTATTGGTTGATCAGCATGTTCCCACCCTGTCTTTGTCACTCAACACACCCTTGGAGGACGTAGCCATCTGTGTTTCCTTGGGTCATACCATCACTGTTTGTTCTCTCTACCTGTCCCCTGGAGAGACAATTAATCAATCAGACCTTGATGCTCTCGTTGAACAGTTGCTGTCTCCCTTTCTACTCCTGGGGGACTTTAATGGACATCATTCCCTATGGGGAAGTGCTGTTATTGATAGGAGGGGTCGCTCTGTAGAGCGTATGCTCTCTGATCACAATCTTTCTCTTTTCAATACTGGTTCTTCCACTTATATTCATGCACCTAGTCAGTCCTTTACCGCTATTGATCTCTTTTGCTCCCCTTCATTATTCTCCCATTTTTCATGGAGGGTTGACAATTATCCGCTAGGCAGTGATCATTTTCCTATATTTTTGAGAGAGACTGGCCGTGGTCGATGCCACCCTACCAGCGTGCCCCGGTGGAAGCTGGATCAGGCAGACTGGTCCACTTTCACTGCTCCCCCAGAACTTGATCCTGCCATTGTGAATCAGCCATCAATAGACGACTGTGTGGCAGCAGTAACTGGCTGTATTATACAAGCAGCTGCTCAGTGTATTCCTAAAACCTTGACACGTTTTCCACAATATCCTTGTACGTGGTGGAACCCTGTTTGCCACTTAGCACTAGCACGGAAGGCTTAAAAACAGGCCTGGGATACTTTTTGTAGATATCCCACACTTTCGAATCGCGTCCCTTTCCAACAGGCCCGTGCACATGCTAGGTGGGTAAGACGTCAAAGCCAGAAGGAATCTTGGATTAAGTTCATAACTAGCATATCCTCTACCACCAGTTCCAAGGTCATATGGGACAGGATTCGAAAGGTCAGTGGGCACTACAATTCTGTCACCTTTCGATCTTACTCTCTGATGGGCAGGAGGTGGCTGATGTCCGGAGCATCACTGATACTCTAGGTGTAAGCTTTTGCCAGGTATCTAGCACTTCTGCTTGTTCCTCCATCCTCTTGGCCATCAAGACTCGGGTAGAGCGATCACCTCTTTCATTTTGAGCTCACTGTCTCTTTGACTATAATTATCTCTTAACACTGGTGGAACTGAAAATGGCCCTTCATTGGTCTGGCAGTACATCTGTTGGATCTAATGATGTACACTATTTCATGCTGCACCATCTATCTCCTGCTTCTCTTGATGTCCTTCTAATTGTCTTTAACTGGATCTGGCAGGAGAATGTTTTTCCTGATGCCTGGCACCAGGCTATTATTTTACCTTTCTCTAAGCCAGGGAAATATCCCAAGATTCCTTCAAACTACCGTCAATTGCTTTGAAGAGCTGTCTCTGTAAGACCTTAGAAAGGATGGTTAATGCTCGTCTTGTTTGGTTCCTCGAATCAAACAACCTCCTCTCGCCCACCCAGTGTGGGTTCCGACGACAGCACTCCACCACAGACCACCTAATTCGACTTGAAACGTCAATGAGAGAAGCCTTTCTCAAATGCCAACATCTTGTATCAATGTTCTTTGACATTGAGAAGGCTTATGACACAACATGGAGGTATGGCGTTTTGCAAGACCTCCATACATATGGGTTACGTGCCCATTTACCCATGTTTATTAAAAAATTTTTAATGGACAGGAGATTTCAAGTTAGTGTGGGTTCAACACTTTCACGTTCTTTTGTACAGGAACTTGGAGTCCCTCAGGGCTGTGTTTTGAGTATTGTTGTGTTGTGAGATACTCACGCTTTTCAGTATCAAGATAAATGCCATCACTGAACAACTCCCTCTCACTATTGCGAATGGGCTGTATGTCGACGACTTTCACATCTCATGTGAGTTGTCAAACATGAGATATATTGAGCGGCAACTACAAACTGCCCTCAATCGTATACTGAAGTGGACTATGGCAAACGGTTTTAATTTCTCTCTGTCTAAAACCGTTTGGATGCACTTTTGCCACCAACAGGGTATTCACCCTGATCCTGAACTTCATATCGGTGAAGTTTCGCTGCCAGTGGTCCCTGAGACCAAGTTCTTGGGGCTTATCTTTGACCATAAGCTGACCTTTATACCACACTTAAAGCAGCTACGGGTCAAATGCACAAGAGCACTGAACATCCTCCGTGTCCTCTCTACTACCAGTTGGGGAGCAGATTGATGTTCTATGTTAAAGGTATGTTGTGCTTTTATTCGATCAAAACTCGACTATGGATCAATGGTCAATGGCTCTGCCAGACCCTCGGCCTTAAAGATGCTAGACCCCATTCATCACCAAGGACTTTGACTCTGCACTGGGGCTTTCCGCACCTCTCCAGTTCAAAGCTTATACATTGAATCTCATGAATCTTCTCTGCACCTTTGCCGTTTGCAACTATCTTTACTATATTCTTCAAAACTTCGTTCCTTACCAAAGCATCCCACCTGGAAATGTGTTTTTCTTCCTCGGTGGGCACTACTTTTTCAGAACAGACGATCTGTCATTGCTCCGTTTGGCCTTCGCATCCAGGTGCAATTGGATGAATTGGGTCTGTCCTTGGAAAACATTGCAGATTCCACAGGTTGGCCCATCCCACCATGGCTTATTACAGCCCCCAAATGTGACCTTTCTTTCAGTCATCTGAAAAAAGGCAGATACTCCAGATTGGAAGTACCGTCATTTATTTAATGAACATCTTTCAAACAATCATTCTGTTCCCATTTATACAGATGGTTCCAAATCAGGTAATTCAGTGGGCTCTGCTATGGTTTGCTATGGGTCAGTAGTTGCACACAGAATCCCTTCTACAGCTTCTGTGTTCACTGCTGAACTGTATGCCATATCTCTTGCCCTGGATCATATTGCAGCTGAGCAGTACTCCAACTGCACTATTTATACTGATTCTTTTAGTTCTATACTTGCCTTGGAATCGCTACACGTTAGCTCACATCCTATTCTCCCTGATATTCGAAACCAACTGGCCCATTTCTCATTAGCAGCTACTTCAATCCAGTTTTTCTGGATACCAGGCCATGTTGGTATTCGTGGGAATGAGCTTGCAGACACGGCAGCTAAATCTATCTGCTCCAGCACTATCACCACTGTGCCTATTCCGTATATGGACTATGGTCTTGTATTCAAGGCTCAGCTCCGTGCCAGCTGGTAGTCCACTTGGAGTGAGCCACGCAACAACAAGCTTTTTCAAATAAAACCCTATATTGGGCTTTGGCCCTCTAGCTTCCATAAGGTTCAGAAGGAGGAAGTTGTTTTAACTAGACTACGCATTGGTCACAGTTTTTTAACTCATCGTTTTCTTTTATCTGGAACTGATGCACCAGTGTGTAGTTTATGTAACACTCAAATCACTATCAACCATATTTTACTTTCTTGCCATCGTTACAATTCTCAACGACGGTAATATTTTAAACATGTTTTTTCCCAGGTTTTATCTGTAACGTTGGACAGTATTATTGGTGATGGTTACTCTGTCCACCTTGATAAAGTTTTTAGTTTTTTAATGTCCATTAATCATTTTAATCTCATTTAAGTGTTGAATGTTTATTCATTACACCTTTTTAATTGTGGTTCCCTTTTCACAGTTTCATTCTCTCTGGTTCAATTTGACTTGAAAAATGGCCAGAACATTAAATAACTCAACACCAGGACTGGAAAGGCCAACTTCAGATGACTAACGCTGCTGTTTGAACTACCCATTAGTCATCCTGGCGAGTTGTTATTCCAATTTTGCTGCATGTCTTTTAAACTTTTATTACTTTACCCTTTGGTACTGGCCATAATGACACATAACCAGGAACCAGGACTGGAAAGACCAACTTCAGGTGACTGACGGTGGTTCTGGTACTTGCCTGTTAGTCTTCCTGGCAGGTTATGATAATTACCATTATGCTACGGAAAGTCTTTTACAACTTCTTTTACTCTGGTTTCTCTCTTTACATTGTGGACTAGATGTCAACATTGGTTTTATGCTATTTATGTTTTTCATTGCTGTTTTTGTTTTACCTTTATTTCCTTTTATGAATTTTAATACATTTACTTTTACATTTTTACCAGACATTTGGCACAGATAGCCTAGCTGCTTTGTGCCATAAAATACTAAATCAACCAACCAATCCTCAATACAAAACATAAAGACAAGGGAGTGAGATGTCAAAATTGCAGTTCACCCCTCCAGTTAGGATTTCTCATCCTACCTCCATGTGGATGTTGAATTCTGTTGTCCAGATTTTTAATGCAGAGTAGAATCAATCATCATACATTCTCACACATGTTATGGATGTCTATATTCCTCCCTCAGTTATATTCCATCAATGTTGTGGGTCATGGTGGAAGTACTTGGGATTGTTACAGTTCTCTCACTTCTACTTTCCCTTTATGTATCTAATTCTGAGGATGTTATTGTGCATGGGCTGGTTCTAGTCAGATTCACTTTTGAGAGTCAAGTTTCCTTGATTACAATAATAAAAAAAAATACAAATTAGAAAAGGATTATTCAATGTTTATGAATTTCTTCTTATGAGATTGGCAAATGGAGGTTAAGACTAATAGATAATGTATTGCACCACAATGTGGGTCCCTACTTCTGTAATCAACTCTAAAACCTAGGGCACATTTTTATACCACATTGTAGCCTGTATCCTAGGGATCCCTCTAATTTATGCAAAATATTTGATTTGATCTTTATCTGGGCTTGTTTTTGTTCATTTAAATGTCATATATCATTTGCTGTTTTTAATGCAATCCTTCCTTTTAATTTTATTTTGCTTAACTGTTTAAATATTAATTTTCTGTATATATGTGTTTGTTTGTGTGTGAGTGTGTCTACACACTCATATATTTATACATACAACTTGAATTGTAGCTTAAATTTTATAAAATCCTTTTTCATTATCCTTATTTTTATCAACACTTTTGGTAACTTTAAAATGTGTGACAGTTTAATTATTTTTTATTATAAGTGAAATATAGCTAATATTTACACCATATTACCTGAAAACATATTAATCTGTTGATTTTGTTTTTTAGGTTGGTGGTACATCGAGAATATTTCCTTGCAGACACTATCACCATTATATTAAATGCGTCAAAAAAAGAACTTCAGAAAAATAGGCTGAATATTAGTTTCATAGATGAAGAAGGGTAAGTCATTTTAATACAAAATACAACACAAGAAGGTAAAGGTAATTATTTTTGCAGGAATAAGTATATACAGTAAAACTTGTGTAAGCTCGAAACTGCATAGGGCAGAAACCTGTACAATCCAGAAATATCAAATTTTGCAGCATTATCTTAAGATTTCTCTTATAAAAGGCCCTCTTTTTTGGCAGAACCTGTGTAACACGGATGGAAAACTATCTTTCATCTACTTCATCTATCAACAAGTAGGATTAGAACCTGAGTAATGCAGAAAAATGTTTTTGATTAAATATTAATTTCTTATTTAATTAATAATTTCTTTAATTATTAGTCAGTTTTTGTTTAATTAATAATATGTTTAAATATTAATAAATTCTCAGGCATTTTGTTACAATAAGTCAGAAAGTATTGGTTAAATATATTCTGTTCTTTTTTCTGCCATCATTATTTTTGCAGTTAAATTAAAGAAGGAATGGAACAAGAAAATAGGAATATCCTACTTTTCCTAGACAATGTAACTTGTCACCTAAAAGTTCAACTTTCAAATTTTTGTGCAGTCTTTCTACCTCCATGTACAACATCAGTTTTACAGTCACTAAATAGTGGAATTATACAATGAATAAAATTGAAATACAGAAAATTGATGCTCCAGCATATTATTGCAAACATGGATGACTGTAAGAGAGCATCTGAAATTACCATGAAAATTGACGTGTTAGATGCAATTGCATTTTTAAGTCATTAAATCAAATGCTTAAAAGATGAATGTGTGATAAAGTGCTTTAGAAACTGTGGATTTATTGTTGATAATGGCAGAGAATGTGGATAAGTTGTTTGTTATGAAAATTCTATTTAAATCCAAACTCTGATTGAGAAGATTGATGTGGATGATTCTGTGAATGCAGAAAGTTTTGTGAACAATGACAAGGATGTTTTAACAGAAACTGATGAAATTGGTTTAAAATCTATAATAGAATTGCACCTTGCACTTTGGTCAGAATGATGGTCAAATCCCACTCTTTGATTAGAATAGCCTGTAAATTAATAATGTGTACCAGCTGTTTCCCTTTGGTCCATCCCTTTAAAATTGGGAATGGCTGGAGCCAATAGCCCTTAAGTAACTTTATGTGAAATTCAGCAAATAAACAGACTTTTAATCCCAATTTTTTATATGATGTTTCAAATGTGTTTATTTATTTTTTGTGAATTTTCAATCAAATTACTTTCCATTGATATATAATTCAAAACTCATTGAAACATTTATGTTGTCCTCTCCACTATTGACATCATTACGCCAATCAAGCTTTTGTCAGGACTGTGAAATAAGTGTTATAAATAACATAGGGCCAAGTATCTAATCTTTTAACCTCACAAAGGATACATAGTTTGCAATTATAGCTCTCACCCACTTATTTTTAATAATATTTTAACATTAAAATATACACTTTATTTATTATATCAAGCATTTTTGAAGGTTATACTTTATTATCGAGCTTAAAATTAAGGACATAATATGAATTTACACTGCTAAGGTCTGTAAAGAAATTATATGAAATCTACTAAATGATTTTAATGAAAGATTCTGTGTATTTAAATTCTTCATTATGTATTATAGTGTAATTGAGCACCTGCTTGAGATTCTAGGATTAATCCAGAAGCTTTAATTTAAAATTTATTCAACGCATTATGTAAACCATCAGTAATCCATTTGCCCAGCTTTATTAAAAATGTTTTTAATGGACAGGCGATTCCAAGCTTTTGTGGGTTTGACACTTTCCCGTTCTTTTTTTACAGGAACTTAGAGTCCCTCAGGTCTGTGTTTTGGGTGTCACACTTTTCAGTATAAAAATTAATGCCATCACTAAACAACTCAACTCCCTCTTACTCTTGAAAACGGGCTCTATATTGATAACTTTCACATCTTGTATCAGTCATCGAACATAAGGTATATTGAGTGGCAGCTACAGACTGCCCTCAATCATTTACTGAAGTGGACCACACCAAACAGCTTTAACTTCTCTCTCTCTAAAACCATTTCCATGCACTTTTGCTGCCAATGGGGTATTCACCCTGATCCTGAACTCCGTATTGGTGAAGTTTCACTGCCTATGGTCCCTGAAACCAAGTTCTTGGGGCTTATTTTTGACCGTAAGCTAACCTTTATACCACACTTAAAGCAGCTGTGGGTCAAATGTACAAGAGTACTGAACATTCTCCGTGTCCTTTCTTCCACCACTTGGGGAGCAGATCGATGTTGTATGCTAAACATGTATCATGCTCTTATTCAATCGAAACTCGACTGTGGATCACAAGTCTATGGCTCTGCCAGAACCTTGGCTTTTGCACTGGGGCTTTCTGCTCTTCCTCAGTTCAGAGCTTAAACACAATGTCTCATGAACCTTCTTTGTACCTTTACCATTTGCAACTGTCTCTACTATATACTTTGAAACTTCATTCCTTACCAAAGCATCCCAATTGGGGTTTGTTTTCCTTCCTCAGTGGGCCATACTTTTTAGAAAAGATGATCTGCCATTGCTACTATTGACCTTCGTATCAAGGCACAGTTGGATGAATTGGATCTGTCCTTGGATAACATTGCTGTATCTACCTGTCAACCCATCTCACCATGGCTTATTACAGTTTCCAAATGTGATCTATCTTTAAGCCATCTGAGAAAAGCAGACACTCCTGATCAAAAATACTGTCTGCTATTTGCTGAACATCTTTTGAACCATCCTTCCATTCCTATTTATATAGATGTTTCAAAATCAGGTGACTGTGTGGGCTCCGCCATGATTTGTTTTGGTTTGGTGGTTGCATCCCTCCTACAGCTTCTGTGTTCATTGCTGAACTGTTCACCCTTTCTCTTGCCCTGGATCACATAGAAGCTAAGCAGTACTCAAATTGCACTACTTATACTGACTGGCTTAGTTCTCTACTGGCCCTGGAATCGCTTTACATTATTTCACACCCTGTTCTCACTGACTTTCAAAACTTATTGGCCCATTTCTCTTTAACATCTACTTCTATCCAGTTTTTCTGGATATCGGGCCCTGTTGGTATTAACAGGAACGAGCTCGCTGACACTGCATCTAAATCTATCTGCTCCAGCACTTTCACTACTGTTCCTGTTCTATACATAAACTATGGTCCTGTATTCGAAGTTCAGCTTTATGCTAGTTGGCAGTCACTCGAAGTGAGCAATGTGAAAATGAGCTTTTGCAAATAAAATCCTCTATTGGACTTTGGCTATTTTGCTTCCATTAGGATCAGAAAGAGGAAGTTGTTCTAACTAGACTACGAATTGGTCACAGTTTTTTAACTCATTGTTTTTGGTTTGGCTGTTTTGCTTCCATTAGGATCAGAAAGAGGAAGTTGTTCTAACTAGACTACGAATTGGTCACAGTTTTTTAACTCATTGTTTTCTTTTATCTGTGACCGATGCTCCAATGTGTTATCTGTGTAACAAGCAGGTCACAATAAGACACATTTTACTGTCTTGCCATTGTTATGGCTCTTAACGACAGCACCATTTATTGACGTTCTGCCTCCCAAGATTTATCCATAATATTAGACATTGTTATTGGTGATGGTGATACTGTCTTCCTTAGAAATGTTTTTAGTTTTTAAAAGCTTTTTAATGTTATTTAAGCTTTTTAATTTATACATTAGACCTTTTTTAATGTGATTCCCTTTTAAGAATCCTAGTACATCTAGTTCGATTTGAAATTAGAAAATGGCTGTAATGTCAAATAACTCGAAACCAGGACTGAAAAGGCCAACTTCAGGTGAATAAAGCTGCTGTTTAAACTACCTGTTAGTCTTACTGGTGAGTTATAATTAAAATTTTTGCTTCAAGTTTTTAAAACTTTTATTACTTTCTAAAAATGGCCATAACATCAAATAACTTGAAACCAGGACTCAAAAGTCCAACTTCAGGTGACTAACAGTGGTTTTTTTTAACTTAACTGTTAGTCTTCCTGGTGAGTTATGATAATTACAATTGTGCAAGAGAAAGTCTTTTACAACTTGTATTACTGTAGTTTTTCTTTTTCCACTGTAGAGTAGATGTAGAAATTGGATTTAATGCTATTTATGTTTTTTTATAATTCAAAAATTAAACTTTGTTTTGTTTTACCTTAATTTCATTTTATGAATTTCACTAATTTTTACTTTAACTTTTTACTGGATGTTTGGTGTAGAAACCTTAGTTGCTTTTTACCATAAAACACCAAACCAACCAACCAACCAACCAATCCCATCTCCTTTCCATCTTGCTCTCCAATGGCCAGGAGAGAACCACTGATGCTCTCAGTGAAGGATATTTTCATTCATCTAACACTTTTATTTTTTCCTCCTCCTACTTGACCATCTAGTCTCAAGCAGAGCAATTGTCTCTTTCCTTTTTGGACCAATCATCTCTATGCCTAAATCATCCTCTTAAACTGGTGGAACTCAAACTTACTCTTCATCTCTCTGGCATTACATAGATCAGAACTGATGATACTCAATATGAGATGCTGCACCATTTATCTCCTGCCTCTCTTGCTCTTTTTGTGGTTAAATTTAACTGTATTTGGCAGAAAAACATTCTTCCTGATGCTTCATGAGAGGCTGTATGTCATCTTGTTTTCTAAACCTGGGAAGGATCCTAAGAGCCATTCTAATTGTCACTCATTCACTTTGACTTGCTGTCTTTATAAGATCTTAAAGAGGATATTTAATATTTGTTTTCATTGTGTCCTTGAATTAAACAACCTCCTATTGCTCATTCAGTGTGGGTTTTGTTGACAGCACCTTTTCATGAACCACCTGATACAACTTGAGATTTCAATCAGGGAAGCCTTTCTCAAATAAAAACATCTTGCCTCTGTTTTCATCCATCATGAGAAAGTTTACTACACTATGTGATGGTTAAGCATTTTGCTGAATCTCCACTTATATGGTTTACATTGCCATCTACCCATTTTTATTCAGAATGTTACATTCAACAGGCAATTCCAAGTCCATGTAGGTTTGACACTTTCCCTTTTTTCCCAAAGGAACTTGGAGTCCATCAGGGCTGTGTCTTAAGTGTCACACTTTTCAGTATCACAATAAAAGTTATCACTACACAACCTCTTACTACTGCTACAAACAGTTTCTGTGACTTCCATGTCACTTGTTGGTCATTGATAATGAAGTTTATAGAGAGGTAGCTTCAGATTGTCTTCAATGGCTTGTTGAAGTGGATCATAGCAAACATTTTACTTTTCTTTCTTCAAAATTGTCTGCATGCATTTTTGTCAGGTCTACACCCTGTTCCTGAGCACCATCTTCATAAGACTTTTAAGACTTATCTTTGACCGTAAGCTTACTTTCATTCCTTCCATAAAGCAGTTGGATGTAAACATTTCTTAGGGAATGACTTGATGTTTTATGTTCAAGATTTATCATGTACTCATTCCATCTAAATTGGACCATGGATCACTGGTCTATGGTTCTGCCAGTACTACAGAATGAAAATGTTGGACCCCTTTCACCATCTAAGCTATTCACAGGAGTTTTTTCACTTCTCCAGTCCAGAGTTTGTACACTGAGTCAGACAAACCCCCTTTTCACTTCCTCTTTTTACAACTTCTTTTACAATATGCTACCAAACTTTGATCCTTTCCACAACATCCCACCTGGAGTTGTATTTTTCTTCCTTGGTGGGCTGTACACTTTCAGAATAGATGATCTGCCTTTCCTTTGCCCTAGGTATCCAGGTGCAACTGACCAAATTTGGTCTTACTTTGGATGATGTTACTATCCCCATTGATCAGGCCATTACACCATGGCTTATAACCATTCTTTGATGTGGCCTTTTCTTGAGTCATCTGATGAAGACAGATACTCCCAGTTGGAAGTACAATATTCTCTTTGCTAGACATCTTTAAAATCATCCTTCTTTTCCCATTTATAAGGATAGTTTAAATCAGGTTACTTTGTTGGCTTTGCCGTGGTCTTTTGTGGCCCAGCAGTTGCTCATTGAATCCCCTCTATAGCTTCTGTGTTCACTGCCAAGTTGTATACTATTTCTCTTGCCCTGCATTACATAGAAACTATGTAGTGCACTGATTGTAATATTTACACCAACGCTTTTAGCTCCTCTCTGGCCCCAAAATTGTTTACTGCTAGCTCTCACACTGTTTTCCTCAATTTTCAACAGTGACTTGCCCATTTTTCTTCTTCTTCCATTACTAACCAGTTGTTTTGGTCATGTCAGTATTCATGGAAACAAGCTCACTGACACCATAACTAAGTTTGTCTGTTCTGTTGCCGTCACATCTTTTCCAGACCCCTATATGGATTATGATCATGTATTCAAAACACGGATTCATGCCAGTTGGCACTGATTTGGGGTGAGTAATATCATAACATGCTTTTTCAGATCAAACCTGTTCTTTGTAGTCATCTCATTTCCATAATGATTGGATTTGTTTTTCCTGGCTAAACTATGCATTAGTCACAGCTTTTTAACAAATTATTTTCTTTTATCTGAGCCTGATCCACCAACGTTTAGCCTTTGTAACACATAGGTCACAATAGTCCACATTTACTGTTGTGACTCCATATGACTGCACCACTTTAGTCATGTGCTTACTAAAAGTTTAGTCCTGACATTGCGTGATATCATTGATGGTGGTGACACTGTCCAACTTTATTGTCTTTTGTAATTTTTATGTCATTGGCCTTTTTAATTCTGTATGAGTCTTTTATCAGATTTTTTTGCACATTGTTTAGTTTTAACTCATTTTTCGTTTGATTAACTTTTACTTTTTAAGATTTTTACCAGTTGTGTGGTGCAGATAACTATGTTATTCTGTGTTTAGAAAAAGCCAACCAACCATCTAGTCTTTCCTGACAATTGAAAAGGCGATATAGCCTTATTGGTGAATAAAAATACACTTTCAGAAAGGATATTTCTACACCATGGTGAAAATGTCTCACTCTAGCTACCCCATGGCATGTGTGTGATGTTTGTAACTAATCTAGATTTTAGAGTATCAGTTTAAGAAAGAGACAGGATATGCTGGGTACTATTGCACCAAACATGCTCCTGTGATGCACATAGCTAACTCAGTTTGCAAAGTGCTTGACATAAATAAAAGGTTAATGATATTTGGTACTACATTTCAAAATTTATTTTCTGATTGCAGATAATCTAGAATTCAAAGTACTAGGCTATGGTAAACGTTAGGGATATTGGAGTATTACATTTTCAAACATAGCTTGGGACAGTTGTAGCTGGTCCAGATTTCAAGTAATTAATTTAATTGAGCATAAAACTTAATTGAATTGAAATTAGGTGTGTATTTTGAAGAAGAGGATAGTTTTGTGTTGAACCTAAATTTATTGCTAAATTTGGAGCTTTCTACAGAAACTGCAATATACCACTGATATGCAACTCAACAAAAAAATTGCCATGATTATAACATTGTAGAAAATCAGAAATAGGTAATTGTTCAGCAGTAGGGATATGCGATAAAATTATTATCACCATATTTTACCCTTTCATAACTAATACTGAATATAATCAGTGATGTCAAGAAAACCCACTTGTAGAGAAAGGTCGAAACGTTGTTCGCTCTTCTATGTAAAATATTTTCTCAACCCAAACGAGCCGTTTTTGCATATATAATACTGAATATAATTTTAATCTGGTATATTCATGAACATTTTCATGCAGTTTTTTCCAATTTGAATTATGATATTCTTATAAACTGAATGTCTAAAGGCAATAAATATACACTAATTCTCTTGCTTAACCAAAGCTTATATTCTGCAATGGCTATTCCTTGAAAGCTTGAATCAGCCTGTATGCCCCATGGGTTGGGGCTAACCCTTCTTCAGTGAATAATACAGAGGTTTGAGTAGTAAGATATCATTAAGTATCATTTAGAGGTTTTCTTCATAGTATATGTTTATTTGCAATGATCAGGGATATTGATAACCTAACAGTTATGAGATACCACAGTAGGACTTTGTCCTGACTTGGAAATCTCGTATTTCATTATTCTTGCTTCTCAGATCCTTGTTATTTGCTGATGTGTTTTCTTTTTGGCTTGGTCCTTGTTCTATGCAGATACTTTTGGAAGTCTTCTTTTCACTCCAGAAGCCAATTATAGTCTTAGTATGAATGAAGGTTTTTGTTTTCTGTATATTGTATATTTCCATATTTAAAATGTTATTTTACACAACACTTCTGCTTTTCATTTTCAAATAGTTATAACCTGTTGTAAAACATCAGTGTATCTCAATACCACATACAGTATAAGAAACAATTATGCAAACAGTGAACTAAATAGGTATCAAATGCAAATATTATTTCATTGCTCCATCTCTGTTGTCTAAAAAGACATTGTACTAAAGTGCAGCCATGTTTTGGTAAATTACACTGTTATTCGCTGTCATCCAACCAATCAGACAGTGTAACTCCAGCATAGTGCTTATAAAAGTATTATCAGTTGCTATACATTTTCTGATAGAAATATGCTGAATGCACTGATAGCTCCCAGGACAGAATTGTCACATGACAAACATGTAGAAATCAAAGTTTTGGTCCATGAAAACTACATCACAATGTAGATTGAAGTGAAATCTCTTGTTCAGTAGTAATTATACAGAAACTTTGAATAAGGTACATGAATGTAAAATAAATGATAATAAAAGAGGTCAAGGTAGAAATCCACACTCTCTTCAAAAATGATGTTGAGTAATTTATGGAGTGCTCTTTGATTATGCATAACAGTCTGGTACAGATCTTGCCAGTGACTTAACAATTACATCAGGCATGAATGTTATCTCCAGTATGGTAAGTTACACGACTGCATGAAGTGACTTTGGTGGAGGTGTAACTACTCAAAATCCATTGCTTAAAAGATGGATAGCAAAACCAAAAGACTGAAAGGGATGAACAAAGATAGAAGAGAATGCTTTTTACAAATTAATTCAAATTTTTTGGCAGCAGTCAATGACAGTTTGTTTCTCAGTATCACAATTCACATAGAAAATCTACAACAAAGAATGCTGGAGTCCACAGGTGTGGTCTGCATTTCAGCCGGCAGCGTTGAGTATATACTCAGAATTGGTGACAACGTAACTTTTGATGAGTACAATCAGATTGTTATTCGTAATGCCATTATTCCATTAGGAAAAAGACCTGTTGGGGATGGATTCGTTTTTTAAATATAGTGATCCCATCTTGCTGAAAATGTGATTAAAGGATACCTGGAGATAAAATAAAACAGTGAAACACTCTTAACTATGGGTTGACTCTTAGATAGACCTGATATAGTAAATAATTGAAGGAAGTACTTTTTTTAGTGTAACAGAAAAACTTTTTCTGTCAAATAAACTATACCACATACGGTGATAAGTGTTGCATAGTTTCACTTAGTTACTGTAGTGAAATATTGTAACCACATGAATAATAATCTATGTTTGCAATAACAAATAATTTTATTTTTAAAGTCCTGATATGAATAATACATGTAAAATGAGGTTGTGGTTAAAGGATATATCCATATATTTAGTAGATGCATTGCATTATTTACTTAATTAATGCTTTGAGATATATAGGTGTGTATGTATAACCATTACTTAAAACAAGTTTATCTACTACAAGTGATTTAGCAGTTGTACTGTGGTATCTGTTATTAAACATAGCATGACTGCTTTTTGAATCACTTGTTATTAATCCATGACGAGAAAATCCACTTGTAAAGAAAATTATATATGTGAAAATGGCTGATATGGATAGAGAAAGCACTATGTAGAGGAGTGAACATCGTTTTGACCTTCTTCTTTGTTTGCTCCTCTACATAGTGCTTTCTCTATCCATATCAGCCGTTTTTACATATATAATACTTGTTATTAGTTTTCTTATCCCATAGTGTCCAATATTATTTTACATAACAAGTATTGCTTTATTAAAAGGTTGTATTTTCTGAATTTTGATAAACTAAATAATTATCAGAAGTCTTTCTTAAATTTTTTTACACTGAAGTGTTTCAAGATAAAATGTTCTTGTCACAAAAGAAGAAAATTAGTAGGTAATGTTATGCCTACATAACTTATAAGTAAGACTTAATAAGTTTACTTTGCCCTTTGTTTTTAGTGTTTTAACTTTTTCTCCTATTAGGCTTGATTATGGAGGACCATCAAGAGAGCTCTTTTACCTTATTTCCTCTGAGATATTTAACCCCTACTGTGGACTGTTTGAATATGCAGCCAATGACTGTTACACTGTTCAGATCAGTCCTATGTCTGCATTTGTTGACAATCATATTCTGTTGTTCAGATTCTGTGGCTATATTCTGGGGCTGGCTCTTATACATAAGTACCTGCTTAATGCTTATTTCACTCGTCCATTTTACAAGGCACTGCTCAAATTGTAAGTTGTGTTAATAGTTATATGTAAACATTGTAGAGTCTCTTATAATAGCATAATGTAATGACATAATAATTAGAAAGTACAAAATCATTATGTTCAGAATAATTAATGAAAATGTTAAATATTTTTATGTGCCATTTTAATGTTAAGTACAGTATTTTCACAAATTGTCTTCATATGCCTTATAAATTACTGGAATATTTAGTAGTTTTAAAACCTTGTGTGAACGTAAGCTATTGAAAAACTAGGAAAATCATATAGGTTTTGATAAAGTCATTGCATGAAATTTTAGCTGTTTGATTTAAATTTAGTGCTTTGAAATTACTAAATGAACCTTCAAGATGGTTGTCTTAGTATCACCTAAATGTGCAATTCTTGGTAAAGATGTATTTAATTTTTGAATGATTTAACTTTTATATGGCTTGTCTAAATTAATAATCAAAAACATTTTTATTCTTGAAGCTAACTTATTTAACAATTTCAGTAATGTGTCCCTTGGTCTCATGTATTAGTGTGGATATGTTGTGGTCATGTTATTCTCGGATCATTTTCAGTTTATTATTGATTAGAGTATCTGATCAAAAGTAATTTAACTGATACATATATGAACTAAAATTTAACTTTTAAATTAATTTATGAAGCTAATTCTCTGCAACAAATTTGTTTAGAAGTACTTAATGCTATAAATCAGTACACAAGAAATCTTAAAACTATTATGATTAGAATGTAGTAAATCACCAATTATTTTCCATCACTATTGATAATATTCTTACCACAATTCCAGTAAGATCTCAGAAGGTTCAATAAACAAAAAATATTTTAAATTAATATACAAAGCTAACAATGCAAAATAGTGTTCATAAGTATTTGAAAAAAAAGCTAATTGTTCAACATTTTCAGGGTATAAGTTGGCCCTATGGTAGAGCTCGGGATTTTAGAACTGGTAAACTGGATTTGAATCCATGTGTTGCCACAAAGTGTTCTTTGTTTCTTAAAACCCTGGGAACATCATAACAATTACATTCAAACTCTTAGCATGGGTGACAGGGTACTGCTGTCACTTTTATCAGTAGTTCAGAATTATGAGTTGGATCTGATAACTTTAATAGATTTATCATTAATATAGGTACAAATTATTTTAAATATCATAACTGATCAATTTTAATGACACGAAGTATAGAGAAAAACTGAGTACCTAAAAATGCCATTTGATTTGCTCTCAAGATGTGTACAATTTACAACACACAGCCTTCCCATTCTCCACCTCTCAGTGGTAACTTTGAGAGCTTATAAAGCTAACATTTAGGGCTCTTTCTTTGCACTTCAAATAGCTCGCATAACCCATTGTGCAGC
Organism: Tachypleus tridentatus; assembly: GCF_004210375.1. Classification (NCBI taxonomy): domain Eukaryota; kingdom Metazoa; phylum Arthropoda; class Merostomata; order Xiphosura; family Limulidae; genus Tachypleus; species Tachypleus tridentatus. The sequence goes on along the minus strand of NC_134834.1, from coordinate 131,122,266 downwards.
TTTGTGTTTGACAAGAAACATACAAAACCAACACACACAATGTAGATATGGTTATAAGTGCTTATATTTTGTTAATGATAACATCAAATGAATAAACTAATGAAGCTACAAAAGAATAGCTGAAGAAAAACAAATGCACAGCATTTCACACTAGCTATTTATGTGAAAAATTAAATCAGTGTTCTGTCACTAGTTCCCTGTTTTGGTTTTATACACAATCTTTTTTAGACTTTCAGTTTTTTCCACTGTGATACATCAATATAGTATATTTTAATTGCAGTAGATAATCATGATAAGTAGAGATTTTTAAGTATTTTGACACATTGTGATGTCTCATCCAGGACAAAAGCTCAACTAATTTGTATAAAATCACTTAGAATTAAATATAAACTCATTAGGATAAGCAATGAAAAACTGTACAAAATGCTGTTGTATTAAATCTTCTTCCCAAATCAATATCATATTGATATTCAGAGTACATCTTTTTCTTATGCTTTAGGCCTTTTTTTTTTTTGTCAAAGCTAGAAAAAATATAATATGGTCAAGATGTTATCTTTACAATACAAGTTGAAAGCTTCCTAACAATGTTTACTATCCTCTTAAAAATTATTTTGTTTGACTTTATTGTTTTTCTAAAGAACTAGGCCAAGGAGATGTAGCTTTACATACATAGAAAAAATAAATGAAGCCAGGTTATAAACTCTGCTATGAGAAGTGAAGAAAGTATATAAACAGTTGAGAGTTAGATGATGGTGGTAATGTACTGTTTATCAGATTTAACCTCTCTTTTGCAAGCCTAATATATATAGCTGATATGAGTACTTAGTTCCATGCTTAAAGTCTAAAACTAACACTTACCATCTGTGTCCAGTTGTGTAAATTTAATTATTCCTGAGAAAGTTGAAGACAATAAAATAGAAATATTTTACTAAAAAAAATGACCATCATGGATGATAAGTAAAAACTTGTATTCTGATGTTGATATTCCAGCCCCTTTAATGTTTACATACATGTGCGCCTGTATGGATAGCATAATAAAACCTAAGATGACTATAAAAAAGACTTATTAAATGAAGGAAATGTGATTTCAGCCTCCTTATTCTAAAAATGTATTACATTCTCTATTCCACAGGTGGATAGTTGGATATGGGTTAATAAGAATAGTATATGATAAACATAAGTGTAACCTTACTAACATATTCAAAGAACAAAGAAAAACATTTTAGATGTAAAACACAATTCTGATTAATATATAAAGTCTGTAGCTAGATGAAACAATGAAATTGTGCTATGGATATGATGGAAAGTTGCCTACAGCTAAATATAGTGAAAAATCACCAAGAATTTAGTCTGTTTATCATAATCTAGCTATATTTCATAACCTTTAATTTCCTTTAGTATTAATGATGAGGATGAGATTCCATCCATAATGTGTTCTCCCATGTGACCTTTTTGAAATTGACATTATTTATTTATGTTTGTGTGAATCCCTTGTTAAGTTGGTTTCATGACTTAAATGTTATCCTTTTCTTTTTGTCAATTGCATTTCTTAAACTTTTCCTTATTAGACCCTGTTCAATTGATGATGTACAGTACACTGACCCAGATTTCTACCAGTCAATGATGTGGATAAAGGATAATGATATCTCTGAAGCCTCTCTTGACTTAACCTTTTCTATGACCGAAGAAGTTGCTGGAAAGGTTGAAGAACGAGAATTAAAACCAGGTGGCAGTGGAATAGTTGTGACTCAGAAAAACAAAAAAGACTATATCAAACGAATGATCAAATGGCGTTTGCAACGAGGAGTGGCTAAACAAACAGAAGCCCTTGTTGGTGGTTTCCATGAGGCAAGAATATTGCTTGAGGAGCCAAAAGGGCCAGTTACTAAAATATCTAAATTAATTATTTAATTTACTTTATTTTCTCAAGTATTACTTTGTTATAAACAATTAAATTAGCTCAAACTCATTCATACACTGTGATAAGCCAAAGTTTTCACTGAATTTTCAGCTTTATTCAATGTTCATATAAATACTCTATCTTTAAACTTAGGTTTATTACTGTCTGCCAGTGCTGATATGAAAAATATAAAATTAGTTGATTAAAATTTAAATATTGTAAAATTGTATTTTGTATCATATAAAAGATTGGCAGTATTTAGCATATGCAGGACTTCTTACCTCACTTCATAATATAAACTAATAGCTTTGTGAGTATATAACATTAAAAAGCATGTATCTTAAAAATATTTTTCTTATTTTAACTAGGAACTGTTAGTGATATAGTTAGAAGCTTTTGGCGTAATGTCTCATGCTAGCTAGAATTTATTTATATTAATATTTGAAAGTTTGTTGTATGCTATTTTGTTAGTATAAATCTCAAGTTGTTTAATGTTAATTTTATGTATGATTTCTATAATTCAATGAGACAAAGACATTGTTCTAGTTGATTTATGGCTATATTACTGTAATGTTATAGCAATGATTTATAATTGTAACACTTCTATGCAAGGTGATTAAAAAAATGTTTACACATATGTGGAATATTCTGTTACTTTGCCTGTATTGTTAATGACTATTTCTTCAGGAATTTTTCCAGGAAATGGATTAGAAGAGGTGGTCTGCTCATTCACCAACTTCAACTCTGTGTGACTTTTGGCTGTTGGTTGCAGTTAAATAATGTGTGTGTGTGTCACGTATCCACAGAACGAAAATGATCTCCAGGAAAGGATTACAGAAATCATACTGTCATTTGATTTCATTCAGACATGCATAAATATTTGTGGAGAGCAAGTTAAGACTGTGTGAAACATAAAAAGTAAAAAGTGTTAACATGTTTTTTAATCACCTTGTATTTGCCAATTCATCAAATATATATGTTATTGAAGATACTCAGCATTAAAGAATAAATACCTGCTATTATACTGTGACTTGGTTATTCTGGTAATATTATATTTTTCATTTTTCAGTGGGTTATTTGTGATTGTTCTCATACATGGTTAGTCTGCAGAAATCAACATTGTAAATATCATTAGGATCCATGATTTTCAAATAATCATGTTACAAATTTTGTAATTACTCTTAGTATGATTATCAGCTCAATCATTTATTATATTGATAGTTGTTTACATGGTAGTTTTGTACATTCAAGTTTTGACATGAGTAATTAATTTATGATATTTCTGTTTCTTTATAATGTATTTAGTGTTTTTTATTTTGCCATCATATTGAAATATTGTTATACTGAAATTATTTTTTACTGTTTTACTTGATATGTATTCATTGAGGTAATGTTCTGAATCGTATGGGTCTTTTTCGTCAAAGAGCTGAATGTGTGTTGCTCAATGAGGACTTAAATTATTTTCTTCATTATATAGGCAGTTAATATTTTAACTGACATATTAGATACTAAATAGCTTCCCCAAAGGTTGCTATTTCTTCTGATGAAAATATACAGTCATGTGAAAAAGTTAGGACACCCTATGAAAACCTGTGTATTTTTGTAACATTTTTGGATATATATATATATATGTAATCTCAATTTTAACAATACTGAGAGATTATAACAATATGACTAAACAATTAAAACTGGAGTAAAGACTTTTCAAGATTTTCTGTAAATGTAATTCTACAAAAATGCATATTCTAACTTGAGTTAAAAGTTAGGACACCCTACCCCCTTTTGCTGAAATAACTGCAGTGAGACACTTCTTGTAGCCATCTACCAGTCTCTGACATCAGTCTGAAGAAAGTTTGCCCCACTCCTCAATGCAGAGTTCTTTCATCTATGAGATGTTTGAGGGGTTTCTTGCATGTACAGCCCGTTTCAAGTCACCTCACAGCATCTCAATGGGATTAAGATCTGGGCTTTGACTCGGCCATTCCAGGACTCTCTATTTCTTAGTTTCAGCCAGTCCTTGATGGATTTACTGGTATGTTTTGGGTCATTGTCATGTTGCAGGGTCCAGTTCTGCTTCAGCTTTAATTTTCATACAGATGGCCTCACATGATCCTCAAGCACCCTCTGATACACAGTAGAATTCATGGTGGATTCTATGATTGTGAGCTGTCCAGGTCCTGCTGCAGCAATGCAGCCCCAAACCATGACACTTCCACCTCCATGCTTCACAGTTGGTATGAGGTTCTTTTCCTGGAATGCTGTATTTGGTTTACGCCAAACATGTCCTCTGTTCTGGTGTCCAAATAATTCAATTTTGGACTCATTTGTCCAAAGAACATTATTCTAGAAGTCCTAGTCTTTGTGTACATTCTCTCTGGTAATCTTCAATCTGGCCTTGATGTTTCTCTTAGAGAGCAAAGGTTTCCTCCTTGCACACCTCCCATGCAAGTTACACTTGTGCAGTCTCTTTCTGTTTGTAGAGGCATGCACTTTCACATCAACAGTAGCCAGAGCCTGCTATTGGTCCCGTGATAACATGTTAGGGTGTTTGGAGATCTCTTTTAGCATCTTGCGGTCTGCTCTCAGGGTGAACTTGCTTGGACGACCAGACCTGGTCATGTTGGCAATTGTTTTGAAAGCCCTCCACTTGTTGACTATTTTCCGGACAGTGGAATGGCTGATTTCAAAATCTTTTGGGATCTTTTTAAATCCCTTACCAGACTCATAAGCTGCTACAATTTTCTTTCTGAAGGCCTCAGACAGCTGTTTTGCTCTCACCATGGTGCTCACTCTCACTTCAACAGTCAGGAGCACACCAAACTAAATGTCTGAGGTTTAAATAGGGCAAGCCTCATTCAAAATGCTAAGTAACAATCTTCTAATCATGTGCACCTGGTGTGATACACCTGTGTGTGAGTTGAGCCATTTTAAGTGGAAATAAATGTGGGGGTGTTGTCCTGACTATTTCCTCAGTTAGAATATGCATTTTTGTAGAAAATACATTTGCAGAAGATCTTGAAAAGTTTTTTCTTCAGTTTTAATTGTTTAGTTATATTCTTATAATCTCTCAGTATTGTTAAAATTGAGATTACATATCTATATATCCAAAAATGTTACAAAAATGCACAGGCTTTTATAGGGTGTTCTAACTTTTTCACATAACTGTACTTGACATGCTTCTAGACTTAAGATTTTATTTAATAACTACATTAGATAGTACTTCATTACCCAAGCAATAGTTGAAAAAATACAGTTAGTATCTTGTGTATAGAGACATTTTTATTAATCAACTTTATGCATTTTTTGTTAGCTTTGATAGTGAAGAAGGGGGGTGACATTATACTCTGAATGTACCTTAACTTTTCTTTAAATCCATTTTGTCACTAAGTATCTTTGTAAGTGTTTAAGTTATTTAGTAATGTTTCCTGTTGTTAATGATGAAATTTAGAATACCTTTTCTTTTAAAACAGGTTTTAGAACCACGGGTTTTGAAGATGTTTGATGCACAAGACTTGGAATTTGTGATTTCTGGCACAATTGATATTGATATTGAAGACTGGAAGGCAAACACTGAGTATCGCTGTGGTAAGTAATTATATACCAGGGAAATAATTATTAGAAATACGGTAATCAAATTTATTAATTTTTTCCTTGGGTCAGATTAAAAGCTAACTTATTACTTGCCAGGAGAATGCTCTACCATCTAATCTTAAGGATTAATCCTTTAACATTTGTTCATATGATGGATCTTAACTACTCAACTACCACATTCTTTTTCTGTCACAAACAAGTCACATTCTTGGGTCTTATCTCAAGGTCATAGGATAGCTACTAGTTGAATGGCAAATTTTCTCTGATAATTTAACTTCTTTTTGTTTCCTTGGCTCAGAGTTGACTCTGAGACCTATCACGTGCCAGATAAGAGCTCTACCAACAGAACAAAAGGATTAACACTAACAATTGTTACTAGGCTCTTTTTAACAACTGTTAACTCCCATATAAATACAAAAATTGTTAATTTATCCCAATGTATTAACAAACTTAAACATTGATTATATAATAATGTAATAGCTCATTTTTCATTGTTAAAGTGTAAAATGACATTCACAGAAGTTGTGACTTTTTTGTTAATTTATCTAAATTCTGTTATATGTGTAACACTCCAGACTACCTTTATTATATAATATATACCTTATCCCTTATTACATATACTGGAATTAGTCTGTTTCTGTTTAAATTACATATAATGTTTTGCTGTGTTTAATTATGAAGTTTGTTTAGGTTTACATTTTAGCTTCATTTTCTTTACCTCACGAGAAATCTTCCTTTCTCTTACATAATATTTAGAGTGACTTTTTCTATTTTGTAGACTTAATGAAGAATAGCTCTTTAAATCAACATTTATTTCCCTTTATTTTAAGTCAGTTACAAATGTTGATAATTACTTGTATGAGACACTCACACATGTATTTTTAAAATACTGTTTAACTAGATACTGACTACCTTGTGTAAATAAATATATAATTTATTAACATGAGATTTTAAAACTTTGTTTTTGCTATAATAATATATAAGTTTCTTTTCTTTTTAAATGTTTGCCATTGTGTAGTGTAGTTGATGATACCAGATAAGAGGCTCTACCAACAGAACAAAAGGATTAACACTAACAGTTTTGGTTGTAAAAGAAATTGAAATGAAAATGTGCTGGATAATTTTGGATTTTTGTGTTGCAGCAACAAGGATAAAGAAAAAAATGTAAAAACATCATGAGACATGTTTGGCCTAACGTTGATCTTTAGATCACAGCTAGGTTACATATACCTTTAAGTCATATTTCAAAAATAACTTGAGCAGTGATTGACATACACTGTAAAATATTTTCATGTCTTATTGTCATTCAAATACTTCAAATGCTTATAAATACAGAAAAAAAAGACACTAACACAACACTTATAGTATAGACAAACTGCATTGAATAACAGTAGACAGAAAATCGTAGCATAAAAAAAGTTTGACACAACACTTGTAATATAAACAAACTGCATTCGATAACAGTAGACAGAAAATCATAGCCTAAAAAAAAGTCTAACACAACACTTGTAATATAGACAAACTGCATTCAATAACAGTAGATGGAAAATCATAGCCTTTATAGTTACTCCAACCAATAAACAGGAATTTATTCAAAAGAAATTGAACCATAATATTTTTTTTGTATATGTAAATTGAAAGAGGTAACTAATGTAAGGAATTTGGGTGATTATTTACTGTACATAAAACTGTCACAATTGTAGAATATTTTTAATGTAGTCATTTAAATTAGGTATTTTGAGGCTATTCTATATGTATTTGCAAATCAAGGACATATCTTTGTGAATTTGGCAAAGATGAAGAATGGTAAGCATTTATACTTTTAATTTGTACTAGAATATACTATTATTAATTTAGGTAACTTGTTAGCCATAATATTGAATAAAATATCTTCAGATTAAGGTATTTTGCACTCTAATTTTGCTTCTTTAAAAAAAGTATGAAGTATTCTAATAAGTTTTAATCATTTTTCTGAAGGAGTGAAAGTGAGGTCAGTCAGGATGTGAATAAAGCTGTTAACAAAATAGATAATTAAGATAATGAGGCCCCCCCCCAAATGAGCCAAACCCCTTCAGCCCCCAATATTGTTACCTATTTATATTCATAAAATATGGAAAATACAATTGTCATTGTTGCTTAACAATTAACATCAAAAGACATAGATCTGTAGAACTCAACGTCTTCATTGAGACAGAAGTACACCCTTGTGCAAATTAATTGAAACAAGATGGAAAATTACGATTTTTTCACTTTTTTGCATTTTATTTCTGAGAATCCAAACATTACTCACAAATTAACACATGGTATGACCGCCTTTATTTTTCAGAAGATCATTAATCTGCTTTGGCATCGAGTCCACAAGTTGACTGCAATATTTACTAATTTTTGGATTGCTGTACCACACCTCAATTATGGTCTCAATTAGCTTATCTTTCATAGTACAGTCTTTTCCCTGAAGTCTTTTTTTACAAATCTCCCAAAGATTTTCAATAGGATTTAAGTGCAGAGAGTTTCCAGGTCAGTCCAGCACCTTTATTCGCATTGTAGTCATAAAATTCTTCATAAGTTTCGATGTGTGGCATGGAGCCAGATCTTGCTGAAAAATGCCAGATCCATCTGGAAATCTCTTTTTCAATTCTGGAACGACTCTTCTCTGCAAAACTTTGATGTACTGTAGTTTTCGCATTATACCTTCTACGATATTTAAGCCTCCGACGCCATAGTAGTTGAAAGAGCCCCAAAACATCTTCTTCAAGGGATGTTTTACAAACTGATTGATGTGAGATTCTCGAAGTTTCTCACCTGGAGATCTGTGAACATGCAGACTTCTTTGATCCTGTACGAAAAAATTAGTCTTGTCAGTGAATAACATCTTCCTACATTGTTTTTGCATTCAGTTCTTGTATTTTAGACCCCATTGATACAGTTTTTTCTTCATTGAGTTGGTAAGAAGTTGTTTTTTGACTGGTCTCCTTGCCCTTCTAACCCAATTTCGAATGATGTAATCTTCCTCAAATTTTCGTCATATATCCCAAAAATAGATTAACCATACCGCAAAACACAACTAATGACACCATCTGTGTGAAAAATTGACTATTAAAGGAAATCAACGGGTCCAGTGAGCCTACACCGGCCGTCATGCTGAAAATATTTTAAAATGACTATTTGTTTTAATTAATTTGCACAAGGGTGTATGTGTTATGCGTCCCATAGCAATGTACTGAATGCACTGAAACTCATGCGCTGTATTGCTGCTTCCTGTGTAATGCCATTCTATCTTGAGCTTTGACAAATATTAGACAACCACATTGATTTCAAGTTACAACAGATCATCAGGGAGTTTACTTGATAAACCAAAGGTTTCACAGGTATTTACCCATTAATTTCATTTATCTTTTATTGAAAAGTAAAACAGCATGCATGTATAAGTGTATTGTGTATAGGTCAAAATTATGAAACATTTAGCTGGTGTTGTGTCCTCTGTGAGATCGTTTTGCATTGTGTATCAGCCATCTAAAATTGTACTGATGATTGTGGCGTACACTTAAAATTGTGACTTACAATCCAATTAATGTTATACTTATGATTAGATAATAACCTTACATGTTAATTGACCAAATAATATTTCTAAACAATTCTAGAATGAATTTTGAAATTGTCATTGGGCTATTTAGAAGTGCCTAATTCAATGTAATGTAGTAGTTACATTATTATAATTTACCATCTATATTTCATATTGATGGCATTTTGGGAAGCCCCTCTACAGTTTACCTCATCCCCCCCAACGAAAATATCCTGGCACCACCACTGATTTTGTAGCTTCATACAAACGTTCTGACACAGATAAACTGTTAAGTAATTTTGACTTTGAAAGAGAATGTGATGTGAAGCCCTTTTTAAAAGTCATTTCAAATGGCACGTACTTTTATACATATATTAAAAAATTTGCTTATAGTTATAATATCTTACAAGTTAATAACGTACAGTTGTTTTTTACATTACACATTAGTCTAATTGTCATATATATATATATATTCCTTATGACCTACAGCTTCATTATATTTTTTTAAATATAGGCTGTATCATAGCATAGAATGATCTAACAAAGTATATGACAGTTTTTATTTTTTTGCTTTTAAATATTTAAAGTTTATGTTGAGTTTTAAAAATAATCTATGGGGAATATTCAAATTAAAACATAAAAATATATGGAAATAAAGCTAATTTAATATATTTGTGTGTGTGTATTTATATGTATAAGAATTAGCTTTACAATAAACATAGCAAAATGAATAAAAAGAGGAAACTGGATATATAATTCTTGGCTTTTAAAAACATGTGGTTATAATGTGAACAAACAAGAAATAGTTGAGCAAATAAAGAGAAGAAGATCATTAACTATAAGAATTAATATGAGTGACTGTTGCTGAAGTGTAAGAAAGACTTTGTATATATTATTAATCTAGATATTTGAAATATAATTATGTAAAAAGCTTTGACAATCTAAGATATGACTGTTTGGAAAAGTACCAAAAATCAAGTTAATGGTACAAGTTGATTGTTCAAGGATTAACAAATGTAGGTGTGTGTTTAGTGTATGCTATGTACCTGAATGGAACTTGCAAGGCAATTAACTTGCCTTTATTTGGAGCCTCATCTTAATTGAAAAGAGGAAACAAGTCTATTGCTATCACTTGAGTTGTATTAAAATTTAACTGTTGGATGGACTGAAAACAACTAAAGAATGTGTACAGAAAATGTTGAGTGAATTGTTTTTTGTGAGATTACAAAGTTTGTAAGCACCTCTGAAGAATGTGGAACTACACAAATATCTTTTTGAATTTGGAGTGATACTTCTTCATAGTAAGGGAAAACAAAGTAAAATAGCATTGATATTACTTCATCTTAGAGAATATGTGATACAAAGTATCACTAAATTCTCCACATCTTGTGAAATGGTAAGAGTATATCTTCAGTAAAACATTGAATACTGTACTTAATCTTGATACTCTGTCTGACAAATATAAAATAGATTATCTTTAATATGCAAAATTATGTAGGATCATTATCAGCTGATGTACTGGCTTTAGAGAAGGAAATTTGGATCTGGTATAAAATATTTAAGTTCTTGTGGTGTTTTAATTGATTTTGAATTCCTTCTGCAATTTTTTTAGTAAATGACTATAATTATTGCTTAGAAACTGTTGCCTCCACAGTAAAATGTATGAATAATAAATTCCCAAGAGAATTAAAAAAATGCCCCTGAAATGGGGCCAATTATTTTTTGTGACTCAAGTTTAACTGTAACAATTTACTTGAATACTGATACACAAATGTAAAGAGTAATTCTGAAACATAATTCAGTAATTTCATATTTTTTAATTATTTTATTTTGATTGAAAAAAGTTCCAATAACTTAAATTTTTGGAAAGGTTATGAGAAGGATCATCAAGTAATCCTTTGGTTTTGGAAAGCTATTGAAAACTTTGACAACCAGCAACGTCTACGGGTTCTCCAATTTGTCACTGGAACTTCAAGACTCCCTTATGAGGGTTTTGTTGCTTTGCGAGGTAGTAATGGACCTAAAAAATTCTGTGTACAAAAATGGGGTCAACCAACTGACTTACCAAGGTAACACTAACATTAATGGAAAATATATTGCTTTTTTTTTATAATATGAAGAAAGAATAAAAACAAAAGGATTTTTTAATAATAAAAATTTCAAATTATATTGCTGTTTTGCTCTTTTACATTTTAAGTTTCGGTTATACAGTTAAAATTCCAGTAATCAAGAGTATTTAGATGTTTTATTAGTGGTAGCATTAATGTTTATTTTTTATTCAATTTTGTGGTTTATTTGAACAGTTTTGTTAGGTGCTTCTCTCTATCTGCCTATACTGTAAATATGTGTAATATGTAAACAAACACTACACTACTGGTTCATGTCAGCAGTTAATTGGCTCATATTTAAGCTGGAGATGTATTTATGAATGTTATTGGAGTTGCAGTTTGTTTTTTTTATCTTTTATTTTTCTGCAGGGCACACACATGTTTCAACCGGCTTGGCCTTCCACCGTATTTATCTTTTGAGGTTCTTCAAGAGAAGCTGCTTTTTGCTAGTGAGGAGTGTAATATGTTTGGCTTTGAATAAATTAGAAGAAACTAACATTCTTAATTTACATCTTCTAGTGCTGTTCTGAGAGTGCTTATACATATGTTTAAATAAGGAAAACAACATAAATAATGGAAATACAGAGATAGAGTCCCTTCACCTTTCAGATAGAAACATAGCTCATTTACAGTATTTCAGCTGGAGGCTTAATTTATACAAATAAAATAATAACACTCTACTGGTAAATGAAAGGTACTTTACATGTGATTTAAAAAAAAATTCTTTTATTGATACAAAAATTAGCATACCATTTTTAATTAAGATAATTCACAGTACTGATATAGTCTGTACATAAGAATTTTAAACAAAAAAAAAAGAACTAACATTCTATTTTCAAATGAGAAAAGGATTTAGATTTCTGATATAATAAAACTCTATTGGCAAGTGAAAGGCACTTTATTTGTGATTTTAAGCATTTTTTTTTCTTATTTTATAGATACAAAAATTAACATTCCATTTTTATTTAAGACAATTTACAGTACTGATATAGTCTGTACATAAGAATTTTAAACAAAAAATAAAAGAACTAACATTCTATTTTTAAATGAGGAAAGGATGTAGATTCGTGATGCACTCTGGTTTTAAGAGTTGATTGTGAATACTTATTTCAATTTGATCACACCTTGTCACTTATTGTTTATTAAAGCTCATAAAAGTCGTACTGTAACCTTATAATGTAATTTACACATTTTACTTTTGTACTGTTAATCAATGACAGTCACACTGATATAAGAAATTCCACAAATAAAAGTGCCTTAATTGTTTATGAATGTTCTGTGTATTGTTAATTTGTTTTAAGTGTGAAACAGTGTTGTCTAGTCAATATAAAGTTAAGCAACACTTTCATTGAATTTAACATTGCTACATTTTAAATGTCTTTTAAATTTGTCTGTTGATTTTCAAATATTTTTAAATTTTGAAGCCAACTAAACCCAAATTTGTACCCTTTAAAAAGTATATTATCAAAAAAATAAACTAATAAAAATTTGAAGTAAGTCACAAATTGTGATACATTTAAAATACTGTACCATTGTTCTAATTTTTCTCTAGCCATTAATTTTTTAGAAAGTTTGACCTTTTAAATGTGTATAACTCAGTTTGAAAATAAATTTATGCTTTGATCTCTCAGATATATATTTCTTTATTAAACTGATGGTATACACTAAGAAATTAATCAAAACCAGAAAACTTTTGATGATCAAAAATTTTCTAGTGTTCAGAACACTGTCAAATTACTTCCAGGTGTATATAATTTTCAAAGAATATACAAGAAAAGGTTGATCTTTATATAATTGCTATTCATCTCTTCTTTATGCTACTTCTAGGTGAAAGATATTTTTGTATCATCCATATTCTTCATAAATATTTAATGTAGTGAACTAATAATCTAAAATACAACTTTTTAATAAACAAGAAGCTGCATTGATTTTTTAACTTTCTTTGATACATTTTTCCTTTCAGTTGATTTTTATGGTTACATATTTCACAAATTGTAAGACAGGTTAATATGATATATGAGACACATAGTTTTACTTTTTATACATAGTTGTACAATAGAAGGATGTATGTGCTATAAGTTTTTTGTTACTTTCTAGATACTGTTGAAGTTAAATTGTTTAAATAAATGTTGCAACTTGTCATCCTTTAAAAATATTTTTAAACATGACAGTACTATTTATTGGCAATACTTTCTTCACTAATTTTATAAAATAGTTCTATACCTTATTTTAAGGTTGTACATAAATGTACAAATTAATAATTAATATTTTAATTACATATTAAGCACAATATGTAACTTTGTGCTTAACTTCAAAAACCAAACAGAATAAGTTATTTGTACTTTGTACATCACGGGATAAGAACCTCGAATTTTAGTATTGTAAGTCTGTAAACTTACTGTTATGTATTTTTGAAAGGTTGATTTTAGCAAATTATGTAAAATGAACACATAGCTCTTAAAAATAGAGACACGTTAGAATACAAAATTAGGTACAGATTGCACGAATTTAGACAGAACACACGAAAAATGTGCAATGGTATCGTCTATTTATTAGTCATATTATGCGTGGACAACTGTCTAATCCGGTAATACCTTTCGAGAGATTAAATTTTTGTTGAGCCGAAATGTAAAATTTTGAAATGTCCTTGACCTCTCTTTTGAACTAAACACTGCTGTGTATTACCAGAACTGTAAACAGTTTGATCTAAACACTCGTGTATAACCAGAACAGTAAACAGTCTGACCTGAATATTCCATTGTACTATCAGTATTGTAAACAGTTTGATCTGAACGTTATTGTGTACTATCAGAACTTTAAACAATTTTAGGACATTTTCTATGTAATTACGCAATATCTGTGTTATTAACATATGTATAATATTTGGACCAATCACTGTTCTTTGGTTTTACTTGAAAAAATATTACATATGAGTTTATACGATTATAAATGTAGTTTGTAGGCGTATATTTGACTGACATGGCGAAAATCAAGCGTAGAGGGTAACAGAATAATGTTTAGAATTCTGACGTGTTTTGAGCATTAGTGCGTGAAATTTAAACTGAATAAACTACTGAAAAAGCATTCGGTCTGGTGAAACTATGAATTATCCAGTGTTTGTTAGTTGTTGTTTTTTTCTTATTCAATTGCTAACACTGAAGAAAGGATTTTAAAAAAGTTTTAAATGTTTTGTTTCGAAAGATCAGTTGCTATCAGAATAGAAATATCATAGAATTAGGATGTTTTCTAAGACGCGTTGTTACATTGGTGTATAAAATTTTAAACTACTTTAAAGGTTATTATCCATAAACAACTTATCCTTACGTTTACGAATACATGGGAGTAAAATAAAAACAAAGTGATAATACAAACAAAAAATTCTGACTGTAAAACTTGTTCACCGAAATGTTATTGTAGATAATCAAAGAAACATTTAACTTAAAGGGAAGTATGACTGAGTCAACTGCTACACGATCTTGATACTTAAACTGGCAACTGAGGTTATTGACTTGGATAACAGGATAGAAGTTAACAAAAATAATACTAGCGTCGAGCCAATGACCTTGGGCCTAGTTTTGATGAACAGCGATTATTTGTTAACTATTACACCCTGCTTTAGTAGCACACTGACGGTCAGCGAGCAGTTTGAGAATTTAATATGGGCAATGAAAGGAAACAGACCTGCAAGTAATCATTGATTAAAGTCACAAAGCGAAAATATTGAGTTATTTTTATGTCCAACCATGCTGACAGAGCATAGTCTAGCGGTTACTGTGTCGAACTGTTAAGGTTCCTTGCTTCCCATCCTGTTTCCGACAATAATTGGTAATGGAAAGTATTGACTGTATAATAGGTCATTCCTCTAGCATGAGGGACTGCTAGCGCAAACTGTAAATAAATAAACTTAATACACAAAAAAAATTCGTATACTATATTGACCTCAAATACTTTTGGCTATTATTCGATTTATGTGAACCACATTATCAGCGGTAGCATATTTTGGTTGGGGAAGGGGAACTCAGCCCCAGAACCCATGGTCTTAGTGAGGGTCTATTGATAATTTTATTATATAAAATTACATGGGATATAAGGCCCAAAAAAAATATTAGCCCCTGGGCCCACACAAACTTAAAGCTGCCACTAATTGTCAGAAAACCGTTTAATAAGTGCAGTTTGTCAATGATAACGACACTGAAAGTAGATAATAGTCAAACCGTGATATTTTAAAAGCAGTAGACTTTGTTTCGGTGTGGTTTGATCTACACTTGTGAATGTAGAAGCTCATACAAATCCTGTTCCTTACACACTTGTGTTCTGTTGTTTGTTTTTAATGGTATTACACTATAAGATATTGTCTGCGCCGCGACACCCTGTATACAGTTTGCTAGCATCATAAAATGATTTTACAACACGTATATTATTTTACAGCTCAGTAATGACGTAATATACTTAGATAAGACAGAAAAGGTTGATATACAATCGTCGTTTGCAGTTTTGAGACAGTTCAGTTAATATGGACAATATTTATTAACTATAGTTTATAACTCATGTATTGTGTAAATATTTTATCTTACTCTAAATTAATGGACAAACAGTTGTAAACAGTGATGACTACAGCTTTAAAAAAAAGTATCATTAAAAGATACCTCACCTTACCGTATCATTAAAATTAAAGTTTAGAAAATATTGTCAAGTGTGTAGTTTTTGGATTTGAATCGATGTGTTATAAGCGTATTCTTTCCGTTGTAGTAAGTTGCATACCACTGTGTTTGGTTTGTTTTGAATTTTGCGCAAAGCTACCCGAGGGCTATCTGCGCTAGCCGTCCCTAATTTTGCAATGTGAGACTAGAGGAAAGGCAACTAGTCATCACCACCCGCCGCCAACCCTTGGGGTACTTTTTAAACAACGAATAGTGGGATTGACCGTCACATTATAATGCCACACGGCTGAAAGGGTGGTGTGACGGGCATCACTTTGTTACTGTCTTATCTCTTCTATAAGAAGGACGGGGTAAATTTTTAGTTTGTATAATTGTTAAGTAAAAAATTATGCATTCCAAGTTATATTATCTTTTAACCACATGCTACCTTTTGTAACCAGTTTTGCCAATATTAGATGCTAGACAAACTAACCTTTTATTAAGTAAAGCAGAAATTTAGGTGCACTGTATGAACTGTGTATTTTCGTGAAATCTAGATATGAGCGACATTTTGGTATCTGTGCTGAGGTTTATAACACATTCTACATCTAATCTATAGGTAGATGCTGCTGTACAAGGTTAAATGCAATAGTTACTGTTTTCGAAACAAAAACTGAGTGAGCATGATTCACTGTTCACATTCATTTGCCATAAAGTCGTGCTCCATTATTTAGTTCCAGTGGGAATTATAAGGATGAACGTCAAATCTCACTAATAGATTAAGATAGCCCAGGTGTGGGTAATATGTTGACTTGTTGTCTTCTCTCTAGACTACAACATAAAATTATCTTGAACAAACTTTGAAAATGTTTCCTTTTTGGATTAACAAAGGGTGGAAAGATGACCCTAATATCATTTATGAGATACAGTTACAATGCCGGAATATTCTATATTTTGGTTAAATTAAGCAGCTTACATCTAATAGAGTTAAACAAGTTGTCTAGCAGTAAAATCTTTTCGTTTATACTTGTCTTAATAACCAAAACTTTAAATAAAATTATTGTTGAAAACATTATCGTTAAACTTCGAGGGAAAAATAATAATAAACTGAAACTGTTGTGAATTGAACGAAATTACGTCCTTAAAATGGCAGAAGCTCGTTCATAATAGTTTTACAGAAGCTCTAATGAAATAACAATCCTCCGGCTACAAAGCCAAAACTGACTTAGTTGCTATTATCTTGAAACTTAGATCATCGCTAGTTGTGGTGTGGTGTTTGTTACATAATATAAGCAGATATGTATCGCATTATACTTTATAACTGTTAAGGACGGTAGGTTCAAACAGTTTATGTTAAGTTGTTTTTGTATAAATAAAATCCTTAGCCAGAAATGTAATTAATCAAGAGTTAAAACGATTGATTTACTGTAGAGAAGTATAAATAATGTCATTTAGAAAACTTCGCTTGAGAAATATATCAAGATTTATTTTTCCAATATTAATCGTAGCACGAATGCCGATTTCACTTTTCAGCTATATTGTGATTTAACCTTTAAATTTCAAAAAATGTTAATATATTAGGTGTAAGAACATTGGGCATTTTAATAGCATTTATAGTACTGGCAACTACGAAAGAATGTACTAATATAATAGAATCACAGGTTAAACGGAACACCTCATAAAAAATATAAGTGTATCAATATAAGTGCTTTGATAGATACGTTTACAAATTACTTTATACTGTTTTACGAGATTAGCAATAATTAAGCACTTATGGTTAATAAGACTTAATCCACCTGTTCATTTACATCTGCCTAGTTATACATCTATGACTATTTGGGTGAGTGAGTACAGTTAAAATGTTTCGTGGTACTACAATAATAAAATTTGCTTGGATTATGAATACTGACTCTCGTTTAATACATTTACACACTTGTTATATTATTACTCTAATTGACCCGTGAATACTTATAGTTTTTATCAGTTATGTCCTGTGTTAACAGTGTGGATTAATCTTAAAATATTTAATCTCTGCTTTTGTCTCCGGAACAAACTCGTACTTTTGGTGGGATTTCATTCTACCGGTATAACCAGGTGATTAGGGAGCTGGACTAGAAATTTGAAGGTCGTGGGTTCGAATTCTCCTCACACCAAACATTTTGCTATTTCAGACTATGGAACTTTATGATGTAGCACTTTATTGATGGTGGGTAGCGGTGATTAAGTGTAGCTTAGCGAGAATTTTAAAAAACAAACTTTCGTACTACCCCTTCTCACAGTTGTTGTTTTGAGCAAGCGAAAGTAAAAAGTAAAAGATTTACTTCGTCAAAAATCAGTGATATGCATAGCATACTTTAAAAATAATTAAATCGAAACTTCCGAAAAACACTGGAATTTAGTAAAAGGTACCTTAAGTAATAGTGAACAGTATGTATATACACACACGTGCACATCTGGTGTTAAGGGTGGGTATTACCTAACCAGCTAGTTACCTAGAGCACTAGTTAAACTATCGCTGGCCTTGTAAATGTGTTGATGAATATTCTCACTAAAAAAACAACAATGAAATCAACAGTTTCTTTTAGAATAATAATAATACATTAATCAAAACATCGTACTTGAAAAGGTATTCTAAAGGTTCAGCGGTTTGTTGCTGTTGTTTAGATACTTTTAATACTGAAAATAGATTATTTTATAACCATATAAGAAATGTTCCTAGGTGATTAAAAGATCCGGGGCTCATGCCTACAGAAGCTGGAACTTTCGGCGTTTCAGTATATATCGATCATGGTTTTCTATTCTGATCTTTCAAGTTACCAACCGACCGCCAACTCTTGGGCTACTCTTTTACCAACTAATAGTGGGATTGACTATAACACTCCCACGACTGAAAGGGCAAGCATGTTTGGTGTGACGGATGTTCTAACCCGCGACCCTCAGATTACAAGTCGAGTGCCTTATCCACCTGGCCATGCCGAGCCTTTCTTTCCCTTACGTTATTTTCTACAAGCAGGTTTACTGATAATATATACGATACCATATAAAAGTGTTATGACAAAGACAAAAATTATATTTCAAGCTACTTTCAAACAACAAAAGAAGGTAAATTACAGATGAAATCTTCATAATCTTAATATTCATATTTAGTGCAATTGAAACTCGGTGGAAGTGCTTGAGGTCAGCAAACAGTTACTATTTTGTTTTCTCCCTGTTTCTTTAATAACTATAGACGTCGTTTCAACATATTTAATCAAAGTGTCCATTGGGATTTTACTCCAAATGTCTCTAATACACTCTCATAAAGTTTCTTTGGAAGTAACTTTTGATTTGTAAATTTTTTTATCTATCAAAGTCCAAATATAATCAATTAGGTTGAGATCGGGGTTCTGTGGAGGCCATTGCATCATTTGAATGACTCCAGTAGCTTTTTTCTAAACTAAATAAATTTCTGCATAGTTTGGATGAGTGTCTGGGGTCATTATGTTCTTGACAGTATAATCCTTTACCAATAATATGTAAACCACTGGATGTACCATCACGGATTAGTATTTGATAGTACTCGCACTGATCCATTATTCCATGATCACTGCTTCCTCCATCCTTTATGATAGGTGCTATGCATTAGGGTAGGTATCTTTCACCTTTCTTCCATTAGACGTACAACATACACTTTGAACCAAATATTTCAAACTTGGACTCATCTGTCCACAAAACTCTTTTCCAACCATCAAAAATTCAAGACAAAATATTCTATTCTCGTCGAATCTTCTTGATACTGTGGATCTGGACACTTTCCTGTCATTTGGTACATGGTCGTTTATCTCATGCTTGAGATCAGTAACAGTCTTCTTTTTGTCCTGAAAGCTGCATAAACGAAGATATTTGACATTAGTATTATTGAGTTTAGATGGTCTGCCTTTTCATTATCTATTGTCAAACTTACCTCTCTCGGCCTCACTTTCTAAAGTATATTTGTGTTTGGGGAGCATTTCAAGTCTGTAACCATTTGTTTGGGAGTCCAAAGCTTTTATGCGAATTATCCGCTCTACTGACAATTCTCTACGCTTTTTGGGCCGTGGAAATGATAACAAACTTAATGCATAGTATTCACTGTTTTAAGCAAAGTCTGTATTTGGAGTGCTATGAAATTGATTTTTTCTAGCATACGCTAATTCTTTGCTAGTTTCTGTCTATATTGTTAAGACACTACATGGGGTACCGTGACAGTTATTTCAGATCCTAAATTTGATCAGTGTGTTAATTCAAGCAGAACCATTATGGCATGCCCTTGATACAAGTATAATAGAAATTCTAAAGAATGATAAGTATCCTCACCCTGGTTCATTCGGTTGTGAACAAGGATCAGTGAAGCATTATCATAGTGTAGAAATTAACATTCTGTAATGGCATGGAAGAATTAGCTCCATAAAATAGAAAGAACGACAAAGTATTCTCTAGCCCTAACACTTTTGCCCAGTACTGTAATAAAAACGTTCAAGTACCATTTTCGTCTAAAAATGAATAACCGGATTAACTACATATTTTCCAGCATAAAATTCAATCTTTATATGTATTAAATACATTAAGATATACTCAAAAATTGAAGAGTTAAAATTTGTCAAATATATTTTCTTTTCTATTCCTTTATCATTTTTCTTTTGATTAGAAATTTAGTTTAATTGTATTTTCTCCTGTTATTAAATAAAAGTTTATTTCCATGAATTTTAGTTAATAATTTAATAGAAAATATACCTTTTACTTACATGATTTTAATATTTGTAATTTTAGTCAGTTTTTGTTGTTGCACAATTCCAGCAAACATGGCCCGGCATGGCTAGGTGATTAAGTCACTCGACTCGTAATCCGAGGGTCGCAGGTTCGAATCTCCGTCACACCAAACATGCTCGCCCTTTTAGCCGTGGGGGCGTTATAATGTAACGGACAATTCCACTCTTCGTTGATAAAAGAGTATCCCAAGAGTTGGCGGTGGGTGGTAATGATTAGCTGTCTTCCCTCTAGTCTTACAGTGCAAAATTAGGGACGGCTAGCGCAGATAACCCTCGTGTAGCTTTGCGCGAAATTCAAAACAAACAAACTAAACCGAAAATGAAAGCTATGTGTCAATAAAGAAGATACAAAAATGTGTTACTTTCATTCTCCTGCGAATCTTCTTTATTATTGTAAATACGATAAAAGTAAAAGTATTGAAGTTGCATATATTAATAGTTATAATTACATTAAATGTGTGTTATTGATAATAAATCATCTATTTTTTAGAAAAAAATACTGCAAGTTTGAACAACATTTCTCAGTGTTCCTAACTGTATTTTTAAAATATTTGCTAAGACAGTGGAAAAGCCAATCGTACTTCGCTCAAAAGACTTTTTTTATAATTTCTAAAACAATCAAATTATAAAGACGCAATTGTTCTTAACACGCGTATTTATTTGTCAAAGTTTTCAGATAACAGTTGATTTTGTGGACGAAATTTATAACAAACTGTATAAGTTATGAAAATAAATCAAAAACAATTCGAGCACAAAACAAATGTGAATTATTAATCCTAACGAGTCCTCGTCTGTGCATGGGCTAAATGTCCAAGTCAAAGGATACTAGGGTTCAGGTGTAGTCGTCTCTAATTTCAGCTCTCAAGTAAAGGGAAAGCAGCCAATCAGAAGCACTCGCCGCCACAAGGACTTTATCCAGTATTATGAACCAAATAATGAAAGTTTCTGTCGCCTTTATACAAGCTGAAAGTTTTGAGTGTGTTCAAAGTTACCACGTCTCCAACCGAAGGCTGTCCGATACACAGCCCAGTATGCTAACTACTAAGCCACGCCTACGTATAATAAAAAAAAAGTTGTTTTATATACATTTTTAATACTGGCAATTTAATATCTGCCAAAAAGAAAAAAATAATGTTAAATTGTTTTATGCATAACAACAATGATGCACGTATTCTAAGAAAATTAAGTTTAGTCCTAAAAGAGACTGTATGTATATGGGTATCACGTAAGAGAATAAATTAAAATAAGTTTATAATTCAAGAATTGAAGCGTTGTATATAAATTAGTTAACTATGTTTGTGACAGTGTGTTAAATAAAACGAAAATTGCAAAGCAAGTACCTGCATATTATTAGTTTATTACAAAATTCAGTACGTTACATAGTAACGTAAATTTTTATGTTTATCTAATAAAGAAAGAGCACCAAGTAATAATAAAGTTTTGATAATTGAATTTATATGGTCATGAACCTAAATGATAAATAAAATTTTATTTGGAGTGAAAAATATGGTAAAAGCCTTTCATACTGGTTCTCTTCCTGCACATAAACACTTCGCTTATGAGAAAAATCTTTGTTTTCATTAAACCATATCCTGTTTAAGATTATGCAAAAACAATTGTAATGGTAAAACCTAACATAAAATATCGCAGAAAAGTCGGAAAACACAAAACGAGTTCATGATTTTTACCTTTATTTATAAGGTATTATTTGTTTGTAATTAAACACAAAGTTATACAGTGAGTTATCTGTACTCTGGTCACTCTGGGTATTAAAACCCGAATGATAGCGTTTAAGTCCGCAAACATACCGCTGTGCCACTAGGGGATAATATTTATTATAACTTCAAGAAGTATTCTATTTTTTATATTAAAAAGTAGAAGTCGCAACTTTCCATAACTAGATACTCCTATAAAATTGAGAAAAAAAAAAGCCCTCCTTACCTCCAAAAACAATAAAAAGAGGGGGTAAAGAAATGGAACAGAAATAACTTAAATGTTTCATCGCTACAAACAGGGTTTCTATATCCGTGGTAGGCAGAATACAGATAGCCAATTGTCTAGCATTTTGCTTAACTTTAAGCAAGCAAATCATCTTAAAGCGCCCTTAGTTGCTCAGCGGCAAGGGATATAATATTAAGTTAGTGTTTCAACAACCATGGTGTAGCTTCGTGCTTAATGACCAAAAAACAAAAATCTCTTTAAAGCCGCTAAAAGAATTACCTGTTTTTGGAAGAGGGTTAACCTTATTGGATTTGTTTTTGTTCTGTATGTTATGAATAAATCTTTACTGGTACTGAAAATATACCAAAGTTTACGCGATAGAATACTTAAAGTAATGAATGGTTGCGGAAGAGAGAGAGACAAAAACATTTCACGTAAGAAAAGTAATTTATAAAAACAAATATTTAAATAATAGTTGATAGTGTTATGTTGATTATTTATTTGAGTGTTTCAGAGTGTAACAGATTTTTCCTGGAGAAGAATTTTGCCCCGAAGCTTCGGTATAATCAGCACTGTCGTTTGATTTTTTATTTCTGTGGTTTTCTTTATTAACTTCGAAAATACAAACTAATCACAAAAGGAAGCCATTATTACTTCTTTGTGGATTCCATTTATATTCCTAAGTTATTTGTAGGGAAAAAGATCTGCGTATAATGGCTTTTATAACACTAAAGCGTTTTCAATATTACACAACTCTACAAACCCGTACAATAAATGTATGTTTTCATATAGCAAAGCCACATCAGGCTATCTGTTGAGTCCACCGAGAAGAATCGAACTCCTGATTTTAGCGTTGTAAATTTGTAGATTTACCGCCGTACTAGCGGGGGACGTACAATAAGTCCAGGCATTGTTAAATATTATATATTACGTGAGCACTTTAAGATGTTTCCTGCAGACAAACTGATATTTATATCAACTTAATGATATCCAGAGGTTTTGCCAAAGAATCTCAAGCTATGTTCTTGGGTATCATTTTTTTCGTTTCAGTACAAATGCCAAAAAAATCTGAAAGGGAGATTGTAAAATGTATTTTTCTTGAAATAGTTGAATTATTTATTTTAATTGATAATTAATGACAATAATATAAACGTATTGTTTTTTGTTGTTTTTTTTGCTTTATTAGCTTCCTAATGATATCTTGGACATGACATGTAAATAGAAACTTGAAAAATGGAATGGCTTAGTGAAAGCAGTACGTATTCAAACTTCTTGATTAGTTTTTCCATTATAGATATGCAATCAAGTTTCAGTTTAATATCAAAGTTAGCTTAAATATATCAAAGATTTGAATATAGTTTGTTTAGACTTAAGTACAAAACTATACACTAGCCTATCTATGATGTGCTTACTATCGGTATCCAAAGCCAATCTTTACTGTTATAATTCTTCAGACTTACGGCTATGCCACAGGGTGA
The DNA here is from genome assembly GCF_004210375.1 of Tachypleus tridentatus. Taxonomy (NCBI): domain Eukaryota; kingdom Metazoa; phylum Arthropoda; class Merostomata; order Xiphosura; family Limulidae; genus Tachypleus; species Tachypleus tridentatus. The sequence continues at coordinate 131,098,259 of NC_134834.1, read as the reverse complement.
GAGGAGAAGGGGATTTGTTTGTTTGGGGATTTCGCACAAAGCTACTCGAGGGCTATCTGTGCTAGCCGTCCCTAATTTAGCAGTGTAAAACTAGAGGGAAGGCAGCTAGTCATCACCACCCACCGCCAACTCTTAGGGTACTCTTTTACCAACGAAAAGTGGGATTGACCGTAACATTATACGCCCACACGGCTGGGAGGGCGAGCATGTTTAGCGCGACGCGGGCGCGAACCCGCGACCCTCGGATTACGAGTCGCACGCCTTACGCGCTAGGCCATGCCGGGCCCTAGTAGAAGGGGAACTGAATATATAAGAATAAAATATATCTCCTTCAACAATAAACCAGTTACTTTTAATGGTAAATGGATATTGCTAGAAAGGCATTTTAAATCAGCATAGTTAAATATTGTTCTTTTTTGTTTTTTTACTTGTCGTTAATTTACGTTTTTATTTATCTCTTTATATATATAAGGTTATTTTCTCTCTCTCGTTTTTAATCTCAGTATTTTTCTTATTGCCGATAGATGTCAGGGCAGTATATGTTTCGGTAAAATTGAGGCTGCGCTGTGCATTAAATTATCCAATTGGAGTAAAGGTTCGTGTACTGGACATTTCATGTATCATTGTTTGCATCGTAATGTCGGCCGCTCATTGAATGTTGGGATATTGCATCTGACGTTAGCAAGGAGGGGAAGAATAAAAGAAGTGTCAGTCTCATCTGTTATAAATTAAGTATTAATTGAATGATAATATGTCGTGAATGTAATTGTCATTAAACTAAAACAAACTGCCCTTAGAAACAAGTACGTTGCTGTTATTTCCTAACTTATGTCTGTTTTCTATCAGAGTGAATAACGTTTAACAATAATTACTGTAAACCAAGTTTGAATGTACCTGAAAGATTAGTCACGTCTTGCCGAGTAATTTGTCAAGTTGTCGAGTTCAACCTGAAAACGAACAATTAGGTATGGATTTTAATTATAAATACATAGAAAGAAAGGGTTGAATCATTGTTTTTAAGTTTTAGTATAGTTTATAACTTTAAATTACGAGTTAAAACTTGGTAAGATAATGCATAACGTCAGTGTGTAATTATGTAACACCTAATGATTTGGAGAGCTATACAGTTATAATTTGAATGTTTAACATAACCAGTACTTTTATTAGTCATTACAACTATAGAGTATACGAGTACGCTAGAACTGTATAGAACTTAGAGAATTGAGGGAATGTTAGAGAAAAGTTTCTGCCAGCTAAACTAAAAAACAAAAGGATTGGTAATGGTAAAAATTGGAACACGTGAATAATACAATAGTAATAACTATTAATGGTAATAGTAATAACTAAAAATTGTTATAACACAGTATATAAATATTTGATATATCCGGATATATTAGTAAAATTAGCTTGTGCTAATTTTAAAGTGGCATTTTTTTTTGTTTTAACTGGATAGCTTGTTTTCGTAAAAACAAATCAACTGTTTGCCTGCGATGTTTGATAAAAAGTTTAAATCGAAGAAATTCCATAATAAAGATTTACTATAATTTACAGAGAATGACTGTCACAAGTATGTACAATTAACGTTACAAAATAAGAAACGGGTATAATGAACTGTCAGATGGGTGATAAACCAATATCTGAATGTTAATTTTATTACACACATGAGAATCTAGTTTTCAGAGGACTTTTTTTTAATATTTGATATGGTTTAACTACGAAAGTTATATGAGTTTGTGTATGATATTAATCCAGTGGCGCTAAAACAACTAAAAGTAAGAAGTGGCTAAAATCGTGTTTAACGTAAATTTTTTTACATTACTCGTAATTAATATTAATGTTTAAAAAAATATGATATGAAACACATGCAGTTGCATATTTATAGTTAGACTAAGACGGTCAATGGGAAACGCAACTCTTAGTAAAAGTAAATTGATTGTTGAGGCGAGTAGAACATCTTTTGAAGTTTTCAAACATATCAAATCTAACAAAACTCAAGATTTAGGTAGGCAGTCGAAATTCGTGTTCTCAACTATATTAAAATCAAGACTTGTATGAAAGTAATATTTAAAATAAAGGTCTTAACAGATTAAAACACTTTAGTAAATTGGGCAACAACAACTTGTTGATATATAAGGTAGAAGTGTGTAAAATGCTCGTTAGGGTTATGTAGGTACATCTTGAAGGTATATTCGTCACGCCTCACCTCAAATGAAGATATTTTGTCAAGAGTAGGTTGCAGTAGATAGCTGTTAACTAATATCCGAGACAGTTGGAGGTTCTCGGATAGTATCAGTAAAGGAGAAACGGAAAGTCTGGTCATAACTGGAAAAAGTGCAAGAAGGAGAAATCATGGAAGACGAAGGTTGAATTACGTCAAAAGCTATGTATGAATTTATTGACATTGGAAATTCGTTGTACTTCAAGAAGAAATCTGTATAAGCGTGCTCACCAACATCCTGTTTGGACATGGTACCTACACAGGGAAAGAGTCCAATCCTAATTTTAAGTTATTTTGGGTATTCGTTATTCTAATAAAATATATTTAGTTGTTAGGGTACTATTATTAAATTTTGAATGTAGTAAAAGTTTAGCTTTCAGAAGACAAGAACCTGAACTCATTGTTCCGCTACGTTGATAGTTTAGTTTAAGCAGTGGTTCATCTGTTCATGTGCTTGTTGATTGAATTAATTGGGTTATTCATAGAAGCTAGATCTTAAAATCGTAGCCCTTTACTCGGAGTAAATTGTCAACTATTGAACCTCAAGTCATACCAAAGAAACATTTATTTATAATGAATAATTTAAGTACTATAAGGGGAAATTACCGATAAAACAGATTGCAGCTGCTTTTTAAAATAAGAAAAATAACAGCGCGTTTCAAAACAATAAAGAAACATGTAATATCTCAAGTATTTCAACGCTAATAATTATAAGTGGTTAACTCGAATAACAGTAAAACTTGCTTTTTTTGTTTTGTTTGTTAAGTTCAAAACTACACCTATAGTTTGGCAGTCTTATCGCATGTGGTTTGTGACTTGTTAGAGTTTGTAAGATGTATATATTGTCAAAACTTTAATCGAAAAAAATTGTAATGGAATTTCTGGTTCACAATAATAAAATACTGACTAAAACATTATTATGTTACAAAATTACATTATGGTAGCTAGATGTATTATATTGTGTCGTAATGATCTATATACTGAATTATATTTTTAAAAAAATGTAATAAGGATATGGATATTCCTGTCAAAAATAATACTAAAATAACAGTGCAATTTATGCAGTGTTGAGTGATAGCCAAAAGAGTACAACATTGTTTGTCAGTTTGTTTTGGAAGATCAAGACAAATATAAATAAAACGTTTGCATATTTTTTATTATACGCTATAACTTTAATAGTTTACATTAAAAAAGAGACCAGTAATTTTAACGCTTTGAAAAACTTTCTGCTTTTACATAGAAAATGGCCCTGATATAATGATGATCAATTGTTTCTTATGTTTTCAAACAAGTTTTAATACAGAGATTTCTAAACCTTTTAACTCAAGGCCGTCTAACCCTATGACATTAGACATCTTGACTGAGGACCTTTAGCCAGTAATCTATAGAAAGGGAGAAGCTTGCTCCCCTTTTACGTTACTGTTTCGCATTTTGTTCACCTTACAATTTCTTTGGGCCCGGCATGGCCAAGCGTGTTCAGACGTGCGACTCGTAATCTGAGGGTTGCAGGTTCGCATCCCCGTCGTGCCAAACATGTTCGCCCTTTCAGCCGTGGGGGCGTTATATAATGTGATAGTCAATCCCACTATTCGTTGGTAAAAGAGTAGCCCAAACGTTGGCGGTGGGTGGTGATGACTAGCTGCCTTCCCTCTGGTCTTACACTGCTAAATTAGGGACGGCTAGCACAGATAGCCCTCGAGTAGCTTTGTGCGAAATTCAAAACAAACAAACAAACAATCTCTTTTGCTTTTATAATGGTTTATAGTGTCAGGACGGACAGCCTTCACGTGTTTGGGTCAACTGAGAGGGAATGTGTGTGCATGCGTGCCATTCCTATAAAAACACATTCCCCCAAGGGGTTTCGTTCCCTAGTTTAGATATTTTAGCAGTGAATATAACTGAGTTACTTTGGTTAAGTGTTTGTTGGCGCTTGTTTCTTACAGATATTCGCTTCTGTTCTTCACTCTGATGCTTCCTTCTGGGCTTTATTTTATTCCTTGTTTAGGTTAATGTTCTTTGGTAGTGTTCTGTCAGTGATAAGTTTCAAGGCTTATAACGCTAACATTCGAGGTTCAGTCCTCACAGCAAACTGTAAATTGTTGTTTTTGTGGCTTAGCACTAAAATAAACAAAGCTATATACTGAGGTAATCTGTTTAAAGTCCACCCCTCTCCCCTAGTGGCTCAACGGTAAAGTCTGAAGGCTTAAACGCTAAAAACCTGGTTTCGATGTCCATGGTGGGCACAGTACCGATAATCAATGTAGCTGTTTGTTTAACAATAAAACAGTCTCTAAATGTCATTGTTATTCAATCTATCCACTTATAAATAGTAGTTATTGTTGACATATCTGGAGTATTACCTGTTAATTTATTGTTTTGAAACTTGCTTGATGAATTACTGACTCTTAGTTTGTAATATGTCTAAATATATACATTTACTTATTTTAAAATGTAAATTGTCAAAAAATATTACCCTTTTTTAATCATTATTCTTTTTTCTACCCCTTGGCTCTCAGAACATTTCAGGTTTTTTAATGAATCCTTCAGTACTAAGTGAGATAATATACTACCTAAAATTAAAGATAAGAAAGACTTGTTTCCTGGGCTTCTGATAAGTGTTTATTTAATATACCCAAATATTCATTATTAACTCGAAAGTAAATAAGGTCATATGGATTTTATTTTGGGGTAGAGGAGGATTACTAAGGATAACTTTAAGCGTAATCTTGTTGCCTTGTTTTTGTGTGTGGTTGCTATAGCAACTTTATGTAGATCACGGATGAATTGAACTGATACAGAAACTCGCGCATGTCTGTATGTATAGTATCGTAATAAGGTATTTTAATCATACAGAGTAGGAAGTTGGGTACAGTGTCGAAGGTTAAGCAGTTGGTATGGCTATCAGTGTTTTAATGAAATAACGTAACGTAAGTATTTTAAAACGGTACTCTAAGATGTACTTTTTTCTTTTTAAATATATCCAAATTTTAAGTTTCAGTTCACTAAATTTAAACAAGAACGTAAGAAACAGATACTGAAAATGTTACAACATTATAACTTGCGTAACTGTTTTTACTTTGAATTTTTTGTATATACCTTCCAACTATTAATTTATTTTTTAAACTAAACTTAGCGTTATCTCATCTCGTACCGTGCCTGTTAAGTATGCATTATCGCCGTTATCCATCTTCTAAAGAGCCTAGACTTATTTTCGAGAACAAAGCAAAACATAATATCCTTAAGCGCTCGCTAGCGTGTAACTGCTTTTTTTACCGCTTCTGATATCTGATAATGACCAAGTATCTTGACTCTATAAAACTGTATTTAAAATAAGCAGTTATTAGAAGATGAGAAAAAAAAAGCCTATTTCGAACTGGCAGTTTCTCGAAGCAAGTAATTATGTATTTAGCCGTGGCGTTCTTGTATCGCTAAGTGTACTTGCGCCATTGTTTATGTTTTGGAGATAAGATAAAACAAAATTCTTCCTTTGCAGATCCTAACGGAAGGTCAGCGACCTCAGATGAATAGCAACGTGAGCTACCAGCAAGGGCTGATCATGGAGGCCCATTGCCCCTTGACAGTGCCTATCCGCAAACAACCCCTCGCCGATACCTATATAGCAGACCCAAAGCCTTTTGCAAGGTTTGTATAAATGTTCAGAAACGTTTTTATTCTTTCACGGATTACGTACTCTTTAGTTTAACTTGGAGTTGCCCAGCTAGCTCTCGTGTATGATAGAATTCAAACCGATTTGGTGTTCAATCGAACATTTCTGTTTTTAAGCATAAACACAATTACGTTGATGAAATGATGAAACTGGTTTGTTTTTTTTTATTTTTAGAATTAGCCATTGGATTTATATATCCGTTGTCATTTTAAATACATCCCTCGAATTATCAATGGAGCCCATATATACTCCGGATTTAATACATGGGATCCACATAATAAATATATTTAAATCATTTGCGCATTACTTGTCTATGATTCTATTGATTGCAGGCATTTATGATGTACGAGTCGCACAACAAAAATTTAAACAAAACTACCACTAATATCTCAATTAAGCCCAATAATTATTCTTATAATTTCTATGCATTTGCATGATAAATGAGTTTCCCTCAAAATTGTTTGGTCAGTTCCTTACCCTGAGGGTTGTAAAAGGCAGAGACAAAATTACCCAATAATATTGTAATATGTTAACCACAACCAGTAGTGAGAGAACGGTATGAAAAAAAAAACTAATTTAAGATATAGCATTTTTTTTTGTTTATAAAGGTTATCCGGAGCTTGTAAAATAAATGTGGAAACTCTGTACCTTTTATCATTGTTTTAAATTGATTATTACACTGTTAGATAGCCTCTTAGTTTGGTGATGCTGTAGTTGAAGTACAAAAAATAAGTGACTTTTTTTAAATATGTGTAATAATAGCGCTGCAAGTTCTTCAACCATTCTCTGAGAAAAATTAGTTCCCGAACATAGGTTTAAAACTGGCTCGTTCCCGCACGTTGAGCTTTTCACCATCAATAAACAATTATCAGATATCCTCGTGGGTATGATGATTTTTACTTTCGTAAACTCGTGTTGAATACTAGTATTTTTTTTCTCGTACTGGACTTTCAGTGTTTGTCCATTATGCTTTGAAATTAACTTCACATGGTTGAAATGTTTGAACAAAATAAACATTTTGAACTTCCAATAGCAAATTAGGTTTAATTTCAGTATTATTTTAGGTTAGTAACTACACTCAACTAAATTTTGTAATATTGATGATAAAATATATATTTAACCTCCCCTATAGTAAAATGGTAGGTAGTTCAGTGTTTTTATTCTTTTCTAAAAATCTATAATACCATTGTGTCCCGTGAACACGTGCTATCCCTGTTTGTAATAAATCAACTCAATCATGAGCCTATTCATAACTACTATTTAACACTGATAATAATATTTAAATAATATATACGATTGGTTGTCACATTCATCAGAATAGTCCTTCCTCATATTCTAATGAAAAAATAAGGGTAAAAACTAGACAGTGTCTGGTATATTCAGTAACAGTGCCACAATCCAGATCTTGAGTCTAACAATAAGGAACGTTTGTTTTATACTTCAATGGCATGTAAATTTAGTAATGATTCAAAACATTCTTCATGTTTTAAATGTGTAATGTGTTTCTATAAACACATAATGGTGCGCCTCTCCCTATATAAAGGTGTAATAGTTAAAATGACCAGTAAACCGTTCCATATGCTGAGACATTCTACAGGTTTGTATACCTTATAGATATTAATAAAGTTGAAACCCATACCGTTAATATTGTCACTGTCCATTGGTTCAGCCTTTATAGACACTGGTGTTTTGAAGTATTTACATTTATAAACGTGTTCTGTTCAAAGTTTTGTTGATGGTTTGGCAAGAGATGCAAGTTTTCAAAGTAGGTTTTAAATCATATAGTGGAATATTCCAACGCATAAATCGTAATTCTTAAAACACGAGTTCCAAAGAATAACGTTTTTATTTTGTTTTTTCTCAATATGTTTTTTTTTATTGTCTTGGTTTTATTAACTTTAGTTTTATTGACTTGTCTGTGCTTCGTGGACAGAGTAAGTTGTTGCATGGCCATTTGTGTATTTTGTATGTTTATGTTGTTCTTTTGTTTCACTTTGTTCCAAGTGTAATACATCTTGCTGAACGCGTCATGTACCCACTGAACTTTCTTCAAAGTGGTAAAACCACTAGAATGTCGTTGGTATCACCTGCTTGTCTCTATTTCATTTATGTAGTTATAAATACTGTTTTCAAGCGTTTGCATTATTTCAATTACACCGAATTAGTGTTGCAACGATAAAAATTTTGTGAAGATAAATTTTTACTTGCGACATTTAAAAATAACAGTACTTCGTAAATTGTTTGAAAAAATATATACATTTTAATTCTGAAAGTGTAGAAAAAAGAAAAAGAGGTGAAAAACAATGTATTTTAGTTTTCGATAGTTAACACGCAATTCAAAATCAACTATGACATCACCGAGTCTAGGTTTTGATGGTTCGTCCTCTTCGTTGAGCAAGGGGTTTCTCTAGACTGTGGCTCGCAAAGTTAGTCACTGCCTTCTATGGTTAAGGGTGAGGATGTGCCTTCCAGATAAACTTCTGTTTGGCTAGACGCAAAAATGAATTGTTGATGAACTCGACAGTAGAAGACCGGTTCAGATATATCACGTGGAACAGAAGGAAGAACATACTGCTAGATTGTAGACTTCACCCAAGTCCATTCACATCCATATGTGATGACTTTGCACGACTGACTCTCTAAGTTACTGACAATGAAAGATCTGAGATCTGACTAGATCTTATCTGTTACATTTTGTAGTTATAACCTTCCATAATAATACTGTGGATATAGTGATTTCTCCTTTCTATATATATAGTAAAATAAAATTTCAAAAAAAGCTGTGGTAGAAAATGACTTAAAAATTGAGACAAAGCAATAAAGTTGTTACCTTGAAAAATTTGTTAGCCTGACGTTTTAAATAAAACGGTTTTTCTCAGAAGTATTAAAGTATAAAAAAATCAGTAACTGAAAGCCTGTTACTGTATATAACGAGATCACAATTTGTGGTTTGTTTTAAAAGAACTTGGAAAATATTAATAAATACAAGATACTGTTACGTTTGTGAAGAAAACGCAGTCTAACTTTTAATCCGTTCTTTTGTTGTTGTAGTTGAAAGAATAGCGAATTAAAAGTTTGAAAGCAGGAGTGCTTTTCCAACCTTATTTTTACATATGGGTTCACCCACTTGATGTAGATAAGCACAACTCTGTGCCACAATTAGGGGTAAAAACCTGATCCAGTTCGACTTAATATTTAGCCATTTTGTTTTTCTATAAAAGGCTACAGTTGCGGGTACACAATGGGCGGAATTCACTGGGTGTTACGTTCATAAACCAAGTGGGTGGGGGTGAATATCTCTTGCAGCAACGACAGTTTTTTGAAACAACCACTGGAGTGAATAACATCGTTTCACTTTAACAGCATTGGTTAAATGTGCAGAAGGGCCTTGGGTATCATACTTTTAACGTATGCTCTTATTTCACTTAGATTTATTATTGAAATGTCATAAAAAATGGATAGATATTGATCTCATACTTACGCATCCGATTTTGCAACTGTTTTAAAGAGTGACAGATGTATGTATGAGATAGTTTAACTACATTAGATGTAAGATTACACACGCTTTCTGTACTCTTGACTTTGGTGGTTAATCCATCAACTGTGGCTGACATCATATGGAGTTAGCCTAATCTACTTCGGTTGACATCGTATGATGCAAACATTCTGTGTGCAACATTTTGAATGGCCCACTGCAAAAATTCGCAAATATTTAAGCATGGGCGGTATGCGGGTCTACGCACACTGCAAGCGAAGGGTTAAATGTGTATTTACAAATCAGTGCATGCGGAATTTCCGGTCATTTGAAGTAAGCACAACAGGTGACGTCGCTGTGAAATTACAACAAATAATCGATTAGTGACTAAATAATGTATGTGATTACAACACTTAGGAATGAATGATGATTGACTCGTTTTCAACCTACTCAAGAGATAGGCCTAGTTTGGTTAACATAGATTTTATCAGTGTATCGTTAAGCTTCTCAGATGTACAATACCAATATTTGTCATACGATAGTTAGACTTGTTTTCCACGTGTGACTAATGAATATTACTGCACAAGATATATTAACTAGTTTTGCGTTATGTTTTTATTAAACATCCCCAGTAATGGACACTCATGTTGTTGTGCAGTTATGCATAAATTAAATCTTCCATTCATTTAGACAATAACTTTGGAACCATGATCTTTACAAAGTTAAGAAGTCGTAACATTAAAAAAATAATAGGCCTTTTAGCAAAAAGGAACAAAAATACCTTTGTGGTGCGATAGAATGAACTTCTTCTGTGCAATGTCGGTGACTTTTGTTAAGTGATCAGCGTGTCGATCGCGCCATAGAGCTTGTTCACTGGAATGTGTAAAACTGTCACGTGATATAGTAACAATGGCATCTCTTACTGTACTGGAGCATCCCAAGGGCAAGGACGTGACCCGGCTAACAGAAGGTCATTCTCTAATTGATATGCCCATGGGACAGCCATTACTTACAAAATAATATCACTGGAATTGCGATTTTGGTGACACCTAGCGGAAGTACTGTGTGTTCACGTTTAACATTTTTCGTCTTAGCAACACAAGTTTTATATAAATAAATAGGAAAAAATCAAACTTTTAACAGGCATTGGGGTCATTAATTATTCGTAGAATTGCTACAAGAAGTATCCAAAACAAATGAATTCTTGAATTAAAAATACGCAAACACGTAAAGTGATACTATTTGGATAGATTTTTAAACAATTTTGAATCCCTACTTTGTTTGGCAAATTTATACTACCTGGATTACTATATATATAAAATTAAAGCTACACATGACGATATTAAGTTTTAATACCCGTATCATCCGTCTTGAGGATACAAGTTTACTTCAAGTTGGTTTCTCGTCATCACGAAGAAAATACTTTCAGATGTTGATAAACACAGTCACTGACTGTTCCCTAAGAAGTGTGTAAATACACTTCATGCACACTGCAGCACGTACAAATTTCTTCTTACACACTCGCATGCACACATTAAAATATTATGTTTACCGAGAGCGTTTGATAAAATTGTTGTGTAAGTCTTGGCCGTGTGTGCTTAAATCGTTTTAGTACAGAACGTTTAATTTTGAGCCGTGGTGTTTGAGCAAATTTAAACGGAACAGGAATACCATTTGTGGATTTTTCAAGGTCATTCAGGCATCGTATATATGGGCACGTGAAAACAAAATTCTATACGTAAGCGGATGTTGCGTGTGTATTTCAAGTGTTTGATGTGTTACAATGATTAGCTTTAATAAAGACGAATGTTTATTATAGAGTTACATGGAGGTTGGTCGAAGCAAGGATATTTATAATGAAGTATATTTACAGTTTGCAGAACCAACTAGAGTATCAATTTTGTTGGAGTCGGGTGATGACGAATATTGGCTATAATATAAAAACCATATTAGTATAAGATATATATATATATGATTGAAAGCTTTGAATAATCTTGACGTTACGTATAGCACCTTGCAATAAGGAAAGATTTAATTTTACAATATTACCCTTTGCGAGAAAAGGGGATTTGGGTCTCCGTATTATTAATATTTACGAAGCATAGTAATAATATTATCGCATTTTGTGTTAAAGACCGACGATTCCGGTAGCACGACTGAAGGAAGGTGGGATGAATAATAGTTTCATTGTATCTGAAAAGGCTTTATTTACAAGTAACAACAGTGTACGGCTTAACTAAAATTAAATAATTATCATAAAGGCTTTGTTAAAACTTGTAAACTCCGTGTGGAATTTCTTAACTTCTCGTACTGAATGCTTGTTAAATCAACACTTGTTCGCCGTTATAGCTAACCGTCATTGTGGCACTAAACATGAAGAATGTAGATTAAACACCTGAATGATGCGACGGAGCTATTACGTGTCACGACAAATCGGAGGTATTCTGTCACTTTTGTAGGGCGGAAAATAATGTGGACGAGCGAGCGTATTTGTTTCGCTCCGTGAAACACCAAAACGGATCTAATTGCTTCCTGCTAAAAGACGTGTCGTGTCGTAAAACCCAAAGTGATTTCACCTGCGGGGCTGCTGTTACTCTAAGTTAATAAACTATGTGGGATATTCCGTAATATGTGAACGAATGAAATTCCAAGATTTACTAAAGAATAGCTTTCACACGACTGTAACCTTTCGGTTTCCTGCGCCCCATTTCCTGTTTGTAGCTAACTGTTTGACTGTTTTTACCTGACTTATCTACAGGGTATCGTTTCGTACGCTACATTTTGTGTAAGATGATTCCAGAGATCAAGCAATGATTTTATAAAACGTAGCGACATATGTATGCGCTCTCGTCTACATACTTGCTCACACACGCGTTCATACATACAAACGTATTTTTTTTATATCGTTTCTTCCTCGTGGAACATGTTTAAGCCTCGAGAAATTTTCTTTTGTAGTAAAACTTGGGCATCGTGAATGGTCTCTGATGAGGATCATACCTTTTTTATTCTTCAGTTAATTTAAACTTGAATTCAATACCATAAATGTTTTCTGTCTTGAAACTCAATCTTTATTGTTTTTCATTCAATATGTTAGTTATATACATCTTTTAAGTAATGTTAGCTTTATGGTTGATGATTTGGAAAGTGTTTCTGTTCTGTTGGGCTAGCACCATATTTTGTATTATCTTCCAACATCAAGCGTTTTGAAATCTGAGTAATCTGAAACTTAAGATTCTGTAGGCTAAAAGATGCAGGTAGTTATAATGTTTTAAAACGTTTATAAACGTCACCATTAAATAGTAATAATGTTGTTTGTTAGTAATTTTCAGTCTGCATTTTGTTTTAGACTACTGTGTAGTATGAAGTTTTCATGCAAATCTTGTTTTGGTTTTCATTACCACGTCCTAGTTAGCTTCGGTCTTCCTAAACTTCAGCCGGCTGAGTCGGTGTTTTAACCTCTCGATTACTTGCATAGTTGTTCCAACTATCCCTGACCGCCAAAAACAACAAACATATTACGATTCTAATTTAGGGGTAGAGGTGACTGGTATATAGCCTTACACTGAAAGTCAGGAAAGGCACTGCCAATCAATATTTAGTTAAAACTAAAAACCATTTTACTGACAATACGATTAACATTATAAAAAATAGATTAAACCACAGAAAGCTATAATCAATAGTTATTCTTGACCAATAGGTACCAAATCCCTGTTGAAAATTTTAGTTTTATTGGGGTTTCTGTTTGGGATGGGACTGAAGTTTATATTATAGTTGACCACATTAATTAAATATCAAGACGCAATACAACCACGGCATTCTTAAAATTAGTTTTTCCACCTGTAGGTTAAAGAAAATACTAGTAATTCCCAAACTGTACCCAGCTGTTTGATTGGCAGAAATTAGGCAGTTGTGACATTGTTTGTTAAGGTAGTTTTTTTTATAAAATTTAGTAATCATCATAATAAACGTTAGCACTCGGTGATAAAGCATGAACTCTCACGACGGCAAAGCAAATTTAGTAATCATCATAATAAACGTTAGCACTCGGTGATAAAGCATGAACTCTCACGACTGCAAAGCAACTTTTTATTCATTTGCTCTGGAGATACTCTGTTCCTATTGGCTGATAACGAAACTATACCAAGCGAATACATAATTACTAGATGACCGAGGAAAACAGATAAGATTGGACCTTTAGGAAATTAGTTAGAAGAGAAGGAGAGTTCTCTATTTACTGATTTATACATGACTCACTTCTGCTTTACTTTACAAAATGCTATAAAATACAGGTTTAATAGAGCCACTTCCTTGTTATTAAGTGTGATTTTAGAAATACGATTATTAGCTGATTTATCTCTATAGCGTAGTTACGTGTATAGTTTTACGGTGTACTAAAAGAAACCGCAAAAGGAGAGTGTAAATATGTAAATTACTCAATTATAGTAATGTTTACTGAAAAAAACGACAAAACGTGTAGAATAATTCGTTGGGAAAGTCACCTCTAGTGCCCAATCATATATAAGAGTTTTAAAGTTCTTACAGTTTCAATGAGTTTTATTGTAACTTTCAGTTATAAATGAAGTATAGCTAACGTTTTTAAATATGAGTGGATAAGAGTTAACTTTTAAGATTAATGAATAATTTCCACCATGTAAAGCCAGAATTATGTGCTTGTTATTATTAGATATTTGTTGTATAAGAATAGTTTTCATGACATTTTATTCAAATGGGTCAGCAGGTAAGTTTGATTATTTATACGCTAAAAATGAGGATTTGATAGTAATAGTGAACACAACATGGGTATCTTATAGTTTAGTTGGCGCTTAAACACATTGCTTAAACACATTGTTCTCGATGTTGTAGTGATATGGTGGATTTTTTAAGTGCACAAGCAAATTACTTTTTTTTTTCCCCCTCAAAGCACTTGTTATAGCGAACGTTTCATGATTATATCCAGCATCGTTGTATTAATACAGTGGCCACTTTTGTTTTTTTCTAGACGCTATTGGGCAAATGCGTTATTTTTCAATAAATGTCGAGTAATCTAGTTTCTTAAACAATATACATACGATGCGACTTCAAATATTTTTAGTCAAAACCAGTTTGGTATGTCACACTTATCTTCTTGAAATAGTTATTAGTAACAATAACTTTATCGTGTTCAAGGAAGAATCGTACTTCCGGTGACACTTCCGGATTTTATGTTACATAATATAGCGTACATAACTTGTTACAAGTATTATATCGCTAGATGTACTAGCGTAGTGTACCCTAAAGTGTTATGTTTCAAGAGTAAATAAAGTCAAAATTAAGAGTACCAAATTATTTTGATTTGTGTGCTTTTGAACTTCATTTGGTGCTATGTTGTAGCCTACAGAGTGCATAATTCTACTCGTGATTCGTGGCATGCTCTTGTTTTACTGACGTTATGATAGTACAATGTGACGTTATTTTAGCGTCTACATCTACTGACTGAATAACACATACTTCACGCTACTGTAATGTGGTTAAAACAGGTGGTTCCTTCAGGCGACCTTTGGTCCCATTTTGGGGAAGTAACAGCACACCTTCAGAACTGCTTTCATGACAAAGTATTCAATAAAATATATTGCAATTTAGTTCGAGTGAGCAAAAGAAGGGCCATATTTTTATTTCACATCATAAAAATAAGTTAAGGTTGATTATAAGTTATCAGTGCTTTCCGGAAGTAGGAAGGTTTATTCTTTTTTTTTCGAAAACGTTTGGTTCATTTTTTTAACCTGAATGCATGTAATGAATTCGCACCAGATAAATTATCATAAAATTATTCCTGTTCTAATCCTTGCAATATCACTAATTTGTTTTAGAAGAGAATATTTCACTGGTATAAGTCTCTTTTTATCTTTTTAGATGATTTTATTTGGTATTACATTTGTAGAGGACGTTTTCAAAGCTAAGGATATTTATTTTTCCTAATAGAAGTGTTCCGAACATCAGCCCCCCGCTAGTACAGCAGTAAGTCTCCAGACTTACAACGCTAAAATCAGGGGTTCGATTCCCCTTGGTGGGCTCAGCAGATGGCCCAATGTGGCTTTGCTGTAAGAAAAATACAAATACGTTCCGAACATTTTAGGATTTTCACGTTTGTTTTGATGTTGTTATAGTTAGCCTCCAAACAGTGATGTTATAAAGAAATGAGTTGATTTATCCAATTAACTTAATTTTCGGACACGACCGATGTTATCGTTTTAAATGCTATCGCCAGTCGACCTTGAGGGTTGCACAATGTGTCCTTGTGATGAAGATGTTAGGGCTGTGTTGCATTCGCCCAACTGGCCTAAACCTTCGGGAAGTGATAAAAAGTGAGCCATATACGTACAGGATCTGTTTTTTTGTACAAACATCCCGACTGAAAGAGAAAGTACAAGACTTTTGGTATGGATGTATAAAGGATTTGGAGAAAATTATACTGGATATGTTTTACTTCGTATAAGGAGTATAAAATAAGTGTTGGTTATTGGATAATTTCTCGTACATTTAACGAACATGATACTGTTATCGGTTATGTACTCTGTTTCGGTTATTGTCAGTTATAAGTAAACAGTAAGGATGCAAGGGACAGTTAGTAGTAACCTACTAATATCTCAATGAATTTCAATAAACATTGTGTAATAAATTAAGTTCATCTTCCATGTAGCTTAGGGACGTGTTTGGTTATTGTTAGGCTAAAAGCTACACATTATATTGTCTGTTTTGCTCATCACGATACAGATATTTCCATCACCTTCAATTGAATCTCGAAAACAGTTTCTTAAAATATTTAAGTCGTTTAGAAACTGGCCTAACGATTTAGTCTTGTCTAGCTTTCAATATTAAATGTATTGTTGCTCTCTTTCTTTTATTTCTTTAACTTTTTAATAGAACAATTTATTTGCTATGTAATAAAATAAGGATATTTGTAGTTTACACAAGTTTTTCGTCGATAAATTAGTAAACCGTGATAACTCGCGAAACACGACTTTTAAAGACTATTGAAGAGGTAATTATCATGCTTTTTGCCAATGAAACAAAAAATTCTCTAAAACCGTAAGATTTTAAACGGGATACTGGCATTTGATTGCCCCGTTATTTTGAAATGCTGTATTTCTGTTAGTTTATGAAACTCAGGAACATGTTATCTTGATATGTCATAACGAGAGAGCCTGTTTGTTTATATATTAACGAACTGTTCTTTGACAGCTGTTTGAAACATTTCTAGCATATAATTTAAGATGCTTTGTTTTTGCACTGCACTCAATACATAAAAATATCAAGACAATAAACTAGTAATGCAGCCCAGTTTCACATTCACGGGATCGGTGGTTATAATCATAATTTAAAATCTAGTTGTTTTTAAACTTGTAAGATACGATCAGTTGTGGAGCGGAAACTTTCCATGGCCTTCAGAGTTGAGGAAAATTGTTTTTTAAAAAGTGTTAAACCCTTCAGGCGTTTTTAGTGTCTGCACAAAATTATAATGCATATTCACGGCGAGTGTACTGAATCAGCCATTGTTAACATAAATAGGTGAAAAAGAAACAATCTAATAGTAACTAACTTTTTTTATTGGAAGATTCATCGTTTTCTTTTTTTGAACAATCATCAATCATGACTAGTTAATTTTCTATCCATGCCGAATAGTTTTTCTAAAAAAACTAGAATGAAAACGAATACAGAGAAAAGCAACAACACGGTAAGAAAACTACCTTGAAATGAGATTGAATAGGTGAATTATTTCATATTACAAACTATTTACCTTGTTTCATGTAGACAAGTTACGTTGAATTGGAAAAAAAATGATTTTACAAAATGGAAGGAAAAACATTCTTTTACCAAGTCTACTACAATATTTAGTTCATGTGTAGATCCTATGCATATGCAGTATCACAAATAACCACTATTTAAAAAAACAAAAAATTCTCGTGTTGTTTGTTTTTTGAAAATTTAATAAAATAACACTTCGATTGAATAAGCTATTGGTATTGTGATTATCAAGCACAAGTGATATGTATCGTTTTTGACAATGCCTAGTTTATACCTAGAGATTCTGAAGAGACGCAGGTTTCTCCCACGGACCCTTCATTTATCTATCTGTGTGTCATATATATATCCTACTTTCGCGTAAAGGTTGACCGAGAAGACCTTGACAGCCTGGCGCCATACGTTACCCTTATATAGGCTAGTTTAACTGTGTAATTTATTCAGTGACCGAATAGTTCCCTATACAAGTATTTTAGGCGTTGTCAAATTTGTTATCGAAATTGTTAATCATAGCAATGACAGGAACCCTTGATTTAAAGATAACATAATACAAGGTATTGTATTGTTTTATGTTTGTTCACGGAAGGTCTGTATTAATAACAATGCTGAAATGTGACTGTAGCATCTACAACAGATAGTGAAGGAAAGGAAAAGCCTCGATTTAGCCATGCTAGACTGTGAATCTGAAAGTTCATGGTTCGCGTCCGGTCTTTGCAAATTCACATTCGGTACTCTGGGGCTGTGGGTGTGTTTATAAGAGTGTTTAAATTCCACTAATTAAGCGTTTTCCCAAAGTGGCACCTTCCCCCCTTCCCCCGCATAGGGGCACAAATGATCTCTTAGGGGTGGGAGTGATTATAGTCAATAGTGCATTGATGCATAATTAAGTATTTTAGTGTATTCTTTATTAATGAAAATAGTAAGTAGTTACTACAACAGAAAAAAGCATTGTAATAAGTATCCGAGTTTTATATTTCGTCACTTAACTCGCTCTTTCAATCACTGAAAAAAAAAGGGGGAAGGGGAGCGCACAAAAAACGATTGAAGGGATACATTGATGACAAAACTTTGGAAAGCGCTGCATTATTTGATCAGAGTAGTCCAAGATTTGGTAGTGGAGATGCCGTTGACTGCAGCTGCTTTCACTCTAGTCTTTATCTCGGTTCAAACGTAGAGGTGGTTTGCTCAGGTACTACTTTTGTAACTTTACGTGAATACCATAAGAAGTAGTTAGTGAAGATAATCAATCATCAACATAGCTTAGTATTTAAGGTGGTGTAGTTTTATTCACATGCCAACTTTCGTATTCCTAGTATGGAAAGTTCTTAAGACTATTTAGCTTTCCAATCAGATTTTACTATTCAGATATTCTTCACTTTGACATGAGAGATGTTTAATAATATTCATTAAGAATTTACACAGCAAAACAAGTAGAGAACGACATTTTTCACTTGCACAATTTCTTACAAGCTCGGTGATATTAATTATTCGTTATCAAAATTGGTTATATTTATCTAAGAGGTAAGAGAGCCAGCTTGAGGAAGATTTGATTAATACATATGCATTGAAAGTATATTTTAAGCCCTGTCTTTTATTTTATTTTATTGAATATATTTTATGAATGTCATAAACTTTTTTTTGGAATTCACTCAACTAAAAGTTCGGCATGGTCAGGTGGTTAAGACATTCGACTCATAATCCGAGGGTCGCGGGTTCGAATACGCGTCACACCAAACATGTTCCCTCAGCTATGGGGGCGTTATAATGACAATCCCACTGTTAGTTGGTAAAAGAGTAGCTCAGGAGTTGGCGGTGGGCGGTGATGACTAACTGCTAAATTAGAGACGGCTAGCGGAGATGGCCCTCGTGTAGCTTTGCAGGAAATTCGAAAACAAACACTCAACTCAAAGTTGCAAATGCTAAAGAAAGATGTTTCTAATTATAATTTACTTGTCAGGGTTTTGTTTTTAATATTTTGATAACGAAAGGACCTAAATTCAGCGTTTTAGATGTCTAAAAATATAAGAATTGTTTCTGGATAATCAGTAGATCTGGAAGATTGATTTTGCATTTTGTATTATTATCTTTAAATATTGAATTTTTATCTCATTCTGTTTATACGTGGTTTTTCATAAAATAGGATGAATTGCTATATACATCTTTTGTCGGTTGAGCAGAAATCATTGTCTTTCTTCATATAAAGTTTGCCTCAAGCTTAAATCCGCATTTCATGGAAGCTTCGGTAATAAGAATAAAAAGTGGTTGTGCTAACAAGGTTATATTTTCTGAATTATCTTCCTCTAGCGTTTAAGCTTAAACATCGCTTCAATGTTTGTTGCAGACCTGAATGGCTTGTCTTTCAAATATATATAATGTATGTGGTAAAAATTACTTGAATTCTTAAGATTCTTTATGGTACATCAATACCCTTCCAGAACATCCATTCCACTATAAACTGTAGACGACACTGGTCGGATGACAAATGCTTGAAAGATTCTATGTAACTGTAATTACAGGTAACGTAAACAAATACTTTTAGAAATATTGCTGTAATGCGAAAGGTCGCTAGAAGTGTGATACAATTTAATTGGATTGACAATTTTACGAATACTTGACATAAAATAGGTAAGACAATACATCTTCATTCTTAACTGTGATGTTGTCCCCCAATGGCACCGCGGACGTTGTGGCCTGATTAAATTACACTAAGTGTGTATTTAAATAAATTATAGGAAATGTATGTAATTTGCTCTTTTCAGGCATCTTAAGAATAATTAACCTACAGCCAATTAAAAACTAGATTAGTGTCTTGGTGGCCTTTTTATCCTTAAAAATGTAATGTGTATTTTTCGCTACATCTTAAAGAGTAATTAAACAATAGTATTAGATGACACCTTTAATTTGGCGTACAGCAATCAAGTCTTTTTTACTATTAAATAAATTAGAATATTAAGTGCGTATATTGTAACACTGGACTCCATTTATTGAAGTATGTACTGGGTGGACTATCACGAACCTGCATATAAGTACCCCACAGATAGTTTAAGCATAGGACGCATGCGCTTACAAGTGTTTTGTAGTAGAACAGAAATGAGTTTTTGAAATTAATTAGGTCATCTTGAACTGAATGTGACGGTACTA
This sequence comes from Tachypleus tridentatus, assembly GCF_004210375.1. Classification (NCBI taxonomy): domain Eukaryota; kingdom Metazoa; phylum Arthropoda; class Merostomata; order Xiphosura; family Limulidae; genus Tachypleus; species Tachypleus tridentatus. Next base: position 131,077,979 of record NC_134834.1, on the reverse strand, counting down.
ACCTGGAAATTTACTAATACAGCACTTTACTAAACTAACTAAAACTAAAATACAAAAAAAAAACACTTCAGTCTAAGAAGGTAGTTATATATAAAAAATAAGTGTTAACGAGGTAGTAACACTAAGATTCTGTTAAACATAATAGCAAAATACATGTTTCTTTGTAAATAGTCTTAGAACGCTGACGTATCGCGTGGGTACCATTCAAAATATAATTTGTAATAGCTTTATGTCTACTATCAAGTTTCACTGTGTCGGTATTTGGGTATTGATGTTAAATACCCAGGAGGGTCAGGTACATTTGACCTCTTCCTCCCTCCCGAACGATTATAGCGTCAGTTTTTAGGTGTTTTTTGTGTGTGTGTTTTTTAGCTTTGGGCTAGAGTAAAAGTATAACATCATACTCAGGCCCCTTTCAGGGCACAGTCCATGCATGGACGAACAAGAAGTTTTTTTCTTTTTTTTTCTTTTATTATTTCTCTTTTTTTTCTTTTATTATTTCTCTTGTGTTTTTTTTTCTTCATTTTTTATTTATTTTTTTTGTATTTTCATATATTTTTTTTGTATTTTTCTCCTTTTTCTTCATAGAGAGAATGCTGCTACTACTTGTAGTAACACACACACACACACACACACAAGAAAGTAATAATAATAATTATTATTCAATACTTGAATAATAATTCAATAAGAGAGAAAAAAAGAAAAATAATAATTACAATAATAAAAAAAGAAACAAGGACTAAGTGCCTAGTGCATAGTGGCCAGCTTGTGTTACATTTCTTAAATATATGTTAAAAGGGGAGAGGTATTTAGGTCTATTTACATCATGTACGTGATATCTGTCGAGATCACACATTAAGTCATTTTTATGCCAATTCTTATTGAAATATTTTAGAGAATTATGCAAGAGTCTTTCAGATATTGTGTTTATGTTTGCAAACTTGTGCATGAACGTGGTTGAGGTGCTACGTGGTACTTTATATGCTGAAGTTAGTACTGAATTTTGTATACGTTGAAGTTTCTGTACATGTGTGGGTGCTATGTTAATCCAGGCAGGTGATGCATATTGTATTGTTGGTCTAATGTACGTTTTGTAGATTTTAAGTATGTTGTCTGGTGATGTTACTTGGATTTTACCTGAAAGACTTCTTGCATAGTTTGCTCTTTTCTACTATCAAGATTGACTACTGTCAGCTATTTTGAACTTCAGTTGAAATTTACTATTCTATCTGGCAAATTGATGTAGACTGTTTTGGTTATTTCAGTGAACTTTGCATATTTCTTATTGGAGACCCATGCGTGGCTTAGTGGTTCGCGTCCTCAAACTGTGAATCCAAGGGTTAATGGTTCACATTGCAGGAACACTTTGTACTTTGGGTCGTGATGTGAGCGCGCTTAAGAGTGATGCTCTTACTTAACAAAGCATTCTGCTTACTTACTCTGATTATATATGATGTGTAAAATTAATTTTATGGGGCTATATTAAACGAGAATAAACGTCATAATTTAAACTTTGACGTCATTATACTATTAAATTTTAACGTGCGAGTTAAGTTTTATGTTTCTGTTCAGCAAAACTACGCATGTTTTTAAAACACTTGTCCAAATGTTATCGCATCATTTTGAAGATCAAGGTATAACCTCAAGGTTCTATAAATTTGATTATATCAAGTAACTTGTGTATTGTATTTCGGTGACTGACCCAAATATTTTACTAAAAACAAGCGTCAGATGTAGTAACAAGCATTTGTACAACTGTAGGTTTCCAGCAGAGCTGGTGCCAAAGGTGTCTAATATAAATAACGTGTGGTGTGTTTTAAAGAGAGAGAGAAAGTTTCCTTTTCAAGAGTCACCACCTTCTCGTTTTTCAGAATAAATATTACAGTTTAATAGTATCTTACTTATTCATGATCTAAATATCTTATATTATGGTATGTAGAGAAACTAAATATTTTAAACTCTGAGCGGTACTTCGAAAGTCGCGTAAATTCCTGATATATGAAACCAGTGTAGATTTTAATTTGATTGTACTGCTACAAACGTTCGTTATTTTATTAAGATACATTTGATTTAAAGAATAACGAAACTATTTAAATACCTCAAAACCTTCGCTGTTAATATTACTAAGTTTTTTAATGTGATATTATGTAATAGCCGAGAAGACAAAGCAGTCATCAATGGAACCTCAAATTCGAGTTAAAACCACGTTTTTTTTTTTTTCAAAAGTATCTATTGTTAAGCAGCGGAAAACGCACCTGTGTATTCTGTCTGTCTGCTGAGCTACGTTTTTTACTAACAATTGTCATGAGATGCTTAAAATTTCACTAAAATATCCTCTTGATCCACACCAGTCGATGAGAACCTTACATAACAGTGTAATATGCACTATTTAGTTTTTACGGTAAACGCTAGTTGCAGGTACCAACATATCTAAGGGGAGGGGGGGTTGGTTTCCAGAATGATAAAAAATATTTTTTTTTATTAGTTCTGAATAAGAAGGATAAAACTGGTTTTACTGCTTGACATATCTGCTCGTGGAACTTTTTTCATATAATCTTGCATCGGAGGCTGAAATATTGTCAGTGTCCTTCATAAGTAATTTGTAGCCAGTTTTTCTCATGCAGAAGAAAAATTTAAAATTGGATGATTTTGTTTTCTTCATACTTGGCAAGTCTTCATGTAACATCTAGTCTTGTTAGCATGATAAACGGAAGAGTGGCTGTCGCACTGGTTACAAAGATAAATACAAGTTAGTTATTGTAGGTAATTCTAAGAACCCATGAGAGAAAACGTTAAAGAATGTTATATGTCTCCATCCTACATTTACCTTATGTACTGCGGACGGGGCATTTCATCAGGTAGAACGTACGGCTTGTCAGGCTGCCTGATATACAAAATACAGTAATGGTAAATATCATTAGTTTTCATGAACAACTGTTATGATGTAAATTAGATTAATCAGATAAATTGTAACTATTATCGATGTTATTTAATTCATTTAAAGTTCAGATTTTTTAGGGTAGGAATAAATAACATTATTTTAACACTGAATTTTTATTTTATTAAATTTTTTTTTCCGAATTGACTACATTATCATTCTCAGGAACTGGCGAACCAACTTAAATGGACTTGTTCCCAGAGCAGGTCATGTAACCACAGTGCCAACAGGAATAAACTACATTATTAATTATAAGAATGAGTCATCTCGACGAGTTATTTTACTTAGAATCGTTGTACTATTTATCGTTTCATTCATGAGTTTGGATAAAATGTTCGAATGTGTTGTTTGTCCGAATATGTGCATTTGTAACCTTGATGACCTTTGACCTCGTATTTTTAGGGAAGAGCCTGATCTTTTGGCATAACGAGAACTTTATAACGATTATCCTCAGGTTCATATTTACTAGAAAATGTATACTAGCTTTCAGTTGTTAGTTGTATTTTGCTTGATTACGTTTTTGAGGTTTAAATGAGATCGAGAGTTTAAGTTTATAGGGAAAGTACGTACTTACGAAACGGGCCTCTATGCAACCTCTTTGGTTTCAAAAGAGTTAAAACTGGGGATCAGTGTGTGAGACGGCGTGTTTAACATACGAGGGCTGTTCAAAAAATACGCGGACTGACGTCATAAAACAAAATGTACTTTATTTAGAAGTTACAGGTCTGGGACCCCTTCAAAGTACTCTCCTCCCCAACGCACACACTTATCCCAACGGTGGTTCCACTTGTTGAAACAGTCCTGGTACGCTTCTTTTGTAATGTCCTCCAGCTCCTTCGTCGCATTTGCCTTAATCTCGGGAATCGTCTCAAATCTTCTTCCTTTCAAGGGTCTTTTGAGTTTGGGGAACAAGAAAAAATCCCAAGGAGCAAGGTCAGGTGAATAGGGGGGTGGGGAAGAACAGTGATCGAGTGTTTGGCCAAAAACTCACGAGTTCTGAGGCACAAATTTCGCAGCAACGCGGTGCATCTTCAATTTTTTCGGTCAAAATCTCGTAACAAGATCCAACTGATATCCCACACTCTTCAGCAAGCTACCTGACAGTCAGACGTCGATTTGCCCGCACCAGGGTGTTGATTTTGTCGACGTGTGGGTCGTCAGTTGACGTGGAAGGACGTCCAGGACGCTCATCATCTTCAATGGACTGTCGACCATCCTTAAAACGTTCATGCCACTTGAAACATGCCGTACGCTTCATAGCAACATCACCGTAAGCCGTGTTAAGCATAGCAAAAGTTTCAGTCGCAGATTTTCCAAGTTTAACACAAAATTTCACAGCAAGTCGTTGGTCCTTCAGGTCATTGATTGTGAAATCTGCCAAACGAAAAAATCGCACTTCACTTAAAACCGCGTAGCTAATACACAAATGAAGATATCTGCAATCGGGAAATGGCGTCGTAATCAGCTGATCTGTGCAAACCTAGCGACACCAAGTGGATTCCCCTGGAACCAACTGGAGCCGCGCAATTCAAACAGTCCGCGTATTTTTTGAACAGACCTCGTAATTCGTTCCAGACATTCAATCATAAATATGCTTTGTTATTTAAGACACTTATTTTTCTTGCAAATTGCAGAAATGTGTAACCTATAATTTCTTTTGTAGGTACATAGAACTAACAAGCAATGATGTTTTTTTACTGACATCAATGAACAACACACACACACACACACACACACACACACACAATGATCAATGTACAATATATATATATATACTGTTTTTTAAAAATATCTCAATCTTGTTTATGTACTTTTTATTGCAGCAAGTATTTTGCTTTGGACACTTTTATAGCAATTCTACAAATAACCAACTATCCCTACTTTCCATTAAAACTTTAATATTCTTTCTATACAAATAAATAAGAGGGAGTTTTACTAAATGAAAGATTTGAAAAATCTGACTTCGATAAAAAAAACAACTAAAAAAAGTAAATGGTCAGTGACCTAAAGATACACACATCCAGCTAAGTTTTGTAAAATTTGCCCAACCAGAAGGTATCTTGTCCGAGTACAAAGACAGGTAGGTGGTCATGGGCCAACACAACAGTCCAACACAAGTTTTATTGGTAAGTAACAAAACAAGGTTTGACACAAGGAAAAGAATAAATGCATCTTTTTGACGAAAGTTACTAAATTAATAAATTTTACTCTTAAATTATTGCGATTATTTTTTAAAGATAATGATCTGATTTCTAAAATTAGATCTCGGTTAACATAATTGTTGAGTCTGTCTACTGATTCATACAATAACGGTAAACCTTTCTTTCGTATTCAATCCGCCTTTACTGACAGTATAGTTACTTATCTTTTGTGGCAGTGTTAATAGTGAATTAAAATTCTTTGATCACGCTTTGTATAATAACTGACAATAGCATAATATAAAGTTAGGGGTGTACAAGAAAATGAGAATTTCATATCGAATAGCAAAACTAGTCGATTATCTTGTCTGACAGCGCATTAAAAAAATCTTATTTTTTCAAATCTGAGGTAATAATGGTAGTATATTAAAGCTTTTAATTGGAAGTCACGCAAATATAAATACATTTTTATATCATTTTTTAGGTTAATCGTATTAACACAATGGAATTTTTACAAAGATATTTTTTGTACTTTGAGTTGTCTTGGAATTTGTCTTTAATTAATAATGCTTATTATTAGTTACTCTATGATGACCTGGTTAAACAGTGTTAACAACCTGGGATTTTCGATTTTTGTTATCTAGCCCAAGTACTTTTCATGGCTACACTCTGGGTTCAATACTTCATGCTGCTCAACTAGGTTATTTATCATAGAAATTGTTCAAACACGTCGAAAATTTGTCTCAATAAAGAAGTTCTGAAGATGACTGATAAACAGAATTAGTAAGGAAAACGAATTTAAAACATCCCTAAATGTTACACCGTTAGAAAATTCTTAACTGTTAAAAAGTGATAAATTGATTACTCCGGCACTTATGAAAACTTGTTTTGATAAGTAAGGTTCTGTCAGGTGTTTATATATTTTGTGACCTCATATATACACTGTCCTTTTGTAACGTGTTGATGTTATTCTGTCCTTGCAATATGACGGGCGCACTTATAAGATAGACTGCAAGTTGATGTATCATGTGCACATTAGTATACGAACGGTTCCAATTTTGTTTCACGTACATGCTTTGTTTTAAAAAGTATTGTTTGTTTAAATGTCGTGGAATCGTTTCATGGTTACTTTAATTTTCTACATTAAAAGAAAATGAGAACAGAAGTACAAAATTGTGATAACATAAAACATTATTCACGATCATAGTGATTATGCATAATCATGAACTTCCCTTTCAGTGTAGCATAACATTAACGACTGGCCACCATTACTAACTGTAGTAGCATTATCCTGATTGTTGGTCCTTGACTGGACTTCCATATTTACGTAGTCAGTCAACACATGCACGAAGAGCTGACCACCATGTCAATAAGCACAAATTAGGCTTTATAACACATCATGCTACAACATCATTCGATAATGTTGTGTATCATTTTCGCTGGCGTAATCACAGAAGTTTTTCTTTTGTTTTTCTACTGAGGCTTGCAGGTCATGGTTGCTTATAAATGTGTAAAATAAAAATAAACTAATTTCAATTAGAGCAACTAACGTTTACCAAACGTGAACTAAAAACTAGCACAAGACTTTTGTTTTTTAATATGTTAATATTAAGTCGAACAAAAACAAGGACTTTTAACTTTTTTATTCGGTGACGCAATAATGAAAGTTTTTGGTTTTATCGTTGTTATAAACTATAACTCGTCCGTTATCGAATTTATGGTGGCGGGAACAAACAGCACTAGCGACAACGAACACAGTAAACCGTAATTAAGTTATAACAAGGCAAGTGTTTGATAACTACTTACCAAGTAGGCTGGAAAATCCCTATCAGGCGAAAGCTTGAAAATCCATCTGTTGTAAACTTGCCTATGTAAATCAGTATTTTTGTCGTATATTTTTATTTTATCGAATAACTTTACATGACATCACTATTAACAGTTGCGAAATATGTAGTGTATTTGCTTGTTCACCAATGCAGAGCCGGATTAAGAAATTTTCGGAGTCATAGGCACAGATAGTCTATGGGCCCTTAATTTAAAAGCTTTCAGTGTTATATAGTACGTTTCTAATATTTACACTGTTAAAAATGTGTGAATTTTTGAAGCTCTTACTTTTCATTAAATCTAATGTTGTACCTCCTAAAGAAAAGTGATTTTTTTTTTGTAAGTAAATGCAATAACAGAGGTAATTGGTCGTTATTTCCGTCTACCTACATGTTTGCGATCCCACTTATAGAAGAAAGGAAGATTTAACTGTTCTTACTGTTACTATATTAAAATTGTAAATAACTATATCGGTAAAACATAGTAAATCTAGTGAACAAAAAATAAAGTTCTCACTTTTGAGTGGGGAAGACCCAACTGTGTTATTAGAGCTTGTTATGAGAACAACTGCAAATTATGAGCAGTCAAATTAAGGTGCAATAAAAGCTTTACACAGATTTACTAAATATGATGCTAAAATGCGGGTGTGAGCAGAATAGACAGTCCACTGTGTAGCTTGTTAATTACAAACAAAGAAAATAAGAAACTAACTATGCTATTATGAATATTGGCAGGACGAAAAGAAAAACAAAAACCAACCAATCAGTGATGTCGAGAAAACCCACTTGTAGAGAAAAATATAATGTAAAAATGGCTTGTTTGGGTTGAGAAAATATTTTACGTAGAGGAGAGAACAACATTTCGACCTTCTTCAGTCATTGCCAGGTTCACAAAGAAAGAAAGAGGTAACTGACTGGAAGCTGACCACATGTTTGAAAAGGGTTGTGTAACTGAGTGTCGGAATGTAGAGGGCGGTGTTAGATGTTTGAATATATAATTTTATATTATTTATTATATTATTTTTAATATAGGTATAAAGGTGTTCCTTTGTATTGGTTTATTTTGGGTTTAAGTTGTATAAGTAAGGCTTCTTTAATTTTGCGTTTGTTTATGTTTGTTTCATTATTTAGTATTTGAGTGTTTTCTATGGTTATGTTGTGCTTATTTGACTTGCAGTGTTCGAAAACATGTGAAGGTGACTTTTTATGTTCTTTGAATATGGTTTCCATTTTTGTACTTGTTTCTCCAATATAGAAGTCGTGGCAGTTATCACATTGTATTTTATAAATAATGTTCGTGTGGTGTTTGTCAGTGTAGTTTTTACATAGTATAGACCTCAGTTTTGTGCCTGGTTTTTGAATAAATTTGGTATTAACTGGAATGTCATATTTTGTTACTAATTTTTGCCAAATGTTGGTTACTTGTCTGCTGATCTCAGGAATATATGGTATGCAGCAGTATATGGTTTTGTGATTTTTTGATTCCTGAGATATATTTACTTTTGTTGGTTGATTTTGCTTTCTGTCTAGGCGTATAATATTTTCTACGGTTTGTGCAGGAAACTTATTGATGTTGATGAAGTATTGTTTTATTTTGTCTAATTCATCGTTAATTTTATCTGGTGAGCATAGTTTTATGGCTGTGTTTATTTGGTTTCTTAGTATGTTGAGTTTTTGTTTTGTTTCATGTGCTGAGTCCCAAGGAATGTATAGTCCAGTATGGGTGATTTTTCGGTGGATTTCTGTTTTGAATTGTGTGTCGGTTCTTGTAATTTTGAGGTTAAGAAATGATATTTGATTGCTTTCTTCCTGTTCACATGTGAAGTTAATGTTGGGATGTATAGAGTTAATGTGATTGAAAAAATTAAGTATGTGTTCTGTAGATTTGAATCCCGCAACCGTGTCATCTACATATCTGTACCAGTATAGTGGTGGATGTAATGCTGTGTTGATTGCTTGTGTTTCAACTTGTGTCATAAAAATATTGGCTAAAACTGGTGATACTGGGTTGCCCATGCTTAGGCCATTTGTTTGTATATAGTTTTGGTTGTTGAACATGAAGTTTGTCTTTATCGTGGTGAATTCTATGAGGGTTGCTGATTAGTTACTGGGAATGTTTATAGATGGGTTAGGGTCTCGGATATAGAGTTCTACCCCTCGGTGTGGATTCCTGTACGTGGTGAGGGGACCTCCCAGGGAAGGTTCTGTTCTAGCTGATTACCTTCTCTGGGATCTAAACATCCACCCACGTGTTTGCCGTGCGTGGCGACCCGTAAAGGGGAGGAGAGGATCCTGGTGGTTGAGGTGTCCAACCCTAACACACCACTTTGGCCTCGAATTCCTGTAGACGGGCGGCCTTTGGGTGGCCTCCCTTGGGTCAATCGGCTGGTCCACTTGGGCTAGAGTCAACCAAGTACCAGTGTTGGAAGTTCTCAACGGGTGTTGTGGACATTGTGCCTGATGCTGGTGTTTGGGTATAGTGCTCACGAAACCCTGGCGTTGCTGCATTGTCCTTGCGTGACTTTGTAGTGCGTCTCCTTGTAGGGCTCCATGGTGGGTGGGGTCAGTGGGTACCGAAATTTTTTCTTTTTCATATGGATCCTCTAAAAAAATTTAAATAAAATTTGTAAAAAAAACGGTCAATGGGTAAGCGACCACGTCTTGAATACTCAGAACAGCAATCTTCAACATCAGTAACACACGTACCTCATTTTCTTATATTACATTCTCTTTCGGAAAAACCTTTAGGGCAAATGTCCCCTTTTTTTTATTCAAAAGGGACTAGAGGGACTTGCTGGCTCTCCAAAGTCAGTAAAGAAACTTCGATCTGGTGACATATTGGTTGAAACATCCACATCCCAACACAGTGAACTCGTCTTGAATTCAAAGGCAATTGGGGATATACCTATTGAGGTTACACCCCATGCTACCTTGAATTCTTCACGAGGAGTTATCGTTGAAAGGGATTTGAAGAACGTTCCCGAGTCAGAGATTCTCGCTGGTCTCTCCACTCAAGGAGTTTCTGCAGTGAGGCGCATCTCCACTCGCAAAGATGGAGTTACACTGCCAACAAATGCCCTCGTTTTAACATTTACTTCACCACGTGCACCTGCCACCATCAAGGCAGGTTATCTCATTTGCAGGGTTCGGCCATACATACCAAACCCTCTTCGATGTTTCCAATGTCAGAGATTCGGCCACTCAAAGACATCTTGTCGTGGTTCCCTGACATGTGCTCGTTGTGGAGGCAAGGACCACGATGCCTATGACTGTGACATGAACCCACGTTGCGTAAACTGCAATGGTTCTCACCCCTCTTACATTCATTCTTGCCCAAAATGGTTGGAGGAAAAAGAGGTACAGCGTTTGAAAACGACACATAACATTAGTTATCCTGAGGCTCGGAAATTGCTGTCCACAACTCCATCTCGGACATATGCTGCTGCACTTCATTCCACAACTACAGTGGGAGTGCAAACAGATCTCTCTGTGCCTCCAAGAGAATCGTTTTCAAAACAAATGAAAAGCCTTTTGACCTCCGTGGTTAAAAAGGTTGATGAATCGACTTCCACACCCATCTCTGTTCCTCCCATACCTTCCAACAAACCTCAAGATCCACGTCCTTCAGTTTCAAATACAGGCATTTCTTCTGATACATCTTTTTCTCCCACCACAAGAGACAAAACAATTATTCGTTCGCGTCCTCATTCACTGGATTCCCCTTCCAATAACAAAAACCTGCCCACCCGACCCAGAGCAGGATCCATGGAGGTTGATAGACCTCCTCCGACTAAAGACAGTAAAGAAAAAAGACGTGGTCGTAAACCGAAGGGTTCTCCAGCCACTTCATCTACCCGTTCTTAAAAATGGCCACCTTGATACAATGGAACTGTCGAGGTTTACGTTCTAATCTGGATGATATCAAAACGCTGATTGCTTCCTACCATCCTGTTTGTCTTTCTTTACAAGAAACACTTCTCAAAACTGCTGACACTGTCTCCATTTGGCAGTTTTCTCTGTACAGAAATGACAGGTTGTGTGATGGTCGAGTACATGGAGGGGTGGAACTGTTGGTTGATCAACACGTGCCCACCCTGTCTTTGTCACTCAACACACCCTTGGGTCCCTTGGGTCATACCATCACTGTTTGTTCTCTGTACCTGTCCCCTGGAGAGACATATGGTCAATCAGATCTTTATGCTCTCGTTGAACAATTGCCATCTCCATTTCTAATCCTAGGGGATTTTAATGGACATCATCCTCTCTGGGGAAGTGCTATTATTGATGGGAGGGGCCGATCTGTAGAGCGGATGCTCTCTGATCACAATCTTTCTCTTTTCAATACTGGTTCTTCCACTTACTTTCATGCACCTAGTCAGTCCTTTACCGCTATTGATCTCTCAGTTTGCTCCCCTTCATTATTCTCCCATTTTTCATGGAGGGTTGACAGTAATCCACTAGACAGTGATCATTTTCCGATCCTTTTGAAAGAGACTGGCTGTGGTCGATGCCACCCTACCCGCGTGCCCCGGTGGAAGCTGGATCAGGCAGACTGGTCCACTTTCACTGCTCTCGCAGAACTTGATCCTGCCATCGTAAATCAGCCATCAATAGACGACTGTGTAGCAGCGGTAACTGACTGTATTACACATGCAGCTGCTCAGTATATTCCTAAAACCTCGACACGTTTTCCACGATATCCTCGTCCGTGGTGGAATCCTGCTTGCCACTTAGCACGGAAGGCTCAAAAGCGGACCTGGGATACTTTTCGTAGATATCCCACACTTTCAAACCGGGTTGCTTTCCAACGGGCCCGTGCACATGCTGGGAGGGTAATACGTCAAAGCCAGAAGGAATCTTGGATTAAGTTCACAACAAGCATATCTTCTACCACCAGTTCCAAGATCATATGGGACAGGATTCGAAAGGTTAATGGGCACTACAATTCTGTCCCCCTCTCGATCTTACTCTCTGATGGTCAGGAGGTGACTGATGTTCGGAACATCGCTAACACTCTAGGTGAAAGCTTTTGCCGGGTATTTAGCACTTCTGCTTGTTCCTCCACCTTCCTGGCCATCAAGACTCGGGCAGAGCGATCACCTCTTTCCTTTCGAACTGACTGTTTCTTTGACTATAATTGTCCCTTTACCCTGGTGGAACTAAAAATGGCCCTTCATCGGTCTGCCAGTACGTCTGTTGGACCTGATGATATTCATTATGACATGTTGCACCATCTATCTCCTGCTTCTCTTGGTGTCCTTCTTATTGTTTTCAACCGGATCTGGCAGGAGAATGTTTTTCCTGATGCCTGGCGCCAGGCTATTATTTTACCTTTCTCTAAGCCAGGGAAAGATCCCAAGATTCCTTCAAACTACCGTCCAATTGCTTTGACGAGCTGTCTCTGTAAGACATTAGAAAGGATGGTTAATGCTCGTCTTGTTTGGTTCCTTGAATCAAACAACCTCCTCTCGCCCACCCAGTGTGGCTTCCGTGGACAGCACTCCACCACAGACCACCTAATTCGTCTTGAAACATCTATCAGAGAAGCCTTTCTCAACCGCCAACATCTTGTATCAATATTCTTTGACATAGAGAAGGTTTACGACACATGGAGGTATGGCGTTTTGCGAGACCTCCATACATATGGGTCACGTGGCCATCTACCCATGTTTATTAAAAAAATTTTAATGGATAGGAGATTCCAAGTTCGTGTGGGTTCGACACTTTCCCGTTCTTTTGTACGGCTGTGTATTGAGTGTTACATTCTTCAGTACAAAGATAAATGCCATCACTGAACAACTCCCTCTCACTGTTGCGAATGGGCTGTATGTCGATGACTTTCACATCTCATGTCAGTCGTCAAACATGAGATATATTGAGCGTCAACTACAAACCGCCCTCAATTGTGTACGGAAGTGGACTCTGGCGAACGGCTTTAATTTCTCTCTCTCCCAAAACTGTATGCATGCACTTTTGCCGTCGACGGGGTATTCACCTTGATCCTGAACTTCATATCGGTGAAGTTTTGCTGCCAGTGGTCCCGGAGACCAAGTTCTTGGGGCTTATCTTTGATCGTAAACTGATCTTTATACCACACTTAAAGCAGCTTCGGGTCAAATGCACAAGAGCACTGAACATCCTCCGTGTTCTCTCTTCTACCAGTTGGGGGCAGATCGCTGTTCAATGTTAAAGGTATATCGTGCTCTTATTAGATCGAAACTCGATTATGGATCAATGGTCTATGGCTCTGCCAGACCCTCGGCCTTAAAGATGCTGGACCCCATTCATCACCAAGGACTTCGACTCTGCACTGGGGCTTTCCGTACCTCTCCAGTTCAAAGTATATACATTGAATCTCATGAACCTTCTCTACACCTTCGCCGTTTGCATCTTTACAATATACTTCGAAACTCCATTCCTTACCAAAGCATCCCACCTGGAAATGTGTTTTCCTTCCTCGGTGGGCAGTACTTTTTCAGAACAGACGATCTGTCATTGCTCCGTTTGGCCTTCGCATCCGGGTGCAATTGGATGAATTGGGTCTGTCCTTGGATAACATTGCAGATTCCACAGGTTGGCCCATCCCACCATGGCTTATTACAGCCCCCAAATGTGACCTTTCTTTCAGTCACCTAAAAAAGCCAGATACTCCAGATTGGAAGTACCGTCTTTTATTCAATGAATATCTTTCAAACAATCATTCAGTTCCCATTTATACAGATGGTTCCAAATCAGGTAATTCAGTGGGCTCTGCTATGGTTTGCTATGGGTCAGTAGTTGCGCGCAGAATCCCTTCTACAGCTTCTGTGTTCACTGCTGAACTGTATGCCATATCTCTTGCCCTGGATCATATTGCAGCTGAGCAGTACTCCAACTGCATTATTTATACTGATTCGCTTAGTTCTATACTTGCCTTGGAATCGCTACACGTTAGCTCACATCCTATTCTCGCTGATATTCGAAACCGACTGGCCCATTTCTCATTAGCAGCTACTTCAATCCAGTTTTTTCTGGATACCAGGCCATGTTGGTATTCGCGGGAACGAGCTTGCAGACATGGCAGATAAATATGTCTGTTTCAGCACCATCACTCCTATGCCTATTCCGTACATGGACTATGGTGTTGTCTTGAAGGCTCGGCTCCGTGCCAGCTGGCAGTCCACTTGGAGTGAGCAACGTGACAACAAACTTTTTCAAATCAAACCCAAAATTGAACTTTGGCCATCTAGCTTCCGTAAAGTTCGGAAGGAGGATGTTGTTCTCACTAGGCTACGCATTGGTCACAGTTTTTTAACTCATCATTTTCTTTTATCTGGAACTGATGCACCAATGTGTAGTTTGTGTAACACTCAAATCACTATCAGCCACGTTTTACTTTCTTGCCATCGTTACAATTCTCAACGACGGCAATATTTTAAACATATTTTTCCCAGGGTCAGTCTGTAACATTGGACAGAGTTATTGGTGATGGTGACTCTGTCCACCTTGATAATGTTTTTTTATTTTTTAATGGCCATTAATCTTTTTAATCTCATTTAAGTGTTGCATATTTATTCATTACACCTTTTTAATTGTGGTTCCTTTTTTACAGTTTTAATCTCTCTCCTTCAATTTGACATTGGACAATGGCCAGAACATTAAATAACTCGACACCAGGACTGGAAAGGCCAACTTCAGGTGACTAACGCTACTGTTTGAACTACTCGTTAGTCGTCCTGGCGAGTTGTTATTATACTTTTGCTGCATATCATTTCACACTTTTACTACTTAACTTTTTAGTACTGGCTATATTGACTCATAACCAGGACTGGAAAGACCAACTTCAGGTGACTGACGGTGGATTTTATACTTACCTGTTAGTCTTCCTGACGGGTTATGATCATTACCTTTTTGTTAGAGTAAATACCTTACAACTTCTTATACTCTGCCTTCTATCTTAACATTGTAGACTAGGTGTCAACATTGGTTTTGTACTTTTTTGTTTTACCTTCATTTCCATTTATGTCTATTACTACATTTATTTATTTTTTTTATTTTTTTTTTACATTTTTACCAAATGTCTGGCGCAGATAGCCTCGCTGCTTTGTGCCATAAAACACTAAATCAATCAATCAATAGAGTTCTAAGGCTATCTTGCAGGCTTCAGTGGTTGGAACTTCTATAAAGAGGGATATAACATCGAAACTGGCCATTAAAGCTTTTTGATTAAGTTGATTTAGATTAGACTTGAAATTAAAAGAGTCTTTGATGAATGAGCTGGCTGATGTTACATATTTGGAGAATGCCCATGCTATGTATTTACCAAGATTGTAATTAAACGATTCATATGTGGACATTATTGGTCGTAATGGACAATCTGGTTTATGAGATTTGGGGATGCCGTATATTTGTGGTGTGCGTGAGTCGGTTTTACGTAGGTAGGAATAAAGTGTTTGTGAAATTGTGTTGGCTTTTTGCATTTTTAGTAGTATTTTGTTTAGTTGCATTTCGTGTCTTTGTTAGATTTGTGTGTATTGGTTTAAATTTGTTCTTATCTTATAGGATGTTCTTCATCAAACAAATAGAACAAGTAGAATATTTTGTAGTCTGTTACCGGTGAGATCCTGTAGTGAGTAGTAATATCTTTGTTAAATGTAGACATGCTTCTGGTGTTGACCGTATGTTATACTAAATATGTTTACCATATGAAGTTTAAGGAAGTTAAAATCATTGTAAGGGAAAGGTGTGTGTGTTCGGAACTTGTATATGGTGTACATCTCCTCTTGCTAGGAGGGTGACATTGTGGTATATAGTATATCACCTTACTAGGAGGGTGACATGTAGTGCACACTTCTTTTTGCTGGGATAGTGATATTGTGACCTGTAGCGCACAGTTTTGTTTGCTAGGATGGTGATACTATTGCAATTGAAGTGCTAAAGCAAGCGCACTGTAATTAGTAGCAGAAGGTTCATTGCCTTTCCAGTGAGCTTACAAATGCGGTATTTCAGCTTAGATTAGGATTAAATGTGTTTGAAAAAATTCGTTTCAGTTGCGTACCTCGTGTGTTTGTAATAACCTTTCTTTTAAATTCTGTAAATGTATACAGAATCTACTGTTTGAGGGGAAACTTATTGTTATAATTGGATTAAAAAAACAGGAACTGCTTTGTTCACACTTATGAAAAAGTAGGTTGGATTATTGTTTTGTTCCTTTTATCCCAGGCGTTTAGTCCGCGTCACTCTAGCCGGTAGCTGATTAATGATGTTGGCTTTTGTGTTGATTCTATATAGATGCATATAAGAAGTGGAGCCAACTTTCTCGTGTAATTAGGAAGTATATCTGTTTTAAAGTCCTTGGAAGGAAAACCCGAAGGCTATTTGGTTTAATAGGTGTGCATTTCAGGTATTAAAGATATTTTGTGAACACTCATAAAAACGTTCCTAAATTTTAATAGTATATTTTTGCATACTGTTGGACATGTTAACTAAATTTCATTGCGCGCGGTGGATGAATAACCTGCTCGAGCTGATCTGAAGAGAATCCGACTCTTCCAGGTCGCGCACAATGACAAAATACCTATTCAAACAAACAGCTGCTTGTGATTTATGGAAAACGTTTCAGTGAAATACAATGATGCTACACAATTTCAATTTGACATATGAGCTTCTGGTTAAAGAAAATTGAAGGTTTTTTGGTTGTTTTTTTAATGGATTGCACCTAGCAGTTCAAAATGGAATGTTATTTCCCTCTTCGTTCTTTTCCTTTTGGTATTTTGGATGCTGTTTGTAAACGACTAAACCAAACTAATGGTCTCAAAGGTGAATAACACCGAAACTGGTTACAAAACGTCTTCAGTGTAGATAATTACTTGATTTAAAGGATATATAAATTGTTTTTTTCTTGTTAGCACAGATGATGTTAGGTTTAATTGCTTTTAATAGTCTTAATAAATTAAATGTGTGGGCGAAAATTACTTTAGATACAGAACTAACTAGCATTGCATGTTTTACTCGGTCGTTAATGATTGTAGCCAACAGTTAGGGTATTTTGCCATTCTTAAACTAGCTATCAGGGCACCGTGATCACTGTCATTTTCGGAGTCAAACTCCTAACCTTCTGGACCCTGCTAATTATCAGAGACGGGAGGCATACACTTACAACTTGCTTCAAATTAAAAAAAGAAAAAGTAATTTTAACTTAATGTTTTGAAGTATGCAATCCACACAAAAGCACGCATTAATAAATAAACGAATTACTTTTATGGGGTTCGCTTCCAAGTGCTTGAAACTGGGTTTTGATATCCGAGGAGGGCACAGCACGGGTATGATGCCTTGTGTGCTTCTTGTTTTTAAGATGTCTTCTGCAGAAAAGAAAAACAACAAAGTTACGAAACCTTTTATTTTCAAGACGTAATTTTGTCAGCAAGAGTAATGCTTTATGCAAACGTAGAGATGATCATCACACCTTCTAAAGGTTACGCCATTTGACAAGACCTATCGTTTATTATAATGATGTATGTTACTTTTTGTGTCTGTAAAAATAACTTTATGAGGAAAGTCTTCATCTATAAAGCAATTTCTTAGGCTCGTATTATGAGCAAATGTTCTGCAACCCATATTGGTTATTCCAGTATTTATATGACCCTCTTATCAGATAGTAATCATTCTCATTACGGATCAGGCAAATACGCTGTTGTGTTAATATAAATACGTTTCCAGTTTTGAAATATTTTATTGTAATGATGTTTTATGCAGGTATATATAATACAGCCACTTTTGAATAAATTTTTCTTTTTCTAATGGGGCAGAAAAAATGTTTAACCTCCAAGGAATATGGTACGAAACCAGGAATATAGATATTGCAAGGTGAAATTCTGAACTTGTCTCTAATTGGACAGTTTAAATCTAATATTTTCATTTTATAAATCCATTGTGGTAGTTATTATCGAATAAACCCTAAAATTTGACATAGAACAAAAACATTTTTGACTGGTCTCTTTAAATTTCCATCTTTCGAAAAATCGAGCGCAAATTTCACATGTGTAACTTTTCAGCATTGTTGTTACATTACAAATAACATTTGTCACTTTTTGTTTTAATTTAGGGGCAAATTTGCCACTGTTCGTCGCTGCAAGCACAAAGAAACTGGTGTTGAGTATGCTGCAAAATGTATTCGAACACGACGTCGTGCGGCAGATGTTCGTCATGAGATAATGCACGAAATGTTTGTATTAAAACTTAGTGAAAGTTGCCAGCATATTATTAACCTTCATGAAGTCTACGAGACATCATCTGAAGTTATTCTGGTTTTGGAAATGTAAGTATTCACAGTGACCTCAAGGCATCAGAAATATCAAGAATATCTGTCTTCTAAATGCGTGTTTTAATGACACAAATCAGTAGTTTTTACAAAATAATTTATAGCAACTACATTTAAGTGTTGTTCTTAAAATAATTCAATATTTGTTATTTCTCAGGGCGGCAGGTGGCGAGTTACAACGTGTTCTGGACGACCAAGAAGTGATAGCCGAAACAGAGGCATCTCGTTTGATGCAGCAAATCCTAGAAGGAGTGGCTTTTTTACATCAGCGTTGTATTGCTCACTTAGACATCAAGGCATGCCAAACCTATTACACTTTCATGACTCTAGCTAGAATATATTTCTACACACAAAAAAGAGTTATGTAGAATTATTTGGAAGTTATGCAAAAGTGACCTAACCCACAAAATCCTTAAAACGGTTATTCATATTTTTTGGACCATAGAAATGCTAGTTTTTCTTATGAAAAAGAAAACGAACCGAGTCATCTTAGATTGCTGCTGTAGATTGGGAAATACCAACCCACGCCTGTGCTGTCGAGGATTTCAGTTATGCAGAAATGACCTGTGTGGGTTAGATACTTTTTATAGAACGTTTTGAAAGTGATAAAAATATGTTGTTGGATGTTCTATAACAACATGCGTAGGTAAACATACATTTCTTATCTCAGTTATTTACTTTTCTTCAAAATGATGCTATGTGACACCAAAGTGCACATAGCCAAATATTACATTACTCTTTCTAACCAAAGGTAAGGTCATAAACAGCTATGACAAAACGCAAAATAGTTTTACCCTCTGCACAATAAATAGCACTTTAGAATGCTGATGCTTAACATTTGTTGTCATACATTCATAAAGTAAAGAGTACGAGTTGAAATGTCACTGCACTCGTGTAGTAACCTTCAACTTTAGGTCATCATTGATAATGTGGCCAATTTTGATGGAGAGCTGGATTTCTTTATTGAGAAGTACTAACCTTTCTCCCATTACTTTGCAGTGATACAACAACAATCGCTAATAACTAGAATGAAAATACTCGTTTCGGCGATTGCTTTTTGCATACATCTCTAAAAAATATATATTAATCTTGACTTTTTAATTATTAGGTTTCTTGACAACTGATAACTTTTTAAAAATAGCAGTAATAGGAAATTATGTTAAGAAATAACGAATAGTTTGCTGTCATTATATTATAGCACGTAAAAGTGATTTCTATTGATTAAAATCAAAATGCATATCCATTATTCATTACTGATTTTTTAAAAAAAATGAGTTTTTGGTTATTTACTAAGTTTTCTGATTTATAGGTTAGACCACTTTTGCATAACAACTTTCATTTAAAGTTTTTCATCTCTTGACAGCTTTGTATTAGCTGTTTCGCAAGTTGTAAAATATCAGCATAAATGTTTTATTAAGTCTCAATTATTTTTTCGCTTACAGTATTACAATAGAGTATTGAGCTAAGGTATATGAGTTTGTTGTTTTTGAAACTACTTAGGTGTCGTCTTGGTATGTTCGAAAGAAAATGTACCTCGGACAGTTACCTATTAATGTTGGTTTGAATTTTTTTTTTTTTTTTTTTTACGACAACGTATTCATCATATAAGAGAAATGTTATTTTACTGAATATTTGTTTTTCTGCTGTTTCTTCCATACACTTTTCAGTCAACCACCATTTCTTCATTCATCGGAGGACTTGCTGGAAATTGGTAGAATGACACCTTTATATGTTTCAGTTGTTTTTTAGGCTATTTTAGGGATTTTATTTTATGGGATCAAAGGTCAAACAGTTCCAAAAAACGTATATTTTGGGTTCTTCTGCGGTCATATTTACAGCAGTAAAGATTAAAATTGGCACAAATATAAGTTTTCATGATTCATTGGCACACAAAAGAAATGGATTTGATAATTTTGAGTATTTTTGAAAAAATGAGTTCTTAACAAACAAAATTTTTGGGATTTTGGTCAATTACTTGGCCGTATTTTGACTAATTTAGATGGGTTTTGATATAAATATACTTTTCTACAGGCCCCAAATGTTGCCAACAAATATAGTAGATTTGCTTATTTTTAATTATTATAACGGGATCAAAATGTCGAATGAGAACATAGTTGTTTTTTTTCTTTTTTGTTTACAATTACTCTTCCCATATATCGGCCAAGGTACATAAGATTTGGTACAAATATACTTTTTTCACGAATCTCCTACATATATGAAAACTTTGGATATACCCACTTTTTATTATAAGGGGCTTAAAAGGTTATGTAAGCCCATTATTTTAAGAGTTTTCTTCGATTGGCCAAGCGTGTTAAGGCGTGCGACTCGTAATCCACTGTTAGCTTTGTTAAAATCTTGTCTAACTAGCTGGTTTACGGTTTTCTTTCCGAAACCGTAATATTGGTAGAAATTAATGGCCTTCTTGTATCATTTTAGTATAAATCTTCGCTTGATAACAAGACGACCTTAGCTCTATTAACAAATACAATGGTTGAATTCGAAACAAATTCTATCATTTCAATAATATTTAAAATAATCTATCGGTGTTTTTGATTTAATGAAAACTTAAAAGATGGCCCAAACGAAAAATGTAAACAATAAGTAAATAAAATAGCAACTTAAACAAAAATGTTTAATAACTGGTTTCTGTAAGGAACACGTTTTTAATACCGTACCCATTGTTTTTGGTTTTTTAATAAAAATTAATCGCTTGATCATATTGTCCCCAAACAGTTTTAGGGCTTCGGTACTCGTGGTGGGTTGAACAGCAAACAAAATAATCATACTGTACTGTAGACGCATGGTACAAGGGTGTATTAATAATTCACTACAGTTGAGGTGTAACAGAACAAAAAAAAAAGTATATACAGTACGGAGTTGCAGTTGTTACATATTATAGTTTATTTAGAACGAGTCTCCGATTTGTCACGTATATTAACGTATTACTATTTCAAATAATCGGAAATTTGAATTTAGAAGTTAATAAAATGTTTATGTATCATATATATGTTTGCCAACAAAATTAGTATACGAAATTTCCTTTCTCACAAAATATATTTTAATATACAAATAAGAAAACAATACAATTTGTAATAACGTTTATTACTAATAGTTATTACAAATGAGGGTTTATATATCAGAGTTTTACAAACTTATAAACAATTCCGAGTTTTATATCCGGTCTAGAATTTAATATTTTATCGTGCGTCCAGGTTCATGACGAGCAAATTAATTTTGAGTTGATATTGTTACACACCTCGCTAAAGCTATCTACAATACTTCGTTTGGCGTCACACCGATTACAAGTTAACTTCTAACCAAGATAGTTATTTAATGTCCACGTATAAATAATAGCGTCAGAAGTAACTGAATGGTTTGTAATGTAAGAAATTTATAAATGTCCCTGGTCCAATTCTGTTTTTCCGATTAATAGGCGTTAATCACAATTCTAGCTTCCGAAGCTTATAGCGTACTCATTGTAGCTGATTAATAATACTATTTGTCTCTCGGGGTGTCGGTCTTTATATCAAATAACTTGAGCTTCTAGAATTACCATAATGATCTAGCGCGTTTTCGTAAACAAATATTGTTTTTCACTTTCAAGAATTCTCAAGTTGCGTAATACACAGTCAAGAATGTACGTCACATGTAAGAAAAGAAACAACACAGAAACAAAGTAAGTCTTAAAATAAACGTATAACGGTCAGTCCGCTATACCATTTGCTTCATCAAACGGTGTGCATTAGTTCATTTTAAGGAACTGGATTGTTTACATATTTGTTTCACATCTGGTGTCTAACGAGGCTAATGGAAAACAAATTGAATCATGTCTATGAAAAATGTTGGATGTACACATAGCAAATTGACAAAAATACTTAATGTTTATTTCATTTTATATTCGGGCAGCTCGAGTTTGCCATAGCAACATCCCAGAACGAATGGATGATATTCTATCATGTTTGCAATATCAGTGTTTGTGTGTGTGTGTGTGCGTGTTCAATTATCTCTGAAAAAGTTTTATTAATAATCAAAAACGCTCCCACTCCTGCGTTACCTGTCATTATTTTAGCCTAGAGCAGCGGTCACCAAACTACGGCCCGCGGGCTGGATACGGCTCTCGAGGTCATTTTGTCCGACCCGCCAGCATCTCGCCGCTTGGGAATAAAAAGTGACATTTCATCAAATGTCCGACTGTCATAACAAAATAAATCACACCGATGTTCGCTTTAAGCTGGCAAACACAAGACGTTATGATAAAAAGAAACAAGGCTGTCACGCGCATTTTTAACCAATTGGAAAATTCTTCTTTCGTCCTTGCTGCCCGTTTATTCACATCGAGGCACGTATGTATGAAAGCATTAGGATTTCGAAAACAAGTACAGGCTTAACCCTCGTCCTATCGATTCGTCTTGTAAATTCAGCGGCCTAGGGTTACCGCTTTAGCAAGCTCATTTCTCTTAGTAGTCGAGTTATGCGCTTTTTGTAACTCGTTCTTAGGTAAGTGTCGTGGCAAACGTATGTTTCAATATATTTTGTTTGTGCGTTCTTGGACCAGTACAATACTTTCTCACAGCGTTCTGTGTTTTTCATTTTCAGATCCTGTTTTATTTCACCCATCGTTATGGCTGCTTTTAAAAGAAGAAAAGTGGACTCTGAGTGTCGTGCTTTCAACGAAGAATGGGGAGAAAAGTACTTTGTGGAAACAAAAAACCAGAAAGCTACTTGTGTGATATGCACCGAAAGTGTTGCCGTTTTGAAAGAGTACAATCTTCGACTCACTATGAAACAAAACATCTATCGACATGGGCCTGGCATGGGCTAGTGCGTTAAGGCGTGCGCTTCGTAATCTGAGGGTCGCGGGTTCGCGTCCGAGTCGCGACAAACATGCTCGCCCTCCCAGCCGTGGGGGCGTTATAATGTTACGATCAATCCCACTTTTCGTTGGTAAAAGAGTAGCCCAAGAGTTGGCGGTGGGTGGTGATGACTAGCTGCCTTCCCTCTAGTCTTACACTGCTAAATTAGGGACGGCTAGCACAGATAGCCCTCGAGTAGCTTTGTGCGAAATTCCAAAACAAACAAACAAAATCTGTCGACATATTTGAAATTTTCGGGAAAGTTCCGTTCTGAGAAATTTGAATCCATGAAACGTGTTTTTGAATCTCGAAAGAATCTCTTCACGAGAAAGTTTGCTGAAAATGTAACTTGTACGAGTGACATTTAAAATAGTGCATAGGATGCCAGAGCGAGGAAAACCTTTTACTGACGGCAACTTCATCAAAGAGTGTATGATGGAAGCAGCAAATGAGCTGTGTCCTGAAAAAGCCAATTTCTTTGAAAGTATCGGCCTTTCAGCAACTTCAGTTGTACGGAGAGCAGAAGAACTTGGAGAGAACATCGCATTACAGATACGCCAAAAAGTTAGAAACTTTCTACGGTATTCTCTGGCACTGGATGAGTCTACTGATCTCTCGAGTACGTCACAACTTCTCGTGTTCATTCGTGGAGTTAATTTGGACTTTCAGATCATGAAAGAGTTGGCATCAGTTTGCAGCATGCAAGGAAGAACAACTGGAGAAGACATTTTCATGGAAGTGCATAAAAATTTGCAAGACTATAACCTTCAGTGGAATCAGCTTAGAGGTGTAACAGTTGACAGAGGAAAAAACATGGCTGGAGTAAAAAAGGGTCTGGTGGGGCTGATCAGGAAACAGTTGGAAGATCTTCAACTCCCAAGCGCTCTGTTCGTACACTCCATCATACATGGAAAAGACTTAGATATTTCTTGCGTACTGAAACCAGTCATTTCTGCAGTGAAATTCATTCGGGGTCATGCACTTAATCATCGCCAGTTCAAGGCGTTTCTTAAAGAAATTGATTCGGATTTCTGTGACTTGCCTTATCACACTAGGTGAGGTGGCTCAGCTGCGATAAAGTCTTGTCTCGTTTTTATAAGCTGAGAAGAAAAATAGATATGTTTCTTACAGAGAAATATAGAGCCGATCCACTTCTGTCGGATCTAACCTGGTTGTCAAAGTTGTCATTTTTGGTTAACATCACATCCCACATGAATTAATTGAACTTGAAACTTCAGGGGAAGAATAACCTTGTCTGTGATCTCTATAGAATCATTAAAGGATTTTGGAGAAATCTGTCATTGTTTGAAGCACGTTTGGAAGGAGGAAACCTCTCTCATTTTCAGTGTTTCAATGAGTTTCATGCTGGAATCACAGAAGATGTCAACCTGGAGTTTCAGGAAAAGATTATTGGTGATTTAAATGAGCATTTTTAGAGAGATTTTTGGATCTCAACAAAATCGAAAGTGACATTCTCCGTTTTCAGAATCCTTTTGATTGTGTCATTGATGACGTGCCAGTGGAACTTCAGCTGGAAGTCATCGATTTGCAAGGAAATGACTTGTTGAAAGCAAAACACAGAGAGGGCAACTTATTGAATTTTACAGCTGCATACCTGAAGATGATTTTTCAAAGCTGAAGCAGTTCGCATCTGGTATGGCATCAGTGTTCGGAACAACTTATGTCTGTGAACAAGCATTTTAAAAAATGAAGTATGTGAAGTCGGTACATCAATCAAGGTTCACTCATGAACACTTGAAAGCAATACTAATGATTGGATGCAGCAATTCAAAACCGAACATTGAAGATATTTTGAAAGCCAAACGCCAATTTCATAAATCTCGCTAACTTTTTGCAGCTTAGTGAAATTCAGATATGTACTCACTATGTGCGATGTGACAATTGTTTTTGCTAATGTCACCTTTGATAACCTTTTGGTAAATAAGAATGTTGGTTGTATTTCTGTTTGTTTTCTTATTATATGTGTGTATTGCATTCTACTCCCACATGGCTAATGTAGCATCCTGAACTTAGTGTTAAGTCTTTTACAGAGAGCTTACGTTCTAGCTTATGAGTATTGAACATAATGATCATGTGGCTCGCGCTTCTCATTCCCCAACTAATCTGGCCCCATGTGAAAAAGTTTGGTGACCCCTGGCCTAGTATGGCTGGTTCGTATGAGAGTAAGAAGTGTAAATGCTTATGAGGCTCTAGCAGTATTGTATAAGTATTAGGAACCTTGGCGCGTACTGACTTGCCTTAAGAAGGTCACTTTATACGTTTACGTTACGTGGTACAGACTGCACCAACAAGTACGACGGAAGTTTTCAGATTTGCTTTCTCCCTCCCCCCTATTTTTTTTTTTTTTTTCAGAACCATATACACACACAGTCAATGAAGACCTAGTTTCTTTTTCAGTCATGAAACGTATTAAGAGGATCACGTGGCACGTTTCCCTATTCTGGAATGCGAACTTAAGGGTGAGGACCTACGGGTTCAATGAAAATTGACGTCAAGCGGGCCTCTTGCCATACACGTTATTGTTGTTGTTTTTTCACACACTGAAACAGTTCGAGACTTCAGATTACTATAATATTTTATTAATATTTTGCAGTGTTACGGTTAATTCTTGAACACAAACAATATTATACGTTATGTATTCATGATATTACAAAAACACATAGGTTCGAGTAGTCTTGATAGAAATGAATAACCCGAGCGCTTTCGAAAGGTGAACGTTTGTTCACCTTCGGGGGCCAATACGTTGTGTATTATATTCCAAAATTTTGAACAGAGGGATTCAGCATAGCTATATGATTAACGCATCTCTATCTGTGTGTTTTTCTATCTGTTTCAGTATAAATGTATAAAGTTTTTAGCCAGTTACGTGACGTTAAATAGCATTACTTCCAGTCATTTCGAATAATTCATGTATTTGCGCTCCTTTTGTTTACTATAATGTTGTATATGTCTGTTTACAGCCACAAAACCTACTTCTAACACAAGCCTTTCCACAGTGTGATGTAAAATTGTGTGACTTTGGAATTTCTCGATGGATTACCAAAGGAAGCGAAATTCGAGAGATCCTTGGAACGCCAGATTATGTTTGTACGTTGAAGTTTTAAAGTCCTCACTGCTGAGAAAATCTTAACATAATGAAGACTTACAGTTCCCACTACAGAGAAAACCTGAATATGTTTGCATAATGAAGCTTTACTGTTCCCTCTATTTAGAAAAGATGAAAAACACTAGTGATAAATCCCAGGTTTTAGTAGCTTAAACGTTTAAATTATTTTGTATACAAGGAACGTTAAAAAAATTTTGCTCTCAGGTAATTTTTATTAAATCATGACTTGATATTGTAAAAGTCCACATTATTTTATCATTGCTAATTGTGATAATGTTCCTTCTTTTGTTTCAGCTCCAGAGATCCTTCAGTATGAACCAATTTCTTTGGCTACAGACATGTGGTGAGCTTTAAACTATTTTTTAGGATACTTCTGCTCATTGCTTATTACCCTGTTGTATATTGGTTTGTAAAGAAAAACAGAAGTAACATTAAATTTACTTGTATTAAGTAATTAACTTTATGACTTGTCACTTGATGTTAGAATGAGAGAGTTTATGGTGCTTTCTGGATAACAAGACATCACGTGAGTAATGATTAATATGATCGTTATCTTTTTATAAAATTGTGATTTTTCAGACAGTTTGTTGAATAAAAACTAAATAATGTGTTTGACATTATTAAGTAAGTTATGAAATGTTTTTAAATGTAATGATGTTCAAAATCATCTTTATTAGGTTATTAACATATCAGTATAGTGATAGTTATTTAACCAGAAAGTGCATTTCAGTTGGGCTTGTGTAAGTATTTAGTTATTATAATGAATATTTGTTGTTTGAAAAAGAAATATCCACTGATGGGTCAGTTGTGCACTTGTAGACTTACATCACTGAAATCTAGCATTCAGTGTTTTGCAAGAGACAAAGGGCAGATAGCTTATTGTGTACCTTTTCACTAAAGTGAACAGTCAAGAAATTGTTTTAAGGAGAAAAAAGTGGAAAAAAATAACATATCTAGCTTGATAGTTATAAAGTTCAAGAAACATGTTGTAGAGCTTTAAAACTAATCAGATAAATTAGTTTTAGCCTAAGAAGTAATTATCTAAGAAAGTGGTTCAATAAGGTTGTTACCTTAAATGTTTTTAATTAAGGAGTCAGATAATTTCTGTTTGTCATTAGATATTTCTGAATTATTGCAGCAGATTTTATCTTCTCTTATGTTTTTTAATGTGGAGTATAATAATTTAAATATAAGAATGTAAATAACAGTTACCATAAGATAATGTCTCAATGTAGATCCTTTCAAAAATAATAAAATGCTCTTATTTGATATAGATAAGGAGACTGTGTTTCATTAACTTTTGTTTCCTTTCATTAAAGTTATTTTTACTATAAGATAAAATATGCTACTATAATTGTAGTGATAAATACATCAGTATTCTATAAAATAGTAAACGTTTAGATGTAGGATAAAACTATGAATTATTCTTTACTTTTTAGGAGTATAGGTGTCCTGGCTTACGTACTTCTCTCAGGGCATACACCCTTTGGTGGTGAAACAAAACAAGAAACCTTTTGGAACATAACAAGTCGAAATGTGGAGTTTCCAGAAGAATTATTTGGTGGTGTCTCAAATGATGCCAAAGACTTCATCCAGAGGTTATTGATCACTGAGCCAAGGTAAGCTTTATGTATATCAACTAATGTTGCTATTTAAATGATTTCTTAACAAATCATCTCATTGTGTCCATCTCTATATTTACCTGTGAATATATGTATGTATGTATGTTTGTTTTTAATTTTGCTTTATTATTGAACAATTTATGACAGATATAAACTCTAAAGAAGACACTAGTGTCAAAATTTGTGTGCCAGATCAGTTCTTATGATAGCTACAGTTTCAAAGTGGTCACATAGTTAATGGTCAAGGTCATTGTAAGCAGCTGCTAAAGATATAAATTCTGAGGAAAAAAACAAAGCTAAAACATTTAAAACTATATGTGAACAGGTATGTATGACATTTGCAGAACTAATTTCATATAGGATGGAAAGTAACTAGATTAGCTGTAAAAAATGTTTGTTTGGTTGAGAACCATCATGTAGTCACAAAACCCCAAACTTCATTTTGACTGTAACAACAAAAGCTATCTGGTGTGTTTATCTGGATAAGTTTTATATATGCAAGCTTCATGTAAGAAATAGAAAACTGAGAACTATACATTGACTAGAATACTTTAAAATCAAATTATTCGGATAAACTTTATAAGAGTATTATATATTATTAGCTATACATCTTGTGTCAAGGCTGGGAACAGAGACTTACTGATGGAAAGTTAAAAAGAGAGTGGTTAATGTTATAGTTTTGTTAATTGTTTTTAAAGATCACACTATTGATTTACTTCTAAAAATCTTTTAATTGCTTATGATAAAACTAAGTTTTGTCTTGTTATTCAGTGAACGAATGACAGCTAAAGAATCCCTTCTTCACTCTTGGATCAGGATGTTTTGTGGCCCACAGAATTCTGGGAGGGATGTAGCAAGAATAGGGTACCCACTGATGAAAGAGTCAAATTCTGAGTTGTATGTTTCAGCAGAAGTTGCTGAAGAAGTTACCAGTGGTTCAGAAGTCCATTTGTTTGAGCGTACCCAAGAAAGTGTTGGAGTTGTAGATGGAAAATTGCAGTATCAAATGCATCTAATCCCTGTGGACCACCACCAGAGTAATGGGACTGTTGATAAAGAAGTGACATTAGCATCTGAAAAACCACACACTTATTTTTCTAACCTAAGCCCAACAAAAAACAGAGCTGAAATGGAGGAAATTGTTGTTGGTTTTGAAGGACATAATTTAAACAAATGTATGATCGTTACAGATGAAAGAATGAGTATGGTATATTAGAATATAAAATTAGCTTACAGTTATTTCACATTATTTACATTGTTTTCTGAGAACTTCACCACATTTACTTTGATTGTTGTGTTGGCATTAAGGAGTCAACCATAATTAAAACCACTGAAACAGTTGGGAATGAGAATTAGATGAGTGTAAGAATGTGGTATTCCATAGGATTGAATAATCTATTGGAAAATGATGATAATAAATAACAATGAATGATACTGGAGATTCTTCCTCTACAAAGCTAGTTGATCTTGGTAAAGATTTAAGTTAGTTGTTTTTTTTTTAATGGGTTGATCTGAGTAATAAACATATTCATAAACTTAGTCAGAGCATCAAGAGTATTTCCACCTAAAAAAGGTATCCAATGTATTGGATATTTGAGATTTATAAACAGTTTTTTGTTTTGACTTGCTTTGTAATATATATTTATACAATGTTAGAGGAACAACCTATTTCTATGAAGACTTTGATAATCAAACTACTAAAAAAAAGTAGGAGATATAAGTTAATATATCCACTTGATAAAGTAAACTTTGGACATACACATTTAGTATGGTATCCACTTTTCATGATATAAAAGTGTTCTTCAACTCTTACTTGTGATTTGATAACTGATCAGTTTTGTGAGACATATTTTAACTTTTACATGCAATATGCTAATTAATAGTTGTGTTTTCCTAAATTATGCTTCAAGTTTTTCATTACTAGCCTTCAATTACTGAATAAATTGTCACGTTTGATAAGACTGTATGAAGTGTTAGTTTCATTGTGGTTGATTAACAATCATGTGATACATTCTCATAATGTTAATGGAAATAACTTTGAAATGAATCATGCATTGGTTTTCCTTACAAAAAATTTCATTTCTGAACTATGAAAATTGGATGTAAATACCTTGTACATATCTTGCAGAAAGCCTACAGAGCTCAGATTAGATATAGATTTGTTAGTGGCAGGAAAACTAGATCAGAAGATGTTTGGCCTTTTTGTAGCATTACATTTAATAAACTTTGTACTATCCTAGTGTTAGTTTTTTTTATTCATCATCTGTCTTCTGAATTGTAATTATACAGTTAAACTCTTTTTAAACCGATTCTTCTTAAGTTATTAACCCTCAAAATTGAGAGTTTTTAGTAATTTGTGGAGATTTGTAAATATATTGTCTGTACAAATGCATTTATTAGTTTTATATATATATATATATACATACATAGATAGATATAGATCTATAGTACAATGATGTTGAGTAATAAAATTTTGGGGTTAAATGTCTAACAAAATGTTCTTTGTACTATCTAGCTGTCAGACTTTAATTCACCTCTAATAAAATAGATTAACAGAATTTGTTGTAACAAAATGGTCTCCTACACTAATAAATTGCACAGTTATGTTTACATAAATACGTAAGTGAAGATACAGATTCACATTAAAATTAGACAAAAATAAACAGTATAGTTTTAAATGTATATTAAAAATGATACAAAATGAAGATGGCTTAAAGGAAGAAACCTTGTTTGCGTTTTCATTCAATATCTTGTATATCATGGTTGGATGACTGTGAGATTACAATTTCGAAATATGTGAAAATAAAAAGATTGCCTTTTTTATAGTGTAATAGCTAGATTCACAAGGATGTAAACTAATTCTACTTGAGAAATCCATAGGTTTATAGAAGTTTACTTGTAACTGGTATATTGTTTTATTGATATAGGTGACCATGTGTTCAACAGCTCTATATTAGTAGACAACCCATCAAGATACAGAAGTAGGTAAAAATTATTTCGTTCAAAACATGACATGAATCCAAAATAATGGAAAATCATTTGTAGTTTAACTGTAGATTAAAAAAAAACAACTAAATTTCTGAATTTTATTTTGAATAAAGTTACTCCACCCCACCAACTACAAAAGAAAAAAAGTGGGATGGACAAGAATGAAAATTTGAAATGATACAGGTTTCTTAGTGGGTTAGTTTTGTTTTGAAAAAGTGTAATAGTGTCGAATTTTAAAGTAGTAGCCATTTTATTTTAATGTTTTCTAAACAAGAAAATAATGGAAAAATAGGTAAAATAAACATTGAAAGATCTAGTTAGGAAATTCAGTATTTACTGCCAAAGAGAGTGTACAGACCCAATAAATGTTTTCTTTTGATATGTGGTATTCAGAAGTAAAACTGTTGCTCATGTGCAAGTATTGGATATTGCTATAAGAAAATGGTTGCAAAACAGTAAGATGAGCATGGATAGCAAGTAAAATGGGCAAATGTAATTTAAAAGCTAAAACGTTTGTTTTCATCATGTTATCCATTCTTTCATACAACTATGAGCTTTAACTAGTGAGTGGATGCTGTTGCTCAAAATCTGACATTATATTGTCTGCTTGACCAGAGAGAAGAAAAACTTTTCACTGGGTGAATACTAAAATATGCTGATTTTACCACTTTCAAGTTAGAATTGAAGACATATCACAGCATTCTAGGTTATTGAAGTTGGTGACCAGTAAACATTCAAAGGGAGATTAATTTTCAATTTTTACAAATCTTTAAACTATCCTTTTACGTGAATGTGACTCCTACCTTAGGGAAGTAGCACTATTGCAATTTGCACAGTAAGTGTAGTATTACTTTAATTCACTCTTAGTGTATTCTTGACCTAAGGTGGTGATAACAAGTTACTATTTTCCTACCTCCTGTTTTGTGTGTTAAGTTGGTATACAGTATATACCTCCTGTTAATATAGAACAGGTGCATAGAAAATGTTAAAATAATTCTGAATTAAATGTATTTTATGTTTTAGTTAGAGAATAATAAAATCTGGCAATATTGAATTGTCATCTGCCACTCCTGTCATCTCTATCAAAAGGATTGCCAAAGCTTAAACTTTTATAATTAACATTAAATGTAAAATTTAAGTGTCTAATATATAAATGGTTTTTAATAATTATCTCGCAGAAATATACAGGGTACATATTTTCTCATGAACAAACAGAATAATACTTTATTTACATAAAGGCTTTAACAGCTAAGTAAATTGAAAGTAAATATTAACTTGGCTGAAAAATATTAACAAATGCAATACAAAACTAGATAAGATGCTAAATAAGTAAATTTTACATTAAGTGTAACCCACTGAATATAATCCAAATCAAACTTCAATAATCAGTTTAAACTTAAAATAATTGTAATAGGATTTAAGTAAGAAATTAAATAATTAATAACAATAATCAGATTAAAAACATAAATAAAAATCTATGCATATAAATACAGGACTTAAATTAGGTAATGTGCAAAAAATAAAATACAGTTTACAAATTCAGAATAAAGGATACCATAAAGAACAAATGAACGTTTTATATGCACATTTGTATACAAACAGCTGTAACTTTGTGTGTTGTAGACAATTGTATACAAATGACTGCAGTTTTATTTGAAGGACTCCAATATATGATACATTTAGTAATGTGTGATGTCTTTTACGGACTTTGAAAATCATGGAATGCACTTATGGTTATTTTTATTTTATTTTTTTTACATTAAAAGAAAATGAGTACAGTTAGCTTTTGTTTTGAAGTATTAAAAGGTAATGTAT
The DNA here is from genome assembly GCF_004210375.1 of Tachypleus tridentatus. Taxonomy (NCBI): domain Eukaryota; kingdom Metazoa; phylum Arthropoda; class Merostomata; order Xiphosura; family Limulidae; genus Tachypleus; species Tachypleus tridentatus. The sequence continues at coordinate 131,045,376 of NC_134834.1, read as the reverse complement.
GTGAAAAAATTGGAAAACTATTAAACCACTTTTGCATGTTTTCTGCGATAAGCCTATTTAGCTATTTCAAGCCATAGTAAAATATATTATCCGCTAAGATACAAAAAAAACATTGAAAATAAAATTGAAATTCAAGAGTGATAATTTTGTTTCTTTATTGATTCATAAGATAAACAATATTAATATATTCTAATAATAGTAAAGCGTAAGGACAAATACTAGTAAAGGATGTTTTTGGAAAAGCTATGTAAAATTTGACGTTTATTTGTATGATTCTAAATATTTGCGTTGATATACCTTTTTGAATAATAATACTCAGTTTGAGAATATGAATATTGCAACGAAAAACTCTAAGAAACTAAACTTCCATCACACAGGTGTAATAAAGAAAATTTACAAGTTCATTGCAAAATAGTTCGAAAACTAGCCACCAGATGACAAAACGAGCTTTAAGTTAGTTATTCATAAATTTAGTCAAACAAATAAGACTTCGAAAAGGAAAATCGATATAAACTTCAATATTAACCTTCTCTCTGCGCAAGTAATGTCAATCATCAAGCACGACCTTACTTGATGGTGAAAAATTATGATTTAAACAAATAATTGAGGAAAATTAAAAGAAAGTGTTCTGCAGTAAATAGCATAAATATAGGTCAAACTAAGTCAATAAAGGGCAATAACATTACAAAATATACAACAAGTTACTTGGATAACAATATCCAAGATATAAAGAAGCTATCTTTGTGTAGATTTTATATGTGTTTCTGCAAAGTTGGTAATATTGTTATGAGACTAATTAACATTCAGGTTTCATGGCGTACGCAAGCAGGTTTGGCGATTCTTTCAAGCATTGAAAGATATTTCCGTATGTTGCAGTAGAGGTTTCAATAGCTGTGGGGTAAATCCAAATTTTGCAATTAGCTAGTATAAATGTTCATTTGGGTATATCTAAACTACGCAAAAAAAAAAGGATTAAATAGTACATATACATATACTGCTGGCCAAAATCTTAAGGCCAATGAACATAAAGAAAAAATATGCATTTTGCGTTGTTAGACTCAACCACTTATTTGAGTAGAGCTTCCAAAGATGAAAATAAGAAAAGGGGAAAAAAAAAACAAAAAAACTTTATAACATTTAATAGGGAAAATGAGAGCGCCATGAAATTAGCCTAAATACTAGCTGGTCAAAAGCTTAAGACAATACTGAAACGAAAAGTTAATCGGTAAATACGCAACGAAATTTAGTCATTTATGTTCAAGCATTAACGTTGTCAACATTTCCCACTAAAATCTCCTGTGTTACATTGAGTAAAAACATGGCAAAGGTTAAAAAGTGGACAGAATTTAAACGTGGCAGAACTGTCGAACTGCAAAGGCAAGGTCTCTCTCAACGTGCCATCGCTGGTGAGATTGGGCGTAGTAAAACTGCTGTTGCAAATTTCTTAAAAGACCCTGAGGGATACGGAACGAGAATTTCAAGTGGTTGAGCAGGAGGATCTGACGGGTTTTCCGGCAAGACACCAACCGATCATCGAACCCTTACAGACGCAGAATGCAGCTCAAGAACAATAAGACGGCATCTACGAGAGAAAGGCTTTAAAAACCGTAAACGTATTCAAAGACCACGCCTCATTCTACATCACGAAACAGCTCAGTTAAACTTTCCAAACAGTGCATGATATTCGTGAAGCCATCTTCACCACTTGGAATAGAATTTCAGTTAGATTTTGGCCGGCAGTGTATGTATAACATGCGCGTGAACTAATTGTAATGCATTATAGAATCACGAGACAATAACTCGCGTCCCGTTTTTTTTCACACAAATGGTTTTTAACTCTGTACATTAGAACCGTGGGTTCATTATTCGATGCGTATAATTAGCCTAAAAAATGTCAGTGGGTGATTTTGACTAGGTGCCTTCCATATATTCAAAGCCTTTAAAAAATATAAATGGCTAACGTAAAGGGCTTTTGTGTAGCTTTCCACAAATATCTGAAACAAATCAAGTATGTAGTTCATATGCTAACAATTTTACTTCTGGGTTAATTATCCAATCCTTCCTTTTTAAATCTTTCTCTTCTTTCTTTTTTCTTTATGTTTTTTTAAAGTGTACAATTTTGACTTTTAAGTATACAATGCCCCTCAGTGGCTCAGCGGTATGTCTGCGGACTTACAACGCTAAAAATCGGGTTTCGATACCCGTGGTGGGCATAGCACAGATAGCCCATTGTGTAGCTTTGTGCTTAATTCAAAAAACAAACAAGTATACAATATTTTTTGTTTGGAATTCTAGCATTAATAAAGCTGAACACTTTACTGATTTCTCTGAAACTGCTAAAACTAAATACTTTTAAAATTGAAAAACAACTATTATAAACAACAACTTTAAACATAATTTTTAAATCATTTGTTGTGGTTTCTTTCATTTATGAATGGCTGATTAAAAATATCTAACAGTGGTTTCGTCTACGTAACATGATAATACATACTAGCGAATACATATTTTAATTTTAACGTATTTATATTAATTTATAACAGTTAAAAGTAAATTACTTTTGTGTCAAAAATCAAGAAATTAAACACAAATGGGCTAAACGGCTAGATCAGCGACCTCCTTTATGTCAGGCATAACCATCCCTAATTTTGAATTTCTATCCCGAGGTAAAACAACTGGTCGGCGGCACCAGCTACCTCACAGCTAATATTAACCGAATGGCGAGATTTGCTATCACTCTTAAAACACACTCACAGTTACGAGTGCGAAAAACGTTTGTTGTCACTACACCTGAAACATCAGATCCAACGTCTCATGCCCAGGTATTCTAACCTCTTGGCCAACAGAAATATTAAATAGACCTACATGTTCGTGTCGTCATAACAATAATAGTTATATATTGTCATTATAGTTGGATAAATAAGTTGTCAGCGCGGGTGTGTAAAAGTAGTGGCTTTCAACATCCGCACTACTCGAGGAAAGTAAGTACTAACTAAGTTATTATTATTGTTTGTAGTTAAGCGCAAAGCTACACAATGGGTTATCTGTGCTCTGCCCCACCACGGGTATCGAAACCCGGTTTCTAGTGATGGGAGTCCAAAAATAGACCGCTGGCGGACCGTAGGTTTGTTTTTTGTTTTTAATTTCGTGCAAAGCTACATGAGGGTTCCTAAGTTTGCAGTGTAAGACTAGAGGGAAGGCAGCTAGTCATCGCCACCCACCGCCAACTCTTGGGCTACTATTTTACCAACAAACAGTGGGATTGACCGTAACATCGTAATGCCCCCTACGGCTGAAAGGGCGAGCATGTTTGGTGTGACTATGATTCGAACCCGCGACCCTCAGATTACCACCTGGTCATGCCGGGTCAGGACCGTAGGTATCTCGTTTCTGTCTTCCAAACTTAACACTGAACTATTCAACACGAGCCTTTGAGAGCGTAGTTGTAAACAGGCATTTTACTGCATTTTCAATGATTTTAGGCAGCCAATAGTTATACAGGAAATGTTAGGAACTAATGCATGGAAAAGCTTTAGAGAAAAATAATCTGAATTATCACAATTTAATATTGTTTATCAAAGAAAGTAATATCTGTGTGTCAGTAATCTAGTCTTTCAGTGAACAAAATATGTATTGTTCAATCATAGTACTCGTCGAATAACGTTTTAAAAAGACGAATACTTTTACAGACAGATTATCCTGTTTGAATAATCTTAGGATTCAGTTTCTGTGAATTATGAAGATATATGGATCATACTGTTGTAATGGTTTCTTTTATTGGGTGGGGTTTTCAAAAGCATTCCTTAAAGTAAAAATAGAAAGTCAAGTCTCCTTAACGATGTTTTTTTTTTATATTTTTGGATACCACAACAACCAACCTCCATCAATAGGCTTACATTTATAAACTTCATTAACGGAAGTATTACTAATTTGTATTTCAGTTTCTCTGAAAAAACAAAGACAAAATTTACAGTACGACACTGAACGAATAGCTTAGTTAACTGGCACTAAAATACAAACTCATTGATTAACCTTTAACTGACTAACAGAGTTACTACACTTTTTTTTTATTAAGTGGCTGGTTGTGTTTTCTAAACTTTGGCGAAAATTACAAACATCAAGGCCATGTCCATATGCTAACAGCTAAACAGTTATGCAACGTTATAGAAACGTCTAGATTAAAAACATAGGCTACAAAAATATAAATATGTATGTTTTATTATTGTAAAAACATTCTAAGTACCAAAAGCAGCTACAATAACAATATTAAATAATATACTTTCAATTTCAATACCATTAAGTACAATAAAATCAAGGAAAATAAAAAGGTAATATTCAATCATTGTACAAAATCCAGAACATCGTGTATTGCGCAATCCTGTGCTTTAATACTTTCTTTGTTATTTAAGTTTTGATTTAAGAAAAACAAAAAGCAACAAAAACAAGCAAGTCAGGAATATATTCTTTGCAAAAAATGGGTAGCTTTTATAAGAATCAAATTAATCATACGTTGAAGGAAACTTACAACACTTGAGGAAACTTGTTAAAATATACAACTCTAGATAAAGTATTTCCAAACAAAGGCAAAAACTAGCTGTTCTAATTATCATAGTCTTTATCTTACTCTTTTGTACTAAAACATCCATAAAAATATGTTTAAACTCCGTATATTTATGCTATTTATACAATATTTATAGAATTTAAAGAAGTTAATTTTCAGTCTTGCTTTAGGGCGAAAAAATACACAGAGTGAAAAAAGGACTGGAAAACTTATGATTTAAAGATTGTACCTTCTATACCCAAATCATGAGAATATTGTTGAATACATAAGTTGCCAGCGATTTTAATAAGTGTCGAAGCTAAAGAATCAAACGGCAAATATGACGTTTGTAACAATTTATGTATTTCACGCAGATGAAGTACAGTTAAACAGCGTTCAGGATACTACAAAGTCTGCTCAGTATTACTTGAAAGTTAAGTTTGCTTTGGGGCTGGATATATCTGGTACACATATTTTACTTTTTTGTATTCAAACATTTCGAAGTCATATTTTATACTTTTTACAGGAAACACTTCAGTAAAATAAGCATAAGATAATTAGAACGAATACCACTAACAAATTATTTACAAAAAGTGTCAAAATAATATAATATTAATTTTTGGCAGTTTAGCTTTGAAGCAGATGTACAATTTTATGAATTGCCCAAGAATGCTAAGTAACAAGCAGAAATTAAAAACAGGGGATGAAATCTGCATCTGTAAGCGCAGTACACTTGAAACACAAAATTTACCTTTAATTTGTTTATATATGTTCATAATATAGAATAAAAATCAAAATTGTAAATAAAGTATAAAGTGAAAAATAAATTAACTTTGCTGCCAAAGGCAGAAAATCTAATATTAACGAATTACAGATATGTCTATACGCTACAGATTTGTCTATATCAAGCGTTACACATTTGAGGAATTATATTTTGTCGAATAAAATAATATACATTTTAAGATTAATTTTCTACTTATTCACTTCTTATGCTATGTTACATTTAGGTTAAGGTGATTCGTGTTTAAAATACGTGCAAGAATTATTGCAGGAACCCGGTGTGATACGATTATATTAGGTTGAGGAATAATTCGTGAGCGTTTTTAAATAATTTCATTCAAGCATTACATGCAAGAATATACAATACTTCAATGCATGAACACATTACACCCAAAACATTTATTATGATACTTTATTTCATGTAATACCTAGGTATATAGTATGCATTGTTTTAAACGAAATTGCAAGAAATTAAATGCGAAAAGCCGATGGTGTCGAAAATGCTCGATTTTGTCCACTTGACATTCCATTTAATGAGCTGAAAATGAAAGCAAAAATTAAAGACATATGAAAATCAAACACACCATCTATTAGAGCAAAAAATTATCTACCAAATGACATGAAATATTTTGCGAAAGCGTTTCATTTATGAATATATTTTGTTAACTTGAAAAAACGCTCACGAATTATTCCTCAACCCAATAGTATCCTTTGTATGTTGTAATTGTTACAAATAAAACTGATGGTAACAGTTTGTTTGCTTGGGTTGTAGTTTCTGTGTGTGTGATACATTCACAACAAATATACTTTGTTCCCAAGATTCTTAGCTTCAATTACGATATTTAATAAAATAAAAGTCTGTGACTTGTGATTAAAATATACTTTATTGCAAAGATAAATGTTTCGTGTATCTTAACACTTTTAGCTAGATCGTCATATTCAAATTACAAATGTTTGTGAATTGTGTCAAGTTTTATTTGTTAAAATAAATAAAAATTGATTAACAATAGGATAACATTCTCAAAACTTTTCACCCATCAAATAAGATTAAGTAATTCTTGAAAACGTTTCCATAATTAATAATACAAATGTTTGATCATAAATGCCATAAAAGTAAAAGATAAAACTTAAGTAACATGTAAATAAATAAAAACAACAGCATCGGAAATTTTATAATTCTCTAACTTTAATATGGTTGGTATTAAATTTTCCCAATAAAAAAAACAAATATGTTTTTCATAACTTAGTCATACGTACTATATATATATATATACACACATACACGCATAAGCAGCAGCAAAAGTATGTATGAAGACGAGATTAGCTTTATTTTACAGAGTAGTACATATAAAAATGATGCATTTATCCATAAAAAATAAATCTGTTTTCCACCCTGTAGACTACTAGAGATATCTGAAATAAAAATATTCAAAAATGATAAATGGTTAAAAACTGGAAACGGAAGTTAAATGCGCTTAAAAGCCATATTTGCAATATTACAAAAAAAAAAAAACAACTTAAAGCCAACTTAAATATTTAGTTTGTGGAACTGAAACTTTATCAAATGATTCTTTAAAATATGAAAAATAACTTGCAAGCAAAATTTTTATATTTTTGTTAAATTATTATTGCTCTATGGTCTTATCTTGTAAACCATTAAAATGTCTGTGTGTGTGTTTACCCATAACCAGTGAACCGCTGAGCTGATTGCTACTTTGCAAGTATTCTTAGGGTCGGAGTTAGAATTTTATTCCCCCTGTCACCATTGTTGGACCCTATATCTTTCTCATACATTGTAGTCACTTATAACTGACGAACCGCTAGACCGATTTTCACAAAAAAAGTAGCATATACTCTTATGGCGCCCACAATGGAGTAACGTAGGGGATCGGCAAACTGATATGACTCTCCTATGTCATCTACGGGGACCCTATGTCTTCTCTGTGCGTTGAACGAATACGTCAACTATTAGGTATGATTTTGAAAGTAATAAAAATAAACTTTGTCATACGACGTAATGAGCTTTCAGAGGTTTAAGAGTTTGTTTTAATGATTTAAGTAAGCATCTGTCGTTATTGAAAAAATAGTTAATGTATATGCATCTTTCGCAACTTCTGAAAATAAATTGAGAAAAACTTGGTTGCTATATCCCGTCTTGTAAATAACGATATTTATAATCACATATCATTTATATAACCAAAAACATTATTCATATTTCGCAAACAGTTGTGTACTCATAATAAGCAAAATCATTAACTGTTGATGGCTCGGTTACCATATCGTTAAAACACGAAAGTTTATGGATTTTTTTTTAACAATTACTTTTTCATTCCGGTAAAATGGATATTTTTACACCAGAAACATAACTGACTTTTCATTGGTGAAAATTAATTTTCTTCCTTTCTTTTTTTCAAATTTCAAATGTTCATGGTTCATGAGACGTTAACATCTTGTTCCCTCATCACTCTAACGACACTAAAGTGTTTTATGTTGGGTTTCCAAAGACCACATAAGTCCAATATCCAGTTGTTACAGTTAATTACTAGTAGGGTTAGTGAAGCGTCTGAAGCTGCCATTGCGAATCAAGTAGGGTAACAAGATTCCTAGGGCTATGATTGTCATTCCCAACACGTTGATGACGATGCCTTGTTCAGGAAGGTCCTTGTAGTTCTCATTGCCATCCGTCCCACTAGAGAAAAGACAAAAAACTCGATATGTCTATGCATTAAAATATCTGCATTGGTATTCCTGATAAGATTTATCACGAACGCAACATCGGGTTACCTGACAAACGTAACAAACAAATATTTTAATATATTACATAGGGCGCGAATAGACTACTCATTTTTATTTAATTAAAATCAAATACGATGTATTGGTTCATTTTAATGCAGCATATTTTTTTAGAGTGAAGAATTATTAGAATAATGATTTGATCCAACAACAACCAAACAAACGGAAGAAACAAACTAAAAATGAAGAATGATTTGATCTAACAACAACCAAAGAAACGGAAGAAACAAACTAAAATGAACAAGAACAAGTTTGTTTGTTTGTTTTTTTGGCTCAGCTCCGAATTCCTCAATAGCACTGTGCAGACTTAATTTCAATCATACATTCATAATGTCATACATTATACTTTTATAATAATAAATAAAGTATTAAACCTATCGGAAAATAATGCAAGTACATATGGGAAGTAAGCACACAATCACTTTTCTTCTTTTTTTTTTTCCAATCAGAAAAGGCCCTCCATAGCCAGGTGGTTAAGACACGTGACTCGTAATCTATGGGTCTCGGGTTCGAATCCCCGTTATACCACAGATAGGGAAGTTATAATTGTCAATATCAGTAGTCGTTTGTAAAATAAGTAGCCTAACAGTGGACGGTGAGTGGTGAGGACGAGCTAGCTACCTTCCCTCTAGCCTGTAAAATTAGGGATGGTTAGCGCGGATAACCATCGTAAAGCTGTGCGCGAAATTCAAAACAAACTAAGCAACAAGGAAGTGTTTAACCCTTTCTCACGGGTAGGCCTGCACCTAACTACCACTAACAGATATGCTTTATGATGCGTCTTAGCAAAACATGTAAATAATATATAAAGTCGAAGCAGAGAAACCTTATAAATGATTTCATGGCCACGGCTGAATGTCTTATGTAACATGGTTCGATTTAAGAATGCATAGACATATGCACTGATGTCATTAAGCGTTTTGTTTGCAATAAAAAGTAATGCAATATAATTTACATATCTGAAATGGCAAATAAAATTATTTATTTTAGATAAACACAAAGAAGGAAAGTATAAACTACGAAGCTTAATCTGATATCAAATTGAGATTACATATATTAGGGTGAATTGTTAGAAAAAAATCCCAAGTACAAAATCTAAAAATAATTTACACATTTAAAATGTACAACTCTCTGCTTTTAACTTTATTTTATTTCTTTTCTGTTGGTATTACTTTAAACCCACATATTTACCAACTTTCGATGTCTGCTGCCAGAAGTGGGAAGATGGTTGCACGTTTATTATAATTAGATAGTTATCACCATTAGATTCCATCAAGGAACATAGGGCCGCAATCGCTTGTGGATTCTTCAACAGGTATTTAAGTGAGTAGGTTGTTAGCCCACTGCACCGAGCCGTCCCTCATTTAGTAGTTTAAGACTAGAGGGAAGGCAGCTAGTCATCACCACCCACCGCCAACTCTTGGGCTACTCTTTTACCAACGAATAGTGGGATTGACCGCAACATTATAACTCCCCCACGGCTGGGAGGGCGAGCATGTTTGGCGCGACGCGGGCGCGAACCCGCGACCCTCGGATTACGAGTCGCACGCCTTACGCTCTTGGCCATGCCAGGACACGTTTATTATATTTAGAAAATAAAATTAGTACGAAAAACAATATTTAATGTAACGTACATCAATAGGAAGTCATGGAAGGCAGGTGGTGGATGAGTGCGAGGAAAATGACATAGTGTCATGAATGGCGCAACACTCAATCTGGCCAGGCAGATGACCCCAATCTAAGGAACAATGGCTGGGCAGAACGGTCCTGTATGGACACTGCTCCCATAGCAAGTAATTGTAACATACTATAGGTACCATTTTGCAAAGAAAAACCTATGGCAAGCCAAACTAAAAATATGTTAGATAACAGCGTGAATGGGGTTTCCAGAACTTCGGGAAACTCCTCGCTCGGTAGGGGAAGTCATGTGCGACAGGTGACACCAGACCGTCATCAATAGGGAAAATAGCAAAACTATCCTTGAAGTTGGAATCCAGTATGATGTTAGACAAAAATACCAATACATTCTAGAAATTTTCTTCTGTGCATAAGATAATTTCACTTACGTCATTATTTTGAAATATATGGGAATACATTTTAAATTCATTACAAAATAATTATAAATATTTAATTAAGGTTTTATTATCAATATTTATGTCTAATATATTAATATTATTTAAAATTGTATATTATTACGCGTTTCACAATATCTAAAAAGTAATAAATACAATACGATATAAATCGTGTTTTGGACCATTACTATTTTGTAAGGGAAGTCAATGTATTTGAAAAGAAAAACTGTTCTTTTATCATAAATATTAATGATACCATAATTATCATCTTAATATCTAAGTAATTGCAATTTTCGCTCTAAACATGCTCATGGAAAGATCACTGGAAGTACAAAAGGATTTATATCTATGTTTTATCGATTATTCTAAAGCCTTTGACAAAGTGAGACATGGTGACCTATTCGACATGTTGTCAGACCTGAACATCGATGCTAAAGATCTAAGAATCCTTAGAAACCTTTACTGGCAGCAAATGGCAGCTATCAAAATTGAAAATGAATTGAGTGAATATAGATCAATTGAAAGAGGGGTGAGGCAGGGATGTGTATTTTCACCAGATCTTTTTAACTTAAACAGCGAAATAATCCTACGAAACATCAATGAACATCAGGGAGTCAAAGTAGGCGGATGCAATATCAACAACTTGCGCTACGCTGATGACACAGTCCTTATTGCGGACTCCAAACGAAATCTACAGACTCTCCTCACAACAACAGTAGACGAGAGTGAAGAAAAAGGCTTGCAGTTAAACGCAAAGAAAACAGAGTGCATGGTTATCTCAAAACAATCAATTACACCCACATGTAGCATAACCGGTAAGGACGTGAGAATAAAACGAGTCGAAAGCTTCAAATATCTTGGGTATACTATAACATCAAATGCAAAGAGTGACACAGAAATAAAGAAAAGAATTGCAATGTCCAAGGATACTTTCAATAAAATGAAGTCTGTATTCACAAACAGGAACATAACAAATGTCACTAAAATTAACACCTTGAAATCATATGTATGGTCTGTTCTCTTATATGGCTGTGAGAGCTGGACACTGAACAAAGATACAGAGAAGAGATTAGAAGCTGCTGAAATGTGGGTCCTTAGAAGGATGCTAAAAATATCATGGACTGAAAGAAAAACAAATGTGGAAGTCATGGAACTGGCAGGATACAAAAGGTCCCTCATGAAAACTATAAGAAAGAGACAAATGGAATTTCTAGGACACATCTGTAGGAAGAATGGGATAGAGAAACAGATGCTACGTGGAAAAATAGAAGGGAGGAAAAGCAGAGGGTGCCAAAGAACTAAATATATCGACAGCCTCAATAACTATGTCACCAAGAACTCAATGAGCAACATCGAGTTGATAAGGAGAATTGACAACAGAGAAGATTGGTATGCCATGGTCGTCGATGTCTGCCGCAGATTTGACACATGAAGAAGAAGATCTAAGTAATGTTGGACGGCCAGGTGAGTAAAGCGTTCGACTGGTAATTTCCCACGCGCGGATTTAAATCCCCGTCACACCAAACATGTAGGAATGATATAAAGTGACCGTCAATCCCACTATTCGTTGGTAAAAGAGTAGCCCAAGAGTTGGTAGTGGGTAGTGATAACTAGTTGCCTTCCCTATAGTCTTACACTGCTAAATTAAGGACGGTTAGCGCAGGTAGCCCTCGAGTAGCTTTGCATGAAATTCAAAAACAAACAAATATATCGTGCGTTTAATTAGATGGCCGAGGAAGTATTTTTCCCGAATAACACTTTCTTACTAATATATTACGCAAAAACGATGCTACAGTTTCACTGAAGGTTATGAACGTTAGCTGTAGAAAACTATTAAGAATATGCTGGAAATGAAGAGGTTACAATACGGCGAAGTACCAATAGCAAAAACAGGACACAAAATTGTTATAAGAGAGCTATATTTTTAGTCTAAATCTAGGCTAGTTATTAATGTGGACTAGTTCTACTTTACTATATTATTGTTGTTGATGCTGTTGTTAAATATTAAAACTAATCCAGAGGGCGTGGGAGTGTGTCATCTCACTTATTCAGGGAGTCACGTTGGTAGTTGCCTAAGATTAAAAAAAAAGTTCTGTCATCTAGGCATGGTAACCGGAAGTTTGAAAGAATTAATTTCATAAATAATCCAAGCTAGTTGTGCAATGTTGAATGTCAAGCATAAAAGACCAATCTTCTGGAATTAAGCCGTATATAACTGTTATGTTTGTCTTAATAAATACAGCTTTCAAGGGATTAATACCATTAAACTTTCATTTATCCAGTTTATACATATATGTATTTTTAACATTTTAACATAAAAATTAATTGAATATTCTTAAATTGGAATTCCACCTACTTAATATATGTATGAGAGTATTGTTCGATGGGATGCGTAATTGAGACAAGGTGATTGCTATTTCTTACACTTTCTTTTGTAAGTCTTAAACATTGATTATGTGAACGCCATTTTTAAATTATATTTATATGCTATATTAGAAATAGTGGGATCATCACACCCACTGAGTGTAATACTTGATGAGCAAAATTCATCATGTCTTCGTTCTGTCCGAACAAGCCATGAAGATGTCAATGATGAATCAAAAAGATTTGGTAGATGTTTGATCCAAACATCTTGTTCTGGATTATAAGCAGCATTGAGAGTAGGAAGTTACAGTACCATTGAAGTATTTTAATATAACAAACAAGAAGTAGATGGAGTGGGCAATAAACAAATATATTTTGATAATCATAGTACTTTAATCAGCATAGCCCACTCTCATCTGAAGTCTTTTCATTGTGTTCTTCGCCTTCAATACTAATTGTTCTTCAGAATAAGAAAACGATAACAATCGTGTTTTATAGTTTGTTTAGAGGATCACTCTTTGTGATTACCAATCTGCATCAGAATAACGTTTTCTTTGTTAATTCCTTCCTACATTTTATCATACGTGAAGAAAAATTATTTAGAATATTTTTAAATCGGAGAACACAGAAAAGTTTTTAATGAAAACTTGAGGACCAAGCTAAAGGGCAATTAATATATTGAAGACCATCTGTTTGTAATTTGTTTACCACGTTTTTATCTGGTTTGTTTGTGTCACTAAGTTACACGAAAAAACTGTTACTCTTTAAATCTTTTGCATTTTTGTTCACCGCCAAGGTGGGCATACAAGAACATGTTTGATTACTGTCAAGGTGGACATACTACAGCATGTTTGATCATTGCCAAGGTGTACTTGCAATAATATATATTTTATTAATTTCTGTATATACGTCATTTCAAACATGCGAAGCAGCGCAGCCCCCGGACGAATAGAATTTTATGATGTTGACTAAACTTCCTGGCAACTTTGGGATACTATGAAAGATAATAAATGAGCAACTCTAAACTTGTTTCCTATACGTTTCAAAGATCTAAATTTTCCTTTTGCTGTTGCTTTTTTCTTTTTATTTTCAGTGATAAATGACATCGAACTTACTAGTTTTAATCGCCACGAATTATCGCTTTTTATAATTTACAGTCTGTAATGGTAATCATTTATATGTGTGTGTGGTCGGCTGCAAGGTTAGTTGATAAGTTGACTACACAAAGTATTTTATCGAAATGCTACTCGTGAGCCAAGAACGTATCTTGACCATTTTCTTTTAGTTTGTAACAGAATGCGAATGCCTTGTAAGCAATTAATTTAAATTGTTCATAGAAACACAAATCATACCCATAAAAAGTCAAAAAGCAATTTTTCATGCTTTTGTGAGTATAAATATCAGCAGTGCTTAAGTGCCTGATCGATTCTACACCTGTTGTATCTTTTTAGTTATGTACTTAAAAAAATTACAACATAAAGAACAGACTCTTAAACAACTACGTGACCTAAATGTTAGCTACCGGTGAACAATAATAAAAAAGGAGCAAAGTCTCCTTTATAGAAGATGGGTAATTTAAAGAGTCATCGAACTAAAAATCTTTGTCGTCTTCTTTTTTATGAGAAGTGAAATAGTTCACATAAACATAAATTTGTCTGTAGGTTCTGAGTTTTTTATTTGTGTGTTAGCAGTATAAACGTAGTCACGGATTTTCTATTATATATTTATTTTAATATCGATGTTTGTTTCAGTTAAATATATATTTAGTAATGGATGTAGGTCATATTGTTAAATGTGAATCGTGAAATTCTCATTACTACAGTTGTAGAAGATTCTCGAGTGCAAGAATCAACAATGAATATACGTATTTAAATACCAGTATTGTTCTACAAGCTGGAATTTTTAGAATCTCGCCTAATGTTACAAAATGTAACCTACGTAACCAGCCTAGAGACAGTATGTATTATTGGTTTGCTAAATTGGTATTCTATAAACCTATAACTGTGATTAATCGAGAACATCAGATATTTGACCAGGAACGTTTATATACTTCGAACATTACGAACCATTTAACTTCAACGGTTTAATATCCGACGTCAGTATTTTTATAAAGACATTATATAATTCAGCTGTGAAACACTCGTGTACGATCAGCGAAGAACTTGCTAGTTGACTATCAGAATCACGAAATGCTCTTGAGAGATTTCCTTTTACCTTGAGATGCATCCAAAAATATTTTACTCGTTGAGTGTTCTGGTGCCAATAACAGTCTCTTTGACTCAAACACCAGCAAACTGAATATATTGGAGATGAATGCAACATCATACTGAGTAATTCCAACATTGTGGACAATCTTAATTCAAAACTAGATAATTTGACTCTTGAAGAGTAAAATCAATTTGCTAGTTTAAGGGATTGAATATGGGTGTATATTTCTGGATGTTCCTAATAAAATTAACATTGCTGTTCATGATGTAGATATAGGTGATGGTTCCCCTGTGAAATAACATTCCTATCGTGTGAATCCAGTCAAGGCTGATAAAATACGGAAACAAACTATCTTATATGCTGAAGAATGGCATTACAGAGCCCAGTAAATCTGATAGTTCGGTTAGATTCGGTACATACTTTCGCAAAGTAAATGTTTTGACAAAGACATATTCCAATCCCATTCGAAGAATGGAAGATTGTATTGATAAAATTGGAAGAGCCAGATACATCACAAAGTGTAACCTTCTGAAAGGAATCTTGGGCTGTTCCTCTAACTGATAGGGTAAAAGAAATCTCTGCTTTTTTTATTCCTGAGTGTAATGCAAGTTGAAATGAAACATTCTCAAGCAATTTCCAGCGAGTTATGAATCAAAGTCTCAACAGTCTGTTAGACTAGAATTTATCTTGATGTTACTGTGATTTACAGTGACACCTGGGGAGAAAATTTATGTGTATGACGTGATGTTTTTGAGAGTCTAGAGAATGCCAATCTCACTGTAAATTTGGAGAAATTTTGAATTAAATGAAGGGCAAAAACAGAAGACTGTTAAATTGAAGTTTAATATTAGAAGAGTATGAGTTGAAGATAATCCATGTCAAAGGAGTTGATAACGTTTGTACTGATGCACTTTCATGTGCTATGTAATTTTATGATCATAATATTAATTGTATTATGTACTGTCATGACTACTGAAGTTTTGTAATTCTTTAACGATGTATTGTATTTAATGTTTTTGCAATATGTATATATATATATATACATATCTAATATCTTAGTTAAAAACTGGAGTTAGACAATTTTTAATTCTATAAGGATGGATCTGTGACAGATTTCCTATTGTATATTTATTTTAATATTGATGTTTGTTTCAATTAAATATATGCTTAAAAATGCGTGCAATTTATATGGTTAAATCTGTATTGAAATATTCCTGCTTATTCACTACAGTTGTATAAGATTCTCGAGTGTAGGAATCAACAATGTTTATGTGTATGTAAATGCTAGTATTGTTGTACAAGTTGAAATTTCTGGAATCTTGCCTAACGCTTACAAAAGGTAAACAACGCAGTCCACCGCACCGAAGGACGATATATATTAATGGTTTGCTACAATTGATATACTATAAACATCGGAAGCTATAGCTGAGATTAATGCCTACAAATTGGGAACTTCAAACATTCGACCAGGATCGTTTGTAGATTTCGAACATTACAAACAGTTTAACTTCAGCGGATTAACGTTCGACATCAGTATTTTTAAGATGACATTATATAACTTCAGCAATGAAAAACTCGTTTGTGATCAGCTAAGATCTAGCTAGCTCCACGTTAAGTTAATTATTCTAGTATAAACTCAAAATTATTCACTCATCATGAACCCTCGATAAGATACTTAGGAGGTTCCGAATCAGATAGAACATTCAGTATTATTTGTGAGTTTGTAAGCCTTTTGTATGTAAATCATTATTTGTAATAACTATTTGTAAGAATAGTTATTATAAATTGTAGTACTGTTTGTGTATTAAAATATATTTTCATTAAGAAACAAAACTCTGTGTATTAATCTTGTTGGCAAATATCATAAATTTGATACACATCGACATTTAATTAACTTCTGACTTTAAATTGCAATGTAATTCGGTTTTAGACTACTTAAATCGTAATGTGTAACATAATATCGTTAATAAACGTACAGATTTAAGCTAGGTTTGGACACACACTAGTATTACAGTGTGTTATGATTGTATTTTATTTATCTATGGTATTAACTAAAAAAATATAGTATTGGTACTGCTATTCGCAAATTAACATGAACAGCAGTTTGTTTGTACATGAACGTCAGGGATTCTAAGATTAAAATATAGTCGTCACACATATTCAACCGTGGATCAGAGAAAACGTGGAATGACATAAGCACAAGAATCTCATCGGCTTTGAGCCAAGAAACAGGAACTACTATCACAGTTATAATACGCTCGTAGCTGAATGTAAAATACAGCGTCTTTAGTGACATTATGGGCAAACGTTACAAAGTTAATAAACAAATAAGAAAAAAAATATGTTCCTAGAACAAAAAGTCTTAAAATGAAAAGGAAAACCTAGAAAAACAAAGTGCTATACAGTAGATATCAAATTACTTGTAACACTGGCAAATTTATCCGAATGATTTTCATTGGTTAAAATAGAAAAAAAAAATTCTCCTGTGGCAACTAATAGCAGGACATGTGTTAAAGGTAGGCGATATAGGCAACTGCGTATGTGTAGCCTTAATTCGTTCCTACGACATTAGTTAACGTATCGCCGGCCCTGCTTAATCTAAAAATCAAAGTTCTAGTAAAATATTTTTCAGAACAGATAGAAAAATACTTGTAGATTTTATATTTTTTTGTTTCACTGAGGTTAAAACATATATTGAGTCATGACACGTGGACTAAAATGGTTCGAAACTTAGTTTTATACTATCTGTATTTTAAAAATAAAGTGCGTTTTAAAACGAAAATAGAGTTTAATACAGTTCTGCACATTGCTTTTAATTTTAAAGATCCGAGTGTACTTTGGAGACATTTAAATTGTACTTTTAGAATATAAATCAGCCAGATGCATTTTCAGAATAATCGCCTTCGGCTTGAATAAGCTCCATTCGATCTTTATAACAAATGGCCTAATTCGTGGTATCATGGAACGAAAAAATAACTCGTTAATGAAATTTCCATTTTAATACTGTGGAATTTTTTGACGCTTTCGAAAACCATGCATGCTAACGACTTTCGAGGTTACGTGACAATTTGAAACAAACACCAGTTTAATGTACGCACAATAAACCGTAACATGAGTTACTCGACTACAACTTAATGTTGTGATACTAAACTTCCAGCATACGTCTGAAACGCTGCGCTGTGGTTGTTACAGTTGCACAAGGAAACAAATAAATATAATGATTAAAGGGAACTGGTTTGTTTGTTTTTTAACTAAGCACAAAATTACGCCTTATCCAATTGTACTTACTAATTGTAAGTCCGCGGATATACCACTGGGTGCAATTAAAATGTATTTAATCATCACCTGGGTATCCTCGCTATTAAGAAGACTTGCGCCCGAAATCAAAATGTTACACACTTGGATTTGGAACCGACCTTTACCTAAAATCAATTAAAATATAACAAAATAATAGATATCAGGTATTTGTGTTTCTTGTTATTTTGTAACAGTTTGTGCAAACAAGGATAAAATGTGGCTTGAATGTTGTATGTTAACTCTCATCTAAATATACTAGATTTATCTGTACTTTCTTGTCTAAAGGATACTTTATTCGGCATGTAGGATAAACAACTAGGTTAGAGACCCCCAAGGCTCAAAATTAGCCATCCATAATTTAGAACCACTGGAATGAGGAAGAACAACCACTCGACAACAGCTTAATAGTAGAATTGATGCCATTGATAATAAGGTTCACAGCTGAAAGTGCGGAACGTGTGCAACGTACTCGAACCTCAGACGTTTTGATACGCAGACCGGCAACAGTAATAACAAGGCAACACTCGGCCTATATAATTCAAGAACTGAACTATACTGAAACCCTAGAGAAATGTTGAAAAGTTATGTTAATCAACTACAGAACCTGCATCGACTCTTCAGTTACAGCATGTTCCCACCAACAAAACTGTGCGTTGCTATAGGCAACAATTCAATTCAGTAAAACAATTTATTTGTGCTCCTTAAAAGCAGTTATTACTGAAAAAGTTATGTAAAAATCATATAGAGATTATAGAATAATGTTCACACTAAAATGCAAGTATTTGATCCACCTTCGCTACATACACTACCTGCAACATGCAACATATCCTAACAATAAAACTACCCCCAAGAATGATCTAAAAACAGTTAACAATCTGCAATTTCCTCACCACGTTGTCTTCTTGGCTTTCCTTCAAGTCACGTCAATCATCAAAATGCGATGAATATTATCTAAGGCATTTCATTTATACTTTTTTCTTAATTTCATTGTTCTAACAGTAACAAAGGAAATCCAAGCCGGATGGAAAACAATACTTGTTTCACACCAGATGTTTATTATTTGTATTTTTTTTATAAATACAAGTATGCATTCATGATTGTTGCAACTATTTTATTGGTGACCTTAATAACGGTAGAGACCACTTTAACTCCGTTGGTAACGAAGTGTGACTCAAATGTTTTATATTACTTATACACAACCACATAAGATCTGATTTTCTTGTCTAAACAGAAAACGGTGTCCACATCATTAGCATTCCATGAGGTCCTAAAAATCTTTTTTTTTCATTAAATTTTATCTTACTCATTTCCATTTTTTTTAAACAGATACTATTAAAATAAAGCTGTAATTGAAAACTTTATAAATTATAATATTGCATCAGTAAGAGCACAAAACATACAAACAACAGTTTTAAATATTTCGTTTCTTTTTTTTAACTTTAAAATCTTATCATGCCATGGTTGCAAACCATTCTTTTTTGTGTTACTTTTGTTAAAAGCCTACAGTGGCTCAGCGGTAATCGGGCTTAAAACCTTGCAATACGTTGTACACTGTGTAGCTTGGTGCTTGAGAAAAACAAACTTTTGTCAAAGTACAAACATATGCACATAACAGTTACACGCATCAAAGTCGAAGATTAATCTGTATTATTGATGTGCGCAAGTGAAAGATGGCATTACACAACGCAATCTGTTACACAAATTACAACCATTCTACAGATAAACAAAAAAAGAAGAAGAAAAATAACGTAAATCCAACCTGAGTCTGTAGCGAGCGGTTTGGGTCAGGCCTGTAACACATGCAGCAACAGCCATACCGAAAATAATCAGACCAAATGTCACATGGGTTGGCAGAAGTTGGTCCCTAAACTTAGTCGTTGAGGCGTCACAGCACAGCAAAATCAAGAAAACGATGAACCCAAAGATGAACTAGAATATTAATTGAACAATTCAGGCTTTCGTACCAAATTGAAAGTTGATAAATACTTAATAGTGTAAATGTTGCTTTCGTACCAAATTGAAAGTTGATAAATACTTAATAGTGTAAATGTTGTCTTGCTACTTATAGTATATGCTATTGTTTTAGAAGTGCGAGACGAAAAATAAAAAACCTTAAAACCTTTGAAAAGTCTGTCCTTTGAAACTGCTCGTGTTGCACTTGCCCTGATGAAGAAAGATTCACCTTTTGAGATCGCTCGAGTTAATGTCGCTTCTTACGAAGTTAGGCCTATCTTTCGAGAGCACACGAGCTGTAATATTGCTGTAATATATGCTATTGTTTTAGAAGTGCGAGACGAAAAATAAAAAACCTTAAAACCTTTGAAAAGTCTGTCCTTTGAAACTGCTCGTGTTGCACTTGCCCTGATGAAGAAAGATTCACCTTTTGAGATCGCTCGAGTTAATGTCGCTTCTTACGAAGTTAGGCCTATCTTTCGAGAGCACACGAGCTGTAATATTGCTGATGAAGAAAGGTTCACCTTTCGAAAAATTTTGGATTATAGGATTTCTTAGGCCCGGCATGACCAAGCGTGTTAAGGCGTGCGACTCGCAATCTGAGAGTCGCGGGTTCGCATCCCCGTCGCGCCAAACATGATCGCCCTTTCAGCCGTGGGGGCGTTATAATGTGACGGTCAATCTCACTATTCGTTGGTAAAAGAGTAGCCCAAGAGTTGTCGGTGGGTGGTGATGACTAGCTGCCTTCCCTCTAGTCTTACACTGCTAAATTAGGGACGGCTTGCACAGATAGCCCTCGAGTAGCTTTGTGCGAAATTCAAAAAAACAAACAAACAGGATTTCTTATTTTTGTTTTGCAAAGGATGTACATGTTTTCCTGACATCATGAATGAGCATTATTTTAGAAGACAGAGGGGTCCAGTTAGCTTTATCTGACCTAGCTGGCCATTAAATTCACCCCTGAATATATTCTTACTGTTGCTAGGACTAGGAATCAATTACCAATAATAAAACGTTTTAACTGAAGTATGTGAATCAAACGTTCCTGTACGTATTTAGGTAGTTAACGTGAAATTACAATATGTTTAGTAAGAATTAAATATTGGAAAAATACTCACCTGAAGAGCAAACAGGCCCATAGTGCCAAGTCCAATCCAGGAATGGATGCTGTAAAAATGTTTGGAGTCTGGACTATTATTCTGGGCTTGGATGGCTGACACTAGACCGATTGTAATTGCTGAGATGGCCAATACATAGAAGATGGCATGTAACACTTTGTTGTAGATTATTTTACAGCAGGGAAAGTTTCTAAACACTAAAATGGCTGCAGGGAAAAAGACGAAAAAAAATTGCTTAAAATACAACAGAATAAATTTAGCTACACATTTCACAAGGTCTAAGCAATAAAAAAAAATGATGCCTTACTTGGAAATTGATACAATGGTTTTGTTTTTGGCATTTGAAAACGAAAGTGAAATAGTCTAAAAAAAGTAATAAGTCTGATATTATAATTTTGTGGGACCTTAATATTTGTTTCAATATTCAGAAATGTTTGTAACAAATGTATTGGTAAAAGTATTATATATTTGATATAATCCTTATGTTAAGACTATTTTAAATTTTTCTTTAATTTGTACTTATTTCCTAAAGAGCTTGAACTAAAGAAATGACATTATGTATATCTTCTGCTTTGGGTTTGTTTTAAATTTCGCACAAAATTACACGAGGGCTATCTACACTAGCCGTCGCTAATTTAGGAGTGTAATACTAGAGACAGCTAAGGATCACCATCCACCACCAACTCTTGGGCTACTCTTTTGGCCATCCCATTATAACGCCCCCACTGCTAAAAGGGCGAGCATGTTTGGTGTGACAGGGATTCAGATTACGATTCGAGTGCCTTAACCATCTGGCTATGCCGAACTTACATATTCTGAGTATTATGTATCATACTCATATTACACATCGACTATTATTATTATTTTGAACCAAATTTCGTCATATTATTCTAGACTTAGCCTAGCAATGATTTCACTAAATGCTGAAAAAAGGTTTCTTCGACTTTACTTCATCTGTCAGAAAATATTTAGGTGCTAGCAGAGGATCGATTAATACAACGTTCATCTCATATAAGCTTAGTCGAATTGCTTAAGGCAATGCTGTGAATGATCCATAACCTAATATGATACGTATTGCAGAAACTGCAGAGGAGATTAAGAGGGCAGGGGCTATTTGACAAAAAGATATCTTTTAATACACAAGAATTCACTCTTTAGTTATAATTTTAAAAAGCGTTTATAAGACCGACGAAATAGAAATAAAAAAATGCTTCTAATGGATTTCTACAGTATGTGTATCAGAGACAACCTAGAGTCCCTATAATCTTCCCCCTACAAAAAAAAAGTATTGCCTTACAGTGCTTAACACACATAATAGCGTATCCAGTTGTTTTACTGTAAAGACCTACAAGTCCCTGCGTGGCATTCATTTTAAAACTAAATCCCTCACCCCCATTAACTCGCAGCAAGAAAGGCGTGAAATCGTCCATATAATTTAGTAGTTGCGAACATTTTCTTATGATTGGGTTAAAAAAGAGCACTTCTGGGGCATAAGAAGAGGAAAACAGATGTTTTTTGAAGAAACGCAACGTTCTAGAAAAAGTGTGAATATGTTTTATCATTTTCATCAATTTAAACAGCACTTTAGGAGTTTAGAAGTTAAAATAATCTGAAACAGTTGGTTCTATTTATTCTTATTTGGAGCTTGTTCGAAATTACACGTCTTAAGCAATAACAGTTTTATTGTGTTCTTTTTTGGGAAGGGTTTCTTAAAAATAACCCTCTTTTTCTGAGGCAACGTATACCTGTAGGACCTTCCATGAAAACTGTCACGACTACCATTTGGTATTTTCAAGTGACTGCACGAGGAAATTGTAACTAGTCATGATAATTTAAACAACCGAAGGATTTCTTGGCACCAACGCAATACACTTAAAGCTACAAGACTTGTGTGCGTCAACCTTCAGTCAACTGGCTTTCAGAGTATTGATTTAGCTTTAATTAGTTCGTGTTACTGAGTGATATTTACTTATTTATTTATTTTTCTTCCTCAGTCCGTAAACCGGTTCTATGATCATACAACACCTCATAGACGTACCTTACTACCACAAGGGATGTTTCGTAAAATAATAATATACAACCTTCAAGCAAAGCCCAGAAAATATTATTAAATGAAAAGGATGGAAAAGTCAAAAATAGACTTTAAACTTCCAAACTTTAGGTTTAATATCGTCCTAAAAATGTGATGTTCGACATAGGGTTTACAGCAACTTGCGCGTACTTTTAACACAATGACAGTAGTTAATAAATTTCACAATATAATTGTATCTATGAAATACAAATATCAAAGTTAAAGATAATATGGTAAACGTAAATTATAACACATCATGATGCATAAATCTAGATAAAATTCTATAATCAATTTTGACTGAAGAACTGTGTGTTTGTGCGTGTTTTCTTATAGCAAAGCCACATCGAGCTATCTGCTGAGCCCACCGAGGGGAATCAGACCCCTGATTTTAGCGTTGTAAATCCGAAGACATACCGCTGCACTAGCGGGGGACAAACTGAAGAACTAAAATTAATAGCAAGTATACACAGAATACGATTAACTCGGCCCGACAAGAAAACTCGTATCTTGTTATGGAAAACATCCGAAATGTCGAATGTAATATGCTTAAGCGTTTTAAGCCTACATGCAGCTATTTCTAAAATTAAGATTTGGTTATCGAAACAAAATGTCATTCAGGTTTACGATTTTTCAGTTGACAGTTGTTGTGAACCCAACATACTAATAGTTATATTGAAGTGAATAAACATTAACCAATAACAGTTTTCTTCATTCTGGTTTTAATTTCAGTTATTACGAAACTTAAAAATCACCACAATTATCGTTTCGTGAGATTTTAAGCCTTTATTTATACATTCAAATAAAAATATTTCCAACGACGTAAAGTAGCGCCAGAAGCATTTGTTAGGGTTTTGGATAAGAGCTGGGATTCTTTTATTATAAGTGTCTGTGATATGTTAGCAATAAATTCAGACAATAAACGGACAGCACACAATCCATTTGTTTTAAAATTATTTGCACTATAGGATATCAACTTGTATTTAAAACTATTTTTTCTGTCATCACAATATAATTAGTGATAAGTTCGTTTACGTTACCCTTCTTCTTTACGTCAAAGTTCAAATACTTTAGAACACCCATTGACAAGGAAGATTATTCTCCTTATCTCTGTTAAACTGTGAAACTTACTTTAAATATTTCCCATTATAGCTAAACTAACAATCACACAGTTTAACGTTTCCTGAATAAACCTCACTTAACTTTGTCTCACTTTATATATATATGTAATCAATTTATCGCTGAACTGAGGTCTTACAAATGACGAGACACTATGATGTAATAATACTCACACTTGAGACAAGGATAAAAATACCGATTCAAGTAATGTGATGTCAATTTACGACAACTTAACTACACATACAATGTACGACTCTTATTGAGTTACGCAACGAAATTTGTCATAACTATCACCTTTAAAATAATAACTTTTAATACTGTTGTTTTGAAACTAAATAATCATTAAATATTAGATCACTAAATGAGCTAAATAACTCTTATCCTTGTTTCATATTTTATCTTGTATATGTTGCGAACCGTGGAATCTTCTGCTGTTTCCCATTTGAAAAACTACGCAATGGGCAAAGCTCAGCATTGACTTTTGAAACGACAGGAGAACAAGTATGAAAAATACTGATTCTAAATTTTATTTCGCAAGCAGGATATTCTACACTAACTTGTTAGGAATCAACCACCCTGTCATTCACACTTCAAACGTGACGTAACTTGAAGAATAAGCATGTAGGTTTACCATATTTAATTTTGAGCAGCTATTAACATGACTACGTGTTTTTCTTATAGAAAAGCCACAGTGGGCTATCTGCTGAGTCTACTGAGGGGAATCGAACCCCTGATTTTAGCGCTGTAAATTCGTAGACTTACAACTTGACAGAAATGCCCAACAATTATTTTTCGACGTGGGCAGTGTAAGTAGCTCAGAGCTTTGGTTCTTAGTGAAATCAAGAGTGCAGAATAATTAACCTCTTTAAAGTCCATAAAATAATTAAAATTGATAGATTAAGTTACACTCTTCCTGTCACTGGGGGCGGGTTCTTTTGCTTGTAATTTTTATTTCACGAGAAAATAGTTCAAGCTACACTTCTTCAATCTAAATTATTAATATTATTGATTTAACTAGAGTGCATGTTGAAACTTCTTTTTTTTTAAAGTTAATAAAAAGTATTACGAGCAGAATATTGGATTAACCATACTTTCTCTACTCCTACGGGACCTTTATATGGATAGTTTCGAATGTGTTGCCCTTGATAATGCTTTTTAACATCTAACTGTTAGATTAGA
Source organism: Tachypleus tridentatus (assembly GCF_004210375.1). NCBI lineage: Eukaryota > Metazoa > Arthropoda > Merostomata > Xiphosura > Limulidae > Tachypleus > Tachypleus tridentatus. The sequence goes on along the minus strand of NC_134834.1, from coordinate 131,019,888 downwards.
TTTGTTGATGACACGTTCTTGGTTTGGCAGCATGGAAATACCAACTTAAAAACATTTGCTGCTTATCTAAACCATTTTTATCATCCTAAGTCTTCAGCTTATATATATACGATTAAACAAGATAATTGTCTACCTTTTTAGAAGTATTTGTTAAAAGAAACAGTGAAGGAACTATTTCCACAACTGTTTATCGAAAACAATACTCAATCTCCATGCCCCCACATCAAAGATCGTGTCACTCTTTTTTTTTTTTTCAAAATCTAGCAGCTTTTCTTACTTACATAGACTGAGCGTTTAAAATATGTTCTGATTCTGTTATGAGTTGAATTGAATTATACAAAAACATTGCTTGCAATAGAGGCTATGATGTTGACATAACTGAACACATAATGCAAAGAACATGCAACTCATTTTTTACCAACCACTGTACTAAATTAAACAGTCAGTGTCATCAACATTAAAATCAATAATATTATCATATATATACAAACCATAAGTAGCTAACTCGCCAGTGTATTAAAAAAGCATAACTCGTTCTTATTTTTAAACCATTTAATAAAATAAAAATGACAGTTTCCAATATTAAAAATAAAAAAGATATTTTAGAAAGAGAGAGAAAAAGGTATGTATCAAATTGGGTGTGGATACAACATAAAACACACTAGACAAACTAAACGTAATTTGTAATATTGTCAAAGTGAACATAAATGTTATGCCCATCAGGATAATATGGTGATTCTTTCACCTGCTTGAAACAGATCGTTTAATACAATGGCATGAAAGTTAAACAATTTTAATAAACCTAACACTTAAAGAGAATTGAATATCACTATCACTGTTAAAGAAGCATACAGATTTAGTAGTGTAAAATAAAGAATTCAATGAAGGGTCAGTTGATGATAATACACATTTCTGGAAAGATATATTGACGTCTTATGCCTTATACTCATACCACCCTCATAGATTATAATGAAATAAATATTTCCTTTATAAAAGTACTCGCATATCATGTTTGACACGTAAAAAAATCACGCATCTTAAACGTTGATTTTTTTATTTAGAAAATTACATTTATTTTCTCGTATTCTTCAAAACTATTGTTTTATTTTGTTCGGTTGGTGCATTTGTCGCTACAAATTACCAATATTTCATCAACTTATTAACGAAAACATGGAACATTATTTTATTTGAAAGGTTTGTATCTTCTGTGTATTACAAGCGACACAAATATGAAATAACAGTAAATATTTTCAAGCCATATTGCTTCTCTTTTTTTTATAGAGGGGATATATTATTAATTACTTAAACATGTGACTATATGAATAACTTTTTAAGGGCGTGGACCTATATTGAACGCAAATTTGTGATTAGTTCCCCTCCAAAAATCTGCATTAAACTTTGAACACGTGTTAACTTTGAATATGTCGGCATGGAAACTATAAGATTTACTTACATTGTCCATTGAGGAAGATAAACCCTCCAATCATAAGAACATAGTGCAAGTTAAACTGTTTGGAAGTATCGTTGGTCCACGCTATACCGCCTCCATAATGTACGATCCAGAAGATACTCAGCCCGAGAGAACCAAACAACAGCACTTCAGCTACAAAAAGTAGCCAGCCAAAACCACAACGTACAGGCAGAGATATCTGGTTCTCTAACTCTGAATTCTGTTTATTCCTGAAACAAAGATACAAAAAAACGCCTTTATGCATGTTTATCTTATAATTTTTGATATCATTTTGCCTATCAACACTATGAGAACGTTATTTGATATTTTTATTTTAATTCATTGACATACCTTACTTTCTCTTAACATAGAAAATCTAAAACATTTCTTTTTTCTTAGTTCACTATCAGACGAATTTATTAATTGTTATTGATCTGCTAATTATTTTTTGTAGTTGTTTCTTATACTTAAATACAGGTGTTATTCAGTTCAGTACTTAAAATTTAAACAACTCTCTATGAGAGGCCCGGTATGGTCAGATGGTTAAGGTACTCGACTTGTCATCTTAGCGTCGCGGGTTCGAATGCCCCGTCACACCTAATATGCTCGTCCTTTTAGCCGTAAGGTCGTTAAAGTGACGGTCAATCCCACTTCATTGCTAAAAGAGCTGGCGGTGGGTGGCGATGACTATCTGTTTTCCCTCTCATCTTACACTTCTAAGTTAGGGAAGGTTAGTGCAGATGGCCTTTGTATAGCTTTGCATGAAACTAAAAACAAACATTCTTTGATAATTATTTTCTTTTTATTAGTTCATTCATAAAAATTTTGTTTTTATTATTCTGTTACTTCGATGTCCGGAGAGTGTCACATTTCATTTTGTACTACTGAATCTTTCTTATTATTGTTATATTGCTTCCCTATGTGGATGATTTTCATCTTATTGTTGTGTTAGATCAATTTCTGGAGAATGTTCAACTTACTGTTGCACCATTTTTATGTCTGGAAGTTGATCATATTATGGTTGTACCATTTCCATGTCTTGAGGATGTTCATCTTATTGTTGTACCGTTTTTATGTTTGAATGATGTTCATCTTATTCTTCAACTTGTTCAATGTATGAATGATGTTCATCTTATTATTGTACTTCTTCAATGACTGAATGATGTCCATCTTGATGTTCTGCTTGATTAGTGTTTCTCAGCCAGAATTACCAGAAAAACCCCGCGTCCTGGCTTTGGTCGTCCGACCCACAATTATCTCTACCGGGACAAAAGAATACTTAATGTTTCTTGGAACAGTTCATCATAGTTCATAACAAAGGTGATATGTTCGCCTCGAAGACACATTATCTGCTCTGTGTTGGTGGTAAATCTGGTAAGGCTTATAACACTAAAAGCCAAGTTTCGATACTCTTGGTTAACAGAACATGTAGCTTATCCTGTAACTTCGCGCTTAACAATAACAAACAAGCAACTAAATATCCTCGTTGTTAAAAATATTCTCAGCTGTTGTCGAGTTGACTTCCTGGAATGTCGAGAAAGTATGAATATAAATTTCGTTGGAAGTTAAGCACAAAGCTATACAATAGGCTGTCTTTGCTATATTTTATCAAACTCCTACTGCTTTCAGGCTGTTTCTTAACGATAGATATTGAAATATGTGAATTTAAAATAATTTTAAGAACAGTTATAAAAGAGCATCGTCACCGTCGTTAGTTTTTAAGCTCAACGTGTTATGATTACTGTTGTATTTACTGTACAAGAAAGTTTGTATTCATTCCTACAAGGGTTAATGAACTTCCTGTTCCATGCAATCGACTTTCGACTTCAGGGCAAAGGCACTCGCTTAAATTTTAGCACTTCCTCGAACGTTCAAAATAATTTTAAAAGTTTTTCAATTGATAATTTCTGGTCTGTCTGTACAAAGAAAAATCTTCGTGACATTCAAAGGAAGAAATTTTGAATCATAATGTCTGGTGATTTAAACGAAACTGGAAAGAGTTATCGTGATGGTGACGAAAGCCAAGCTTACATTTATTTCTACTTTTCTTTAGTACCTTGTCTAAATAGTGCTCTATTCAATGTGTTAAAACTTTATATCCTTTTAAGAAAACAAGGCAACAGTTAACTTGATCGAGAAACATAAAGTTGCGCGACTTCAGTTTCATGCGTGGAAATGTACCGTGAATTTAACAAGATAATTACAATTAAGTTACTCTCAGTCACAGTGTAAAGTAAATAATTAGTAAGTTAGGCTATCATTTTCGCGCGTAGACCTAGAAATTAGTACGCAATCATTTTGTCCTTCTATTTTAGTCCAACTATTGGACTATTCTTTTGTTAACTGTTATGTATTACAATTGCAAATAGCCTAAAACTGAGTTAAACTGTAATCTAAATCTAGAAGGTAAATAAATGTCGACATGTACCCAGTTTACCAGCCGACAAAATTGAAACTCACAGGTTTCTTCCTTAATACACATATATTTTAATGTACAAATAATAAGACAATTTACAATAACGGTGATTATAAACAATGATCTATGTATAAAAGTTTTACAAATAATATTAAGTCTTCTATCTGTTCTGGAACTTTCTTAATGTCTTATCTTATGTTCACGATGAACAAATTAATTTTGAGTTAATGTACATGCAATTCACTTAACAGGGAGCTCACTAGCTATGTCTTCATTCTCGTTGACCAAATGTCGAGTTTTTCCATTTCTGAAGTTACAAAGTGTCTTCATAAAAACACGGTGTGAATCCGCTGAAGTTAAATGGTTCCTAATGTTAAAAATTTGTATACTTTTCTGACCAAATATTTGAATTTCCAGATTAATAAGCGCTAATCACAGTTATAATTTCCGATGTTTACATTATATCTACCGTATCAAAACAACAATATATACTGTCGTGTTGATTATATTTATAAGCGTGAGAAGAGTTTCTCTAAACTTCAGTTTAAACAACAATATAGACGATACAATGGTATTTGCATACGTATATTGGTGATTCTTACGCTCGAGAATCTTCTAGATATTTAGTGAACAGGCGGGAACTTCACAATACAAATTTAACAGTATAAGTTACGTGCATTTTTAAATATAAATTTAATTTAAGCAAACATCGATATTAAAACAGATATATGATAGTAAATTCGTGACATAACAAATAATTGAATTGACCGACATATTATAATTGTTTGTTTGTTTTGAATTTCGCGCAAAGCTACTCGAAGGCTATCTGCGCTAGCTGTCCCTAATTTAGCAGTGTAAGACTAGAGGGAAGACAGCTAGTCATCACCACCCACCGCCAACTCTTGGGCTACTCTTTTACCATCGAATAGTAGGATTGACCGTCAAATTATAACGTCCCTACGGCTGAAAGGGCGAGCATATTTGGTGCGACCGGGATTCGAACCCGCGACCCTCGGATTACGAGTCGAACGCCTTAACACGCTTGGCCATGCCGGGCCATACATATTATAATATCCCCACGGCTGAAAGGGCGAGTATCTTTGACGGGAGGGTGATTCTAATTCACGATTCTCAGATTTTGAGTTGAACACCTTAGCTACCAAACTATGCTAGGTTAATATTATGTTAAAAGTTGCTAAAAAAATCCGTTACTGATCATTGGAAAGATCAGTTCTAAGCAATTAATGTTGTTAGTTGGTGACAAATATCACTTATTTAACAACATTGCAGCTGTTTGGGCGTTATAACTGTAGCAGTCATTCCTGCAATTTGTTAAGAGTAACCGCACATACTGTGGAAGCTTTCTGTTTGCTCTCCTTCTGAACTGTAAGGGTATCTGACGTGGCTGTCTAGCACATGAATCGCATAAGGCATTGTTAGGACTGAAAACACCAATTCCAAGCAATCGGGTGTAGTTTTGTTAAAGTCCTGGCATGACCAAGTGGTTAGGGTGCTCGGCTTGTAATCTGAGGGCGCGGGTTCGAATCCCTGTTACACTAAACATACTCTCTTTTTCAGGCGTGATGGCGTTATAATGTCACGGTCAATCCCACTATTCGTTGGTAAAAAAGTAGCCCAAGAGTTGGCGGTGGACAGTGATGACTAATTACCTTCCCTCCAGTCTTACACTGCTAAATTAGACAACTATCGCAGATAGCCCTTGTGTAGATTAGCGCGAATATTCAAAACAAACTAGTTTTATTATGGTTATTTCAACTACGTCTTCATGCTCTATTTTTTAACTATGTGAAATCTGAGGCTATGAAAAATAATTTTGACATTAGTGAGTCTAACATAATCAAAGTAGTCTTAAAACTATTAGAACGTTTCCTCCTTTATGTTTAAAAAATAAGTTAAAACTGTCTTCAGATCTAAGTGACAGCAGAAATTAAGCACTGTTGAAAACTTATTGATATTAAAATTCAGTCCAAAAAAGTTAATATAGAATTGAGAGGTTAAGAAAATTTTTAACAAGCCTAAAAATAGTTAAATAAGTTGTAAAAGAATTATTTCTAATGTGTTTTCGCGTCAATAGAAATATATATGCTTCTTCAACCATGCCTTTTAAGCAAGAGAATACAACAGCTTCTATTAACAGTATCGATTTGAAGGACTTAGCAGCAGTTAGAGCTGTACAGTTAGTTACTCAGGTCTGATGTCAGTGATAAAAAAGTCAGAATCTGTTTATTTTGTTTATCATCTGCACGTTTGACTTAGACAGAAGTTGTCAGCCAAGAAATGTGATAAAGCTAATTCATTTGGACTGATATAAACATACTCAAACCAAGAGAGTTTGTGTTGGTGGACTAACAGCTCCTTGGTTGCCATTTCGTCACATTTAGTCCTCTGTTTAATTTGTCTTCTACCAAATTTGTTTGGGCTTATTTGGAATATAGATCTAAATAATATGTGCAATATAAAGTTGTAATAAACATTGTTATAAAATTCAGATGGGTGTGCATACACATCTTAAAAATCCCTAAACTTTTGCAAAATCTGTAACCATGAAAACACTGATGTCAAGAATGAAAATATTGTAAAATACTACTATTTTATTCTTAAGATTAGTTAAAATATTATACCGGTATTTAATGTGTGTGCTCTTATAGTAATGCCACATCGGGCTATCTGTTGTGTCCACTGAGGAGTATCGAACCTTTGATTTTAGCGTCGTAACTCAATAGATTTACCGCTGTATCAACGTGGGACTTTAATAACCACTTACTTATTTCACCAGTACACAATATATAAGCCCTATCCCGATGGACATGCTGGGTAGGCGTGGTTGTCAATGTACAGTGGAAGTTTCAAAAGACGCTTGTTTAAAATGTGAATTATAACTGCTCGCGTTTCCACATTGTATATGAAATCTTATGTGCGAAATGCATACGATATACCGCTATATTCTATTGAATATATTAAACTAAAATAATAATTACTTTTCAAGGGTTCCGTAAATACATCTGATTCGTCATTAACATTTTATTCTAGTACGTTCGCAGCACAAAATTCTCTGGATATAATATATTAGAGTGTCGCAGTATTTGTTGCTTATAGTTGTATTCCTTCTCACACAGTGTTGTTATATTAAATATGTCATTTGGCTTAGCTCGATACAATAGCATCTCTTGGCTCTGTTAAAAAGGTGAAATAGAACAGCATGTACGATTGTGCACATAAAATCTTACAAAAATCCTATATTAGTGAAGAAATTTTAAACGCATTACGTCGTTAAATTAAACGAATGTGTATTTTTAAACCGTTTTGTATGTAAACAATTATTTTTATTCCATCCAAAGTCCAGATTTGTCTGTTTGAAGTTAAGCACAAAGACAAACAATGGGCTGTCTGTGTTCTGCCAACTATGGGTATTGAACTCTCGTTTCTTGAGTTATAAGTCCACAGATACGTCGCTATCCATTGGGGGGCACAAACAATAAAAATGTACGTTTTAATATTTTTGAATACCTATTATAGCATCGCTAACATAAAGTTGGAAACAATTACCAGATATTTCGAATAAACTGTATGTCTTCGTAACAGGTAATTTGTAAAAACTGTTCATTCTGCATCCCTATCCTTCTGTTCGTTTTGAATTTAGCGCAAAGCTAAACAAGGGCTATCTGCACTAGCCGTCCTTAATTTAGCAATGTAAGACTAGAGGAAAGGCAGCTAGTCATCACCACCCACCGCCAACTCTTTTACCAACGAATACTGGAATTGACTGTCACATATTAACGCCCCTACGGCTGAAAGGGCGAGTATGTTTGGTATGACCGGTATTCGAACCCGCGACCCACGTGGCCATACGGGGCCCATAACAAAGAGACTTACTATATAATTATGTCATTTTGGAAAATATTAGATGTACAAAGTAGACGCAATGAATATGATCATTTTAAACTGTGTTTATTATCTTACACTGTAAATCTTCAGTGACGGGTTATTGATTACAATACTCGTCCTGGACATCTTAATTCTTTTTTTTTTTGTAACCATCGTCATTGGAAGAGTCATAAGATTTTGAGACAGTAAACGGACAAATTATGTTGTGCGCCCTGAATCAAAAGAAACTCTGATAGCTTGCCAAAAAGACTGAAAGAAAGTTATCAGTAGTAAGACTTTTCGTTGTGAATAGTTCATACCGTAAACAATCGCAATTAATTAGAATGTAACTACCAGACAAGAGGCATACCAACTCTGTAAGGCAAGACAAGTTTCACCGAGGTTGTCAGAAGGGTTTTCACCTATCCTCTTGAAGCCTTGAATAAGATGATAGTGATCTACAACTACTGGAACCTTTTTTTTCCTCATCAACTAAATGCAATGGTGAAATCAGAACATCTTGCATGCAAAAGTATAGGAAACAATGACATTTCATAGCCAATTTCTTGTGCAGTCTGATGCACTGGTATGTAGCGTTTCCTCTAATTCACACCTGTTTTGTAGAAGAACTTTTAAATATCCAGAAGAATACAGTACCTTGGACACATTGCTGTGACATGTCCTTTACAAGTTTCTTGAAGCATTTTCTCACAGACATAAATTTCTTGGAATCCTTATGCCCTCCAGCTAGATACGGACACTATCCTTCCTCGAGTGTTTCAAAGCGGTATTTGGTCCATTCTAGCATAAGAATGTTTGCTAGCTTTGTTTAAAGGAATAGAGAACACATGTTTCTGTTTTGGGAAAGAGTGGCATGAACTGAATTTTTTTTTTAATTTTTCCATCTTGTCCTTCTGAATTTATAGAATGTCGTACTACACAACCGACTCAGAAAACAGTAATGTAGGGATACTTCTGACCAATCACAATCTGTAAAAAACAGTGGTAGTAACTGTTGAACAGCAAGGTCTTTTTCTCACCAAGCTAATGTGGCATTCTTTGCTACTTTTCTCATACTTTCATTTTTCAGTTAAACAGTTTAAGAGTAAAATACGATGCTAATTTGTACTGCAACAAACTATTTAACCGCTTCCTTACTTAGCAGCATTTTTGTACTTTAGTTAAAGCTCAGTCGATGGAGCTCTACAAATAACCACACATAACAAATTGTAAAGATATTTATTTAAGGAAGATTCATCACCTAATGATAATGCATCCTATGTATAACCAGCTGTCTTTTGCAAGTTAATTGAAAAAGTACTGTAAATTATCTTCCATTTAGTTGAAACTTTAGTAGACAATCAAGTGAACATAACTCTTGAACAACACAAAATACTGTCATCAGTTTCACTTACCAGGAAATGTTATTTATTTGGTTTTGAATATCAGCTTGGTTTACAATTTTCCCTTATAAACAGCATTTATAAACTATAACTACAGTCAGTGTAATATTACGAAAATTAAGTAATAAATATTTCATCTTTATGACAGTGAATTTGGAAACATATGTTATTGTTGTTGTACTATGTTGATGAAAGCTCAATACGTGAGAAAATATAGACATTATAATAATATTTATAATTCTCACGTTCATGTTCTATTTTTATAGCAAAAAAAACAAAGTATACTTTGGTAGAGATGTTGGTTTAAAATGTTCTTAAAACTGATTTTTACGTTTACCTAGAGTTAATTTCAAAAACTTCTCTTATTAAAAGACTGTACCACTAATAGACTGGGGGGAGTTGAGGGGGGAGTCAACTGATGTTCTGTTCTAGATTTTGATTTGAACAATCTTGAAAAATAAACCGCTCTTGAAAATCAGCTCCTAAACTAAACGTATTAAGGTAAGTCTTAATAATGTGCACGAAAGACTAAAAACAAACTCTCTGCGAATTTAATTCATAATGTTGTGAAGGAAGTGCCTTTTTTTTTACTTTAGATTATTCAAAATTCAATCTAAGGTACCAAATTTTAAAACTGAAGCTCTTTTGGTTTTGTCAGTTGAACAATGATATGTGTTCATTTTACATGGAAGAAACAGCCGTGTCTCTTTGAATTAATCGAACTTCCATTTTCAGCGCGCTCCCAGACTAAATTCAGTTTCACAGGTTTTAGCTTGTACTCTTTCTTTCACACGAGGGATTGATATTCTCTACAGATAACCTCGAACATAAATGCAATGTGCAGACGTATTAGGTTACTAATGGCCACGAAATCGACACACCACCCTCGCGTGTTTTGTTTTTACCTACAAGAAACGAAAGTACATATATAATTTAGATCCTGCCTAAATTGTTTTCCACATGCACGTGTTGTATTTTTAACGAACGTAACGTTGTCATTTGAAAAGAAAATTTCGTGTGTTAGAATGAAACGTTAGATATGGCTACCAACTTTATGCAGAAAAGAATTTCGACGACTAATTACATAGGCCTGTGATGATCTTATTGTCTTAATATTTTTACAGTAGTGTTCTGCAGTAACTCCTGTACTCTGAATCCGAAAATGATATCCATTTTTCTCTATCACGTATTGATTTTTCACAAAACGTCACGCGTGACCCGCTGGTACAGCGGTAAGTCTACTGATTTACAATGTTAAAATCAGGGGTTCGATTACTCTCGGTGGACTCCGCAGACAGCCCTATATGGCTTTGCTATAAGTGTGTTTACGTTTTACGTCACGCGTACTTTAACATAAGTGAATCATTTTCATTGAAATCGGGTTACATTTAGTTATGCTTGAAATGTTGACACCCACTGACAATAGATTTCTCTTGACCACTCGGATGTGAATTTTGTCGACCGTTCTAGAACCCAAACATAATAAGAAATTTTCATTGGGGTAAACCATATAATAATTCGATCGAAGAAAAAGGTATTTTATTTCGTCTCGATTTGTAAACAAATCCTTACTTTTGTTTGTTTGTTTAGAATTAAGCACAAAGCTATACAATGGGTTATCTGTGGTCTGCCACAAGTATCGAAACCTTATCAGCAGTTATTAGGCTGTCCAGAAATAAATTTCAGAATTCTCACGATGACATTTAGAAACTGATTATTGAGTAACTTATCTTTGATTGATTGGTTTAATCCAACGTTTGTCACTTACAAGGTGTCTCAATTGTCTACTGTTTCACTCCATTCAGAGTAAGTTTCGCTATCCCCAAGGCAGCATGGATAAGAAGGATTTTTGTTTGATTTTCCTCTACGGCTTCAAACTTGGACAAAAATCTACCGAAACTACACGGAACAAACCCTTCATATAAAGAAATTACAAAGCAGAGACACTGTTCAACATGGAGCTACAGAACATATAACATTATAGTTCACAATGTATTTTTTGTTTGTTTGTTTTGGAATTTCGCACAAAGCTACTCAAAGGCTATCTGTGCTAGCCGTCCCTAATTTAGCAGTGTAAGACTAGAGGGAAGGCAGCTAGTCATCACCACCCACCGCCAACTATTGGGCTACTCTTTTACCAACGAATAGTGGGATTGACCGTAACATTATAACGCCCCCACGGTTGGGAGGGCGAGAATGTTTGGCGCAACGCGGGCGCGAACCCGCGCCCCTCGGATTAGGAGTCGCACGCTTTACGCGCTTGACCATGCCAGGCCAGTTCACAATGTAATTGAGATATTTGTATGAAATTTAGTGGAATTCCTACACGTTCTACGCAGTTCGAGGGATCATGAACTGTGAGATCAGGTACAGCCAATCACTTACGAATAAAATACGAGGGAATTCTCAAAGTCCGCGGATGTAACTGGGCCGCAAATCAGTTAAGATATGGAATTTTGAGCAAAATATTCGTACTTTAAAAAACAAGATAGAATTCTTAATAGTCTCGACGCTTGAAATTCTTTTAGGCAGGATTAGAGTAAATTAATAAACAAGACCTTCTGTTCCTTTTAATAAACTATATTTTTTTTTTGGTGCCAATATTACAAAGCGTGGAGCGCACGTATACACGATATAGTTTTACTATTCATCAGAATATATATCATCTTACCCTCAAATGGAAATGTTTTGAGGCCAGATTGTAGTAAATTAACCTAAAAGAGAGATATGTTCATAACAAGAGCGTGCAAAAGGGAGTTGATCATTTTGGCTATTGTAGTGCTCTCTACTTCTGTGAATATAAGTGCGTGTATTGATATAGTTTATAGGTATATATATGTGCACACAAAAAATATGTGTTTAACGCGTAGCCCCGCCCTCCAATAGTGGTCAAATATGAATTCCTGCACACGCTTGTAATTCATGTTACCCAGTAACACATCTGTATGTTTTCAAACTTACAACACTAGAAAATGGGTTTCATTAGCGTGCAGCTTTATGCTTAATTACAAACAAGCAAAATCCTGATTCGTAATTTATTTTCATATAAATAAGACTGCTCATGTTCAGTGAATGATAAATGCTCGAGAGTTTATGACGTAGGACGAACAATCGTTTCCCTGTATTTTTGTTAAAAAGAAACTTACGGATACTGTTTTATGCAGAACTCCATGCATGTCACACATGCTTTATTACTGGCTCTGAGGCAAATTTTAGAATACAGATCTCTGTCTTGTCGGAGCATCTGAAGTCTTCGCGAAACAGCAAAAAAAAACAAAACAACTAATATATTATGCTGTTAAGCACGAACAAAACAACAAAAACACTCGGACTGTCGCTCTCTTGAGCGAGATTAGATAGCTCTGTATAAGCTCAAATAACTATTTAAAAACTATTATCAGAGAAGTTATTTCACCCACTCGCATCAAAAGTTCTTTATCACGATTGGTTATATGTAGCTCCGTGCTTTCGTAATATCCCGCACACCGATTTATATATGCTGCCTACTTAAGGATACATAATATTATAGCCCTGTTTCTACAATATCGCCTTTGTTCTCATGACCTTTCCCAAAAAAACTGAGTGCTAAAAAACTTATAACACATTCATTATTCTTTTCCTTTCTTCGCTTCGTCCTCCATTGTGGTTGACCTTATTATTTTTTAGACGTAATGGTGTTTCACATAAGCAGACACATAGCCGAGATAAGAGCATCCGTTAAAAAAGTTCGCATCGTCTGTATGTTTTAAATGAAGTCTCCATTTTATTTTAGAGCAGCAACATAAACTATGCTGACGAAACGTACAGCTTACAATCTTTTCACATCTTGAACCTGCCGATATGAAACTGAACACTTTAACAACTGGGCCATGTTGCTAAACAAAATTTGTAATTTAAGTTGTAAGTGCGTTACAAAAGTGATCAATTCCGTTATTTGCTTCAAGATATCGGATAATATCTTTGATATAGTAGTTTCCACTAACTGGTTGTCTTCCCTGTGGTACGTACTTCAAAATTAGGTATGAATCCTGAATCTTAGGAACTCTGATTTAGCTGCTTAGCCTATACGCGAGTAAAGTGCACTTCAGGTTAAAACATCGTGTATTACCAGGGGTGTAATGTCGCTGCAGTGACACTCCGACCCTGATGTTCGAGTTGATCAAAACTAAAAGTACGTATATAAAAACAATCAGAAGAACCCGTAGGTTCATGAAGTCTTAACACATAATATAAAACGATAAAAACATTATAACCCAAGCGCCTTCGTAAGGTTATTTTTTATTCTTTATGGGTAAACTCGGAATGTTGGTGAAACTGAATGAAATATCTATATAAAATTAAGCTCAACTTTTCTGCTTCTTGTACTATTGGCCCGGTATGGCCAGGTGGATAGGGCGCTCGATTTAAAATGGATTCACAGTCATGGGCCTTACATTTTGGTTACAATATCTTTGGGTCCGGCATGGCCAGGTGGTTAAGGCACTCAACTCGTATTCCGAGGGTTCTAGCCTCGAAACCCCGTTACACCAATCATGAGCGTCTTTTCAGCCGTTGGATGCGTTATAATGTGACAACTATTCGTTGGTAAAAGAGTAGCCCAAGAGTTGGCGGTGGATAGTGATGACTAGTTGCCCTCCATCTAGCTATACACAGCTAAATTAGAGACGGATATCGCACATAGCCGTCGTATACCTTTGCGTGAAATTAAAAAAAAAAAAAATATTTGCCCTGATGGCGACATTATGCGTTTGGCGAAATATGGCATGGGTATGGCACTATAAAAGTTTAGCATTACATCACTACATAGCGGTGAAGGAAAGTAGAAAAAAAAGGGTTCACAAAACTCAGATGATGTACAGTAAAGCAGAAATCTTGGAAAGTGTTGCCAAGATCAAATAATAGTCGTTTTGACGATAACTTTCGAAGTAATCATTTATTAGAAATTATTCAGACCAGTCTTTGTTATTTTAAACTGTTTGGGTTATGCAACTCGTTGTGACAAAATTCATGGAAAGACATACACTTAATAGTACAACTCCAAAAGTCAAACTGGAAAGTACAAATGATATTCATGATTTTTATATCACTACAGATTTAAAGAAATTTGATTTGATTAGACATTACTGGTCAATAGGTTCTTTAAAATGATTATTTCTGTCAATTCTTAACTTTAAGTTTTGTAACTTCATCAACTTAAATGAATTTTAAAATACGCTGAAATTATGATTCGTATCCAACCATGGCATTTGATGCTATATAAACAAGGCTGTTTGATTGAAGCACGTCCAATATTTGTTAACAAAATAATTGCTACCTCGTGATAAAGCGATACGTCTGCTAATTTAGAACTCTACACTCTTTGTGTAGCTTTGCGCTTAACTACAAACAAACAAAATACTCTTTACGGAATTATAATATATAAACCAAACAAACACAGATCCCGACGAGAAGAACAAAAAGGCTCACAGTCAAGTACGAGCGGTGTGCCTTGGATACGACAGCCTTACAGAGTCTTTGTTGAAGATATACTGTTAAGATACGTGGTTGTTAAATAGAGCATCACCACCATCAAACGTGGTGACATGGACCATAATGACGTGATTAGCCTCCAAAATACTTATTGCAATTGATATAACTCTTTTTAATTTAAAATGTGTAAATACTTGTGTGATTTCGTTTAATATATATATACACATGCACAAGATAAATAAAAAAATGGTAATTTCAAAATCTACAAACAAGGATCATAAAAAACGTAAGGAAGCAAGACTGAAGATGGTGTAGACATTATTTACTTAAACTACAAACCCCTATTTTAGCTCCAGTCTGTTACTTAGAATTACTTTCGGTGGAGTCAAAATAAGGATTTGTAATTTAAGTAAATAAGTCCACAAGATCCTTTGTAACCTTCGAAGTACCTTATTTAGTATTATACAAAGGTTTGGATGCAATATACCAAGCCGTTTTTGTTGTAGGCTGATAATATAATAAACAAACAAGCCATTTACAGCGAATTTTCTTTTTCTTGTAAATCTAATATGCATGATTTTGTTATATGTGTAAAAACTTAACCTGTCGTTTCAACTGAATCTTTACTGTTTAACGTGCTTTTTGCCCGAATGTTCCATTAAGGTTTTGTGTAATTCCTTGTGATTCATATTATGAACCACAGAAGTGGATCATGATATATATGCCATAAACTGCCGAAAAATTAATAATAAATAATGCTTTACCTCACCAAAATTTTGGCGGGATGTTTTTAGAATATCGCATATCTTTTTGTTCAATATATTCTTCTTGATATTACAGAACGAAATGTTAGACTATAATATTATAAAGGTTTTAATGCAGATGTAATAAAGATTGTTTGTTTTTTTGAATTTCGTGCAAAACTACACAAGGGATATCTGCATTAGCTGTCCCTAATTTAGCAGTGTAAAACTAGAGGGAAGGCAGCTAGTCATCACCACCCACCGCCAACTCTTGGGTTATTCTTTTTACCAACGAATAATGGGATTGACCGTCACCTTATAATGCTCTCCACGACTAAAAGAACAAGCCTGTTTGGTGCGACGGGAATTCGAACCTGTTGGGTTAAAAAACAAAACTAGATTAATCATCTCATGTCTACAGAGTCATTAATCGTGTTTAAAATATTTGTTTGGCCCCTGATGGCTCAGTGTTAAGTTTACAACGCTAAAGTTTATTATTCGATCCCAGCTTTGTAACACAGCGTAGAAAGTCTATTGTGCAGTTTTATGCTTTAAAAACAAACCATAAAGCTTTAGGAAGAAAGAATGGAAATAAAGACACAAACTAAACATCCGTTAAGACTAAAATGAATTTGTCTAAATCTGTTACGAATTAAAGCTGATACAAAATAAGAATAGCATGGCAACTGACTCGTTTTCATTGACAAATTATTGTTTGATGGCTATTCACCTCTCTTTACAAATATTTCTCACGTGTGGGAGAGCTGTAATCAAAATTCTTGCTCGTGCGCATGTATGAATACCTTCTGTAAACAGGAATGCTCCATAAACACATCCTTTATCCTCACGGCAAATTTCTCTTTCGTCACTCCTTAAACTTATTCCTTTAATCAAGTTCAATCTGAACTCACAAATAAAGCTCTTCCACCGGGCGTTGCCCCGAGTTTTTCCTTCATTTTCAAAGACTTCCTGGAGCCACCAGATAGCATCTTAGGATTCAGTAGTTTCTCAAGCGTAGCACTATCATTGTTATTACACTGAACACTAGATTCGCCTAACTAGTTTTGTTTTTTTAATCAGTCAGCAAGATAATTAAGTGATTATTGTGTTTTTCGGATTAAGGTTTTACATTTCTGGCGGGATACAAACAAACAGTTTTATTGAACAATATTGCTTTCATCTCACCGAAATTATTTTTATCTTGTATTTTAGCACACACTCCCCCGGGTGGCTCTCAAAATCTGAATTCGATACATTCGATAGACACAAGACAGACAGTTTACTGCATAATTTGTGCTTAAGAACAAATAAATAAACTATTCTTTATTTTTCCCAGAAATTTTGTTTGTTTCTTTCTTTTTTAATTTCGCGCAAAGCTACACGAGGGCTATCAGTGCTAGCCGTTCCTAATTTAGCAGTGTAAGACTAGAGGAAAGGTAGCTAGTCATCACCACCCACAGCGAATAGTGGGATTGACGTTACATTATAACGCCCCCACGGCTGAAAGGACGAGCATGTTAGGTGTGATGAGGATTCGAACCCGCGACCTTCGGATTACGGGTCGAGCGCCTTAACCACCTGGCTTTGTCGGGCCTTTTCCCAGAAATACCTGGTACTTGTTCTATGTTTTTCCTCTCCATCATATTATATTAATTTTAGTGCACAGGCAATAATAAGTCTTGAGAAGTTATACACCATCCAATTACTATTTGACAGTCTCTTTACACATCATCTTCCTCCATTATAGGTATCTTTTATTACTTTATCGTCTAACACACAAGAACAACTGGCATTTTATTTATTATATCTTTAATGAAGTTGACAGTTAGAATCACTAAGAACAAATCTTTAAGAGTCTTTTGAAATACAGGCATTATTTAAAATTTATTTACAACCATAAAGAACATAAAAGCAAAACTAAAATACGAATATGATAAACATGTTAGGTGTCGTCGAATTCTTTCAGAAAACAAGCTTAAATCCTCAAAATAAGTAATGTCGAATATTCAGAAAGCACGCACACTGTAAAATAATACATTATTTTTTAACTTCCCTCAGTAGTTACATAAACGTAAACTTCACGCCAATATTCAAAGGACAGTTGATATCAGTATTGTAAAGATGTACCTGCTTTGCAAGAAACAACAATACTAACATAAGTACATTCATAAAGACAATACTAATTTGTGTGGACATTATTACAAGTTTGTTAAGACGTCTGAGGACATGGCACACTTTCGTGTAAATTCTGTTTATATTTAAGCGTAAAATTTGCTGACGAACTCGATCCTCATATTTTCAAAACATGTTAGTGGTACGACGTTTAAAAAAAATCGCATGTTTTAACCAATGGGAAACTTATTCAAAACATAAGTATGTTTTGTCTTTTGGCAATGCCACACTGGACTAACTATGTGTTCATCGAAACGGATCGATCTCTGGATTTTAGCGTTGTAAGTCCATGAACTTATCACTGTCTCAAAGGGGAGACAACGTATCAAACATTTCATAAATGAAGTTTTCCTTTCTATTGAATAGTGTTGCTTAGTTTGCTTTAAATGATTAACTTATAATTTGTAGCAACATCCTGATTACGTGTTCCCTTAGATTACCAACAAATCACAACCGTGTGTAAGGAAGAACCAGACATATGTCCAATGTCCGGGGAAGCTTTCTTATGTATTCTAAAAACTTACGAAGCCGGATCAAGTGATACGTCCCTCTTTATCCCGAACTTGTTTGATTCCTTTTTTTTTCAATTCAGTAGCCAACTCTAGATATCTTCTTCATTTATCGATAATTTTTTCCTTATACTTGTTTGTTTACTTTTTATCATATGGAGTAAGTGGGCTACTAAATTATAGATTATGTTCTAAAGCTTTGTAAATCTTTTGCATAGTTTGTTTTGTTTGTTTGTTTTTTTGAATTTCGCACAAAGCTACTCGAGGGCTATCTGTGCTAGCTGTCCCTAATTTAGCAGTGTAAGACTAGAGGGAAAGCAGCTAGTCATCACCACCCGCCGCCAACCCTTGAGGTACTTTTTTAAACAACGAATAGTGGGATTGACTGTAACATTATAACGCCCCCACAGCTGAAAGGTCGAGCATGTTCGGCGCGACGGGGATGTGAACCCGCGACCTTCAGATTACAAGTCGCACGCCTTAACACACTTGGCCATGCCGGGCCATCTTGCATAGAATGATTTTTTTAAAAAATTTCGCGCAAAGCTACACGAGGGCTAACTGCGTTAGCCGTCCTAATTTAGTTGTGTAAGAATAGAGGGAAGGAAGCTAGTCATCACCCCCCACCACTGACTCTTGGAATACTCTTTTGCTAATGAATAGTGGGACTGAGAGACACATTATAAATGAAGGATGAAAGGGCGAGCGTTTGGTACGACCATCAGATTACGAGTGTCATAATCACCTGGCTATACCGGGTCTAAAATAATAATAAAATAGACAGTCAATGTTCGTAAAAACTGTTTGTTCTATTCAAAGGCGATAAAATTATTAATGCTAGAACTATGTAGGCGCCAGGCCTGTTGAAGAAAGATAATGATGAACGAAATATAAAAACAAATCTGGGTTTTGGCTGTTTGCTACGTTTCGACTTTGGGACGCACTGAATAACTGAAAAGCAACATATATATCAGAGACAGAGCAACTATCGTCTGATGACCTAGTGATGACGATAAACCCGCTTGAAGTAAAAATGTATTATTAAGACCTTCTTAGGTCGAAACGTTGTACTGTACTTATTTTAATCAAAGTGCTAATACACATACTAGCCGTCTTGAGAATGCATTAGATGATCTATCCTGTACTGATTTTGTTTCACTCCTTCACTTCATACATAATACAGAAGTTGGCTCACTAACGATATTGATTATATATTGTTCAAAGCATTGAGTGTTCTACATGTTACAGTCATCTAATGTTCATTTGTTATTTATTGTCTTGTTATTACTGTTTCACCCTATATGTAAGCATTTGAAAGAGACGGAAAATTTCCATGAAAAAAACTACTTTTAAGGGGTAATAACATCGTTTACACTATAATTATGATTTTAAAAAATCTTCCATAGAATAATAATGAAATAGGCAGTTAAAGATCGTGAAGACTCTTCTGCTCTATAGTTACTGCTAGAACAAGATAGGCTCTAGGCCTCTTGCAGAAAAACTGTTGTACGAAAATAAGATATTTTGGTTTTGACTATTCGCCAGCTTTCGACTTTGGGAGACTCTGAAAAGCATACACTCTAGAGATACAGCGGCTATGCAAGATAGCTCTTCATATCTCGCTTTTGGTGACCAGTAGAGAATAAAATACAGCCGACTTTTGTTTGTGTATTACTTTAATACAGGCGTCCATGCCGTCTTTATATAAAGAATGTTAGCGAACTCTCCAGTGATATGAATTCAAAAAGGTCTTAACGTCATAAAGGAATTCAAGTAATTAATTGTGCGAGAAGAACAACTGTGTTATATAGTCTTCAAATCGTTCATTGTGACAAGCAAAAGAGAACTAAAACATCTTAAATATAATATACAATCCACCACTGTATGAAGTTGAGGCTTGTTTCTCGTTTGCCTTTGTCCAGGGTATAACTTAATGACAAGTGGAGAATCAAATGACAGAGTGGGCTTCGAGTTTATTGAATGTCATTTCCTGGTGTACACTCTGAAAGGTTTGGAAAAAAATCAAACAAACAAGAATTACAACTTAGACTCTTTTTTTCTATCACAAATATGGGTTGAACTATTGTAAACAAAATTCTTCTGAGCTAAATTAGAGTAAGGATACTAAACTCATCGTATTAAACCTAGTTTTGAAACAAAATATTTATTAAAATGTGTGGTTTATGATTATTCTTGACAGCTACCATTGTATTCTTATAACCTGAGAAGAAATACATATTGAAAAGTAAGTAAAGGAATACATATTGAACAGAGAGTGCTAGAGTCTTACTTTAGGTTTGTTTCTTTCGGATATTTGCAAAAAGCTATACAAAAGCTATCTGTGCTGGCTGTTTATAATTTTGAGCTGATAGACTAAAGGGTTTGTTTTTTTATGAATTTTGCGTAAAGCTACACGAGGGCTATCTGCGCCACCCGTCCCTAATTTCACAGTGAGACTAGAAGGAAGACAACTAGTCATCACCATCCACCGCTAACTCTTGAGCTACTATTTTATCAAGGAATAGTAGGACTGACTGCATATTATAACTATCTCATGGCTGAAATCAGGAGCATGTTTTGTGTAACGGGACTTCGAACCCACGACCCTCATATTAGGAGCCGAACATCCTAGCCACCTGGCCATGCCAGGCCAGATTAAAGGAAAGGTAGCACCTTCTTTTCAAATAAATGAATTTAACCTTTCATGATGTCAAAAAAACATGTAAGTTCAATACGTCTTTATACAAAATGATAAAAACCGTATAACTCAAACGCTTTCGAAAAGTGGCCCTCTCTTATTCAAGAGCAAACTAGGAATGATGGTGTAATCGAATGAGTGATATATATAAAACGAATTGAGTGACGTCATGAAAGCCATCTGGTCTTCCAGGAAATATTTATTATATTCTTCCTTTTACTGTTGTACATATTTCATTTCCAGTACAATGTGTACTGCGACGAGAGCGTTATGGTAAAAAGGCAGTAGGGATATTTTGCTTTAGAACTGGTTAAAAAGAAATAAATAAAACTTTACTTAAGTGTTTAATTAAAATAAAGAGTGGCACCCGGAGGTTGATGAAAAACAGATGTTAAGCTAATTGAACAGTTATAGACAATTATCTTAAACAGACAGTAAGTTTTAGAAAACTTAGCATTAACGCAACATGAAAGAAATAAACAAAGAATAACACTATGTAACAAAATTTTCACCTTTTCTTGTTCCTGGTCAAGAAGTGTTATTTCGCAATTGCTTATGCCTAAAGTAAATGGAAAAGACCTATTTTTATCTTCAAACCTTGCTTTTGTGGCCTGGGAGCGTATAATGAAAACATGATGGGAGACTGTATTTGGGGCTGATATGTGAAAGTGATTTATATTACAGTTGCAAATCTCGAAAAACTACTCACTTTTAAACATTTTCGTTCAATTTTGTATAACTTCAGTATAAATTCGTGTAAATCTTGATTCCTATGTTGTTTTATTCAGACCTTATGTAAATGAAAACGTGCAAATTTGCCCGTTTTTACATAAAAAATAGGTTAATTTCTAAATTTCATTATCCAGGTCACAAAAGCAAAGTTTGAAGGGAATAATGGCCATTTTCTGTACTTTTACAACATAGGCAATTAAGAAATAAGACATACTATCCAGGAACAAAATTTGTGTTACATAGTGTAATATTTAGCTTTCTGATAGAGATGAAACCAATGACCAGAGATCACTGATTACAGGATCTAGATTAATTCCACAAGCCGTTACTCATATGACCACCCACGATCCTAAAGATTTTACAGCAAGGGAATACAAGCTGTGAACCCTCAGATTTACGTTATAGCATGCTAACCAGTATCTGGTTATGTATCTGGGCAAAACGTACACACAAAAACGCACTTGAAAAATGTCAATATGTCATGAGTCTTTAGAAACTGGCCTAATATAACCTTACCCTAATCTTGATTTGTTAGAGCCAAGGACACAAGGATGGAAAAGGTATTATTCACATGAGATTTTATTGGATATGTTTAGAAGTTGAGAAATGATCCATTACAGTTGTAGAGTTACTGGGAGGAGGAGGAGAGGTGATGTCTCTTACATAGGTGTCTGTTATGTACTAGATTCACTAGTGGCTTAAACTTCCTTAAGCAGGTTCAGAGAATTCAAGGACATATCAGAATTTTGTATATCTGAGCTTCAAGTATTCACTACTTTCACGCTGTTACACAAATAACGTTCTCACGAAGCAGGATATTGGTTTTAGATATCCTGGACCCGAGCCAGATGCGTACACTAACCTTTTCCCCCGTTTACATAAAATCTAATAAGCGTGAATAGTTGATAAATGATTAAACTGCGCATGCCACTTGAAGGTTCATCTTTGTACATATATATATATATATATGTATTTATCGATGAAAACAATCAAAATTAAACTAAGTATAAAGATACAAGAATGAATAAACATGGACTAAGAATAAAAGCACAATTTATAATTCTGAGAAACACCAAGAATAAAAGAAGACCCTATCGTCATCCCAGAAAAATATTGAGAATAAAAACATATTTCACCATCGTTAAAACGTAAATAAGAAGTAGAAGCCCTCGCCATCTTGGAAATTGTTTGTTTGGTTTTGAATTTCGCGCAAAGCCACGCGAGAGCTATCTGCGCTACCCGTCCCCAATTTAGCAGTGTAAGACTAGATTGAAGACAACTAGTCATTACCACGCACTTCCAACTCTTAGGTTACTCTTTTACCAACGAATAGTGGGATTGACTGTCACATTATATCGTCCCCAAGGCTGATGGGGCTGGCATGTTTGGCGCGACGAAGATTGGAAACCACAACCCTCAGATTACGAGTTAAGCGTCCTTACCACCTAGCTATACCGAGCCGCTTGGAAGGTGCAAAGAAAGAATATATACTTCAATATCTCCAAAACACTGAGAATGAAATGTTACTATACTAGAAAGATACAAGTATAAAAAACACTTTATAATCCTAGTAAACATCACCAATGAAAGAATACTTCACCACCATGGTAAACAAGAAGAATGAAAGGATACTTCGCCATCCTAAAAAAAAACAAAAAAGAATAAAAGCACATCAGAAAAAGAACAAAATAAAAGAACCCCTCCCCATTCTAGGATACACCTCTAAATGAAGTAGACCTCACTATCCTAAGAAACACTAAGAATGAAAGTAAAAACACCCAGAATGAAAATACATCTCACTATACTACTTTGTAACAGTAGACAGAAAATGTATCTCAATATCTTGGGAAGTACCAAGAATGACAACACCCATCACAATACTAGGGACTGCAAAGAATGAGACACATCAGTAGCTTGAGAAAAATCAAGAAAATACAAACACCATCATCAGAACATCAACAACGAAAGCACACCTTGTTTGCATACCAGTAAAGAAAAAGGAAACTCAATATCCTAGGAAACACCAATAATGAAAGCACAATGGTGAGCCATTCTAAGAAATACCAAAGATGATACGATACTTCACGGAAGACCGCAAAAATCAAACATATGGAAAAACATACGTTTTTAATTTTTAAAAAATCGATTATTAGCTACGTTTCCAGCAAATGCCCTTCGTTAGAAAAAGTTTAGAATTTCCAAAAAACAGCTAAGCCTAATGAAGGGCATAGGCACAAAACGTAACTAATAAACTAATTTATTATTATTATCATCACAGACGTGTGTTACAGCTTCTTACATTATCTCTTGTAACAATTTTTCCACGAACTTTTTCTATACGGAAAATCATATTATCAAGGTATAGAAAATATCATTCATTTAAATAATAACTCGTAAATTAAAAAGGCCAATGAACCAAACTGTTTGTCTTGATAGTAAAGAAATAGCACATTATAATATTATTGGTAAACTACAATAACTCTTTTCTAGTACTTTAATAAAGAAGTACATTATGTTAATACAATAACAGGTAGGCTAAAAATGATTTATAAGGAAAAGTTTTATTGATGGTAAAACATACTTCATATTTCAACAGCTCCTGAAGAAGACAGACAAACCAATGTTCAGTCGAAAAATGTAGTATGTTCCACGATCAATAAAACTTTTCCTTATACTTATAAATCCTTGTTTGCTTACCTATTATTTTTGTAAGTAAGTAACAACACTTGAAAAAAAAATCACATAGTGCCTTTCTATTTGAAATATTTTATGTGCTGCTATGTTTAAGCTTGCATGTTCAAATATTATTGTATTTTATGCGTTTAAAATATGAGTTAAAAACTAGAGTCTAAGTGTAAATACGTTTGTAAGTTTAAGTAAAAACAGAATGACCACATTTGTTCTTTCCTGTGGGTATAGGTATATGTGTTACACATCTATAAATATATATATTTCTTGGTATATCGTTTTAACGTTTATGAATGAGTTGTTTATAGTTATTATTGTTTCTATTTATATTTTAGTTTTATGGTAAATATGAAATAGGCTTATTCTGGAACGTTGATATGAAATGTATTTATTTGTTGTAAAACGCAGGCTACACAACAGATCATCTTAGATGTGCCTATATATATAGAGTGTATAAAAACACGATGCTTAGTATAATAAAGCCTCAGAAATAGCATTTAGGCACCGTGGAACATAATGCTCGCCATTTCAGCTGTGTGGGCATTATAATGAGACGGTCAAATCCCAATATTCGTTGTATAGTGTTAACTAACTGTATTTTTCTCTAGTTTATCACTTTAAAATTAAAGACAGGTAGCCAGATAGCCATAAGTAGGTTTGCGTGAAATTAAAAACAACAACAACAAACAAAACCAAAGAGCATGAAATGTATACTGGTCCATCGTAAGTACATATGTTTTTCATCTTTAAATAGTCATTCTATTTTGATCTAAATAAAGATATTCTTTTCAGCGTTGATTAGTCCGTGGTGATCAGTTATAGGTATAGAAATCTGTCAGCTTTTTTTTTTTTTGCACTACCCTGAAGTTCTGCAATATAAGACGACTGTCGGTGCGTTGCTCTGATTTCACCAACGTTAAGTACGCCACTGGTCCTTTTCATGAATCTGTTATTCTAACTGTTTTGTTCAGCCTGAGTTATTTCGCCCCCCAAATATTAGTAAACATTAAAAGTATTTCTACTTCAATGCTTTTCTTACCTAAGACCACTTACACCTGATTTGTTGTGCGTTACAGACAAATCTCACATTTGTACAATTTTTATTCTGATTCTTGTCTCTACGTATGATATTTATGTCTAATGTTTTTTAAATTTTCCAATAAATAAAAAATATTAGCACGTTTTTGTCAATTATATACAAATTAGGTTGGTATAGTTTATAAAAGTGTATAAGTGTAAAATACGTACAGAACCAAAGCAAAACAAACTTTCTTAATACTCACTTGGAGCCCATTTTACAGTCACGCTGGAGAGCAAAAATGAAATAAAGTCTTTAATTTCACTAAGAGGATGAATAAGCTCTTTAGTGCGCGTGAGCAGAGCGAACCAAATTGTAGTGCGTCTCTACTACACAATCAAAACGTCCCTCACTTGTAGCAGTAAAGGTTGTATTCGTATAAAACTTACCCTAACCTTAATCGCGTGATAAAATCCTGAGTCCTTATTGGATACGGAACAGGTACCCCAAGGAAAGTATCAAGGAACCTGAAACTGAAATAATGGGCCAGGGACGGCAGTGCTGTTCTTACAGATTGCTTCAGGTCTTGAGTTAAAGAACGAAAAGAAAAAGTTAAAAAAACCTGTCCAACACGTTTCTGGCATGCATAAGTGAAAAACCTGATGCACGAAAAATATAAATCATTATAACCCTTTTGGCTTAACTTCTGTTTTGATTTACACACGCACACACATATATATAATTACTTAACTTATAAACTAAATCAACTTAATTATTCAGAAGTGTTAACAATTATTCTGAAAATTTTCATTTCTTTTTTTTACTGAACATAAAAACACACTGATGTTCCTTTATGATGGTACAGTTCCCGGGCTACACTAACTTGTATGAATAGTGACTACAAGTTAATACATGCATTTATGTATGTTGTACATAGTTGGATGTAATCTCGGACCTGGAATGTGCTAGTATGAGAAGCTTATACGTGTGCTTAATTTACCCAGCAGTGTAACTTAAATACTGTAATTAGTAACGTAAATATTAATAACTTCCCTAATTCCTAGATCGTGTGTTTTGACATCGTACAGAAAGTGCTCCACGCTACTATAGTGTAACTTTGGTGGTCCGCTGAGAGCAAAATTAAAATCATATAATAAGTACTTGTAAAATAGATTATATCGATCACTATGTTAAATGATCATTTTAATTAAAAATTATAAAAAGTTAGTATATCTTTACACGCAAAAAAAATAAATAATGCAACTCGCTAAACTGAAATACCGTAAAAAAACAAATACAAATTAAGTTTTACAATATTTAATTACAATTTTAAAAATTATTTTTCTCTGGTTCTGGCTTTTTATCACATTTATTCCCCGTAAATGTTAAAATAACTATAAAAATAATTTTCTGTTATTTTGGAGTAAAAGTATGTAAAACCGTAAAATCAAAATATGTATGTAAAATATAACCGTGTGTATGTATGGAAAAAATTCATAAACATAAAGATGAGCATATAAATGACAATAAGTGTTTGTTTTCTTTAGCCTTTTATCTTTCAGGGAATTTTTAGCGATGAATTTATTACTCATAAACTATTAAACTTCATAACGAATTTCCAGGACTTTGATCCTCATTTTTCTAATGATACCTGATGATATTATTTGTTCAAGTACATCGTATCCATAGAATAGTTTAATAATAATTAATTCTTATAAATCATACACTTTAAAATTATTTTCTCAATTTAAGTATCACAATGAGAAAAGAATTATTTAGATTTTCTAATTTAAAATAAAGAAAAGTAAATATTAAATTGTCAATCACACTATATCTACTATATACAGAGATAACAAAGCATTTCGCTCAATAACAAGGACCCTTCAATGCTACATTATAATCTTTCATGAGCACATCCGAGCATGAGATTAGTGTACTATTTCCAATTGTGCCGCCTGTTGGGCAAAAGCAAAACTAATATTGAGTTTCCGAAACATAATCCAGTCATCTTGCGAACAATTTGAGTATGGAATGTATTTATATATAAATATTAGAGTCACAGATCACTCTGTTTACAGTTACTAGTTTTGTCTTGTTTCAGTACCAGCTTATACATTTCATACTTATACTGGTATGTTCAAACTGTTCGAAACTATATTTACCGATTCTTTCAAGTTGAGAAAATATGCACGACAGAATTCACCGTGAAGTATTTGGGTTTACGTTTTACAGAATTTCCCCACGCTTTTCTTTAGCACAAATTTATTTATTTCAAATTTTGATACAACAAACATACCAATGGTAGATTTTAATTTAGTCTAATAACTGCTGTATGTATAATATTTTGGAACTAAATCTTATTAATCAAAAGAATAATTTATAATTTTATCACATCGTGAAATACTATTTACTTCAAAACATACGAAGAAAGAAAATACGTTTGACGATCACAGCAAGTATCAAGACCTAGCGGGTACACGTAAATACCAAAGGAAAAAAGTCGAACTAAAAATACAAACAAAATTCCTAAGAAAAAGTTAGGCCCGGCATGGCCAGGCGATTAGGGCGTTCGAATTCCCATCGCACCAAACATTCTCGCCCTTTCAGCCGTAGTGGCATTAATAATGTGACTATTACTATTCCACTATTCCATGGTAAAAGAGTAGCCCAAGAGTTGGCGGTGGGTGGTGAAGACTAGCTGCATTCTCTATAGTCTTACACTGCTAAATTAGGGAAGGCTGGTGAAGATAACTCTCATGTAGCTTTCCGCGAAATTCAAAAACAAACAAACCTAAGAAAAGTTAATAAATCAATTTTTACACTGACCAAAAACGACCAGTTTCAACTCTGGTAACTGACAGGATTACAAAGTCATTACCAAAACTAGATTATCAAAAACAAAACACAAACGTTTAAAATTCATAAAGTAATACCTACATGTCAGATTAAGTTCTACTAAAACGGAAATAAAGCTCTAGTACAGCGAATAGCAAGTTGATTTATGTTAATTGCAGATTGATAATTTATAAATATGTGTATGAAACTGATCTCTGTTCATATTGAAATAAGATCCTAGTATGCAATAAATATCACAATAAACTCTGTTTATTATAATGAAACTAGTACAGTGAGCACCAAACTTTTTTGTGAATACTGGATTGGGAATCTGGTACAATGAACACCAAAATAAAATCTCAGTTGCTAGTGGAAATTGCACTGGGTCACTAGAAATGGATGTGATTAAAATGGTTATTCTTTCGTTATTTTATGTTTCATGCTCTGCTTGATATTGGATATTTCTACCTTAAGACATCTTATTACTTGTGCACTTAAAAAGACAGATTCAGGTACGTTCATTCATAATGCTGAACAATTGACCCGATATGGAAAACCAGCTAGCAGCGATCATAACTAAAAGAGCTTCACATGACTACTTGAACAAAACGAGATAAATTGTTAGTTTTATAACATGGCCACAAATGGACGTGTGGTACATGTTCAACAACATCATGTTTTAAACCTTTGACCCTTCACTGCATCACTCAGCACACAAACTGCTAGGCCACATTTGGCTGAGATTGCTCTCTGATAACATTGGTAAGAAAGTATAGAATAGTATTTAGCAGATTATTTTCTCTAACGTTGAGATAAGAATAGTATGTATGATACAATTTTAATCAATATTTTTGTTCCTAATGGAGTGGATGTCAGGTTGAACTCTGCTAATATTGGAATTAAGGTAAAACGGATATTTCGTTAATATGTTAATGTTGATCTAAATACAAGCTTGATGCCTAATGTTAACATTATAATAGCAAATAATCAGAAAAAGATTACTGAACAATCAGTAATTTGGTTTTTCCATTTTCAGATTTAAATCTAATTATAAATCGTTCAGGTTAAACGTTGATATTACTTTGTGTACATTTGTCTTTCATTTTTTAAATTTTCTTTTAAATTGTACCTAATAATTATATTTTTCTTTGGCTAGCTTTTCACTCCCAACAGGGTGTGTTGTTGTCTTCTTAGATAAACACTGGAAAGAGGGGAGATCAGCAGCTGCAAAGACAGTACACAAAGTAAGATTTTTTTTAAGAAAGTTTAACACAACAACGAAGTGGGATAGCTTTTAGTTCTTCATGATTTTTTCTTGTTTTATTATCTTGGATTACATATGTTTTCATGCCTATGGTACTGTTTTAAGTAGAAGTATACTAATATTCACTCATCATAACTCAATACTGCTCCTTTTCAGAATTTAAAGCAGAGTTCCACTTCTTTCTTGGAAGCCAGAACCAAGTTGCGTTATTTTGTGCATTTATTGTCATTTTAATCAGTGGCCTGGCATGGCCAAGCGCGTAAGGCGTGCGACTCGCAATCCGAGGGTCGCGGGTTCGCGCTAAACATGCTCGCCCTCCCAGCCGTGGGGGCGTATAATGTGACGGTCAATCCCACTATTCGTTGGTAAAAGAGTAGCCCAAGAGTTGGCGGTGGGTGGTGATGACTAGCTGCCTTCCCTCTAGTCTTACACTGCAAAATTAGAGACGGCTAGCACAGATAGCCCTCGAGTAGCTTTGTGCGAAATTCCAAAAACAAACAAACAAACATTTTAATCAGAATAGTGCCCAAAAAGATACTGTTAACTTGATGTTTCTGACACTGTAAGGTCCAGTTCAGGCCAAAGTAAGTACCTGTGTATCTTTTCAATAGACAAAAGATTTCATTGTAACATCTAAAAATTCATAAGTACAAAAAAAAAGTACAATGCTCAGTTCAATATATAGATTGGAACTGGTATTAATATTCTATTTGAATATTCCTTATCTTAAGGATGGTTTTATATGTTATTTCACACAGGTAAAAAATGACTTAAGTTCCTCATGTCTATCCATACCATTTTGGTTTTAGAGAAAATGTTTTTAAAAGGTGGTAAATGTCTTAAACAGCATTGAGGATTGTTTATTATAATAAGCTTATACTTTATCATTATTTCTACACCTACCTTCAGTTACTTTAATTCACATTCCTGTGAGAATTCACATTTAATGTGCATCTATTTTAAGTTGAAATGAGCACATAACATTTTTAATATTATATAATACTATAGTAAAAATGAAAATTTTACTTTGTTTACTTTTCTTTTATGAGTTTAATCACAATTAACTTGGGATAAACTAATACTCATGTAAGCCAAGAATTTTTACAGCCATCTACAACCATATAGAATAAGTATGTTTGATAATTCAAACTTGTAACAACACTCAGTGAAACACCTTAGCCATCAGTCCATGCCAAGCTCATTAACAGTACTATTGTAATAAAACCAGATAAAGGTAGTAGTGTTATTGTAGTTAACAAATCCAATTATAATTATAAAGGTTGAAAATCCTTTTAGTGATAATACTAAATTTATGAAATTAAAAAAAACCAAAAAAACAAACTACAATGCCAGACATCTTTCATGTGGATAATTTTACCGTCTCAGAAGAACATTCTAGAATAAGACAATCTGAAAATCTTGGTATCTCGTATAGTATTCCTAGTTCTTTTTGCCTCAAATACTGGAACTCATAATCATAAACTTACCAGTTTTTTATGTCAAATTGTATTTGTTTTAGAGATATCTGCTGTACACACTACAAGAAATTGAAACCTGGAGTTCAACATTGTAAGTTTCTAGACTTAGCACTGTCCCAACATAAGACTTCATGTTAATATTTGGACACAAGAAAAGCATATTGTGAAAAACAATTTTGTCTTTTCTAATCAAATGAAATGTGTAAGGTTTTATAGATGTATATTGTGCAAGGCTTGATGAATAATCTCTGGATACTAAGATCTCCTTGAAAAAGATATTACAACTATCAATTGAATTAATGTATCATAATGAAGATAATGATGGTGGACTATCCAAGTTTGTTTTGGAGTAACTGTTGAAATCTGCTACCAAAATACAGGTTGGAGACTAATGGCTTTTCATTCCAACTTCGAGATTTCATGAAGAAAAGTGGCATGAAGAGCCTTGACAACTTTATGAGAATATTATTCCAAGCATATGAATTAATCTTTAGAATATCTTAACAGCTCTCATTGTAGCATCAAGTTTAATGTTGAACATCAAAAATATCACCAGCTTGCCTTTGGATACCTTGATATGCAAAAATGAAATCTTTCATAAAAGTACAGTTACAGTATTTTTATTTTGTTAGTTCTATTCTACTACTGATAAAAATATTTACTTATAAACTTGGTTCATTGTGCTTTCAAACATACATCAAATGTTGTTTATGAATGTATATGTCTGAGATGCAGCTCTAGGTATACAGAGTCTGCCACTAAATGGCTAAAAACACATACAGGAACATGCAAATTTTCAAGTGAAAAATATTGTATAAAAGATCAACTGTTTGAAGAATAGGATGTAGTACCACACTTAAATTTTGAAGATTCTATCCATATCCACTGACGAGAGAAGTTATGCAGAGACATTATCAATTTATCTGAACTAAATGAAGCTCATTCACCAAATGATTTACTCTTAAATATTTAAGCTTTTGTCATTCAATAATGAATCATGAAATGTTAGAATATCATCCACATAGAGAATCTTTAAAAAAAATAGTACAATTTTGGTACTGCTCATGCTGTTGAAATTTTAAGTAAAGAATGTACAAGTTATTACAACCATAGGAATTATTATCATGGTATTTGTGTATATCCTATCATTAGTTTAATAGATAATAATTTGGGTTTCACACCACAGGGATGCTAACTTCCCTCACTTTAAATTCTTTCTTTGTAATTGTTCTTTCTTCTTATCTACTCAGTTGAATAATCCTATATACTTCAGAAATATCACAGTAATAATTTATATATTCTAAGAATATTTATCTTGACATAAAAATTGATGTGTCCTATATACATTTTATGTTCAAAAATTGAGCCAGAAAAAAAAAAATTGAAAAATTACCTGAGCTTTAGAAAAACACCAAATATTTCTGACTGAAGCAGAAACTCGATGGCTTTTCGTGTTCTGGACAAAAAACAAACTTGTTTTAACTGAGAACAGAGAAATAATGTAGTGGAGCACTGACTACCAGTTATGTTGGTGAATGCAAATCAAACAATTTCTGAAACAAATGAAAAATACCTTTTTCCTTCTTTATGAATTATCTAGTGATGCTAGTTTGTAGTTTATTCTAAACATTAAGAAGTTAAAATACAAGAGGGAAGACAATAAACCTTAATTAATTGGGGCAAATCTTCTGTTAGTATGCACGATTCATGTTTACATTATTATTTACATAATTATTCACCATAAAAAATTTCTTAGAACTCCTGAAAATATACTAAGTTTTTTTTGAAATATGAATTCTGTATTCTCATAAGAAGACAAAACAGCTATAGAATATAAAAAAACAACAACATTTTATTCAAAAATGGAAATAAGAAAACAGCAGAACAGGAATGTTTTTTACAAAAAACTTAGTGTCAAATTCCTAATTTAAAATGTGAAAAAGTCTGATTGGTAACTTGTTACACAGGGAATCACATTAATGTGATACGAAACACAATACCATTGCCATCACAATGAATACAGCATGAACATACTCAATTGTACAGTTAAAATAGACACACACTAAATGTATATGTAAGAGCTAACAATATTAATTTCATAATAAGCACATCATATAATCAAACACTAAATCAACTTTCTAAACAACACATTTACTGGCCTTTTGTTTAAAAACCAGCAATAAAAAACTTGTACAGAAAAAGGAAATACAAAAGAAACCTTGCTGGGCTTACAAAATGTTAGTCACAATATATTGAAAACTTTGGCAGTGTTATACATAAATTCTTGTGTAATGTAGAACTTCCCGAGACATGTGACAAAACCAAAGGTTTTTGAATACTTCAGGTTGGTCAAATTAAAAAAAAAAGAAAAAAGAATTTAAGTAAAATGTTATTAAGATCAAAGAGCTAAAACAACAAACGATTCTTTTGAGATTTAAAGCCAAAATAAAAGCATTTGAAGTGTCGACATATTTTCATGTAATAAGTTTCTCTCTAAATTTGGGAATAAGTGGCAGAATTCCTGAGAAAAAAGAGAAAAGTTATGTGATCCATAATTCACAACTGAAACTTTTACTCTTTTTTCTTAAGAGACAATTACATTTTATTTTTATAATAGGACTAGGATATTCACAAAATTTCTACAATATATTAAAGTGTAAGCTATATGTATATTTTTTAAATCATAATAACTTCTATAGCCTATAATTCCCAGACTGATTGAGAGTACTGATAACAATTTGATTACAGATTTGTCATTTTAAAAATCATACTGAACACAACAATTCTGTATATTCTTTCAAACTACATGATGAAGCATCAGTCAGCAGGTGAATTTCATACAGTAGAGATTTTTTAACTCAATAAATGATACACCTTACACATTTTGTGTTACAATATCTACAATAACTAAATGACACCTAAATAAACATTACTCATAAACTTTCCTACAATCAAAAATCTTTTTTCTGCAACAACTAAAAGTGCCATCTTCTGGCCCTGTATCAACGTAATATTTGTTTGTATCATGCGAACATTTAATTACATTACAAATAACTAAAATATAATTAACAAGATAAATTTCTAGCACCTATGGAAGATTTACCTGGAAATTTCAAAGTTGCTTCTGCATTGAAAAGAATCACACCAGCAGAAAAAGTAGTAATCTCTACCCAATATGCAGATAACAGCAAATAATGCAGGTTTAAACAAAAAAACAACAACAAGCATGTGCTCAGAAAACTTCACAAAACTGTACTGTTTTATACTGAAGACTAATAATTCAGCTCTTTCTTTTGTTTTATATGTAATTTAAACATATTGAGTTTCTTTCTGAAGCCTGAAAACAAATTACAAATATTATTAGTTATATAGAATATTATAGCACAGTAAAGATATAAAAAAAATCCAAAGTATTTAAATGAGAAATTAAATATCAGTCACAACACTGAACAATTTTTCACTACACAAGATGCACCAATAAGGTTCAGGACTACAGTAAAATCAGGAAAAAAACCCAACTAGATTCAACAAAGATATATAAAATGTATTTTAACCTTTCACTAAAAGGAAAATCAACTAAGAATTTAATTGCTGTTCTTTAATCCCACGAATTAATAAAACTAGCAGTAAATACTAACATGATATAATTACTGAAAGAGTACTTGAATGAAAACCCAATCACATGGTGATTATTGACATATTGTGATTACTGTGATTTCAAATGCTATACAAAATGGTAACAATAACAAAAAAAATGGAAGAAACCAATGTTTCACTGAGAAGTTCATTTATGTATCAACTTATAATCTTGCACACTGTCAAAACATATCTTAATAGACTCTGCATAGAATATAAAATATTCTTAAGGAAGCTCTCAACAATGGTACACAATAAATTATTTGGTTTTTCAACTCTTTTTAATTCTAAATCTTCAGGATGAGCAACAATGTATATAATCAAGGACAATTCAATATTTAAACAGGAAAATTACCTATAATACACCTTATATTTGATATATTTACATTTCATTCTGCATGTGCTGGAATATACAAGTTATTTAATCCACACTTTATTGTTCACTTGTGGTTAGTCCAAACTAAACAATAATTTTGAAATATGATGTTGATAAAATCTTATACCTGAGAAAATATTTGACTTCCTACAGACTTTTAAAGTATTGATTAAAAAATATTATTGTACAAAAAAAATACAGAAACGAAACACCAAAAATTTAACCTGAAGGTGTCTTGATCACTGTCCACTGAGCAAAGGGATGTCTTTTCATGATAATTAAAATATATATCAAACATGTTGAAGCTACCAAGACACATTAGATAAAAAAAAAAGTTTCGGTTTGTAGTTATATGAGACATTAAAGTAAAAAATGTTACTCAATATTTATATTTGTTACTGATTAATGACTAGCTACCTGTTTCTTGTCACTAATCAAAGTAGCCTACAATATCTGCTCTTTAAATTCAGGTTTCATTTCACATTATTTACTAAATGGCTATTGCCATAAATGTTTAAGGCTTGCATACAGATGACAAGTCTACATGAATTTCAAAATCTATTCTCTCCATCATATCATTTACCTAAAGGCTCTGGATATAAAACAAAGTTTCTAGAAGTGTTCAGCTGGATCTTTCCTAATTATTCTAGTTTTCATTACTCATCAAAGCCAAATATTGATTCATACTTGATTTCTCTATTTTCCAGATGTGTATATCAAGCAACTTGACTCAGTGTGGTTGTGGTGCTAGCTGAAGGAGCAGTTAAGCGTGTCAAGTCTGAGTGGATTGTTGTTAGGCTATCATCAGGAGGGCAGACTTTAGTCTGAAGACTCTGGATGTAGCTCTGTAAAATAATAATGCACACACACCCTCAGTCACCAAGAGAATATAAAAAGTACATGCAGGTAAGTGGTTGTTTACTAGGGTTATTAAGAATCTTAGTTATCATTTATAGATACAAACTTTATATTTAAAAATATAACATTTAAAAGGTCAGAGAAAAGTGTTTGATGACTGATTAGGGAAAAATTAATGAATAGCAAATCAGAAAAACAGATACAATTTTCTGGCAATGAATTATAGGTTGGTTGGTTGATTTAGTGTTTTATGGCATAAAGCAGCTAAGCTATCTGTGCCAAACCATCCAGTAAAAAAGTTAAAAGTAAATTTAGTAAAATTCATAAAAGGAAATTAAGGTAAAACAAAACAAAGTATAAAAACACATAAATAGCTTAAAACCAATATTCACATCTAGTCTACAACGTTAAGAGAAAAACTACAGTAATTCAAGTTGTAAAAGACTTTCTGTAGTGTAACTGTAATTATCATAACTCACCAGGAAGACTAACAGGTAAGTACAAAAATCACCATCAGTTACCTGAAGTTGGCCTTTCCAGTCTGGGTTCTGAGTTATTTGACATTATAACCATTTTCAAAAAGGAAAGTATTTAAAAGGTTTTAAAAGATGTGTAGCAAAATTATAATAATAACTAGCTAGGATGACTAACAAGTAGTTCAAACAGCAGCGCTAGTCACCTGAAGATGGCCTTTCCAGTCCTGGTTTCGAGTTATCGGCCAGTTTCTAATTTCAAATCAACCTAGGTAAACTGTGATTTTTAAAAGGTGAGCCACAATGAAAAGGTGAAGTGTATAAATTAAAAAACTTAAATGCCATTAAAAAGATTAATGGTCTTTAAAAATCTAAAAACATTACCAAGGTGGACAGTGTCATCATCACCAATAACAGTCTAATGTTATGGACAAACCTTAGGACAGAACATGTTTAAAATGATGCCATCGTTGAGAGTCATAACAATGACAAGTAAAATGTGGCTTATCGTGATCTGAGAGTTATACAAACTACACACTGGTGCATCAGTTCCAGATAAAAGAAAAGGACGAGTTAAAAAATTGTGACCAATGCTTAGTCTAGTTAGAACAACTTCCTCTTTCTGATCCTTACGGAAGCAAGACGACCAACGTCCAAAAAAAGGTTTTATTTGGAAAAGCTCATTTTCGCGTTGCTAATTCCAAGTTGACTGCCAGCAGGCACGAAGCCAAGCCTTGAATACAGGACCATAGTCCATGTATGGAACAGGCACAGCAATGATAGTGCCAGAGCAGATATACTTAGCTGCAGTGTCTGCAAGCTCATTTTCATGAATACCATTGTGGCCTGGTATCCAGAAAAAATGGATAGAAGTAGATGTTAAAGAGAAATGGGCCAGTCAGTTTTGAATATTGACGATAACAGGGTGTGAACTAACGTGAAGCAATTCTAGGGCCAATAGAGAACTGAGTCAATGTAAATAGTGCAGTATGAGTACTGCTTAGCTTTTATGTGATCCAGGGCAAGAGAAATGGTGTACACTTCATCAGTGAACGCAGAAGCTGTAGAGGGGATTCTGCGTGCAACCACCGTACCACAACAAAACATGGCATAGCCCACACAGTCACCTGATTTCGAATCATCTGTATAAATAGAAATGGAAGGATGGTTCGAAAGATGTTCAAGGTGGAATGCTTTGGTAAGGAACGAAGTTTTGAAGCATATAGTAAAGACAATTGCAAACGGCAGAGGTGCAAAGAAGGTTCATGAGGCTATGTATGAGCTTCGAACTGAGGAAGTGCAGAAAGCCCCCGTGCAGAGCCACAGACCAGTGATCCATAGTTGAGTTTTGATCGAATAAGAGCATGATATATATTTAGCATAGAACGTCGATCCACTCTCCAAGTGGTGGAAGAGAGGACACGGAGGATGTTCAGTGATCTCGTACATTTGACCTGCAGCTGCTTGATGTGTGGTATAAAGGTCAGCTTATGGTCAAAGATAAGCCCCAAGAACTTTGTCACAGGGATCACAGGCAGCACAACTTCACCGATACAAAGTTCAGGACCAGGGTGAATACCCTGTTGGCAGCAAAAGTGCATGCAAGCGGTTTTGGGGGGAGAGAGAGAGAAGTTAAAGCCATTTGCTGTGGTCCACTTCAGTAAACAACTGAGGGCAGCCTGTAGCTGCCGCTCAATATACCTCATGTTCAATGACTGAAATGAGATATGGTAGTCGTCAACATAGAGCCCATTTGCAACAGTGGGAGGGAATTGTTCAGTGATGGCATTAATTTTTATACTGAAAAGTGTGACACTCAGAACACAGCCCAGAGGAACTCCAATTCCTGTAGAAAAGAACGTGAATGTGTCAAACTCACAGGAACTTGGAATCTCCTGTCCATTAAAAATGGGCAAATGGCCATGTAACCCATATACATGGAAATTTTGCAAAATGCCATACCTCCATGTTGTATCATAAGCCTTCTCAATGTTAAAGAATATTGATACAAGATGTCATTTGAGAAAGGCTTCTCTGATTGATGTTTCAAGTCAAATGAGGGAGACCATGCTGGAGTGCTCTCGTCAGAACCCACCCTGGGTGGGCAAGAGGAGGTCATTTGATTCAAGGAACCAAACAAGATGAGCATTAACCGATCCTCATTAAGGTCTCAGACAGACAGCTCGTCAAAGCAATTGTACGGTAGTTTGAAGGAATCTTGGGGTCATTCCCAGGCTTAGAGAAAGGTAAGACAGTAGCCTGGTGCCAGGCATCAGGAAAAACATTCTCCTGCCAGATCCAGTTAAAAACAATCAGAAGAATAGCAAGAGATAGATGGTGCAGCATGCCATAGTGTATATCATCAGGTCAAACCGATGAAGGGCTAGTTTGAGTTCCACCAGTGTAAAGGGACGATTATAGTCATACAAACAATCAACTAAGAAGGAAAGAGGTGATTGCTCTGCTTGAGTCTTGATGGCTAAGAATGTGGAAGAAGAAGCAGAAGTGCTCTGTGTATCAACTACTTCCTGGCCATCAGAGAGCAAGATCAAGAGAGGGACAGAACTATATTGCCCACTGACCTTCGACTCTTGTCCCATATGACTTTGGAACTGGTGACAGAAGATATGCCAGTTGTGAACTTAATCCAAAATTCCTCCTAGCTTTCACAGCTTACCCACCAAGCATGTGCATGGGCCCGCTAGAAAGCAATGTGGTTCAAGAGTGTGGGATATGAACAGAAAGTATCTTAGGCCCATTTTTGAGTCTTCAGTGCCATGTGGCAGGCAGGATTCCACCATGGATGAGGATATAGTGGAAAACGTGTCGAGGTTTTAGGAATACATTGAGCAGTTGCTTAATACAGTCAGTTACTGCTGCCACACTGTCTTCTATTGATGGCTTACAGAAGATGGCAGGATCAAGTTCTGCGAAAGCAGTGAAAGAGGGCCAGTTTGCCTGATCCAGCTTCCACCGGGGCACACGGGCATCAACCATGGCCAGTCTCTCTCAAGATTATAGGAAAATGATCACTGCCTCGTGGATTATTGTCAACCCTCCATGAAAAATAGGAGAATAATGAAAGGGAGTAAATTGAAAGATCAACAGCAGTAAAGGACTGACTAGGTGCATTGAAACAAGTAGAAGAGCCAGTATTGAAAAGAGAAAGGTTGTGATCAGAGTGCATACACTCTACAGAGCGACCCCTCCTATCAATATCAGCACTTCCTCAGAGGGGATGATGTCCACTAAATTCCCCAGGATTAAAAAGGGAGATGACAACTGTTCAACAAGAAAAATCAAGGTCTCTCCAGGTGACAGGCAGAGAGAACAAACAGTGATGGTATGACCCAAGGAAACATGGATGGCTACTGCCTCCAACAGTGTGTTGAGTGGCAAAGACAGGGTGGGTACATGCTGAAAAACCAACAGTGCCACCCCTCCATACACTCATCCATTACACAGCCTGTCATTTCTGTACGTGGAAAACTGCAAAAGGTTACTGTATCGGCAAGTTTCAGAAATGTTTCCTGTAAGGAAAGACATACAGGATGGTAGGAAGCAATCAGTGTTTTGATGTCATCCAGATTAGAACGTAAACCTTGACAATTCTGTTGTATCAAGATGGCCATTTTTATTTACGTGTAGGCAAATTGGGTGGAGAACCCTTCTGTTTACAACCACATATTTTTTTCCTCAGTCCTTATTCAAGGGAGGTTTATAGACCTCCATGGATCCTGCCCTGGATCGATTGGGCAGGTCTTTGCTGTTGAAAAGGGATTCCAGTGACTGAGGATGTGAACGAATGATTGTTTTGCATCTTGGGGTGGGAGAAGATGTGTCTGAGAAAATGCCTGTACCAGGAATCAAAGAATGTGGATATTGGGGTTTGTTGGAATGCAAGTACAGAACAGAGATAGGTGTTGAAGTTGATTCATCAATGCTTTTAACCATGGAGGTCAAAAGACTTTTCATTTCTTTGGAGAATGATTCTTTTGGAGGCACAGAGAGATCTTTCTGCACTCTCACTGTAGTTGTGGAACGAAGTGCAGCAGAATACATCCGAGATGAGGTGGTGGACAGCAATTTTCGAGCCTGAGGATAAGTAATGTTATGAATCGTTTTCAAACATTGCACCTCTTTTATTTCCAACCATATAGGGCAAGAATGAAAGTAGGACAGGTGAGAGCCATTGCAATTGATGCAATTTAGGGTCTCTTTCACACTCTTAAACATCATGGTCCTTGCCACTGCAACGAGCACACGTCAAAGAACCACGACATGATGTCTTCGGGTGACCAAACTGCTGACACTGGAAACATCGGAGAGAGTTTGGAATGTATGGCCATAATCTGCAATTAAGATAACCTGCCTTGATGGTGGCAGGCAGACCTGATGACATAAATGTGAGAATGAGGACATTGTTTGGTACCATAATTCCATCTTTGTGAGTGGATATACGCCTCACTGTAGAAACTCCTTGGGTGGAGAAAGTCTGACTCTGAGATGTTCTTCAAATCCCTCTCAACAATAACTCCTCGTGATGAATTCAAAGTAGCACGGGAAATCACCTCAATACATATATACCCAATTCCCTTTGCAAGAGGAGTTCACTGTGTTGAGATGTGGATGTTTCCACCAATATCTCACCAGATCAAAGTTTCTTTACTGACTTTGGAGAGCCAGCAAGTCCCTTCTGAATGAAAAAGGGAGACATTTGCCCTAGAGGTTTGTCT
The DNA here is from genome assembly GCF_004210375.1 of Tachypleus tridentatus. Taxonomy (NCBI): domain Eukaryota; kingdom Metazoa; phylum Arthropoda; class Merostomata; order Xiphosura; family Limulidae; genus Tachypleus; species Tachypleus tridentatus. Next base: position 130,979,049 of record NC_134834.1, on the reverse strand, counting down.
GAAAGTGAATGCAATATAAGAAAATGAGGTACAACAGGTGGTACAGATGGTGAGGATTGCTGCTCAGAATTTTCAAGACATGGTCATTTACCTATAGACTGTTTTTTCACTATTTTATTAAGATTTTTAATTGGAGTATCCATTATAAAGAGAGTGAAATTTTGGTGCCCACTGACCCTGCCCTCCATGGCACCATATGAGGGGATGCACTACATTGTCAAACAGGGACACTGCAGCAATGCCAGGGTTTTGTGAGCACTATACCCAAACACCAGCATCAGATACAATGTCCACAACACCTGTTGAGAACATCCAACACTGATACTTAGTTGACCCTAGCCCGAGTGGACCAGCCGTTTGACCCAAGGGGGGGCCACCCCAAGGCAGCCCGTCTACAGGAATTCAAGGCCAAAGTGGTGTGTTCAGGTTGGACCCCTCAACCACCAGAATCCTCTCCTCCCCTTCACAGGTTGCCATGCATGGCAAACATGTGGGTGGATCCAAGAGGAGGTAAACTGAAAGAACAGAGCTTTCCCTGGGAGGTCCCCCTCACCACGTACAAGAATCCACACCGATGGGATGAATTATAAGATAATGTGCAAAAGTGACAGAAATTGTTCCTTAACCTTATAAAATTAAACTTCTCCACACATTCTTTCACACAGAAAGAAAGCATTGTTTAGTTTATTCTATTTTAAAAGTATCTTTAATTAAATAAGGGTAGACACAATACACTAACAGTAGAATAAATAGAAATTTAAACATATTTGAAAGATACAATCAGAATAATGTATTACATCAAGCAGAATTGAAAGGTGATTCAATACCAGAAGTAGTGGCATACAGAGTTAGATACTGTAATTTAGAGACCATGAGGATGCAGGTGCAATAAGTAACTGGTCAGTAAACACATATTCTTAGCTTTTTCATATATACAACAAATTTATACTAAACACATCAACATGTACAAAAAAAATTAAAACAAGTATGTCTTCTAGACAACAAATCACTTTTATAATAAAAAGTTGAATCATTAATTTATAGAAAAACATAAAAATCTGTTTGAGTGATTACACACTTTACTATCACATGAGTCAGTTTACCTGAGGATCAAATTGTCATTTCTTATGGTAGTAAAATAATTCATTTTACAAACAATGCAAAGATTTCACAATAGCTTTCATTAGTCAAATAACTCAACTTACCACCTTACAAAGAATGAAAAGATGTGACAACAGATTTATTATATTAATTCAGTTCTCTACTGCACCAACTATAAGATGACAGTTCCTTCACTTACGCAGAAATGAAATATCTTAACTTATCTATGACCATCTAAAAATTTCAAGGACCATTCCACTGAATTACAAGAAACTGCAAACGAACTTATATTTTCAAATGTAAATATTATACAAGTATTGGTAAATAATGTTTTATATGGTGAAAAGGTAGTAGTATTTTTATATCTTATGTGGTAGTGTTAAAAGGTAACTGAATTCTTTGACAATAAAGTCAACGTTCCAGAGTTTTTTGTTTGACAGTTGCTGTTTTGAAAAGTCTGCAAATGATTTGAAATTATTTCTTTTCAGGCAGAAGATAAAAGTATATGGTGCCTAATCTATCCTACTCTCTCAGAAATAGGTGATTGCAGGGATGTCATGAGAAACTCTTTGTACTGCCTGAGAACAGTATCACAACCCCTTTATTTCACTCTGCCTGCATTTAACAATGTTACTTCCAGAATCAACCAGCCTATGTTCCTTACCAAACTAAAAGTCAAGGGGGATTTCTGAATACTTCTCAGAGCTACAAGTTTAAGGAACTACCTGAATTCAAGATTAAACCTAGCAATTCTTTATCACTAATTTTTGAAATCCCCTTTAAATCATTAAAAATATTCTTTGTAACAAAACCAGTATCAATTTTTGAAGGTACCAGTTGTGTTTTCTAGTTGTTCTGAAGTGAAAACTCTTTCTAATAATAATCTTATCATAAAACTAAAGAGATCTGCAGCTATAAAAAATAACATCAGTTTATTACATGTAGTTATTCCAGAAAAGTTTCAGTTTTTCTAGCAACTGAGAAAAAAAAATTGCTTTGAAGATGAAAAATGAGAATTATCAGTTTCACGAACACTGTAATTTGAGTTGTTTTTTTTCCTTTTTTGCATATCCACACATTTTAAGATGAGGTAGCAGGGACAAGCACTGATCTACAATATTAATGTTCTCCAGCTATAGGTGTGTACAAAACTTTGGTGGAAGGTTCAAGCATCCAATTGCATTTTTGAAGACATCAGTCATTGCTGGAAGCTTCATTGAAAAAATATATCAGAAATTTAGTAGTTTTTCTTCAAACTTCCTGCTATGTACTTTCCACCTATTTTAAAAAGTATTGTGAATTGTGTGTAATCCACATGATCCAACATGCAACAAATGTTATTTTACATTGACTTTATTAGTTTCAGTCGATAACATTTCATGTTATTTTCAATTAATACTGGAGTTGTACATTAATATTCACAATAAATTCTTAGAACTGAGAGTTGTGATTATAGGGAACATCTTATGAAACAGAATAGTGGCAGTACCATGTTTTAAGAACTTTCATTTGATATATTTTGTGTGAATGTTCTTTTTTCATTCCCAAAGCATGAATGTTATACTGTTTTATCTTGATGGATTTGTTCAAGCTCTTATCAAAGAGAAAAAAAAAAAATTCTTCTCAGACTTCTGGACTTCCTGCTTCAGTTTGGAAGCAAAACGTATAGCTAATCCATGTATATCTAAGCATGATATTTTGTCTTTCCCACGTAAAAATGAGTAATTTCACTTTCAGGGAATACTTTTGAAAATATTTTATTACAGGGATGACATTTTGATCACTTGTGCAATCATTCTCAAGTGCTATAGCATTTCCCAAAGTAAAGTTTCTCACTAATTTCATCAATATCATCTAGTAGTTTGTGACAATTTCCCACTAAAAGCCTTTCCACTTTACATCTACTAATAGAAACCCATATGAATTCAATCCCATTGTTATTATCTTTAATATCCTCAACTTCAACAGGATATAACTCGCATTTTACACATAAAGTCACTCCTGCCCCTCTTTAATATTTTGTTTAACCATATTTCAGTTATTCACATTACATCAAAATCCTTTGTTCCTATTAATGCTCAAAAGTCATCTATTTTATTTCTTGTACTTCTAGCATTAATACAAACAATTAAACTTATTCTCATAATTACTTCTATAGTTATTTCCTATGCAATAATTTTCTGTTCCTTATTCTTTTTGCATTTGGTTTTTGTCAGCCTTCAACACTGTCTAGTCATAATTTAAAGCTTCCCTTACAGCAGAATTAATAGCATAAGCAAACAAGCAAGTTCCTACCCTATTTAAATGCAATTCATACATTCCAAAAAGACCCTTTCTTCTACTAAACTGGTCCCACAAATCAAACCAGCCTATCTGCTCATCCTTATATACTAACCTAAACCTAGAATTTAGCTCTAATGACCTACTTTAACTTTATCCCCACAGTTAATTCTGAGAAGTATCCCTGACAAAATTATGTTATGGCCTTTCTCTTTAAATGCCTTTATGAACCCTTTGTACTAATTAATTAGCTTCTCTGATCAACCTTTCCCCTACATACACCATTAAAACTGTATCTCCTGCCCTGTCAGTTATATTCTCCACTTGTGCCTCTTGCTAACATAAATCAGATTCTCTTCTGTCTGTTTACCCCACAGATTATTATATTTACATATCTTGTCAAGGAATAACCTATAACCTCCTTATCATCTACATCCTTCTTCATCTCTTGTGTTTTCCTTCCCTCCAGTAGTTCCTCATCTGAAGAAGCCAAGGGGTTAAATTTGGTGCATAACAGAATAAGCTGACTACAACTAAATTCACTACTTTTTATTCCAACAGCACTCCTTCCAACTTCCTGAATACCTTTGTTAACATATGTATCCCTTGCATGTAAATACTTCAGCTCTTGAAATCCTGTTGCCATTCCCCACAGTATACACTTCTCTTGTAGCTTGAAAATAAATACTTAACACCAAAAACCAGTAGTCTATTGTTAACAGATAGCTCTCAAGTAGCTTTGTGCAAAAGTAAAAACAAACAAATAGTTAAATTTACATCACTAAACTGCAAGTTAAAACTTTTATCGTCTTTTATTTACCAAAATTACTATATATATCTAGTTATTAGTATGTTATTTAACCAAATTTACTACAAATTATACTGTAAATATTAAATAACTTCCAGAAATCTGTGATTGACCCATACTCCCCACACCTAAAGAGAGGAATCCATGAAAAGATGCAGATTCAGACATGGGAAAGGAAGAAGCAAACCTGCTGATATACGGGCTTCACACAGCCACCAATATAGACTGTCCCACAGGGAAGGAGGAAGGAAAATGGGGGTAGAAAGAGGATCCTGCCTCACTCATAAAATGTCCCTCAAAAGGACTGCAATGGGCATAAATGAGGGGAACCAGTGATGTCATGAAAGACTAAATCCCCAGAAACAATAGAAGCTCATGAACAATAAGTGACTGAAACAAGAGGGGTTGGTCGATGAAAATTTCATTAAACAAAGTCACAAACCAGAAAGCACAGTTTGGAAGATATCTGGATAAAAAAAAAAAAAGACCTACAATTGGACAAGATAGTGAGTTGATCAAAGGAAGGGCATCTGCATAATAACCAACCTGGCCCCTCTGAACCCCTACAGAAAATAGCTGCCAAGTAAAAGTAGTTGGTTCCAGTTTGGAAGGAGCCACAAGATGTCAGCCAGCCATATAATAATAATAAAACAAAGCAGTATCTGAGCATGGAAATGATATGCAAAAGCCTAGAAAATAAAATATACAAGGTATCAAAGCAAGTCCAAAAGGAAGGTCTGAAATGAATTACCCAACCAAAGTGGGACAAATTGATGAGCAAGAGATACTCACACAAGGTAAGCATTGGAGACTTCCATGGATAATATCCACAACGAAGAAGAAAATACCTATCACAGGGTAAGAAGAAACCAAAGGTGAACATGGATTTTGATATGAAGAGGTTGAAATGAGAACGATGGATTATCAACAGCCAAACCCCCAGTTGTTATGGGGACAATGAAAAGGTGGGTAAAAAATCTCCAGGAAGAATGGGAACAGGTTCTATTGCTCCATGAGAAATTACCAAATGCTTCAGATAAATGTTAGTCAGACATGAGTGCTGAAGGAGGAAGGAAAGAATAAACCAGAGGTGATGACTTTTTTTTGCAAGGGGGGGGGATAGAGGCAATTGATAATTCCAATGGAGACAAACAGCTATGATATTTATAAGGGTGAAAAGTAGGTGGGCTAATGACACCCAAGGTTCGATAAATTCTGGGACTTTACAAAGACAAAATATAGAAAGGGGACACTACTGAAGATTCTAAGATAAATTGAGGGTAATGGATTCGATTCAATATAGCATCACAATTGCTAATATCCCAACAACAAAGAAACCACATAAGGAAAACTAAGAGAAAGACATAATTAAGAAGCCATTTCTTCAAACAAGTAATGAGAAACCTAAGGACTACTGATATAAAAGTGATAAACAGCCCAAAGGGAAGAAAGGGCAAAAGAAGCTGAAGTCCCAAGGATGGGTGGGGGTGCAGCATTAACCTAAATATTAGGGTAAAAGGAAAACTAAATGTAATAAGAAAAATTGGGTAGATAACATATCACAAACTTGAGACATAACTCTGTAAAGATTGAATTAGGCTTAGAGGACACCACAAGACAGGAATGCTAAGGATAAGCAAACACTGGAGACAGAAAACAAACAAATTCTTTGTCAACCAGCAAAGGCTCAGATGTGTTAGTGGAAGCCATGGAGAAGGCTTTGATATCCCAATACATAAAACAAATAAATTTGTCATTGGGTCACCTGAACCTAAGGCCAGTAACACCTGAAGTGGTAGCACGAACTTCAGAATTCATACAATGGAAAGTTAAGATCAAACACAAATGAAGAAAAAGCAACTTGAAGGAACTGATGACAACAAATATAATAATTATGTTGAAAATTAACCATGTCAAAAGGAAATAAAGTCAAACAGAGCAAAAAGAACAAAATGTAAAATACACAAAAATTAGACCTAGGCAGCAAGACAAAGATTTAATTAAAAAGAATATATTATTAGATCCATATTTTCATCCTGCAACTACAACTGAATGAAGACTAAGCCAAAGTAAAATTTCTTCACGTGTTATTTACATGTCTATAGAGGAAAACTGGCTAATTTAATTGAAAATGTACGACACTAATAGACCTCTACATTAGATTTATATCTATTACATTGTTACAAATATAATTTCACTTGCTTCTCATACCATATGCATAAAGGATTAGGACTAAATCTAAAATTAGTCAAGCAGGCCTATATATATATATCTGCACAGGCTTAATTAAGTGCTTAAAGTTGTAGTTTGGCATTTATTGGTGCGAAGCAACTAGGCTATCCATGCCAAACAGCCGGTAAAAATAAAAATAAAAGAAAAATTATTAAAACATGTAAAAAGAAATCATGTTAAAACAAAACAAAGGTCAATTTTGAAATTAAAAGCTTAAGTAGAATTAAAAAGGCCAAAGGACCTTAACAATTTAAAAACACAAATGAGGTAGACAGTGTCAATCACCAATGACAATGTCCAATAAAATTCTCCAGGATTAAAATGGGACACAGTAAATGATCAATGGGCATCAAGGTCTGACCAATCATAGGTCTCCCCAGGAGACAGAGAATAAACAGTGATGGTAAGATCCAAGGAGGGATGGACAGCTGTGGCCTCCAAGTGTGTATCAAGTGGCAAAGACAGGGTGGGCACAAGCATATTGACCAGCAGTGCCACCCCTCTATGCACTCATCCATCACACAATCTCTCATTTCTGTACAATGAAAACTGCTGAAAGGTAACTGCATTGGCAAGTTTAAGAAACATTTCCTATGAGGAGAGACACACAAAATAAGAATCAATCAAATTCTTAATGTCATCTATATCTGAACGAAAACTTATACAGTTCCACTGTATCAAAGTGGTAATTTTTATTTAGGTGGAGGAGAATTGGGTGGAAAGAGCCAAACTGTTTTTGACCACGCTTTTTTCTTTATTGGAAGAAGGTCTATCAATCTCCATGGATCTTCTCCTAAGTATAGTTTCATCAGTTGGGTACCCTTACTGCTAACATTTTCTGTTGTAATCTCAGATTACCCTAATTATTTCATCAGATTTGGCCAGCTTAGAAAATTTAGGTGAGTCAAAAATACATATATTAAACTAGCAATGTGAACCAATATCTATAATAAACACTTAAGAAAGTAATAAAATCAGATACATAACTCATTCTAGCCAATTTTGTTAATGAGAGTAATGGTATTGAAATACCAGTATATAATTTAATTACAAAACCCACAAATACTAGCTGTTGGCTTCAAGTATGTTGCCAACTTCATGTCATATTTCATGTCTAAACACTAAACACAAATGGTGGTACTTAATTAAAAGCATTACAAATTTATAAACATAGCAATGTGATGTTGATAGTTGTGAGTTAACTTCAGACAAGGTGCTATTTTTTGTTGAATGAACTTTTAAAAACTAAATAAAACACATCTGAACAAGAAAAAACAGAAAAAAGTAGTAGAACAATTACAGATGTAACTTAGTTATCATATAAGAAAACAATCAGATGATGAAACATTTCATTATTGTAAGATAATCCAGTTTACTACTCTGCAAATAATTGTAAGCTGACACATGAAAATATAATTCTTTATACCAATTGCTTAATCAAAGATGAGATTCCACAGCAGACATCATTACCACAGAATTCTTAATTTCAGTCTAACAAGTGATGACACAAATTTGACAGTCATTATTCAAATAAATAGAAGTATTCTATGGTATACACAAAATCGAAACAAAAAAAAAACTTACTCCAGAGAAAAAGAATCAGCACTTCTGATATTAACTATCAAAAGATACAGAAATGATATTAAAACTCCTTCCAGTAAGATGAGTCAGTGTTCTGCATAAGTCTTAATACATACATATGACAATGAACCTTGTAAAACTGTGATGATTTGGTTAGTTGCTTATTCAACAAAAAATACATCTAGGCATCAGTTTAAAACTGTAGCATATGAACTTGATTATACATGAATATATACTTTCATCTCATAATAAGAAAACTTCAGTATGCTTCATAGAGTTGAAATTTGTCATGTTACTTGTGTGACTCAATCTTTTAAAACTTAAAGACAAAAAAAAAAAGCATCCCTATACCTGAGAAATTACGTCTCCATGTGCTGTTCTCACTTGATATAAATAGCGATACTTCCTTTGTCTTTGCTCTGCTCTAGATTCTTCTCGTCTGATTCTTTGAAGACTGACTTGTCTTGTTTTTCTGCTAGGTCTCACTGTGTAAATACAAAGGCTTTATCAGAGCAATTTTTGTGTAGTTAACTTGCAAGTCATTGAAACATTGCTTCAAGTAACACTAGATACATAAAAAAATATTACAAAACCACAACAGTTGAGACACAAATACATGACATGCCAAATAACAAAGTCTGGTACTTTGTGGACAGCACTGAACAAGTGCTAATACCAGATGTTGAGGAAATAAGATAATTCAGAAAATTGGAGCTAAAACATCACAAGGTTTTATCATATTAAAAATCAACTAACAGAATTTTTACTTTTTACCATCAATATATAGCTCGACTATTTTAATAAACCTTCTAATTCAACAAATAGGTGTCACCCATAAAATATGCACAGTTATTTACTGTCTCACAAAAGACAACCAAATCATTAACATTAGTACCAAAATACTGGAAAAGAATAATGAACCCACGGTATAACTAAACATATATAAATAACAGTTTTAAACACACTTTTTTTATTATGATCTGGTTTACAGCACTATTTCAGTGTTTTTCAAAAACTAAAAAAAACATGTTGTCCTACTTCATACATTTGCTTCTTATGCTAAGGAAGTATGCAGTATTCATCTCAATCAATTAATCAATGTGTCATAGATAATTCTTCATAGACCTTATATCAAGCAAATTATAAAAATGAAAATCTTTTAAAGAAAATGACAAATCAATGATTAAAAAAAGAGGGAAAGATTTAGAGTATTAAGATAAGTTTGTTTTAAATAGGACATTCAGCAACAGTGTAAACTGTGTTAAGAAATATTTGTCCCATTGTAAATGAACAGAACTTTGCTAAAGTTAACTGCTAAGTGTCCAATTACTACATTAAATGTACAATGAAACACCTAAATCACAAAATAAGGCCACAGTCATTTTCATCATCCTGTGATTTTCTTTTCTCACAAATAAACACTTACTTTCTTCATGGTGAATGCCTCGGCCAGTGATTTTCCATTGAGTTAGTCCACCTACTAGAACCATGAAGGGCCAGATCCCAAGGATTAACCAGGAAAACCAACAAGGTGGCTGAGAAGGGGCCACACGAACACGATCCCAGACCCAAAACAGCATGATGAATTTTTCTATAAAATAATCTGCACTTGCTGCTATTATTGCACCCCCATAGATGCTTGTGCCTAGTACTGTACAACCTGTGATGTACCAATTCTAATTTTAATTATTGGTTGTCTCATAATGAATTGTATTCAAGTACAAAAAGATAAAGCAGTAGTTTATGAAATGAAAAGTGTGATAAATAGCTAAACAAACCCATGAAAAGATGTGAAATTCTTGATATCTTTGAATGAACACTATCACTAAACCCTTAACTGGTATAAAAGAAACAAAAATAATAAATTTATGTAATCAAAATTTCACAAAGTTTTTAGGACTTATCGACCAAATTAGCTTTTTTTAATGAATTTTACAAGTTAAAACTAAAAACAGGTTTTAAAATACCAAGGACCTTTTATTCACAACAGTTTTCTTTTAGCTCAGTTCTGTCATTTTTGTCTTTTTACTTAGATACTTTTATAAACTGAAAATAAGATAAACAATATCAACATTAAGAGGTTTACTAAAAGTTACATTAATGACACAAATACTAATTACAAGTTTATCCTTAATTACTGTCGTATACAAACGAGTGAGAATTTCAACCTGTGCAACATAACATTACACATTATTTTGATGACTAGCTTTTCTTCTGTAACAAATGTCAGTTAAAACTTTAGACAATTTAAGTTAACACTGTTTATAATCTGTGAATAATCTCAGAAGCATAATATCAAATACAACTTCCATGCATTTTATTTCATAGAGAAAAACAAATTTATTACACTTATGTCCATAAATAACAGATAATAAGAACAAAGGCTTTGAAAAATATAATTGAATCTTGATCACACAAAATCAATTTATTTAGTTTCTGAGCATCTCATCAGAGCACCCTGAAATACCAAAGTTCTAAATTTGCCTACACAGTTCCTCTATATTTGACTTAATAACTTTCATTACTATTACGATCAAGCAAAATAGCCAATACAGACAAGTATTAAACAGAAATGTATAGTTTCAGATATTTTTATAATAAAGAAATAATGTTTCTGCTCAGTCTCACTATACTACACATCTTGCATTTTATTTACAGTCAGTTATTTTTCAAACAATGATTATTCACTTTTTTTATGTTTTTCTCATCACTGCTTAAGGTTACCTTTAAACAGTAAAAATTAAATGTTTTCCCAGTTATTACATGTAGAAAGATCCCTAGTATATAGCTACCTTTCTGGAAGAAAAGTATGATTACAGCACCCAAGAGGCCACAGCCAAGAAGGATTCCCACTGTGATCCACACCGTAGTAGGTGAGTACCAAAGATAAGCTACCATGATGGCAGCAACTCCAACAAAGAGCCCCATGTGAAATCCTGTCATGAAAAGTCCTACATATTGCACCAGCATTGTGATCAGCCCAAAGAGTAAGCCTGCCCCAAGTGCTACACCTGAGTTCCCTGCAGCTGGAAGTAGGTTTTCCTCCAGACAGATCAGGTAAACCACAACAGATCCAAAGATGAAACCAGTAAGAAACATCACAGCTTTGAAACAACGATAACCTGGAATGATTTTTAAGAACACATTTTTAGGATATTTAAATGTTTTAATAGTACTTCAATTTTAATGCAAATAAAATATTATTGGTGTCCACATTCCTCCTCCTACATAACATCACATATTTTAAAGCATTTTTAAAGCAAAACAAAAATAAAATATTTTTATTTTAAAATAAACTGTCTATGATTACCACAATGCATTCTTAATAGTCCAATACTCAATTTTCTTCAGATGTTTATATAGACTAAAAGATGGAAAACTAACTGCATGTGCTCATGAATTATTTTACTAACTTTCTTTTGGCTTTGCAAGTTCTTCATCAGACTTCAACAACAAAAGAAGTCCATAAACAGTTTATAAGTTTAATTCACCTTAAAACTACATGTACTTAATTGAAAAACATACTTGGCAATAAGCTAAGAGAAATCCAATTAATGTTGTACTTTATAATAAGTATTGTCAAGTTTTCCTTTACAAAATTTAACAGTTATTTAAACAGATGGCTTTAAAGCTATAATTGCATCCCCTATAGATTTTTCATTAAACAATTTATTTCTAAGGACAAAAAAATGAGAAATGAATGTAGAATTACAGGATTGGCATGTTATGAAAAAAACTTCCAATAAACAGTACCATCTATGAGAAATTGATTTTCAATGAGATTACAATGACTTAAATATGTACAAAAGGCTTACAAGTTAAATTAACATATATTTCTGGAATTCAAGATTTTTTTGAAAAACAAGAAAAAACTTCATAAAAGTCTAACTAGCATTTCAGATATTATAAGAAATACACATGTACCATGTTCTACCAGTGTTAGTAGATCAGATGTACTTTTTATAATGAAACAAACTATCACAAATTTACAGAATCAAATTATGTGATATGAATATAAAACACATTTGTGTACTCTTAAAACCTTATGTTCAAACACTTTCATAAAGAAGCAAAAGTTGTGGGAAACTATGATTATTTCTGCTCAGTAGCCTTTTGATTTATCTCCATTTTTACCTTGTATGAAGGGTGTGTCTTATGTGGCACTGTGAAGAACTTGCTAACCCATTTATCACACTTATGCTGAGATATACAATAACCTGTGTTTTACAGTGAATCTAAGGATTTGGTGTTGATTATTTTGTACAAGCTTCTGATTCTTCTGCAGTATTTTATAAGAGCTGCATGTAAGCATTTGTTTGTAAAAAAAGAACAAAATGCAATTTGATAATTTTTTTCCATTAATAATACTGTTTACTATACAAATTCACCAATTACATCAAAAACAATCAATGATGGGTGATTTATTAAAAAATAATTTCACAGATATCACATACCATTAAGAACATTTCACAGCTGATATAATACTTCTAAAATAATAACTAACACACAATGTTAAGATAGATAACACAAAATTGAAAACATTTTAATTAAGGTCAATATATGGCCACTAAAAAGTTGACAGTTATACTTAAAGAATTATGAAGATATGTACTAAATAAGAAGAGTTAAAAATGAGTTATTTTTAAAGAAACAGTAGCAAATGAGAAAAGATTTAACCAGAATATTGTAGATATAGTTGTTACAAAATTCACTAATGTAGTAATCACTGTTCAAAGTACTACTTTAAAACCTGGTTAAGAAAAAAATTAAAAAGAAAGCTAATTTTGCTATATATCTCAAGTTTAACTAATAATTCATTTAAGGTGTTTAGAAAACAAATATTTTATCTGATTAATAAGATAAAGTGAAATTCAGGTAATACAAAAGATAACATAGTTAATGGAAAAACAGGAAACTATAAAATTGAATGTGAGTGTGAAAATACTTATATTGGACAGACTAAACATAATTTAAAATATCATTTGATGGAGCATAAAGAATATGCAAAAAATATAAACCTGAAAATTCAGCACAGCAGGACATGTACATGAAACATAACAGATGGTACAATGGGAATATACTGTAATATTAGCTCACCAAAAGGTATTATAACTAACAGTTAAGAATCTATGGAAATTAAATATAATTTATGCAAAAATGCAGGATAACCTTCTCTAAAATGTTGACATGGGAAATGTAAACTTATACGTAGATCACATGGTCCACTTAGCAAACAAAAAGTATAAATAAGACTGAATTATATCTTGCAACTCATTCCTGAAGATGACATTACAATATCAAAACAGGTAAAGTCAACTTTTTCGTGATCATATATTCACCTTAATTAAAATTTTTAAACTGTGTTCCTATTTCAAAGTTGTGTATTATTTATTATTTTAACATTATACACAAGTGCCAAGAAATAATATCCATAATACCACTAGTATTTTATTTCACTTATTCTAGTAATTTCCGAATGATTTTTAATGAGACTTTCCATTTGTGATCATGAAACACAATCAATGCAATGATTGTTATCTTAAATACATGGAAAACAATACTATTAGAAAAAATAATGAATGAAAAAGTGCCAATAAAAATACATTTCTGATTAAAATGTTGATAATGTTCAGTAAATAATTTTTATAACATAATAAAAATTTGTTATTTAATTAAAAAAGATTAGTAAATTGTGTGGATGTAAGTAGTAGAAAGACAAATGGAAACAGAACTGAAGAAATCAAAATAGTTTTAAAACCAATGAAAAAGGCAACTACAGAAATTATATCTTTTAAAACTATTTTAGCCTACTTTTTTGTTTTGTAACTATTCACATGGTTGAAAAAAGATTTTTATTTATAAAACCTATCAGAAGCTTGTGGTAGGGTACACAGTGATTTTGTAGAGTACAAGAAAATATATCCTTTTTGACAGAATGAGTCAGTCATACCCTTCATCTTTTGTTTGTTATATAATCAATCTTAGAAACTGCTGTTAAAGCCTTTCACAAACTATGGTATTATGACACAAACGAATACTGATATTATTAAAAATAAAAGATATATTATAAATGCATATTTTACTTCTTATTGCTGGAAAATATTTTAATGCAATGAGTAAAATGTTCAAATGTGGTGGATAGGTTGTTGTAAACTTCTTTATAAATGATTAAACATATTACCCACAACTAAGTCCTTGAACAGAAGGAATAACAGTCAAAGATAATACACGTAAAATTATCCTCTGGAATATCACATGAACATTCATTTTCCTATTGACAATACATTTCATCTCACAAGATTAGTCACAAAATATGAAATACTAGCATGTGCTCTTCTGTAAAAATGTGAAAGAATGACAAATGATGAAATGATACATACTGAAAAGAAAATATGGTTTACTGGTAATCTTTTTGTTCGTCCTAAAATGTATCATCTCTTTATAAAATATTATAATAAAGATGTGTAGGATCTTGATGAAAACTAAGAAATTCAATAGAGTAGTTCACAAATACTGACCTCACTAGTGAAAACTTACCATAAAGTGTGTAAACAATACCAAATACTAAGTACATCCCACAAATTACTGCTGTTCTGATGTCATAGTTATAATCAAAATACAAACAATGTGAGTCCTTGTGGTCTTCCAGCACAGTACTGTTGATGGAGGAAGCCACTGAATAATCTTCATCAATGGCCATTTTCAGTAGGAATTCTAAAAACAGATAATATCAGAATTATTGGTATTAACAATCTTAATATCCTAATCAACTGATATTCACAAAGAATATTTTCATATTCTGAATTTGTATTATCATGTTCATAAACAGTTGTTAGATATTAAATATCTACAAATCATCATATAATAAAAAATAAATAAAAATAAGCATTTCCTGTACATACGTAATTGGCAAGCTATGAATATATGATGTATTGGTTTACAAACAGCTTCCTCAATGGTTACATAACTTATAATATCTTAAGTTCATAAGGTTACACAATTGCTTTATACTTAATTAATGAGCACAAAAATGAGCAACTTAAAAAGTATTCCTTATTTCATCATACAATTATTATCAAACAAATACAAAGTACTTTATAGAAACCTTTTATATTACATTTTCAGCAAAATTTTCACATCAAGAATAAGTTTATTATATTGATACAGTTTCTTTAATAAAAGACAAAAAGTGTTCTAACACTAATTACCCCTTTTTCTAACAAAAGTGACCATTATCTGACCTTGAAATACCACTAAAATTATGGAAGTTTAAAGTTCAGTACTTTGAGGAAATTTTTTTCTACATTTGTGATCAAAATTGGATTTAGCAAATAGTGTTGCAAACAAACAAAAAAAGATTTGGTTGTCTGAAGTAGAAGTTTTCTGTTAGTTATCCACAGTTTTATATTACTATTGCTTGGTAAAAGGACATATGCTCATTACAACATTTTTGCATCATGAATCCAAGACACTCTACCAACCAAGTATATGTTCTGCAGATGAAAAACTGTGACTGTGAGAAAAATATAATAGTACAAGAAAAATTTCGAAGTTATGAAAGCATGTACTAAACTTTAGCAACTAGGAACAGCACAGAATTATTGAGAAACATTTACCTTTTTATGTAATTATACCATGGTGATGCAAATCATACAATTCTTAAATCTTTTAAATCATCATATAGCCTGTATCAGAACATTTACCCACAACATAAAACAGTAAATTTTTTCCATGACAAAATCTCACAAGCACCACTGCCATAGCGAAGTTTATATATGTTGCTCTAATATTAAACTTTATATACATCCTGTATACATAACGCAGGATGAAAGAGAACTACGTTCATAAAAGAACATAAATGAGTTAATGATGCTTATGTGCACTGTTAAACTGGATTGGAGGGAAGCTCTATGTGAACTATGGGCCATGTACAACATGCGTTAATTCTGGCTCGAGAGCAGTCATTAATGTTGATCAATATAATTTTCTCTATCATTAAGAACTCACACGGTCTTTAGTTCTTCACGGAGATTTTACGAGACAAACAACTGGTTAAAACCCCTGGTGACAGGTTCTCACTCATTAACTTCGTACACTGAATAGTAACTTTATTAAGATCCACGTCTGATTGGTACGGAGAAAAATTAAAAAAAAACAAGAAAAATCATGAAACTTTTTCGAACGTGTTGAAAGCTGGATCTTCAAACCGCCAAAACCTATTACGGCTAGAATGTGTCTATAAGAAATACATTTCTCAAGCGATTAAAAAAAGAAAATGGAACATTTGGTTTACAAACTGGATAATGCACACATGTACGTTTAATACTGTACTAAATAGTACTTTGCAAAAAATAAACACTATCAAAAATTTTAATCAATTAAAAACTATTTATTAACAGTGCAAAACCAAATTAAATGATAAATTTTGCTTTACCCCTTGTTATGTGAAACACGTCGTTTTATCTTACTCTAAGTATAACGGCGTAAAAATCATAAACATCTTTATACAGTTAGTATTGTAACTTCCAGCTAAAATGCTGAATGAAGTAATGTTAGAGAGATAGTTTCTCACATATAGTTACAAAACGTCGAAATTATTCTGTTCAGTTGCAGTACCAGTTTGTTATATTTAGAATTTTTGTGTAAAGTACACAAGACCTAGTTGCGCATAGACATCCCTCAGTTTGAATAGATGACAGCTAGTCAACAGCACTAATCCATTCAAATAACGGGATCTAACCATCAACCTTATAACACATTCTCGGCTCAATGTGCAGAGAGCATTTTTGTCTCGGCAACGGAACCACGAACCTTCGGATCCTCAGGTCCGGGACACATTAAAATTGAGTTACGCTCGGTTTAAAATCTCTGTGTTAAAAGGTCAAACCTTCCTGATCCTATGACAGGCATGATTTTCCAGTATTAATAACGAAACAAAATTCAGACAACTACCACCGAAAAGCAACAGTTTTGAGCTGCACGGCAACTTTTCGTTATTTCAGACACCAAAGTTAAAAATCTAAACAACCCACAAGAATTGTACATTTAAGAGTACAAGCAACAAATATTTTTTTAGTTTCTGTCAAAGCACGTTGGCATTTAAGTTTTTGAATATCCATGAGCAAATAAATATCCATTACACTCTTCTAGATTACTGTGGCTGTATGACATTATACCAACACACACGATACGATATTAGGCTGTTGACATTTGCTAATATATTTATATAATTAGGTTCGTCAAAAATTTTATTTACGTTTTCCTACTTTTCTGGCTACGCTCGATAATAAGAACTGTGAACACTTGTATAAAAGTCATATTTACCATCATGTTAAAAAGATTTCTCCAGTTTTAACCAGTATGTTGTTTTTATATCTTACACCTTCAAGACAATTTGAAAAACTTTGTACTGTTGCTTCTCACATATTTCCTGTTAGTTAAATATTTTCCATATTTAACACTAAAGTTGAAATTATAGATAGAAATAAAAACCAACTTAATTCAGCACAAGCTATTTTATATGTACAGTTTTAAAATCATGCCTAGACTTATACATGAATTTTAAAATGCAACATTTAAAACGATGAACATATTTTACAAGTTTTGTATACATATATGTTTCTCAAATAGTTATTATTTATGCTTGAAGTTACTAATAGCTAGATATTAAATATTTTATAAGAAAAAGAAACAAAAGTAGTATTGTATGTTTATAAATTCTGCGCTGGCGAACTAATTACCTTCACTCATCAAATACTTCAAGTTAAAAGAGGAAGGAACTTGAAACGGCTTTGATTGACAGCAGCGACTCCGTTCTACAGTTTATAGTGGTCATTTTATTAAGTTTTACGATCCTAGTTTACACTAATATAGAGCCTGCCACTACTAAACAAAGGCCCGTCTCAATCTCTATGGGAAAGACGTCCTCCACTCGTGGGCACAGCTATCGACTAACAGTCATATCTGTACAAAGACAGCTTAAAACAGTAACAAACCCCCTCTGTCCCATGCAAAAAAAAAGAAAGAAAAACGCTAACCGGCTGTAATAATGTCACGTGAACGCCACTCGGCGCCAAATTAAACACAGACGGAGGTATTTAACACGAAGTTAGTATTAGTACCTAGCGTATTATTTAATTAATCATCAAATATATGTTAAAACGCATCTCTTTTTTTTACAGCGATAAGAACATGCAGGTCCTAATATCTGAGGTCAAATGGTCAGAAGCTCACGTCTTTCTTGATTTAAAAACCAAGTTCCACAGTAATGATAACAAGAGACCTCTACACACAATACCGGTGATTTTAACAAACTATACGGTTCAAATGTTTTGGAATAATTTTCAAATTTCTGTTACCACAGGGTATGTAACAATAAGTGTTGATGCTATTTTTGACTGACCGTGTATGTGACCACACAATTTTGGATAGTTTGACCTTTGACCTCAAAATCCTTAACAAAGCCTACAAAAAAGAAAAGATCTCTGAGCGTACTGGATCAAGATATGACCCTACCAAGTTTCAAGTAATCCATTGAGAAATAAATGTCAGTCGATCGAAACGTGTTTGGATGCAAAAAAAAAGAAGAAAGAAAAACGTTATGTCTTTCTGCGGAGACATAATAAATAGTTTGTTATATATACAAGAAAATATTGCAGCCTGTATTTCTTTTAAAAACTGTGTTTAATATACAAATAAATATTTAATAACCAAGAATCATATTATTGTCTGTAGTTTGTTCGGTTACTTAAGTTAATTGAACATTTACTTCCTTACTGGGAAAATTTCGCTGTAAAAAGAAAGAAAAATAGTTGCAAGAAACATAATATTGATAGGTTCTACTCTTTCAAGTTGAATATTGGCATGAAACTTCTTCTAAAAATAGCTTAATCGTACAAAACCATACGAGTTTTGTTTTTTATTCATAAGAAAACCTTTTACTAACATTTTTCTCTTTAAGAGAGAGTTCAAAGTCGAACACAAAAACTATGTAAATATTATAAACTTGGCAGGTTACTACGCACATTATATATTATATACACACACACACATTCAGCTTGGGCACCACACAAGTCCCGACCCTACCTACTGGATAATCACGTTTCCACTGACGAAAGGAAACGTGTGGAAAAATGGACGACAAGCACACACTCTTGGTATTGAAAATGGAAACGTATTAAAGTATGCACACTCATTCTAATTGAAACAAAGCTGATCGAAGCACTGGAAAGCTCTATTTTTTAATGTGAAGTATAGAATTAGTAACTCAGGGAAAAAAAAACGAAACTATAACAATGTCTTTTATGGTACAACAAACAGAAAATATCACTTTGTTTTAGATATTCACACCAAGCTTACACAAAAGAATCCTAAAAAATGCACACACAAACACAAATTTGATAGAACTTTAAGTGACTACACTATAGTTTATTTTCCTAAGGTTCATTGTTAAATGGATCAAATGTGAAAAAAAAAGACCATGTATTCTAGAATACGTTATCCAGTTTTATCGACATCCACAACCAAGTTTTTATCTGTGTACCTAAACAGCTAAAATAGAAATAGCTCTTCTAGTATTGACATTTTTACCAAGAAACTGTTAGTCTGACATTTGGTTCTCTTCTTGCCCTACTGTACTGAGATAGAGAAAGGGTTTTTCGTTTGTTTGTTTTGAATTTCGCGCAAAGTTACACAAGAGCTATCTGCTCTAGCTATCCCTAATTTAGCAGTGTTAGACAAGAGGGAAGGCAGTTAATCATCACCACCCATCGCCAACTGTTGGGCTATTCTTTTACCAACGAATAGTAGGATTGACCGAAACATTATAATGTCCCCACGGCTGAAAGGGCTATGTTTCGTGTGATGGGGATTCGAACCCGTAATTCTCGGATTACGAATCGAGTGCCTTAACCACCTGACCATGCCAGGCTAGACAGAGAGAGAAATGGAGTGACCCTTCGACATTGGGCAGAAATATACCACATCCCTAACTTTATTTATCTATCTAGGAATTGATTCGAAGATAATTTGAAATTAACAGTTGCCCTCAACATTCACACTACAGACCAACCAAATGCATATAAACAATCTCGGTGTCGAATCCTTGTAAAAGATAGTGAGTATCTGATGACAATTTTGTAAATAAAAAGAAAAAAAAAGGGAGTTACGCCAGAGAAAACACAAACACATATGTATATAATATTCGTGTTCACTATAGAGCTGTCATTGAACTCTACCTATTATTTATGTACTGAACCTCTGACAAAATAAGTATTCACCACTGTAAAATTACACAAGGAAAATATTATGTTGTAAGTAGTAAAGCCATTACAAATAGAAAAAAAAATGGCTAGAAACTGTGTAAAGTATACATTTGTTCAGATTTATCATTTTATAAAGAGTAGAATTTATTTTTACTAGATGCACGCTAGATGTGGAGATTCAGATCTCGATACTGTAAAAATGTACTACGCTCTTTGGGATCGTGCGTGCGTTAACATATATGAGCAGCTTAGCGTAAGAGTTGGCGACAGTTACTGTTGCCTAACTGCCTTCTCTCTAGTCTATCAGTTAAAAATTAGTGATGGTCTTGCGCAGATACGACTTTGTGCAGTGTTACGCGAAAACTGGTTTATAAGCTCACAGACCTCAAAGAGACGAGTATATTGTCATTTACTAAACTGCACGTGATAAGTTTACGTACAGAATGAAAAGTCTTTGTGCAGCTTGCGCTGCAGATTGGTTGAAATGAATCAACAATGGATACCAAAATGACAGTCACACAAGCTGCTTTTATAGTTTTTTCTCTAAAAAGAAAAATATCACCAAAAATCTACATTTTCCTTTCCAACAAGCGTCTAAAACGGCGTGTAACATCTCAGCTTCAAACATATGTAGTTAATTATGCAAGAACACAACAATAATGATTATGATTTTCATTACATATATCTTTATCGGCCCCCATACGTGTTTCTAGCACGAACAACTGATTCTAATAGAACTAAAGAAAGTTGATTAAAACTGTTCTCAGTGCCGTTGTAGTGTTATATACCATTATCTACCGAGCGTCATTTCTTACGATTGCAACTTAGACAACATTCATAATTATCACCCGGAATTAAAACAATCGAAAGATGCAGTTATTTACTATTCAATGACAGATTTTAAATTAGTGTTGAATATCAAAAATAGTCTATTTGACAAATATGCATGCAGTTAAACATGATTTAGAATATGCGATGGCTTATAAAAAATGACCTTATTATTTCGCTTTGCACGTTTATAATATGTGCACATCAATAATTATATAGTGTTGCGCGTTGGTTGATTCTAATTTGAACTACAATTCACATTTACTAACGCTTCACGTGAATTCACTTGCATTTCACTCTATTCTGCAAGCTTTCGAATCTCTCAACGTACGTGGTTACCCAACATTTTAGGTCATTTTATTTGTCCATAAAAACAACAGACAACATTTGAAGCAACACGTAGGCTGACGGATATATCTTACGAGTAAGATTTGTAAAAATACACGAGTCTTTTGTGATACACATGTACGCTTTGCACAACTCTGTCCTGATAAAAAAGCAAATAATAAAAATTCGCATGGGAAAAACACACAAAAGGAAAATACTGGAAACAATTCTGACGTATGGGGTAAAGAATTATTATTGCCAGGCAGGCAGTAGCAATCCCTATGAAAGATTGGCTTGGATTGTTCATCGAAATATTTTAAATACCTCCTCAACAAGTTACCAGAACTTTACAGTACTACACAGCAGTTCCTTTTGTAACTATTTCTGAGAATGTCTACAAGTATTATAGCTAATTTTTTAAAATTTCAGAGTCATGTAATGTCTAAATCGCAATTTCTGAAAATGTCTATAAGTGTTATAACAAAACATTTTTAACTTCTGAGTCATTTAATGACTATCACAATTTCTGAGAATGTCTACAAGTATTATATGCATTAACACTATATATTCATTTTAAAATCTTAAAGATCTCAATCAGATTCCTTGTAACTCTTTCTTTTTCAAGAAAAAAGAATTTCAGAGGTCTTAATCTATCCTTCTACAGCCTTTCTATCCCAAGCATCATCCCAGTAGCCCACCCTTTCCAGCAATTCAATGTCCTTTCTCAGATAAGGAACCCAAGACTGGACAAACTACCTTAAATTTATTCTAACAAATTCCTCTAGAATAACATAATAACCTCATTAGACATGTATTCAATATTTCTGGAACCCTTTTATGTGGTACCCTGTCATATGCTTTCTGAAAACCCAGATCCACAGCAGTATTCTCATCTACAGTAAATGGAATGTTGCAAGTTCCTATTTACATAGTACTCTTCTTCAAAGAAGGAATTGATTTACAAGATTGAGATAATTTTGTAGGTTACCAATTTGCCTGAAATACTAATGGAACACCCAAACAGACAGACCCACAATAGGATTTAATATTTGCTTTGAAGAGCAAAATCAAACTCAAATTGTAATTTATAAAAGCACTGAGGTATCCCATTTATAACATGAATCCAGTTCAAATGAATATAATTTATAACAGCCCTATCTTTTCTTTCATTCAACCAGTTTTTTATCCAATGAGCCAACCTACTTTCCGCAGAGCTAGATTTCTGACTTCTGGTCATTTAGATATTTCCTAAACCAAGAACCTTCAGAAATCAAGGGACAGGTATCAAAGATGAGCAACATTTTCTATTTTGAGTGTTGATATTTTTTAGATAAGGATTTACTTCCCAATGTATCACTTGGGTATTATTTTTAAAACATAAGATAAAGAGTTGACTTATCTACAGTGTTGAATTTTACTTCTTTCTTGTTCATTCATGTAAAACTGTTGCTACACTGCAACTATTTAGTACTAACAGGATAATTTCTACAAATATTGTTCAAATTTATCTAACATAGAAGAGATATGTTAGCTTGATTTTTTTCGAAGCAAACAAATAATATTATCTTTTTTCAAGTTTGTAACCAGATAAAAACCAGATACACTGATCTTTCCAAGAAAATAATCTTAATAAAATACATTAATTCATTGGACAGGCACCCTAACTGTAATAAATATTTTTAAGAACAAATTTTCAGTTCAAATAATTTATTAAAAACCAAAAGAGAGTCAAAAGTAATGTTATCCATCCAATTAAGTTTTATTTCTTTGTAAGTTTTGACTCTACATGACTCAGTCAAGCTGATTTTAATTCCTTTTATGTCTGAAATAACATTGTGTGCCAAAATTCATGAAAATCTGAGTTTAAATTCAACATTTTTAAGAGTAATTTATTATGAAAAACAACCTTTTTCTTTTCAATGCAGATTTGTGTGTATGTAAAAGTAAATGCACAACTTCTACATATTTTAACAGGGAAGTAAATATCTATTAACCTGATACATAGAAATATTTAAGTTTCAGCTTCGACTACTGTAAATTCTATACATACCAGCTTGGAACAAATATAGTTAAGCTTGCATGAAATGAATGTGTGTAAAATCCAACTCTCTTTAATTAAAATAAATTTCTACTGTCTAGGACATTTTTGTAAGACTGATAGCCTATTTTTAAAAAAACAGGTTACTCCATATATAAATGTGTGTGACAAAATTAACACTTTCATTCTTGCATCACTCGTGTCCGAGTAATACGGTTTTACGGTAATGTGCAGTGTCACTCACGTACTAGTGATGCACAATATGTTGCAAAATCCATGCCAATCAAATGTATTTCACAGTACTTTAAATTTGTAAGGGGCTAAAAATAATGTTTAGGCAGAAAAACTTGTATACAAGCTTATTATATCACAATACATATTATATATTATACAAACAATATATACTACAAAACCATTTGAACTGTAAATCCTTGTAAAAAATATTTTTTTGTTTATTTCTTAACTGGAATATTTATTATAAAAGTAAAATATACCTCTTCTTAGAACAAAAACTATGTGAGTGGTATGGTCCTGGAAGTAAACGGACTTTCACAGAAGGCCATGTGACTCACTTTGAAATTAACAAAAATCATACTTACACCTAAATAACCCTAAATCTGACAACATTTAATAAATTATTATTCAGGCCAAATTGAAATTCCACAAATATCACCTTGGGAGCAAATGACTTCATAAATTAAACTGTACAGATTCTCATAACACTTAATAACCTACAATAAATGAATATTTTTATTGGATTAGTATATTTATTTTTTTAACATACAGATTTATCAATACGAGATGAAATAGCTGTGTTTAAGTGAAATTATTTGGACTGCTCACTTAGAATTCTATGGTCTTTTATCTTAGAAATGACAGAAAGTGGCAAGAAGTTAAAAATGTCAGAATACTGTGTGGTTGTTTTGATTTAGTTGTATATGTTCAACTTCAAAACATACAAAATCATACACCTGGACATGTTTTCAAGTTGAACATATACAACTAAATACAACTAAATCCCTGCTGTCTGATTGGGATGTTATATTTACTTGCATGTATGTTTGTGTGAACAGTGTAACTTGACAAATATACCACTAATATCAATAACACTTCATACAATGGTTGAATCTCCACTATGACTAATTTATTAACATTTGATGAGTGTAGGTCAAAGTTTCACTGGAAGCCAACCATTTGACTACAATAAAAACAAACTTCAACACAAAAACAACTCGAGACAAAGAGAATCATGACACCTAGATATAAACATTTCAAGGTGAGGAATTATTTGTTACATTTCAGGCTGATTTCTGCAAAAGCAAAAACACTGCAAGAAAGAAGTTACATTTTCAGAGTTCCTCTCCAAGTTTTGTAAAACTATGAAAGGATTTATTGCAAAAGATATATACTTGCACTGTGTGGTAATTTAGTGACAATACTATAAAAAAAAAAAAGGCTAGTTAAATTTTGATCACTTCAGCCTACTATATTTTGTAAAGTACCAATATTAATCTAGATGATTAAGTTCAACTGCATTTTATTTATGTACAGAGATGCCAACTATTTCAAATGACTGAACATAATTATTGTAGACAGAGCCTGTACAGATATCGTACAACCACTTGATACAGTTTTGAGTCATCCATGTCTGTGGATCCATTTGTGGCTAAACTGTAAACACTGTTAGTAAGTATGCTTGAAATCATTTTGTCATCTTCACAACCCAACATTTGTACAATGGCTGTAGTTTTGGTTCAAGCACAGCCATATTTTTTTGCTATATCAGAGTCTGGGAACTCTTACTCATAAAAGTCATTATCTGCATCATTTTTGTCTTTGCCTCAGCCTTTTGTTGGTGAGATGCTGATTTTGAATGTCTGGAACAATCCTTTATCCCGCCATGCGCCACAGAAAAATTGATGTGACAAACTGTACAAAACGCATGACTGTGACTGACTTTTGATGCAATGACTGGATATTTTGCACTATACTCTTTCCTAAATTTTTGATTCCCAGTTTTAGTCCTTTCAAATTTGCCAGAAACAAAACAATCTGGTGAACAAGGCCTCTTTTTTTCCATCTTGTGAATGTTCACATTGGTGTTTCTATGCCGGTTAGAAAACGAGAAATACCCAACTACAAGAGTGCTGATTGGCTGCCAAGCACTGATGACATAACTATAAATTCCCCCACGTACCTAGTATGGAGAAGCACTGCATTCAAACTATTGGTAGACTTCGGAGATACAAATATTTTTTTTATTATTTCAAGAACAAACATGATTATCTCAAGTGGCCGTTTGGACTATGTCTTTAATTTATTATTAAAATTTATTTGTATCTCACTAAAAATTTTCTTTTCACCCCTTTCAAGCCCTAAGGGAACAATTTATCACTTTATTGTATAGGCCTATATAATATATAATAATTTGGGAGTTGCAAAAAGTTGTAATATTTGTCTGTATGAGCATATAGTCGTAATGTATACACCAAAATTGTCATGATTACGCTCAAATCGTAATGGTTGGCATCTCTGTATGTATCTACTTGTGTAATAAATAGGGTCAGTGGGTAAGACACAGATGGGATTCACTGTTTCTCAACTGAATTTGTGCCTAGATGGTGATTTATAACAGCTTTTGATGCTGTGTTAAGAGGTGTTTGAAGTACAAAAGCAGAAACACAAAAAGACATTTGACTCACTGATATCACCCTTAACTCACATATGCATACAAAACATTTCCAAAACACGTATGTTCTTTGCATCAGTAAAATATAAAGAACAACATACGCCACATCATCAGTTAAACTATTTCAAGTTTCTAATTCCAGCTGAAAAGTTTTTTAAATTTTAAACATATTGTTATTGATAGTTAAGTTTGAATTTCTAACTGTTTCATTCCACTTCTCAAACAGTAAAGCTGTTCAAATCATAATAATTTAAAAAACAACTTAATTCTTGTTTCATTCTTTTGCATGTACACTCTTGCATTAAATAAGATCCAAAAACCTTGCATTTTACTCAAAGCTTAAATACATGTAACTTAAGAAATTAAATCAGCTGTCTGTCTCTGTATTAATTTCAATATATTGGTATCCTCCCTATCATAAGAAAACAAAAAAAAATATACTGGAATTCCACAGAATTATTGGCGAATTAGTATCACTAATGGTTGAATTGATTGGTTGGTTGGTTTGGTGTTTTAAGGCACAAAGCAGCTAGGCTAACTGCACCAAACATCTAGTAAAAAGTTAACATTAAAGTAAAATTAGTAAAATTAATAAAAAGAAATTAAGGTAAAGCTAAACAAAGTTTAAAAAAACATAAATAGCATTAAAACCAATGTTTACATCTAGTCTATAGCAGTAAGAGAAAGACTACAGTAATACAAGTTGTAAAGGACTTTTTGTAGCATAACTATAATTATCATAACTTGCCAGGAAGACTAACAGGTAAGATCAAAAACCACCATCAGTCACCTGAAGTTGACCATTCCAGTCCTGGTTTGGAGTTATTTGATATTATGGCCATTTTCTGAAAGTAAAGTAATAAAAGTTTTAAAAGATTTGAAGCAAAGTTTTAATTATAACTCGCCAGAATGACTAACAGATAGTCCAAACAGCAGCGTTAGTCACCTGAAGTTAGTCTTTCCATTTCTTTTTAAGTTATTTGACATTACGGCCATTTTCTAATTTCAAATCAAACTAGATGGATTTTGATTCTTAAAAATGAAATCACACTAAAAAATGTGTAATGTATAAATTACAAAATTTAAATAGCATTACAAAGATTGATGGCCTTTAAAAAACTAAAAACATTTCCAAGGTGGACAGTGTCACCATTAGCAATAACATTGTCTTATGTAATGGATAAACCTTGGGACAGAACATGATTAAATTGGTGCCATCGTTGAGTCATAACAATGGCAAGACAGTAAAATGTGGCTTATAGTGACCTGAGTGTTACACAAACTACACACTGGCGCATCAGTTCCAGATAAAAAAAAAACGATGAGTTAAAAAACTGTGACCAATGTGTAGTCTAATTACAACAACTTCCTCTTTCTGATCCTTATAGAATCAAGACGACCAATATATAGGGTTTTATTTGGAAAAGCTTGTTTCACATTGCTCACTGCAAGTCGGCTGTCAACTGGTACAGAGCCAAGCCTCAAATACAAGACCATAGTCCATGTATGAAACAGGCAGAGCAGTGATAATGCCAGAGCAGATAGATTTAGCAACAGTGTCGGTGAGCTCATTCCCGTGAATACCAACATGGCCTGGTATCCAGAGAAACTGGATAGAAGTAGATGTTAAAAAGAAATGGGCCAGTCGGTTTTGAATATGGGCAATAACAGGGTTTGAACTGACGTGAAGCAATTCCAGGGCCAATAGAGAACTGAGTCAATGTAAGTAGTGCAGTCTGAGTACTGCTTAGCTTTTATGTGATCCAGGGCAAGAGAAATGGTGTACACTTCATCAGTGAATGCAGAAGCTGTAGAGGGGATTCTGGGTGCAACCACTGAACCACAACAAACCATGGCATAGCCCACACAATCACCTGATTTCTAACCATCTGTATACATAAGAATGGAAGGATGGTTCAAAAGATGTTCAGCAAAAACCAATGTATTTCCAATCAGGAGTGTCTACTTTTCTCAGATGACTTAAAGATAGGTCACAACTGGGGAGTGTAAGAAGCCATAGTGGGATTGGCTGACCAGTGGATACAGCAATGTTATCCAAGGACAGACCCAATTCATTCAACTACACCTGGATACGAAGACGAAAAGGAGCAATAGCAGACCGTCTGTTCTGAAAAAGCAAGGCCCACTGAGGAAGGAAAATACAACTCCAGGTGGGATGCTTTGGTAAGGAACGAAGTTTCAAAGCATATAGTAAAGATAGTTGCAAAAAGTGAAGGTGCAAACAAGATTCATGAGACTATATATGAGCTCTGAACTGGAGGAGTGCTGAAAGCTCCAGTGCAGAGCCAAAGTCCTTGATGATGAATGGAGTCTAGCATTTTTAAAACTGGGTCCTGACAGAGCCTGTTCAGCACTCTTATACGTTTGACCCGTAGCTGCTTGATGTGTGGTATAAAGGTCAGCTTACGGTAAAAGATAAGCCCCAATAACTTCATCTTAGGGACCACAGGCAGCACAATTTCACTAATATAGAGTTCAGGATCGGGGTGAACACCCCATTGGCAGAAAAAGTGCATTCAAACAGTTTTAGAGAGAGAGAGAAGTTAAAGCCATTTGTTGTGGTCCACTTCAGTAAACAATTGAGGGCAGTCTGTAGCTGCTGCTCAATATACTTCATGTTCGGCAACTGACATGAGATGTGAAAGTCATCAACACAGAGCCCATTTGCCACAGTAAGAGGGAGTTGTTCAGTGACAGCATTAGTCTTTATACTGAAAAGTGTCACACTCAAAACACAGCCCTGAGAAACTCCATGTTCCTGCAAAAAAGAACAGTAAAGTGTTGAACCCACACAAACTTGGAATCTCATGTCAATTAAAAATTTTTAAATAAAAACAAGCAAATGACCATGTAACCCATATATTTGGACGTCTTGCAAAATGCCATGCATCCATGTTGTATCATAAGCCTTCTCAATGTCAAAGAATATTGATACAAGATGTCATTTGAGAGAGGTTTCTCTGATTGACGCTTCAAGTCGAATCAGGCAGTCCATAGCAGAGTGCTGTCATCGGAACTCACATTGTGTGAGCAAGAGGAGGTTGTCTGATTTGAAGAACCAAACAAGATGAGCATTAACTATCCTCTCTAAGGTCTTACAGAGACAGCTCATCAAATCAACTGAACGGTAGTTTGAAAGAATCTTGGGATCCTTCCCAGGCTTAGAGAAAGGTAATACAATAGCCTAGAACCAGGCATCAGGAAAAACATTCAATAGCCAGATCAAGTTAAAAACAATCAGAAGAATAACAAGAAAAGCAAGAGCTAGATAGACCCACTGATGAAGGGCCAATCTGAGTTCCACCAGTGTAAAAGGACAATTACAGTCATAAAGACAATCAGCTTAAAAGAAAAGAGGTGATCACTTTGCCCGAGTCTTGATGGCTAAGAAGGTGGAAGAAGCAGAAGTGCTAGATACCAAGCAAAACCTTTCAGCGAGAGTATCTGGAATGCTTTGTGTATCAACTACTTCCTGGTCATCAGAGAGCAAGATCAAGATGAGGACAGAATTATATTACCCACTGACCTTTCAAATCTTGTCCCATATGACTTTGGAACTGATGGTAAAAGACATGCTGGTTGTGAGAGAGTGGGATACCTATAAAAAGTATTCCAGGTCTGTTTTTGTGCCTTCCACCATGGACAAGGTTATTCCAGAAAACGTGTTAAGGGTTTAGGAATACACTGCGTAGCTGCTTGTATAATACAGTCAGTTACTGCTGCCACACCGTCTTCTATTGATGGCTTACAGATGATGGCAGGATCAAGTTCTGCAAGAGCAGTGAAAGAGGGCCAGTTTGCTTGATCCAGCTTTCACCAGGGCACACAGGTCAGGTGGCATCTACCATGGCCAGTCTCTTTCAAAATTATATGAAAATGATCACTGCCTCGTACATCATTGTCAACCCCTCCATGAAAAGTGGGAGAATAGTGAAGGTGAGCATATTGAGAGATCAATACCAGTAAAGGACTGAGTACGTATAAGAAAATAAGTAGAAGAACTGGTATTGATAAGAGAAAGATTGTGATTAGAGAGCATATGCTCTACAGAGCGACCTCTCCTATCAATATCAGCACTTCCTCAGAGGGGATGATGTCCATTAAAGTCCCCAGGGTTAAAAATGGAGATGGCAACTGTTCAATGAGAAAAATCAAGGTCTAATTGATCATATGTCTCTCCAGGTGACAGGCAGAGAGAACAAACAGTGATGGTATGACCCAAGGAAACATGGATGGCTACTGCCTCCAACAGTGTGTTGAGTGGCAAAGACAGGATGGGCATATGCTGATCAACCAACAGTGCCATCCCCCCATGCACTCATCCATCACACAGCCTGTCATTTCTATACAAAGAAAACCACTGAAAGGTGACTGTATTGGCAGGTTTCAGAAATGTTTCCTGCAAGAAAGAACATACAGGAAGGTAGGAAGCAATCAGTGTTTTGATGTCATCCAGATTAGAATGTAAACCTTGAAAGTTCTATTGTATCAAGGTGGCCAGAACCCTTCTGTTTAAGACGTCTTTCTCTTTACTGTCTTATATCGAGGGAGGTCTATAGACCTCCATGGACCCTATCCTGGGTCGATTGGGCAGGTCTTTGTTGTTGGAAGACAATTCTAGTGACTGAAGATGTGAACGAATGATCGTTTTGCAGCTTGGGGTGGGAGATGTACCCAAAGAAATGCCCATATCTAGAACCAAAGGAAGTGAATTTTAGGATTTGCTGGAATGTATGTTAGGGACAGAGATGGGTGTTAAAATTGATTCATCAACTTTTTAACCATGGAGGTCAAAAGACTTTTCATTTGGTTTGAAGATGATTCTTTTGGAGGCACAGAGAGATCCAGTTGTGGAAGAAGTGCAGCAGCATACATCTGAGATGAAGTGGTGAACAGCAACTTTCGAGCCTCAGGGTAAGTAATGTTTTAAATCATTTTCAACTACTGCACCTCTTTTTCTTCCAACTATTTAGGGCAAGAATGAAAGTAGGACAGGTGAGAGCCATTGCAATTAATGCAATGATGGTCTGTTTGACACTAGTAGTCATTGTGGTCCTTGTCGCCTCAACGAGCAGCATCAAGGAATCACGACATGACTTCTTTGAGTTATTGAACCACTGATACTGGAAACATCTAAGAGGGTTTGGAGTGTATGGTCATACCCTACAATTAAGATAACCTGCCTTGATGGTGGCAGATGGATGTGATGTAAACGTGAGAATGAGGACATTGGTCAGTATCATAATTTCATCTTTGTAAATGGAGATATGCCTCACTGCAGAAACACCTTGGGTGGAGAAACCAGCAAGAATATCTGACTCTGGGATGTTCTTCAAATCCCTTTCAACAATAACTCCTTGCAATGAATTCAAAGTAGCACGAGATATCACCTCAATAGATATATCCCCAATTGCCTTTGAATGCAAGAGGAGTTCATTGTGTTGAGATGTGGATGTTTCCACCAATATCTCACCAGATCAAAGCTTCTTTACTGACTTTGGAGAGCCAGCAAGTCCCTTCTGAATGAAAAAGGGAGACATTTGCCCTAAAGGTTTGTCTGAAAGAGAATGTAGTATGAGAAAGAGGTACAACAGGTGTTACAGATGTTGATGATTGTTGCTCAGAATCTTCAAGATGTGGTCATTTACCTATAGACTGTTTTTTCACTATTTTATTTAAATTTTTATTTTGAGGATCCATAACAAAAAAAGGAATATTTTAGTACCCACTGATCCCACCCATCATGGGGTCCTACAAGGGGATGCACTACAACGCCAAACTAGGACACTGCAGCAATGCCAGGGTTTCGTGATCACTATATCCAAACACCAGCATCATATACAATGTCCACAACACTTGTTGAGAACATCCAACACTGGTACTTGGTTGGTCCCTAGTCCAAGTGAACCAGCCAACTGACCCAAGGGGGGATACCCCAAGGCTGCCCGCCTTCAGGAATTCAAGGCCAAAGTGGTGTGTTAGGGTTCGACCCCAACAAGGAGGTAAACTGAAAGAACAGAGCCTTCCCTGGGAAGTCCTCTCACCACGTATAGGAATCCACACCAAGAAGCCAATGGTTGAGAAAGTATTAGAATCTATAATTAAAGAAATTCTGGAAGAGAATTTAGTAAAGTTTTATAACATTATATATACTCAGTATGAATTTAGAAAGGAAAGATCATGTCTCATTACTAACTTGAAAATGTTGCATTTAATCTAGAAAATAATCAACATAGCTGAAGTGTATTTGGCTTTTGTTATCAATTTAAGAAAAACTTTTGGTACAATAATCTGCAATATATACAAAGGAGAACATTTCCCAATGTCTATACCACAATATTAATCAACTCTTCCAAAGCATCAACTAAGGATATTAGTGAGTACAAGTTGGCTTGGTCTGTGACTACAAACTCATCAGATGACACAAGTTAACACTTTTCTTACCTGAAAAAGTATTTCCAATAAGTTCTTTCCACTTCACACAGAATAACTTGATTCCTTCATACATCTTTCTGCGAGACTTACATGCCACTAATTTTGAGTTAATTCCTACCTAAAAAAAGTGTTTAATTGTTAACTGCCCTAGTGCAAGATGACATCATGCAGTGGTAGTTCTCTAAACTCCTTTTAAAGACTTGTACGTGATAAACTTTATTCTTAGGTGAGGAAAAAAGAACGTACACTACAAATGTGGAGGACAGGTGTAAAGAAGTATCTATTGGAAATGTATTTTCAGAAGAGGAGAATGTTAAGTTCTGAAATGGTACCTTACCTACACATAAAGCATAACTTGAATTCCACACTGAAATTGTGGAAGGCCAGTGCAAACACTAAACCTCTATGAGCTCTCTTCAGAAAGCACCTGGAATGTGTCACCTGATAGTAGGAGCTCCATGAGAATCTACATCTTGTCTCATCTACAGTATACTCTTCATCTGAAAGAAAAAAGTAGGAAAGCCAAGGGAGTCCCAAGTGACACAGAGGTAAGGTACCATCCCTTTTTATAACATTGAATACAATGTTAAGTTTATTGTATTCAAACAATATAAACACACACATACAATAAATGCTTACCAATTATGAGTATCAGGTATAACTCGATTTTGACACAATATTGATGATAAAATACACTATAATATGCCAGCAATGGTATTTTGAAAGATAAGGTCACCTGTCACCAATACATTTTGTAGTCTTGCACCACAACTGTACGATTTATTGGGTTTAATTTGATCTCCTGTATCTGTGACTAAAGGAAAATTCGCTGCTTTTTTTGACAAAATAATACTGCATTTTTATAATTTTGAGTGAGAAAATTTATATGATGAGATTACAAAATGATTCAGAGCCAAATGATGCAACACTTTAAAGATATCTACCATTAACATCCAAAAAAGAATTATAAAATAATACTGCAATTTTTATTACCACAAGATTCTCTGAAATCATTTCTCAAGCCATTCCAGAGTACCTCTCATCTAAAGAATGAAATCACAGTTATTAATTACAACCCTTTGACCCCTAAATTCAATACAATGTAGATGCATTAATAAATATTTTTACCATTAACATGATACATTTAATCAACAGAAACAGGAAAAGCAAGGGCTTGCAAGACAAAAGTTTATATTTTCAGTCATACTTTGAAATCAATGACTATTTTCATGAAAGAAATGGTCAAGTAACTGAGATAATAGTAACCACAAGTACTTGCCATGTCTCCTGATGCAATTGTAATGAATTTTATGTCCCTGACCTACTTACATGGAAGGGTTAAGGAAAATATGTAAAGATATATTGTCTATGATTAACCTTGCAGTGTTTCATAGAAATGTACAATGGAAACTAGTGTTTGGCCTTATATTGGCAGTAGTGCGTACTTGTGGCCATTAGATTAAACAGTTAATTAACTATGAATAAAACATATGTAAGGACAGCATGGGACCAAGAAAATTATAAAATATGATAAACACTCATGCGCTATTCATTTTGGAGCAAAGCTGGCAAAATTAATATTATTTTCATGCAATCTTGTTAAGTTATGAAGTATGAATACACAAATAATAACAAAATATTTCGTGGTGTAATTGTTTAATAACAATATTATATGCTGTTGCTATTTGATATAAGATAGGAGCAGAATATTTTTCAGTTCTTTGACACAGAAGTTACAAATGCTTTTAGAAGGTAAAAACTACAATCAGGAAAGAATAAGTATCACTGAAAATTCAGAATATATATTTTTGAGTATTTTAGGCAAACTAGTTAAGACTTAACATTTAAATTTTTTATTACTGCAGATACAGTTTAATCTAACATTGTGGCATTAGGCTTAATACCGAGATTGTAAGTCTAATTTGGTTAGGGCTTTTTTTTGGACTGTGTAAGAATACTTATTATAATACTGCATGAGATACTGATATTAAATATTAAGAAAAAATGGAAAATTATTACAACTTGCTAAATTAAATGGTAAATTTAGTTTATAATGAATTAAAATGGTTGAACATTAGCACACGTTTCAGCTATATGCAATGAAGCAAAATGGCTGCCATAATGCTGAAATGTTAGTTTTGAAAATGAAAAAAATAAATGCTTTTATGAAAGCTTAGTGTTTCAATGTTTATCTTACAGTTTGTATCCACAATAACAATAAAAAGTAATGTCTTTGAGATTTTATAAATTTAAAATTGTTTGAAAAATAATAATAGTTTTTAGCTCCTAACAACAGTTTTTAGGTATGGCAAAAATAAGCAAAATGGTGAAAATCTGGAGAGAATAGTTTGTTTATAAGCATAACATATATGTAACACATGAACACAAAGGAATCATTTGATCTTTTTAAGTTATCCCTATGCACCCACTCATGTGAAAAAGTAAAAACTTAAACCAATCCATTTTTTAATTTAGAAAATTATTTAAATTTAAAAAATTTTGTAAAGTGCTGGATACCATTAATGCTGGTGATAACTTCCATAAGTCAACCACTCTCTTCAAAAAACAAAACTACTTTATTGTAATGTGGTATGTCTTTCCTAAATATTAAAAGTTGTGTCCTTTCATCTTGTTTGTCTTCAGAACATACACTTAAATACACAGAAATGAGAAGCTTTTGTTCTGTTAATCACCCAGATAGTCTTGTGAAATTCAGTGAGATTACTTCCATTCCTTTTCCTCAAAAGAAAATAAAAAGATTTATCTTTTCAATGTTGGATCATTTAATTAGCCCTCTTATGAATCCTTTCCAATAAGTCAATATACTTTCTTAATAAGAAGACCAAAACTGTATACATTCTATGTGTATAAATAAATGGTAAAAATAAAATTTTATGTATATAATATTTGTTACTAGCATAGGAGTACTGCTTCATTGGCTTGAGTGACTATTTCATCAACACGCCAAAATCCTTTTCTTTAGCAATTTTACTAAGTAGAAGATACAATAAAATTTAAAGGAGGAATGTGTTATCTATTTAGGCCACTTCATCCATGTAAATAAGCTTTAAAAAAGTTTGTTCATGTCATTCAAATATTTATCAATCTTTCTCTTAAATTCCTTAGCATTTACTGCATCTAAAGGGCAACCACCCTGTTAAAAAAATAAAGCTGTCTTAGTTGAATATGACTCCTACCCTGCCAAAACTTGTATTCTCCCTGATCCCACTATTCTCCCTTAAAAAAACACACTACCCTTAACAATCATTAGCACCTCAAATCAGATCTCATCTAACTTTGCTTTGAAGTGATTCTTCACATATCTTAGAGCAAATGGTCAGAAAACCAACTAGATGGAATGCCATTTTAGATTTATTATTATCTGCCATATGGCACTTATGAGGATGTGGTTATTAAAGTTGAAGTGAGATAACTTTTGGTAGAGAGTGATTATTTGATATCTAGGTTGATGTTTTGCTATATGTTGAGGTGAAGAGAAATTAATTTTACTCCTTAATTTTCAGAAAACCAATTTAAAATCCATGTCACATGCCATATATATGGTGCATTGAGATAGCTTAAAAGATGGTGTTGACAGGTTTGGAAAATTTAAAAAAATAAATAGCATTTTCAAAAGTAAAAAAAGAGATAACTGGGAAGATCAATCTAACTGATTTACTGAGGATACGTAAGAGCTTGTTTCTTTAGCACAAAATTACACAATGGGTTATCTGTGTTGTGCCATCATAAGTAGTAAATTAAATGTTTATCTATATAACTCTCAGACATACCAATGAGCCAGTTATAGAGGGGTGGGGCAGCAATATAAAGGAAAAAACCAAGAAAGAGTACAAGTATAACACCTATTACAAAAAAAAAATGGTAGAGGTATAGAACTGCAGGAAGAATGACATTACCAAACATACACCCCTTTCAGATTGTGTTGACCTTTGATGTTAATTTTGCATTATCAGTATTCTGTTCACCATATTTTGACCATTAATAGCAATAGTCCTTGAACCAGATGCACTTTTCAATTACTCTTCTACTATTCAAAATATTTTTGTTCTTGTTACCATTATATAACATAAGACATGTCTGATTTATGCATTGTTCATCCAAATATATTTATTGGTCAAATATTCTTATATATCAGTTAAATCCTAAAACAAATTAAAAATCTAACTGTATTCTTTGTGAATACCTGGTTTCAAGTACTTACAAGTATGCTGTAATGACTTCCATTGCATCTATATATAAGTATATAAAATTTTTAGCTGTATGCAATGAAACAAAATGGCTGTCATATTGCTGAAACATTTGTTTTGAAAATGAAAAATTTATGAATGCAGTGCATGAAAGTTACGTCTTTCAAGGTTTAACTTAGATTTTATGTCAAGAAAAGTTATAAAAACTAATGACTGAGATTTTATAAACTTAGAACAGTTTTGAAAAGCCCCTAACAACAAATTTTTTAGGCATACTAAAAAGAAGCAAAATGCTAAAATAAAGGTGACCACCTAGTATTCTGAAGGCCCAACAGTCACAGATTAATGGTTTTCACAATAAATCAAAACTGAATGACTAAAATCCATAGGTTCATAATAGATGGATATAATCTGAAGCAAAAATTTTAAAGGGTACATCTTGATGAAGTTAAGGTACCAGTTCTTGTGTTAAATAAAAACAAATAATTTAATTAGTATTGTATACCTCACTGCACTGGTTTGGTATCAAGATAATTTTGCTGACTGGAATCTTTCAATGTTTTTAATAAGTTGGAGATGTAACATTTATTGTCAAATCACTATGAAATAAGAATTTTGGATGTCCATTCTCTCAAAAGAGCTATTAGATTCCAAAGTCTAATCCCAACATATAAATGTGAAGCTCTCAAGAAAATAATATTGGGGAAATATTCATAAACATGATCTAACCATTCATGAGAAGTTGCAACATTTTAGATCATGGGGTATTTTTGTCATAAAATTTCACAAGTTAAACCAAAGAATCGCTCTAACATTTTAATTAAAAAACAACAACAAAAAAACCTCCATCTTCAGACCATTGGGCCCTCAGAATAACAAACCATCACCAAAATTAAGATTAGCCCAGAATGATTATGGCAAGATTTTTATTGAATATTGTGAAATGACTGAGCTGTTTAAACAATGTTTTCTTTTGTTATTACAGAATAGAATGTTAGCAGCATTCCTGACCCTGAGCATTCTATGGGAAATGTGTGTATTGGAATTAACCTGAATCATGTACATATTAATCCTTTGATGTAAGTTAAAAAAAAAAGAAAAGAGTAGTTTGAAATCCATGAAGCATCTTGACCAGAGAAAATGTTTCCAAGGATTTTTTTTTAAAGTAGATTAAAGTTCAGATGTGCAATTCTCATTTTTGTCATATTAACAAGAACAAGCATATTCTTGAAGACCAAAATTGATAAATTTACTTCTGTTACTAAATATAAATTCAACTCCAGCTTTGTTAGTAGTAATGTGCCTCAGGTGTGGTGAGAGCCATTGTTTTTTCTTATTTGCATAACACTGATAGAGCTATAATTAGTAGGTTAAATTTGTGGATGGATTATACTGATGGACTACAGCAGAATGACTTAGACCTAACAAAGTTGGAAGAAAATATTTGGCATATAACCCTTAAGTATGTTACATTCTAGGTAATGCATTTGGGTATCATGATTTGATACATGGAATTAATACAGAACTCAGCTCACACATTCAATCCAACAAAGTAGTGCCCTGTAATATTTGGTCAAAATGGGGAACATTTTCATCTTGCACTTCATTACTCAATAAAATTCAGCTGTGCAAATTTTCTAATTTTGCCCCAAAATATATAAAGTATTTACTTTCTTCTTTCCTTCTGCTATTTAAAGTTCTGTGTGATAGTATGAAAACATTTTTTATACTAAACAAAATGGGCTTTAGATCTGTTACTTTAATTTTTCAAAGCAACTATTTTTTACACAAGAAATTTCCATGCAGAAGTTTGTCTCTTGATATCCATTTTCTGTGCAATAAAAATGCTTTACAATCTGGCTAACTTTGGTAAAGTTAATAAACTTTTAAGAAGTCTTTACCAACTACTGACTATAAGTCAAAAAAGGCTTTGTTTTTTGTTGTTTTTTAAACTTCGCACAAAGCTACTCGAGGGCTATCTGTGCTAGACGTCCATAATTTAGTAGTGTAAGACTAGAGGGAAGGCAGCTAATTTGTTTTGGAATTTCGCACAAAGCTACTCGAGGGCTATCTGTGCCTAATTTAGCAGTGTAAGACCAGAGGGAAGGCAGCTAGTCATCACCACCCACTGCCAACTCTTGGGCTACTCTTTTACCAACGAAAAGTGGGATTGACCGACACATTATAACGCCCCCACGGCTGGGAGGGCGAGCATGTTTGGCGCGACTCGGGCGCGAACCCGCGACCCTCAGATTACGAGTCGCACGCCTTAACACGGTTGGCCATCAAAAAAGGCAATTTTCTTCTTACACAAATTATTGGTTAGGCCTCATTTGTGTAAGATTTTGCTCCTTATTTAAGCGAGGATATTGCCTAATGTAAAGGTTCAAGGAAAGTTTGAACTGTTGAAATTATTACAGGAATAAAAACTTATTTTTATTAGAACAATTTAAGAATTTAATTTCGCTTGAGGAAAGACAGGTACACTTTTGTGCCATATCAGAAAGCTAATAAAACAAATTTGAAGTAACATACAAGCTTAAGGTATGGAAATTATGTTAATTACTTGAAATTCTAAAAGATCCACTTAGTCTCAGTAACATTACTATTATGAGCTTTTTTTTTTAATACCAAATTTGCAAATCATCAGTGTTAAACACCAAAAATGTGGAAAAAAAACTTACCTGTAATTTTATTACCTACTTCAAAATTCTTGTCCTTCTTGATTTACACAATATTAATTTAAGTACTATTACTAGTATTAATTCGCAATAGTAGTACTGTTACTATAAGTCTGACAGTCTTTCATCCTGACACTCGATTACAGTGACAACTTATGTATGAATGGCACAAAATGCGTGTCTACCATTGTCAATAAATTTGAATTTCTGTTCCAAAACTTTTTTTCCAAATTTACGTTTGAAATCTTTTTACATGAATAACCAGTGAAATAGCAGAACCCATTTCAGGGTATTAAGGTTACTAAGTATTTTATTCATATACAAAAACAATTCTGCCAGTAAAATTAATTATATAACAACCAACTGGTACTAGGCCTACAAATTAGACACTCAAACAGTGCACAAGATAAATTTCAGTATGTACCCTGTCATCTACCGAGAAAACATATTTACAAAACGAAATATTTTATATTATTTCTATCAAAACTTCTGCATAAATCAAAATAATTCAGTTTTGAATAGTGATAATAAAAGTACTGATACATGTTTTTTCCTAAAATGATAATTAACAAACAAAAAAAGAAAGACAAATGATAGAAAAGTATTCAGGTTCTCAATATCACAAATTAGCTGTTAACATGAAAACTTGCCTCTCTCGTCAATATAAATATATACCATTTTGTGGATAGAAGAAGTATCCTAAAATTTCTCATTTTATCTTGAGAAAATAAAAATAAAATCTGCAATATTATCTGATTTCCTTATTCTAATATTCAGAAGACCAACTAGACTTGTTAAACAAGACTAGCAAGACACAAAAAGACATTTTTTATTTGAAAAATTATGCGATATGTTTTCAAGTGATTCCACGTAGTTTTAAATTTTAGGTATTTTGTTTGTTTGTTTTGAATTTCGCGCAAAGCTAATCGAGGACTATCTGCGCTAGCCGTCCCTAATTCAGTAGTGTAAGACTAGAGGGAAGGCAGCTAGTCATCACCACCCACCGCTAACTCTTAGGCTACTCTTTTACCAACGAATAGTGGGATTGACTGTCACATTATAACGCCCTCACGGCTGAAAGGGCGACCATGTTTGGTGCAACCGGGATTCGAACCCACGACCCTAAGATTACGAGTCGAACGCCTTAACCCACCTGGCCATGACGAACCTGTTAGATATTTAACGCCCTTTACATTTTTAAGCTTTAAGTATGGAGGAATAGTATTCGTTGTTGTTGTTATTTTAAATTAAGCACAAAGCAACACAATGGGCTATCTGTGCTATGCCCATTATGGCTACTGAAACCCGGTGTTTAGCTATTCAAATCCGCAGACATGCTGCTGTGCCACAGGTAGGGGGCGATATTATTCTTTAAAAAGTTTTTAATAATTGTTTAATAACATCAGTAAAATTGCGGCTATGTCTTTAAGACATATTATTTTTCGAATGTGTTTACTGGCACGGCACTGGTGGATGCTAACATGTTACAATAATTAGAAGGGGAATGGATGATTTCCTGAAGAATAAAGAGTGGGTTACCCAAGAACAATGTCGAAGGACAAAGCGATTCTTTGTTGGCTGCATTCAATGATAGTTTATTTTATTTTTCGCAATTTGAAAGAACTGAAATATAAATTGCTAGATTATTAATCCTACCAAGACTTGAAAGCTATGTATAGTGAATTTTTCCAAAGCATTTATAACGGAAAAAATTATAGCATGCATTGTTAATTTAGAAAGAGTTATTATTATTATTGTTGTTATGAATTAAGCACATAGCTACACAATGGGCTACCTGTGCTCTGCCCACCACGGGTATTGAAACCCGGTTTTCAACATTGTAAGTTCGCAGACATACCGCTGAGCCACTAGGGAGAATTATTGTTGTTAAGCCTAAAGTTACACACTATCTGTGCTCTTCTTACCAAAGATATCGAAATTAGATTTCTAGTGGTATAAGTACGTAAACATATCACGATACCACTGGGGCATTTAGAGAGAGTAAAAAGAAAAGTTTATATTGGTAAATAACTAATTTCTTTAAAGTATATAGCGACTTATTAATCTTACAATGCTTCTTGTGTTCGGTAAGAAAATTTAAAACGTATTAATATTAGAAATAAACGAACTTATAACATCCGAATTTATTTTTATTTCATTAAACACACTCAACATTTTGGCTTACGGCTTCTTCAGGAGCATTTACTAAATCACAAAATGAAACTGACAGTACAAAGATTTAAATTTTTTACGCATTCATGCTTACATAGTTTTGGTACTTTTTGGCATTGCCATCCCTACGTCATACGTAATTGTTTCAAAATTCCTTTATTACTTGTTTTCATCTTTTTCCGTTTTAAACAATTTAATTGAAGTAGGTTAATAAGTGAACACTATCACTTATCTTTATAATTCAATGATAATATATATTGTTTATGTTATATACGTTTTGCTAATTTATATAATACATTGTGGGTCAGTATGTTGTAATGGTTCCTTCAGGATGCCTTTACAGTACCCTACTTTCCAACTTCACCACAACTCATTAGATGTGCATACAATATACGCCACTACACGCTACGATCATTTTGGTTGGTAGGGAGGACGTCGTGCCTGTCGGTCCCACTGAAAATTGAATAAAAATAGACCACTGAACAATGTATTGCTTTGAAACTAGAGTTTTAAAACTTAGACATCAATAACAAGTACACATATTTGTTAGTTGCATTAATACTTTTTTCTACTTAATACCTTGGATATTAATTTAGAATAATGTTTGTTTTTTACATTTATTTTTACTGAAGTTGTTTTGGCAGATATTATGTTTATAAATTTCTCAACAAGTGGGTTTCTCGTCATCACTGAGATATTATGTTTGTGCAAAGAAATGTGAAAAGTCAATAAATAAGAGCAATTTGTACTACTATCTAGTGACCAAAAATTAAACTTTTTGATGAAACTTGGAAATAATATATGCT
This sequence comes from Tachypleus tridentatus, assembly GCF_004210375.1. NCBI lineage: Eukaryota > Metazoa > Arthropoda > Merostomata > Xiphosura > Limulidae > Tachypleus > Tachypleus tridentatus. Next base: position 130,936,579 of record NC_134834.1, on the reverse strand, counting down.
TATAAACTGAACTGATTGCTAAGTAGCTGTTTTCCTTTTTATTATTTCCCCACAAAAATATGTGAGGTAGAATAACAGAATAATATTACAGAGTAATTTAAATTAGTTTGACACATGAAATAAATTACTATGACACAATTACTTTCTAATTATAGTGCCGTTTGGCAAAACGGTACCCAGAGTACATAAAACTAACGTTTTTTGAAGGTACAATAAAAATAATAAGTTAACTCAATAAAATTATGCAATAAATAAAAAACTATATATATTCCATTTAAAATAATCAAGTCATATGTAACAATAAGAAAAATAATTTACTAAACGTACTATAAGGCTATTTTACATTAACTAACGCTCCCTATCATTTTTTAAATCGAGGGGTATATTTACTTTTGTTAGTTGATTTTGCTTTTTGCCTAAAAGTGTGCGTATAATGTTTTCACGAAAGCGTATATGGCTGCATGCCATATATTCCCAACATCAGCAGAAGAATAACCAAACTGGCAAAAACTAGCAACAAAATATGACATTCCAGTTAATACCAAATTTATTCAAAACCAGGCACAAACCTAAGGTCTATACTATGTAAAAATTACAGTGACAAACACAATACCAATATTATTTATAAAATACAATGTGATAACTTCCACGACTTCTATATTGGAGAAACAAGTATAAAACTGGAAACCAGATTCAAAGAACATGAAAAGTCACATGTTCTGACTTTTGTGGGAACATCAGACTTTGTTGTTATGAATTAAGCACATAGCTGCACAATGGGCTATCTGTGCTCTGCCCACCACGGGTATTGAAACATTTCAATACAACCTGAATGAGAGATGTCACTCTCCTTGAAAAGGAGCACACGTTTTCGAACACCGCAAATCAAATAAACACAACATAACCATAGAAAACACCCAGATACTAAATAAAGAAACATACATAAACAAACGCAAAATTAAAGAAGCCTTACTTATACAACAACTCAAGCCCAAAATAAATCAATACAAAGAAACACCTTTATACCTATATTAATAAATATAATCAAATATCTAAGCATGCACTCTACGTTCCTACACTCAATTTAACTACATAATTTTATCTACAAGTTGGTTTTCTCGTGATCACGGATTACTGCGCTTAATGATAATTAATAATTTTACTTTCTTCAAACTTGACAGCTCCCTCCCGAATTTCCAAAACTATTTAATAACAATCTCCTGCTGAAGATTTCGCCAAAGGGCCAAACTTTTCTGAAGACAATGGTATATAGATGATATAGTGTCTTGCTTTAATTATTATTGACAAATGTATCCTGGGTAAATGCTCTGATGTATTCACTAGTGGTTTTACCCTCAATGTAGTCTCAACAGGAACTATAAATTCTTCAAGACGATAAGTTTCTCTTGACAATTTCTTTTTCTGGAGTTACCAAGTTGGCTGCTCTCCCATCAACATTCTTCCAAAGACAATTACAGTGGATGACTTTTGGCTTGGATCGCCTACTTTTCGAACATTTGTTTTGAATTTTCGCGCAAAGCTACTCGAGGGCTATCTGCGCTAGCCTCCCTACTTTAGCAGTGTAAGACTAGAGGAAAGGTAGCTAGTCATCACCACCCACCGCCAAATCTTGGGCTACTCTTTTACCAACGAATAGTGGTATTGACCGTCACGGCTGAAAGGGCGAGCATGTTTGGCGCGACGTGGATGCGAGCCCGCGACCCACAGATTACGAGTCGCACGCCACGCTTGGCCTATTTATATATAAGCTCTGGATTTACAATTATAATAACAGTAACTATTATTCAAATGTGTCCATGTGATGACGACATGTGAACCCAGTAAAATGTTGCTTTTCATCAGTGTTTCCATAGGCCAGACACCCAAGATTTGGGTTCTATGGCAAAGCTCAATATATGACAACATTCTGGAATGAGCTAAAACAATATTTTTATCGTTTTCAGGTTGTACTAAAATTCCACAGAGTTTTACGAAAACATTCGCAGATTTAGTGACGTTGTCGCAAGTTTTTGACTCCTATCGTACGTTGCACTAAACTTTGTCTTTCTGATGGACTTCCAACTTAGTTGTACCTTTGGTATTACGTTGTTGACACACGTTCTCGGCTTCTTGGTTATGGTCAGCCCCCCGCTAGTACAGCGGTATGTCTCCGGATTTACAACGCTAAAGTCAGGGGTTCGATTCCCCTCGGTGGGCTGAGCAGATATCCCTTTGTGGCTTTGCTATAAGAAAACACACACACACACACACATGGTTATGGTCAAGCATAGTTTTGTGTTATTGGGTGTTTGTTCATGTTCTTGTTTTTAGTATAGATATGAAGGCCTTGACCTTGGCATCAGTGAGACAATTCTAATCACCTTGATCACTGGTACTCTTTTGCTTTTTTGTTTTATAACTCCGCAAGACCCTGATAAGGTGCAAGTGAGTACTTGGATGCCGAAACAGTTTCCGTTTTGTTTGTTTGTTTCGGAATTTCGCACAAAGCTACGGGAGGGCTATTTGAGCTAGCCGTCCCTAATTTAGCAGTGTAAGACTAGAGGGAAGGCAGCTAGTCATCACCACCCACCGCCAACTCTTGGGTTACTCTTTTTACCAACGAATAGTGAGATTGACCGTAACATTATAATGCCCCCACGGCTGAAAGGGCGAGCATGTTTGGCGCCACGGGGATGCGAACCCGCGACCCTCAGATTACGAGTCGCACACCTTAACACGCTTGGCCATGCCGGGCCAACAGTTTCAGTAATGATCACCTGATATGACTTATGAATGCCTCTGGTTTTCAACTGCAATGTACCATGCTTTTGGACCGTGTTGTCAAAGACAGTTCACGTTCTAATCTCAGTATCACTTGTTAAGTGTAATCGGCTGGAGTATTTCTATTGTAGCTCTTCAATCATTATTTATGGTTCCGTTTTGTTACGTCTGTCATTAATACCTCTCCTAAACATCTCGTCAGTACCATCTTTGAAACTGACAATATATTTTGTTTAATAAATAAGACCATATGCAGGCCACTTTACTCAACCATACGAGATTGTGTCTGGGATTAAATCAATCTCATCGTAATATAATTAATAACCATTTACTGATGATGCTGTCTCACCTTGTTTTGAAGTATCAATAAAATCCATATGACTTTAATCAATGAAAGTCATTGCATGTTTCAATGCTAACGTGAGTAAATCATTTTTGCTCTATCGCTGCAATACATATGTTGATCTTTTTTCTCGCTATTTAGCATGTGAATTGACATATATTGTATTCATTGTCTTTTTAAACAAACTCACTCATCATTTCCAGAGGAGATTGTGGTGTTTTGCTGTTGCATTGTATGTACCTTAATGTATGTATTGTGAATATACGTTTTGTGACACGTCCTTGTAACTCACAATGATTACTATTATTCATTGATTCTGGTTCATTTTCTTCATCAATAATATCACTTTCACCATCCGAGTTTGTCATCTGCGTTTTTATCTTGAGTACATTTACTTGAACACCAGGTGAAATGGGTTCTTAAAATCAACTACAAGATTCTATGCCTGCATGTTCATACATATAGAATCTAGATCCATCAAAGACTCCTTCATTGCATCGAGTTGTCTTCTTAAATAATTGGAATGCTTCTTTATCTTCAACCTGAAGCTCATACACTTACTCATGGTCAAGTGTGAACAAAGACACCACAGTATTTGCTAGTCCACCATTGCTCCGAAGTACGTGAGCTTGCAGAAAAGCTCGGCACAAAGAAATCAAGTATTACTAGCCATCTGAGTGCGATTGGAAAGACGAAAACGTTGGATAAGTGGATTCTGCATGAGCTGACTGAAGATGAACAAAATCGGCGACATGAGACCTGTCAAGAATGACGCTTTAAAATTTGAACGAATTGGAAATCGAGGTTCTGTCTTATCCACCTTATTCCCCAGATCTTCCCCTACAGCTGCAGAAGAAGCTTTCAGGGAGCTCATTGACCGTAGAAACTTTGATTTTTACAGCAGGAGCATAAACAGCATCGTTACACGTTGGCAAAGGTGTGTTGAAGCAAGTGGTGTTTGCTTTGATTACAGCATGTTTTACAACACTGGTTTATACTTTTCCAAACTTCACAGTTCAAAAACGACATTTACTTCTGGACAACCTAATATATATATATGTACTACATCGCCAAAAGCATGTGGACACCCCTTCTAATTAGTGGGTTCGGCTATTTCAGCTATATCCATTGCTAACAGATGCATAAAACCAAGCATACAGCCATGCTCTCCATAGACAAACATTAGCAGTAGAATGGGTCATACGGAAGAGCTCAGTGACTTTCAACGTGACACTGTTATAGGATGCTACCTTTCCAACAAGTTAGTTCGTCAAATTTCTGTCCTGCTAGAGTTGTTCCAGTCAGCTGTTATTGTGAACAACAACAGCTTAGCCATAAAACGGTAGGCCATACAAACTCACAGAACAGGACCGCCGAGTGCTGAAGCGCGTAAAAAGCGTCTCTCCGTAGTTGCAACACTCACCTCCGAGTTTCAAACTGCTTCTGGAAGCAACGTCAGCACAAGAACTGTTCATCGGGAGCTTCATAAAATGGGTTTCCATTAGGCACACAAGCCTAAGATTACCATGCACAATGCCAAGCATCGGATGGAGTAGGGTAAAGCACACTGTTACTGGACTCTGGAGCAATGGAAACGTGTTCTCTGAAGTGATGAATCACGCTTCACTATTTGGCAGTCTGACGGACGAATCTAGCGGATGTCAAGAGAACGCTACCCGCCTGAATGCATAGTGTCAACTGTAAAGTGTTTTCTGGAGAAATAATGGTCTTAGGCTCTTTAGTTCCAGTGAAGGGAAACCTTAATGCTGCAGCATACAATGACATTCCAGAGAATTGTGTGCTTCCAACTTTGTGGCAATAGTTTGGGAAAGGCCCTTTTTTGTTTCAGCATGAGAATGTGCCCGTGCATAAAGCGAAATCTATAAAGACATGGTTTGCCGAGGTTAGTTTCGAAGAATTTGACTGGCCTGCACAGAGCTCTGACCTCAACCCTATCGAACAATTTTGGGATGAATTGGAACGGCGACTGCGAGCCAGACTTTCTCGCCCGACATCAGTGCCCGACCTCACAAATGCTCTTATGGCTGAATAGGAGCGAATCCCCGCAGCCATGTTTCAAAATTTAGTGAAAAGCCTTCCCAGAAGAGCGTAGGCTGTTGTAGCAGCAAAGAAGGGACGAACTCTGTATTAATGCCCGTGAGACCACATAGAATCTAGATCCATCAAATACTCCTTCATTGTATCGAGTTGTTTTCTTAAATAATTGGAATGCTTCTATATATTCAACCTTTTGGCCATGTAGTGTATAAACTGATTTGTTATTTTAACTCAAGAGCAAGCCGAAACAAAACCAAGTTAAACGAAAAACGTTACATCAGCTAAACAGATCTCAGGGTACAAACTACAGTGTGGAATTATAAAATGTAGCCTAGGCTTTCAGAGGTGACTGAAGAAATAGGACCCTCATAGCAGTGCGAATACACCATCTACCAGTCTTAGCCTTCATTCGTCAGTCTCACATAAGAAATAAAGAATAGCATTAAATATAGAATAAGAAATAGAAATTAGGAGAATGAGATGTGGGTGCTCTAGTCCCCAACGTCCCACATTTATATCACATCTCACTGCCTGCAGATAGTTGTGGGAAGGTGACTACTTTCCCATGTGAAAGATTAATTGAAATAAAAATACTGAAATAAAGAAACAAGATATTACTATATGGGGATAAATAAGATGAAAACTTACCTCTTAATGTTAGCATTGCAGCTCCCAATATGGTAGAAAGGCACTAACTCACAGCACAGCAAACGAACAATACCAGCATGAATCATTCCATCCAGCTCAGCTCCCAACCACCACCCATTCGTCAAGTCCACTGTGACTTTTATATGCAGCATGGTATATTGAGCATTTTTTTTTCTTTCGATTAAGACTGAAACCATATTATTCTGAAATTACCCCTTCCTGTGACCCCTTTACTAAATTTTCTTCAGAGCATTTCTTATGGACGCCCTCTCTGGGAAGTTTATCGCCCTTGATTACTTCATTCGTAAGCGTAGGTATGAATTCAATGAATTAGGTTTAAACCTGAAGATTAAATTTAAAAATCTCTCTCGCTGAAAATTAGCTTTAAATAGTCTGCAACAAAGCGACTACATTATTATAAAACTAGGAGTTTGGTACAAGGATTTATAAATAATTGAAGTGTTGAGGAAACAGCAGTACTTTCCACACTGCTATTCATGACAGCCCAATTTCTTTCTTCAACAAATTTGTAACATCTACAATTTAAGACGTATTCGATACTGACGAATTATTCACTACAACCAAGAATCTCATTGTAAATTAACCTAAAGCTTCAACTTTCTATCTTCTCTCTAGAATATACATCGATGGACATCCGAAACGACCCATTGTATCTACATGCAGTTGTCCCTATAGCAAATTTCTCAGACCAAAGACTCCTAGTTGGACGTCCAACACACACAATTCTACGTTTAGACAAACTTGTACTTACACTTAGCGTCTTTATTTTTAATGCAAACAGATGTGCGTAATTGCTGTCCCCCGCTAGTACAACGGTATGTCTACGGATTTACAACGCTAAAATTAGAGGTTCGATTCCCCTCGGTGGGCCTAGCAGATAGCCCCATGTGGCTTTGCTATAAGAAAACACACACGCGTAATTGCTATGGAGTGTAAAATGGGCCCTATCTTTGCCAACCTTTTTGTTGGATGCATGGAAAATCATATACTCAATCAATACAATGGGTTGGTAGCCGTGATGTATCATCGCAGCATGCTTAAATCTGATTTAGAAACTTTTCTACACCTTGTTTCTTATTTTCACCTCTCTTTAGAATTTACTTGGGAAATATCCGATATAAAACTCCCCTTTATCGGCATTAACATATACATACAATACTACGACCTAACCAATAGTATACAATACAAAGAAACAAATTATCACATGTACCTACATTTCGAAACTTTCAACTCGAACAGTAACAAAAAGTCGATAACTTAATCACAGTTCCCACGACTACACAAACTATGTAGTAATTATAACAATTATAAATCTAAATTAAAAAGCAAACGCTTTATTTTAAAATACACTACCCTAATTCTTTCATCCACAATGTAGCCACCAAAGCTAGCTGATATACCTAAGTACAAACACCATACCAAGAAGAAACACATTAATCGTATTAGACTTCTGCGAATATACCACCAGACTAACAAAGATATCATACTTAACAATTACACAATACTTACTGAAGACCCTACTCCTAAATATGTTTTCGAGGACCTAATCGTTATTTTTTATGGCTATGACAAAAACCCGAAAAAAATCCTGGTGCATAGTAAGCTTAAACGAAAACAAAATTTCAGGCACTCACACATGCATACGAAATGTGTCACCTGCTCTCATATACACAGCATTACAACATATACGAGGAAAGAACACAACTTTCGACATTCTACAGTCCTTTACACGTATCACTGAATGTATAATTTATTGTGTAATTTCAGACTCATTACTTGATCGAGCATGAGAACATCTAAACCATATTAAACTGCAGAACCAAGATACACCTACAGGCAAACATTTCACAAACAACAAACATACAGTTTTTATTCTTGGACTTATATGGGCTCCAACGGACATTCACAAAAGAGAAAGACTGAACATTTTCATTCTTTAAATAAAAATATAAAAAACTAATTTGGTGATTGTTCAACCCATTATTTAATTTTAATAGTTTCGTAGCCTAATGGTTTTAACTATATTTGTCTTTTTATATTAGTAGGTCTAGACCTAATAAATGAGTATAAAAAAACAAAACTTAGGTCTAAGTTACACAAGCATAGATTTGTTTGTTTGAATTCCGCATAAAACTATACGAAGGCTATCTGCGCCAGCCGTCCCTAATTTACCAGTGTAAGACTAAAGGTAAGTCAATTGGTCATCACCACCCACCGCCAACTCTTGGGCTACACTTTTACCAACGAATAGTAGGATTGACTGTCAAATTATAGCGCTCCCACGGCTGAAAGAGCGAGCACGTTTGGTGCGACTGGGAATCAAACCCGCGACCCACAGATTACGAGTCGAATGTCTTAACCTACCTGGCAATGCCGGCCCCTCACGTCCTAGATTTGTGCAATTATGGTCTTTAAATATCAATGTTACAAAAGCACACACATAACTACATGTAGGAAAATAAATCTGGCTGCGTGTATTTGAGTCTTTACTTATAAAAGCCCACATTGTCATTAGGAATGATGGTTTATTGTTCTAGATCTAGTCAATGAAAGTTAAGACAGACTGATATAGACCATTTCAATGATGTTTGGCAGTAATAATAATCCGTTATGTATCCAATTTATTGAATACTTTCACACAAACAAATTAAAGGCTACAAATATATTTTTTTTGTTTTTTAGTAGATCTATGTAAATACTGAAGAACGTTTACTGCAAATCCCCAATTATTGTTCATATATGACCGCCTTGCCCTGAAATATGGGTCTTCATCTTGCTTATAGCTACAATCTATTTCTTCGTTAATTTTTTTTTGACAAGAATTGGTCGAAAGATAAGTTTTTTATGTTATTTGACACTTTTTTCTTATATCAATGCCAATTATTACTGCAATTTGGTATCGAACACTGACGGGGTCACATTAACAAAAGCAGTCTCGTTATGCAGTCGTAATGGTGAAAGCGTGATTTATGTCTATTGAAAACATTATTCTAAGTCCCTACACTTTAATAAGTTTTCAATATAAAAAATAAATAAAACAAATGTTATAAAAATTATGAAAACAATAAAATATTTAAAGAATTTAAATTTATATTTAAAGTAAAATAAAATAGGCAATTTGTTACGATTGGTTTCGCAGTGTAGTGGTTATCACGTCTGATTACTGGTGTTCGTTAAGGGAAGACGTGTTTTGCGTGAGCTCCGCGTCTACATTTTTTTAAGTTTTTATAATTTAGTTTCCTTTCCCTTGAGTCTTGTTGCAAATTATATTCTTATAGTTATTATTTTAAGTTAGATAAGCTAAATTATTTGCTGTTAAATTAAATATTAAGATTTATTTCTTGCGCGGACCATTATGTCTTCCCCTGTAGGGGTGGAAGGTAACATAATGAGGGGTGATGATTTGTGCGATATGAAATCGTGTATGAAGCGTTCTGTTTTTTTGTGTCTTGATAATATCGACTACGGGGATGTATTTCGGCAAATATGAGCAGAATATGGTGATGCATCAATCTCGGCAATCGTACCAAGACCTGGAGGATTAAAAGTTACGTTTGTTTTGGAGAGTGATGCTGATTCAGCTGTGGATGATGTTGTTATTAACGGTCAGGTTTGTGATGTACTTGGTGTCGCTAACAAAGTTGTAACTGTTTCGTTCTTCCAAGTACAAGAATGCATAACGATAATCAAATTAAGGACAAATTAATCGAATTAGGTTGCACTCTAAAAGGTCCGATTGTGTGGAAACGTATTAATGGTATGTATACAGGAATTAGGCATGTACGCGTTCAGTTACCAACAAGTGTATCATCTCTACCGTATGCTATACGCCTTATAGATCCAGTTGGAAAGGCTGCATTCTATCAGATAAAAGTGTGTAATAGATGTATGGCCGATGATCATTTGTACAGCAGCTGCCCTAAACGTAACTGTCGGAAATGTGGAGAGTTCCGACATTTTGCGCGAGATTGTAATAACGATAATAATGAACGTACTAATATCGAAAAAGAAAAGCTTCCTGAATTCACCGACACCCCCATCGCGTCCAGAGTAGAAGTGGAATCGCCTGTTTTAATCACTCAAGTTACTAATGTACAATCGTATGTTGAGAACACGAGACAAGAAAAACCGTTGGAGATTATTCCCGCCACTGTTATAGAATCAGAAGTTGCAATTTCTTCCGAAAGTGGAAAATAAGATAATGTTATGGCCTACGCGAATGCAACACGAAAAAGGCTATCGATTGATGAAAATAAACCACAAGAAAATACAAAAGTAAAACAGGTTCGTCTCAAAAAGAATAGCAGGAAACATAATCAGAAAGATATTAGTAACATAATGTAATTTTCCAGTTAAAATTATGCACTGTTAATGTTAACGGGTTATCTGATATGTTTAAGGTAGAAAAAGTTTTAACTTTCCTTAAAAAGAGAAAATATGATATTATTTACTTACAGAAAACATTTTGGTATGATACTTTTGTTGATCAAGTTAAATTACAGTGGGGAGGGGATGTTATCTCTGACCATACTGAATTACATAGAAAAGGTGTTGCGATTTTTATTCGCAGAGGTTTAGATATTAATTATCATATTAGTGGAGTAGGTCGTAAGATAGTTTTATCATTTACTTATAATGCTAAACATTTTACAATTGTTAATATTTACTCACCAAATTCTTCTACAGAATGCTGTTCATTTTTCAATAACTTAAAATTTTATACACCTTTTGATTTTTTTCATTATAATGGGTGATTTCAATTGTGTTTTAAACGAAAGGTTACATAAAAACCCATTTCATCACATTAATGACAGATCCCGAACAGTATTACATGAAGTTTTAAATTCATTTGATATAGTTGATCTTTACCGTTATAGTTTTCCAACTAACCGCGAATTCACTTGGTCAAGAATAAATTGTGGTAATTTGTGTCGGTGTCGTATAGATAAAACACTGGTGTATCAACAAAGTCTATCCCGTTTTACGAAAATTGGCCATGTTCTATTTCCTTACAGTGATCATAATATAGTTAAATGTACAGTTAGTTTTTCTTATGCTCCGCGAGGTACTGGTGTGTGGTTGTTTAATAATAAATTACTAGAGGTCCGCGACTCTCGGATTACGAGTCGCACGCCTTACGCGCTTGGCCATGCCAGGCCCGCAGCGATATTGACAGACTATGTTTACATTCGTGTCTAAACTAACTAAAACGTCTTCCGTCGATCGAGAACTTTGCGAAGCTCCCATTTCATCGGAGGAAGTATTAAATGCATTGAAAGGAATGAAGAGTGGTAAATCTCCCAGTCTCGATGGTTTCACCACAGAATTTTATCCAGATTTTTATGCCTCTTAATGTGGACGATTATGTTAAGTTGTTAAATCAGATGTACTCGCAAAACCAGCTACTACCAATTATGAGAAAAGGGTTAACAGTTTTGCTCCCTAAGGGAGGCATCAATATCAGATTACAAAACTGGATACCCATAACTTTGCTATTTCTGTCGTACAAAATTTTGTCCCGTGTTCTAGCCTTGCGTTTGTCTAGTGTTATTGCTAATGTCGTTTCTATAGATCAGTGGTTCTCAACCTTGTTGGAGGTACTGAATCCCTGAAGTTTCGTACTTGCATTCACTGAACCCTTCGTAATTGGAAAAATAAAATATGATTTTTTCAAATTCAAAACATAAGTAGATATTTTATTAGTGCACACAATGAACCATGCATCAGTTGCACACAATATCACTGTGTTCAAAGAACAAAACCAACAAAACATAAAGTTCACACAAAAACATAACTCAATGAATATTTACTTCAAATCTATGTGACTTTTGCTGTTGCCTTTCAGTGATAGGCCCGGCATGGCCAAGTGTGTTAAGGCGTGCGACCCGTAATCTGAGGGTCGCAGGTTTGCATCCCCGTCGCGCCAAACATGCTCGCCCTTTCAGTCGTCGGGGCGTTATAAAGTGACGGTGAATCCCACTATTCGTTGGTAAAAGAGTAGCCTAAGAGTTGGCGGTGGGTGATGATGACTAGCTGCCTTCCCTCTAGTCTTACACTGCTAAATTAGGGACAGCTAGCACAGATAGCCCTAGAGTAGCTTTGTCGAAATTCAAAACAAACAAACAAACTTTCAGAGACAAGTTCAGAAATGCGCGGCTTCACCTTGGCAAGTGCCACTCTCATATCATTTTTGCAACAAAGTCTGTTCCTTTTCTTCGTTTTTATGTTTACCATCCTCGAAAACGATTGCTCGTAAAGATACGTTGTAACAAACAGTATGAGTATCTTAAGGGCTTTCTTAGTAGTAAGAAGGTAGGCTACGATTTGGTGACACCGAAACGTTAAGAACGTTGTTGTTCTGAAACGTTGCTGTTGAACCTGGATCTGCTGAAGTTCAGTGATTTCATCGAGGTATTCATCATTGACATCTGCTGTCGCAACACTAAACGTGAACGGCTGTCTCACCCATGCTGGATATGACTTTCTGGTGGGGAAGTATCCGTCGAGAGACTTTGCGAGCTCATTGCTTGCTTCAGTTCCCCGGGTACAGAAATGTCTTCGATTTCAGACACATCTTCGATCTTACTTACACAGTCGTTCAGCAGGGGAAAGTTTGCGAGGTTTTCATTCTCTGTTCGCCGTTTACATAACGGTAGCTTTTTTTGAAAAGCCTTCAGGTTTTCTTCCACTTCGGTGATGTTGACTCCACTGCCCTACATCTGTTGATTGAGATGATTGAGAGCATTGAAGATATCGGCCATGTACGCCAAAATGAGAATGAACTCGGATTTTTCGAAGCAATCTGCATGACAATGTTGGTGCTCTCGCAGAAACAGGGCCAATTCCACACGCATGGCAAAAACACGATTCAGCACCTTTCCCCGGGATAATCACCGAACGTTAGAATGGTACATAAGTACCTCGAATTCAGAGCCCATTTTATTACACAGCTCTTTGAAGATGCGATGCTTCAGGGCACTATTTCGCACAGAGTTCACATTCCAGTACAATTTTTAATACTTCTGCCAGTTTTGAAGGCAAGGTTTTTGTTGCCAACGCATGTCTGTGCAGAACACAGTGCGTTACAATGATGTGTGGTGCATCGGCTTTCACCAGCGCACCAAAACCAGAGTTTTGTCCCAACATGACTGAAGCTCCGTCCGAACAAACTGCAGAAACAATATCCCACGAAAGATCGTTGGCTCTGAAGAAGTCATCCACAAATTTCTTCACGTCGGCTGCCTTTGTTGTTGTTGTCAGAGGCTTACAAAATAAAAATAAAAATCTTCCTTTATCTCGTCGTTCTTCACATAGCACACGAATACAACAAGCTGGCTTAGATTGGAAACGTCGCTGGTCTCGTCGAGTTGAAGGCTGAATTTTGCTGGGCTTGAAATCAGATCTGCAACTACTTGAGCCAAGATGTCATCGCTCATGTCATCTATTCTGCTGCTGATGGTGTCATTTGAAAGAGGAATTTGGGATAACTTATTTTCAGCAGCTTTTCCCAGCATGATATTCGCCATCATCAGCGCAGCTGGTTTTACGAGTGCTTCACCAATGGTGTATGGTTTGCCCTGCTTTGCGATCAAGTACGCAACTTCTTACGATGCTGTGAGGATCGGTTTGTCGATGGGTACAAAGCCGAGAACACGCAAAGTAGTCTTTTCATAGAACCTGGTTATCTTTACCTTGAATTCAGTAAGCGTTTTGTTCTTGTATTTCCCATCTCCATACAGCTTTAGGGAGTGTTCTCTTAGTTTTGCCAGTGCTAGACTAAAATTGCTCAACTTAGCATTGCAAATCATGCATTGAGGATGCTGACAACCATCATGTTCCATTATACATGTGAATCTATATTGTACGTATTCGTCCGACCACTTTCTGTTTTTGCTCGACATAGTTAGTATGAAGGGATTGATAGATAAGGAAAAAATCACAAATGACGCACGATTACTACAGTCACGAGTCGACTGCTAAGCGCACGAAGTTCCTTGCAGCACAGATATTAAGGCCAAGTGATGTGTCGTGATCAGCCGCAACCAATGATGGCCAAGTGGAGCATGATGTCACGAATCATACGAGTGGGGTGAACGGAACGGACACACACATAGTGTGTGTGTTTTGACCTCCGCTGAACCCCTGAAACTGACTCACCGAACTCCTGGGGTTCAATTGAACCCAGGTTAAGAACCACTGATATAGATTAAACATGCTGTGTTCCTGGTAGGGTTATCATCACCACTCCACTGACGTTACGTTCTATAATGGAATATTTGGATTCAGAGAGCGAGGGTGAGATTCTAGTCTCTGTTGATCAAATGCAAGCATTTGATAGAGTTGACCATTCATACATGTTTGCAGTTCTTTCTCGAATGGGCTTTGGTCCCAACTATTGCAATTGGATAAGATTATGTTATACCAACATCACTGGTCTCATTAAATGTAATGGATATCTGACAAAGGAATATACTATTTCTGGAGGGATAAGACAGGGATGCCCTTTATCTGCATTACTGTATGTTCTCTGTACAGAACCTTTCAGAAAAGCCTTGGTACATAACCCACAAATTCGACGTATTTCTCTCAAATACAATAATATCTGTTCGACTTCACTGGTATACATGCATGCTGACGATACTCAGACAACAGTGTCTGACGCTGATTCTCTTATTGCCATACAGGAAACGTTAACGATCATGAACGGGCATCTGGTAGCAAAGTTAACTGGGAAAAAAGTAAAGGTATGTGGTTGGGCTCATTAGCTGATAATCAGGAATTCCAAATGGGTAAATTGACTATTGGAAATGGCCCTTTAAAAATTTTGGTATTTAGTTCCATACAAATGCGGCAGAAATGGATGGTTTGAAGTGGGAAGTATTGTGTGAGAGAATAACACGCATATTGGTTGCTTGGAGATATCAGAGTTTGTCATTGAAAGGAAAAGTTATGGTTGTGAACTCGTTAGCTTCCAGTACTATTTGGTATTGTCTGATGGTCTTGTCGATGGAAAATAGGATTTATCCGACAATTAAACACGATATTTTACGGTTTATATGGGATTGTGGAGTACCTTATGAAATTTTGGTATCTTCAAAAGACAAAGGTGGTCTCAATTTAACAGACGTAAAGACGAAAAAGGCGGCGTTTAGGTTAAAATGGTTCTTCAGATCAGCAGATTGTAATACATTTCCATCTCTGTTTACCCTCTTTGCCCATCTTTTAGGCAAGTATGGTGATTTAAATCTTGGGCACGATGTGTGGTATTGTGACATGACACATGATGAATGTTCCTACATTTTATTGTGAAGTATTAGAGTTTTATAAAACGCTCGTTAGGTGGCGTCGAATCTTCCCAAATAACACAGAAATTGTTTTCCGGCAACCACTGTTTCTCAATGTTTTTGTTCCCACTATGGGATTAAGCACATTCTATAATAAAAAATTTATTAGCGCGGGACTAATTCGCCTAAGGGACTTCACTTACGAATTTGTCCCTCGTTGGCTACTCGTAAAAGCTATTATTGAGTTATGTTAGGATGTATATGAAAGTGTGATACCTGTTCATGTCAGACAGTATTACAAAAAGTTATATGATGCTATTCCAGAAGAATGGAAGGACGTGGTTGAAAGAGAGATTCACACAATTACAGGTACGACAAAATTTATTTTTGAGATGTGTGATTCAGATGGCGAAAATGTTATCCACTTGAATGATCTTCCTGTTAAAAAACTGATTAAGTTAATATACCAGAACTCCATCCCCGCTACTGAAGAAATTACTGTATGGAAAGATATTTTAAGAGATGCTAATTGGAAAAAAATGCATAAATATGATTATCACCCATTTAAAGGTTTTGTCTTTGCTGATGTGGATTATTTATTTTATCACAATGCTTTAATGACGAACAATAAACTTGTTCATATGAAAAACATGATACTGGCTTATGTACAATTTCTGGAAAAGAAACTGAAACAGTGAGACATTTATATTGCCTGTGTGCAATGGTTCAACCCTTATGGACATAAGTTTTCGACACTATTTCCTTTATCATTCAAAAATCAGTACCAATGAATCAGAAACGGCGAATTCTTAAGAGTACAGGGTTTCCTAGAAGGATTAAGAAAAGACGACAGTCTACAATGTATGTTTTTGATTACATTAGCTAAATATTGTATTATGACTGTTAGGAAAATTTGTTTAGCCAAAAATATCCATTTAAATCTGTTGTCATTTTATAAGAGTCAGTTAAGAAATAAAATAAGTTTTGATTATTCCAGGTATGTTGTTCGTAATGATATCAATTCTGTTTTTCAATTTTATTATAAACTTGTTCGTCCTTCTTCACAACATTACATTATTGTGTCCTTTAATATGAGCAATTACAGATAGTATTCGGTGCATTCAATTGTATATAACTGTATTTGATTGTTGTACTTGTTTTGTATGTAATATATGTGATTATGAGGCCTCTTTAAGAGGTTTGTAAATAAAAAAAATCACGTTTGATTTACAAGCAAAAAGTTTCCAGTTCGATCCCGGGCAGAATCACATCTGTTACTAAAGTCTTCATATTATGATAGTGCTACTTTTTATAATAATAATATTTTAATACTAAAGAAAAATAAGTCTAAAGACATGACAAGAATAAAACTTACTGATCTTAAGTTTTAACAGCACAAAATTTAAATCAGTAAGATATAGGACACACGTTTGCGTCTAGTTTGATTTAGTTTTTAGCACAATGCCATGCAACAGCGAGTTTGTATATAGTGCTCTGGTATTCAGCCTCATTTATGTCTAACAGAAACGTTTTAAAGTATCCGCGAAACGCTGAATCTGGACAGTTAAATCAGATAATAAACTCGCTCGGACAGCAAAGGAAAGAAACAAGCGAACAAATACCAGCTTTTATTTATAGTGAAATATTGTTATCAAATGTATTCCACATAGTGGCCAGAATTTTTTGTTATTCTTTAATTTACTACTGTAATTGTAAAGAAAAACGAGTCTTTCTTTAAAATGTCCGACTGGACAAAGATAAAGTAAATTCTAGTTTATTTCATTAACTATAACAAAGTTAAAAGTACGGTGTTTTAGAATCCAACATTGTTTTTGTTACCAACAATGCTAAACATATCATTTTGTATAAACATCTCAAGCATCCCTTGAAATGAGCTCCATGGAAATATAAATATATGGGCCTTCCTTTCTCAATCATTTCCGCTACTTTGCTTTCTCTATGGCTCCCTTCGGGAACGCAAGGGTCTGAGACGCAGAGACAAAGTAACAAACTTATAAGCGTCGACACATGTAACTCTTTCTCGGTGTTTGGGTAAGAAATGTTCATACCCTGAAGGGTCAGGTTCTCTATGACCTCTTCCTCCTCCCCGTACTTATGGTCTTGCGGTATTGGAATTTGTAATTATTGAACTGAATATTATTCTGATCCTTTTCAGGACAATGTCCATATATTGTGGCACATATATAGTTGTTATTTTGCTCTATCAGCAGAATGTCAAGTTTGTTGGTGGCACTTTTTTTTTAATTAATTAATATTTATTATTTTTATTTATGTATTTATTTATTTTTATGTCTAAAATACAAATTGACTGGGGAGAGATATTTAGGACTAACTTCATGTGGTACCTATCTAGTTCACATAGTAATTCGTTTTCTTCTAATTCATATCAAATTGCGTTATTGTACTATGTAGGACTCTATCTGGTATGGTTGGTAAGTTCGAATATTTGTGTATGAATTGAGATGATATAGTTCTTGTAACTCTATGCTGTTGTAAGGAGTGTGTTTTGGATTGTTTGTGGCACATGTAACTTGACCTGTTTGTTTGTTTGTTGAATTTTGCGCAAAGCTACAAGAGGGCTATCTGCGCAAGCCGTCCCTAATTTAGGAGTTTAAGACTGAAGGGGAGGTATCTAGTTATCACCACCCATCGATAACTTTTGGACTAGTATTTTACCAATGAATAGTGGGATTGGTCATATCATTATAACGCCTTCACATTTGAAAGGACAACTATCTTAGAAGTGACGGGAACTTGAAACAGCGACCCTCAGGTTACGAGTCGAGCGTCCTTAACCATCTGGCCATGCTGGGCCGCAATTTCACCTGAGCAAAAGGATTAGAATATGTTTAAAACCTTTTGACATCTGTTTAAGTGCACAGAAATGTAGAAAAAAGAATTACGTGAACATATCTTATTAAAGATATATTTTAAACTACTTACTGAATGTTGAAACTATTGACTATTGCATACGTAACATGAATATAAACTAAATTATTAGTACATGTAGCAATGCATAAATGCATAATCTCGTAATTTGTATGTAGCATATTTTTCTAATACATTTTACATATTTTAACAGAAAGCAAACATTTGATCTTTTTATCCAATTGGTGTGACAGTATCTCAGAAAATTAAATTCGAAACAACTGATTTTAGGCAAACATATTCAATCATAGAAAAGGAGAAAAGAAACTAAAGCATTAAAATATGTTGAATTTGGTCCTGTGTGACCTTTCCTGTGACCAGAAACCGATATAAAATAACCTGATGTATTAGATGTATGAAAAAATTTGTACAGATGCTTTTCAGTCAAAATCGTTTAAGATCACAACATTATTCAAAAAGAGAAATAGTTTAAATTACTAAGTACAATATATATACTATTGTATAATTTATGCTTCAAACTATGTTTTTTGTTTTCAGTGTTTCTGTGGTAGTAACTAATATTTACTATTATATTGTGCATTGGTTATCACGTTTGTCTTATACGGAAAAGGCCCCTGGTACCATCTTGTGTACAAAGTAGATCATTTGTACAAAAAACTTTCAGTGTTTTCTTCTTAATTAGTTCTTATGAGAGAGTAGAATTACGCATTAATTTCGAAACAATTTTATTGGTATTTGCAAATATGATTTCGTTAGTTTATAAACAAAATATAACACTTGCACACGTGTTTTTCTACTAGTTTAGTAATAAAGGAATTGAATATGTTTTTACTTTATTTATTTGATAAACAATTCTTGTTGTCCGGAAACTCACTGAAAGTTGCCTTTTTCCAGTTATTTTATTTCTTCGCTTCCTATAATAAATATTCTACACTAGAGAATGTTGCTTTAAGATGTAGCTCTACTTACAAACATCCAGTAAAAGCAACTGTGAATTTGCATACCCTAAAATGTACGCTGGGTTTTCTTTTTATTTGTTTTATAATAAAGATTGTATTAATTTTTCTAAATTTGTCCAGTCTCGTTATTTGACACACACCAGGGAAACGTATTTTAGCAGATTCAAAACTGCATTCCTTATTTCCTACGAGAACCTACTGTCAATAACAACTCTGACTACTTAACGCTTGTCGGGAACTCAGTTTTACCTGAAAATACCACATATAATTATGGCCCAGTATAAAAGATTATTTTCGTTGCAAAAGTACGTATGCTACATTTTTTTTTCCATCTCTTCTATCTTTTTTGATGTTTTTTCTTCCCTCTAGCAAAATTACAGGGCTGGTATGTGCGTATGCGGTACTAAATTTAACCTTTTTCATTATCAACCTCTCAGTAAAATAATTTTTACCACTGTAGAAGTAAGCGATGAGGTGCTATGAATATTTTATATATATACGTGATATATCTCACAAACTATTTAATTTCTTGCTCATCTGACCTTTTAGACATACGACCCGGAATCAACATTGGTATGTCCACTTTACTGAAGAGTTTAAATATGAGCTACAAACTGTTCTATCCATTCAATATATATTCACTTTAAACTTTTAAAAATTGCAGTCAATTTTGCAGAATGTTATTTATTTCTAATACCAAATCACATGATGTGTCACGCCCTATATAGGCAAAAAATAGCTTATCTTGTTTAGAGTAAAGACAATAAGAAAGAGCAATGTTCCAAATTGACTTGGTAGCAAGTAGTTATCTAACTGTTTGAAGATACTGTCCATGATAATATAACAATAGTAGTAACTGGAAATGTTTAATTTGTCACTAAAAAAATTGGTTACAAGCCACTGGAAACTGACCAAGAGGCTATAAACCTCCAAAAGCATCAGACTGCTTCCTAATTGACTCGTTCTATGAACAGTAAGAAGGGGGAAATCTCCAACTGTACCATGAGAAGGACATTACTGAGAAATGGGACTATATGAAATATGGATTGGATATAACTAGGAGCGTGTGATGAGATGCGGTTTAAGCTCTTTTTTTTTTTTGTATTAACACCATAGAATTAAATATAAGAATACACATATAAGAACATGGAGTTTTGTCTACTTTAATATATACTACGAATTTTCCCATGCACTCACCCTTTTTTCTGTCTTTATAAACCTAGTAAAGAATGATATTTTGGGAAATAGAAATACCTAGATAATTTGTTTTTTATCCTTACGTTTAATCATCAAAATGTTTTATATCTTTGTGCAAAGCCGTCTTTAATCCTGAACTGATAGACCAGAGGGAAGACAACTAGTCCACACTATCAACTTATGGGCTACTCTTGTCTGACCGAGAAGTCAAGGGTGAATTCAGGGGAGGAAGAGTTCGTCGAGTTGCCACGTCTACTCTATATTATACTTCGAGGGTGAGCATTAGGAATATCACACTATTATCTGCCATAATTTAGCGCTACGGTGTATGTCCCCTTGCATTGCGCAACTACTAATGCAGAGGTGTAGAAGACTTATTAAACGTAGGGGGTGAACAAGGTTTATTTGACTGAACGAAGCGCTCCCATTACAGCTGGGCTTAGGGTTCATTATGGGAACTCTTGGGTTCTGGATTTAATGCCATGCGTTCTCCCGGTTTTTTTCCGAGAGTAATTTTCCTAATTCTGATGTGTTTTTTACTCGGGCAGATTGAAACGTGGGGGAGTGATCTCTTCCTGTGTTACTATCCCTTGTTTTAAATGCTGAAACCAAATTTCTTATAAACAACCCTAAAACAACAACAAACAAACGATCGGAATCGTTCTTGTAAATAGTTTTAACTCTTTGGTTTGTTTTGAATTTCGCGCAAAGCTACAACAGGGCTATCTGCGCTAGCCGTCCATAATTTTGCACTGTAAGACTAGAGAGAAGGCAGATAGTCATCACCACCCACTGTCAACTCTTGGGCTACTCTTTTACAAACGAATAGTGGGATTGACTATCACATTATAACGCCTCCACAGCTGTAAGAGCGAGCATCTTTCTTGTGACGGGGACTCGAACCCGCGACCCTAGGATTACGAGTCGAGTGCCTTAACCACCTGGCTATGCCGGAGCCAGTAGAGGAGGTAAAATACATTAACCATCTATTACACGTCGTAAAGTTCAGTTATCACATCCACCTTTGTTGCTTGAATAATGAAGGTTTTGGATAACCTAGTCATTTATAACTTACCAAAATATATTTCACAGAAAAATGCTTATCTGTTAAATATAGACTTAATAAAATAAGAAATTCAAAGAAAATATTCTCTTACCATGTTTTCATAATGTGTTCTAAAGAGGGTTAAATAAAAATAACAGTTTGGTTTCTATATTCTCCGAGGAGCCCCTACATACCTGTATGCTAATAAATCAACTACTGTTTATATTTTATTAAAAATGAATTAATCAGAAGTTCCCAACACTTCTAAGGTAATGCAAATTGTAACCGATGTATTTGACTGGTGTTATAGAGCTGTATTATAGATTAAAGTCTTAAGACTTTTCGTTATTCTTTTTCCCTCTTTCTCGCCTTTCATCACCACTAGTTAATATTTTATCTTTAGATTACTTGAAAAATAAGTGCAGAGAAACAAGTATTTGTTCTGGGTTATAGTTCACCGACTATTATTATTCTAAATTCGTTTCCTGTATGCATGTGGTAAATTTATAACTCAGTTCCACCTCAGGGTACTTGTTAGTCTAGGTAAAAAAAAAAAGGATAAAATATCACTTTTGTTTAATCAAATATCACTTCAAAATTCCATACTAACTCAAACTTCAAGCGCTAAAAAAAAAAAAGAGACATTTAGCAAAATCACATATGAAATATATATAAACGTGTTTAAGTTGACAATTCCGACTGCTTATTATTTTCCTCGAACTATATAACACTAAAATTCGGGTTTCGATACCTGTGACAGCCGCAGCACGGATAACCTATTGTGTATCTTAACGCTTAATTACAAACAAACGAACTATGTAAAGAGGATTCAGTACGCGATATTAAAACGATTTATAGATTTAATATCATGGGACACGAAGGGGCTACTTGCCAAAAAACGACGAGGCACATGCCTTATTATGACTATGACAATGGATTTACATGTTTATGCTAACGAAAAGTTGACTGTTAGTTTCGTACTTGAAATGAGAGTGTTTGTATCCGTCGTTCAGTGTGCAGGAACCTTTCTGTCGATATTTGAAGACTCCCTCCAGTAACATAACTGTATATCTGCTGACTTAAAAAGCTAAAAAAACTTGTGTAACTTATTAGATTTTTGGTTCAGAAACGCTTTGTAGATTTGTGTATTCAGTATTTTATACAGTTTTCCAAAACACTCTAGAGTAAGACGAGATTGGCCACATCAAGTTTTATTAAATCATTCGATATGTCGTCAGAATATATTTGTTTTTTTTATTGGATTTTACCGCAAAACTACTAAAGAGTTATCTGGGCAAGTCATTTTTAATTTTGAAGTGATAAATTAGAGGGAAGGCAGCTAGTCAACACCTTCAAAGATAATTCTTGAGCTACTTTTTATTACCAAGAAATAGTGGGATTGACTATCACATTGTAATGTCCCTATGTCCTAAAGGGTGAGCAGTTGAGTGCTATATTGTAACTGATTTACTATTATATATGTATTTTAACATAGATGTTTGTTTAAGTTAAATTTATGTTTAGAAATGTTCGTAACTTATATT
Organism: Tachypleus tridentatus; assembly: GCF_004210375.1. NCBI lineage: Eukaryota > Metazoa > Arthropoda > Merostomata > Xiphosura > Limulidae > Tachypleus > Tachypleus tridentatus. Next base: position 130,913,789 of record NC_134834.1, on the reverse strand, counting down.
GTTAAATTTGTATTGCGAAATTCTCGTCTATTCATTAAAGTTGTAAAAGATTCTCGAGTGTAAGAACTACAATATATATATGAGTGTATGTAGTCAATAGTCATCATGTTGTGCAGGCTGAAATTTCTAGAAACTCTCCTGATGCCTATAACTGTAACCAACGCAACGCGTCAATGCACAGAATACATTATTGGTTTACTACAGCTAGTGTACTACAAACCTCGAAACCTATAACTGTGATTAACGCTTATTAATCGGGAACTTCAGATATATTGCCCAGGAACGTTTATATATTTCAAATATTACAAACCATTTAACTTAAGCGAATTCACATTGGATATTATTGTTTTTAAGAAGACATTAAATAACTTCGGTGGCGAAAAACTCGACGCATGATAAGCGAAGAACCAAGACCTCAGAGTTAGCTAGCTCCCTGTTAAGTGAATTGTGTTTACACCAACTCAAAATTAATCCGCTCATCGTGAACCCTCGATAAGATATCAAGGAAGTTCCAGAACAGAAATAAGACCAGATATTGTTTGTAAGTTTGTAAACATTTTGTATATAGATCATTATTTGTAATAGCTAGTATTGTAAATTGTATTATTATTTGTATATTAAAATATTTTGTAGCAAAAATGAAAACTTGTTTGTATCGATCTTGTTGGTAAGTGTCATAAATTAGATACATATCAACAATCATTTAACTTTTAAATCTAAGTAGCAATTTAACTCAGTTTCAGGCTATTTGAAATTGTAACATGTAACACATACCAATCAGACCATGTCAGGTTGCAACAAAATACATAAGTGACCAGAAGCTAAAATTAGCCACTGGTCAGCATATATTTTCGTTTTGTTTTTTTAAATAGATACAACTTGCAGTATTTCTATGGGCTAGTATTCTAATTGTTAAAAACAAACAAGCTAGAAGCTTGTTAAATCATTTCATCAGCAATCACATATAGTGACAAATATTTAGGCTAACCGTAAATCTTCAAAATCGACTCTCAGTCAGAAGGTCTAAGGTTCGAATCCCTGTCTTACCAAATATGTTTGTACTTTTAGTCAATAGGGCATTACAATATGAAGGTCAGTCCTACAATTCGTTGGCGGCGGGTGGTGATAACTAGCTGCATTTTCTCAAGTCTTTCACTGTTAAATTAGGGATGGTTAGTGCAGATTACTGTCATGTAGCGTTGCGCGCAATCGAAACTGAACCAAATCAAACTAAAAACTGCCAAAAACGTGTTATACAAAAATAGTGCGCGTTTCGTCTATGCTTTTCTTAGACAGTAGACGTTTTTCTTTTTTGGAGATGATCAAACAAAAATGAGCAAAAGTAAAACATAATTGCGGACATAAGCAATGGTATTAGACAAAGAGTTCATCAGAAGCAAATTTACTTTCATTCGTTTCCATTCGTAAAATCATCATAGCATCAGCAATAACAACCATCCTATAACTTTAGATATGTTTGATAGTTTATCAAAAGTACAAATACAATCTTTTACATTTCGTATATTTGTAATTAAAACTTAAATAATGTAGAGGTCGCCATTTTTCTTCTAACTTTCTTCCATCTAATTGTGAACAGTTGATTTTGATTAACAGTAGTATAGTTAATATATCTATATATATTAGTTACCTATATTTATGGAAAAACTACGAAGGTTATCTGCTATCATCCCTAATTTTGAACTATTGACAACAGGGATGGCAGCCATTTAGCAACACCCTCCCATCCATCACCTATACTCTGGTAGTTACTTTCACCCTTATAACGCAACTACAGCTTAAAGTGTGAGGGGGAATTAGTTTATGTTTGTACTTGTTATATCAAACAGCTTATCTATATATATAAAAGGCTAATTAACCAGGTTTCGAAATGCAATAAATGTAGGGTAGAATGACAAACTTCCTTAAATGCTTACAGAAAATTAATATTATGAAAAATATGAGGCTCAATATTTACAATGGAAGTTTTTATACGAACATGTTAAATTTTACCAGTTCTTAGGATATATGACACTACAAAGGCTAACCATTGCCAAGTTCTTACTTTTGTAATCGAACTAGTATAGACCGCTAAACTACCGAATCTGAAATAAATAACATAATTCATTGCAGTATACTTACATGTTATTATGGATGAAACATTTTTTTTTTTCAGAAACGATACTCTTTTCTGTGTTTCACTGTTCTCATACTGTCATATCCATCCTAAAAGTGATTTATCAAACGTAAACAAATAATAGTCGTTTCTAAGAAGAAGATTTTATCCAGAACCTTTGCAGGAACACCAGAAATATTAAAGACAGAGAAATTGACGTTCATTTAATTTCCCTTTCAATTCTTCTGGGAAAGGAAAGACGTAATTGAGAGAAGAAAAAATGGATCGTTTCTGTTTGTTTCTCTCTTTGATTCAAATTACTCTGAAATATTTTTTTTCTATGAGTGCGATGAGTAAAACCTTCTTTAGGGTTATGAAACTATGTGTTATTCTGTATATACACACAATCGAAATAAGATAATTATATAGGTATCGGTTATACGAATTTTATGATGTGTGAGTGCGTAAAAATAACGAGTTATTTGCATAAACAAATAATGAGTTGTGTAGTAATGATATAGTATAAAATAACATTAAAATATAGAAATCAAATTTAGTGAGGGAAATTTTAACTCATTAAGTACAGCGAATAGAAATCAAATACTGGAGGAAATAATAGAAAAGTTCAAAATTAAATCATTAATAATTGAATTTACCATAACTATTTATACTTTGTTAGATCAGAAACAGAAGTCCCACTGTGAGTGAAATTTTATCAATATACTATAATCACAAATACGTTTATTGAACACGTAGAGAAAGAGCATTGAGTTGCTACACAATTTTAATACGATTTTCAGCTTTATATGTGGCATAGCTTCAAGTTCCATGTTTAGTGTGACGGGGTTTCGAACTCGCGACCCTCAGGTTACGAGTCAAGTGTCTTAACCTCCTGGCCATGCCGGGCAAAAACGCTTTAAGCGAAATTCAATAAAGAAACAAATATTTCAATTTTATAACATATAATATGAAAAAGCCAACAAACACAATGAAACTAAAATCGTTTCTGTAAAAAATAAGGAAAATATATAAGTTAACAGGAGATGCAAAATAAATTGCATTTAAAGTAAAAAAATGAAGACGAATCAATTATAAGAAAGCAAGAGAGAGAGATACCCCCTCCCCACAGATTATGTAGTCACCTTTGACATTAACAGCTCTGAAGAAATTTCTATTTCATAGTCCATAAAAGAGGATTTCAACATCATTCTCGTCATTCATCGACCAAATCATTTAGTCGCACCATAAAGTGACAGTAAATCCAAAATCCTGCAAAAAGAACTTAGTTTGTAGCGCTCTTGTTGCTGTTACAACCCACTAGGGGTTGTAAGTAACAGGCTGAAAATTATTAAAGGTTTTACGCGAAAAACATAGTTCTTCAAGTGGTAGAAGCCGTAATATTAATGTGTCTTTGCATGCTACTAGTTGTACGTAATTAGAGAAAGCGTAGCAGCGAAATTGTTTTCGTTTTTAACATTTATATTGGTGTAGTGCATATTAATGGTTTGTACTTAATGTTAATGTTAAGTTTATGCACTAAACAGTACAGAGATAAGAACACGAGTTTTAATTATACAAAAGTATTTTCTTCATATGAAAATCTTAAAGAAAATTAAACTTAGTGGGCGTCAGGATAACAACTTTGGAAAATATCGACAAACTGCAAAATATTTTAAAATTAACAGTTACAACACATTATGATTATTTTTTATGTAATTATATATTTAAGTAAAATAAATTGAACTATTGTATATTTATGAAAATTCAAAGAAAAGACAAATTGAACAAGTCATTTATGTGGACAAGTTAGATACTGAGTTAAAGCTCAAACTTATACATAAAAATGTTCCTTTACCATATTAATTTATATGTATATGAACAAGTCAGGTACAAATTTAAGGCTCATATCTATGTATAAAAATGTACTATTTTTATAGTAGATGTAAGACTGAACTTTATGTATACAAAAATTCCAGGTTCCTCTACTATCTACACCGGTAGTTTCAGGTCCATTTTACGTTCCGACTGTCCTTGGATCTACTTTCTCCTGATGGTCTAGGTTCCTCTATAACTTTTCAAATATTTCCTCTCAATGTACCAGGTTCGTTTTTGTCTTTGGAACTACTTCTTCCGACTGTAAGTCAACCATGACATCATTAAATTGTTACTTCGTTGAGAAATGGCTGCGAACGGGAAACACATAGTTACTGAACACGTCAGATGTGGCGCAACGATTCACATATGTGGTGAAGTACTCCTATTTTACGATATGTAAATTGTTCTCGTAAAACAATATGTACTTATACGAAATATGTTAGATTTTCATAAGTTGTACAACAGTAGAATCCAATAGATATTATATATAGCAATTCAAAGCTTCGATTACTGTAACATGAATGTATATGAAAAACACAAAACAGTTGACATAACATTAGACAGTGATATTAAAGAAGCGTACTTCGCATATAATCATCGAAAATTTCGTTATTGTATATATGTGTAATTTATTATAGCAAAGCCGCATCGGACAATCTGCCTTATCCATCGAGGGGAAATGAGCTCCTAACTTTAGCATAGTAAATCCCACTGGGATATAGTCTCATTAAAGAAGCATAAACATTCACCTATGATTTTTGTTAGGACCCGATCTCGCTGCGTATGAAGTAGCATGTATTCTGAAAGTTAACGGTACCCCTTCATCTACTATACAAACTAAACTGCCAAGAATTACTAACAGAAAAAAAAAATATATATATATAACTCGGTACAGGATCTGCTCCCCCCCCCAAAAAAAAAAAAAAAAAACAAAAAAAAAACTGAGTTCAGTATCAGTAGAGCACCGGCTGGATTTTTATTGCCTACCTGTAATGCACTGCGTTTACAGCACAAGCCTTCAGTCTTAATAATTTTTATTTATGCAGTGTCATATGCAGAATTGTGAGAAGTTTCATCACTTCTAAATAGAGAGCATATGCACGTACAAAATCTATCTTATAAACTCAGAAACGAAATTAAATAAGATATCTATAAACCAAGCGGGTGAAAATATGTGCATACTGATGGATGAATAAATAAATGTATACTACCTTTATAAGTAACTCATTAGAAATAGTTTCGTTTAAAACTCATATAATAATGCTGTAAATAAGTTATGAAATATGGTTCAGATAAAACTTTTTTTTTTGTGATAGCTGTAAGGTTACAGAGAACCGATACGTATATAATTCATGATCAACTACAGTAGTTATGCTATTTGGTTATGTTATGGAGAACTGGTTTCAGTAAAGCCCACCTTTCACTGCTGTAGTTTTATTGTGCAGAATAAGTTCTGCTGAAGAAGACATGTTGTAGAACTGATTCCATTAAGCCTATGTTATGCTGTTGTAATTGTGCTGTAGAAAACTGATGTTGCTAAAGTCTATCTTTTACTGCCACAATTATGTTATAAAACTGGCTCCTCTAATGTCCACTTCTATGTTGTAGTTATGATGTGTAGAACCAGTTCAACTAAAGTTGCTTTTTCTGCTGTAATTATGTTGTGTAGAACTAGTTCCATTAAATCTTACACTGTGCTACTGCAGTTATGTTTGTGTACAAATGGTTCCGATAAAATCAACATTGTGTTGTAATTATATTGTAGAAGACTTCTACTGCTGTAGTTATGTCGAAAATGTGTGTATATTTTGAATTTCGCACAAAATGTAAGACTAAAGGGAAGGCAGCTAGTCATCTCCATCCAACGCAACGAATAGTAGGATTGACCATCACATTATAACGCTACCATGGGTGAAAGGGCGAGCATGTTTGGTGTGAAGGGGATTCGAACCCGCGACTCTCGGATTACTAGTCGAGTGCTCTAACCACCTGGACATGCCAGGTTTATGTCGACTATTACTGCACCTCTGTTGAAAAGAACTGGTTCTGCTGAAACTTACTTTCTACAGCCGTAATTATTTTATGGAGAACTACTTCAACTAAATCCCACATTTTTTATTCTAATTATGTTGTTTAGAACTGATTCCGATAAAATCAACTTTCTACTGCTGTAGTTATGTTGAAAATAACCGGTTCCGCTAAAACCTAACGTTGTACATATACCGTGCAGAATAAATTCTGCTATATAATACCTTTTGCTGTTGTAATTGTATGGTAAAATTGGTTCCACTAAAGTCTACTTTCTGTTGTTGTAATTATGTCATTGTAGTTCAGAAATATTCTTCCATTTACGGCTGTAGTTATGTTATACAAAACTGGTTCCTCTAGAGCAGTGGTTTTTAACCTTTTTTATGCCCCGCACCCTTTAAAATTTTAATATGTTCTCGCACCCCTCACAGTAATTATTTATTTAAGAATGAAGGTGAAGGTGGCCAAAACAAATGTTATCTCGCACCCCTGGTTGGAACCACTGCTCTAGAGTCTACCTATGTTGTTGAGAACTGGTTTAGAAGAAGCGGACAAGGAAAACATATATTTCTGATTTTATAAAGAATGTTACAATGGGTAAGAAAAGTATACATCTGTAGTTTTATTAACATGAGGCTGTGGGTACGATCTAGCATTATCAACTGTATGGAAATGAAAAGAGAGATCACAATTTTATGTCTATCAATCAGTGGATAAAAGGAATTTCAGAATTCAGTTATTTTCCTAATAAATCCTTTCGTTTCAACGACTATGAAGTACGACAAGTTACCATTCTTTTACAAATTAAATAGATAAATATACTTTTTTTTAATTTTTAAACATGAAACTATAAAATGGGCTATCTGAGCTCTGTTCACCGCGCAGAATCGAACAACAGGTTTTTGTGTTGTAAGTCCGTAAACTTACCACTGGACACTGATCTTCCAGTTCTCTTTTACCATTTACTATATCCGTTATTTTTGTTTTTAAGTTGTTTCATCCCAATTTAAACTTCACGTTATTTACTACTTTTACTGCAAAGTAACAAAGGTAAGTTATCGCTGCCAGTAAAATGTTAGTAAACGAATGTGAAACATAAAGTAAATGGATAATAAATATACTGTCTGTTATAAAGTATAAGGTAATTTACCTGAAGGATTTTATAGTCTTAAGTATCTTGATTATGACGATCAATAGTTTTTTGTTTTGTTTTTTGTGCAAATTTCCCTCTGAGTTATGACAATTACAGAGATCAAGTTCTGAATTTTAGCGTTATAAGCCCTCACTTTACGGCTGAAACATCGAGGAAAATTGATAATGAAGTTAAAAATAAATTCTGTAATGTTTAAGGCATTCTACCTTTAAATGAATGAAAAGTTTAGTTAAAGATATGCCAAATTTAACTATTTTTGCATATAACTGGATGTCTCAGCTGTAAATATGAGAGTTTATAATGCTAACAATCAGGTTTTAGTACGTACTATAGGCACAACACAGACAGCTCTTTGTAAGAAACAAACAACAAATGATTGTTTTCTTAGATTTTCTAACAAGCGATTCTATCAGTAAAACGTAAACTTAGATTTTGTCAACACGTCATCAAGTGCTTGCTGAAACGTTGTTGCAAGCCATAACAGTTAAGAATTAAGTGTACTGCAACGTTATACGACACAAAAGCCGATTTCGTTATCATATATTGCTACTCTCTGTTTATTCAGCCACCCACCCCCCGGTGGCTTATCAGTAAGTGTGAGGGCTCATAACGCTAAAATTTGGTTTCTATACCCACAATGGGCAAAGTGCAAGTAGTCCATTGTGTAGCTTTGTGCTTAACAACAAAGTGTTATTCAATTAAGTTCAACGGTGTGTGATATTCGAAATCTATAAATGTTCCTGGTCCAGTTGATACTGTAGCTGATTAGTAATATTCTATTACTGTCTCTCGGCTAGCTGCTTTTATACAAATCACGTGAGGTTCTAGGACTTCAACAACGTTTGAACACGCTAGTGTTTTTGTTAAACAAATATTGTTGATTCTTTGGTATGACGAGGATTTAAGTCTCACGGCCCTTAGATTACGAGTCGAGTACCCGGGACATAAAACCAGAAAAAGCCTAAATAATTTTCTATTTTGAAAAGTAATAAAATCTAAGTCTAAAATTTACAGTGTAAAAAAGTACCTTTTTCAGTTTTCCTATTCAAACGTTTTAAAAACGCAGCAGGCTATAAAATAAATTATTGTATAATATTTTTAAAAACAAAATCTAATTAAAATGAACCTTTTAATTAAAATTGGCATTAACACATTTTTAACGTTAGCAATAAATTACCAACATAAAACACACAAACCACAAATTACAGATAATATTTAAAAAATACATTTTTCTTAATAATCTTAATGCTTCTTCAGAATTACCAGCAGTATACTTAAGGTGTACCCAAAATATGCACCAAAACAACTTGACTTCTATTTATTAAACATTTCGCTTCTTAGCAATTTGTAATTAAAACCTAGGGAAGCATCAAAAAGGTAAAAAAAGGCCCCCGTGTAGCTTTACGTGAAATTCAAAATCAATCTTCTTCAAACACAAAAAAAGCAATTATCCGTAAACCATTTAGTAAACTTATTGGTAACACAATCCATGTAATTATCAATTATTCGGAATAAAACAAATTTTCACAATAAAAAGGACAACGTTATTTGAGATAAACAAAATTGTTTATTATAACAGAAGAGGACATAAATAAACGTTTCGAAATTCTGCAGATATCATCTCCACTATCTAAAGCAAAATGAAAGAATTATATCATTTCTAAGAAAATGACTAAAATATAAAACTGCAATAACGATAATTTAATTAACGCCAAAACATAAAGTGAAGGAAAAAAACAAAAAACAATACATATTAAAAATTGTGAAATCTAAAAGTGTTTGAGGTAAAGAGTTTCTTTTATTAGTAATTCCATATTAGTAGTGACCCACGGATTTAAATCGCGAAAATCAGGGGTTTGATTCCTCTCGGTGGGCTCAGCAGATAGACTGATGTGGCTTTGCTATAAGAAAAACATACACCCAAACTAGTGTTGGTCTTGCAAAAAATATCGAAATTTGAAAATTTAAATTTTTGTCCTGTATACAGTCTCCACACAAGTTACTATATACAAGCAATGATCAAAGAGAAACTGTGAGGATGGATATCTTCAGTACGAAAAAAAAACTGTGGGTTTAAAAACTAATCTGAAACAACTTGAGGGCACAAAAGATAATTACCTGTTTAATTTGGCTTCTTAAAAGTTAATCTTTGTTTAAACGTTTATCAAAGACAACGTATATTTGTAAGTTTTGATACAGTTGATAGTGTAGGTGGACTTGTGAGTTTCTTAGGTAAAAACGTAAAAGTAATTTTTTTGTAATAAATGATATGGATAGACGTTATGTTTTAGAATATTCTGTATGAGAAATTTCTCAATGTAAATTGAGGCATGTGAGGTATGTGAAATATAGGTTGTAAGTCCTGTTTGATAAGCATGCTAAAAATTTCTTTTGTACGGAAACGAAATAATGTTGTTAAATTTTGTAAGGTGTCTAGTAAATTCAATTGCTTGTAGTTCAAAATCACGTGAAATATTCGGATATAAAGAAACAACATCAAAGAAGGTAAAATATGATTTGGTTTCACATTTTGCTTAGATAAGTGACTTAGAGACTCTTTAATTTATTTAATATAACTGTCTCCCGCAGGTACAGCGGAAAGTCTTCATATTTACAACGCTAAAAACAGGGGTTCGATTACCATCGATAGACTCAGTAGATAGCTAAGTGTGACTTATGAAAACCCACACACTTAATGTAACTTTGCGCATTTGAAATAAATTGCTTCAAAACATTGTTTTTTGAGTTTTTCAATAGTTCAGTATCTTTGTTCTTCTCTCCTATACTGGGGCGGCTTGACATATTTGAAAGGTTTAAGAACCAGAAATATTCTAATCTTTTCCTCTTTATGTATTCTTCAAATATTCTATTTTTATACAATTTCGGTAATGCATAAACTTTTCAAATTTATTTAAACTCAAAATAAATAAAATGTCTTGCTTATTAAACATACTTTCACATTTCAATCTATATCCTATCATTTTTGCTTTTATGTTTCTTATATAAAAGTCCATACCTTTATATAGGTATAAACGCAAATACACTTTCTCACAATGATTGTCCTTATTAAGGCATTTATACGCCAACTCCTATAGTAACTAGTTTCCATTGCAGCTAGAACACTGTCTTTATCTTTTTTGAATAATTCTATCGTCTCTTTTTAATCTATTCAAAGCTTTCCTTTTTTCATTGGAAATATTGTATTTTGCCTCTTTGAAAGAAAAAATCATATATTGTTATTTTATTAGAACTTAAATCTAATTCTGAAATGGTTCTTCCCTTCTGAAGGTTCGAAACTCGACCTCGCAAAATATTCAGCCTTTTCCTTATTTTCATATCCTACTTCTTCCTCTTAGTACCTCATTAGTAGTTGTGTTAAAAATCGGGTTTCGATACCCGTAGGGAGCAAATGCATCTAGTTCATTGTGTAAATTTGTGCTTAAATACTACCACTAATCTAAACAACCGTATGAACATTTTCAATGGTAATTTCCGAGTGCAATCTTATAAATCTTCCTTAATTTGAATGTCCTAAGGTCTATCATTTACTAAAGGTAATTTCCCATTTTTTGAAGTATAATTCAATTTTCATCTAAATCCATTTTAAATAAATTAAAAACCTTCAGGATTGAACCGGAGATATTAGAAGTTTTGGCTTTCAGAAGTCATGCTTCTTGGTTATTTTAACATGAAAAAGTCAATTCTTTTCTTTTGCCAATGTGAGCCACAAATCAAAGTATTTAATTGAAGTTATTGTCTTTAAAATTCCAAATACGAATAAAAACAGCACTAGGCATGCATATGTAATCACTGAAATAAAGAACGTGTTTACACTTTTTCCACGATGTTTGCGACAAAATGCTACTGAATATCGTTAACCACATTAAAATGAAACGATCAACAACAGGATTTAGTAATCAGTGATGTCGAGAAACCCACTTGTTGAGAAATTTATATGCAAAAACGGCTCGTTTGGGTTGAGAAAATATTTTACATAGAAGAGCGAACAACGTTTCGACCTTCTTCGGTCATCGTCAGGTTCACTTTTTGTTTTTGTAAGTCATGTAGTTCTTTGTATTTTGTGTTCAACATGGCTTTAAGTAGTTTTTTCTGTAAATTTTAGATAATGTTTGTGGATGTATTAAAATTTTTTGAAAGTTTTACCTTTACAAAATTAGGGGTTAGTTGTTCTTTTCTACATTGTTGAATAAAATAAATGTCATTTCTTCTATTAATAATTCGTTGGTTTAAATTTCTTAGTTTCTTAACGATCGTGTGAGCGTGTACTGTTAATAGTGGTGTACGGTATGCTAGTTCAGACATAATGGTAACAGGTAAGTACAAATACACTGAGAAAAAACACAAAAACTTTCACTTCTCGTACAATTGCCGTGATGAAATAATAATCAGTGATGTCGAGAAACCCACTTGAGAAATTCGTCAGGTTCACCTGACGATGACCGAAGAAGGTCGAAACGTTGTTCGCTCTTCTATGTAAAATATTTTCTCAACCCAAACGAGCCGTTTTTGCATATAAACAACAGGATTTATTCTGACACTTCCTAACAAGTAAATTTTCTAATTTAATAATTAAGCGTATATGCATTGAGTAATAGAAATAATATGTAATACTTTAAAATAATAAATCCTGCAAAACATGGTTGTTATTATTTTCAGCACTTTGTCCACTGAAAAGAATTGAATCTAAGTTTTAAAGTTGTAAGTCTTAAACTTACCTCCGACCTACCGGGGGAGGAGCAAATGGTCAAATAAAATAACTATTGAACTGGAGATACTACTAGGAACGAAGTTTCTTTTACAAAATTGAAGTGGGTTGAGTAGTGAAAGTACAGAACAACTATAACATAAATTAGTATGATTTATAAGTGAAGACATATATTTATCCAACTCTTTATACCTGAAAATAAAAATCAAAGTAAAGGCGTTCTTTACACATGCGCTATACATATTAGACCATAGTGGTGTGTTAACTATCATATATCATCGATCCAAACCAAACTTGGCAAACTAACTTTGTATTCCAAGAGCAAATAAAAATTTGTATTAAATTTTCTCATATATTGAAAAATAAAAATAGTTTATAGAATAACTATAATTATTGTTACTGTAGTTTTGACTGAAGTTATGGCAATCCCACTATTCGTTGGAAAAAGAATAGCCCAAGAGTTGGCGGTGAGTGGTAATGACTAGCTGCCTTCCCTCTAGTCTTATACTGCTAAATTATGGACAGCTGACGGAGATAGCCTTTGAGTAGTTTTGCACGAAATTAAAAAAACAAACGAAATAAATTTTTCAGCGTTTTAATTTTTTCCTATAATAACTAAAACTTAAAGTAATAAATAAAAATATTGCTGATGTTTAAATTTCTCACTATTTTCTGATTCATATTATCTAATTTCTTGAGCTTGAGTTAGAAAAATATTTCACAACTAAACTATTTTTGGATATTTCTACATGAAGAAGTAAGAAGCAAGTTATTATTACATTTAATGCACTAAATGTACCAAATTCAGACAATAAAACTTTAACCACATCTCAACTTATGAAATGATATACTTTAAACAAGAATTGACATAACTCCTTTACCACTTCTGCCAAGTTTCTCTACTCGACTTCTACATCTCCTCAATTCCAACCCACTTCTCCTGTCTTGCAAATACTTTCTTGGAGAATGAACGGTACTGGAAATCCTCGAAGAGACTTTTGCTAATTTTAAACTGATTTGTGCTTGTGCGTGTTTTCAAGAGCAAAGAGATGGCGGAATGCAATCTCAAAAAGAAAGTCCATTATGGAGTTTTACCAAGGGCAGAGCTGGTTATGCAATTTTTCTCTCAAAAATTAGTCAAAATGTTTGTGAAACATTTGTATATAAATCGTTATTTGTGATAACTATTTATAATAACCGTTCTTATAAATTGTTATGTGGTTTGTACACTAAAATATATTTGTGTTAAGAAAGAAAATGTGTGTATCAGTCTTGCTGAGAAATATCATGAATTTCAAACTTATTGGATTTCATTTAACTTCTAATTACAAGATTAAAATTTCATATTATTTCAAATTATAATACGTAATATACCTTATATGACTTTATTTACTTTATATTTAATGAACTAAAATAACATTATGTTCACTAAAATGTTAATATAACTTTATAAGTCAGTTGTTTGGAAAATTTCACAGCTTTGTATGAAAAAATAAGGAGAACGAATTCCATTCACTGGGATAATGATTGCTTACGTAAAGGTTCGAAGAAACTGTCTTTGGTTATTAAAGAAATAAATATGTCATTTCATACAATATAGATAAAACTTACAGCATTCTTAATAGTTGGGATATTAATCATTTTTATTAGCCATTATTTCTTGTATACGACCTCAAAATAGTATTATACAATTAAAATAACTATCAGGGCACATTTCATTTGTTTAGTCACTTGAGTTTTATTTTAAAAATTAACTGTTGAGCGTTTTTATGATACAACTTACGTTAGATTTTAAGTTTGTTTATAATGGGAGGTGAACAACATCTGAACAGTAAGCATAACAGCATAAAACGTTCTTGAGAACACCACCAGTGTTAAATACTGTATTGTATCAAAGTTTATTTGTGGAGTGGTATTAAATTGATTTCTACTAGCATATACCAGTACCACATACCAGCTTCTTTCTATAGAGTTCTTGTTAATTATCTGCGACCCTAAATTTGTTCAATATTTTCATTCAAGAAGGACTCTTATGACATGTCCTTGGTAAAAGCATACGGTAATTATGAAGTATGATAAGTATTTTCATACAATTTTCAATAGGGTTTGAAATTAATATTTTATAATGGTATGGAAGAATTAGACCATAAAATGGAAAGAATGATATAATATTCTCTTGTCCTAACATTTTTGCACAATACTGTACATTTGTATATTGTGATGTTTTGGAGAGAAGGCTTTACTTCTTCTATAAGTTTGGTAAGTGTTTGTCAATAAAAGCGGCAAGACAGTAGTACATAGTAGTAACTGTTTGTACGCTTAGATTTTGTGAACACTTTGGTAGAAATATGTTTAATTGACGAAAATATCTAAATTTAGAAGTTTCCTGACACATTATTTTCGTATTGGCTTAGGAAGCCAAATGGTGTTGTCCAACTTTGTGTGTGTGTGTGCTTTCTTTGTAATTCTTCGATAATATTACGTAGTTAGACGTTTCAATCGTAGAATTTTAGAATTCAAAAGTTGTGGTTGAAAAATAAAATTATCTCAGCAAAACAAACATGAAGTCAGATCCTGATATACGGAAACGAGGTAATTAATTATCTTATATATAATGTTCTGTACTGTGACATCTTGCAGGAAATTAGAATTATATATTGAAATAATCATGTCAATTATTATTATTATCTTTTAAATGGAAGAAAAAGAAGAAAGTTGATAAATAAGAATATGGTGGCTGATTTATGTGATAGTAGTTGTTCTAGAAGTTAGGTACGAGAGTAAATGAATAACCTGATAAATTAATCATTGAAGATATACTTGGTTTATTTGTATACTATGAATAAAAGCTGTTGCTTTCAAAAGATAGCCATATTGCTGTGATTTATTTAATGGTGATTTTTTCTTCTTTATACTAAACCCTGTAAATATGACCCAACGTCAAACATAATTCTAGATATAAATGTGCCTGTTAAACAGTGGATACTATCATCCTTTTCAACTTATCTGTTTAACCATTCTAAATTGCGCCAAATGCAAGTTCTTATTTTATTTCTTTTAACAATCTTGATTTTTGTCATCAAGTTTTGGATGAATCAAGTCGATGCATCATACGTATTTTGACAACGATTTTATTTCAAATAGGTGAACAAAATGTGCTGTTTTAAAATGATAATTTACAATTAAAAATATTTCTAGATTATACAAGAATACATTTTAAATGAAAGTACTACTTAACATTTTAAAACGTACAGAACCATATTTCTGAACTATTTATAACGTAGTGAATTCTTTCCATTGAACGTGTCGTGTTTAACAAAACATTGTCATTCATCTCAAACTCAGTTCTGTTAAGATCGAAAATTAAGCTATGGCAATGAAATTAAGTATATGATCGTTTGTAGAGCACATCACCAACGTTATTTAAGTTTAATAACATTAACCATACATTGCTCATGAGATTATATTGTTACATGAATAAGAGGATTTTGTATACTTTTCTTCTGGAACGGCAGCCTGTCTTTAATTACTCTCTTTATGTTACTGTGGAACCCAGAACTAAACCAGACTCGGTATCAATATGACATCAGTTGTATTCTTAGTCCAGTTTTCTAACGTTTGGTTAAAAATATTTTTTACTAAATAATTAATCTTTTGCGATACATAAATAATATACAGTTTGTGTTCTTTCTTGCAAAGCTATTAGTTCTTAAAATAGTGTAGTTTTGCACTTAGTTTTCCAAACAGTGTCTGAAAATTTAACATCGAATTGCAGTCTTCTCGTGTCAAATATATTTCATTCCACGCCCATATATTTACTTCATATATTCGTGTAAAATTTCTGAATTTTAACACCATTTAATTGAGTCAGTTTCTAAGTGTGTGATCAAATATCTCATGCTGCTTCCTCAAACTTCATATGAATCGTTCAATGCGTAATTTGTGATTATAATACTTCAAATAATATTTCCATTCCAAATAACTTCCATGACAATCTTGGAATAAGAAGGTTAACAACATGGCGTGATGTTTTGTACCTTCCCACTCCCTTTTTTTTTTTACCAAACTTGACTTATGGTTTTTATTATGTATTTTTAAACACTTAGATAAAAGTAAATGAGCTAGAGATTTCTAACGAAAGCGTCAATGAGCTAGAGATTTCTAACCCTCTGATGTCACCCTCTGATAGGACTCTTCTTCATGTGAGTGGCCCATAGTCTCCACCTGTTTGAAATTTACTTAATATGGTGTCATATATGTTTCTGATGTTGACAGTTGTTGTTGATTTGTGGGAATTCTAAGTTTTACCTGTGATTCTGTCGATACAGCTGGCTCCCTTGCTAAGGTTGATACCTTTTTTTGAGAGCTTCCATTTGATTTCTTTCAGATATAAATCAGTACATACTGAATGACTTCAAAGTCATGTGACGTAAAATTACTTTCTGCGTTAGTATTTCTACTGAAGCTTACAGTAATGAACATTTTAACTACACCTTGCACTGAAACACTGTTAATAAATTATCTAGTAAAGCTGTATTATTACAAAATGTTTCTGTTTTCACAATTAAAATACTAAATCATAGCCAAGTAAAATACCAATGTTTACTGGTATGATATATAAGCTATATAAATCTGTGGATTTCAATTTTTACAGATTATTTCACTTCCTCATGAATATTTTGTCTTGGTCCAATCAGGAATGGCTTTCACTGCCATTATTGAAAACAATGGCCAAATCACTGTTACCTTCAAAGTAATGTGGGTCAATTATCCATTATTCTTACCTCTTCAGTAAAAAATCATCTACCGACTGGTATGTCGAAACTGTAAACATTTTCTCATCAGTACTAATGTCTAAATAGCATAACATTCAGATTAAAGCACTTATTCTTCTGTTATCTGACAGGTAATTTCTTTTCTATGGAATGATATGGAAATAAGAACTTGTTCTAAAACTAAACATACTTTTATGTTGCCAAATATTATTCCACACATAAGAGACAGCACTTCTCTATAGCAACTATTTGTAAATTATGAATATATATATTTTTAAAAACGGTTTTTCTTCACGCAAAAATAAAAATTAGCACTTATATATGATTAGGGAATATCAGCAATGTCATCTAGCTTCCAGTGTCTTATCAATCATCCTCTTATATCTAGAGCTGTGTACTGTACCAGTTTAGTTAGCTATCAGTTCACAGGTCGAGCTTAGCATTAAAAAAAAAAGGCTTAGGATTATTTCTGTACAACATAACTGTGTCAAGTCGACTGTATTTTCTAAAAATAGCTGCATGACGTTTGTACTTCTTTCTACCGTAAGTTTTTCTTACAGTAACATTGAGGTGTAGTAAACAACTGATGAGGTGGATGAAGAATTTTGAGTCACCAGACGTTTTCTAATAAATCGTTTGTAGACAGTTAGGTGAAGAACAAATTCCAGTTACTTGACCAAAATTATGTTGAGAGAGAGGATTTAGCACTTGAAAGCAAAAAATAACAAGCAAAAATATCGTATTTTACGAATCATATTTATACATATTACTCATGAAAATTCACTTCAGGAAACAGTTTAACTTAAGTGTCTTTATGATTTAACCAATTTTAAGTAACGTTATATTTTCTGTTATGTGTGGTGTTGTAAAAATAAAAGAGGTCCGGCATGGCCATGTGGGTTAAGGCGTTCGACTCCTAATCTGAGGGTCGCTGGATCTTATCCCCGTCGCACCAAACATGCTCTTCCTTTCAGTCGTGGGGGAGTTATAAAGGTACGGTCAATCCCACTATTTGTTGGTAAAAGAGTAGCCCAAGAGTTGGCGGTGGGTGATTATGACTAGCTTCCTTCCCTCTAGTCTTATACTGCTAAATTAGGGACGGTTAGTGCAAAAAACCCTTGTGTAGCTTTGCTAGAAATTCCCAAAAACAAACAAACAAATTTGAGAAATCCGTGCACCATGAGAGATTTATGTTTCTGGTTTCTCATGCTCGTTGTAAGAAGATTAAGAGAAACTGACTTCTTTGATTATAAGAATTATAATAAACCCTAATAGTTATATACATTTTTATTTTCTTCGATTTACTCGATTTTAGAAAACTTCTTCTTCACTGGGACCCACACAAAGCAAACTAAATTAATATTCCATTTAAATATCACATTTTAGTTGCGTTTTTCTTTTGAATTAACAAAACATACGCAATAGAAATATAATTATAATCACAAAACATTATATTTTAATATAAATAAATAATTATACTTTTATAAAACAAACACAAATTAATGATTAATCAAAACATTAAAATTGTGAAAGCTTAAAGCTCTTGTGAAGTAATTCGGTGTGCAGTGGCTCAGCAGTATGTCTGCGGAATTACAACGCTGAAAACCGAGTTTCGATACCCGTGGTGGGCAGAGCAAAGATAGCCCATTGTGTATCTTTGTGCTTAATTCCAAACAACAACAACAGCAGTAATTCGGTTTCACTTCCTAAAGCAAGATAGAAAAATAGTAGTTCTACTTCTAACCTACTGATATTTCATGAGAGTTATATTAGTACTTCTTTGTAGTTGAAATTAGTTATACTTCATTTTAAAATGATAACTCCAGTCTTTACAGAGAGTTGTACGTTATACTGAAACGATTTTTAAATTTCACCACATCCTTACAGTACATGTTATCAAGTCTGTTTCCTAAAACAGTTCCCATTACAAAACTTCCGTCGTAAGGTTGTTATATTTAAGTATTTTCTATGATCCATCTCGTGTACGAGAACTATGAATTACTATTGTCTATTAGGGTTCGATGACATCCGTGGTAAACTAAACCAGAATAGCTCGCTGTAAGGCTTTGTGCTTAAAAGTGAGCAAAAAAAACAAGTATTTACTTGATTTGGAGTATAAATAACTCTATTATTTATTGGTAAAACAATGTCTTGACTGTAAGGAAGCTGATAAGCCAGTAACAACCATGGCTTGGTCTATACGAAATGCTGATAGGAACATATACGGACTTGTGTAATAATTGAAAGGTCCGAAGGTAACCAAATAATTCGGCTGAAGTAGAGAGCGATATACAACATTATGAGCAACATTCCATAATTTTAAATTGATAAACTGGATGGTATCTTGATAGAGAAAAATATGTCATATAGCTTTCGTACAGATTATTAGTGCATTGTACAACTTATTAGTTTCTCAGTCAGTTGTCATTAATAAACTTATAACTCCTGCATATGTATCACTTTTGTGTTCCTAAAACTGGTTCGGTATGACTGTAGCATAGCTATATTACAACTTGAATCAGATTCCAATTAAGCTCACTTATAGACTATATTATAAAAGGAAAACAAAAATAAAAAATACGAAAATTCCAGAAATAGTTTGTGTTGAAAATTCGAATCTAAAACAAACTGCAAAATGTTAATATATGGTATATCAGTGATAATATATGGTATATCAGTGATAATATATGGTATATCAGTGATAATATATGGTATATCAGTGATAATATATGGTATATCAGTGATAATATGTGGTATATCAGTTTGTTGATAATATGTGGTATATCAGTTTGTTGATAATATATGGTATATCAGTGATAATATGTGGTATATCAGTTTGTTGATAATATATGGTATATCAGTGATAATATATGGTATATCAGTTTGTTGATAATATATGTTATATCAGTTTGTTGATAATATATGGTATATCAGTTTGTTGATAATATATGGTATATCAGTTTGTTGATAATATGTGGTATATCAGTTTGTTGATAATATATGGTATATCAGTTTGTTGATA
Organism: Tachypleus tridentatus; assembly: GCF_004210375.1. Lineage (NCBI taxonomy): Eukaryota > Metazoa > Arthropoda > Merostomata > Xiphosura > Limulidae > Tachypleus > Tachypleus tridentatus. The sequence continues at coordinate 130,894,097 of NC_134834.1, read as the reverse complement.
ATATGTGGTATATCAGTGATAATATGTGGTATATCAGTTTGTTGATAATATATGGTATATCAGTGATAATATATGGTATATCAGTTTGTTGATAATATATGTTATATCAGTTTGTTGATAATATATGGTATATCAGTTTGTTGATAATATATGGTATATCAGTTTGTTGATAATATGTGGTATATCAGTTTGTTGATAATATATGGTATATCAGTTTGTTGATAATATGTGGTATATCAGTTTGTTGATAATATATGGTATATCAGTTTGTTGGTCACTTATCCGGAAGGTATTCGACATCGATTACAAATCACAATAATAAGAATGTTGTTTTATTTCCACTGTTGTTCAGTAAACTGGCAGTACTGATAGATTTCCATGCACTAAAAAAAGGACTGGCTGAAACATAAGTGATAACGATATATACTTCTATAAAATTCTAATAAAATTATTTTTGATGTACTTCTAATAACAAAACTGACGCTGAGAATATAAATTAGTCACCATAAAACACACACATACATACATATAAAAAATAGCTACAGCTAAATATTTTGTTAGTTTTAAAGATTTATTAGAAACAACAAATTCATGTTTTCGTGGAAAATAGAAAGTTATACAAATATTATTTGTTGATTTCCTTAGTACAAGTTAGTTAGGTATCTTCTGGGGGATTATCAGCTAATATACTAATAAAACGTTTGAACTATATCAACGGATTAGCACGAAAATCTTGTCTATTCCCAAATAGAAACAATCTGACAATAAGACATTATACTATCAAATGCACGACAAAGTCATTTTGAGGGCAGTGGAATAAACATTAAGTTCTGAAATACATATATAAGAACTAAAAGCAAACTCAATAATCAAAAGAGTTAATTTACTATATTGTTCATATAGCATCGTCTTGCAGCCAGAAAAAGGCCAAAAATCAGCAATTTTCAAAGTTTCATGTAATCTTCTCCTGATCTGTGCTTTTCCACCACTTTATCCCTGACTTGTTTAGAAAGCTCTTTATGGTTAGTTAGTGATATCACTGTGTGAGCCGTAGCTTGAACATATGCATTTACTTTGAAGTTAAATTACCCCTCTTTGTTTACACATTTTGTGACCATTCAAAGTTATCCTTTGCAATTGAACTGATTTAGGGTTTACGATTATCGTAGCAAATAGATTGAATACTTATACAATTGAAAATATTGAAAAATTGTTTGAAAACTAACTTGTTACATAATATCAGAGTTTTACCAACTTTCTTAATTTGTATAGATTGTATAGATCCTAAATATGAGCGTAAAAGTTTACATGATTGCAAGCTCAGATAGAAACAAAATGTGGAACGTTGCAAGATGAACACTTTTGCAAAGCACTGTATAATTTGATAATATATATTTTTTATCTTTACAACTATGAGTATGTTTACTGTTGTCTGTTTGTTACTTGATTTAAACAACATCATATTAGTTGTTTATCCCATCGTGCATCATTAGGAAGTGATATGTGCTTTAACATAAGGCTCGCCTTCTATACAAAGTAGCAGAGCAAGCATATCGGTGCTATTTTAACTCTGTTTCCAATAGGGACTTGGAAATATTTAAAAATTCCATATATAAGATGGGAATCAGTGTTCATACATCAACAATATCCCTTTCCTTACACAAAGCTGGCCTGTATGGGTAAGTGTCAAGAAAGAAGCCATAGCTGGGAGAAATCAAGTGAGCTTTATGGTCTAAATTGAAAGCATTACATCTGGCGCAAACCCAGCACAGCACAGAAAAAAACTTGTTTGATCATTTTCTACGCTAATTGGAATAAAACGATCTAAAAAACTACAACAGGTGCACAACATGTTTAATGAGTATATGTAACTAAAATCATGAAAAGTTCAGGTATTTACGAAAGCAGTTAAAACTAGGATTTGAGATCATATTTGAACAGATTTTCTCGAGTACAATTTAAAAGCATATAGTTTTACATATTTGTCTCTTATCTAATTATTATATAACAAATTAACAAGATTTTCAAGGGTTTCAGTTGTTTTATTCGCGACATATATACAAGTGTTTCATAAGTCTATTGAAATTAGTCCTTATAACTATTGATTATTGAAACGATATTTGACTTTTACCACATTGAATTATTCATTAAAGAACGGTGTTTTATTACAAATATCTTTATTCATAAGCTAGAGATTAATTCATCCAATTTTTAAGTTGAGTTACTCGATTACTTTGCTTTATTATAGTTCGTTTATATATGTTACAGGAGCATCAGCATATGGCACTGTGCGCCCTCTCTCGTATAAAAACACATCTGTTTTCCTCCTGTGTTTCTCGATTGTTCCCCCATAATCTTTAAATAACAGAGCTATTAGTGTAAGTAATGGAAAGACCTATTTTATCTACACACATACGTCGAAGACTTTTCTTATTCAGATATACACTACATAACCAAAAGTATGTGGATACCACTTCCAACTAGTCGGTTCGGCTATTCAACCACACCCCTTGCGAACAAGTGCATAAAATCAAGCGTACAGCAATGTTCTCCATACACGAACATTGGCAGTAGAATGGGTCGAACGAAAGAGTTTAATAACTTTCAACGTGGCACTGTCATAGGATGTCACCCTTCCATCAAGAGCTGTTATTGTGAACTGGAAACGTTTAGGAGCAACAATAGTTCAGCCACGAAACGATAGGTCACACAAGCCCACGTAACGGAACCGTCAAGTGCTGAAGCGCGCAGTTGCAACACTCACTACCAAGTTTTAAACTGCATCTCGAAGCAACGTTAGCACAAGAGAGCTTCATGAAATGGGTTTCTATGGTCGCTCGATACAAGTCCAAGATCATCATGCGAAAAGCCAAGCAGTGGAAATGCGTTCTCTGGAGTGATGAACCACGCTTCGCTATCTGGCAGTCTGACGAACGGATTTGGATTTAGCGGATGACAGGAGAACGCTACCTGCCTGAATGCATAGTGCCAACTATAAAGTTTTGTGGAGGAGGAATAATGGTCCGGTGCTGTTTTTCATGGTTTGTGCTAGGATCTTTAGTTCCAGAAAGGGAAATCATTATGCTACAGCATACAATGATATTCTGTAGAATTTTGTGTTTCTAACTTTGTGGCAACAGTTTGGGAAAGATCCTTATTTGTTTCAGCATGAAAATGCCCCCGTTCACAAAGCGAGGTCCATAAAGACATGGTTTGCCGAGGTTGGTGTGGAAAAATTGACTGGGATGAATTGGAACGCCGATTGCGAGCCAGGCCTTTTCGTCCGACATCAGTGCTCGACCTCACAAATGCTCTTGTGGCTGAATAGGATTGAATCCCCGCAGCCATGCTCCAAAATCTAGTGAAAAGTTTTCCCAGAAGAGGGGAGGCTGTTATAGCAGCGAAGGGGGACAAACTCCATGGTATTGGAATAAGATGCTCAACAAGCACATATGGGTGTGATGGTCGGGTGTCCACATACTATGTAGTGTATCATAGCGTGGTGATATATAAGAAAATGTTTTTTTTGTTTTTTTGTTTTTTACTTTCGCGTAAAGCTACACGAAAGCTATCTGCGCTAGCCGTCCCTAAATTAACAGTGTAAGACAAGTGATAAAGCAACTAGTCATCACCACCAACCGTCAACTCTTGGGCTACTATTTTACTAACGAATAGTAAAAGTAAATTGATCTTCACATTATAACGCAGGAAGAGCGAGCATGTTTAGTGTGTCGGTGATTCGATTTAGCGATCCTCAGATTGCAAGTTGAGCTAATATAAGAAAGATTGTAACATTCACTAGCTTGACTGATTCATCGAGAATTGTTTATTTCTTTGTTTGTTTTAATTTCGCCCAAAGATACACTAGGGCTATTTACGCTAGCTGTCCCTAATTTAGCAATGTAAGACTACTGCCTTTACAAACAAATAGTGTGACTGACAGTCACATTATAACGCCCTCACGGCTGAATGAGCGAACGTGTTTGGTGCGACGACCTTCAAATTCGAGTCTAACGTCTTAACCGACCTGGCCATGGTATATATGGTGTATACATCGCAAGTTCCATTATAATACGATTATTTTATACTGATTTTTCAAATGAGTTCAGCATTTTGAACACTATTTACTTCCACAAAAAAAAAATAGATGAATGAAGGGCTTAAATCTGAGTACCTTATTTAAGTACCTTATCCTCCTTGGTTTGTAATCCTTATTTCTTAAAGTTTAATCTATTGACATAACACATGTTAAAAGGGCACATCAAATACCACTAGATACTTAAAAGCAGAAAGTATACACATTTTGAACACTTTTCTAGCTTGATGTTTTTATAATGGCGATCGGATACGAAAGATTAGCTTATGAAACTAGGTGACTTTTTTATTAATATAAGATATTAACATATATATTGTGTTTATTTCAAATACTGATAAGAAAAAATCTTTCTTAATCGTTAGCCAAAGATAAGCTGCAACCTGTCACTTCAGAACAGGTTCGTTTATGTTAACTTTCGGATAATTACGATATTTATCATTTTATTATCTTCTGCTCTACATTTTTATCTACTTCGTTATATTTTAGGTATTCTTTTAAAGTTTAACTTCGAGGAGTTGGTGTAAAAATCCAGTTTTAAACTAGTGGTAAAAAATAATTTCATGTCGATTACGGATGCAACGAATAATTTGTTTCAAACAATAATTTCAAATTACCAGAAAAATAAATAAATAAATGATTTGGCGGGCGAAAGAAAGGATACGAGCTACTATTATTCACTACGTGAGCACATTTTAAACTTACATTCATATAAACAGTATTCAAAAATATTTAAAAGGGAAATAGCAGTGTGACATAAGTTTATTAAGGAGCTAATATAAAAAGTTTCCGGATCTACAACACTAAGTTTTAAGGTTTGATTATCCGTGGTAGACAGAACACATACAGACCATTGCATAGCTTTGCGGTGAAAACAACCACATAGAAATTGATATTAAAACAATGTAAATTATACGTTTTCAATTTGAGTGGCTACCACGAAGAATGGTTTAAGTTTACAAATATAACAGAAACTTTTTAAATTCCGTCGATAACACAATTCTAACAAGCTCATCCCAGTTCCTAATAAAATGAATATAATAATTTGAGTGGCTTTTTAATATACTGAGTAATTTTTATTTTATTTTCTGTTAATTCGAGGTGACGAATCTAGAATCATGTCTTTAATAAAATCAGTTTTCTTTTTTGATACTGAGCTTCATTCTTGCTACCTCCAAGATTTATGGCATTTTAGGGCATTTATAAGATCTTGCCTACAGAGAAATGTGATGGATTACTTATATACCAGAGTCTCACTTTTATGATTGAAAGTTCAAACTTTCGCTGAAATAATTCCATTTCTGAAAAGAAAAGTAGTCTTCTCTGAAATGACTATCAGATACTTAAGATAATTGGATTATTTAGATAAAACAAAATATCACTTCTTAATTACTAAGATGTTTTACGTTTCAGTTGTAACCAGCCATTTCAATAGGAGTTAACTTAAACCTAAAATAGCTGATTGTTCCTCTAGCAGATTTTTACTTGTTAGTTGCCATAAGATTTTACTCGTTTGATAGGAGCTCCCAAAAGATAAAGATTTAACTACTGTAAAACTAAAGACCAAAATGATTATCAATGAAGTTTTATTTAATTTTAATAAAAACTTATGTTAATTTATTAAATGCAGCAACAACAACTGGTATTTTATTTTAGTGTTCTCTTGGCTAAGGTTAGGATTTAAAGAGGAGATAAAAAATACACAGCAGAAAATATATTCCCTTAAGAAAATATTACCGAAGAAAGTCTGTATTTCAAACTTAAAGCTTTAAAAATTTAAAATTATAGTAAAATTTTTCTAGTGATTTAATTCAAACCATTTTTTTTTACTTTTAGGCTCTTATGGTGTCTCGACAGGTTGAAGCTACGACGTATGTTAGAACTTCTTTCAGGCAAACTGGTCGAAGTTCTCGTGAAGCCTTCGAGGTTACCAGCGCTTGCAGCTCTGGGGAAACTTAACAAAAATCATTCAAATATTTCACGACAAAACTGTGTATTATCGGGAAGTTACAAACCTAATGTTGATACAAAAGAAGAAATTCGAGATCGAGGCAAAACCTGTATGGTTATGTAACTTTTTAAAGCTTCAAGTTTATTGTAAGTGCCGAGTAATGTAAATATTTGAAAAGAGATATAAACGAATATTATAAATACAATATATATTTATTTTTTGCATTCCTAATTTTCTGTTTCGAGCTCGGTTAATGACTTTGACTATACTAAAGGTCTCATATATTAATTTATTCTAATTATGCCTAATTCTCGGTATTAGTATTGTTTTGTTTGTTTGTTTTTTGGAATTTCGCACAAAGCTACTCGAGGGCTATCTGTGCTAGCCGTCCCTAATTTAGCAGTGTAAGACTAGAGGGAAGGCAGCTAGTCATCACCACCCACCGCCAACTCTTGGGCTACGGTATTAGTAGTTTTGCAAGTTAAAAAAAATAGAAAAAAGTTTCACAGGTTAATTTAGTCTATTATTTCCTAAAAGAGTTTCAAGTGCCGCTGCAATTGAAGGTTCTCTCTTCTTTCTTTTTTTTTTTAAAGAATTTATCATTTTCTTCGCAGGGAAATTAAAGATTTATTATTTGCTGTATAAAATATTTTATTTCAAAAATTAACAATCAAAAGACTTAAATTTGCTTAATTACTTTGTTTGGTTGTTGTGTCCACTATGTGAAATCGGGCTCCGAATTCTGCCTTGTAAGTCCGTAAACTAACTGCCGTAGAACTAAATTAAAACCACTAATGGTTTACCAAAATGGCACATTTCAACGATTGAGCTCATTTTACATTGCTTGCCTTTTTTAATATATTATTTTTTATACGTTTTAATAAATTAAAATTACAAATTTAGAAGTCGCTTCTAAAATATTTAATCGAAAGAGAGTTCAAAAATGATTCGATTTCTGGGGATCCTATATCTTCTGTATGAAATAACCTTTAATTGTTTTTGTAAACTACGTCTTAATAACTGAAATAGTTCCTGCAAGAGATCCTATATCTTCCGGTTAAGCTTATATCTTTAGACTTTTGTACAATCTATTATTTGCAGAAGTTAACCGAGAGATAAGTACAGGTGCAATTTCTTCTAGAGATATCATATCTTCTAAAATGGTGTTTAGTTGTTTCTATAACAACATAATTACAAGGACGTAAATATTGGAAGAAGAGTCCTAAAGTCATAATATCATGGTTAGACCTGACAACTAAGCACTCATTCTTTGCAAAATATAGAATTTCGTATATGTGATATACAAATGAAACGAAATACACAAGACACTGCAGTAGTAGTGAGCACTGTGTTTGATAATAGAGGCTAATTTAAAATGAAACAAAATAAACAGCACATGGATAAAAGTAAAGAGTTGAAATAAATTTTATTTGAAGATAAACAAAAATAAAAAATGCGCAATAAACAGGTAGAAAAATGCTGAGAGGATGACATTAGTTTTACAGACGGTATGGCTCTTTCAGATGAAAGGCTGAAATGAGCCTAAACTGCACTCTGCATTTTTTTTATAGCTGAAAATTCATGAAATAAACATCAGAACACAGAACTATCCCTACTTCGTATGACAGTCGCATGTTAGTTTTCTAAAGACAAGGTAGAACGGATCATAATACACCAGCCCCATAAAATCTTAGATGATTTTGACCCTGCAGTTCACTGGAAGTAGCACCTCAAGTTGAACTTTACGCAATACAAATCGGATGTTTATTGTTTCAAACCAGAACTTAGACAATGTCGAACTTTTATGGGCACAGGTTCAAATTACCTTCACACCAGACATGCTCGCCTTTTTAGTCGTGGGGGCGTTATAATGTGACTGTCAATCCACTATTCGTTGGTAAAAGAGAAGTCCAAGAGTTGGCGGTTGGTGGTGCTGACTAGCTGCCTTTTCTCTAGTCTTACTCAGGGACGGCTAACGCAGATGGCCCTAGTATAGCTTTGCGCGAAATTCAAAACAAACCGAACAAAACTTTATGGTATTCAAATCAAATTTAGCGTTTCTTGCCCTCCTTAGTTCAGTAACGTGAACAATTAAAATTCGCCTACAACTTTCTTAATGTTTCGTACGTAAACGTTTCTCACTATATGTGTGCAATTCAAACAGTTGAATGTTGGTCATGAATTAGAATACTTTCATCCTAAGTATTTGTGTGTGTGTCACATGGTATTCCTCTTGGGAATGATTGCTGTATATTAGAATCTACTGCTTAAACATAGTGGTTCGGGCAGTGACTCATGTATTGGGTCAGATTGCATTAAGAAATGTTAAATGTAGTCCAATGAGTCTTACAGATCTGCATAATATATAGCCCAATCTTCAGTAAAATTACTGTTCTTTGACCAGTCATCACTTTGAACTGTATTTGAATTCTAAATAAAGACTATGACAACTTTTTGTTTTTTAAAATCTGTATTTAATCTCTGTCTTACTTCAACTTCAGATCATTTGGTTTCGTAACCACGGTACGTTTTAACGTTTCTGAAGCTATTGCTGTTACCCCAGTTATCTTTAATATTACGAGTTTATCTGATAATACCACAGAATAAGGAAATGAAGCAAATATTTTGAACCCTGCCCTATTTTTGTGGAAATTCGTATTTTTCTTTCATAAACACCTATTACTGAGCTCTTCTCAACTTGGCTTGGCAAAACCTGATAGTTACATCATTCGACTCGCAATCTGCAGGTTGCATGTTCGAATTTCGCTCGTCCTTTCAGTTATGGGAGTATTGTAATATGATACTCAATCACACTTTTGTTCGTAAAGAGCAGCTCAGAATTGATGTTAGTTGGTTTTGACTAACTAATTTCCCTCTAGTATTTCAATTCAGAACTTGAAACAGCCATCGAGTAGACTTGCACCGAATTTAACGAACATTCTTCTGAGCTATCAACTTGTTTGAAATCTTCATATTAAAGAAAATTACATTATTCGAGAGTTAAGAACTTACAATCAAAAGAAAATATTCAGCACTGATGTTAGAACCGACATTGCAGTTACAAAGGTCCATGACAAGAACCTCATTGCAGCTGAAGAAGTAGGAAGTGAAACTGCCACACTCTGGATCATCCATAAATGATACTTCACTTATGAAAACCAATCTTTGTGCAGACGAGACATGGTCCACTGAAGGATGTAGTGGTGACGTGTTACATAGGTGATCTGAGAGTAAACTGGGAAATCTATAGAACTCTCAGGTGTTGACTGACCGAGGTATCCCAACCTATCTCCATTTCGTACCACCCGTGAGTACCCAAAAGAGATATTGCTGTATCAACCAAAGGCCCTTGTCAATGAAATTAGGCAGATTTTCTCTTATATACAGACAAAGGTATATTCCATGATGATGTAAAAAAAATCCTAAGGATAATCTTCTACACAAGTTTTTCTTGTGTCTACCAAATTTGCCAGTGTGGCTTCATCTAAATGTGAGGAGTGTTCTCACCATGATGTAAACAATATCTGTAGCTAAAAAGTTCTATTTAATACAAATGAACATGTCACAACGACAGTGAATTAGTTGTTGGGCAGTGCTTTCCAGGCCTTCCCATTATGTTTTTGGTACGGATTTAAATGTTTGTTTGTTTTTGAATTTCGCACAATGCTACTCGAGGGCTATCTGTGCTAGCCGTCCCTAATTTTGCAGTGTAAGACTAGAGGGAAGGCAGCTAGTCATCACCACCCATCGCCAACTCTTGGGCTACTCTTTTACCAACGAATAGTGGGATTGACCGTCACATTATAACGCCCCCACGGCTGAAAGGGCGACCATGTTTGGCGCGATGGGGATGCGAACCCGCGACCCTCAGATTACGAGTCGCACGCCTTAACACGCTTGGCCATGCCGGGCCTCGGACTTAAATATCACGCCACTAAAGCTGTGGCTCAAAAAAATAACAACAACAATTTACTCACCTGTGACAACAGTTACAATAGAATATAGCGCTTACCAATAACACATTATAAAAACAAACAGCAACAACACAATATTTCGAAATCAGTTTTCTATATTATTAACGATATCGAAAGAAAAACATCGATATTTCACTAACTATCTTCAACCTCAATTTATGAGGTTTATGGCAGGGAATTTATTCTCTGAATTAGATAAGGAGAGTACATCTTATATGATCATAAATTTACATAACCTATTGCTATATTAATATCATCTCTATGTCACCACTAAAGAAGCTATTTTAATAAGACATACATATTTGCTCAAAATAACTAGAAGATTAGTTAGTATTTTAATTTAACTAAAGATTCATAAATAAGGTAAACTACAGAAGGAATAATAAAGGAACGACACACAAAAACATAACGAAAAGAAGAGAAAATAAAACTTAATCTCTCACTCTCCTTCCCTCTTAGAAAAACAAATTCCCAACTTAATCATTTCATATAAAATAGCCTGATTTTCGTATCCTTACTGTCCTCTGATGAGACATAGGCAAATTTTTGAAGTTACAACGCTAAGATCAGGGGTTCAGTGCCCCTTAGTAAACACAGCAGATAGCCCAATAAGAAAGCACACACACATGTCCTTACTTTTAACTCACTTTTTATACTGACATCATGAATCCCTTACATTTTCAGTACATGAAAAAATATAATTCACGTTTTTGATTCTTCAGTTTCATCTTCTCTAGCTTCCAGCTCTAATTCAGCTTAGTGGGAGTTTATCATTTCAAAGACACCTAATTACGATAATCAACTCTATGATGTGTCTGTAACGTTCTTTGAGAAGAAGAAAAAGGATGAGAAGTTGACACATTAGCAGAAATATTTTAGTTTTTGAGGGAACGACTCCAAGTCTTCTGTAGTTAATATTCGTTTTGCTGCATTTGCCTCGGAAGATTATCATCTTCTTTGGTGTCGAAATAATTTTCATAGAAGAAACACACACATATATATATATATTCATATCTGAAATATAAAATCGTCCTATAACTGCACCTAATGTAGGATATCTTAATTCATGTGCTAATGAAGTAACACACATTCCACCTCGAAGTGATTTTTCAATAAAATCATTTACTGCAGAAGACAGAGGATGAGTTCTTAATAGTAACAAATCACATATTTTAAATATTTCTAGACTTCTTTTATAACTGTAGTCTTGTCACTGTCTCTCTTTCTATTTCAGCCGTGAGGTCGAATTTATTCATATATAAATATAGTACCTTGCCTTTTCTTTGAAAACATAATACTCAGTTCGTCAGTTACGCGAACTTGTTGCAGAGTTATACTGGTTATATGATACGAAAACAGCTAACACAATGAAATAACATGTAAATTTAAGAAAGTTAAACAGATAGAATCCGAGGCGAATGTGACGGCCATTTAAATTGTTTTAAAATTTTTAAAGGACCAAGGATTAAAATAGCTTCTTATGAAAGAATGCTTACTCATTAATAAATTGAGGCAAGAGTTCAATCAGGTTGGCTCAGCTTGAAAATTAAAATCGTAATAACCCTTCTCCTCCTCCCTTCTATTGCTTAGAGATAAACTAGTTGGCTCATAATGCTAGAATTCGAGGTTCGATTACTGCAGTGGGTACAAGTAAAATGTACATTGCTAATGAAATAATATAAAACAATACTTTAAAATACATGTGTTACTTTGTTAAAATATGTATCTGTACGAAGGGGTATTGACCTGATTTTTACAACTGTATGTATGTCAATCTAAAAATTAAGGAATAAACAGAGTTTATATTACATCACTTTCCAATATTAGTTTCCTTTTTCTTAAACATATAAGTCGGTTTTGAAGTTGTAACAATTTATATTACAATCCATCACTTTCCAATATTAGTTTCCTTTTTCTTAAACATGTAAGTCAGTTTTGAAGTTGTAACTGTTAGTTTATATTACAATCCATCACTTTCCAATATTAGTTTCCTTTTTCTTAAACATATAAGTCGGTTTTGAAGTCGTAACTGTTAGTTTAAAAAAGAAAACTTTATCTTTTCAAGTCATTCATATATTTAATTTAACGTGTTTTAGACAAGATTTTCTTAAATAACTCTCAAAAGAATAGGGATTCCCAGAGAAAACCATTTAATACCTACAGCTATAAGACACAAAATATTGGTTCAAAACTGTAAAAGTCAACATAATTTTAAATGCTTATTTAAGTGAAAAACTGGAAACCTAATGAAAATATAATAAAACACAACACAATGAATACAGACGCAGAGCCAAAGTGGAAACTTGTTTTACTGTAGTATAATAAGACATAAAAGTTTTGGAAAAAATTAAGAACTCTTTCATAAGTCCTATAGCTTTACCCACAGAAAACAATAATTTACCCAGTAAGTAGCTTTCTTTTTTAATAATAGCATCATTACAACTTTTCATGTTTTCATTATCGTTCAATGTAAGGTTTGAATAAGTTACAGTTGTTTAAGAATGTGAGAGATAGGCTTATATTTCATCTGTTGGTTAAAAAAGGGAAGACCAAATTAAACTTTAATATCATCATTAGGCGCAAAATACAAGACAGAACCGGTCTAATACAGTCAAGATAGCTCACGATGATTTTAGTGTGGTATTTAACCAGCTATTATATTAATTACTGACTTAGTTATACTTTGCCTGTTTTCGTACTTAACCTAATAGTTCGCTATCTTAATATTGGCTAAACTAGGTTTTATACGTTATATATACATTGTTGTATTAATTATTCCATTAGCCATTATTTGCTAGTTTTTTATTTAGTCTAACAACAGTATAATTAGACAATACTGATGTGGCCACATTTAAGTTTACGGTTAATGACTTCGTACCATTCACAAACAATTAACATCTAACAGTTCAAAGTTTCTTTCTCGAAGTAATAAATGGTCATAAAAAGAAAGCAAAGATCTTGTCTCCCAAGTACAAAAAACATTAAGACCTGTACCATTCTACTGCCTAATTTCCGAAATGAATTAAGTATGAAACACAGGCCAAAACAAATCACACTGAAATAAGTCTAACTTACAGTAGTTTCCTATAGAAATGGAAGAAATGAGAAGAAAGACAAAACACCACGCAATTACACAGTCACCTAATCTTATCTAAAGTGTCTCTCATCAGACATTTAAAGATCTGTAGAAAACAATGGGATTAGAACACTCTTTTAAAGCAGTAAGGCGTTAATTTTTCATACTATGTTTCCGATAACATAAGGCATAATTAGTGTTCCGTAGGTAAACAGATAAACAAGCTGACACATAAGCATTGTTAAAGTACAGCTCTATAATTATATTTTGTAACACCATGCTTTATAACATTGTTGATATAATGTTGTTGTTGTTTTTCAAAAAGACTATCGTCGCCATTCAACTTGTAATCGCATTGCGGTTAAGTTCAACAAATAGGTCTTATAAGGGTTTAATATAAAACAGGCATAATTTCTAGCCATAATCTAATTTCGTTGTTTGAATTTATTACATAAAGAAATCAAAGAAAGCATGTTTTGAATATGTTTTGAATTTCGCGCAAAGCTACTCGAGAGCTATCTGCGCTAGCCGTCCCTAATTTAGCAGTGTACGACTAGAGGGAAGGCAGCTAGTCATCACCACTCACCGCCAACTCTTGGGCTACTCTTTTACCAACGAATAGTGTAATTGACCTACACATTATAACGCCCCCACGGCTGAAAGGGCGAGCATGTTTGGCGCGACGGGGATTCGATCCCGTGACCCTCAGATTAGGAGTCGAACGCCTTAACGCGTTTGGCCATGCCGGGCCTCAACGAAAGTTATTTTACTCTTATAGGCTACTAAGTAAATCTAACTGTAGATTTCCTACCAGTGCCTGCTTTATTCATTCATTATATTAAATAAAAAATACCTCATTGTATTTCAAATACTTCTTGTATCCTGTTAAAAATAATAATTTATACATCAGTGTTGGTTTATAACTGTGTGTGCGCGTGGCTTGTTGATGGACAATTTTACATCGGTTTCGTAAACATTTAATGCAATCTGTCTGTAAGAGAAAAACAAACAAATAAGGAAAAACAGTTTAGAACTATATAGCAATTCACTTTTAGAAAAAACATCCTCGCCTCTTCAGCTGTGGGGTGGTCATAAAATAATGGTCAATCCCACTATTCGTTGGTAAAAGAATAACCCAAAAGTTGGAGGTGGGTGGTGATGACTAGCTGCCATCCCTCTAGTCTTACACTGCTAAATTAAGGACGACTAGCGCAGATAGCCCTTGAGTAGCTTTGTGCGAAATTCATAAACAAAACAAACGAACAAGATAACATATATTTCTACGGTTATGATTTATTTTGGTATCTACACGTTTCAACAGATGTAACTACATCATTCAGTTAGTTTTAGTTCATTCTCTAGCTTTGCCTTACCACAATTAATATACATATCTTGGTGCATAATATTGAGTGTGTTTAGTTTGTTCAACAACATAGTGGGCCCGGAATGGCCAGATGGTGAAGGAATTCGACTCGTATTGAAGGGTTGCGCATTTGAATACCCGTCACACCAAACATGTTCACACTTTTAGCAGTGGGGACATTATAATGTGACGATCAATCCTACTTGTTGATGAAAGAGTAGCCCAAGAATTGACAGTGGGTGGTGATGACTAGCTGCTTTCCCTCTTACACTGCTAAATTAGGAACGGCTAGCGCAGATAGCCATCGAGTAGCTTTGCACGAAGTTTAAAAAAAGACCAAACCTTCAAGGATAACTATGCTAAGAGCCAAGTGTTTCATTAACTCACAGTAAATATAAATGAATGTGTAATGATATAACTATACTGAATGTATAGTACTAGTTTGAATAATATTTTAATCTTGTAAGCTCCGAAACAGCTTTTTATACGTATCGTTAACGTATTCATCTTTTCAGTCCCATGTACGATTTTAGGTTTCTTTGTGTATTTCTTCTATGATATATTTACATGTTCAAGTTCCTTTGTACGTTCTCTCTTTCATCATTTTTTTTTCTTTTTCATCAGTCAAATATTATTTATTCCATTTCAATTGTTTCACTTTCCTATTATAAACAGAAAGTATACACTTACCTGATGTGTCCCATAGGGTGTAATTTATTGAACAGTCTCCAACTTTGTGTACCATTCGAAACCTGTGGGGATATAAACCTGGAAATAACAGTAAATTACAAAGTTAAGACTATTTTCTGGAAATAATCATGGAAACAGGCAGGTGGTACACATAAAGAAGTTGGAAATAGCAAGTAATGAGACATTCATATTAAATTCATTAATGGTACTAAACATTATCACTGAATATGCAAAAGAAAAGTAACACGTTGTGCAATACACTAGTAACTCTCTATGTGAGCCCTCTGGCATCTTGTTTTCATGATGTCATACAATATATCAAAGTGCAACTGAATAATAATATTCGAATGGTCCCGTGTTATTTCACACAATACAGCCACGTTGTCCGAGCGCCTTTTCAGCTTCATGATTTTTTACACAATTCCATACATCATATCGGGACTCTTTGTAGGCCAAGCCATGGTTGTGAGGACTACACCTACCTCTTAATCATCAAATTATTGTTTTACTGCGTTTATTGAATGTTTTGAATTATTTCTTGTTGGATGATGAATTCTTGTCCAATGAGTCCCATTCCTGAGGGAATGGCATGATTAATCAAAATCTGCATCAATCTTCCAGCAGTCAGGTTTCATTCAATTTTGTGTAGATACCACTGTTGAGCGAAATGCAGTCAAAATTGTATTATGATCTCTCACCGTATATGTAGTAAATTGAATATGATTCAATTCTTCTTCTCACAGCGTTTTTCTTTTGACGTACTCGGATTTATCTCTAAAGAGCAAATAGTTTTCAGCTTAGCTCATTTCATTCTTTATAATAAGATGCCCATTTTAGCATTTAGTATTTGTTTCATCATATCTTTAACCGAGTTCAATCAGTTACGGATCCATTACAACTTTATACTGATATGCATCTTATGTTTCACACCTGATTTACACTCAAGTCGTTTCTTTCTCGTCAATAAGATAGCCTGTGATACTTCAAATCAGTGTTAGGGGTAGTTTAGTTAATGTTGTTTTTTACCTTGACAGCATATATTATTAACGGTACCAGTTTCACGTACCTCTTCACAGTCTTGCATATAGTTCGTACTCAAACATGGAGCATCGCTGCAATCTTTCGCTTGGAGTATCCTCGACCAGCCAAACTGGTTATTTATACATGCTTGTCACGTAATATTGTTTACTCCATTGACCCAGCAATAAATTTACAGGCTTAGAACGATAAAGTTTGGGTTTTTTTTTAGAAACGTAATGAAATCATTAAATTTCCTGTGAAATCTAAAATAGCCACCGGAAATGAGAAAATTTCACTTTAAATTTATTTTAAAAAATTTTCTTTGAATATTTTATGTTTTCTAATCAACTCATATTCTGCCTCAAAAGAAAACCAGAGATTTTGCTCGTTTGTTTTGATTTTCATGCAAAGCCGTCCCTAATTCAGCAGTAATAGATTGGACGTAACGCAGCTAGTCAACATCATCCACAGCCAATTATACTCATTTACCAACGAACAATAGTACCGACTGTCATATTATGACGACCCTAAAGCTGCATTATGAGGTCCAACTAGCAGAAAGATATAGAATTTTTCTTTTCCACCCAAATACATAAATACGTTTAACATTTTTTCTTTCCCTTTTAAATTAAGTAATTAAGAAAGAAGTAATTACCAAAGGAAATTATGCATTTAAGAAATTTCATAAAGAAGTCGTGCATTGTCATACTGATGTTATAGTGTCTTAATTACCGTCACCATGTAAACCAAAAGAGTAGTGTTAATTAGCTGGCAACGTCCGAGAAAGAGATAGTGCCCCCTTGAGAATGACATGGAAAATCAGATCTAAATTTTGACCCCAGTGTTATTGTTTTTACGAACTTAAAGGTAATTGAAAAGTTTCGGGACAACTGCTCAAATAATTAGTTAGTTACAAGTGGTAACGTCGAAACTTTTGTCAAATAATGGATTAGGTATTAAATAAGCGAAAAGCTTATTAATTTTTGCAAAATGTCAACGATGTATTTGTTTGCAAATCACGAGACTAACCTATTTTAAAAACGAAGCGCCTTTTTTTTCCCCAGGAATATGTAATTTGCTCAGAAGACACTTCAGAATAATTTAATATTCACTACTTTTGGAATGTGCAACTTATTCTAAGAGATAGAAGACGTTTGATGTGTTTTTTTTTTAATAATGATCAAATGGCTAAAATCGTGTAATATAAACTCAACTCTACATTGCTTATAAGAGTAGTAATAAGACAACCAATTGAAGAAATTAATCTCCGGTCCCAGTATGTTTAATGTAAAACTGAAGTACATCGTTTCATTTATGATAAAGTGTCACTGTTAGAGTATCTTCATGAAAACTCATCATTTCAAATTTGCGGAAGACGAATTATTAACTGAAGATGAATTGCTGTTGCAAGTTGCTTGATAAGTGCTTATAAAATAACGGGGAGTATTGCATCAGGTTCTTCTATCAACATTAATCCTAATATTGAATTTGGCAACGTGTTCAGATATAGTAATCATATTTTTAAAGTAATATACCTATCTCTCCAAGTAATACAACTTGGGTGCAAGAATATTGTTGTCGATTTTTGCGTAAAGCTACTTGAGGGTCATTTACCCTAACTATCCCTAGTTTTCAAGCGATAGACTAAAAGGAAGGCAACTACTCAATACCATTTACTGCAAACTCTTCGATACCTTTTTAATAAGGAATAGCAAAAATTGACTGTCACTCTCTTGACTCACCCATGACTACCGAATGCTGAGCGTGGTTTTTAAGGTGGTGAGGGAAAGCAATGAAAGGATTGTTTAACAGAGTGAAAGTGAGACAATATAAAATTATCACGCACTGTAGTTTGTTTTTTTGCAGTAAAAGCTGTACAGTGAAGTAAGATAATACATGTTTGGAAATAAACTATAGTGCAAGTACCCATATCAACAGCAAAGATACGTACACAAATGCCTACTTTACAACATGAGTTGCTTTCAGACACTGTTTTGGTAAGATGTGAAGGGTTTAATGATATATATTTATTCTCTGACATTAACCACAAAACAGTTGCAATTCTGTTTTGTTCATTTCTTTAAGTCATGTGTATTTATATTTCGGAGTATTAAATTTAAAATAGATTTAAAACTTAATTTTTATAACGAAACGCTCCAGCTGCCATTTTGAACATCATTTGAAGCATCTAGATATTATTATTCTATGCGTGTGTTACTTATTTTGATTATTTAGTTACCTTGCAAATTCAATATATTAACATCAGAAATATAAAAACAATGAAATAAATGTTCTTATAATTTCATGGAGAAAGTTGAATATATTAAAAAGTGGTCATTCTGAAAATTACCAAAGTTATTTTATATTATTTTTATGGGCCAAAATATTAGAAGAATTGTATATTTGACTTATCTGCATAAATTCATAAACTTTTCATCAGTGACTTATGTAAGAGTAGCAGAACATTAACAGATTTTCACAGCATTATATATTTAGAACATTAGTAACCAAGCTTTAGGTCTGTTTTTTGTTGTTGCTTTTTTTAATTTCGCGCAACACTACTCAATTAGTTCTGGTTGGCCATTTATTTTTATGGACACAAAAACTCTAGTGCCTTACGTGTAAGCTATGCTTCGAATAGTGAGATTTTGTCAATGAAAGCAGGTTAACTGACGAGATTAAAATATAGTAATTCAAAAATAATCAGATTTTTTAAAATATCTTATGGAGACTAAAAAACACTATTTTGAACGAGTAGTATCTATAACACTATGCAACAAAATTTTTACTTTTCCTTGTTCCTGGGCAGAAAGTGTTATTTCCGAAATGCTTATGCCTAAAGTAAATAGAAAAGACTTATTTTTCTCTTCAAACTTTGCTTTAGTGATCTGGGTAATAAAATTTTCAAATTTACCCATTTTCCAGAACATTCCAGGTAGATTCCGTGCTGAGTATTGATAGAGAATTTTCTCGAACTTACAAGAATTTTTAAAAACTTTCTAGAATGTTGTAGAACTTTCAAGAACCTTTTAGAATTTTCTAAAGTTTCCACTCACCACTTCAGTTTAGTTCTAGCGGCCTAAGTGAACACATAGACCTGATTTTATCAGAAATGGCATCAAGAAGTTGCAAGCATTCTCCAGACACATCCTGCTATGTACGTGATCAATTTATCAAGACAAGAGCGAAAAAGTACTCTGTAACAGCATCAGCTAAAAAATGTATGAAGCTTACAAGACAAACCTTGAACACCTCATTTTACTTGATAGCACTGAAAAAAATACTAGAATTACCGACAATTTTTGTTTGCCTGATTAGTAAGATTTTATATTATACAAATTTTAGTCCTTTTAACTTTAAATATATTTTAATTAATTTATTTTTAATTTCCAGTAGTATAAAAAATATCACACACAAAATATTTTACACAGTAGTTGTGGATGAAATAAATTTATTCTTAATAATAAGAATTATATTTTGCACTTTTGCAGAATGATACAGAGGGGAAAAGAGAGCCATGAAGTTCGCTTTCTAAGAAGCTAGTGTGAACACACTGACCTCTCAAGCAATTGTTACTTCTACATGGTGGACCCTTCAAAACGTCGGACTGGCAAGAATCCATCTGCTATCATGCATCTCAACCTTCTATCATCCATCGGCCCAGTGCCACACTGCCCTGAGCTCCCTGTACTCACTCTGCTAGAGAGAAAGCAGCCATTTTCAGAACAGAGCAGCAAATCAGAAGAAGAGGTAGACGTTGAAGGTCCAGTTTACAATTTCAGAAATGCAGCTGGTGACAGAAATCCATACTACCCCAATCAAAGAGATTTCAATGACTTGATCAGACATCTTGGTATAACAAAGCCGAATACCGAACTATTGATATCTAGGCTCAAGAATTGAGATTTGATAGATGAAAGTGTGCAAGTCAGAGGAAGCGTCACCGACACTTTTCAAAATTTTTCACTCTTCAAGGTGGGCTCTATAAATGCGTAACAGATGAGTCTCTTGTTCAAGGCCCCTGCTGGTACCGCGGTAAGTTCACGGATTTACAACGCAGATAGCTCGATGTAGCTTTACTATAAGAAAACACACAGACACACATACCCTTGTCCCAAAAACTGTTAATTTTGTGAATGCAGAATTTTCCTCAATGCAGAATTCTTTCAGCTGTGAGATGTTTGAGGGGTTTCTTGCATGTACAACCTGTTTCAAGTCACCCCACAGCATCTCAATGGGACTAAGATCTGGACTTTGACTCGGCCATTCCAGGACTATCCATTTTTTAGTTTTCAGCCAGTCCTTGGTGGATTTACTGGTATGTTTTGGGTCATTGTCGTACAGATGGTCTCACATGATCCTCAAGCACCCTTTGATACACAGTAGAATTCATGGTGGATTCTATGATTGTGAGCTGTCCAGCACAGCAAAGCAGCCCCAAACCATAACACTTCCACCTCCATGCTTCACAGTTGGTACGAGGTTCTTTTCCTGGAATGCTGTATTTGATTTACACCAAATATGTCTTCTGTTCTGGTGTCCAAATAATTCAATATTGGACTCATCTGTCCAAAGAACATTATTCCGGAAGTCCTGGTCTTTGTCTACATTCTCTCTGGCAAACTTCAGTCTGGCCTTGATGTTTCTCTGTTTCTCTTAGAGAGCAAAAGGTTTCCTCCTTGCACACCTCCCATGCAAGTTAAAGTTGTGCAGTTTCTTTCTGATTGTAGAGGTATACACTTTCACATCAACAGTAGCCAGAGCCTGCTGTAGGTCCTGTGATGACATGTTAGGGTGTTTGTAGACCTCTTTTAGCATCTTGCGGTTTGCTCTCGGGTTGAACTTGCTTGGACGACCAGACCTGGGCATGTTGGCAGTTGTTTTGAAAGCCCTCCACTTGTTGACTATTTTCCGAACAGTGGAATGGCTGATTTCAAAATCTTTTGGGATCTTTTTTAAATCCCTTATCAGACTCATAAGCTGCTACAATTTTCTTTCTGAAGGCCTCAGACAGCTCTTTTGCTCTCACCATGGTGTTCACTCTCACTTCAACAGTCAGGAGCACACCAAACTAAATGTCTGAGGTTTAAATAAGGCAAACCTCATTCAAAATGCTGAGTAACGATCTTCTAATCATGTGCACCTGGTGTGATACACCTGTGTGTGAGTTGTAATAAAGTGTAAGTGGGAATAAATGTGGGGGTGTCCTAACTTTTTCCTCAGTTAGAATATGCATTTTTGTAGAATTACATTTACAGAAGATCTTGAAAAGTCTTTTCTTTAGTTTTAATTGTTTAGTTATATTCTTATAATCTCTCAGTATTGTGAAAATTGAGATTAAATATCTATATATCCAAAATGTTACAAAAATACACCTGCTTTCATAGGGTGTCCTAACTTTTTATCACATGACTGTATATATATATATAAGGGTCATTTAAAATAAAACAGTGTGTACAGTAGTCGTCAAAGTTAAATAGATATGCGTGCTGTTCGTGGGTTACCTTAAATATGGTTTGTTTACATGGCACGGATGTAAAAATAATTTTTTTAGCAATTTATGTGTTCAAACAAATTCTAAAATATGTACTATTGTTTTCCTATTTTTCTCATTTATTTGTAACAAAGAGCTTATTTGTATTAAACGATGTACACAGAAGTATTTAAAATTAGAATGTTATGTTTCAATTAATCAAGTAGTGCATGCAAAAATGATCAATATTGAAACTAGTATATGTTTCTGTTAACTATTATTTACAGAAGTGGCCACATTTAAGACATATATTATTGTAAACGTGTGTATTCAGAAATAGAGAAAATTAATTAATATATATTTCTATAAACAGTTTAAACAGAAGGACTAAAATTAAAACTGATATATGTTTGTGTAAATTAGTTCATACAGAAGCGGGTAAAATTCAAACTAACGTGTAGTTTATTCATAAAGGAGCAAAATTAAAATTAACAAATGCTTTTCTAAAAAAGTGGGCAACGTTAAGATTGGTGCATATTTCTGTAAAATTAATGTGCAGTGAAATCATTTAAAATATCATATATGTTTGTTAATAATAATGATTTTCTTACATTTATACTATTACAAACGTTACTAATTTGTAGCTCTTAAAGTTTAAAAATGAATATACTTATGGAATAAACATCAGCAGAATTTTCCTTCTGTGAAAAATATATCTATGTTATTATAATTACTTGTTGGAATATGATTATATATATATATGTATATGACATTCATAACATTGTAGTTACTCCTCAGAATATTATTAAATATATATATAATACTCATTGTACTTATGTGTCGGAAAATGACTAATTTTCTCTAAACTAGCGTTGAAAGGTGATTAAATGTATTTATATATACACATTTATAGTACTTATAACATCATGTCCTCAAAGGTTCGATTCCTTTCGTTGAAAACGGCAGTCTGTCTTTGCTATAACAAAACACACACACACACATACGTAAGATGGTAGTTACTTGGTGAATATGATGAAATATATATATGCATAGTACTTATAACGTTACAAATACGTGTTGGAATATAATTATATAACATGCCAAATTAATTTTAAAAATACATCAAATGATTTTTGATGTTATCTTTTCAAAACTTTTTCAAACGATGTATGATGCAAAACTCAGTTATACAAGTTCATGAAATATCTTTCACAAAGTCTTTAATTAATTAAAATGTTCAAGCTTATATATTATTAAAACTTGAATTGATTCGAATTGATTCGCACTGATATTATTAATAGGGTTTTACAAAAACAATCCCTCCGAAAAGTAAAATCGAAGTATTTGAAGAACTATATGAGGACTATGTAATTCATGATTAAACGTTAAAGAAATAAACAGAAACAGTTTTTAAACAGAAAGGAATGGAAAACTATATAATCTCAAAACCTGAGAATTTGACATAGAGCATTTTAGAGTTGCTTTAAAAAGTGCAGCATATTGTATTTAGGTTTAGTGTAACTTTAAGACCTTTTTTAACCTAATGTTAAATTTTATATTTTTAATCTACAATAAAATAATGGGCTTCGATGAGTCTTTACTATATCTGCAATGGAATATATAAGAAACCAGACCTGAAGTTTGTCATAATAGTTTCATATGTAAAGTATTTTGTTATCTATATACATATATATTCAAACACACATGTAAAATAAAAATAATTTTAAAAATTCCAGGAGAGAAATACTAGTGCAATAATGTAGAAATATAAGCAACAAACATAACATACACATTGCACATAAATAAATATATGAAGAAACGACAGTGAACGAGATAATTTTTTTTTTAATTTCGCGTAAAAATACCCTCGGGCTATCTGCGTTAGCCATTCCTGATTTGGTAAAATGGTAGCCCACGAGTGGCAGTGGGTGGATATGACTGCCAGCCTTCCCTCTAGTCTTACACTACTAAATTAGAAACGGCTAACTCATAGTTTGTGTAGTTTTCCACAAAATTCAAAAAGAAACAAACAATTAAAACTTATTCTTAGCAGACTTGAACAACATAAGTATCAGAAGTTGTCACGTCGGTTTTCAAAACGAAAGAAATAAGACAAGAAAAACAATATAACAAGACTTATGGCTATTTTTTTTTTCTAGTACCTGGTCAAAAGAAAGAAATAATCTATATTAAAATGGTGCAATGGTAATTAATCATTCATGAAGTTGAATTTTAAAAGTGAAACCATGTTTTTTGTTGTTGTTGTTTTTCCTTTACTGATATAACGTATCAGTAGTTGCTTATAAATGGATAACAGGATTGAGCAATTATGACAGCCATAGGTTTTTCGTGTTTATATGGAAAAAAATATATAAAAAATCAACTTCAAAAGTTTAAGAAAACAGAAATTTCTATATTGACAAGACCTTCTGTTGTGAATAACATGAACAGAGCATCAAATAAATACTTCTTTGGAGATTTTTATCATTCCACAAAAACTTGAAATCAAACCAAAATGTACTATACTTTCGATATTTCAAAATGGTGACTAGCAAAAAAAAAAACCAACAAGGTCCCAATTTTCACTCTACTAAATACAATTGATTTTCAATGTGCTTGGTTGGTATCAAAACTTATGTGCTGATTAAAGCTGGTCTGGGTTTTCTCATTTTAGGGTTGTAAAAGTTTATTGCGATTTATATCCAGAAAGAAACTAGAGACTTCGTTTATTTCAGCTAATCGAAATTGTTTTTGTCTTGGCAGTTTACCCTCAAAAGAAAAATGACAAAACTATAATTCTGACATGAGTTGTGAGTAATAAATGTACTGTTGATTGATATCCTTCTTTTTGGTCAACAGTTCAAAATTAGGAGCAACAACAGAAAGCTTTAATGATTTTACAATAAGTATAAAATCATAAAGGTAAACGCACATAAAACGAGCTTTAGAAACACAACTAAAGTAAAAATTAGCAACAATATACACAAAAGTTTATACAAAATACGAAAAATTAAGAAATTTCAGTTAACTTTATCAAAACAACCAACAAAATCATGAGAACAATATTAAATAGATTGAATATTTTCATATTTAAAGTTTTGTTTGTTCCTAATTTTGTATTTTTATATTAGTATGCTTGAGAAAAGGCAGGCAGCCAATAGCATCAATTGCCAAGTATTTGAATATTCTTTTATGAGAATATAGTGGAATTTCACCGCCTCTCTTACAGTGCACCATTGGCTTTAAAGTGCGCTGTATATTGCGGCAACGTACCACGAACCAAGAACTCTTGAATTTACTATCCGAACACGCTAGCTACGAGCTCAAGCATTTTAAAATTTTTGATTTACCTCATATAATATACACTGTCTCTTCAAAACAATATTACAGTAAGTAATTATAACAGTAATCCGCAGAACTAAATACACATAAATTGCACAATCGTAGGTGCAATATACCTAACGAAATAATAAAAGGTTTCAGTCAGACGTCAAACATTTGATGCCGAGAAAGTTAACCGCATGAGCGTTTCAGGTTACCTTTTAAAGAGATTTGAGCCTTAATTAATGTATTAAAATTTCATGCACTAAAAATCAAGGCTACGTTCGCTACGCTCTATTAAATTTACTATTTTACTATTAAATTTAGAATAATACCACTACACTCCATTACTTCGTCCTCAAATTCGGTGCAATACTTCAAGCAATAAAATGCACTTGCTCAAATTTTCAGTTTCAAGTCATAGGTTTTAGTACGTTTTTAATTTATTTTTGCAGATTACCAAAATATCTCTTGCCTTGTTGAATTTACATATATGTTTACAATAAAGCTCTGTGCAGCGTTGTAACCAGGTGTTAATTCAATAGAACAGTATAAATTAAATTATGACGGTTACATGTTCATTACTGTTACATTCTGAAAAGGATTCGCAAGAACGGCTAACCGTTGCTTTACAACAAATCATGGGTTTATCCACGTTCGTTTCTTTCTTTGTATACCCTGAATATATTAAATCAACTAAAATTATCTACCTAAAAGGTATCTTATATACCTGTGAGATAAATGACTAAGCAAAAATTTATGGGTTTTAGCTTTAGCCGTCACTAATTTTGAACTACTCACCAGAGGAGAGGCAAACAACCATCAGCACCCATCGCCACAAGGATTCATCCGATTTTTTGAAACAAATAACGGAATTGATTGTGAAATACTTATAGCTGAATATGTAGAACGTGTTCAATATCATCACGTCTTGACACTGGAATTTTTATGATAACCACTAGATTAACTTAACCAACATAAATAAGATTCTTAATTGAAGAATAAAGAAAAATATCACAATGATTTTCTATACAAAGAAACATAAGTATGACTGTACGATGTAACTTTTCTCACTATTGCCACTTTTCATTTTTATGTATGGGAGAATTAGTCAATCTAACGTGCATAAAAGATATAAGCCAGTTTTATGTTTTGGGTTTGATTTTGTTGTGTTTTTTTTTCACTAAGAGCCCTCTAAGAAATATTTCAGAACTAAATATTTTACATCACTTGATTATAAGGTCTGTATAGAAGAAAATGTAATACCATATGTTTCAGGAATATGTTACAAGGCACTGATTTATGTTCTCACAAATTGTTATACAGCATTCATGTCTAGTTCTATACATATTCAAGCTAAGTGAAATTAAGCAAAATGTTATTGAATTTCTAAATAGCATTTTAGTTTATTTACACTGTAGAACTTTTATGACTGTATTCCTTTATATAAAATAATATATCTTTATGAAGGTTTAGAATACAAAATAATAGTTCTTGTTGCAATTGCTTATATATTCTATATAAATCTATGTACAGTTAAGATTGCTCTTAGTCAGACAATTGTGGCCAGTGTGAATGTGAATGCTTTTGTATGTTCAGTACACTAAATAAATTGTCAATTTGTGTACCAGGTTACAGGGTAGCTGTGTCAGTTTTGAGGATAACAATAACAATGGGTACCATGGGTATTGATTGGTCAAGTGAAATAATTTGATGAATTCTAAAACAACTATTAACTATTGAGTATATTTAAAATCTATAGAACTGTCATTTGACCAAAATAATACTTTTGACACTCTATGTCTGAAAACAACTTTAGACCAGAAATATGTTTCAACAACACAATTACAACTTTAAACCCTACATTTATAACTAAGCTTCTCACCACTCTAAACTCTACTGACCTAACATATTTATCCTGACCTTTTCAATACAGTATTAAATCCTTAATCTTTCTTGCATTTTCGTCCACTAAAGATGGAAGTAAAGTTCAATAAAAGTTCCCGGTTTTGATAACTCTTTCATCAAAACCATTCACCTCACTTTCCTCTCATGGACGGAGATGTACTGTCCTTGCACACACTGTACGTAACGAATCTGACCGAGGCTAAAAATAAAATGGTCATAGATTCTCCCTCGCAGTAGTTTGATGGCCAGTCAGTAATATCTAGGTTAATCAAAAGCAAGTTAAAAAGCAGCAAAAATGTCTATCACGACCAGCCTGCTGGGTGAGTAGATCCTTTACACAATTCAACTCATAATAACCATACCATCACCCTTTACTAGTCCTGGTTAAGTAGGATCAAATATAAGCCCCAAAACATCATCACAAGACTATAAAGTGCACTGTTACAGGGTGCACCGTTACTAATTAATACACACTACAAAAGTACTACTGACTTTCAATAAGATCACTTCATCTTTAAGTCCAAACATCTACCAATATCCTTAATATTGGCAATTCTTACAGCCCCACGAACATTTGACTCTGGCTATTTCACCAGTGGGGAACTAACTACACCCAAAACTCTTACAGTCTCAGATATGAAGATGAAAGTATTAATGGCAGTCACTGCTGCTACACCATCGAGAAAGCGTACTATTTACAATATCATTAGCCATTAAGTTTAGAGTTTTAATCGAGAAGATCAGTATAATTTGTTTTTACTTGCTATTAATAGACTTATTTTACTTTTATGCCATGCTATAAAGGCTATTTTATGTTGTTTTCTTCATTAAATACCAAGAAGTTATTTTACTCTGTGCCATAGTTCTTTTATTCCCTTATTTTTGATGTGTTATTAAGAGATTTGTCTTGCACTGTTTATTTCGAACATTAAAGAGTATGTTTTATCAAATATTTTATATTATATTGAAAGGCTTGTAATTTTATTGAATTTCTAAATGTCATTTTTGTCTCTTTCATTTCATTTTACCTTTTATACTTATTTAATATGATCCATAAGAGAGTTGCGTTGTTATATCATATAGATTTTTAACTTCAGCATTATATTTTACAATTTCAAAAGAATTAGCTTCGTACTTTCATTAGTGTGATTATTTACCGATAAAATATTAAAGTTAGCATAAGTGGTTTCATGTGCTAATTTCCTGCATATTGCAATTTATTAGTGTTTAGCAAGAGAAAATTGCACTGATTTCTTAAACAATAAATAAGTTTATTCAATTTGTTTTTAAATTTAAATCAAGATGAATGTGTGTTTTTCTTATAGCAAAGCCACATCAAACTATCTACTGAGCCCACAGAGGGGAATCGAACCTCTGATTTTAGTTTTGTAAGTCTATCGACTTACCGCTGTAACTAGCGGGGGAGAGATCAAGATGAACACAATATAAAAGGAAAAAAATGAGGGTTTACTTTCTTGTGACTTTCGAATAGAGCTACTATTTAGTAGTGGTAAACTCGAGTGAAGACCACTTACAGTGAATTCTCGGGCTACTTTTTTACCAACGAATAGTGGGATTGATCGTTACATTAAAGCGCCCTTACGGCTGAAAGAGCGGGCATGGGCGTATAGAACTCATATAAAGCAATGGAAGTGCAAAACCAAGTTTATAATACTCTATTAATTAAGGTCTGGTGCATACTGCAAAAAGCCAAAGACCGAAAGTGGTACTAAAACTGTAGAAAAGAATCCAGACCAGTCCAAGAGAGTTTGGGAAAATCCAAAAGTCTATGTAAATAGTGAATAACTGAGTCATTAATTTTACCAAATGTATTGAAAGCTGCAAGAAACTTAACCCTCATTTTGTATAATTTACTAAAACTTATTAGTGAATTACTTCTTTATTTTACATAACATATCAAAAACAATAAGTGAATTTTCAATTAACATGAAATCCAAAGTCAACCTACTTGGTACAGTTATTTATAGATGAAAAGTAGCATACCTTTCTTTCTCATGCTTAAAATTTTCCATTTAAAATGTAAATTTGTACCAGTTTGTTCAGTTACAACCAATAACAGTAAGAGTTAGACTTTTAAAAAGTAAAACTCTGCTATTCTACAGTAAATAGTAAAACCCAAATACTTTATTTCTTCAATATATGAATCAAACGCTTAAAGCTTATATGCTTAAACTGTAAGGTATGTCCAACTGTTGACACAAAATATTTAGGCTTGTAGTTAAAGACCAAACAAATGGCCTAAGCATGGGCAACCTAGTATTTTAGCCAGTATTTTCATGACACAAGTTGAAAGACAAGCAATTAACACATCATTACATCCATCACTATACTGTAACAGATATGTAGACATACGATTGCAGGATTCATATCTACAGAACACATACTTAATTTTTTAATCACGTTAACTCTATACATCCCAACATTAACTTCACGTGTGAACAGAAAAAAAGCAATGAAATATCATTTTTAATCTCAAAATTACGATAACCGATACACAATTTAAAACAGAAATCCATCAGCACATGAAACAAAACAAAAACTCAATATACTAAGAAACCAAATAAATACAGCCATAAAACTATGTTCACTAGATAAAATTAACGATGAATTAGACAAAATAAAACAACACTTCATCAACATCAATAAGTTTCCCCCACAAACTGTAGAAAGCATTATACGCACACACCTAGACAGAAAGCAAAATCAACCAACTAAAGTAAATATATTCCACGAATTAAAATATCACGAAACCATATATTGCTGTATACCATATATTCCCGACATCAGTAGAAAAATAATCAAAATTTTACAAAAACTAGTAACAAAATATGACATTCCAGTTAATACCAAATTTATTCAAAAACCAGGCACAAAACTAAGGTATATACTATGTAAAAACTATTGTATTCATTATGTTCAAATATTAGATGACAAGAAAATAGGTTGATTATCAAACTGAGGTCATTGACAGCAATATGACTAATGAATAAAGGTTAATAGGAAATCCTAGTTGAGTAGAAAGTATACGAGAATTGTACACTTACTAAAAGATAGTAGAATTGTAAGAATATTCATTTAACCGTGGTAATCCAATATTTTACAATTCATATATTTTTCAGTTTGTTTTATTCCTAAATATCAAAGGTTATTGAAAATGGTAAGATGTACAATGATATAATTTATTTATGTGTCTAAGCAATTATACCTTGAAGATGCACTCTCAAGACGGATCTTATGGATATTATAACCTTAAATAAAATAAAAATGAACTAAGAAGGTTGAAACGCTGTTCTGTACTTTATTTCAATTAAAGTTTTAATACACATACCAGCCGTCTTCAGAATACATTTTTACTTTCAGTGGGTTTCATTAAAAATATATCTTGAAGAGTTTAGACTATGTATGAATTGATAAGTTATGCCTACAAACAGCAGCAGTTTGAAACTACAAATATGTATATTCTAAATTAAAAACAGAAAGTAGTGAGTTAAAGCACAAAGTAACTTCCTACGTGTCTCAAGCATTTATCAATCTTAGTATAGTCAAATATAGGAACTTGCAGCTTGAGAAAATGATGTACATATTAATTCCAGCCTAATTTGTTTACTTTTTAGTGGCCCTAGTTATAGACTAGAAAGAAGAATATTTGCATTTTCAGTTAACTTGTTTCGGTAATGTTTTTTTATTATTTTTATTCTCTTACCGCGCTTCGTGATAGAAAATCATAAAGTCATAGTGTTGCTATTTTAATAGTAAATGTTAGGTTAAACAGTAAGTCATTAATTTATTATATTTAGCAAAATGAGCTCATACCGAGTTTATTACCCATTTGTTAGCATTGGAGATACAAATGATTGGTTTGTTTGAATTTCGCGCAAAGCTACACTAAGGCTATCTTTGCTAGCCGTCCCTTATTTATCAGTGTCATCACCACCCACCGCCAACTATTGGGCTACTCTTTTGCCAACGAATAATGGGATTGACCGTAATATTATAACGCCTCAAGGCTGAAAGAGCGAGCATGTTTGGTGTCACGGGGATTCGAACCCGCAACTCTCGGATTATGAGTCGAGAGCCCTAACCACCTGGACATACCGGGACTAATATACGAATGAAAACAGAGTTACATACATTGATATTAACATAAGAATATTTTGAAGTCAAATGTCTTTTCATATCTAAATGTGAGAATGATGAGACTAGGGGACCCTAATATAAATTTTGACAGGATAGGGGTCACCGTTAACTACGAAAGTTTTATCTTCGGATAATGTATAGGCATTAGCTTTAAGTGAGTTTAAGGGAAAGCTTAATAACTATATGAATGGTAAGGGTTTGCTTTGAGTTCGTTTTTTTTATTAAATAATTTTAGTTTAGTTTAGAGAAAAGGAGATTCTAGAATGGAACATTTGTTATCCCTAAGCATAATGTATATTTACTCAAATATTATGGATGTAAACATTTCATAAAAGATTAAACGAATACATATTTATTTAACACATTCAGGTTGATTTGAAACAGTATTACATCTCCCTTTTACAAAATTTCAAGAGTACTTTGTACTGAAGATTAATAAAATGATAATACGATATTTTTTAATTACAAATATTTTATTGGGTGAAACCACAAGTTAACAAGTGTTGTTATTGATAATGACAAAATTTGGGTGTGAAAACTGGTGCGTATTAAATTTAACACTGTATATTTATTTGTTTTATCCAATATTTTATATCATCTTTATATTAATCCCCTTCTTTAACTAAACAGCTTACATCAGTAAAATGTATACAACTAGAAATTATGATTAATCTTGTCCTATGAAACTACTACTGAGAATGATTAGTGCAATTGCTTTTACCTCTGTATGTGGTTGGTACACTATATCAGTATAAAAGAAGGTAAAATGCCTTCTTGAAATCTGAAGGGTCAGAAATGAAGGGAGGGGAGAACAATTGAACCAAAGTCTACGGTGGATGTGTAGTTATTGTTTCTTTGCAACAGGAAATAAAATCTCAGTGAATGAAACACTGTTGTAAGAAATAACATGCATAAAATTCTGTTTTATTTCTTCTAACATATATTTATGTGCCAATTAGAGAGAATTAGTTTTAAACTTGAATAAGAATTTTTATGATAATATTTGATAATTTATGTAACAGATTTAATACTATTTTAGTTATTGTGTTTGCTTCATTTAATATATATTGTAAAATGTGTATTACGCAAGTACCGCCTGTTATTTAAATTTGTAGAACACTCTTGAGCGTAAAAATCAACAGTATTGTTGCCAAGTGAATTCTTTTGAACTTCGCCTAAAGATTATAAATCTCACGTGAATGGTATATAAAATCCGACGCGCCAAGAAACAACAGTAATTATACTATAAGCCTATGAAGTTATAATTGTGATTAACACTTATTAATTGGAAAACTACAGATATTTGACTAGGGACGTTTATACATTTCGAACATTACAAACCGTTTAACTTCAGAGAATTATCTTCGGCCATTAGTATTTCTACGAGGATATTAGATATCTATTTTTCTCTGTGAATAGTGAGCTTGTAAACAGCGTTAGGCCTAAAAAACAAAGCTAGCCTCGCTGTCAAGGATTTGTTTATTTTTAGAATTAAACACAATATTGAAGCACAGTTTATAGCGGTATAAGTCCGTAGACATACAGCTGTGCAACTGAGGAGCACGTTGTCAGGTGAATTGTACATGTGTATCAACAAAGGATTAATTTGCTGTTCGTGAGTATCGATAAAAGATTCAGTTTCATACTAGACAGAAGATTGAGTTTATAAAACTCTTGTATATAAACCGTTATTTGTAATAATCGTTATTATAAATTGTATTGTCGTTTGTATATTAAATATATTTGTGTTAAGATAGAAAATTATTGGTAAACATAATATATTTAACAAATATAGACATTTAATTAACTTCCATATTCAAATTCCAGTTTCCTTTTATTTGAAATCAAAGACTCGTTCGAGATAACTTATAATACGGAACAATTTAAATTGAGTTCCAGATGTACCCGTGATGTGCACAGTAAGAGGTTTATGATAATCAACAGATCTCTTATATGATTCATATGTTAGTCGCGAATCAGAAGCTCATACAATAGCTGTTTTTTTGTATTCACTTTTTCTTTTTGAAGTGGTCTTTTATTTCATGCTTCTTTCATCTCCTGACTGACTTGAATTACAGTTTTGGAATCAGTGTGTCAAATTGTTTCGATTAGTGTATTTAACTATGGCCAAGGTTTCATAGATTAATTAGTTCTAATTTCGCCTAAAATAATTTCAGTTTGAGAGCAGGCTGTTATAGCTGCTGATGAGTAATAAATACTTATTATTGTCGACGTAGAAAAGAATAGTTAATAAAAACAGGAAATAAATGTCTTGTGTATTAATATGCTTAAATCTTGCGTAAAACAATTTCAAGTGCCTCCTCTGTATGATTTTATAATAAAGAGTCATTTTTTGTCTTATCTATGATTACGATTTTACTCAAACTTTTTTCTCCCAGTTTTCCTTTCTATTCTTTGTTTATATCAATGAATAATAAATATCTCAACTGACTGATGAGATATCGAAATCAAAGTTTTAACAGTTATTAATAAAAAATGTTCTTTATTCTCGAAATATGCCAATGGTAATAAAAATATTAAAAGTACCTAAGAATAAAATTATTCATGTCCACTGGGCTTGGTAATTTAAGAATTTTTTGTTTTCTATTATAGTTTTCAGAAAAAAAAGTAACATCTTACTTAATATAAGTGTGCCTGTCTTAAAATTGTCATCATTATCTATATAAAAGACAATTGTCAATCGGTCTCCGGTTTCGTGAGTTACACAAGTTTAGTTCTACTTTTTTCCTGTAACACTTGTTCTTTCGATTATCCATTCGTATTTTAATTGAGGTTCATTACTAAAGTACGCGTACTAAATTTCTGCCTTTGTTCTATTTTATAAAAGCCTTATCGATAACGTTTTGTTGACTTATGAATTCTTTTAAGCAAACTACAATAATATTGTACTATGCTTAAAAACAGTAATTGCTTCTCATACAGAATTATCAGAATGGTTTGTTTATATGCATTTTTGTATTTATTTAAATATTTTCGAACATAAATGGACGTTATTTCTATTTTGATAGAATCCAAGCATTTTAGAAATTTGACTTTCGAATTAAAAAAATAGAAAAAACAACAATATTTTTACCATTACTTAAATGCTTACTTTTTTTAATCTACGAATATATAAGCCTGCTGTTTTAATGTGATGTAAGATATTTAGAACTGTTCATATACAAGAATAGTGGTATTCTAACGTTTAAAAGAGATGTTAAAATAATACCTCAGTTTTAGCCAAACCTTCAGTTCTGTATTTAAAGATACGGCAATTTTACTTCACCTTAGAATTTGACTGGAAACACCAACATATTTCCATTTTTTTAAAACACATATCACATAACTAATTTTGCGTTTCAGAGATGACAGGCCTTGAAGGGATTTACTGTTTGTTTGTGCTTTGAATTTCGAGCAAAGCTACACGAGTATTCTCTGCGCTAGCAGTTCCTAATTTTGCAGTGTAAGACTAGAGGGAACACAGCTAATCTTCACCAACCACCTGCAGCTCTTGGACTGCTCTTTTACCAACGAATAGTGGGATTGACCTTACATTTTAACGCGAAGGAGATTCGAACCCACGACCATAAGATTAGGAGTCGAACGCTTTAACCCACCTAGCCAGGCCAGGCCAGGGATTTACTGAATCTCACTTTTTATGTTACTGGCTCAGTGGTGAAACTCACCGTTTTGGGCATTTAACAATTATAAGTACACCGCAGCTTCTTAACTATGAAGTATTTTTAAGTAGATTAACCTAAAACAAAGAAAACCTACAGAGAGTTGAAGTAAAACAATAATAATATTGAACATTTGGATACTTATACGAAAAACTACAATGTATTTTTAAAATAACACGATATTATTTAATTTCTCAAAACTTTTTTGTAGTTTTATTTTGCAAGAGTTACTAACAACAAAATTATTCTGAAAGGTACAGCTGGAGGAAATCGAAGAGGAGCCACGATGTCCAGGAAAGTTAAAACATCTAACGTTTTAAACCTGTCTGAAGTTCTTGGTTCCTTCTGATTTATATTGCCAAAACCAGGGGTTCGATTTCCCTTGGTAGACACAGCTTTGCTATAAGAAACGCTCACTCATAACAATTGTTGAATACAAAAGTTTCTTTATTTATGAATTTAGTACATTACATTTATTTCTTATATGGAAGTAAATGGATTTTAAACGTATGAACAATGTTTCGATCAATCACAAATATATTTGTTTTGTTTCAGTTTTTCTTTGAAGAACTTTTTAATTTTGAAGTTTTTGATACAAAATTTATATTTTTTTGGCTTCTACCTCAGATTAGAACAGAGGAAACTATTAAGATATAAAATCTAGGACAGTAACAATTTAATATGCAAAGTTATGTTTTAAAAAATCAAGTTTTGGCAATCAGCTTTGAAAACAAAAAAATGGACACTTTACTCTTTACAAGTCACCTTATAGAAAATAATAATCGAAATTATGATGCATGAAACATTGCGTATGACAAATTAAAAAATACGGGTGGTTAACTATTTCTATACACATCTCATTTGTTCATTTCTATAGAAAAGCATAACCTAGTGGCTAGGTAGCTCGATTTGCAACATGTGGGACTCTGGGTCGTAATCCATTCAAAAACATGTTTACTCTTTCAACTGTAGTGAGGTTATAACGTCACGATCAATCCCTCTATTCAGTGCAAAAGAGTAACTCGACAGTTAACGTTGGGTGGTGTTCTTTCTTGTCTATCACTGAGGAGGGATGACGCAGGTAGATAGAAGTTTTACAAAAAATCTAATAAAACAAGCCCTCCAGAAGCTCACCGTTAAGTCTTAAGGCTTATTCAGCTAAATACAGAGTTTCATAATCTGTGATAGGTACAACATAGGTAAACTATTACGTAGCTTTGTGCTTAAAAGACAAACAAAAACAAACAATTCCTATAACTCATAAGCTTCTGCCTCAGATTAGGACAGCTGCGTAATGATGACGTTTATATCATTCATATCAAAGACTACATGTAACAGGCTTGATATTTTTAGTTTAATCCGCTAATTATAAACTACTGACCAAATCAGAAATAATTTATTTCTTATACAGAAAATAAGATTAAGAATCTAAGAAAAGAATAAGCTCCCATAGTATTTAGAAGAAACAACCTACCTGGGCTCAGCATGGCATTATGATCAGTGAGCAGAGCTGTGAATCCGAACGTTTGTGATTCGAATTCCTTTCTCGCTGGATTGTACTTTGCAGCACTTTGGAGCCTTGGGTGCGTTGTAAGAGCAAAGTTTAAGTACCCCTATTTGTTTAGAATATTCCAAGAGTTGGCCGTGAGTGCTCTCTAGTCTATCAAATCAAAATTAGAAACGACTAATACAGATAACGCGAGCTTTGTGCTAAAACTAGGTACAAAATATAGATTTTAGATTTATCAGAGACTTTTACATAATTTATTTGTAGAATCTGTGATTAAAATAACAAATATGTAGTTAAAAATTGGAACTTTTGACTCTTGTTTTTTTTATTTCTCGAAAAACAGTGTGTACAAGGCACGTATCATTTCTTTGCAGTTATTTTTTATTTCACTTTGAAAACGAAATGGTTTGCAAGTTGCGATTTGTCCAATTCATTGTTAGAAAACTGCTTTGGTTTGGCTTGTTTCAAAATTTTACACAAAGCCATCAAAGTGCTACTTAGTCGTCCCTAGTTTTTTAACAGGTGCACAACAAAAAAGGCAGCTAGTTAATGGTGCCCATTGTTACCTCTTTGGCTGTACTTATTTGATTATAGTGGGTTTTGACCAGCACAAGGATAGACATACTAACTACGAGATCACACGCTCTTGTTTTTCTAGAGTTATGATGTGTCTTTCCCGGGAATATAACGTCGAATTCTAGCGTTATAGGCTTTTAATCCCACCAGAAGGAAATTCGTTGGAAAGAAAAAGTATTTTTTTTGTTAATCAAAGTATTCGTTGTTTACAAATTACTTTGTAAACTCTTATTAGAAGACCACCTTTAAATATACAATGAAGAAATCGTGGTTTCCCAAACGATGTGTTATTAGTAAAAGTTATTACAATAAATTATGAAAACCCTTGGTCGAATTCAACTAAGAGATATTCCTGTCTCATTAAACTTCTAGTTACTTGTGAATGTGATTTAACTGAGTATCTGCGGACTTATATTGCTAAAACTGGGGTTTCGAGAATCCATTTTGTAGCTTTGTATCTAATAGCAAACAACAATTGAGTAAACTGTGGTTTAAAAATTTTCAAAGCAATTGTGATACGCGATTTTAAAAATGGTAGAATTTCTTGTTAATGCGTTTAAAAATTGGTAGTAGTTTTTGTAATGTATGCAAACAATGTTAAAGTTTAAAGTGACATAAAATCGTAAACTAATCCTAATGCCAGAAACTGGAAGAATGAAGTTATGTAAATTAAGAATTCCTCTCTTTAGGAAATTCAAATATTTAAAATATTTTTACATAGATAAAGTTTCAAATGTATTTATACAAAAAACATATAAGGTAAAAATAAAAATGTTTTTTAATACAGAAATTTAAAACGACTAATACGGAGTTGCAATAAATGTATAATAACAAGAAACTCCATATAGGAATAGGATAAAGTTTAACGTAGTAACATTAATGGTTGTAATGTTTAATTAGTTTTACTCATGCCGTTAAGAAGATAGCTCATACAGAAAAGCATAACAAGGGTGTGTACTTGCTCTGTGGAAGAGCACTGGATTTTCAAGTTGGCAAGCAGCAGTGTAATATTCTCCTCATTTTAAGCTAGGAGTGTATTATAAGAGTGACAGTCAATCACTTAGCGTTAACGGTACTGGTGATTGGCGGCATTCCCTTTGGTCAGTAGTTTAAAATTAGGAACGAAAGCACGTAACTTTAGATGCTTTGCCACAAATACGAAAGGCAGACTGGATATAAGAAAATGAGTTACGTGTAGTAATGCTAATCACATTAAAACATTAGCCCAAACAAGATAAACCATGCAGACTAACTATTAAAATCTTATTTGTTAAATATAGTCAGGTTTTCGGACCTACTTATGGTGAACTGTTAAAACTGACAGTTTTGATAAATAACATATTTATTCTTTCAACAAATGAAAAATGCCATGAAGGTTGTTGAGTCTAATTTAGAAGTGACTAAATTAGTATTACGATGTTTCAGTTAAACTTCTCTCTAAGAAATAGTATTTGTGTAGATTTTAGCTAAACTATTTTATACGTCCGACAAGAAATGTGTTCACATCATAACACTTCAAAAGATAAATATTGAACATTACGAGTTAATTTAGACATTATCTATAAATTTCTGCAAAATAGAAGATAAATAGAAGGATTAGAACCCATTCTGCCGCTTTAACGACGTGAAACTCTTAAAACAGACGATGCCTTAAGTCACGCCACCCTTAATAACTAACGCGATAAGAGTTATTATTACGTGTATTACGAAAGATTGTGAATAAGAGCTATAAAGATGTGGATAAATGAACTAATGTTTCTCTTAAGACTCAACTTGATGGTGAAACTTTATCGTAAAAGCGCAATTCATTCTAACACAAGTTTTTGCTTTTATCCTATGCTTAAGAACAATTGTTTCTCTTTACCACTGCAAACTGTACTAAATTTTATCTAATAACGTTTCCTTTAACAGTAGGTCGTTTTCTTTAGGAAACCTCTAGAGAACATGTACGAGGACTGAACTCTTCAGTTCCAAGATCATAAAATTTAAGGGAAAGTTTACAAAGTTTAGAGTACTTTACCTTTAGTGCATGTATTGTATACCTAATTTGTGAATACGATTGTTTGATTGTTTTAGCACAAAGCGACACAATAGGCTACCAGGAATCGAAGGCCAGATCTTAGCAGATAAAAAATAACTGTATTGCGTTTTAAATCTTTATTCCTTATAGAATAGAACCACCGATGATGATCATATTACATCGGCGTTTTAAACATTAATATGATTGATTACTGGGGTCGTAATAACACACGAGTCACAAAAAAAAATGTATAAACAAAAATCACAATCAATATTGTTAATAATCCCACTAATTATTGCTAAATAATTACTGATGATTGATTTCATCCTATTTTAATCAGTTCTTCATACTAAGTGTTGTAATACATAAAAACACAAAGTTGATCAACGCGTTGCAATATGTGGACCCACCAGAATGGCCATCCGCAAGGAGAAATGAAAAATGCGAAACTTGTTTCTTTATTCATTTAGTATAATCCAATATACATGTTTCGGAATATGATCCCACGTCCTCGACAAACTTCTTTGTACGCCCAGGCCCACCCACTAGGGAAAAATACAAGACACAGAGAAAAGTGCAAGAAATGTTTGAAAGTTGTACAGGTTAACGATGAAAACTTCATCAATTATATGGATGGAATTTTACTTAAGCATGTGAAAACGATGCACATAAGCATTATAAAGTGTTACCACACATTCATATTTTTACTGGCTAGGTGTCCTTTATATGGTTCTATACAATATAACTTACTTTCTTGGACATGTCGTGGAAACAGCTTAGCTACATGCAACTTTTTGATCATGTTGCATTTTTCTCACAAGTAGATTTTGACACTGATCTTTTTTGTATGTGGAATATCACTTTTAACAAGACGCTACACTTTGTTTACCAAAAGATAGTACGGCTTATTGGAGATCTATTTCTTGATTGTTTTGTTACCCCGAATTAATCAGCATTTCTTTGTTTTCCAATGGCATATCCCATTTTAAAAATCTGAATACATATTTATGAACTAATCATTTGAATATTTTACTTCGAAAAGAGCCGTTATATACCACTCTCAAAAAGGATTAATTTTCTTTAGTACCATACTACACATGACACGGCCCAGCATGGCCGGGTGGTTAAGACACTCGACTCGTAATCTGAGGATCCTGGATTTGAATTTCCGTAACATCAAACATGCTCATCCTTTTAATCATGGTGGTGTTATAAAGTCACGGTCAATCTCACTATTAGTTGGTAAAACAGTTGCCCAAGAGTTGGCAGTGAGTCTCTTTAGTCTTACACTGCTAAATTAAGGACGGCTAGCGCAAATAGTTCTCGTCTAGCTTTGAGCGAAATTCAAAACAAACCAAACAAAATTACCTATGACAGGCCAAGCAATGTTAACATGTAGTTCTTATACAAGACGTTTACAGTGACAACGTATCTGCTGTGGTTATTTCGTACATTACTGGTTTGCATATTCAAAATCATTTTAATATAACTTACTCAACTCCTTGAAATACCGATGTTTATTTTTATTTATTACGAAGCCTTAAATAAGTCAAAAACAAATTGTCACAAATTGTTCGTTTGTTATTGTTCTTTTTCTTTGAATTCGAATGTTCGCTCAAAGCTACAAAAGAACTATTCGTGCTAATCATCTCTAATTTTTATCTCATAGAGTAGAAAGCAGGTATCTAGAAAAAACAAAACCCGCCAAAACTTGGAATAATCCAATTGAATAGTGGCATTTCATTGCCATTCCTAAAATGCATTTATGGCTGAAAGTGTAGAGTGCACTTTTAAGGCTACGGGACCTGAACCATATATCTCTGATTTACTGTTACACTGATGCACTGTTTAGCACATTAATTCCTAGGCCTAACTCGGCCAAAGTATAAAATAAAGAAAAATAGTTAAATTCAGCACTTTCAATCTAAGAGCGCGTATTGATCTCCAACGTTAGAAAAAAGCGTTACTAATGTTTGGAAGTACTATAGGCTCTGCATAAATAGTTTTTGTTTTACCTTGCCTGAATCAGGTGCTCGCGAGTTCTATCGCTAACATTAGGATTAATTTAATCATCCTGCGAAATGCTGTGCGTTTTGAAAGGTTATTCTTTCATTTAGAGAACAACAATTAGGATGAACGCTTGGAAATGATTATTTTGATCGTTTTTCGAAGCGTTTCGCCCCTAGTTATTATGCTAAGCTATATTTTTCTAAATTAATGGCACCTCGTTTAGTATTTAATGATAATGTGTTAAAGTGACTACAGACGTACAGACAGTGATAACACTGCTGTATCAGTTATCGGTAATGTTTAAACCTGAATTGCGAGATGCGTAGCAGATGCCAAGACCACATATTGTACTCACCGATATCACTTGAAACTTGTCTGCTTAAGATGTACACGGCGTCTCAATGCTGCAGTACTATCATGTAAGATGTCTGAAAATCTGAACTATTGAAGTCGTATACAACAACTATATTTTACATTATTATAACTGGGAGTGTTCGAATCTTGACCCTTGAAAATTTACCTGATTCATATGTGTTTCACTATTATTGCCGGTACTGGTTAAAACTAGACTGCTACGTGTGACTGAATACTACAAAATTATTACCAGTAATTTTGGAAACTGAACAGTTAAAGAGACTGGACTGCTAAGGTTACATTTCAATTCAGAACAAGTGAACAAATGATTGAAAATAACTTACTTTAACACTCGAGTAACGTTAATCACCTAAAACATAACTTTCACGTTAAACTTAAAAGTGAAAAAAACATTAGTTGTGTTTTATTTTGTTACTATTCAAGATGATAGACAAGTTTTAGTCTAAGATTCACTAAAACGTACACTATTTTTTATCTTAAGCATAGTTTCTGTAAAATTGTTTTTTAGTCATACTAGTCGTGATTGTACAGAGTTGACGTAAAAGTCGCTCACCACCACAATTTTTCCAAGTGCTGTCCTTACAGGTATTCGAAATATTCATTGTTGATCTCAAGAAAAAATATCACAACAGGATCACATCCACACGTTTTTGCAAGGTTAATGACATTCCAAACAGTTATCGCGTAAATGGATAAAAATTCTTCGGTAAAAAACAAATATAATTTAAGAAAATCGTAGTTCAGAAAGAAATAAAAAACGACGATAGTAGAAACTGTACCACCACCTTCTACCATATTTTTAAAAGAAGCTGTTTAATCAACTGACATTTATGTATGTTTGGGTTCTTAGAGATAATTATAAAGGTTTTTAGCGAAAACTACATTCAAAGACTAATCCTGTTTTTTAAATAACGTACTAGAAACATTGATGACAGTTTCAAGTTTTACACGTAGACAAAAGGTAATTTTGTCTTTTTTGTTCCTTAAGACTTCAGATGTTATTAAAACAGTACTTTCGAAATGTTCATGCAACATATAGAGACTTATTTTACATATTATCTCTTGCAAAAACAATAGCAAAATGCTTTATGACTGCACCTGTATGCCCGATATATGCAGATATCAGTCACACATTTGTTGGAATTAAACAAAAATACATCTGTACAGTAAAATATAATGGCTTTGTAGCCAGCAACATCCCTTAACTTATTTTATCGTTCAGAGTTAACAAATTTGAAGATTTAGAAACACAACTATAGTCACAGAAAATTTCACATTTAATTTAGCTTCATCGTGGTTCATCATTCGGCACAGTACAGATAGCTTATTGTGTAACTTACAAAATATCAGTTAACATGCATTTTGTTGGGAAATAAATACATTATGGTTCATTTTAGATACATGTCCCATCCCGTGATTCAGTGGTAAGTTTAAGTACTTAAAACGCTAAAAATCCGGGGTTCGATTCACAACAGTGGCCAGATTGCGGATAGTCAATTTTGTAGCTTTGCAATAAGGAAATAAAATAACACATTATATTGAGAAACATAAAACTTAGTTGTACCAAATATAGAGAATATAGCGAAAACTAAACTCACACCTTCAGTTACTTTATACAACTTGCTGCGTGTATACGTCTAATAGTATAATATGTTTCTTTAAATTAGACGAATTATGCCTCTTCTGAACTACAAAAAATTTATACACCAACATTATTATGGTCAAAACATTCGTAGCAGAGAGTTATAAAAAAAATAACTGTAAATTAGTCATGTATAATCAGGTTGTGAAATATAGAAATTTGGTGGTTTGCCAAATTTAGTCTAAAAGACGAAACAAATT
Organism: Tachypleus tridentatus; assembly: GCF_004210375.1. Lineage (NCBI taxonomy): Eukaryota > Metazoa > Arthropoda > Merostomata > Xiphosura > Limulidae > Tachypleus > Tachypleus tridentatus. The sequence continues at coordinate 130,851,057 of NC_134834.1, read as the reverse complement.
ATTTCACAGTACATTGTTATAATGTTTATTTTCACTGACGTACAACAATGTCTTTCAGGGTAAATGAACTATTCTTTTTCGTTTTATAGGAAGCATCGATTACAAAGTAATATTATTATTATTACATTATTTGCACTTCACTAATATTACAAAGTAATATTATTATTATTAAATTATTTGCACTTCATTATCTTTCAGTTGGCTTTAAATAATTTTGCATCTTTGTTTCAGAGTTTTCGCCCAAGTTTACATAACAGTGTAGCATAAAAATGTATTTAATTTGATTCAGAAACTATGGTAAAAGTTCATCTACTTTCTCTGGTAAAAAACAATAGCACAAGTAATAACAAGTAAGTAAATGTAAAAAAATATCAATATTTGCAGAATTTGGCAAAGGAACGGAAACATCTAACCACAAGATAGTCAGGAATACTGATGATAGAGTACTTTTGGAAAATGGAGTTTTCTTTGTTAGGGTTGTCAAACTTAACAGACACCGTTGATGTACTTTATAAAATAGCCTGCAGTTAATTATAGTAAACTTGTCTTCCCAGTCCACGTGAAGGAACGTTTACAATATAAAATAAGTGAAGTTGATCACAGTTCAAATATAACATACTGTTTTCAAAATACTTCAGCTGACGCGACGAATACATTTTTGACTGTTGCACATTAAATCTCACATTAAATTTTTGCAGTCAACATGCTTATTAATTAAAATATATTTGCGAAAAATACCTAGGCTTTAACATTTGTTTCCAGAAATTATCATATCAACATGTTATTACTTTCAAGAAAAACAATAAATTTAAAAAGAGGTAATTTTGTTTATTTGTTTTGTTGGTTTTTTTCACAAAGTTTCTGGTGTCAATCCTCCTCATTTAAACATTCTTAACGTGTAAAATGCTTTTAAGTAAATCCGATTTTTAAACATTTTCAAGAAGGAAATTTAAAAATTTACCACACAAATTACAGAGATTTTTTTCGATATATATCAACATTTCGATTTAAAATCTTATGGCATAAAATGTAGATGTTTTTCCCAAGTTTTATATACAGTTTTACAATAAAATAAACAGTTTCGCATATCAAAACGTTACCTGTCAATCACAATAAATCTATTTCCTCCAGTGGTTGCGCAATTGTTCGATATCCGAGCTCTCATCTGTAATGCATTCTCAACATTGACTTTAAGGATTGGAAAGGTTTTCATTACAATCTTTTTATTTGCTTGTAAAATTTATACTGAAAAAAATGAAATTAGTCACAGTACAATCACTAAAGTAATTAAATGACGGATGTTTTGAAGTTGGCATGTTCTTGCTCGCATGTAATGCACGCGGCTATGTGCAACAACTTTGGAAGTAGTCACTTAATGAAAATTTCAAAACAGGAGCATCAGCCCATTTCACAAATCGCTATGGTCACATTCTTTCTTTATTACGCGCCACAACGTGGAACACCGCGTGATTAACATGTTAAGCAAAATTACACGTTTTCCTTTGTCTGCCGGCCCGGCATGGCCAAGCGTGTTAAGGCGTGCGACTCGTAATCTGAGGGTCGCGGGTTCGCATCCCCATCGCGCCAAACATGCTCGCCCTTTCAACCGTGGGGGCGTTATAATGTAACAGTCAATCCCATTATTCGTTGGTAAAAGAGTAGCCCAAGAGTTGGCAGTGAGTGGTGATGACTAGCTGCCTTCCCTCTAGTCTTACACTGCTAAATTAGGGACGGCTAGAACAGATAGCCCTCGAGTAGCTTTGTACGAAATTCAAACACAAACAAACAAACAAAATCCTTTGTCTGCCACCTAGTGGAATAGTTTTGAATTACCACATTTTTTCGTACAGAGGAACTGAAACTATATTTTCCCTCTCTTTTCTATAAAATACATTTGGAAAGATTTTGATCTGAATCAGAAAACTTTACAAATTAAGCAAAAAACACCAAAAGTGCTTCACTATTTTATACACATGCAGAGCACGTATTACTTTCCAGCAGAGAGCTAAAATAAACCAAAATAAACAGTATCATTAGATTTACCTCTCTTGTAATTCCATATGAATAAAGAACTTTCTTGAATTTCCTCACAAAATATCAGTTAACATGCATTTTTTGGGAAATAAATGCATTTATAGTTCATTTTATCTAGCTAAGCTGAGTTTCAAGTGTTGTACAAATCAGAAAGAATTTTTTTTTTAAGTGTTAAAATGTTCACACTACAGTACATCAAACTGTGATGGAAGTTTCTGACATTTCTAAAAAGTGGCCTGGCATTGCTAATGTGGTCAGGGCGCTCGACTCGTAATCTGAGGATCCTCGAATCCCCGTCGCACCAAACATGATTGCTCTTTCAGCCGTGGGGGCGTTATAATATAACGGTCAATCCCACTACTCGTTAGTAAAAGAGTAGCTTAAGAATTGGCGGTGGGTGGTGATGACTAGCTGCTTTACCACTAATCTTACACTGCTAAATTAGGGACGGTTATCGCAGATAGCCCTCGTGTAATTTTGCGCGTAAATTTTAAAAAATAAAAAAAAAATCTTCGATGATCTCCTGGTTCATAACGCTGCAAATCTGAGTTCGAAACTGGCGGTTGGCATATCACAGATATCCCGTAATGTATTTTTAAGCTTAATAACAAAACAAACAACTCTATCTTCGAGAGGAGAAAATCCACCTTATTAACCATTCTTAGCGCAGCACCTGGCATTACACCATATTTTCACTCTATATGGTACTCCAAATTACTCAGAATAAACTTATGGTATCATTTCGATCACGATTAGCTATGATTAAATATTAATCATTGTAAACTAGTTACAATTAATTACGGTTTCTCAATAATTTAAATAACTGGTGGTTTATTTACACTACCCGCAATAAATTATAGTTTCACACTCGTCACAGTAAACTATGGTTTCAGAATACTCTTGACCACCAGTGAAATAGCTGTATGTCTACGGACTTACAAGGCTAAAAATCGGGTTTCGATACAATGTGGGCAGAGTACAAACAGCCGATTGTGTAACTTTGTGCTTAATTCCAAGCAAACAAATTCAGAATACTCATCATAAACTAAGGTTTAACAATGACTGCAGTGACATAGTGGTATGTCTGGTATGTCTGCGAACGCACAACGGTATAAACCGGGTTTTGAGACCTGTGTGGGCAGACCACAGATAGCTGTTTGTGTAGCTTTCAACTTAAATACAAAGAAATAAAGTAAATCAAATCAACGTAAAGTGATTTCTCAACAAACTATGCCTTCACAGTTAATTGTGAATTTATTGGAATTATAATGTGTGACGATATTACAATAGCACTATATCTGCTTCTGTATTTATTTTTTAATTATATCAAGTAATAACGGGGGCTGATCGCACTTGTAAGAATGTAATTTCATGTATTATTCTTTCCTTGTATAGACTTTCTTTTTCGTCGATCTTGCTCATTCTTATTGTCATATTGCACACTATTGTCTGACAACGTAATTCCCATTGTATCGAGCTTCTAAAGAATTAGTGAAATCAGTCTTTATGCTACACTCCTCGACAAACATTTCTCAGACCCTCTGATGTATGGTGGAGTGACTTTCAAGACAGTTAAGCAAAGAATGACGTACAGCTTCTTTAGAACTGCATCGGAAAATTTGAAATGTAATAGTTCGAATAATATTGCTCTGATTCCATTTGTTGTTGTTTTTTTCGCATAACTTTCTCGTGAAAACAATCATTGCAGCTAGAACCTTAGAAAACTTTGATCGTGAGCCTTTGTCAATTGCAGACTTTTGTAACAGTAGATAATCAAAGGCTTTTTTTTTAAAGTCATTAGGTTCTCTGTCTTAACCCTAGTATTCACTGTGCAGAAGAGGGAATTGCTCTTGATTGAGCCGAGTTCGTTCACGGAGCCAGTGTTGTAATAAACATATAATTCTTGAAAAACATTCTAATTATAACACCTTTAGCATCTCAGTCACATATGTGGCGACACGTCATTGCATTAGCAGTATATTATGTATATGTATATATTGCACTCCATACAGGACTTAATCATTTCAGTTACGATTTTCAAACTAACTCTTTTTACATCACAAATGTTTTAATTTCGCTTCTCATCTTATGAGGTGGGTTACAACCATTGTCAATGCTTGTGACACAACGAAAACAAATTACTCTCATATTTTGTGCTATAATTCTTCTAAGAACATGTATTGCAATAGGAATCGAGAAGCTGTCTTTTTTAACATAAATTCGTAAATTTTAAAATTTAAAAACATGCGAGAATTACAGCACTAGTGTCTCCTAATCTATTTTGCTATGATTCCTATAGAAGTCTGTTTTTATTTACTTTTATATTCCTGAAGGCCTTCAGTCAGTTCAATTCATATAATTGACGCATTTTGAGAATTTGTCTTTGTGTACGTTTATAACATTTTTTTAAATACTTATGAGTTGCTCCTTCTATACTCAGAAACCTTGCACACTAACATTGATAATGAGATGTGATAGACTTATTCTGAATACTTGCATTAACATTAGCACTGGGTGTAACAATACAGAACTCCTAGTCTTTTATACTGCTGTTTTCGGCGAGTAATATCTGATTTCACATATTTTCTCAGGTTTTATATATAGGCCGGATTCTTTACAGCAGTTGTTTGTGACTTGCTGGTGATAAATTTCAACAATGAACAAACAACAAACAATTGACTTGTTTTAAAATGATACATTAAAATAAATCAAACATGTATAGAAATGTTTGTTACACTGTTGATTATTACAGTTGTATCCAGAGCTTAACATAATTGTCGCTATCTCATCAAAGTCCACACAGGTTGGTCCAGTACTTTATAACACAATCTGAAAAAACAAATAATTTTCCTGCGCTGTTATTATGATATCGTCTATGATAATTTCTATTTAAAAATCGCCACTATATGCTCTTTATGGCTAAACTTACAATCACACATTATATATCAAATTATTTGTATAACTAACTAGAACTACATTTTGACGTGTATTTATGGCTTGACCGAAGCCTAGAGCGTTCAACACATTACGGTGTATTATGATGCAATAATACTTAATTCAAACAAGAAGAAAAACTTAAAAAGCACTAATAACATGACAAAGTAATATAACAAGCACCAATTCACGGCAATTAAACTACACAACATGTAATTTCCACAGTTACGTAAACAATAAATTTACGCTCGTAAAAATAACTAAATTTAATACCCACGTTATACTTAAACTATCTAAATCATAACACTTGTATTAAACACTCGTATATAACTAGTAAATTCTAAAACGAATTTAACATTTAAATATATATATTAAATTTATATCGCTAAGATAGTTGTTGTTTGTTACTAAGCCCAAAGTTATACTTACTATGGGTATCGAAACTCGGTTTTTAGCATTATATTCCGTAGACCTAACGTTGTGCCATTAAGAGGCTCGCTATTTGGTTTAAATATCGAAAATGAAAGGTATGAACTATCATTTAATAAAGTTTATAGATACCGATATAATCATAATCTAATGTTATTTGAAATAAAAACACTTTCATTTTGTAGCAATCAATTCATATCCAATTTGAAAATATCTTGTACGTCTTACTTATTACTTTAACTTAATTGAAACCATGTTAACGTCCACACAAAGTGGCCCTTTTGAAAGCAGTGACTTGTGTGTATGGGCGCAAAGAGAATATATAGTTACATACAACGTTTGTTTCCCTTCTGTGAAAATATCCGTGCAAAAAATATTAATGAACGTCAGCATTATCCTATAAACGAGAAGAGTTGTTATTAAGTGATATGTTGCAGTAGTTATATTTGTATTGCTTAAGAACGTACCAGACACAAAATTCGCATTAGAGACTATGAAATTATCTTCGTTTTAGACCATTTGCAAAGATATTGTGGCACATTTATTGCATAACACGGAAATCCTAGCGCCAAAACTGTCTTGTTTGACAAACATAAGTTAGATGAAACCAACCTAGTTTGTCGCTTCACCTCAGTGTCCACAAGACTCACGCTCTGAAAGTATGGCTACGTAAACAACTAAAAAACAAACACTTTTAACTGAACTTAATAAATACTGAAATATGAAGTAATAGGTATGGCCTGTACATAACTCTGAGTACATTGTCTCCCCTTTAATTCTGAGGGTTTATAATACTAAAAATTTATGTTTTTTTAACATAGATTGCCCACTGTGAAACTCAGCTGCCAAGAACGTCAAACAAATTAAGGACATATTAACAAATGTGTATTGCACTGTTCTGTAAATTTGTAGAAGAGTCTTGAGAGTATGAATCAGCAGTATTTTTAACAAAAATGCTAGAGTGTTCGAACATTTTTAATATTTTTTTAGAATCTCACGTGATCCATATAAAAGCAACTAGCCAAGAGACAAAATATTATGTTATTGTTTAGCTACAAACTGTTTGCTTTACGCCTCCGAAGCTACAATTGTAATTTATGCTTATTAATAGGAAATGTACATAATTTGACAAGGAATATTTATAGAGCTCAAACATTACAAACTGTTAAACTTCAGTGAATTACTTTGAACGTTATTATTTCTAATAGGACATTAACTATCTTCGCCAGGAAAAGTCAGCTTGTAAGGGTGTGAGGCCAAACAGGAAAATAGATAACTGTCATTCCTGTCAAATGAAGTACATCTATGTATCAACATATAAGTAATTTGTGTCTCGTGGACCTGGACCATAGATAAAATATTAGCTTCCAGATCAGATATTAAACTCAGTATTCTGGCTCATCGAAATCTTAATACATAGTATGCATAACATAACTCGGAGACTTGTACGAGATAAAGTATAATATATCAATACATCAGTCGGACATGATGATATTTATTATAAGATGTTGCGCCATTTATCTTCTATCTCACTTTCTTTTCTTCTGGCTGTTTTCAACAAGCTATGGCGATGCTTGGCGCGAGGGTATTTTTACTACTATTTTATTAGACTGGAAGGGATCCCAAAATTAAAATTAACTGTTGACCTATTGTTTGACGAGCTGTCTGTGTAAAGGATGGTTAGTGTTCATCTTATTTGGTTTTTGAAATAAAACGACTTTCTCTCATCCACCCAGTGTGGGTTCAGACGAGAGTGCTCTTCCATGGACTACCTAATTAGACTTGAACCAATGATTAAGGAATTCTTTCTCAGAAAAGAACATCTAGTTTCATCTTTTTTTTAATCATGAGAAGGCTTATGACACTACGTGGAAGTACAGACTTTTAAGTCACCACCACTCCTACTGGTTGCATGACCATTTGCCAATTTTATTCGGCGCTTTTATTCAACAGGTGATTCCGGGTACTCTTGAATTCTATGTTTCTCTTTCATTCCCACAATTTCTAGTATTAAAATCAACGCCATCACTCGTCAGCTTTCTCTGACTGTTGCAAACGGTCTGTATATTGACTACTTTTACGCTTCATCTCGATCATCGGCTACAGACTGCCCTTCAGTTTGCATGCACTTTTTCCACCAGTGGAGATTACATTCTGTTCCAGAGCTTCATATCAGTGAAGATGTTATTCCCGTAGTGCCACAGGTGAAGTTCTTGAGACGTGTTTTTTTATCACGAGCTGACTTTTATACCACACATTAAGCATATTTGTGTCAGGACACTGAACATTCTCCATAACAACGGACTGTTCGATTTAGTAATAAATGGTCAGTTATTCCACATTTTGGCCTTCACAACTTGACACACATGACTGAATTGGTTTTGGCATTGAATGGTGTTTCTGGATTTAGAATTCGACCTATTCCTTTATGGTACATGTGATTTTTTGTCTGACTCGCCTGACAATGTTAGGTACCTCAAACTGGAAGTACCACCTTCTCTTTATTTAACAAACATCTTTCAAACTATTCCTCCATATCTATTTATATGGATGGTACGAAATCAGGTGCCATCGTCTGTCATGGTTTGGTGGTTGTTCACAGGATCCCCTCTACAGTTTCTGTGTTCAGTGCCGAGTTGTATGATATCTTTCTTGCCATGGGTCATATGACAACTCAAAAGTACTCTACCTGTAATATTTACACAGACTTTCTTAGCTTTCTACTGACCCTGAAATCGCTTAACGTGACTTCTCACTCTGTTCTCTTTCATACTTTGAATCGACTGGCTCAATTTTTTTCTGTCATCTATTTTTATCCAGTTTTTCTAGATACTGGAGCATGTCGGTGTTTAAAGAAATAAGCTCGCTGACACCACGGCTAAATTTTTTTCCCCGGATGTTGTTATGGCTGGGTCTGTTCCGTTAATGGACTTCAGTCCTATGTTCAAGGCTCGGCTTTGCACTAGTTAGTATTCGGCTTGAGGTGAAGAATATTCCAACAAGCTTACTCAGATCAAACCTACTTTTGTTCTTTAGCTATCTAGTTTTTACACTAAAGTCACACTCGTTCACATTTTACTCTTGCGCCATTGTTACAACCGTAAGTGAAAGAAACATTTTGATCATTTAACTTATCACAATTTAACATTGCCTTTGGACAATATTTTAGGTGATGGTGAGATTTGTTTTAACTTTTTACTTGCCATGGGGCTTTACAATTCTATTTAGACTTTATCTTTTTCTATGAATTTAAAAAACGTTCCAAGTTTTAACACTTTTCGTTTATAACTTATATTCTGTCTTCTACTGTATATTTACAATGTTGTTTTTATATGTTTTCACCCTTTTCATTTTATAATTTTTACCTTTTTTTTTTCTTTTTTTGCGGGAATTGTTTCGCTCAAAAAGAGAAACAATTATCCTTTTACACAAACGTTGGTTTGCTTTCTTACCGACTGTTTGGTGCACATGGCCTAGTTGCTTTACGCTTATAAACGCTAACCAACCAATCTTAACATACCAAAGTGATCTGTCTATGCACTGTGGACAATAGACATGATGGTTACTCATATATGTTAAGAACCGTCAGTGATATGCTGCTTCAGGCGCTGAATATATTGGATTTTAACTCTTCACTTACATATAAAAAAATGATGTCTCGTTCTTCTAATCCTAAAGAGAGCTATAAATAACAGTTACGTGTAAACAAAAAAGATATTTATATGCAAAAACGGCTCGTTTGGGTTGGAGAAAATATTTTACGTAGAAGAGCGAACAACGTTTCGACCTTCTTCGGTCATCGTCAGGTTCACAAAGAAAGAAAGAGGTAACTGACCGAAAGCTTACCAAATGTTTGGAAGGGGTTGTGTAATTGAGTGTTGGAATAAATTTCTTAGTTTCTTAACGATCGTATGAGCGTGTACTGTTAATAGTGGTGTACGGTATGCTAGTTCAGACATAATGGTAACAGGTAAATACAAATACACTGAGAAAAACACAAAGACTTACACTTCTCGTATAATCGCCGTGATGAAATAATAATCAGTGATGCCGTACACCACTATTAACAGTACACGCTCACACGATCATTAAGAAACTAAGAAATTTATTCCAACACTCAGTTACACAACCCCTTCCAAACATGTGGTCAGCTTCCGGTCAGTTACCTCTTTCTTTCTTTGTGAACCTGACGATGACCGAAGAAGGTCGAAACGTTGTTCGCTCTTCTATGTAAAATATTTTCTCAACCCAAACGAGCCGTTTTTGCATATATATTTCTACAAGTGGGTTTTCTCGACATCACAAAAAAGATATTTTATGAGAAACGAATTATGTAACACTCTGTGAAACGAGTGTAGCACAAGTATGAGGATTAACAATAATAAAAAAATCTTTATTGTATTAAATTTCTGAATGTCATTATATTTATAATTATAAATCATAGTGAACATATCTATGTGTTTTCTAGCCTGTATGCAATAATATGCCTACCAAAATTAAGTGATTAAAATCATCTAATAGATATTCTACGTCTTCACGTATAGAATATATTTCTGTTTATTACTAAAATAACTTATATATCTTATTTACAATCCTATCTATGATTTTCTGATGACATAAAGAATCATTAACTTATAAGTTACGTAATCAGATTTATTTTAATCATGCGCTTTGAAATTTTCATTGAACTTTTTTCTGATGGACTACAATATTTAGACACTATATCTACCTTTGGCTATAACGCGTTGTTATTCACAAAAGATTTGCGAATATTTTACCGTTTGTTGTTTTAGTGTAAAGTCATACAATGGACTAGCTGTGCTTTATCTAGTACAGTGAAACAGCCGAAGATATTAGCATTTCAAGTTCATAATCTCACAATTAATTAGTTAGCAACTCCTTTATGGACATGCAAACTATCTAAGGTAATGGTGACGCTAATGAAGTTTAACCGTAAACCGAGAAAAGAACTGCACTTAGGGAGCAGAGTTTACTTAGGATGTATATGAATTAAATTGAAAACTCAAAAATAGTCTTTTCATGAAGTATTTACATAAGTTTCAAATACTAAAATGCACTGGTTACAATACAATTTACTTAATATATATGACAACATTTATTACCAGAAAAACAAAAAAACTAAAGTGACAAAAAAGAGCTTTTACCGCTATTGCTACCTAAAACGTTAAGGAAAGGGAGATGTAAAAGGTATTTTTGAAAGTAATGTCGCCAACCTACAGCGTTGAACATTCTACCTGTGTTAGGAAAAATATTCCAGGTGGAACTGGGAACTGTATGAATGTTTCCAACAGAATAGATTATGTATCACTATAAATAATAGATTTTCAATGTTCTTGATACACTGTCGCAACTATTGTAAAATTGCATAATTATACGCTTTGCCAAACAGAAAAGCCGATACTCTGGATTGAAGTCTAATCAGTGAGCTGCCTTTAAATATGACTTTCGCTGAGAAATGAGCTTCGATCAAGGATAAACTTTCAATCAGCTACAAATTACACATAATCTCACACTTTCACGTTACATTAGATTTAGAAATACCACTCTAATCTATTTAGTGTAAATTAAACTCAACAAAAACTACAACATGCAGGCTTATCTGAACAGTGGTTGTGTATGTGTGTTTCTTAATTTCAATTTCGTGCAAAGAGATACAGAAGGGCTATTGCGCTAGCCGTACCTAATTTAGCAGTGTAAGACTAAAGGGAAGGCAGATATTCATCACCACCCACCGCCAAATCTTGAATTACTCTTTTGAGATTGATTATATAGCTCCACGGCTGAAAGAATGAGCATGTTTGGTAGCCAGAAATTCGAACCCGCGATCCTCAGATTACGAGTCGAGCGCCTTAACCACCTGGCCAATCCGAACAGTTTTTATCTACATAGGTTCAATCCTGTTAACCGCGGTTAGGTGTTTTGTCAACATTAATTTTTACAATTGCTACTGAAGAAACAACTTCGTAAGAAACAATCAGACCTATTTTTTTGAAAAATAAACAAAATTTTGATAAGGTAAATAGTGAATTACATTTTTATAATTTTAGATATTTAATCATAATATAATTAATATTACGTTTTAAGCCCTGACATGGCCCCGTGGTTAGGGCCCTCGAATCGCAATCTACTGGTCGACGTTTTGAATTCCTAGCACCTAACATAAGTGATAACGTGACTTTCAATCGTACTATTTGTTGGTAAAAGAGTAGTCTGAAAGTTGTCATTGGTGATGACTATCACCGCTAAATTATGCACGGATAGTTTTCGTGTAGTTCTGCGCGATATTCAAAATATACCATATTTAAGTTTTATCACTCTGAATACCTTTGCCGTCTGTACTATGAAAAGTTTTAAAATGTGTTAAATAATTTTAAAGAAAATAACATATTTATTTCAGTCAGAAACTCCATACATTTTCGTTCATAAAATTGCGGTTGCAATGAAATTTGCCCGCTTTCCTCTTCACAAAACATCTGATCCAATCTTTTACCATTAATTTGGCAAGCATCCAATTTACAACAGGAATAATATTTTAGCCATAAGTGAAGAGGGTTTTTTTCATAATAATGAAATTAAAAACTAATGAGAAATTATATACTATGGTGACACCTATAAACCGTTGTTTTGAGACTTTTAAGGAGCTTAAGAGTTATGTCAGGCTATTTATTTATGTCACAAGCTATAATATGATGTCTAGCATTACCAGGTGGTTAAGGCGCTCGACTCGTAATCTGATAGCCGCGGGTTCGAATCCCCATTACACCAAACATGCTTGTCCTTTCAGGTGGGGGGGGCGTTATAATGTGCATTCAATCCCAATCTTCATTGGTAAAAGAGCAGTCCAAAAGTTGACGGTGGGTGGTGATGACTGCTAAATTAGGGACGGCTAGAGAAGATAGCTCTCGTGTAGCTTTGCAGGAAATGCAAAAACATACAATCTGAAATGTTTAGGTAGTTTCATCATGTCTATGATAAACAACAATAAATATTTTAATAAATTTGGAGGTTTTGGATTTATCGCTTATTGACTAAAATGTATGGCATGGATGAGAGGAGTCGTGGCAGAGATACGAATTGAAGTTGATGGATTTGTAACTGACTGATGTAGATAAGTGGATATGGGAACGTATAAGAATTGTAAGGTTGGTAAAGAAACTGACAATGTCAAGAAAAGCGCGAGATGGAGGGTCTAAACATGCTGTAGATCTTCTTTTTTTAATTCCTTCAATGGTTCATCAGAGATACCTACGTCATAAATGTAGCATTTGTAAAGGTTTAGTGTTCCTTGACAAACGGAGAAAATTAACAAATAACTAAGCACGAGTAAGGTCCATTCTGATACTCATACCAACACCTTTTGTCTGTGATAAAACTTGTTATTAATGGGTAATGCTTTAGAACTTCCATACCATAGTCCTTGGAATTCGATGTAGAGTATGTTGATGTTCATGGTAAATATATAATGTTAACTAATTAATGAATGATTGAAATTTGTGCATGAGTTGTGTATTTTATTTAAGTGGGAAGAATTCGCCCTTCAACAAAACCTGAATTTTTTTTTACTGTAGCAATTTAAAAGTGGTCATAACATTAATATTCTGTGGGAGAAATCTCTATGTCATTTTAATCAGCAACTTTACATACACCAAGTAAATACCTCTGACAACGATGGTGAAAATTTGACTTACGACACTTTCAATATCTACGTTCATTTCTCAATCAAGACCGGCTGACATTAAGAGTTTAAGAGATGCCTAAACACGAAGTCAACGTTGACGTCATTCATTTGACGTTTTACCAATCCAGAATATTCTATACAAAAATCTCGTAAGATATATAGATAAATCAAACTTACAAAATAACACAAAACACAGTAACTTGGTCCCTGATAAACACAAAACTTACTAGAAGTTTCTTTACGAAAAGCCGTCGTAATTAAACTTCTTCATAAAGGTGACGCAGCTATAGTATCGCGTACTTCACTGAAGCTGAAAAACAAGTTATTGACATCAATTTGTTCAACCTATAATTACCAAACTGATTATTTTTAAATGAAAATCTCCATTAATGAGTTGATTTATACAAATAACTTGTCACGGGTTGCTACTAATTTATTTGTTACCAATGTAATGTACCCAAGGTTATTCCAGAGTGTTACAAGTTTTCTAATTGTTCTAGATCCAAAGATATGCAGAGAGAAAATAGCAGCTTATTTATACATTCAACACTTGCACTACACTAATTAGCTCTATGTGAGTTATAATTGTTACTCTCCTTTCACTAATAATACTGTTAAGTGAAAATATGATATATATAGTGTAAAAGTCATTACAGTTATATAATTAATGTTGATAGGGCTAAAAGCATTATGGAACTAATATAAGTTACTAAAAGTGTAAAATTTTGTGTATTTGAAATTATTTTTTTCATTAATTACAAGCCTTCATATGTAAAGAACTGTTAACAAACTGTATATCTTTTGGTGTAGAACTGGAATCGGTGACTTGCTTTACTTGTAAATTTCTTCGACTTGCGATTGCATGCCCCGAGTTTTTGAATATAACTATTATAATTGGTATCTTTTCGTCCCAAACGACTCTTTCTCGTTCTCACGATAGAGCAGCTTGTTATACCATCGAGGGACCTTTGAATTAGACACTACTGACTTTTTTCGGTATGAGCAAATAATTCCCATATGTTCAACCTTTATCATTTTATGTTATAAGTAATTATTACTTACTCAAAACGATCTTTATTATTCTTAACAATTTTATTCAAAATACACGTTCATTTGCTTATAACTACTATAATATGTACTGAAGTATGTTATATCAAATATTTTTATTAATCAATATTTTAAATTTATAAATCATTGTATGTTTTTGTAATAAGTCATTTATCAAATTATATTTTCATGACTTTTTTCACTCAACTAGAGAAATCCCTAGACACTATCACACTGGGCCCGAATTTACAATTGGTGTCTTGAAAAATCAGAATAAAAAAATTCTGCGCCTCCGAATCTTTTCACTGCCTAGTCCAGAATATTTTATACCTAAAACGACTGATAAAACTCAATTAAGCTACAAACGTTTTTCCTCATATTTCTATTAACTTGACTATTTCAAATCTAAGTTTTGTCTCCCACATCAGAATTTTTTAGTTGGGATTGGCCATATACGCAGTATAATACTTTAATTGTCGCTACTTAAACTCCGAAAAACTACAAAACCAATGAGATTAAAATATGGTTTGATATAAAAAAAATCACTTAAAGTGAATTTCTTTTTGAACATTCCTTTTAAAACTTGTTTATTTCGGATCAAAATAAAAAATAACAAGAATATTAAAGTTTATTATTTGATTAATCACAAGGCTACACAATATGCTAACTGTACTCTACCCACCAAGAGTATCGAAGCCCGATATTTAGTGTTATTAACACTGAACCACCAAGGAGCAATTACTATTTCCATTAAAATGCAGCCCGGCATGGCCCGGTGGTTAATGCACTCGACCCAAGGGTCGCAGGTTCGAATTCCTGTCACACCAAACATGCTCACCCTTTCAGCCGTGGGGTGTTATAAGTGACTGTCAATCCGAATAGTGGGTGGTGATAACCAGCTGACTTCCCTCTAAATTAGGGACGGCTAGCGCAGATAGCCATTCAGTAACTTTGCGGGAAATTCAAAACAAACTAAACAAATCTGTTCATGTTATCATCTGTTTGCGTTATCGCCTTGTTTATTTACTTAGTTAAGTGTGTCATTACTTTAATTTACTGAATTTACTCATGGGAGTTTTTCTCATCAGACATTGCTTAATAACTATTTTTTGTTACTTCTCATAACTTACATTGCTCTGTTTTAGCTTAGAAATATGTGATCTTTTTTTTTTCTTATTTATTTTACTTGTTTCATTCTACTTTCAAGCTTGGTGCAGGGCCTTTGCCCAAAATGTTGTTTTCATGTTTGTTAATAAATTAATTTGGAGAGGGTTTCATCTTGTTTGTTTCTTTTACATTCTAGAATTACCTCGGCTACGCATTTCTTTTCTTATCAGGACCATTAATTATTAACAACTTTATTTAAATTTCCCAACGGAAAACCTAATACACAGTATTTAACAATTTTCACTAAACATTCAAAATGAATTAATGAATTTTTCAATATGCTTTAAATGCCGTGGATACGGCCTATAATAGAAATATAAAATTATAAAAATCTACGAAAGACAACAACATAAAAAACATGAATAGATAAACATTGAATAAAACGCGGTGAATATTAAAGTGTACAATCAAGTGTAGTAAGTAAATTTATATTTCACTTACATTGTCTCTTCAAGCGTCAACTTTCTACAAAACACTTTCATTATATACAAAATGGAGTACTTCCTCGTAGCTTTATTTATGATAATTATAAAATTTGACTCAAACTGGAAATACCGTAAACACCGAGTTTCTGAACATTAATTTATGTCATGGTACAATGTCTAACCCGGAACTAACGTGAGAAATTATATACTGTGATATAAGCATTCTAACTAAAATTAAGAAGATTCGGTTACACTTACTGTAAAAAGTTGGTCACAATAAAGCTTGTTTTTTTTTGTAGCACAAAGCCACATATGGTTATTTGCTGTGTCCATTGTGGAATATTGAACCGCGAAATTTGCGTTGTAAGTAGGTAAACTCATCGCTAACCCAGAAAGGAACATCACATAGAGTAGCAAATTTTCCAAGCAATATTACACGTATTGATACAAAAGCAAGTTAAAAAATATTAGAAGTATGATAAAGTGTTTATTTATTTATTATTGCAGCAAAAGTAGGGTTCAGTTTTCTCCCAATTTCGTTTCCTTGTAATGATTAAGTACTAAAGAATATTTCTATCCTTAGTTAATTAAAATATAATATACAATAGGTTTTATGTTTCAAAAATAACATATAAGCCTTATAATATATTATTTTATGTTTCTTTACTAATTAGCAAGCAACAAACTTCACTCAGTTTCGAGTAAACGTGGAAAAATTATGCAATACCTTTTGAGAAATTGTATAAACTATTGTTTTGGCTTCTGTTTTGTGATTTCATTACACAGTATTATTGATTCGTTTAGTTTGTATATTTTAGTGTATGTCTTACAAAAAATACAATTTTTAACTCTATATATTTTATAGCCACAGGTCATCGACTAGTATATTTTCAGTTATCGATTTGTGTTGATGTTGTTATATATATTCCCGCCTTTCTCGTCATGTTTTTGCCTACTCACATATCTCAAAGATTGCACTCACAATTTTATATTTAAAACGCTGTAATTTTTTTCATTTTAATATTTTGTTATGAACTTAAGTTTGTGTTGCCTATTGTTGATATGCAATGAAATGTGTTGAGCATTGTCAAACAATGGTTGAATATGGTTTTACTATCGTATTAGTCTTCTAACATGTCGTTTTGGAGGATTATCATTCAAAATATTAATTTGAAGGTATTTGTTTGTTTGAATTTCGCGCAAAGCTACTCGAGGGTTATCAGCGCTAGCCGTCCCTAATTTAGCAGTATAAGACTAGAGGGAAGGCAGCTAGTCCTCACCACCCACCGCTAACTCTTGGGCTACTCTTTTACCAACGAATAGTGGGATTGACCGTCACATTATAACGCCTCCATGGCTGAAAGGGCGAGCATGTTTGTTGCGACCCACCTGACCATGCCGAGCCCAATTTGAAGGTAATAGCTTCAGAATAACTGATTATCTTTCGCATCATTGCATTATAGATATAACTATGCCTAAAGTGGTAACATTAGGCCTAACAGTTGTACAAAGTTTCCAAAAAGTCTGTAATGATAGGCACTTTAGTAAATTTTACAAAATCTCTTCTTTATGCTGTCCTTATAGTTCAAGACATGTTCGTGGATGATATTTCCATTCTCTTTGAGATCTTTGAAACGTATTCGTGTCATTGTCTATTGTACGACACTCATCAGAAAGTGATTGTTTCAGATGTTCGGTCTCTCTGATCTTTTCTTTTCACAAACATCTTTTCTTATGCAGTTTTTTGAGACCGACCTTCTCTACCACACAGCAGGATGAATTCAGTCTTCTCATTCTTTGACAGTACCATAATCATTCACATATCTGAAATTAAGATAAGTGCCAAGTATCTGTGATTCCTGAATTTTCAGACACCCTGTAGGTAAATATTTGTAAATTTTGTATTGTCAGCTTACATGAGCGATTGTTATTTTACGAAATAGACAAACTAAATAAATGGTAAATTTTAAATATGATTAATTATAGAAAACAGCTACCTTACAGTTTGCCGAACAAAATAATAACAGTGATTGTATAAGTAAAACACACACTCATCATTCACTAAAACACATTTACTCAGGCTTATTTGGTGGTTCTGTTCTCAGTGAACTTCTGAGAAAATAAGGATTAGGCCGGTTAAAAATAAGATTTGTTACACTAAGTTCACGGCACGAAAAATCCGCGATAAAAACTACCATTAGTAAGCTTAAATTACTAAAAACCATAATTACTACTTAAAATATTCAGTCAACTTTTTCATGCTTTAAATGTAAGTAAACTCCAACACACAACAACAATGCAGTAGCAGATGATGCATGCTAATGAGCTGAGCACGCTCAGCTAGGGATTATGGAAATTTGAGCAATATTTTAATGTTTCGACTTTCTTTTTAGATTTGTTAGTTTGTTTTGAAATTCGTGCAAAACTGCACGCGCGCTATCTGTGCTAGTCGTCCCTAATTAGTAGTAAAGGACTAGAGTGAAAGCAGCTTATCGTCACCACTCACATCTAACTCTTGCGCCACTCTTTTACCAACGAAGTGGGATTGATCCTCACATTATAACGCCTCAACTACTGAAATAGCGAACATATTTAGTGGGACAAGGATTAGAACCCTCAGACTGTAAGTCCAGCGCACTAACCATGCCGCGCCTTTTTTGGTTATCAAAACGATCATTGCGTTAACTTGATTTCTTCAACTTAAGTGTTTTTCTAACATCATTGATTTACCTGGATCACTATTTTAATGCAAGCATACAATATCTAAATCATTGTTTCTTACATAGTCCATACACTTATTTTTGAGATCAATGTCCAGTTTGGCTCTTTAAGTATACAATATTCGGATCACTCACCATGCCTCCCAGTGGCACAGCCGTATATCTGCAAACGTTCAACAATAATAAACGGGTTTCGACACTCGTGGTGAGCAAAGCACAGATAGTCCATTATGGAGCTTTGTGCTTATCTATAAACAAAACAAATACTCACCACTTTACATTCGAGAATACTTACTGAATCTAAGTTTTATAATAATGTTATGTCCAATGTTTCTCAACCTTTTCACCTCCCAGTAGTATGTCTTTGGACTTATACAACAAGAAATTGGGTTTTGATACCTGTGGTAACCCTTTGTGTAACTTTGTGCATAATAACAAACAAATCAGAAACTCTTTTATCTTATATACAGGCTCGCTGCCTCTCTAAAACTGTTAGGAATCATTTAAATGCAAGTAAAACGAAAAGTCCATTGTCAGTTTTTGTTTCTGTTTGTGAAATTTTACGGACCGGCAAGGTAGTTGTGTCGGACCAACGCCAGCATGCAGACTACTAGTTGAGAAACACTGCGCTACATTAACCTCTGAATGACACTTGTACTTATGACTTAAATTGAGCTGAAAATATGTATATTTTTCATCAAGATATACATAAGGACATCTGATAAGTAGCTTAAGATTGTAATAAAAAAAGCAACTTGCAAGTAACATCGGTTCCTCAAATGATAGCCCACAATCAAGTACAAGAAATTTAAGTTTCATAGAAAGAAGAGGAACAGTTACGTATAATAAAAGTCATTTCAAAACACAGTACTGAATTATATTATAAGCTTGATTTGCACAGTTGTTGTTGTTGTTTTTAATTAAACATAAAGCTTTAAGTCCGCAGACAGACCACTAGAGCGATTTGCATAGAATAATCCACCTGAATCATCTGACGATATTAATTTAAATACATGCTGTTTATATTTGCTGTTATTAATATGTATGGCCAGGTGAGTTAAGGCGTTCGACTCGTAAATGTGCTATTTGTTGACACTTGTCTTGCATACAAATGTGCTAAGTTCCTTTGAAAAATCAAACGTATTTCGTGTTCACAGTTTATTTTCGGTTGTTTTCAGTACTCACTTCACTAGTTTTATATTGCAATAATCAAGGGAACCAGATTCGCTTTAAAACAGAATGTTTCTATTGTCCGGCATTGCATCTTAGTACATTTTAAAGGTGGTTACGATTCTGGAACTAATTTATTGTGTTTTCAGCACTATTGTTTCATTTTTTTTTTAGTCTGCGGATAAATAAATAATGAGCACAGGAGAAGACTGGTGGCCATTTTAGAAGAGCGCTCTCGTCGTCTTCATTACCTTCGTGGCAACAGCAAGAAACGACTGCGTTTTGTGAGAATGGCACTAATGGCAATTGATGATAAGTTTGAAGAGATGAACTAAAGACAAACAAAAGTCTAAAAATTTCTTTTGTTTGCTATGTTGTCCATATTGTTCCCTGGGCATATATCCACCTGTACGTGTGTAACTTATTGCATTACTGTACAGTCAAAACTACGCGAGGAAATACAATTTCCAGTTAAGTAAAATATAAACGGATCGAGTTTCTCCCATGTTCAAATTCGATTTTCTCAAGCGAATCGAACACATATAGTCTGCCAACAGACAGAGACCACCTCTTCAGATGAACTCAATTCGGTTTAATGTTTATTTATTAATTAAACTGTTGTTCATTCTGTTCTCCAAACGAAACGAACCTTAACGAGTTTGAAAAGCATTTCCAGTACTAACAGGTTGTTAGTGTATGTTTAATTTTAGCTCATGCGCTCTGTTCAGATCGGGAAGTGAATTCAGATTTTAAGCATTGTTAATTCTGACATTTAACGGAACCCGCAGCGGGACGATCATAATTACATATTAACTGTTTGTGGAAATTCGCGCAAAACTACACGAGGGCCATCTGCGATAACCGTCCTTAATTTAGCAGTGTAAGACTAGGGGTAAAGCAGCTAGTCATCACCACCCACAGCCAACTCTTGGGATACTCTTACCAACGAATAGTGGGATTAACCGTCACATTATAACGCCCCCACGGCCGTTTACTCGGATTACGCGTCAAGTGCCTTAACAACCTGGCCATACTGGGCCAGTTTCAAACGAACCTAGTGTGAATACTGCCAAATAAAGTCCTAGTTCTAACTTCCGAGTACCCTATACTTAAAAATACATTTTTAAATAGTACACAACAGTAAATAGTTATTGAACTTCATCTACATGTTAATGATTACAATTATTTATAAGTATCGCCCAGGGACTGACGAGCAGGGTAGTGGAAATTTGCCAATTCCAGGTTCTCAAGGGTAATAAAGGTCCCTCCCCCCAAACCACACAAAAAGCATTGTTAAATTAAATTTTGCATCTCTGTCTATGTCTACTGAGTTATTTCACTAATTGAAAAGTGACATGAAATGTTTAAAATATCACCGTATCCAGTGGCTCGAAAACGAAATGTCCCATGTTTTCACACTGTTTAAAAATGTAACTTTAGGAGAGTCTTTATGTTTCTCCGGCTACATTTCTACTTGTAACGACATTGTACTGTCGAATTCCTAACTTTTTGAAGAACCAAGTATATGAATGCTAACTATAGTGTTATGTCGCACGTGGCAACATTTATAATAAAATACCCGTTACATTAGCATAGCGTGCGGCTAAATTAGACTTAACGCTTTGCTCAAATACATCATCAACGTCACACAGTTAAATCGTTTAGTGTTAATTTTTGTTTGTGTTATTTTTCATTCAAACATTATCTGCGGCCATAATATGTGTATTTCAAGAGGTTGTATTTCATGTATCAGTTTTGGATGAAACAGTTATACACATCGCTCAAATGAAGCATACAATATGTGTGTGCGTGTGTGTGGGTGTTGACAGTGATAAACCTGATTAGTTGCAAAAATCTACAGCCTTGGATATAAGTTACCTAGATTTTCAAAATAATATCAAAATTGTCGATAAATATTTTTACAACCGCAAAAATGCAAAAGAATTAACAGTTTTATCAACTATAAATGTGTTTAGCGCGGCGTGGCCAGGTGGTTAAGGCACTCGGCTCGTAATCCAAGAGTCGCTGGTCGAATCCCCGTCATACCAAACATGTTCGCCCTTTCAGCCGTGGGGGCATTTTAATGTTTCGGTCAATCCCACTATTCGATGGTTAAAGAATAGCCCACGAGTTGGCGGTGGGTGGTGATGACTTGTGCTTTCTCTCTAGTCTTACACTGCAAAATTAGGGACGGTTAGCGCAGATAGCCCTCGTGTAGCTTTGTGTGAAATTGAAAAAAAAAAAAAAACTAAATGTGTAACGCAGTCTTAAGAGAGGAACTAATGTAACATCTTTTGTCCACATATAACTGAAATGGACGAATTAAATTAGATTAAAATTTGATAAAAAAGAATTGCAATGAATAAAAGTTGTCCAGGTTGGTGGTATAACAAATTGTTATATCTTGTTTGTAACATAATTATTGTAAAAACGTTTATTTGAGGAAAAGAACACTTCTCTGTATTGACTGTATATCTATTTCAAACGGTCAATAGAAAAATTAAATAAGTTATTGTATATTTTTAGAATAGTCAATGCCATAAAATACAACGTCATGTGTTGTTCTGAATTATTCTCAAGTGATTTGTTATCATTTACCAAATCATCTGCCCCCTATGGCACAACGGTTTAAACCAAGTTTCGATATCCGTGGTAGATAGAGTACAGATGGCCTTTTGCTTAATCAAGCTTTGAATAATCAGTAAATGAAAATCATATCTTAACTTCTATGCTTTTAAACTCTAGGAGAAAGAATAAATTAAACAATATTTTTGGTTAAATGGTACATAAACCACTATGGTTCAGTTAAGTAGAAATAGATTAAGAGATGTTTTAATATCCATAACTTTTAGAGCTTAAATGCTCTTTAACTAATAATTTTAAAGTACACCAGGAACCGAGAATGACCTAGTGGCACCTACCTACTTTGAAATTAAGCATCCATGGTCCATCTCCCATTGTCATGAAAAACTTTTCAGGAAATTGGAATAAAACATGCTTGAGAATACTATAATATCCATTTCCATAAGTCCGGAAATGTAGTAAATTTAAACTGTTTTAATCATTCTAACTGTGTTTTAGTAAGTGTATTTTGGTGACAAAACTACCATTAGGATCCAATTTTATCTTAGACTTTCTTCATGTTAATGAATATTTCAGAGAATTTCACACCTTTTCCTGGGCAAAGAACAATATCATTTCCTTTGTAATGGTAAAATACTTGTAGAATTTTCCTGCAAACCTACCTAAAGATTATTTGTACGTGGTGTCTCAATTTTGAATTGATATACAAGAGGGGAGAACAACAATACTCTTAGAACCGTGGAGTTCTTTAATTTGGAAGAAGAAAAGGATTGTTATGTTTTTTTGTTTTTTTTTAAGGGTTGAATAACATCGGCGTTTAAGTTGTGTTCCTGAATTATAACAAACTTTTATACACACGACTGTTTATATGCTGATGCCTTATAGGTTAGCAATAATTGCATATTATATTATGGTGTGGTTGATTTGAATTCTTAGAAAGTTCTATTTTCTTACTGGTATAAGCTATTATGTACATATTAATTAATTTGTTTATTTATAGCCGACCACAATGGGCTATTTGTGCTGTGTCTATCACGGGTATTGAAATCCGATTTCTATGCGTTAGATGTCTGAACGGATACCTTTGTACTACTGGGAAACCAGTGTCATAAGAAGATCTGATTATTAGTCAGTTGCAAAGACGTATTTGCTGTTATGGGCTGTGAATAAATATACAGCTTTAAAAATCTAGAGTCGTCGATTATATGAAAATAATGAGGTAAAGTTAGTTAAGTAAACGAAGAAAACATTCTTAATAGAAAGATTACGATAATTTGTTGTCGACTTTATCAGTAATACACTTTCTATTTTTTAATAAATTGTGTTAGTGATTAACATCCTTAAGTGGTGAGAGATAAATTTAGAGATTTATAACATTAGCATTTGGCGCTCGATTCCTCATGATAGGTAGAGTAGGGATACGTCGTTGTGTAGCTTTGAACCAAAAACAATAGCATAGTAGCTAAGTGTTGTTTTTTGTCGCATTACATTTTTAAGTGAAACTGATAATAAAATCTTGTATCACTTTCAACCTTCATTTTTTAATTGTTTGACTAATGAGTTATTTTACCCTTAAGATACTAATTTTCGTTATAAATAACTATTAACTGCAAGGTGTAATCCATTTTATGTACCTAAGCTTTTAACTACCATTATTATTATAAAGACAATTTATGCAACAGATGACGCCACAAACTAGATATTACTAACATTATTTTTCTTATTTTCATGGTATCAAAAATTCAGTACAACTACCTTTTGGTTTCACTTCTGTTGCATCCACAACAAGGTAGGGTTTTATATTATAATGATAACTTGATTTTCACATGCCCTTGCAATCAAATTTCTAAGTAGATAATTTACATGATAATTTACTACAAGAAAACTATTTCATTCCATATAGTATGCATACATGCTTGTGTTCCACTGCAGTTCAACCGTTTCAATTCAGCACTAAGTATCACGAAACAACTGTTTGAACTGTGTCATTCCTTGTACATTTTGTTGTGAGATCACAAAACGTAAAATTTTTAACACATTCCCCATTCCTTATATCGTGCAAGAGCCACAATCAGTATTCTGAATTGTTATATATCATATTAAATATATTAGTCTTTGTTTTCATTGCATGATAGAAAACTGGTTGATTATTAAGTAGAAGTCATTGACATATGTGTTACTAACTGAGTAGAAAGAATTGTACACTAATTGATATGTACCAGACTCTATCAAATTTGACTTAATCCTGACAAATATGTTGCATATTACAATCTGTAAATGTTTTAGTTTGTAATAATTTTAAATATCAAAGGTTATCGATCTGTCAACTTGTCAGAAAAATTTATAGCCCCGACATCAGATAAATTTGAAGAATGCAGCCCAGATTGTATGAGGGATGATACTGTCATTTCTTTCCTTGTTTGAACAATTACATGTTCAAGAAGATAGTCAAGATAGAACTTTACAACTATTACTCTTGGTGAATTATGTTTGTAAAGTTATATTTAAGTAACAAATATGCGAGTTCTAGATCGTAACCAGGAAGTAGTAACTCAGAAGTAAAAAATAGTTTCTTAATGTGCAAAAAATGTTGAGAATTTTATAAATGTACATTTATCTTTCTATGTTATTATGTAAAGTTCCTGGATAGATAAATCTGTTTTACTGACTGCTAAGTTCATTGTCAAAGTAAAAGTATAGTGAACATAATGTTTGTTGTGATATTCTGTGATTATAGACAGTAGACATGCCGGATGTATAAAATGTGAAATAAATGTATTTCCTTGTACACATTATCTTTTATCTCAAGAAACAACAAAATGAAGTATTTTGTTAAGAACATTTTATTATTATCACAGTTATTTTAAAAACTGTGTTTGTTTTTAAAAGATAGGCTGGTTTGTTTTAAAATTAAGCACAATGCTACATAATGGGCTAGCTTTGCTCTGCCCACAGCATCTATCGAAACCCAGTTTTTAGCATTGTAAGTCCGTAGATATACCACTGTCCCACTGAGCTGTTTCAAATGTAGGAAACATGCACATTATTTTTGGTAAACCTTGTGTAAGTAATCTTTCTCTACAGTATGACAGAAAGTTTTATCGATAGGACTTGATAAATTCAATTGTGTTACATTTTGATTGAACATCGAATGAACAATCAATTTGTTAACTTTATTCACTCTCGATGATACTATCTCAAATAAAACCATATATGTACGCCCATCATGATTTAATGTGTTATAAGTAAAATGAATTTGACTAAAATCGTCGATTGCACATGCTTCACACTGTTCTTTCTTCGGTATTTATAAAACTAGAGTAAACTTGTTCAGGGTATATATTAATAATAACTGATTTAATCTTATTATTCAATTTCTTTTCAGTACGAATTACAGTATTTAAGTAAGTATCAAAACGAGAAACCTGTTCATGTAAATTAATTCTGTCATTCTGAATTTGATAAAACAAAGAGAACCTTATCAGATTTCACGTAAATACCATGATGCTATAGAATTAGAATAGCGATCGACTGAAAAGTGTTTGGAAAAAGAAAAAAACAGTAGAAAAACAGTATGTTTGTTTGTTTTCGGATTTCGCGCATAGCTACACGAGGGTTATCTGCGTTAGTCTAAGTTAGCAGTGTAAGACTATAGAGAAGGCATCTAGTCATCACCACTTATCGCCAACTCTTGGAATATTCTTTTATTTTAGTGGGATTGATCGTCAAATTATAAAGTCTCCACAGCTGAAAGAGCGAGCATGTTTGGTGTAAGGAGGATTCAAACCCATGACCATCAGATTACCAATCGAGCTCTCTAACCACCTAGCCAGGTATGTTTCATTAAGTTCCTGAACCTTTTCTAAATTTAGTGCATTTTGTGGTATCTGTGATTTTTTATACGTATTGTAAAGGATCTTAAGAAGCTGAAACTTGAGTGTATTTTATAACCACTTTATTATTTTCACCTCCTTTGAATCTTTACTTCAAGGTAACGAGTGGTTATTAGGTTGTTATTTTAAATATGTTTTATTTTCATTCTTTTTTTCTCTAGGCTCTAGTTCTCGTCTCTTTATTTTCCCGCCTCATTCTTCCACCATCAAAACATTTTTCACGCTTTCGTGTACCTTGACTCTGGTTTACTGACGTTGTAAAATGGTTGAAATCACAATATCGATATAACAAAAGAAATAGAACACAAACATTGTGTTTGTTTACAGAATTAATGTAAGAACTTTATTGTTGTTCTCATCAAAACGTTATTTCTTTTGATTTTTCTAAATGTATTTCAATAAATATATTGTGGCTGTGATGAAACAGGTGACAATAGAAGGTTGTGTATATTACTTTAAAGAGATTTTAAATATGCAAATCAGCACATCAAGAGACTACCGCAAATAATATAAAGTCGCGATGGAACGAAATATATCAGAACTACACTTTAATATTTTGTGTGTGTTGAATTTAGTGGGATGCCACTGAAAATGGGTCATTTTTGGTAAAAGTAAGTAAGAGCGTTTTTGGTTGCAAAATATTCATACATTCAGACCCGAAAGATGTGTTCAGATAAGAAATTTAGAATTTTCAAGAATGAAATATCTTTTGTACTTAATGGCATTAGAAAACAAAGAAATTTGGATCAACTTGGGATACCAGAACTATCCAGAAAGAGACGTGGAGAAACTAAGATTCCTGTCAAAATACTAGGGTGTCTTGTAACAGACGAAAATCCAAAAACACGTAGGTCAGAAGCAAAAGTCATCCATTTGCTCCAGAAAATAGTACACAACATAATCATGAAGAATCTAGTGTTGTGTACATAAATTGTTACGACATATGAGATCAACCGTTGCATTCCTTAAGAAGCTGAAGAACATGACTGGTATTTATGCTATTCCACATGAAGACGTACATGAAGTCACCGGACAAAACGTCTATAGAATTTTGTGTGATTGGACTGTTCAAATGGGTGCTAGAAAACCTTTGTCCTCATGCTATAGTTGATTTATGGAATGCGTACTTTAAGGAGAGGTACGATTTAAAAATGACAGTCTTACGACACAGCCTTTAGCAATGAAAACTAAGCTTCAGAGTAATTGTAATTGTAAAAATGGCTGGTGATTATATAAAGCATGACCGGACGTTGTGACATGAACAGTAACGACTTTGTAAAGACCCAAAATAATGTTAATATAATGTTCTCTACTTATGTAATTATTAGCGAGTTTGTGATATACTTTTTTATGACTACTAAATCACTTTTACTGATAATAAAGGAGGTTGGTACTGTTATCGTATCACGCTTGTGTATCTGAGATTTCGTGATTCGTATCTACACTTTGAAGTCGTATGTGTGTATCAAGTTCCACTATTCAACATGAAAAGAGTAGACCAAGAATTAGTTGTGATTAGTGCTAACTAGATGCCATCCGTTTAGTCTATCACTACAAAATATGGAACGGCTAAAGAACGAAATTCAAAAAACTTCTTTTACTGTGTTCAATTTGTCTGCTTATGGCTCATGTATATAATGTATATACATTTTCTTTGTCATTTAATTGAAACACAGAGCTATATTAATAAGTTTAATATTGGATTTTGAAATTGGAATAATGAAATTCGGAGTGAGAAATAATGTTTATTGTATTTGTTAATTATATAACAGGTGGCTTGAATTTGATGACTTATTTTTTAAAAGCTTCAGTAAGTACTTCATGTAAGTACTGTAGACATGTTCCATTGAGTTAAGAGCAGTCTCTTCTTGAAGTAAATTGATTTGTGCTTTCGCGAAAATGTCACTCTTTCCATGAGTTAGACGTATACTTGTATATGGATTGCGAAACTACTGTGATATATGTGTCGAAATTAATTTCAGTTCATCATGTATTCAGTTAGCGTTCCTAGTCTATGCACTAGTTAATTTTGCAGAATACATTATGTTGACGTCACTGTATTCTATTCTGTATTGCCGTAATGCTGTGTAAAATTAATATACCCAGTAAATTTATTTTCTATAAGGGTTCAACCGTGGAGCAACAATGACGTGGGCTTTTTTCAAATTTATGCTTTGATATAAATAAATGAAGTTTGTTCATCTCTGTTTGTGTGTGTGTGTGTGATTATAAATCAAGTACAAGTTGTCCTCCTGCAGCACAGCGGCATGTCTGCGGACTTATAATGCTAGAAATCTGTTTCGATACATGTGATAGGCAAAACTCATATAGCTCATTATTTAGCTTTGTGCTTAACTACAAACAAATTCAAATTCGTTGTTTTGAAAATTGAAGTAAAGACAAACGTCCAAGTAGCTCGTATGCAAAACGCTACAATTACCATTACGAAAGCGTTTGTTATAAAACCGTCTTTTCTATTAATATTTAACATGTTTTAACATGAGCGTGTTTTATACGTTGTGAAAAGTAAAATATTCATGTAACTGTATATGTTTTTGAAACCCATTTATTGAGAGAAAAGCGGGTCTAAATGGTGACGCCGTCATTTTCTAAAATAACATTTTTCGTATATTTCTGAACCATAATAACTTCATAAAAGCAGTAACGTAACAGATGAATATTATTTCACCTCAAGAAGGAAGTACAGAAATAAATGCATAATTGTAAAAAGTCAATGGCTCTTTCATCTAAAGTGTCAAACCCAAATACTGAAAAGTTTGGCTTTAATTCTCTTGAATCCGCTTGACAACATGTGTCAATAGAACATAGTTCTATTATTCAGGCTATCCCAAACTATATTCAAGTTGTTCATATAGTTAATTTCCTGATTCATATCTTAAAATAATAACTTAAAAGGAATATATCTGCCACTAGCAAAACTATCATTGTTAACAGATTGTGATTGGTTGAAAAAAAAATCATGATTAGACACATAACAAATGCCAGAGTGTAACAGAATTTGTCAATTCCAAGCTAGAATTTGACCACCTATTCACAATTTTGCATTGTTATACTAATGGAGAACAGATCTTCCGAGATGATAATTTAATATTTTTTTGATCAACCTATTACAAGGTGGTGGGTAAAACAAATACACGGCATAACTAACTAATAAATGAATATTTGCTGTATCATTCTTGAATGCCATAAGTAAAGTTACCAGTTTGGCCGCCAATTTTGATTACATTCCTTTACGCAACACATTAAAAAAAAAAAAAAGGCCACCATCAAACTAGACTTCCTACTGATAGAGTAAATAATGTCTATAAATGTACGAAACTACTACATGCACGCTGCCCTGACTAGTAGTCTGAGTTTATTCTGACCCTAAAGCAGTAGCCATACCAACCTACACTGCATGATCATACAAGTAAAGGATTGCTTGTTTGTTTTGGATTTCGCGCAAAGCTACACGAGGGCTATCTGCGCTAGCCGTCCCTAATTTAGCAGTGTAAGACTAGAAGGAAGGCAGCCAGTCATCACCACCCACCGCCTACTCTTGGCTACTCTTTAACCAACAAATAATGGGATTGATCGTTACTTTATAACGCCCCCACGGCTAAAAGGGCGAGCATGTTTGGTGTGACGGGGATTCGAACCCGCAACCCTCAAATTATAAATCAGGTGCCTAAACCACCTGGCCATGCCGGGCTACAAGTAAATGAGGGAGGTAAGGGTCAAAGCGCACCTGACCCTCCAGAGTACATATAGTTACCCAAATCCCGAGAGAGAGAGATTCAATCTTTCTGAGCCACACCTTTTTTTTTTCACATCTAAGCACAGCAAACTCCTGCAAGTAAGAAAAAGCGACACTCGATAGTACTCAACATTATTTTTAGGATCGCAACTCTTTTATTCGGAACAGACTTACACCTTACAGAACCATACAGGGTAGTATTTTCTCTCTAAATCAATGTTAATAACTTTTTTTATTGTAACGTCAACATCCGCATGTACTTGGTGCAGCTGTATCAAATATAATTATTTACGCTAATATCATGAGACGCTAAATGTTTTTTAAGTAGGAGAATTTCATAAAATTTATCAAATCTGTGCTTAAAAAGTTATAATGAATAATTAGTAATAACTGTCCACCGATATGATTATTTTGAAAACTTGAACTGTAAACTGCTAATCTATCTAGTTTGCTCGGCTGATAGATACTTTCCCCACAGCAGCATGTCTGCGGTCTCCCCCAGGTTTTGATAATCTGCAGTTTGTTTGTTTTTTTGCTTAATTCCAAAGAAACAAATAACTAATACTTATATATATGCACGTGCTTTCACCTAAACGTTTTGCTGTTCTAAATCCGTTAGAATGATAAAAAAGTAAATATGTTTCATTTCTACTCTTAGATGAACCCGTATTAAAACTTTCAAACTAATAGTTTATACAACTTTTTGTCAAAATTGAATCATTTGCGTTGAATAACTTTGCACATGTGCCTTTATTTAGACCAAATCTCACATCTGATTATAGGTTGTGAAGATATATTACCAAATTTGAAAAAAAAAAAAAAATCCAGAAAAGTTCAGTATGATTTTCTATCAAATAAAATTTCCCTACTTTCCATGAGAAAAAAAATTAATCAAAATTGGAAATTGTGTATCTTGTGTACTTCTTAATGGATTGCCTTGAAATTTGGTAAGTGAAATAAGAGCCCAGCAAAGCATGTCCACTAAAAATATGTGATAGTTTAGGTTACCACAGTCCAAGCTACAGAAAGTGAAACATTACTAAACTATTACACCTGTTAATATCACCCAGTGTGTTCTGTACGTTGTGTTTTGCTTTCCTGACAATATTTGTCGTCCACTCTTTGCCTACAGAGCTACGAATGAACAAACAAGACACATTGCGAAATCTTTTCGAAACGACAAATCCAGGCTTTTGTCTCAAAAACATATTGCCTTAATCCGTTAAACCGATTTCAGGTAGTGAAGCTAATAAAGTGTACAATCAAGTTGTGTGTATGTAGATTATATATCTACTTAAGCTTGTACGTATACGTTTCATTGTCAATGAATGATGGCTTTCCTATATGGATTAGTTTTGGATATTAGGACTTATACTTCGTTAGTTGTCATGTGATACGCCTACGTAAACGCTACTCCTTTCATGAAAGGTGTCATATTAAGATTAATTAGCAATTCAGTTTGCCATCGGAATTAGTCCAGGAACCTGAAACTACTCCCCCCTTCGGTATCTTTGAAGACTATACAAATACAAGGTTCGTATAAACTTATTTAAACTGTAGTTTACTCGACTTATAAAGAGACGTTTAAGTTTTTAACAAAAACTTGTCTAGTATTCGGAGTGCTCGAATCAAAACTCATCATTTCAATCAAAAGATGGTATTGAAGAGTTTTTACCTAAAACAGTATATGAAATATTTGCTGAATCATTGTGTGCCACTAAAATGTGTTTTTCACAGTGTCCGAAAAACTTTTAACTAAATTATTACATGTTATGTGAGCAGTTCTACTAGGAGCAGAGTTTGGTTTCTTATTATAAAACCCAAAATTGAGATTTTTGACTCTGGTAATACTGTATATCAATCACAAACTGTCGTTGTTAAGTAAAAGAAAAATCCAGTCTGGTTAAAAACTATTATAAATAAATCAAGTGTCTTCGTTATTTTGCCGTACAGCCTTAATTCTATGTTAGTTCTATCAGTACAGTTATGCAACAATACAGCTGCAACACAAAAATAAAAATAATTATTGTAAGTTCATTAAACTTTACTGCGTTCCTTTTCCAACAATTGTGTGTGAGTCAAATAGTTTCTTTTGGTGGGAACATTCATTCCCAGATAAAACCTTAAGATACTCTGCTTTTTAAAATTTTGAATAAAAATTTTAAACTTTTTGCGATATCTGAATATGAATCGCCCATCATTGTGGCTGACTTCACATTGCTGTTCAGGCTATGAAAGAGTAAGCTTCATAAAACTCATCTATTCTTCCTCAAAAACATGGTAGAATACGTGTTTTTGTGTAATTACCTCGTTGTTTTGTTTTAATATTTCACACACACATGCTGGAACAACTGTTCCTGAAAACAACTAGTTTCATCAAGGCAGAAGTAATGTTAAAGATATGTTTCTCTAGGAGCACCTATACGCGTTGGATGTGAATACGCTTGTTGATACATCTACGGAAATGAGAGTTCTGCTTATATACTTTTGGTGGACTGATGCTGTGAGAGTTGTTAAAGTTATAATCATCATAGTATTTGTTCAAAAGTTGGTAATTAGAAACAAAAGCTTTCAGCTGTTTATTTCGAAAACACAGGGTATGTTCGGCAAAACGGTTTTGCTTCATTCTCATAATGATGTAAGTTTCATTTCTTCTAAGAAAACAATAGACACATCTAAACAAAGCTCAGTGTGATTAGTTAATTTTGTTTTAATAGTTATAAAAGTTTTAAGGAATTAGATTTTATCATCACCATCCGTGCTGTTGGACTTGATGGAAATCCATAATCTAAAAGCTTTGTGATTGCTAAAAAAAAAAAGAAAACTTTAATTTTCTTGTTTAAAAAGAGCGAATTATCAAATGTGACAAAATAAAATAAACAAGGACGTTTTATTCTTTTATCCCTATAACAAAGTAATTATTTAAACAAATTATATTAGCTTCACACACATCTATACAACACACAACTGAAAATTTAACCGAATAATTAGAATCCACAAGCAAATTTCTAAAGCATTGACCAATCATAAAAAGTATGAATAATATTCCTTTGTTATGATTAGATGTGACGCCAACAGCTATGAGTGTACATTTGTACTTTTGCAACAGTTTGTGAAATTTCTGCAATCTCTCACATGAAACATAACCTTAGTAGTAAAGTACAAGGCAGAATTAACTATTTAATACACCTATAGAAGCGTTAAAAATATATATCTTAGTTATATATTTTATTGTATGATAATAAGCGACAGCTTTTTGTCGCTGACTTTGATCAGTTTTGCTATTGCTAACTTAAGCATTATATTTGATAATTTGCATTAATTGACGTTGTGATTATTCTTATGACAATATTATTTTATAATTTTTGGCTATCGGCGCTCTATAAAAGTGATATAACGATTTTCAATATTTGTGTAAACGTAGCCGTGTTTACAAGTTGTATTTTTTCTGGTCACCGTTTCTTAATTAGACACAACCGTATTTGAGCCTCATAATATCTAAACACGTGCTGCATAAGGTGTACTTTGGTTTGAAAGTACCAAATTCCCGTTTACAATGATTACTTTATATTACTAGCCATTACCTAAAAGCATTAAGAACAAAAGTACTGGTTCTAGTGTAATGTCCCCCACTGGTACTGGTCTTCTGATTTACAACGGTAAAATCAGCGATATGATCCCCCTCGGTGGACTCAACAGATAGCCCAATGTAGCTTTGCTATAAAAACACAGACACTCTAGTGTAATATGTGATATAAGCCAAGTAAATAGCTTAATACAGTATTCCCTCGCTATTCGCGGGGGTTACGTTCTTTACCCCCCGCGAATAGCGAAAAACCGCGAATATTGGATGCAGTTTTAAAACTTCTATGTATGAGATTATATACGGTACTAAATGCTTCCCAGACACTTTCTAAAGACACTCTTACTCATTAATACAGTAATAATGTAGTAATATTGCATGCAATCATGTATTTCACTAATGTAGTAATGATAATGTAAACAGATTTTAATTTTGTACTGCAACAATATTTTAATCAAAAAAGAAACGTACATAGTATAGTTACCCATACTGTATTACTGTACCGTAAAGTCATTTTCTATGCGTACAACACATGTATTAGAATTGACAGAAAGTGGAACAAATTTAAAGGCAAACTTAGACAGATAAATACAGTACGCACAGTTCAGGTAATAATAATACAGTACAGTACAATTCAGTAATAATTGTTCGATAAAGACGTCAATCGATAAAACTGCTTGAGAGAGTAAATACAGACATACCCTCGAAAAGCGCTTTTAGTCTCTATGACCTACAAAAACCCGGTTTACCGAGCATTCGTTTTTATGACGTTATGACGCTAGCCCGTATACCGGCATACGATGCGATAGGGTTAAGAGCCTAAACCGCGAATATGCGGGGCCGCGAATGGGGAACCGCGAATAGGTGAGGGTATACTGTACCTATTAAGTAAGACATTTATAAAAAAAAAAATTTAAACGTATGCACTTAGTGTGGATTAAAAATATTTATGTAAATTACATAATGCTTTGCTATAATAATGTAAATGCTAAGTTATATTAATATTAGATTTTCAATGTTACATGGTGAAAAAAAAGAGAAAGTTCATTCACGTGCATAAACAATGGTACTACATCAGATGTCAAAAATTGATTTGCAAGTAGCATAATGTAGTACTGTTATGGACAAGCGTTTTTTATTAATAATTAAGTGGCCAGGCGTATCATACTGTGAACCCAAGGACCCATTATTCGCATCCCAGTGCTCCCAAAATCGTGATCTATACTTTGGAACGATGCGTGTGTAATAAGAACGACAGTAAAATCTTGTTATTTGATTACACTAGCCGAGAGTTGGCTGAATAAATGCTGTTTACCAGCTGCCTTCCCCTTAGTTTATCCACTCAAAAATAGGGTCGGCTAGTGCTACAGAAGTAGCTCATGTATATTTTAATGCAAATGCTCTAAACAAACAGTTAATTACAACTTTCGGGCATTATTTTCAGTCAGAACCTAAACATGCACAACTCTTGTCATTTGTTCTTCCTGCTATATAAATATTCTAGTGAAAATACCCACCAATGTTGAGCTTTAAATGCATCACTGTGAATGCTGGTCTAAGCCACTTTTTTCCACTAATTTGAGCCATAACACTCGGACTGTTCGTCTATTGTAAAAATGCTCAAGCTATGCGCACTATTAAACGTTATTTTCACTTGAGTCCTAATTAATGGAATTAAGGCGGTAAAACGCTGCCAAAATCTAACTGACAACTGACAGTTGTCCAAACCAGGACTCACCATAGAAATTATTCGCTTGGTTTTTAACGTCCTGGAAGATAAGAGTGTCATAATACCGTGTTTCTCCGATAATAAGCCCTGCCCTTAAAATAAGCCCTAGTTAAGAGTGGCAGGAAGAGGAAAGAAATAAAAAAAATTAATTTATTAATTAGTTTAATAGTTAGTTAATTAGTTTGTTTAAGTATTAATCAGTTAGTTTAATAGTTTAATAATAGTTTATTTTAAATGGTTAGTTTAATAGTTTTACTTTGTAACTTCATTTTTTTAATATATCAAAATAAGACATCCCCCCGAAAATAAGCCCTAGTGTCATATTTTGGAGTGAAAATTAATATGAGCCCTGTCTTATTTTCGGAGAAACACGGTAAATATTGAGGGCACCTACTCCCAGTGTTGCACGTCGGAGGCGGATGTGCCTCAGGGAGGAGTACTTAGCACTACACTGTTTATCATGTATGTCAGCAACATGACTCTAAAAGACCCAAACCACACTTTTTGCTCACGGTTCTGAAACCCAACAACCAATACTAAACAAAATAGAATTGTACTAGAATAAGAAGAGAATTAAAATTAGTGCGCACGAAACACAAGTCATACTATTCACAAAACAAGCACAATTATTTCACAGATATATCCATATGGGATTCTTTTACGGATAGCAACATTAGAAAAAATCCTCATGGATCACAGCTGACTCAAAAATAAACTGGATACCACACATGAATAAAAAAAAAAGAAAATCTGAGGGAAAAAAGCGAGTAACCTCAGAAGATTGATTGTCAACAACCAAGAAATTTCACTGGAAAAGATATTAAATATTTACAGAATATAAATAAGACTTGTCGTAGAATATGTATGGATACATGTATGTATAACATGGATAAGTGTATCAAAAATACACATCAACCAACTATAGCAAATACAAAGCTAAATTTTAATGAAAGCGTATATATAACACTATGTAACACAAATTTTGTTCCAAGATAGAATGTGTTATTTCTTAATTGCTCATACTGTAAAAGTACATAAAATGGCCATTATTCCCTTCAAGCTTTGCTTTTGTGATCTGGATAATGAAATTTACAAATTAACCTATTTTCTATGTAAAAACGGGCAAATTTGCACATTTTCATTTACATAAGATCTGAGTAAAACAACATATGAATCAAGATTTACATGAAATTATACTAAAGTCATACAAAAGTGTTTAGAAGTGAGTAGTGTTTCGAGATTTGCAACTGTAATGTAAATTACTTTTACGTATCACCTCCAAATATGGTCTCCCATCATGTTTTCGTTATACGCTTCCAGGTCACAAAAGCAAAGTTTGAAGAGAAAAACAGGTCTTTTCCATTTACTTTAGGCATAAGCAATTGGGAAATAACACTTTCTGCCAAGGTACAAGAAAAAGTAACAATTTGGTTACGTAGAGTAATCCCACAATCAACAAATACAGTGTTTCTGCACAAATTTTCAAACATGACAACATCTTATCAAACAGTCAGACTCCCGGATAACTCGCTTCAATATTATAAAGGAAAATATTAATAAAAATAAACTGATGAGCTTACCAGAGAATTACGTAACACGTGATGAACCAAGCCCTAAGTACTTCTCTCCTCTAAACATCATAAATAATAATCTTATAGGCCAAACAGTATTAGACAAACTGAATCCTAAACAAAAACGTAACTCTACTTTAAATGGGTTTTGTATGTAAAAATAGGATTATATTTGTGTATGTATAACTGCTAAGTGGAACTGTATGATGAATGCGGATTAATAATGCAATCATGCATAAGTTAAGCTAGCGAAAATATACAAGTTAATATTACCCCACGAACTGCACGTGTTACGAAAAGGATATGTTACTTAAAACTACGGATAATGGACATAATTTAACATGCTGTAAGTGATGCAACAACAAATTAACAAGGGTTATTATCTAGGATTTAAATAACCAGACAGTTAAAAAAAGTCCAGAGAGGTAGAAAGAAGTCAACGCTGGACCTGACTCTCCCATGTCCGAAACATGGACCCGATCACGATCAAGAAGAAGATGGCCTGATTTCAACTCGATTTTTTTGAAAGTTCACCTAATCTCTTTTAGCAAATGTTATTAAATTATAACAGTATTATGCCAGACAGATAAACAGATATGTTTCACGTACATATGGAAAGCTTTTGTCTGTATTGTCTGAAAATCATAACTGAGTATTTATGCTTTTCCTGAGCACATTGCCTGTAGGTTCACTTTCCAAATAAGAAAAAAGTATTTATTTCAAAATAAAGAAATGGTTACATCTTCATAATGTGCGATCATGGATAATAGTGGCTTCAACTGAACTACTCTTCACGATGTGAACTTGAATGAAGCAACAGAGATGTTCATAGCATCCTGTTTTGCAATGTAAAATTGTATACACAGGTAAATGTTCCTGATACAACACTATCTCTACATGATACACGAAATGTTCGTATATACGTTAACAATGTTCTGCAGTTTAAAATTGTAAATAGTAGAAGTAGTACTAAAGCTATAAATGAAGAGTCGCCATGATTTCCCTTACCACCACTAACCCTCGAAAAGGCAGCTAATCATTAACCTTATTATTCAAAATGGTTAACATGTTTGATAATTAATTTAGAAATCCAGAAAATAATTCCTTGAGGTATGTTGTTATACTTCAGCTGTATAAACAAGGTTAGAATCAGCTAAAGACAAAATTTCATTTTATTTAAAGTGTTTCATGTTATCCACATATTTAAATTTCCATTTAGCCGCATTTCACGTTCCCTTTTGAACTAGCAGGACTACACCTCTGAGTGTGCACACAAAAATAAGAATGTCCCTGCATTATAACCCTTTCTGTATGCAAGTATGCATATATACAGTCGTCTTATTAAACTATATCTCTTTTCAGTCTAAACTTATGTATAAAAAAAACAGTGCCGTTCACTATAGTTTAATATGTAAAAGTAAGCATATATGAATAGCGATTTTGAGTATATCTGAATTTATATATGTTCGGTTACAGTAAACAGGGAGTTTATTACTTCAAATGTGTTTTATTACAGCTTGTTGTTGTTTGAAGTTAACCACAAAGCTATACAATGGGCTATCTGTGCTAGGCCCACCACGGGTATCGAAATCCGGTTTCTAGCGGTGTAAGTCACTAGATATACCACTTCGCCACTGGCAGTCTATTGCAAATGTATGCATTAACCATTTTCTCTTAACTCTAGCATATTGCTCGGGATTTCATAGTTTTCTACACTGATTCTCGCAGAAACATGCATAGGTCATTTGTTCTTTAATAGTGGATGTATGTACGCAGAATCCATTAAAAGAATAATAAAACCAGTTCCAGATATTTGGAAATTTTATACTGAAAGACAAAACTGGGGGAGAGTTTGTTTTTTTTAGTTCGCCATGTTCCTACCTGTTCCACGTCTCTTAGATTACTAATCTTCACGCCAAGAAAAATAGTCCACGTTAGGTCTTAATTTCGTCGATCCTCTTAACAACGAAAAGTGTATATTTGTGTTTCATATTTTCCGGTTAATAAGCCGAATCGCCGAATAAGCCGAGGCCAATTTTCAGCTCTGAAAATGAAGGTTTTTGCTTATTACCGCCCAATAAGCCGAAGCCATTTTTAAGAAGTGACAAGTTTCTTCAAAATGATTTCTTAGTCTCGTTTCAGCGTCAGCATGCATGTTGTGTGTGGTCATTGGCGTTCTGTAGTAAAGCAGAACGTGTCGTATTGAGACAGAGATGGAATCAATATGTCATTCGTTATTGGCTCCACTCACTGTAATTAGGTAACCAATGAAATTCCAGAAACAACGTTTCACTGTAGTCTTAACGTGCTTTGCTGATGGCACAAAATTACCGACTATGGTAATTTTCAAAAGAAAAACATTTCCTAAGAAGAAGAAATTTCCGAAAGGAGTGATCGGCCAATAAGCCGACCCCCAAAAATCAGGTCCAAAATTTAGGGCCAGAAATTCGGCTTATTAGGCGGAAAATACGGTAAGAAACTATTTCAGCAAGTTAAGGAATAGAAATCAATCATTTTTTGCTGTGGTTGTAATACGCCTGGACCTATTAGAAAACGTTTCTGGTCAAAATAAATTCACCTACATTTACCAACGAAAAATTAATTAATAAGCGTTATATTTTTCTTGCAGCTAAGAAGAAGTTACTTCAAATCAGCTCATTTACAGAAACATTTTTACTGTATGAGGTTCATGAAGCTTTGGAAACGTCGAAAGGTAAAACATGTTTCTGAAGATGCTATTAATGTCTTAGAAGGACAAAAAGTGTTTCTGTTTGTCTGTTTGTTTTCTTATATTTATTAGTCAAGCTTGGTTTTCTAACTAATTATGGAAAAAGTACAGAAACCCATCATGTTAATAAAATATAAAGAAATAACGAAAGAGAGAACAAGGTTGCCCTTTAGACATGCGTTATAAAACCTTTAAACAAAAGTTGAGCTCATCAATAAATCCTACAATTGTTGTTTTTTCCCTAATTCGTTAATGGTGATCTAAACTGATTTGGAAAGAAAATAAATAAGGAGTGTTTTTTTTTTTACTCTAGTCTCGTATTAAATATTTTGCCTTCCTTGGCCTTTTTAAAATTTGACATAATGAATTTAGCCGCTATTGCGCATGTGCTAGTCTTTATTTCTGATTATTTTAGTGCAGTAATATCGATCATAGTTTGAATCACGTGATTTTTAAAATTGTCGTCATGTTTTCAGTTTATCGCTGAGTTTAACGTTCTGTACGCCCGTTCAACTAGAAACAGGAAGCGCATGTTCTCCAGTCATTTTGATGACGTCAGCCGGTCGGTAAGAGATGTGCAGCAAATAAAAATGAGTGAGTTTGTACCTTAACCGACAGGAAGACAAGCCGGCAATACCAACCTAACTATAAATCGAAATCATCATTCCCAAAACCCTGAATGGTGTCCTGGTAAAGCTTCTGATGTTGCTAACGCTTCCTAGTATATTGGTGTATAAGATTAGTGAGGTCAAGAACAAAAAGCAAGAACAGAACAAGAGAAAAGTTGCTGAACGACAGCTGACCCACCTGAACCACAAAATAGTAAGCAGTTTTTTTAACAAAATATACATAATTGTTTTATATATTTTTGAGTGGAAATCATTCCCTATGTACACACAGAGAACAATATGGATTTTCTTCAAGAGACATGTTTCATTCATACAAGAATTAGCCATATTTTGGTAAAATATACAAAAATATATGCAACGTATAGATTTACATCTTATGTGAATAAATACATCACACAATTTTTTTCTATACTCCTCCGTTCCAGGTCTTTAGCAAAGATAACCCATTCTGTACTTTACAACATCGTATATACTACGTGATGACGAGAAACCCACTTGAAGTAAAAATGTATTCTCAAGACTGCTGATATGGGTATTAAAACTTTTATTACAATAAAGTACAGAATAACGTTTCGACCTCCACACTCTCTTTGTTAACCTGCAGATAACCGAAGAAGGTCGAAACGTTGTTCCGTACTTTATTTTAAGTAACGTTTTAATACCCATACCAGTCGTCTTGAGAATACATCGTATATATTTGTAGATAAGATATCGTTTTCAGCGAAGGTTGCCAACTTAGGAGTCATTGAGTTCTAATCACTGTAAATTTTGGCTAATGACTCCAAACATTTATAGCTGCCCAGGTATATTAAATTAACTACTTTAATTACTGGTCTATTGTTTAGTTTTACCCTATACCGATAGCTTGCTCTGACCTAATGATAATAGATACTGTTATTTGTCTGTAAATCTTAAATCCGAAATAAATACGACCGATTGAATGTGAAATATTATTTTTGTTTAGAAAGAACATTTGAAAGATTAAATTATTGCAAAACCATATTAAATTTCAAAAATATCCATAATGGCTACACTGGTTCCCTTCAGCTTTAACTTCACAGAAAAATCACACTTAAATACCCTCAATAAACGTAACAGCAAAAGCTGTGTAACTTTGTTTTTAACAAGAAACAAAATTAACATTTTGTTGTGAAAAATAGTGATAAATGGAGTCATATGTTAAAATAACCGTAATGTTACATTTCACTATGAATACTCGTTGAAAATAGTTACAGTGTAGCGTTTGTCTAAGCAAGTTAACTTTATCAGTAAGTAATATGAGGGTAACTAGGTTTCGCGAGTGTTGTCAGTTTTCTTTCAACGGTATAATTACTATGTTTCAGTGATGACGAGAAACCCACTTGTTGAGAAAATTTATATGCAAAAACGGCTCGTTTGCCGTCAGGTGAACCTGACGATGACCGAAGAAGGTCGAAACGTTGTTCGCTTTTCTATGTAAAAGTGTTTTCTCAGCCCAAACGAGCCGTTTTTGCATATAAATTACTATGTTTATAATCACAGTTTAAAGTTGCTAAAACATGACGATGTGTGTTTTTGTGGTTTGCTTAATCTCAGGTAAGAAATGAAAAATAATTTTAAGATAATACAGTATCAATTGGTACTTAAAATTATACATTTTTTATCATATTTCTTATACGTTTGGCTGTAAATTATGAAACTGAAAAGTCTGTTGTCATGTATCACAGGAGAACGTGTGTCTTTAACATAAGTGTTTTAGCTTTTTCTTCTTAATTATGAACATATAACACCACCTCACATGTTTAATTTAAATTAATTTGTTTAAAGTGTTGCTTTCTCAAGAAACTTGTTTCTCACAAATATATATATGTGTGCATGTCAAACGGCAACCAAACAACTTGGCTGAATTGTGAGAAGTAATGAAGGAATTTGGAACAACACTCCACAATTACACATTGATAAAGTTATGGTTGCTGTTTGACTTTCTTGACATTAAAAATATCCTTACTGGGACAATATGCAAGTGAAGTGTTCTATCAGCCTCTTTCTATCTCTAATTATCGTTTCATCATACTTCCTGCACATTTAAGATATAAATTCTTGTTTCTAAAAGGAGAACCTGATGGATAAGAGTCTGTTGTACCTACCAACAGCTAGGTCGCCATCAATCTTGTGAAAATCTTTCATACTGTTCTAGACGTCACACTCACGCTTGTATTTACATTTGGGTTACTTGAAATATCTCTGCTGAAATGTCGTGTATCACGTAAAGAATATAACCTGAGCTGTTTAACATCAGGTTTAAGACTTTAAACTTTCTGCTTCCACTGCCTTCCACAGTTAATGTTTCACGTATCATTTTCCAAATGTCGCGTCAGTCTGTCTCAAGGAGTAGCTTTCACTAGCCAAACTTTTTTATTTCCTCACTTTTGTCATATGACATTTATGTACATGAGTCATTAGTGAATTTACCACACTACTGTTGTAAATAGTATGACTACTTTTACTTGTTAGGTTTTGCTGATTGTTTAGATTGGCATTGTTTGATTGGTTGGGTTATAGCCAATTACAATATATTTTGACTGTACGATGGTGCAGTTCATTTTCATATAATAAAGCGAAGAAACATCATAATACATGTATTTTATACCAATGCTATTCACTCCTACCATAAGTATTTTTAATATTGCGCATCAACCGGCCTTATGAGTTCTACTTTTTGGCAAAAGGTCTCGTCGACAATGGATATAGCAGATATAGGATGGTTGACAAATTGTCACACATTTTTCATTACTTTTAATCGTAATGTCTTAGAACAGATTATTTTCTCCTAGCAGTAAATCTATTTCGAGAGTTTTAAAGTTTTACGTAAAAGATAGTTCAAAGTTGCTTGTATAATCCTTTATGTACAGAATGCATAGTCTAATAACATTTGGAAAAATCATATTAATGACTAAATAATTAACAGTAGCCATTAAAATTTAAGAAACCAAAATACGCTTATTCCTTGAGAAAGAAAGTAATTAAACAAAGAATCAATAAAATGGACTATTAAAGGTTTGGCAAAATATTAAACATCATATTATTGGAAACAGTAATGAAGACATTCCAACAGTTAAGTAGAAATATCTATCTATAAAAGTTACCTATCTGAATAGTTTTCTTTGCTAAATTGACTTGTATTTAGTACATTATGGTGAACAGAAGACTTGAAACGGAAATAAGCTAAACTTAGGATATGCGAAGCTGTAAATGAACTGACCTGTGTGGAAAGTCGGGTAGGATAGGCAAATCATAAACCATAGTCCAAATTTCCATAACGTTACGTGCATAAAAAAAAATCTACGATGATCAAGAATTTACATAGACGGTCGGCCATTTTGATTTGTGGGACGCAACAAGAAAATACAAGATTTTTTGGTCCTTCCTGAACCTTAGTAGAAAACCATCTTTATTGGTTTTACTTCTCCCTACTAGTTTGTATTACACGTATAATCATATTGTGTAGACTCTTCATTGTATCATAAGATACAAGGAAATTGTGATTTAATTACAAAAAAACCCTATTAAGTCATAGAAAACAGCGTGATTTGTCACAGTGATGGGTAAACTATTAATGACGTTAGAAAAACACGTAGGTTCAAGAAGTCTTGATAGAAA
The DNA here is from genome assembly GCF_004210375.1 of Tachypleus tridentatus. Taxonomy (NCBI): domain Eukaryota; kingdom Metazoa; phylum Arthropoda; class Merostomata; order Xiphosura; family Limulidae; genus Tachypleus; species Tachypleus tridentatus. Next base: position 130,807,320 of record NC_134834.1, on the reverse strand, counting down.
TAAAATAGAAACCCTATAACCCGAGCTCTTTCAAAAGGTAGGTCTTTCTTCGTCAGGGGCAAACTCTTAAACTATATATATTAAAATATGTAAACGTAAATGAGTAAAGGTTTTAATGTATGAAAATGTTTTATCACCAAGTGGAAAACATATGTATAGAGAGAATCATCAAGTTTAAACTACCCTTATATACAGGACGAAATTAGCATAAGCTGGTTATAATGTCTTTTGAGTAGTATCAAATATACGATCGAGTGTGCTTGTTTCCCATTGTTCAGGTAACGACAGTTTAAATGTAATAAAACATACCTTATTTAACAAGAAGCAGTTAACTTCCAATAATTATGAGCCTACTAGTTCAAGTCGGTAACACTGGTATCGTCTTTTTTTTTAAAAAAAAAAACCTTCAGTGGCATGTATTCGGGCTTACAACGTTAAAAATCAGGTTTTGATAGCCTGTTTTAGGATGTTTTAAATTCAGCATCCTGCTTCCTATGTTTTTCACCAAGTTGTCAACATTGAGAGCTAATAGTTAGCAAAACGCCCTTCAAACAATCTTCCAGCGAAAACTGTTGGTGACAGGTCTCTGTCACCAAATATAGCCACACTCAAACAAAGATATTAGTCACAGCTGTTTTGTCTCTGTCGTAAATCCAGAGCACTTGTTTACAGAGATATTATTTCTTCTTAAGTCTGAATACCGGTATTATCAATTAAAAAACTTGTATAAAGATAGATACTAGAACATTTTATTCGTTTTCTCGTTTGGGTAAGAGATACACGTCACAGAAATATTGCGAGAATCTATGTAGAATATGTAATTTAGACATCAAGACATCCCAGTTAATATTGCATAAAATTATCGAGAAAACGTTAGTTTATGTGATACTTTGCTGTACATACCTATTGTTATTCATTTACACTTAACCTCAAACACTCTTTTTTATCAACATAGTGTGATGTTGCTTCCTATCTGTATAATTAATTATCAAGCTTTTTATATATTTAAAAACGACTGGTAAGGGTAGAGAAAGCACTAGTAGAGGAGCCGTTTTTAAATATATAGTTCTCTATAAGTGGATTTTCTCGTCAGCACTGATTATCAAGCTTTTTACTCTGTCTGTTAATTCATGTGTTAATCTGCCTCTTTGAATATTATCCTTTTCTCTATCTATTTATTATTTATCAACCCAAATATTTGTTTGGTTTAGATGTGTATTCCTTAACTCACCATCCATAACCTAATATACATTAGATATCTAAACCAAACAGTTTAAATTCTACCACTATATGAGGCCTACTGATGAACCACGAAGTCGTCGAAACAGCGAAGGTGATGAAGCAGTTCATAAATTACTCCTATGTAATATGTCTCTATGCAGCTGAATACGCTCTCTTTGTTTTTTTGTCCATCTATCTAAGTACGTTCATCTTTGTCTATTTGTGTCTTATGTTACGCATCAACTCTATATTTACATAATTTGCAGTTTTTCCTAAATAAAACCTCTTCCTGGTGAGCTTTCAATTGACTTCCATTAATCACTCTTTCCAGCATCTCTTATTTTTATTATTATTTCTATAGTTTAGGAAATAGTTTGTGCTGGTAATCACAAAAATAGTATCACACGTTCACTAAGAAGTTGTACCCCTAAAGACATAAGATGAGTCGCGCAGTTCGTGGTCGTAAAACCCTCAGTTAATCTCATGTCACTCGTCATAGATACTTCTACTTCAACGTCATTCAGTAAAACGAGTAGAGGATAAAAATAGAAAAAATATAAAGAACATAAAACTAAAGAACTCTGTCGTTTATGTTTGCTTTTTGTATTTTTGGATTTCGTCTTACGTCTAAAACAGAGATGGGAGCGTCGCTTAATTGCTGGCTTCAAGCACAAATTAATTCTGTGAACGTCCACCAAGGTTATTGAATAATAATGGCGGTACCGTGTTACTGAGCTAATGATTCAAAACTAACCCTGATCTCACACAGAACAAGTCTTTCTGTTAACTTTCAAAAATCTTGCTACATGTATTAATCTTTGTGTTACTAGTTCCTAAAATACGTATAACCGTGTAAGATTAATCCCTATTTACTTATAGTATGTTGTTTTATCATACGTGAGATGATTACGATATTCTGAGTGATATTACCCAGCCCTTTTAACTGTTTGAGAGGATGTGAAATACAGGTTATGGAAACTTTTTATTTTTTCAGGATAAACTGCTAAATAAACTTGAAGAACAGGAACCCGAACTTGCGATATCACGGGAAGAAGTGAGTTTTAGAAACATTTGTCAGTACTGTTGTTTATGTTTATTTTTGCTTTATTAAAGAAGGTTGAGTACGTTGTATCAAAACAATTTTGAAAATGCAAATCATCATATAACATGATAACCGTAGCCTATATAAACAGGGACGTAATTGAGCGAGGAGGGGGGTTATATAGAAAAAAAACGGTCCAATACTATTTTGATTTCTGAATAACGCTTCACTTTTAAGTAAATCTCTTAATTTTCTGTGTGGGAAAAAAGGTTCGCATTTCGTTGGAAAATATACTCGCATATACATATACACTCCATGCTCACCCCAGTAGCTTAATGGTAAACTTGAGAGGTTATATTGCTAAAACCCGTATTTCAATAGTCGTAGTGAGCACAGCACTGATAGTTTCTTATGTAGCTTTGTGCTTAATGCCAAACAAATATACATACCATAATATTTGCGATGCCTGTGCATTTTAACATTTCTTGGCTTTCGTAGGATGCGTAACACCAACGAAATTAATTATTTACTGGAAAGGTATGTAATAACCGATCACATAATACTGATACACTTAAGTCATAAATCCTTTTACAGTTCGGGAATTTCCAAGACTGGAATATACCTTGGACCTCTCAAACTCAACGAACAATACATGTACGCAATTTTTGGTTCCTGAATGTGATTACGGTAACTTATACAAAATCTATTAAAATACGTAAATCTTCTCACTTTCGAACTCGCTTTGAGTAGACCAGATTTACTAATTAAACTTTATTAACGATTGCACAGATGCTATGTATGGCTTAACGTTAGTTAAGCTTAATTACCAACTCTAGTTAAGCTCTCTTGCGAGTAACGAGTCAATTAGTTAAATTATTAGCCTCTTGATTATAAGAGGCTTACTTTCAAATGATTCAGTCGAACAAGGTTTCTTCTTACACAAATAAAATATGCTGTCTCATAACATAAAGCTACTAGAACGCATGAATCTTAGAATGAAGCTATATACTTATTTTTCAATCATGAATTCCCATTGTTTTGCGTTCAAGAAAATCCCTCAGTTAAAGTCATAGTTATAAATAACAAATAATCCAATCATAAAATTAAACATCAGGGCGTCATTTTCTTCTCTACAGGAATACTCGTCCTTCTCCTCTATGTTAAATATAACCCATTCGTCATATTTTGCCTATATTAATTGTTTTGTTGTATTTATTCATTAGGTGGCGCTAAACTATTCAAATTATGCCAGTAAAGGAAGGAACAGTCAGAAGAAAAATATCTCTTCAATAGTGACAAAATAAAATTGGAATGAAAGACACTGATTAACGTCGGTGCTATTTTTCAGAACAACCAAACCTTATAACCTTTGTTAAGCAGTGTTAATAGTGTCGCCATCTTACTTACTTCACATTGCTTTAGAGATTTATAGAGCTCTGTATCTTTAGTGACCTTGCACTGAAATCGAACGTTAGATGCTTACGTTCTTATTAGGTGAAAAATGACAAATTTGCTGTTAATATCGTGTTAGCTATTCTAAATCATCTCAACGACCTGCGTAAAAAAAAAAAAAAATCGTATATCAAGAAATTGAATAACGGTACAGTTTCGGATGCGTGTCTTTTGCCAAAGATGATGTTTAAAATATTGGCAGTGTTTAAAGCTTTTACCAAATTTTGTATTGGAAAGGATTGCTGTTTCATTGTTAGAAAAGAGCCCAATATGGCGACATTGAATAAAAGAGGACATTTTCTTGACGTCATGGTTATATGTCTGTTATAATAAAAATGCAATAGCGTCCACGAATAAAAATACAGATATTTCTGCTTATCATAATAAACCTAAAACACTAACTATATTTGGGAAAAACAGTTTGGAAACCTTGTTTAATAAAACGAAAAAGAACAAGATAAATTTATGCTTAGCCAAGTTTTGCAAGACTTACAAAGCAGAGTATTTTACGCCATGTGAAATAATAAAGATATTTAAGCAAGTACACCAGATTGAACTAACAGTACTTAATGTATAGAATGTGTAACATCCATTTCCAGCGTAGTATATTTATAAATTCAGATGATAAATATGTATTCATGTCGGAGATTTAGTATTTTCAACACAGGAATATTCTCTATACTTAATATCATTGTAAAACAATGTGTCGATATCTGGATCAACTTAAGGAAACAGGACTGTTTAGAAAGAGATCTGAAACACGCTTCTCAGCCGTGGTAAGTAAAGTACGGGATCTTGTAAAGGTGAAAATCCATAAACACAAAGGTTCGTAGCAAAATCCGTCCACGTATCCCAAGGAGCAGTATACAACGTAACAAAAGAGATCTCCACCTGGAAATGAAATGATATAGCTTTTAGCCCTACTTGCATTTCAGAAGCTTAAGTGTGCTCCCGCCAAAGAGGAGCCCAAATTAATCAGAATCGTAACTCCAGTTATAGGAAGCCCAATTACTTTGAATGTGAGACATATCTTTTGTAGTTATGCTAATGCTCTAGTTCAACGGTCGCATACCTCAAGGAACTGGAGAAAAAAACAAATATTTATGCTACTCAGTACAATGGCATACCAATTAAGTTACTTGAAGAAGCGGATTTTATACCATCGGGCAGTTAAAACGGAAATAGGGAAACCAACGTCCTTGTATAATAGATGATATTTATATAATTCACAGGGAAGAGTAGTGTGCTTCGGATGTGTCAGCTTAACGACGGAGTCTGTTTGCAATGGAAACTACACTCCAGAGTTATTGTCAAAATGCGCTCTCATCAAATAGAGTATGACTGGATGTGGCGACATGAACTGTAACGACTTGGTGAAGCTCTGGAACATATATCGTACTCAACCTTTATAGATATATTTAATCCATGTATTTGAATATATCTTAAAGTATGATTTCGACTTATTTTAGGCATAAAATTTACATTTGATAATATGTATGCATAAGATCTTGGAATAAAACGAAAGTTATGTACTAAAGTAACGGTTGATTATAACCTACCTGAAAAAAGTTTTATATTACGTGTGATATTTACTCAGTTTTCCTCATTTTACGTTTAACAGTGTTGTGTATGAGCGTAAAACATTAATCCGTGAATGTTTCCATAGTTTATAATATTCACTTTAGTGTTAAATAGGAAATTACGTTTTCCATATTCTCAGAGTAAGTGGTTAATTTTTTTTTTGTTTAACATGTTACTCAAAAAAGATTTTTAACTGTGATCACTTTGTTTGGGTCTTATTTTCTATATTTAATTAACCATGTCATAGTTATATAACCAAATTGTACTCTTAAATACCTGCAGTTAATCTGTATCCTTATTAGAGATTAAAATGAAAGAATATAGCGATTTTCTGAGGGTTGCATAATTTTCTTAATATTCTTGCTGTCGAGACTTTGCTTAAACGTAGGATGTATCTAAGGGTAATGGCCGATTATGATTTCATTACCCTATCTCAAGCTCCCCGTTAGTACAGCGGTATGTCTATGGATTTACAACGCTAAAATGAGGGTTTCGATTTCCCTCGGTGGGCTCAGGAGATAGCCCGATGTGACTCTGCTATAAGAAAATACACACCCTATCTCAAGGTAGCCTGCAAATATCAGAATAAAAAGATGGAGCTTTATGATATACAGGTTTTTCGTGTTTTTTTTCTATGTTTTTATGAAGATATAATAAGTATTGAAGTATACAACGTATGATTCCCAACAATCATGTAAACAAACCTATGATAAACTATTGATTCAAAAATAACTAAATATAACCCTAATATTATATGACTTGTCTAACTCATAACACTTTACATTGAATTTAGACTGAAGTAGTTGTGTGTATCTAACAATAATCCCTTCTTCAAGAGAAATGTTCACAGTATTTTTTATGCTATATACAAAGACTGTTTTCAGTTTGTGCACAAAGTCTACTCATATAGATTGCTCCAACATTTCCAGTCCCCTTGATGGCTTCAATGTAGAATTAATACTTATGAAGATACAACACCTACTTCCTGATTCCTGAAATGTTGATTTTGAAGCTCTGGATGTATGCAAAGGGCTGACTGTTGTGGTGTATTATTATTTATTTCGGACAAGTCTCCAATTTTTAGCGTTATGTACGGTACGTATTAGTATTTCAAATAGCTAGAAATCTGAAGTTGAGTTTAGTAGTTACTTAAATGTTCATACATATTAAACTTATGTTATTTTTCTAACAAGACTGATACACACAATATCCTTTTTTAACATAAATATGTTTTAATATACAAACATAAAAACAATACAGTTTATAATAACGGTTATTACTAAGAGTTATCACAAATGGTGGTTTATATACAACAGTTTTACAAACTCACAAACTATACTGAATTTTATATTCGGTCTAGAACTGAATATTTTATCGATGGCCCAGGTTTATGACGAACAAATTATATCTTCATAATAACATAGAAAAAAAAACACGAAAAACCTGTATATCATATATACAGGTATATATGTTTTTATATATATAAACGAATATATATTACGTTTATATAAGTAATACTTATTTATTACTATAATAAATGTATTATTAATGATCCACTTCTTACTGACAACATCGAGTTGTCTCTAATTTTTGTAACAGCAGTCACAAAAAAATTCTTAAGATTTTTTGGTTAAATATAGTAGGTTAAAAAAAACACTAACGGGCGAAAATTGGATCAAAGTCATTGAGCTAAGTAGCATGATCACAGACAGTGTATCTAAAAGACATATGCCTTTTAAAAGACATAAATTCCTCATCACAAGTGAACAACTGATAGACAAGATGAAAATAAGGAATTTCATAGGCAAGTGGAACTGCAAGTATTCTCATCTGACGTTGTCTATAGACTCAATCGAGAATTCCAGTAAATAACTCACTGTGAAAGAGTTTTGCTAAATCTTTTTAATCAAAGCTTTCATTAACTAATGAGGATTTTAAGGAATGAAATTTTTTTATTCATGTGCAAAACAGTTTCTTTTTTTTTTTTTTGTTTCTCGGAGGTCTTTGCCCCAGAACCTTACCATGTATTTTATAGAAGTTTACCAATTCTTTATTCAGCAGTATGTAAGTATGCAGTCAGAAACATCTTATCCGTTTAAAAAGTACTGGTGAGAGCATTAGTTTGTTGACAAGTTCTGGCTTAATTTAAGAAGTATTATCTGTGTATAGATATAAACACTTGTGAAATAGTCCATAATAGTTTGCCACTACTGAAACTGTCATAACCACGGTTAGGAGCTTATATACGACAAGAGTTTCATTAAAACGATGTTGTAATTCCTAATCATAAAGTCTGATGCCTTCCTAAGGCTACTATTCATGTTTTTGAAGTTCACATGCCTATTGATTTTTTTAAATATTCTTATCTTATTGTTGTTTTATTTTGAAGGGATTTGTCGTACTGTTCTCTAAAACCTTAATTATGGCCGGCTGTAGACCTTCGATTTCTCAAAAATTTTCTTGTGCCTGATATTTATTTTCGTGTTTAACTGAGCAAGGCAAGGCCTAGTAGTTTAACGTGTCCGAACTGTGAAACCGAATAATCATGGTAACATCATATTTTCGTTGAAACGTGCTCAACGATGAAGCATGACACAAAGAAAACTGGTTTGACTGGTAACAATGTCGCAATATCAATCGTGCGTCGAACTGCACATAAAAGATTTAATACTAGTGTTAAGCGGCTAGATAGCGAGTGCTGGAATGTGATTGTATTTATTATATGACGTCCAATGAAGAAATATGTGGAGCTAAATTTGAAAACTATGTAGCTGGTGTTGTTGATTGTTTTGTCGTACAAAACTACACGACTATATATCTGCACAATGGAACTTAACACGGATCCACCGTATGAATCATTCTCAAATGCAACTTGTTTTTTATTGTAAATAATTTTTTATTCACTTTAGCAAAGTCTAAGTTACGCATGTCCACTCTGCCATCAGTGTTCTATAGTAAGCTTACTCATAGTCAATTTATTTATTTTTTCTGGAGAAATGAAAAACTGAGAAACAGTGAAAATGTTTTCTGAAAATATACTTTAACAAACCAAGTTATCCGTTCTTGAGTTGTCTTACATTGTAAAGCACAAACTTAGTATTCAGAAAAATGGTTCGAATCTTATCTTGTTTCAGTGTTCATTTCTTAAAAAGGATTCTATCTTCAACGTTAGTATGCTATTGTAAAAATGTATTATTGTCTATTCAATATATTTATAAACGTTAACCACACTATGTATCACAATAGTCTAAGTATAAAATTCGAACATGACTCATTCTAATTTTATATTGCAGTGTGCAATCTGTATCACGGCCAAGGCAGTCATGCAAACGTTCCCCTGTGGTCATCGAGTGGTCTGTAGAAAGTGTTTTGTCAAAACCATTCAGATTACTATTTCTCAACGGGTTCTGCCTCTTCGTTGTGTCATCTGTCGTACCAAGATTATTCAACTTAGACAAGCCAGTCACGATCAAAACGCCTCTACACAGTTCGATTCTTCACGATCAAACCGAGACATGAAGATTGAAACTCACAATTTGGATAAATTTAGTTCCATTAATACTGTGCTGAAAGAACCAGGAGATATGCCTGTATACTTGACAATTCCCAATCAGCTCCAAAAGCTTCTACTCATAAGTACAAAAAGAATAAAATTTACGCAATAATAAACCCCGAAATCCTACCGTCTTCCCACCAAATCTCTCCACTAGTACTCACATCTTCACCTACACCAATCATCCGTTCACTTCAACAACCTATATTAAAACAAGATAAATTATGGCGTGCAGATTGTGATCGATTTCTTAACCAAAACCACTTCTTATCCATTAACGGTTCGTCATCAAAGTATAATACATTACTACCTTTTAGTTACTGAACGTCCTCCTGCAACAAAACGACCTCAGATGTCACTGTGTCAGTCTTCAAAACTCTTCCCCATCCCAGAGAACGACGAACATGAACAACTGAACAAGGAAGGAAGCGATAAAAAAACAAAGTCAATAAGGTCACTGCTCAGAAGAAACATATCCAAGCCTTTCTGAAAGTTAATAAACATCAGATAAATGAACAGATGAAACTTCAGTTTAGTGAAGAAATACTCTACGAGAAAAGACAGCTGCAGCCAGGAGATTCAAATGTTACTCGAAGCATGATCCTGCAGTTTGAGGTAGAAGTCAATCTGAAACATAAACAAAAATCAAAAGCAATTTTAGCTAGAAATTATCAGCGAACAAAGTTATTTTCAAAGTGTTTAGAAGAAAACTTATTAATGCCACAACAATTGTACCGTTCATAGATAAGTCGTTTTAGTTTGGTTTATTTCTTTTTAATCAACTACACAGGAATTTGTAACATCTCTGCAGACGTTTGTCAACAAGATTAGTAGTGATCCTCATCAAATATAAGGAACTGGAATGCCTTCATTATTATGTTTTTTCTTCTAGATAATATGTCGAGTTTTTATTCCTATTTCCTGTTGAAAGTTTCGTATTTTAAGAGCCTTATTTCGAAGCAACTGAGAAGAATAACTTAACATTTTCTTCAGTTAATGTTTAGATACTGAATTTTATATTGTTTTTATTTTGGACTTATTTTTACTCACACCTTCATTTTTTATGCGTATTTAATTTTGTATTTCTGTTAATTGATTTGAGAGTTTTTAGCATTGAAGAGATTGTAATTTGTAATCTTGTACAAGCATAAAGTAATTTTTGATCCTTCCTCTAAGCTGCTCTGCAGACAAAATTATTTCACCCTTCATATTCTTACTTAATTAACGTTGCGCAATATAAACGTGATCATATTCACCTACACATTCTGAAAATGTTGTAATTCATGTGCTTTTTGTTTAAATCAATAACATTTGACGTCTTTCAAATGCAATAAGTAAAAACACTTAATATAATTTTTTGTACTATAAGCATAATTATAGGTATAATTTCAAGCCTGAAACCTTTACTGAAAATGTGAGAAAAAGTTTTAAAATATTTACGTATTGTCTATGATAGACTTAGCAACACATGAAATTTTATGAACTGTCCAATACAAACACTATTTCAATGTATGTACTTCAATAGTATTTTTTAATATTCACCAAAACATGATAAAGTATTTATAGTACTGTTAAGAAATGTATTTCCTCAAGATAACTCTGGAGGAACGTGATCGATGGCAGTGTAGAAACAAATACGGGTCACAGATCATGTGCCAATCTTCATCATGCGTAACAGAAAATTTGCCATATACTGAGATCCCAGTTTGTATTAGGAATTACATTTTCTCCATTGTATATACCTTAGGAACTATACAGGGATAATGATAGTCTACAATACTTTGTAGTTAATTTTTTTACAAAATAATTGAAGTTTTCACTATATTTTAAATTATACAACGTTATACTTTAACAAGGAATATGATGTAGAAAAAAGTACTTTATGTGTACAAGAAACACATTAACTTATGTCATTAAAAACTGCTAGTTTAGGATCAGTCCAAAAGAATACCATATTTTTTAGATCGATTGTATGTTTTGACACATTTTAATGGCTTGATAGTGAATAAGTTTGTAATTCACGAAGTTAGAAACTTTTTACTTTAAAACAGAATTTGGTGGATGAAACTTAGAAAACGTTTTTTTTTTTCTTTTTTCAAAGCGCGTAGTTATATTTTATATTTCTCTTTAGCGAACAAGCACAGAGGCGGTTTCCAAACTTTAATCATTAGACTGTTTGTAACATATTCAGCGATGTTTCAAAAATATAAATGATGTTTGTTTTTGTTGTTCTAGTATTTATATTTTTCCTAGTTGTGACTTAGTGATGTGTGTATAGTAAAAACTGAAAAGTTCAAGACTAAAAATCAGCGTTGGTTTGAGTTTCTTACACTGTGATTGTAGGTCAGAACACGAATAATAAGTGGTTAAAAAACATGTATTGTTCTATCAGTCAGAAGTCAATACGTCTTTAAATCAATTGTGTAATTAAAGTGAATTAAGTTTTTAAAACTTCCCCAGACAAAACTTCAAACTATATGATAATACTAACACGATGTTCAAATTAGAATAAATTAAATAAAACCAAGACAAACAATAGGTTCTAGGAAACGTTAGAATGATTTGGTTATTTAGAAGGTAATAAAACATTTTATCTATTTTATGCTTGAAGCCTATGAGGTAAAATTAGAAAATATTTTTCAGACTTTTTTACCTAGCATCACTTGAATCCTTCTTTATTACTGTTTCTATTTTTCAACATAAATTGACGAAAAATGAAACTTTGCATTTATTACTTGGTTAATTATACACCCCAAATTATTAACGTATTTTCTGTTTAAAAATTTTTATTTTTTATACTATTTTCGATAGCCTATTGTGATGTTACAAATATTTTAACGTTTATAATGCTAGTTTAGTTCTGGTATAAATCAAATTATTTAATAAATATATTTTACTTCTGGTAAAAAAAAAACACACTTGTCGCTTTGTTTACAGTAAGTTTAAATTAATTTTTTCGTGTTGTAATATTTTGTGATGTATATTGTAATAATAATTTACACAATTCTTCAGGAACGTGAATGTCCAAAAATGTACATGAACCACAATTAAAGAAATCATAGCCTAAATACTTTCCAAAAGTAGGTTTTTTCCATTCATATCCAACCTCTCGACGGCTCAGCAATAAGTTTAAGAGTTTATAACGTTAAGATTAGGGGCTCAATCCTTATAGTGTGCACGGTGTAGATAGTCAATTGTGCAACGCAATTTAGCAAGGCAAAGAAATTTTCCAAAGACTGTTTTCCCAAAGTGTTCATTATAATGGCATATTTCATCTTGTTATATTACATTTAGTTTTCACTTTAAGGTATTTTAATTTTTCATTGGCAAAAATACTTTCAAGAAACAACTTATGAAAACAAATTCAATTATTTAATATATTGCTAGAAAATTTACATTTGCAAGAAGATTTATTTGTTTCTTGTTAAAGATAAACAGCACCATGGGCTGTAACTGTGCTGTGCACAAAACAAGTACGGAAACGTGATTTTTAGTATTATGATTCCCGAGACTTACCGCTGAACCATCAGGGAGTCGTTTTCAGGACAAAGAGAGAATAACAGAAATACAAGATCTAGATGTGATTTTTGTTTTTCCTAAGGAAAGATGCTCTGATTATTTTGAGTTGAAACGAGTTGCAAGTTTGTTTATTTATTTTATTTTTTCATATCAATACTGATCAAACACCATAAAATAGAATAAGAGTTCTTATAGTTGACTGAAACTTAGGTTTCTGTAATAAGTGACCGTGTCAATTTCTTTGGACTAAACGCTTTTGATTTAATAAACATATTTATGAATAATTTACAAGATGCCCTTATATTACGTTAGAAATGCACATAGCTAACAATGTTATTATTGAAATTACTCAAACAATAGTTTGTTGTTTAGCAAAAAGTCTCACCGTAAAAAAATTACACTATGACAGCTACAAAAACACAATTGAGTGCCTAACTCTGTTTAAAAGTGACAGAACGACAAGTGTAAAGAACTGAAGTGAGGTAAGAAATTTATTTCTAAAAAAAATACAACATTTAAAAAGTCCCATTTTTCCCCACCACAGGTGGCTTAGTCGGTGATATATCTGAAAGATTACAACAGTAAAAATCTAGTTTCGATAACCACAGTAAACAAAGCACGGATGATCCACTCTATATCTTTGTACTTAATAACAAACAAAAATAACCCTTCTATTCCTGTTTAGGCGCCTATGAAAACACCGTATGCGCATCTATTGAATGAAACAACATCTATAAGTTATTTTTATAAACCAGGCAGCAAATTTCGTTGTTTTTATCGTCGATAACTAAAAAGTTTCGTAAACTATTCTAATTCAAGTGATGTGCAGTAAAACACTTCTTACAAAAAACACTGTTAATAAACACTTTTTCAGGGGTAGCTTCAGAGAATTTTGGGAAACATGCTGTTTTGTTTTTTTTGCACTTTTTTTCTTTCCACAATTGGATAACTGTTAATATAATATTTAAATCTTTAACTTATTTTGTTTCATTGCCATTGTTAAGTTAGTGTACTTAAAAATAATGGTTAAAAAGAAAAAGAAAAATTTCTTGATGACTTAGCAAGACAAAAATTATGCTGAAAAATTCCTTATATTTTACGAAGTTTTCATACGTGTATTATCGTGACGATAAATTAATTGGGAATATGGTACTCATAATGAAGTTCTTGAATGTAAATTCTTCAAGAACAGGTAAATTCATGCAATATAGCATAACTAGCTTAATTTACTCCATCGTTTAAAATTATAAGTACATATATTAAAACAAATATATATATTTTCAAGTATCATTAAATTAAAACGTCTACTTCTTAGCGAATATTCCATAGAAATAAATGTCTTGACACAGTAAGAAATATCCGTTATTAAGTACTAAAAGTGAGCCTCTTAAGGAAATGCGTCTTCATCTGATAAGAGTTTGTAAAGTTGCTCAGAAATAAATGTAGTTTTTGAACTGCGAAATTTGGAAAAGTATAAACCTATGTTGTAGAGCATGCTTTCATCAAAGTAAGCACCACTCACTTCAATACCTGCTGTGGAAAGCAGAATTTCTATGGTCAATGAACTCCCTGAAAGCTTCTTCTTCAGCTGCCTAGTTTTGAAAGTGTTTAGTGTTCAAAACGTTGTCAAAGTGCTTGAAAAAATAAAAAATCTGTAGGGAAAGACTTGGGGAATAAGATGGATGAAGCAGAGCCTCGATTCCCAATTCGTTCAATTTTTGAAGCGCCATTTTGTTCGTCTTCAGTCAGCTCACGTAGAATCACATATCCAACTTTTCGTCTTTGAAATCGCACTCAGGTGGTTGCCAATGCTTGATTTGCTTGTGCCTAGCTTTTCTGCAAGCTCACATACTTTTGTGCGAAGGTCTGTCTCAATTGCTTCCCTTAATATGTTTTAATCTGAGGATGGCTTCCTTCAACGACCTTCATAGTCTTCAAGACTTTCATCTTCATATCGAAAGTTGTACGTTCAGTAACAAATCTATGTCCAAATGCTTAGATGATGTTCTGTGTAGTTTTGGTTGCTTTTCGTCCAAGTTTGAAGTCGTAAAGAAAAATCAGACGAAAGTCCTTCTCTGAGTAGAGTTGAAACAGCAGACATTTAAGACACCTTGTAGGCGACAACACCAGCGATAAGTTTCTCAATATTCAGCTTCTAAATGTCATCGTGAGAATTCTGGTATTTATTTGTGGACAATCTAATAAATATCTTACAGTATGGGCACTATAGTGAATTATACTTCATATACACTATTTTAATCATTCGAAGGATTTCTTCATAACTTTCCTTTTAAGTGTCTCTCTCAGTGTTGATATCCGATGATTGTATCCTTTATCCAAATAAAACTTGCTTTATCATGTTCATTCGTTGTATTTGTAGAAGTTTAACAGATATAATAGAATATTCGGAATTATTTAATCCAAAAATATGTTGGGCCCCCGCTAGTACAGCAGTAAGTCTACGGATTTACAACGCTAAAATCAGAGGATCGATTCCTCTCGGTGAGCTCAGCAGATAGCCTGGTGTGGCTTTGCTATAAGAAAAGCACACACGCACAAAACACACACAAAAATATGTTGAATAACTCAGGTTTCTTTCGGTTCACGTTTAATGTTTTATATTTTTCTTTGAACCATTAGAAAGGTAAATGCAAAGCTTGTTGTGCTGACTTCTAACGTTTAATAACGTACAAGTTATACGATTTCTCTTCTCTCTGTATTTTTTACAGACAAAGCCTTATACTTAGTGCGCCTAGTTGCGGGAAAGTGAATACGTTTGGACCATGGTAACCCGTTTGCACTTTTAAATATGCACTTGGTATATGCTTTTCAGTATAGAAATCTTTTCATCAAAAGTTTCGATATCTCATCCACGATTTGTACTGAAAATTCCGGCTACCATAGATATTACCATATACCTCAAGAAAAGAAAGTTGATACGATGGATTAAAAAAGAGGAATTTTCATTTAAATTTTAAAATTTAGAATATTATTAGATCTTTTTTGCTAATTTATTCCATCTTTAACTTTAATTTTATTCTGGATAACAGACATTTCCTACTTTCTTTTTTAGCTTAGAAAGCGATATATTTTTACTTTACTTTCGTAACGTTTCATTCTTGAGTTTTTCTAAGAAGGAAAAATATTCGGATATTGCATATTTAAGGTTGTTTTTAAAATACGCACTTTTTGGGTATTTCCAACAAAAACTGTCAAGACTATACTCATGGTATTTATCCAAATTTTTATTTTCATATTATTGGTCTAAAGAAATATATCGTTCGTCTTTTTCAAACCTTTCTTGAAATATTTTATTTGTATATTATATTTCTAGAAAGATGCACCTGAGGTTAGCTTAAAAAAAATTATATTATATTTCTTTAAAAGATGCACTTTCGGTAAGCTTTTAAAAACGAACATCTTTTTATCAAAACTATTGATATTTAAGTAATTAGCTGTAGTGCAAATTTCGGCTATGTTCGATTTTGCTATACTTCTCAAGGATATAAAATTAAGACAAGGACTTGGAAAAGGGGAATTTTTATTCAGATTCTAAATTTTAGGAAGTTATTACAGTTTCATTCGAAATTTCATCCATCTTCAACTAAATAAAAAACTGCTTTTTTAGCTCTCGAAACGACAAACAGTTTTTGATTAAATTCGTAACGTTTAATTCTTGAAATTTTTGTCTGAGAAAAAAAAAGAACGGAAATTTCACACTAACATTTGGTTTAAGATGTTCACTATTTACGAGTTTCAAAAAAACTACATTTTCTTAAAATATTTGATATCAATGATTCATTGTGAAAATCATGGTTATCGTAGGTATTGTAGAAAATTTATCATGAAAAATAAGTTAAATAGATGAGTTTAAGAAAGATTAATTTTAATTCAAATACTGTAATTCTTAAAGCTGTTACGGGTTCTTTCCAAATTTAATCCATCTTTAAATATTCATTAATGGCGTAATATCTATATGTATTTTCAAATTAGAAAATCTTTTTTATTAAAACTCCTATATTTAAGAAATTAGTCGTAGTGAAATTACCGGATATCTTAAATATTACCATATATTTCAATAAAAGAAAATTAATATAATACATTAAACTGATATTTTTCAAAAATTTCTTTAACAATTCTATTGTTGTATTATTGGTCCAGAAAAAGGCACTTCATGAACAGTTTTCAAAATGATTATTTTTGCATCAAAGTTCCCAGTATCTAAGTAATGATACGTTATGAAAATTTATCCGATGTTCTATTTTTTTCTATACTTCTGAAGAAAATAAAGTTAATACAAATGATGTAAAAAACAAAATTACTTTTAAAATTCTTAACTTTAGAAGGTCATTCAGCTTCTCTCGAAAGTTAGTACTTCTTTAACTTTGTTTTTATTCTGGAAAAGAGATGTTTTCTTTATTAGCTTTTATTAATTATTATTAAAGTCGTAATATTTCATTCTATATATTTTATAAGAAATAAAGAGAATCGTAGACTTTACACTTAATTTTGATTTAAAATATGCAATTTTTTGCGTGTTCCAAAAAATTTTGCTTTCGTCCCAACTACTAAGGGTATATTGTATAAAAAAAGGAGGATTTGTTTGTTTGTTTTGGAATTTCGCACAAAGCTAACCGAGGGCTATCTGTGCTAGCCGTCCTTAATTTGGCAGTGTAAGACTAGAGAAAGACAGCTAGTCATCACCACCCACCGCCAACTCTTGGGCTACTCTTTTACCAATGAATAGTGGGATTGACCGTCACATTATAACGCCCCCACGGCTGAAAGGGCAAGCATGTTTGGCGCGACTGGGATGCGAACCCGCGACCCTCAGATTACGAGTCGCACACCTTAACACGCTTGGCCATGCCGGGCCGAAAAAAAAGAAAGAACTTTCATTCAAAACTCTTAGATTTAGAAGATTATTATGGCTTCGTTCCAAATTTAGTCTGGATGACAGGCATTTGCTGTTTTATTAACTTGGGAAACAATAAAATAGTAGTCTTAATGTTTCATTTTACAAATTTTCTCATAAATTAAGAGAATCGTATATTTCACAAACAATTTTTATTTAAATTATGCACTTTTTGTGTGTGTCTCATTTTTTTTTTCTTCATAATATTCAAGGCTGTATTCTCTGAATGTTTAAAAATTACTTAATAATGTTTTTTCGTATTATTTATATAGAAAGATCCATTGATGCATGATTTTCATAATGGAAATCATGTTATCGAAACTCTCAATATTTAAGCCATTATTTCTAGTATTATTTCAAACTATCTAGATTTTACTATAATTCTTAAGAACAAAGTTAACACAGAGGATTAAAAATTATAAAATTTTGGAAGGTTATTAGGACGTAATTCCGAATTTAGGCTTTGTTTTGTTTTTCGGGATAAGAAATATTTGCTATTTTTAGCTTTCAAAGCACTATAGTACTTTTCATTGAAGTTATAATATCTAATTGTTCGATTTTTAGGAAATAAACGCTGTCGAAGATTTCATACTCAATTTTGATTTCAAATGTATAGATTTTTATATATTTAAAAATTCGTTTTCATTAGAATTACAGAGTTTATATTTTTAAAGAATGTCGGGCAAAATCTTCATTTTACAATATCGGCGTAGAAAGGTGGACTTCTTTTCATTAGAAACTTCAGTATTTAAGCAAAAATTTTGTAGTGAAATTCAGGTTATTTTATATACTACCGTGATTTCCAAAGAAAAAGAGTTACTATAAGGGAATAAATTGAGGAATCTTTTTCAAAATTCTTAAGTTTCGATATTTATTACAGCTTCTTTTCAAACTTAGTACTTGGTTAACTTTAATTTTATTCTAGCTAAGAGATATTTGAGTTATTTTATCTTTGGAAGCGTGTGTGTGTGTGTTTTGTTATAGCAAAGCCACATCGAGCTATCTGCTGAGTCCACCGAAGAGAATTGAACCCCTCATTTTAGCGTTGTAACATTTGGAAGCGATATACTATTTTTCATTAAACTAGTAATGATTTATTCTTATTAATTTAAGAAATAGAAATAATAGAACATTTCACACTTGATTTTAATTTTAAAATTTGCCCTTTTTTACGTTTTAATAATTTATGTTTTCGTCATAACTATCAAAAATTTTGTTATAAATTTTATTTCTGTTTTATTGGCCTGGAAAAATGCACTTTGTGTACGCTTTTCAAAATAAAATCTCTTCGTCAAAACTCCAAATATTTAAGCTGTTATTTGTATTGAAAATTCAGGCCATCTAGATAATACTATAATTCTATGAAAAAGAAAATTAATAGAATGGGTTAGAAAGAGGAATATTCGTTAATAATTCTAAATTTAAGAACGTTATTACAGTTTTATTTCAAAATTAGACTTTCTTTAACTGTTTTTTTTTCCAAAATAAAAAACATTTGCTATTTTTAGCTTTTGAAGTCGTAGTGGATTATTTTTCAGTTTTTAAGAAATAAAGAGCATCGGAGATTTCCCACTCAGTTTTGATTTCAAATATGCAGGTTTTTATATGTTTCTAAAAACTGTTTCATTAAAATTCAAAAAGTTCGTAAGAACACTTTTTTTTTCAGAATGCATGAAAATGCATTCTATGCATAACATTCACAAGAGATTTGTTTTCATTAAAATCTTCGATATTTAGTCAAAGAGTGATAGTAAAAATGCAGACTAACCTAGACACTATTATTCTGCTTCAGAAAAAAATGTTACAATATATTAAAAGAAAAAGGAATTTTCCTTCCAAATTCTTAAATTTTGAAAATTACTAATTTACTCCATCTTTGCCTTCAGAAGCTAAATAATACTTTTCTTTAAGTAAAAATGTTTTGTTATCGAGTTTTTCTAAGAAATAGGTACAATTGGAGATTTCACACTCATTTTTGATTTAAACTATGCATTTTTTTGTGAGTTTTTAAAAGTTGTGTTTTATACTAAGTACCAAATCTTCAAAAAAGATGAGTTTGGTGTACGATTCTCAAAATGAAAATATTTTCGTTAAAATTTTCGATATTTAATATATGAATGGAAGTAAAAATGTTGTCTATCCTAAATATTACTACACTTTACAAGAAAAGAAATTTAATATAAGAGATTGAAAAAGAAGAATTTACTTTCAAAATTTTTATTTTTCAAAGGTTAGTAAGACTTCTTTCATAATTTAATACATCTTTACCTTTCATTAACGTAGTAATGTTTTATTCTTGTTTTTTTCTAGCTGATAAATATAATTAACTAATTCACATCCATTTTTATTTAAAATGTGCATTTTTTGCAAGATTTTAAAAATTGTCTTTTGTACTATGTAACAAAGGCTATACTGTTGGTATTTTCAAGAATATATTTAACAATTCTATTGTCGTGTTATTGGTCTAGAGAGAGGCACTTCATGAACAGTCTTCAAAATGAATATTTTTGCATCAAATTCCCAGTATCTAAGTAATGATATGTTGTAAAAATTCTCCGATTCTCGATTTTGCTTTACTTCTGAAGAAAATAAAGTTAATACAATTGATTTAAGAGAAAAAATTGATTTTACAATTCTTAACTTTAGAAGGTTATTCCAGCTTCATTCCAAATTTAGTCCTTCTATAACTTTGTTTTTATTCTCGATAAGAGCTTTGGAGGCAGTATAATAGTTGTCATTAAAGTCTTAATATTTCTTTCTATATATTTTAAGAAATAAAGAGAATCGTAGAATTTACACTCCATTTTGATTTCAGACATGCACTTTTTTGTAAGTTCCAAATAAATGTGCTTTTTCCACAGCTATTAAGATAACTGTATTATTTTTCAAAAATTTCTTTAAGAATTTCATTTTCATATATTATTCGTCTAGAACGCTCCAATTGGTGTATGATTTTCAGCACGGAAATCATTTTATGAAAACTCACAACATATAAGACATTCTTTGTTGTGGAAGTTCATGCCATCTAGATATTACTACTACTCTTGGAAAACGAAAGTTAATACCAGGGGTTAAAAAAGAGGAATTTTCATTCAAAATTTAAACTTTAGTGCTTTATTACAACTTCATCCACAATTTCTTACCGTGAAAAGAGACATTTTCTATTTTTATCTTTCGAAGCAATATAATACTCTTCATTTAAATCGTAGTGGATAATTTTTAAGAAATAATGGATGTCAGAGATTTCACTCTCAGTTTTGATTGCAAATATGTAGATTTTCAAAAATTGTTTTATTTAGAATTATAATTACATTACAATTATTATTTTTGTAATATATTTTAATATTACTCCATTTTTTTACTCCATTTCATACACAATATAGGGGTTGGTTCCCTAACGCCAGCGACTGTATAGTGCAAAGATTGATTGATTGTGCAAAGAATTTTGTATTCCACGTGTTACATTTCATTCTAAATTTAGTCCTCCTATAACATAGTTTTCATTTTAGATAAAAAACATTAGATTTTTATAACTTCAGAAGCGATCTAATACTTTTCAATAAATTCGTAATGTTTCCTTATTGAATTTTTGAAGTAGTTGGTCTAAAAAGTTGCACTTCGCATACGAACTCCAAAAGAAATTATTTTTGTTAAAATAAAACACTCAATATTTAAGCCATTATTTGTGGTAAAAATTCTGGTTATTCTAAATATTATTACAATTTTAAAAAGATAGTTACTACAAAGAAATACAGTAGTTTTTAGATGTTGTTTTTATTCTAGCTAAGAGATATTTCTTTGTTTTTAACCTTTGGAAGCGGTATAATATTTTTCATTAAAGTCGTAATGAATTATTCTTGAGTTACTTTTTTAAGAAATAGAAAGAATCTAACATTTCACATTCAATCTTTAATTTAAAAAATGCTACATTTTGCAAAATTTAATCAATAATGTATTTGTAATACCTACCCTTGTTATTTTTCGAAATTTGCGTCAAAACTTTATTTCAGCAATATTGGTCTGTAAAGGTGCACTCTGTGAACACTTTTCAAAATGAAATCTTTTCATCAAACTCCCAATATTTAAGTGATTATTTGCAGTGGAAATTCAGACTCTCTAGATATTGATATAATTCTTAGAAAAAAAAAGTTCATACAATGGGTTAAAAATGAGGATTTTTATTATTTTAAACTTTAGGAGAATGTCACGGTTTCTTTCCAAATTTAGTCCTTCTTTAAATTTGTTTTTATTCTGAATAAATAACACTATCGTTTTTCACCTTTGGAAACGCTTTAATATTTTTGATTAAGTAGAAGCGGCATTACAACTGTAACATTCATTTCTGCTATTTGGTTAAAAGTAGCCGACTAGACGGTGTGTGCTGCTGACTGCTCTACTCAGTAGATCAAAAATAGATATGTTATGCCTAAGCTCTAGAGAGCTTCTAGCTTTGCAACTTTGCCTCTGTTATTAGTTATCATAATCACCCTGAAAATATTAAATGTGTTAATACGAATAAAAATATTTATCTAAAGTCATTTATTAGAATTACTATTATCTTTCATCGAAAATATATATTATTAATTAAATAAACTTCTATACATACATAACTATGGTTACGACAAAAAGTGTTCGTACCACTGCGTCGTGAGTAGTTTTCTCCTTATAATTTAAAAATTATCACGATTAGGATAACGAAAGTAAAGTATGTTATAAATATTATACTAACACATATCTAAATAGATTTTTATGTAAATTGAACGACAATTAAATTGTTTATAAACAAATAACCAAACATAGGAGGGGCAGAAAGTGTTCGTGTGTCTACTTTAATGGTCAGTCGTGTAGCCTTTCAGATGAATTACTTGACGCAATCTCTCCTCATAGCCTTCCATGATCGTTTGACAGCACTCGACTGGTATTTTCTTCCATTCTTCTTTACAGAAGGCCTCCAACTCTTGCAAGTTTTTCAGATGACGCTGATAAACCCTGGTCTTCAACTCAACGTTTTCAATTGGGTTGAGATTGGGTGACTGCGATAGCCACTCCAGAACGCTTATATGGTTCCTCTACAACCAGGATTGCACATATTTCGATGTTTGCTTAGGGTCATTGTCGTGCTGGAAGATCCAACGACGCCCAAGCCGCAAGTTCCGAGCATCATTCTTGATACAAGTGCCTAATATATCAACGTACTCTTCATTTTTCATGATTTCGTTGACGCGGTGAAGGCTGTCTGCACCAAAAAATGAAGGAACCTCATAGCATGATCGAGCAATCTCCGTGTTTAACTGTAGAGACAGTGTTCTTTGGAAGATTTCGTTGCCCCTCTTATGGAAAATATAGCGAACATCATTGTGGCCGAAAAGCTCGTTTTAGTCTCGTCTGACCAAAGAATACTCTTCCAACAGGTAAAGGGTTTATCTACATGGTTTTTTGCATACCTCAATCGTGCTTCTGAATGAACAGGCTTTAAATATGGAGTTGTACAAGGACGGTGTGCTTTGAACCCAGAAGAGCGTAACATGTTCGTAACTGTAGAGGTGCTTACTTCAACACCAGTTTCCCTTTTCAGTTTCTGTATGTCATTACGTGTTAAACGATGGTTCCTACTAATTTCTCTGAGAACCTTCCTCTTGGTTCTCTCTGGAATTTTGGTGGGGCGTCCGGAACGAGGGAGGTTAGAAGTTGATCCTGTAAGCTTAAACTTGGCAATTATGCTTTGAACAGTAGATTTCGGCACATCCTATTGGAATGTTATTGATAGAATTTATAATTTTTATAATAAACTATTATTAAAAATTTCCCACTCTTCGATTAGCAATGTGTGTTTTCTTATACAAAACATATCCGCTATGTCCACAAAGGGGAATCAAATCCCTAATTTTAGCGTTGTAAATTCGTAGACTTATTGCTGTCCTATCGCGGGCCTACTATTAAGAATACTGACATATATAACATCTCTATTTAGCTCACTTCCAATTGTTAAATATTTCTGATGATTTTTTTATGATTAGTTCGTATTTTATTACGATATTTGACCAATTTAACACTATTAAAAAGTGTGTTATTTGCCACATGTTCAGATGATTTACTAATATATAGGTGAAAAGTTTAAAAATTCTTTAATTATCGAGTAACTCTTTTACTCCGTGCTAAATCTCACTGCTAGTTGTGAAGATAAAATCACATTAATAGCTTACTTTAGTATTTATCAAATAACTTGTGTCTAATATGGGATTACGGTCGAAAATATCGATAACAATGAGGGTGCTCAACTGATTTGTTTTGTTTTTGAATTTCGCACAAAGCTACTCGAGGGCTATCTATGCTAGCCGTCCATAATTTAGCAGTGTCAGACTAGAGGGAAAACAGCTAGTCATCACCACCCACCGCCAACTCTTGGGCTACTCTTTTACCAACGAAAAGTGGGATTGATCGTAACATTATAACGCCCCCACGGCTGAAGGGGCGAGCATGTTGGTGTGACCGGGATTCGAACGCGCGACCCTCAGATTTCGAGTCGAACGCCTTAACCCACCTAGCCAAGCAGGGCCTACTCAAATGATATGCATTCTATTCTTTATAAGTAAAAAGGTAAAAAAATATATTCAATTACCAGTTCTTAAGGTCAGATTAATTTTTAAGTCTGAGTATACATCTTACCCTGATCGGAAGTTATTGTATTGGTCGAGCCTGTAAAAGTATGAAATTTAGACTTTTTCAGTTGTTGCTGAGCATACGACGATTAACACACTTTTTAATATTGTTACTTTGAATAATGTTAATTGGTTAACTATCTTAATAATAAATACGAATTAATTATGAAAAATTATCAGAAATATTTTAATAACTTTAAGTGAGATAAATAGTTTGTTTGGTTTGAATTTCGCACAAAGCTACTCGAGGGCTATCTGTGCTAGCCGTCCCTAATTTAGCAGTGTAAGACTAGAGGGAAGGCAGCTAGTCATCACCACTCACCGCCAACTCTTGTTCTACTCTTTTACCAACGAATAGTGGGATTGACTGAAACATCATAACGCCCTCACGGTTGAAAGGGCGAGTATGTTTGGTGCGACCGGCATTCGAACCCGCACCCTCAGATTACGAGTCGAACGCCTTAACCAACTTGGCCGTGCCGGGCCCTACCTAAATAAAGATTCTGGTCTACAGTTTGCAGAAATTTATCTCTGGAAATCTATTTCAAGCGAAATACAGCAGGTGACAGCACTTTTAAAAGTAATTGACTGAGAAGTTTCGCATTACACAGATATCCATACATAAATACACATAAAATCAGAATAGTGATTAAATGCTGTCTTCTCCCTGATGATAGTGGGTCTGCGACCCATCGAAACATGTGTCTTCAATAAAGTGTTTATATAAAACACTGAGTAATTTTAATTACAGTGTATTATCTTTAAAGCTGTTTCCAATGAGATATGAAGGATACACGATTACTGAAAAATGTTTATCCTTAAAATCTACAGCGTTTATATATAAAGAAATACTTGAAATGTATTTATTATGCTAGTTAATCAAACGTACAACTAAGAAACTTTTAGTGATCGCCAGTTTTTGTGATTTTCTGTATTGGGTGTTATAAAGGAATTATGAAAAAAAAATGAAAGCAGCTTCTTCGTGATGATGAGAAACCCACTTGAAGTAAAATTGTATCTCAGGATGGCTGGTATGGGTATTAGTACTTTTACTAATAAACCAGCTTCTTTCTGGTTACAGTGACGAACACATCCAACTAACTCTTCCCACAGTGAGTTGGCAATGAAAGAGGCGGCTACTGTCTGTTACGGAAACACTTGTAGACATATATTGGTGACTAGACAATCTACCTATATAGCTAAAGTATAAAGTACGACGTTTCGAAAGACTTTCCCCATGCGTTTTCAGAAGACAAGAAGCAGAAGGCTTTCAAAACGTCGTTGTCTACAGTTGAACTGCATAAGTAGATTGTATAGTCACAAATATAAGTCAACAAGTGTTTCTGTAATAGGCAGTAGCCGCCTATTTCGTACCATTCTCAATACGAATAATTTGTCTAAACTATCTATCCAATAAAAACTCTTCCTACAGTTTTGAATTAGCATGAGGAGTGGAGTCCTCGTGTGTAAAGCATGAGGTCCGGAGCATATCATCCAGGCATAATGAGATCTATTAGTTTATTTTCAGGATCGCTATACCCACAGTGGGATCGATTTTTGTGGTCCTGTTCCCACTCCAAATCACGGAGGCGCCATGTTTGAAACCATGTTCATTCCTCCATTCACAGTCTAGTGGAACTAAACTTCGCACACATACACAGATATCACGAACGGGTGGTGTAAAGGGAGTAGTTTTCAGATACACTTCCACTTGGGGTAGCTATAGAAGCAATTATGGATAATGGAAGATCTTATTCAGAGCATCGGTGCTTCGATAAATTACGAGGGACTTTGAATCCTACAGCGATCACAGATATTTCATGCTAATGTTTATGTATTTGTGTTTTAGAGCCACAACGGGTTATCTGCATGTCATTCTTTATTCTAACTATAAACTCCTCGAATTAGTGACTTACGTGCTCCACTCGCAGCTGTATCCTCATTTGAATAAATAAGTGTGATTGGTGGAAAAAGTCGAAGCTACAATGACTATCCTAAATGCCCGCCCATCACGGTTAGCGCAGTTTTTTTGGTTAGAGTAAAGAAAGAAGTACAAGGAAGCTAGTAAGAAAATAAGTTTTAAGTAAGTGAATATGGCTACTGCTGCCATAGACACAACTACAGAAGAGGGTGCTGCACGCCCTATAGTCAATAGGAAGGCTTACGATAATCACGAAGCTGCAGCAGAACAACTCACGTCCATAATGTCCACGAGGTGCCACCCATTTAGTGAGTGCCATACCATTGTATGATGGTAGGGTTGATGATGGTATTGAGGGTTTTATTGATGATGTAATTGAAGCTGCCAGAATATTAGATTGAACTGATGCTTAAAAAACATATTTTGAGATTAAAAACCATGGGAGAAGTGAAGTGCTATATTAGAGCTTATATTGATCTGCGTGAAACCACAAACGTTCAGTATTTAGTACGTAGATTAGGAGAAGAGTACAGAAAGTTAGAAACAATGTATGTAATTTGGACAAAAATACACAATGAAACTCCGCAATTAGACAAATCCGTCCAAGTATTTGGCCATAAGTTGCAAGAGTTAGGAAACAGGTTATGCAGAGCTTATGCACGTCCATATGACATTTTATGAACTGATTATGAGTGAGGATTGTTGAGTAATGGTGTTCAGAGTCGTGTAAATTAGGCAAATACGCCTAAAGCAACCTTTCTCATTTTCATCGAAGTAGTTGTTCGAAAATAGCTATGAGAAAAACAGACATATGTAGGCTCAAACACTCTGCTATAAATGTAGTAAGGAGTAACAAATATGATAAAACAAATTGAAAAAATAAGCTGGGCAAGTCCGACGACTTCCAGTTTTTACTGTGGTAAGGTCGGCCACATATCAAAGAATTGCTTTCAAAAACATAAAGAAAGAAGCGGATAGCATGTTTCAGTTGTGGTATTAAAGGTCACACAGCCTGAGGTTGCAGACGCCCAAAAAAGGCAAAAAGCAGTAGAGCCCTATAGGCTGTAACTTTCGTAAGAAAGTGACCGAAAAATAACCATAGCCCTACATTCGCTGTAGAATCAAAATACGTAATCCCACCAGAATTACAGAGCGAAAGCAGAGATAGTTCCAGCAATGTGGAATAAAAGACTGAATATCTACAGTGTTCATGAAATGTGACACAGGTGTTCGCTCTTCACGACTCACAACTAGTGGGTACGAATCCAACATTAGTGAATAATGCTTGGAAAGAGGTTTCTAAAAGTATTTTAACTTCTAAAACAGGACAACCTGTTAAGACGATAGGTAGATATAACCTTCAAATGAAAATAGGAGAATTAGAGTTAGAATACTCATTCTATATCTGCAAGCAGATAAAAACAAATGGTATTATAAGCAGGATTCCTTGAGGGCTTATAACACTTCCAGTAGGCACGGCACGGCCATGTGGTTAAGGCACTCGACTCGCAACCCGAAGGTCGCCCTTTCAACCGTGAGGGTGTTATAATGTGACAGACAATCCCACTATTCGTTGTTAAAAAAGTAGCCCAACAGATGGCGGTGGGTGGTGATGATTAGCTGCCGTCCCTCTAATCTTACACGGCTAAATTAGGGACTGTTAGCGCAGATAGCCCTCGTGTAGTTTTGCGCGAAATTCTAGATAAACCAAATCACTTAGTAAATTACACATAGAATGGAAATCTTAAATTTTGAAGAACTTGAACCTTCAGACTTATACGCGTTTACAGTTAATAGCTTATTCAGTCGAATAAGCCAAACATTCTTTTGGCTAAATATGAGAAAACATTAAAGATCATTGTGCTTCGTGCATAGAATGTCACAAACTAAAAACGAGCCTGCAATTATGAAACGTTCGACAAGGAATGGCGAGTTTAACTACTTTTCAATTAGTACCTGTGGGCATATTTAAGCCTATTGCCTACGTCCTACGCAGGTATGTTAATAATCGCAAACTACTTGACCAGGTTTCCTGAGGCACTGTGTTTGCCTGATCAGAAAGCAGAAACAATCGCAAAGGCATTTGTGAATAATATTGTAACTGAACGTGATATGCAACAGTATTTACTGATACATAGAGTTAGTAACTTTATATCTAAGTTACTGAAGGAAGTTTGCGAGTTACTAGGTGTAAGAAAAGTCGAAATTACAGTTTATCACCCAGCTGTTAATGGGTTAGTAGAAATATTCAATAGAACTCTGTCAGATATGATCTCTCAATACTATGTAGAAGCGCTGAAAATGAGAATATGCAGGAAAGTCCATGCTTATGAGGCCTAGCATGGCCAAAAGGTTAAGGCGCTCGACTCGTAATCCGAGGGTCGCGGGTTCGAATCCCCGTCACCCCACACATGCTGGGGGCGTTATAATGTAATGATCAATACCTCTTTTCGTTGCTAAAATAGTAACCCAAGAGTTGTCGGTAAGTGGTGATGACTAGCTGCCTCTCCTCTAGTCTTACACTGCTAATTTAGGGATGGCTAGCGCAGATAGCCCTCGTGTAGCTTTGCGCGAAATCCAAAAACAAACAAACCATGCTTACGAAGTCGTAATTACTTTAAGTAGGACAAGTTATATCTAAAACTAGCTAACGTATGTTATATACATTTTATTAAGCATTTCAATTATGCATATTAGTAGTTGGTATACCAGAGGGTTTACCAGGATCATCAATCGTGACTGGACAAAATGTAACTATTGTTCCAGAAGAAAACGGTTTTTATTGAAGAAGGGAGTTTCATATCAACCAGAGATAAATGGACAATTGATGAAGACACGCCGTTTACGCAGTGTGTTTGATCATAAGCCCGTTTTCACAATTAACGTTCGTTAATTCACTTGATATGAATACTCACGTCAGTTTCGATGCAGGAAGTTCAGAAATTATGACGTTACATCATATGAGATATCAAAGCCAGCTATCTTTCAGTTAGCAAAAATCTTACAAGAAGGATTGATCAAAAATTACAAAACCGTAGTTAGGCGATATCACAATAAAATAGGTGATTTATTTTCAGAATTAAGGGACAGTAAAGACAACGTGTCAGTATCAGAACGAACTCGAGAAAACACGGTTTAATTAATGCAGGTGAAAATGTTTTGAAATTCTTTTTCGGAACCACAACCACAGACGACTTGCGTGAAAAAATAGAGCGACAGAGACAGGCACAGTTACGACAGAAAGTGTTCGTACCCTCTGCGTCCCGAGTGGTTTTTTGCTCATAACTTAAAATGTATCATGATTAGGCTAATAGACGTGTGATACATTATAAATATTATACTAACACACATCTACATAAATTTTATGTAAATTAAACGACAAATAAATTGTTTATAAACAAATAAACAAAAATAGGAGGAGCAGAAAGTGTTCGTACAGTTCAAAATGTGTAACAAAAACTGTTATTCCCGTAAAAGGTTTTAATTTGGCAAATAAACTACATTATGCCATTCCAGAACTAGACACTGGGCTCATAAGTATTGTAATTTTGCCAGCAAAGAATTTACTTTCGTCAATTTAGCGCCGTCTTTGTCATTTTCTGCTTAGTCATCACGGCGAACAGCAAACAACTCTCCAGTGATATAAAAAAACCGAATTATTGTAAAATACAAATCTCGTGCGTCTCTTTCCGGTATTGCTACACAACTTAATGTGCCAAAATCTACTGTTCAAAGCATAATTGCCAAGTTTAAGCTTAAAGGATCAGCTTCTAACCTCCCTCGTTCCGGACGCCCCACAAAATTCCAGAGAGAACCAAGAGGAAGGTTCTCAGAGAAATTAGTAGGAACCATCGTTTAACACGTAATGACATACAGAAACTTGTAAGGGAAACTGGGGTTGAATTAAGCTCCTCTACAGTTACGGACATGTTACGCTCTTCTGGGTTCAAAGCATGCCGTCCTCGTAGAAATACATATTTAAAGCCTGTTCATTTAGAAGCTCGATTGAGTTTTGCAAGAAAGCATGTGGATAAACCCTTTACCTGTTGGAAGATAATTCTTTTGTCAGACGAGACTAAAATCGAGCTTTTCGGTCACAATGATGCTCGCAATATTTTCCATAAGAAGGGGTAACGAAATCTTCCAAAGAACACCGTCCCTACAGTTAAACACGGAGTTGGATGTATCATGCTATGTGGTTCCTTCAGCTCTTCTGGTGTAGGCAGCCTTCACCGCGTCAACGAAATCATGAAAAATGAAGAGTACGTTGATATATTAGGCACTTGTATCAAGAATGATGCTCGGAACTTGCGGCTTGGGCGTCGTTGGATCTTCCAGCACGACAATGACCCTAAGCAAACATCGAAATATGTGCAATCCTGGTTGTAGAGGAACCATATAAGCGTTCTGGAGTGGGTATCGCAGTCACCCAATCTCAACCCAATTGAAAACGTTGAGTTGTAGACCAGGGTTCATCAGCGTCATCCGAGAAACTTGCAAGAGTTGGAGGCCTTCTGTAAAGAAGAATGGAAGAAAATACCAGTCAAGTACTGTCAAACGATCATGGAGGGTTATGAGGAGAGATTGCGCCAAGTAATTTACCTGAAAGGCTACACAACTGACCATTAAAGTAGACGCACGAACACTTTCTGCCCCTCCTATGTTTGGTTATTTGTTTATAAACAGTTTAATTGTCGTTCAAGTTACATAAAAATTTATGTAGATGTGTGTTAGTATAATATTTATAATATACTATACTTTCATTATCCTTATCGTGATACTTTTTTAAGTTGTAAGGAAACAAACTATTCACGACGCAGGGGGTACGAACACTTTCTGTCGTAACTGTATCTAAAGAAATGATTCACTTAATGGGTGAACAAGCAACTGTAATGAACTCATTAAATCAAATAATTAAATTTCATTACCAAGAGATTTAAGAAGGCAGTTAGAGCCCTAGAAATTACTACTTATGCATTGATGCCTGCCAGAATAAGGACGTTAAGCTTCGCAAAGCAGGAATTAAAATGTTAGTTTTAACCCTAGGACTTAGAATAATTTACGACAGCTATTTTGTATGTATAAAGTAGCAGGACAGGGTTACCTAAGGTAGGACAAACATTATATGTAGCTGCAGATAGAATATTGAGTTCGTACTTTCCATGTATAATTATATTTAAAAAATATTAGGCGAAAGTGAAAGGAGATTATCTTCACATTTACAATGTGTCATCCTCACACGTTATCATACTTACATGTAGGTTGATGTAAAGACAACTGCAGTGAGGGATACTTTAAAGATGTTTATAGAGATACCCTTAAAGGCAACAGATGGAATGTTTAAGCTACATAGAACTTTACCATTAGCATTAAATCACTTTTTGGCTTTAACTATAGAGAATGAATAACCATTCATTGCTGTTTCCAGTGATCAGCATACTTAATTAGAAAGGCGTTGTTAAGATGTATAAAAGGACACGTGTATGTGATCCTAATTCAGGAATTCATTCATTGCCTATTGTAACTTAGTAATATTTGCAGGAATGAAAAACAGAATAGTTGAATTGTACGAAAAGGAGATAATTCTTCCTAAACCATTGTATTTTTCTGAGACAAGGACTCGAGGTACTTGGTTACTTAATATAAGGGATGAACTTACCTTATCAGTAGAAAGCCCCAAATCAAATGGACATCAATTTGATCATCAACCTAGAGCAATTAAGCTAAGATATAATGAATACCTAAGATTAGCTAGAAATTATTCAGCCCATGCTTACCCTTGAGTT
The DNA here is from genome assembly GCF_004210375.1 of Tachypleus tridentatus. Taxonomy (NCBI): domain Eukaryota; kingdom Metazoa; phylum Arthropoda; class Merostomata; order Xiphosura; family Limulidae; genus Tachypleus; species Tachypleus tridentatus. The sequence goes on along the minus strand of NC_134834.1, from coordinate 130,775,671 downwards.
TTAGAAGTGAAACTAAGTATATAAGAGCGCAATTAAATCTGAAAATCCTGGAAAGATCTGCATGAATTATTAACTAATAAGGAATCAAAATTAATTCAGAGTGTAAATGTAGAAGCAACTATCATGAAACTGGCAGGGATATTAAAAAAAAAAACTCAAAATTGCCCCCTAAGAGATCATGAATACGTGTAAAGGAATTACAGCAACATGTAGATCCATCACAAGCCCCAGAAGGACAGAGGGTAGATAAAGAGAAAATATCTAATTCAGCATTAATAGCCTAAGTAAGGATAATGTTAGATATTAAATTGGACAAAATTGCTTTTATAAAGTTGTGGAAATTAAGAAGGGTTATGCAAATTCAAAAAGAATAAAAGAACATCGCCAGGTAATGAAACGTTGTGTTATTCAGAGGCTACTGAAGTAGTCGAACTAAATAACTAAGACCTATGTAATTAAGACATAGATTAATTGTACTGGCTGTCAATAAAATTGGATTAATTAAACGAATCGATCAGGTTAGCTGATTATAAAGTTAGTATATTTAAGCAAAATTTACAGGTTTAAAAAATTCAAGAATCAACCAGTTTTAGTTAATCAACGATGAAGAACAATTCGAGAGTCAAGAAAGTTAATAAATAAGAAATGAGATGTTAACAGTAGTGTGCCATGAGTGAAGTGTGCGACCAACTAAGAAAACTCATCGAATACGTGTTGAATCATGAAACTGGTGAAACTAAATTCAAGTTATAATAACATGATGGTGTTAGAACAGTCATATACCAGACTTTAACTGTGTATTGTGCTTACAAGAAAAGAAGTATAAATGCATCCATTATTGAAATCAAAGGATTCAGAATGGATGGGACCTATATCAACAAAAACTAGCCATCAAAGATGCGAATACAGGATGGATGGACACATTGTTTCCAGGCTCCGTATCCTGAAGAGTAGTAATGTAGAGGAAATTGATGACATATAGTATGGTTCACTGCCTATTTACATAAAATTAGATGGTCAGATGGGTGTTGCAGTTCCTGTGACTTAGTGGAATTGTTTCGGGATATTTGTCAAAAATAGAAAAGAAAATACACTAAGGGTAAGAAAACATCCAGATCCTAAGCGACAGACTAGGTATCAGGAGCAACAACTAAGAAGACTCTGAGTGTCTGCCTTACTATCAACTCGAGTACAGAAAAAGGATCTGTTTCGAGTATCACCAACATTGTGCTAAGTTAAAGGTGTGTGTACTGTATGACTGGATCAGGACCAGGCATGGCCAGATGTTAAGGCATTCGACTCGTAATCTGAGGGTCGCGGGTTCAAGCCCTCGTCACACCAAACATGCTCGCCCTTTCTCCCGTAGGGGCGTTATAATCAATCCCACTATTCGTAGGTAAAAGAGTAGCCCAAGAGTTGGTGGGGGGTAATGATGACTAGCTGCCTTCTCCCTAGTCTTACACAGCTAAATTATGGACGACTAGCGCAGATAGCCCTCGTACACTTTTGCGCGAAATTCACAACAAACAAACAAAAAGAATGGGTCATTCATAGTGATTGGTGGACCTTCCAGTACTTTCAGACAGATTTCTGAAGAAGGAAAAAACCACTAGAGTATCTTAAGGCGAATATTATGTTATACATCTTCCTATATTATCTTATTTGTTATATGTGTAATATAAGTGCAATAAAAATAATTTGATATTTGTTTGTGGAATTACCTATAAACTGATCAGACAAACTGTGAATATTAGATAAAGGAATACTGATATTTTGGTTATTAACTCTGATGAATATTATGAACTACAATGAATAACGTTAATATAAAGATTTATTAGTTGATTAAGTATTGATATATTGAATAACCACACGTAGATTAACGTGACTGTTTATTGTAAACATTTGTCAACGTGATAGAGGAATAGGAATAGCAGAGTTGAATGGTGAAATTTTTCTTCAAGAATAAAAAATTCTTATAAGAGGGATGAGTGAAGCAATTGGGAATAGCAGACAATTCATATAATTTCTCCAACAATAACATAAAAATTGAGAAAAAACAGTAAAAAAAAAACTTTGATTTACACATCCATGCAAGGAAGATGGTACGAAAAGTCATCTAGTTTTAATTTAAAACGAGTTCGACAACGATGAACTGAAGATGCTAATCTCCTACTACAGTGGTATATGTGAAAGAGTTTGATTAACTACCATGGCTCACGCTAAAAGGACACCGTTTTACTGCTCCTAACAGGCAACCAATTGTTTGAGGGTTTTTTATTTTGTTTGTGGGAAGTACGATGAATTACCTAAGTGAACCAATAAATTGTGAGAACTACTTGTGGGTAGCTATGCACGCTACTTGAAAATTAGTAAGGATTCTGAAAAGATATTTAAAAATTCATGTTGGAAGCTAAAAATCAGGAGTTCTCTCCATGACCAAAGTTCAGTTCAGTTGAGAAGGTGTTCACAGTTCAGTTCTCCGGGAAAGAAAAAAGTAACAAGTTCGAGATAATGAAGGCCAATATTCAAAAAAGTCAGTTCACCTCTCCAACCTTGATGTAAGTTATAAATGCTATTTCTTTCAGTTGATCAATGTAACGAAGAAACTAAATATATAAAATAAAATTGTAACCTGCCTATGTCAATGTATATCCCTAATAATACAGTGATTGAAAAGTTGTTAAGAATAATAAAGTAACTGTAAGAAATTAATGAGAAATTAATTGAGTTAAGTCAACAACTAATGTGTTATATTTGCCTGTTAAGAAATGTTATAAAATATCAATGTTTTGTGTAATCTCCATCTCTAAGTCATTTATTATTCTAACTGTTAACTCTTACAGCTAGTGACTTGTGCGTTCCACACGCGACTGTATCATCATTTAAATGGTGGTAAAAGTCGAAGATTCAACAACTACTCTTAAAGTCTGCACATCATGTCCATATAAATATTGGTGGGTTATATTTGTAAAGTTATATTTAAATATGTGAATTCTGGTTTGAAAGCAGTTTTGGTTAACCTAGACATAGAAAACATAATGGCTTACAGTACCATCAAATATTATGAATTTCATACTGCACTGTATCGTTTTGTAAATTACAAAACTAGTAATAATTTGTTTTGGAATTTCGCGTAAAGCTACTCTAGAGCTATCTGTATTAGCTGTCCCTAATTTAGCAGTGTAGGACTAGAGGGAAGGCAGCTTGTCATTACCGCACAACTCTGAGGCTACTATGTTACCAACGAATAGTGGGATTGATCGTAACATTATAACGCCCTTACGGCTAAAAGGGCGAGCATGTTTAGTGTCACAGAGATTCGAACCCGCGACCCTCAGATTAAGAGTCGGACATCTTAACCACCTGGGTATGCCGGACAAATCTAAACATGTTGGTGATCTTTGACAGTTTTTACATGAATTTATAGGAGCAATCTTTATTAACTGGTTTTATGTAAAAGATAAATGTCTCTTCGTGTATACCATATCATACCTTTTGTTATGATATCTCAAAAATTAGAAATGTAACACCATGTAGAAAAAATGGTCACTTTCATATTCATGATACTTATTTTTATAATAACACAAGGCGTACACGAATGAATGGTGGGGTTTTATGACATTGCCATCATGTTGCTACTAATACACAGCATTATGTGCATATCCATATTTTTATATACCCATACATTTTTGTTAAAAGTAATGTTTCTTGTTGAAAGTTTCTTTTCTAATGAGTATCATTTAAGAAAAGGCAGCAAGTATTCTGCTGTTAGCTGAGCTGAAGTAGATGAAGTTGGTCTAATGACAACTTAGAAAAAAGTACAACGATCTGTCACATAAATACATATTAAGGTGATTCAAAACTGTTTGCAGGGCTTTGAACGCCAGATTCTACGAATGATGGATCGTAAGAAACGGGCCAATTGCATGGCTTTTAAGGAATCCCGACCTGACGCCTCTAGATTTCTTTCTGTAGGACCACGAGTACAGCAAAAAGATTGCTGATTCGACAAAATATCACTACAGCAATTGAAAGTGTTACACCGGAGATTCTTGCCCAAGTATGGACAAAAACAGATTATCAATATGACAGGCGTCATGTTGTTAATGGTGCACACATTTGAAGTTGTGTAACCCCATTTTAAAAACCTTCTAAAATTGATAAAACTGCATTTACAGAAATTTTTTCAGTTGATGAATCAAATAAACACAAGTTTAATGCACAGTGAGTATCTGTTTTTTACCAATATGGTTACAAAATTTCACAATTTATTAGTATAGATCCTGTACAGTGATATAGTTACGTAAAGTGCATAAAAGGATAAAGTTAATCTGAGTGACATATAAACATTTGTTCTTCATTGTTAAGTTGTTCACGTTTTTAGATTACAGTTTTTATTCTCAATTTTGAAGACGTGTAATGTAAAAGGTAAGATGTTTTTCAGTAGTTATGTAAAATGCAAAAATAGATAACTTTGTTTTTCTTATATACAAGGCCCGGCATGGCCAAGCGTGTTAAGGCATGCGACTCGTAATCTGAGGGTCGCGGGTTCGCATCCCCGTCGCGCCAAACATGCTCGCCCTTTCAGCCGTGGGGGCGTTATAATATGACGATTAATCCCACTATTCGTCGGTAAAAGAGTAGCCCAAGAGTTGGCTGTGGGTGATGATGACTAGCTGCCTTCCCTCTAGTCTTACACTGCTAAAATAGGGACGGCTAGCACAGATAGCCCTCGTGTAGCTTTGTGCGAAATTCAAAAACAAACAAACTTATATACAAAATCCGTTCTCTATTGTTTAATAAAATAAGACACACAGATTCGAAAACTATGTCTCAATACTACCTACCTCTTGGATAAATTTAAGAGTATAGCCCAAAATGTGATATTATTAAACAATAGTGTTATTTCTTTATGTGTCTAAACAATTAAACTTTCAAGAAGTTCCCTTTTTTCATATATGTCCTCCGCTGGTACAGCGGTAAGTCTACGGATTTATAACCCTAAAATCAGGGGTTCAATTCTCCTCGGTGAACAAAGCAGAAAGTCCGATGTGGCTTTGCTATAAGTAAACACACGCACCTTTTACATATATATCAAATATCGAAATCCTTATTGTACAAAGAATAACAAGTGTTTTCAAAATCGAAGATATTGTCAGGATGATTTGTGTTATGTGGAAAATCTATAATTATTTCCATGTAATACAATTAAGTTTTATTTTTTTACAGTAAGGTATATTAATCTTTCCGTATCATATCCGTTTGTAAAGTGACTGATCTTTCTTGCAAGTTGTAAATGAATATTTATTTATAATTGTAAACGGTTAATCTATTTATCATAATTTACTAAACTTTTATGAATACATTTTACAATGTATGATGTGTGATGACATTATTTAGATATTGTGGTTTTACTTATATTTATTGATAGACTTCTATTGTACAGTATTTTTCATAGTTACAAACAAGCAATATTTGTGAAAAATTCATATATTTAAAAGTGAAAACTCTAATCATTTGCAACTATATGTTAATAAAACTGTCTGACTTTGTGAAATACATAGCATAAACATAAATACTGAGTATACAATTAGTATCACGCCTTCAGAAGAGTTATGTTTTATATAACTTCTCAAAGATGTCCAAGTGGTTAAGGAGCTCGACTAGTAAGTCGTGGGTTCGAATCCCTGTCACCAACATGTTCGCCCTCTCAGCCGTGGGGGCGTTATAATAGTACGGTCAATTTACTATTCATTAGTAAAAGATTAGCCCAAGAGTTGGCGGTGGGTAGTCTTACATTGTTAAATTACTGACAGATAGCTTTCGTGTAGCTTTGAGCGAAATTTAAAAATAAACAAAATGTCCTGCTTTTACTCATTACATATACACTTTTTGTCTCTATAAGATTTAACTTTTAATCTATTATTACCTCCTATTATAACCCATATCATATCACTGTATAGTGTATACGTTACTTAAATATGAGTGAGTCACGCCTGTAACTTGATGCATTCTCTTGCTTTTCCTGAAAGTTATTTCCTAATTTACTTAGTAAGGCATTTATCTTGACGTGTCCATTACACTAACATGCTTTTGTTTTTTATTCTTTTGTATATACATGTAGTTAAGCACAATGCTACACAATGGGCCTATCTGTGCTCTGCCAACCAAGGATATCAGAGGGAGGGTCATTTTATAATTAACCTTGCAGTATTCATTCCCGTCACATAATACAACGAAGGAAAATTATATCTTCCATGATTACCCCGAATTAAAAGAAAAAGTTCCTCTATATGATTGCCAGTGGTAATCCAAACATAGAGTTGTCGTTGGAATTTTTTCAGTTTGTGTTACTTAAAGTTACTCTATATATGTAAAAACGGCTGGTATGGATTGAGAAAATTTTTATGTAGAGGAGCGAACAACGATTCGACCTTTTTCAGTCATCGTCAGGTTCACAAAGAAACAGAGGTAACTGACCGATAGCTGACTACATGTTTGAAAGGGTTGTGTAATTGAGTGTAGGAATGTAGAGGGCGTGTTTAGATGTTTGATTATATTTATTAATATAGGTATAAAGGTGTTCCTTTGTATTGGTTTATTTTGGGCTTGAATTGTTGTATAAGTAAGGCTTCTTTAATTTTATGTTTGTTTCTCTATTTAGTATTTGGGTGGTTTTTTTTACTGTTATGTTGTTTATTTGACTTGCAGTGTTCGAAAACGTGTGGTGACTTTTTGTGTTCTTTGAATCTGGTTTTCATTTTTCTACTTGTTTCTCCAATATAGAAGTCATGGCAGTTATCACATTGCATTTTATAAATAATGTTGGTGTGGTGTTTGTCAGTGTAGTTTTTACATAGTATAGACCAGTGGTTCTCAACCCTTTCTGACTTTCGCGGCACACCTTGAAAGCCTTGAAAGGTACACGTTATAGGCAAGCGTTAAAAGCCTTAGAACGAAAATCACGGCCAAAGCAAGCAATATTAATGTCATCTGCACATTAACAATATTAAGTTTGTTTGTTTGTTTCGGAATTTCGCACAAAGCTACTCGAGGGCTATCTGTGCTAGCCGTCCCTAATTTAGCAGTGTAAGACTAGAGGAAAGGCAGCTAGTCATCACCACCCACCGCCAACTCTTGGGCTACTCTTTTACCAACGAAAAGTGGGATTGACCGTCACAGTATAACGCCCCCACGGCTGGGAGGGCGAGCATGTTTTGGCGCGACTCGGGCGCGAACCCGCGACCCTCAGATTACGAAGTGCACGCCTTAACGCGCTAGGCCATGCCAGGCCCAACAATATTAAGACAGAAGTATGTGTCATGTGTCCCACAGCAACGTAGTGAATGCACTGAAACTAATGCGCTATATTGTTGCTCCCTGTGTAATGCCATTCTATCTTGAGCTTTGACGAAGATTAGATAACAACAGATCATCAGAGATTTTACTTGATAAACCAAAGGTTCATTTATCTTTTATTGAAAAGTAAAACATAGCATGCATGTATAAGTGTATTGTGTATAGGTCAAAACTATGAAGCATTTAACCGATGTTGTGTCCTCTGTGAGATAATTTTGCTTTGTGTATCAGCCATCCAAAATTTGCTGCCAATTACCAGAACAGGCGCATTGGTTTGAAGTAATATTGACTATAAACTCATGATGAAAGATAGTTAGCCTGATAGGGACCTTACTTTTCCTCAGAGTGTATTAACTTCACATAGGATAATTTGTTTCTGCTATGTAAACTATGTTATATTTCTTTTGACTTGTAGCTTTACTCTTAATGGTATATTAAATGTTGAATCTTAGCTAATCTTGATTTTCTTTATTATTATGTAATACCTTGGGTGGACTTTAGGCGAGCTTCCTCTTTTACATATACGCATATTTTCATAAACAGATTATTTATAATTTGTAATAATGAATTATTAATCAGACTATGAGTTTCCAATGAAAACTGCATTGAAAACGCAGTTCAAAATAGCACACCTTTCTGAAATGTACACCTTGGTATTTACATTATTATAATTTACCATCCATACTTCATATTGATGGCATTTTGGGAAGCCCCTCCACAGTTTACCTCAGCCTCCCCCCCCCCACTAAAATATCTTGGCGCCGCCACTGACCCCAATATTCGATAATAATTGAGGGCGTACCTGGTACATACAATCAACCGCAACTAGCAACGGAAATTAGTCGGTGTAAACCAGGTGTTAAAATAGTCAGTATAAAGCGTCTACCCAGGGGCGGGGTCCTTGTCCGAGGACAAGGAGCTGCTGACCTCAACAAACTAATTAAAGAATGGCTCAAGGACGCATTAACACCTGGAAACATAAATATTCACCTACCAAGTAGTAAGCTACAGCCCAAAGCAATTGTAATCCGTGGGGTGCACTAATCAATAACAATACACGACATTTAACAAGCAGTAAAGAATTAAAATATACCATACAGCAAAGTCGACATAATAATCTCCAAAGTCACAAACAAACCTACAAATTTAATAAGAGCAGACATGGATCAAAATTATAACATCTTGAAACTAATAAACAACGGTATCATTTTACGGTACCAAAAATTCCAAGTCGAACAACTAAAAACACCAGCAATTGTAATTACACAATGTTACAATTGCCAAAGATATGGACACGTTTCAGCGGCATGTCTAGCAACACCGAGGTGCTGTGGATGTGGCGGAGAACATCACATATCCGTATTGAAAAAAAAAACAAAACAGGTTAAACCAACATGTTGCAATTGTGAAGAAACACAAAAAACAACATATTTATGAAAAAAAAAACAATTAAATCAATACCAGATAATACATCTAAAACAACTGTACAACAAGCACACACAGCTACAAGTACAGGTCCAGTCACATATGCACAAAAGCTTAAAGAAAACATTACACAACCAAAATCACTAAAAAACGAACAACAAAACACAACCAGTACAATAAACAATATCCAAAAACTTAACAAAAACACTGATACAACAAACCTCCAAGAAAACAACACTCATACAACAAAAGATAGTAAATATAATTAAAAACATTTTTTACAGATTTCATTACAGAATTTACAAAACCGACACAATCTAAAAATTGCAAATATCTCCTCATAAGTATTGCAAAAAAAACAACACATAAAACACCACATATACCACAACTAATCACAACAATCACGGGATACATACTAAAAACATAAATTCACAAATCTAAGTATCAACATCCAAGGTGCACCTCCTTCCAAGAAACACGAGATCGAAGACAATAAAAGACACTAACCCTGATATTTTTATACTAAGTGAAACCCTAATTTATCCTAATAATATATTTAAAATATGGAATTATACATCAATAGGAAAAGATAGAACAAACAATCAAGACACCAACAGAGGTATTATGCTACTATACAAAAATAACCTTTCCGTTACTGAAATTAAAATGAACAGTAATAACTAAAATATAATGGTAGATATCCTCTTAGAAAAAGAAACACTCAATAATAATAGTAGCAGGTATTTATTGTTCACCAACTAAATGCAATGACATAAAACTAATCCACAACATCTTTTCCCACAACCAAAATACAATTGTAATAGGTATCCGAATAGTAAACATAAGAACTTTGGATGTAAATCCACTAACACAAATGACAGACACCTATTACAATTCATCGATGATAATAACATAACCCTCATCAATTATAGTACACCCACGCATACTACCTACGCGACAAATTCAAATGATATCTTAGACATCTGCCTCAACTCATTTAATGTTAATCAAAAGTTAATAAATTTTAATGAGGGAAAAGATGTTGACAGCGATCATCTTCCAATATGGTGTGTCTTCGATCACACCCCCTATAAAGATAAAATCTACAGACAAGACAAATTTGATTACAAAAAAGCAAATTGGCACGAATTTCAAAATGTATTAAACAACATACTACTAGACAAAATTAAGCATATAGCTAACAACGAATCAGAAACTGATAATTATAGTCAAATAATCATGGAGTGCCTACTAAAAAGCAGCTACGGACACTGTGCCAAAGCAACAACAGACAACAATAAAAAGTGCATGGAAACCAACCAAACAACTATTAACAGTGATAAAACAACGAAGACAATTAAGACAACATTTCATGGCAACAAATCGGGAAATAAAAACACAAATAAATAGTATCAGAAATAAAATCAGAACAGAAATTAAACTGTTAAAACAAGAAAAATGGGACAACTTCTACTCCCAACTAAATGAACAAACTGACTCTAGAAAGTTTTGGTCGCATCTAAAAAGATCCACCAATAAAGCCACTTCAAGAAAATACCCAGCACTGGAACATAACACCTTAACGAGAACCAACAAAGAAAAAGCAGAAGCCTTTAGACATTGGCTACGAAACACACAATGATCCAGACATGAACAACTATTTCTAAAACAAAGTAAACAACAATGTAACAAATAACACAGAATAACATCAACCATACTTTCCAATCAATATTAACAATAACACTGATAATACTTATGACTATAATACTCTATTGCGCACCAAAAAAAAATCACACTAATTGAACTCAAACAAGCAATCAAGAATTCAAAAACAAATCACCAGGAATTGATGGCATACAAACAATTCTCCTCAAAAAAGGCACTCCAAAATTATTTGACCACCTATTAGCTATCTTTAATTTATCTTTCTACTCTGGATAGATCCTAGTTTCTTGGATGCAAGCTACTATATTAATGTTCCATAAAGAAGAAAAACCAGCTAATAGACCAAATAGTTAGCAACCAATCAGCCTGACTAGCTGTGTAGGCAAAATTCTAGAACGAATAACAAGTAAGAGACTATCCACATTTCTTGGAGATTGCTTCAAAATTACCAGAGAAACAAAACGGATTCAGAAAATATAGACAAACAACAGATCATTTAATTAGGTTAACTGAAACGATAATAAATAGCTTTAATAAAAAAGAATCCACTGTCACTTGTTTCCTCGATATTGAGAAAACATTCAACACTGTATGGCACAATGGTTCTTGGTTCCGTATGAATGAAATGGGACTACTGCGTGGAATTATTCGCTGGTTATATAACTTTCTGAAAAATAGAAAATGCAGAGTATGCGTAGAGGGAACATTCTCTGAATTCTTCACTCCAGAAGCTGGCGTCCCTCAAGGAGGGGTGGTTAGTCCTATTCTCTCCATCATGTATGTGAATAATATGCCACTTAACGACCCAAATCATGGATACTCGTCACAGTTCGCCGATGATGTAGCAATTTGGAAAAGTACCCCTACACCAGAAATTGCAGCCACAAACATACAACCACAATTAAACAGAATAAGTGAATACTGCCAAAAATATAGAATCAAAATAAACACAGCAAAGACAAAATTAATGATATTTTCAAAATCAATGAAACATCACAAAGTACAACCACAGATTTACATGAACTACTACATCTGCAAAATTTTTAGAACTAGCACATGATTTTAAACTTACCTGAACAAAACATCTAAATAACATAAAAACTAAAATTTAGCAAAGAATAAACTATGCTAGGAATCTAACTGGTGAAAATTATGGAACACCTGAAAACATCCTTAAAATATAAAAAACATATCTAAGACCAGTAGTAGACTATGCAGCTCCTGCATGGATTAACGTAAGTAAAACACAACTGCAAACCAAACTACAATTATTACAAAATACATTAATTACAACAGCATATAAAGTACCCAAAACCACTTCCTCAAAGTTCATGCACAAATACTCTAATACACAAACAATACCACATATATTTCTACATAGTACAATAAAATATTTTGATAAAAATTGGAGAAAAAATGAGCTGTTATGTGAACTAGACAGGTATTGCATATATGATGAAGAGAGTCCGAAACACCTTTCCCCGATTAATTTATACATTCGATCATTAAGTTAAAATTAAGTATTAAAAAATCAATAAGAAATAGCAATAAAATATATATACTTGTGCTAAAATAAAACAGGCTACCTATGTTTTAGACTTAGATAATCTGAAACTACAATATACATGAACATTGCCCTGAAAAGGGCCTGATTAATGTTTATCACTCTGGCCCTCATGTATTAATTTTAAATATACTAACAAGTCCACTGTAACAATGAAAAGGAAGGAGGAAGAGGTCTAGTGTACCTGACCCTCCTGGGTATACAAAATTTATATACCCAAACAACTAGAGAAAGAGAGCAGGCCTGACTTGGCCAGGTGGGTTAAGGCGTTTGATTCATAACCTGAGGATCGCGGGTTCAAATCCCAGTCGCACCAAACATGCTCACCCTTTCAGCCATGGGGGGTGTTATAATGTGATGGTCAATCACACTATTCACTGGTAAAAGAGTAGCCCAAGAGTTGACAGTGGGCGGCGATGACTAGCTTCCTTCCCTCTAGCCTTACACTGCTAAATTAGGGATGGCTAGTGCAGATAGCCCTTGAGTAGTTTTGCGCAAAATTCAAAACAAACAAACATTATAAGCTCTCAAGTTTATAGTTTGATAAAAACATAAAACACTTATGGTGCATCAACATCTCGTTACGCCTATCGTATGTAACAAAATATACATTCTCAAACTAAAATAAAAAACAAGAGTGTAATGAAAACTTAAGTAATGGATTTCTGTTGTACACTCTTGAGGCATTTTCCAGTAAAAAAATGTGTTTGTTTGTAGTTAAACATAAGCCTAAACAATAGGCTGTCTATGCTACATTTGACACGGGTATCAAAACCTGGTTTCTAGCGTTATAAGTCTGCAGACATGTGCTGCACCAATGGGGTAATCCAAAAAATAATATTCACAACCTCGCACCATTAGTTATTTCCTAACTTACTAAGTTCTGTTTGTTCCTTGCTTGCACTAAGTAATTTATCATGGGATTCTGGAATTGAAACAATACTGAATTACTTCATATTTTTTCAGTAATTAAAACTGATAAAGGTGAAATCTTTCCTTTATATTTCAGACATTTATATAAATGCTTTCCATAACTTTTTTCTAGCAACTCTTGACTGTATTAGTAAAAGTGTCAGAGTTTGTAACAAGAAATTAAAAACAATTTTGCTTTTATTACATCAACCATTTAAGTATTTCTATACATATTCAAATTTACATGGCATTTGGATGTATTAGTAATTGAAATAATATGTGTAAACATTTTTATATATCCTCTACAGAAAGAAATACAACTTCTTTATACTTAAAATAGCATAGGTTCACTATATTTTCTCCATGGAATACTTGCTTGTGATCAGTATGTAGTTATTCAATTATGGTTGTGTATTCTTACTGAAACCTTTAAGTTATATATTTTACTACATAATTTGGTGTACACCCATTTTTTCCCCATTCTTCATTATATGATAATCCAGCTTGAAGCTACTAATCTTGTCACACCCACATTCAAACTGCATTAATTTCTATTTAAATTTTTCCTAACTCCTATTAAAATGTATTGAGCATCTCAAAGAGAAAAGGCTACCTATTTTGTGGCTTGTTAAATAAAATTTTATTAACTCTAGATGAATCCTATACTTGAAAACTTAAAGTTATACTGTTTAGAGAAAACAGTATGATATCTAAATCATTAATGCATTATGATACATAATAAATCTTTATAAATTTGAAAGTAACTTTAAAACCAGTCCCATAAGAATATGTAGCACACAGTTTTAAATTAATCAATTACCTAGTATTATCATGCTGATGTTTGACCACTTCCCTTATAAACATGCAGCCAAAATATAGTAATAGTTTTCTCAGGTAAAAGGAATGACTTCCTGCTATTAAAAAAAAATATATTGCAAAAGAAATATAGGCAACAAAACCTGGTTTCAGAAAAGACTGATTAATGGCAAAACTTCAGCCTGTCTTGTATGGGTACAGAATACAAGTGTAGTTCCAAAAATGATTTGTACACATTAAGAAGCTTAAATATTTATTCATTCATAGTGCATTCCAAATGTATCACTTTGCTGTCATGATCAGATAATCAATGGGGTAATCCAAAAATAATATTCACAACCTCGCACCATTAGTTATTTCCTAACTTACTAAGTTCTGTTTGTTCCTTGCTTGCACTAAGTAATTTATCATGGGATTCTGGAATAAGAGGAAAATGAAACAATACATGAGAAGATGTAAAAATATATATATCAGAAATGCTTTTGGTCTAGACACATCTTTGACAATAAATTTACAAAGTTGTAAACCATGGGAAAGTGAATACCTAAATTATATTGGTAAAGCAAGATATGTAATTATCTTCAGTATCAAAGAAAATACGTTCTATTATCTTACCCAATGATGCAAACCAGTTATTGCTAAATGTAGGTAAGCAAATTGTGAAAGACTGCAGAGAAATAAAACAAACACATTTACTAACAAGTTAAAAATATATTCCCAAAAAGTCAAAACTCCTGCTGATTTCTCTTCTGTGAACGTTGTTTACAGTTCCATCACGTGCTTCACTATAAAATGAAACAATATTATTTTTATAGCTTAAGGCCATGAACATAGGTACACTTAGAATAATGTCAGAAAAAATATCTTTTAACCTTATACATTTGTCTTTGAATGAAGATTTATGAACTCATTATGGTAAGCTACAAAAATTATTTTTAAAAAATTCTATCAGTGACAGTTTAAATAATATTTTGTGGTATTTTATGTTTTAGCTTGACACACTATCTTGTATACATATACTGAAAAATATTTTTTTTACAATTGGAGTGCTACTTATCTAACATTGTTAATGTATAGCTAATATCCACCGACACATTGAATTTTATGTATCCACATCTTCATCTATACTAAATATTTTTCTCTAAAAAAAAACTGTCAAATCCTTATCATCAACACTTTTGCTTGGTATCATTTTTCACAACTGAATTCCAAGATTAATTTTCAGTGACCCTACCCCTCATACCAAATGTTACCCAATTTCCAGGTGTTAAAAATAATCTTTGTACCAAACTGTTAAACATTTATTATACAATTTCACCTAACTTGTTCATGCACTTAAGTTACCACTGAAACAATATTAAGTTTATAGCTTAAGGCCATGAACATGCAGGTAAACTTAGAATAATGTCAGAAATATTTTTTTTAACATTATACATTTGACTTTGAATAAACATTTACTAATTTATTATGGTAAGCAACAAAAATTATTTTGAAAAATTCTATCAGTGACATTTTAAATAATATTTTGCAATGTTTCATGTTTGGATATTATAATTCTGCCATCTAGCTACAAGAAGGCAATTAACACAGACTTCTAAATTCATAATGAATAAACAAAATATACATGATTTCATATACCATTAAATGCTGTATTCCAAATTATAAACTTAATTTTTAACTAAAATAAAAACTATGATCATTCTCAATGCTTATATACAGAAATCTACATTATAGAACAAAATATAATTCTCTGATCAGTTTTACTTTAAACAATCCTCCGATAGACTTGGTTTTCTTTTTTAAACCCTAGGAAAAGAAACAAAAATTTATACTAAAATAAATGTAACAATGCAAGACTAAAAGCTACTATATAGTAATTATGACTGCACATATTTATTATGCACCATGAACAAATAATTTCAATCTTTCTGAAACTTTATTAAAAAGCATTCATCTTTAAAACTGCTAACACATTAATTCATGAGATATGTGTATACCATGTATGTATGAAAAAGATACTGGAAACCAAACTTGATATCTTTTTCTAAATTTCATTTTCGTTGAGCTAGACAGAAAATGACCATTTAAAATCATGAAACAACCTCTCTGCTTTTCATATAATATCTTATTAAAAACAGTTCTTAATATAACAAACTTTTGAGCTCATTACAATCAAATCAGTTTTAACGTTAGATTACTACATCTTTTTAAGTGACTAAGAATGTTCCTTCCTAATAGAAAATCAGGGTATGAAATCATGTCATTGTGTTCAGTCTAGCTGCAACAGGACAATAAAGCGTTCTGAATCTTGTAAAGTAAATGCTGTGATACAATATAATGAACCATTTCTATTTGAATTTATTGTTTCTATTAGTCAAATATTCACTCAAAATAACCATGCAGCTGGTTCTATCTAGTAGTAAGCAAATTTTAATTATCATTAAACAATGCTATTTAAGTGTATACATCTGCTTAATTATTATATACTTTAATACATCAAATATATGAAACTCCTAACATAAAAATTCCAAAATCAATTTAAATTTATGTACAAAAGGTAAAAACTTAAAGCTTCATACAACACCATGATATTACAAAGAAAAAATAAAACACATAACAAAGAACACGTAGAAGAATGTTCTCCAGCATATACAAAAACATTACATAAATGTACATATGTAAAATAGCATAAACTACTCCACAACAGATTAATATACTTTAAAATCATATGAATTTCTAGTATAGTACTGTAGTCCTGTGAAACACGATTTTGGTACATACAGAGTATCAGTGAAATACTTTTTTCTACTGCATTAGATATATTTATAAAAACAAGTCTAGAAATATAATTAGGTTTAAAATAGCCCATTCCATGAAAATATCACTATCTCAAAATGCCATTCAACAATAAACACACCATTACTATTAATGTTTTGCTATTTTACACTTTAACATGTAGCTTAAAATAAACTTGAAAGCACCAATGAAATCTTACCATATTTCTCGTGTATCTCATCTAACATTGACTGCTGTTTCTTTCTCCTGTATAAATATATATACACATACATGTAAAATCAAACACCTCAAGCAAACAAAATCCTAAAATGGCAATGAATTTATTGTAACATAAAGCAAAACTTTCCACATTTTGAAACATTTCATCAAACAACTGTGAGAAAATATACACACACAACTGTAACTACAAATCCATAATTAAGATCTAAATCATTCTCAGACAAAAATAAAAACCCTTTAACTTGATTGTTTCCTTTATAATGAATAAACACTAAGTAAACTTAATCATGTCCATAAAATCTTAAAGTTTATGAGCTGACATGCCTTTTTGAGTATGAATTACATCCCAGGGACCAACCTCATATCCATTTTGTGCTTGTTATAGTTCTCATTTTATAACCTCTAATGAAGAATGCTTATCTTCACAAACTTTTGCAGATTATCAGTAAACATTACAAAGCTTTTGTACATAGAATGCAAAATATTTTAAGATTTTTTTTAAATAATTATTTGCTTGTACATTTTTTTCAAGTGTTGACTATCCAACATGCAAAATGATTTTGGTTTTAAGAATTAAAATACTTTTATGTATCAGAAACTTGTTAAATTTCACACATAAAATCTTTATAACCTTCTAATAATCTCCAAATAATTATCAAACTTTTTCAGAAAAAACTGTATCTGTTATATTCATTGTACAACTAAGGTTTGGATGATTTTACCAACCTCATAACCACTATAACAAATTAGGACATAGATATAAGTTACTCTTTTTTCATTCTAGAATGACTACAAATAATAGCAGAAAGCTGAAAACCACAAATATTTAATCTAAGTAGCTTAGATCTCATAAAATTATATATATACATATAACTAATACTTTTTATTTTATTGCCTTTAAGCTGCATCTGACTAACATTACAGAAATTGCAATGATGCAGTGCATGTATACTTATACATGTTACCATATTACCATATCCGAATGAATAAAACTAGCATTTGCAGAATGAACTGTCTTGGCTTTGTTTACTGAAGTGGTATTTTGTAAAATACACTCACATTTCAGTTATAATACATTATATACGTATGTATATACACTGTTACTGTTTACAAATAACTTCTTAAATTTCAGTTATTTTTTAAAACATAGAACAGTAAACAAAGAAATATAGAAAACAATGATTTCTTCCACTTACAAACATTGTACTTGTCTGCTGTTTGTTATAATTTGCTAAGCCTTGTCAAATTTTACAAGGATACAAAATGACTTTTTTTACTTTTTATATAATGCATTTCAGAATGACAAAAAATATCATAAATTATTATATCAATACCATAAAATTCCACCACAATTTATCAACCTTAGTAAATAAGCTGTATTTGTGTTGAAAATAAATATGATATTCCAAGCTCCATCACCTCTTACCTCTCCACTTTGATTCTATCATGAAAAGAAGTTTTTCCATGTAAACTCTTCACAAAGGCTAAGAAAACCATGTGGATAACATTCTGAGCTTTCAATTGGTTATACACATGCCATACAGTAGACGTACATAAGCAAGTATTTTAAAAAAATGTAAGATGTTGACAGAGTGGGGTCACCTTGTTTGATTCACTAAATATGATAATATCTCAAAAAAGCAGAAAAGACAAGAGGTTCATATTTTATATTTTTTCTTGCAAATTTCTAATTCATAATAACTGTAGATTTTGTGTTTGGACAAAACAAATGTAATTGAAACCAATGTTGCATTTGAGATTCAACATGACACACAAAAATTGATATTTAGGAATTTTAGTTTTTGATATTTACTTTTAAATTAAAAATTATTAATATATAATACTAAAATTTAATATCAAACTTACTTACATAAATTCATAAAACATTAGTTCAATAAAATTTTGAATTAAGTCTACAAATGCAATGACATGTCCCTTGACCTCTAACCATGTAAAAAAAATTATAATAAGGTTAAGGGACAAAAACAATCAAAGGATATAGAGAAAAGGTAAAGTAAGGAACAAAACTGAGTAATCAAACTCACATCATCCTCAACAGGTAAAGAGGAAACTAGTGTAAAACAAAGAAAGACAATTAAAGTTGTCAACTTTGACAATGGGTTCAGAAAGAGGAGAACAAACTTCAGACACAGGACAGAGAGATGAGGCAAAGAACTCATGACATGATGAACTATGGCAGTAATGTTATCCACAGTCAGAGTTTCTAGTGGCCATAGAAAAATGCAGTGTTAGCAAAATTTGCCAGAACCACTTGAGAATTCTTGATTGCTAGCATTCTCCAGATGATAAAAACATTTCTTTAATTATCTAATAGTAACACAGATATAAAATGAAGTAAAATGCACAAGCAGAGATCACATTATAACACATCTTAGGTGGGAGATAATTCAATGATAGTGGCATGCTCAAAACCTCAAGGTAGACCATACAAGAAGTAGCTACTGTGTTAAGATACATAAATATATCATTTTGGAAGTAACAAGAAATATAACATGATACATTCTTATTTCTTGTATCATTATCATTTTTTAAAGATATAACTTAAAAGAAGCAAGAAATAATTAGACTGAGAAAGATTTTCACAATGTCAACAAGTAGTTGCTTGCCAAACTAAGTTTCTGCAGTTAGTAAATGTTGCAAATTTCATTACTCACTCCATTTGTTGATACGGGTGTAATACAGGTGTAATCTTTTAGTTTATAAACACAAATTTTTAAAAGTACAACATATTCTTAAGTTGGATGTAACAGATTTACCATTATACATTTAATACTTACACTTGTTTAAGTGTAGTTTTTTATTTTACTTTATTATTGTTGACTGTGTATTACACAAGTCCCACTTGTTCTCTAAATTTGTAGAAGATTCTTGAGAGTAGGAATCAACAATATCTGTTTTATGAAAATGCAAACTTATTTTCGAACATTGTTAAAACTTTAAGAAGCTTGCACGATTTGTTTAAAAAAAGCTAATTGAGAGACAGTAATAGAAAAATATTATTATTCAACTACAGTCAGTGTGCTATAGGCCTCAGAAGTTATTATTGTAATTAAAGCCTATTAATTGAAAAACTACAGGAGTGGACCAGGAACATTTGTGGATTTCTGTGGAATGGAAAGCGAGTAATAAAGTGTAGATGAAAAGTGCTATATTCAAGGAATTTTTTAACAAATTAAACAAAAGAATGGAACAAGAAAATAAGAATATTCTACTTTTCCTAGATAATGCAACTTGTCACCCAAAGGTTCAACTTTCATATGTTCATTTAGTCTTTCTACTTCCATGTACAACATCAGTTCTACAACCACTAGATAATGGAATTATACAGTGTATAAAATTGATGCTTCAGTATATTATAGCAAACATGGATGACTGTAAGACAGCATCTAAAATGACTATGAAAATTGACATGTTAGATGCAATTCCATTTTTAAGTCTTTCAATCAAATACATAAAAGATGAATGTGTAATAAAGTGCTTTCAAAACTGTGAATTTATTCTTGATAATTGCAGAGACTGTGAAGAAATTGTTTGTTATGACAATTCTAGTGAAATACAAACTCTGATTGAGAAGATTGCTGCAGATGATTCTGTGAATGCGGAAAGTTTTGTGAACGTTGACAAGAATGTTTTAACAGAAACTGACTTAAAATCTATAATAGAATTGCAAGACGGTAACAGTGTGAGAGATTAAAAAAATGAACAAAATAAAAAAGATAGTGAGAAAATAGAAATTCCTACTTCATCGCAAGTGTTAAGTTATATTAAAGCTATAAAATTGTAGGCAAAAATGAAGGGGGAAAATGAACTCATGAAAAGGCCATAGAATTGGTGTTCTCTTTTAACTGCACGAGAAAGTCCATTAAAAAAAAAAAAAGCTGAAATTAGACACTTTCTTCCAATAAATGTGATTAAGATTTTGTGTACTTATGTATATTTTGAATGTCTATTTTTGTTCTTATTCTAATAAATATAGCATAAACAGTGTAATAACTTTCTTCACAAATGTCTTTCTTTCCTTGAGAGAAGCAAGTATAATGTTCCGCTCAAAAATTATATATAATTAAGAAAATGCACATTCACTATGTCTAAGCCAGAAAACCTACTTAAGCCGGAAATTTTACTCAGTCCTGTGCAATTCCGCCTTAAACAGGTTTTACTGTATATATATTTGTGTTAGCAAACATCATAAATTTGATCCATATTAACATTTAATTAATTTCTAAATTCAAATTTCTGGTTATTTGAAATAGTAATACATAACATAAAAATTGGAGATTCATCTTAAATAAATTTTATACATAACAGGGGCCAGTTGCTTTGCAAATCCCAAAATTCAACTTGCCACATTCTCACAAAGTAAGAACTTACTCAGTTGCCTGACAGTTGGGAAACACTCCCAGTTTGTGCATTTTTAAGATTAATTCTAACATTGTAGGCTTGGTGCACCATATTAAAGATTTCTACATATCTGACAATGAGAGGGTTATTGATGAATGTTAACATTTTCCAAAATTGAAAATGTATTTCTAATAACACTTACTTCATCTCACACTTATGGCTATTACTCAAATGCCATGGTTTCTTCCTTTACCCATCTAAATTGGTCTGATTTTTTTCTCACTTTCTCTGGTCTTTTATAACTCACTTAATTATCGTTGGTGAAATTTATCTTATGACACTCTCCACCTATGTCAATGCAACCTCTGTCCTGGTATTGCATATAAGCACCTCATTCAGATAATGTTATTTTGTGAGACTGACTCCATCCCAGTATCCAAGATTGGCTCGTACTGGAAAAGAAGGCAAGAATTATTGGAAACATATATTCCATTTAGAAAAAATGTTAACTTCTGAAACACACTTACATCCCCTTCCCACTTATAGGTATAACCCTACACTGAAAAGGTAGAGTGGCCAGTAAGGGTATTATTTGTCCAGAAAGCATCTGCACAGATCGTAGTTGAGTCAATAGTACATTGGCACCCAAGAGGAGAAACTGCACTACATCCAGAACAGGTATGCTTTTCACCCAAACTTAGTTATTCTACTTTCATTTACTTACTTTATTTTATTTTACTACCCTTCATTTTAGGTGAGGGTATGGTGCATATAATCATCCTTCCCTACCATTTGGTCTGTTGAATTGTTTTATTGCATCACAGGCCTACAAATTGTGTGTTTGTTCTTGTGATTCTCGTGTTCTTACCAATCAAATACATAATTAGGCCTAGATGTAAGCTTTTTCAGTTGCCGAAATGTACATCTTTAATATAGGCGTGCTTCTAAGCTTTTTGATCTAAGCGATAGTTTAAGTATCAGTGAGTAGGCCTAAGTATACATGCAAGAATCATGGCAACAAGATTACTCTGTGACTGCATGTTTACAGCTTTCAGGTTCATGTAATCAGAGATTACCAATTTGCAAATTGAACAGTCCACACAAGTGGTTGTAAAAATCATCCCCCCCATCGCGTGTAAAAAATCTACGCCCCTGGTTATGGACCACCCTCAAACAGCCATTAATGAGGAAGAATTGAAAGCCTTGGTTGAATCATGAGAGAACTTGCCAACAAACTTAATATTCATTATTCAACAGTTTCCCAACATCTTAAAGCAACAGGTAAAGTGCAAAAGCTTGATAAATGGATGCCTCACAATCAAACAAGACAAGTTGAAATCTGTTTGTCACTTCTTGCTCACAACAAAAATGACATGTTTCTCCATAGAATTGTCACCTGTGAGAAAAAGTAGATTCTTTACAACAGTTGAAAACAATCTGGACAATAGCTTGACAATGAAGAAATACCAAAAAAAATGCCAAAATGAGCTCTTCACCCTAAGAGCTTATGGTCAGTATTTAGCGATCATCAGCAGGTTTGATGCATTATTCAGTTTAAACACAAAAGAAACAATAACAGCAGAGAAATATTGTTATAAACTTGAAATTATACATCAAAAGTTGTCATTAAAATCCAGCAATAGTCAATCACAGTTGATCCATACTACTTCATGACAATACCTCATGTCTCATGCATTACTGTTCACTGTGAAACTTTACCACATCCACCATATTCACCAGATTATTACTTTTTTAAACATTGGACATTTTTAAAGAAAAAACATTCACAAATCAAAGACCAATTAAAAGTGCCTTCAAATACTTCATTGCCTCAAAGGATGTCCAATTCTTTAACGATGACATTTATAAACATACAACTCACTTACAAAAGTGTACATAGTCTACATAAACTTATTTTTATTAAATAAATTTAAAAAAATATATATTTGTTTCACATTTTTCCTTTTATATCTGACATTTCATATGCAACAGCTTGATAGTAAAATCACAACTTCACTCTGTTGATATCACTAATACAAGCAAAAGTCAAACCTGAAGCACACATCCAAAAGCAATCCCCAATTAAAAAAGAAAAAAAGAGTCCAATATATTTGTACTCTATAAATTTTAAATTACTGTATTTATTCTAATTCAACAATCACACAATCCATTTTACTTGTCTTTCTGGCCAAAAGTGACATCAACATTATTAAGTATCAATAATTTTTGAATAATTGAATCACAATTTTATATCTTTGACAGTAGCTACTGGTTTGTATGTATGTATGTATGTATGTATGTATGTATGGCAATTCAGTTACAGCATGTACAAGCATATAAATGAATAAATGTGCAGATGTTCAGTGATTCTAAAGGGTACATTTACTGTTAATTTTTTTAATATGACATTCAATCCAGATGTATGATATTTTGCAGAGACCAGCACACTAATGCTCAGTGTTATACTGGCAGGATTGCAATAGTCTACCTAGAATATGTAACTACAAAGTCCATGAAATGACCAACAAGAAATCCTGATTTAAATCCCATATAACACCTCTGAAACCTCCATAAATAAGGTTTCTTTTAATACCTTAATTCATCACAACAGAACCTGGCACTGCCCTAAATATGCAACTGTACTGTATGTGTATCTTCATAATATCATTTTCTAACTGATCAGAAGCTATCAACATTACACTCTACACTCATGTTCTACATTCGTTAAAGGCAATCTAATTTTTCCAAAAAGACACTTTTTCAGAAAATTCAGTCACATCAATAGGTTGTAACTAGTGATGAAACCAAATCATTCATTCTATTCAGGGAATAAATGGTGTTCTTAAAATATACTTCAATTTCAAATTTTGTTTTTAATTATTTCTGCATTTGATTGAAAAACAACTAAGCTATAAATCTTGCCTATTAAAAATTGTGAAGTAAATGTAGCATACAATCCATTTAAATCAAAGTCATCTCTCTTAATTAAACATCCAGTAAAGACACTAAATAAGTAGTTTGCTTTGTTAAATTAGTTGAGAATGATGGATTAAGGCAAGTAATTCTTAGTTTCCCTTTAACAATACCTAAAAGTAAGGAAATAATGAAATAAAAAAAAGAAAAATATATTTACACTTATCTAACTTTTAGTTATTTCATATAGGTAATTAATAACAGTGAAAATAATGTAGAACAAAAAAATGCACATGAAATAGTTTTATATGAGCATCTTCAAATAACTAAATAACGCAAGTAGTTTTTCTGGCAGAGAGACAAAGATAATACTAAAAACCAATTGAAAAGTACAAAAGCTCAGAATGAGACTGTATTGTTAGCTACTTCAAGTTTGATATTAAACTACAAAAAAAACTAAGATGTTTATGTTACTTGAATTTTCAATTATTTTGTGTTTATTCAATACCAAGTAAACTTAAGGGGAAATAGAACAACACTGTGTAAAAAAATTAACCCTAAAACATTACTTTGTGAAGAATACGTTTTGAGTATTAACTACTGAATACTAAAAATTCTCACAAGAGCAAGTTTATTCTTCTCTAGTCCTTTGTAACATCTAAAGTAGTAATGCACCCCTCTTTCTAAACATACATTTTGTTGCCTCCCTCCCATATATCTCATATAACCTATTCATTTATAAACTGCACATATTTCCCCATATCTATTGTTGTTACCATATTACTTAATAATAGTATATTTGCACAGTAGCTTTTAAAATGTATTCCAAATCTGTTCTTCCAGTTATAATTTATATGCTCCTATATTCATACATGTGTGCCCCTGCTGACTCTCTGCTTCCCCACCTACCCCCAACAGCATGTGCACTACAGTTTTTAAGCTTTAAGGCAGTTCTTCACTAATGAAAATGACATACTTTCTTCTCAGCCAGAAAGTTAAAAATTAAATAACACTAGCTTCCATTACCAATATACAGGGTAGCCTGTAAGTCCCTACCCAGGGACTTACGTGCCACCCTGTAGAAGTCATTATTCACATAAAATAATGTTATCTTAAGTTTTATTTAAAACTGATAGAACATCAATGAAATACATTTCTTATTTTTTGAAATTACTTCCACTTGTTTTCAATGAATAAAATATTTAATTTTGCTTAGCAGCAACTAAAAGTTCTACAAGTATCACATATATATTTAGTAATTATAGTTATAAAGCTTACTGAATATAAATAAAGAATTTTTAGTGGCAAAATATTTATTTTAAATTTAGAAATATCACACATTTATAAGTAATCACTAAAAATTCGACCAACAACTAATACTTATTATATATGAAAAAATAACTGATTCACAAATTCCATTTATGAAAACTTAATTCTTTGGCAATAGGTTATTTTGTACTAAAATCAATCACACATATTCATATGTCTACTAAACAAATAAAAACAACAACAAAAATATCATAAGATTAAAAACAAATTCTAAATGCACTCACTTTTGTACTGGCCTGGACATAGGTATGACAAGTCATTATGAATAACACAATCTAAAAAAAAACAAATTAAAAAGTAAATGAAAAACACTTATCTAATGAAGATTAGCATTAAATGCCACATGCATTTCAAAACAAGATTTCAAAACACTTTTAACCAATTAATGTAAAGGGTAATTTTCAGAGATACAAATTTTTTTTCCATATACATATTTTCAAATAGCTATAACACTCACACTGCATTAAGAAATTATGACTTGTTTTATAAAAACTAAGAACTTGTATTAATTATATTTTACATTTGACAACATCTATTTCAATAACTGGCTTTAAATACACATTGTGAGAGCTGATTTTATTATATATATTAGGTTGAGGAATAATTCGTGAACGTTTCTAAATAATTTCATTCAAGCATTACATGCAAGACTATACAATACTTCAATGCATGAACAAAACATTTATTATGATACTTTATTTCATGTAATACTTAGGTATATAGTATGCATTGTTTTAAATGAAATTGCAAGAAATTAAATGCGAAAAGCAGATGGTGTCGAAAATGCTCGATTTTGTCCACTTGACATTCCATTTAATGAGCTGAAAATGAAAACAAAAATTACAGACATATGAAAATCAAACACACCATCTATTAGAGCAAAAAATTATCTACCAAATGACATGAAATATTTTGCGAAAGCATTTCATTTATGAATATATTTTGTTAACTTGAAAAAATGCTCACAAATTATTCTTCAACCCAATACATGAAATAAAGAAAACAAACTCAAATCACCACCTTTTAAATAAACTGAAAAAGAATTCAAGGTTAATATTTTTCTACACTGAAAACATATTTTTGAAAGATACTTACCACTTCTCCCAAAATAGCTCTTCTTAGTTTATACTGCCCTTTATATCTGTACATTTTCACTCACTATTAACATTTATGTTCCCAACTACTTCCACATAGTATAGCTGCATTGTAGCACATAAATAAGCATGCAACAAACCTCTACAAAGAAGAGTGTGACACAATCTCCTAACACAGCTGAATTTTGGCAAAAAAAATTGATTGGAGAAGGAATATACACAGAGAAGGAAAAAAACAGGTGACAAACGTCAGAGAGGTTAAAAAAAAGTATCTATCATTAATATATTTTCAGTGTAGGAAAATACTAACTTCTGATACAATATCTTAATTCTTCTCACAAAATGGCTAGAATTCTACACTGACCAGGTAGAGAGACCAGTATAAAGGTTTCCTACAGTCTTCAATCTCAGAAAACATAAGAAGAGTACTCAAGGAGTCTGCCTTCTCAAAGTATAAAAAAACACTCATGGAAGACAGTATCACATCTGAAATAGATACACTTTCTGCACTTGATAAATGAACTTGCTGTGAAATGAGTAAAAAATAGGCACATCAAAAAAAAAAAATCCCTTGGTGTAAAGTAGACTAAGCTGGAGGTCAACTCCAGTCCAAAACCAGCAGCACCATGATTAAATCAAGTGGCCCACAGTAGGAAAAAGATCCTCTATCATTCATCTAAGAATCAGGAACCAGAAAGGAAGAAGTACCTCCATTCTGAGAACCAAATTCCTGACTTTTGTATATCCAATACCTGTAACACCCAGAAACCTACATCCAGACAATGATAGGAAATGCAATGTGTAGGGTCTACTCTTGTCTAAAATCATGTGGCATTGGGAATGTACATTATAGTCCCCAGTAGGAGAAGGGTTCCAGACCACTCACATGTGAGGGCTTATGCTGTTTACCAGTTCAGCTCCAACCAACACTAGTAATCCACGTAGCAACATCAAGGTGACAGTAGGAAAGAGGGTTACCAGTTAGAGGGATCAACTTCATATTAGAATGTGATGGAAAAATCCAGTCCACACTACATCTGGAAGTGTACATTATATCCATAGTAGAAGATAGTCATCTCACCAATACCCTACTCTCAACTGAGTGGAATTTAGCACAACCAGTAGGAAACCTCCATAGTCCACCACCCCAATGGCTAAGAGTAGGTAAATGGTAAGTCTAAAGAATGTACAGACAGCAAATGGGCTTAGTTGTTGCATTCAACATTACACTCAATACAAAGGAATTTAAGTGGATTTCGGGCTCTGTTATCGTGAGCAAATACATAAGCCGTCAATTTGAGGAAGTTTACACGTTGAATAAAAAACTCACACAGAGACAACTCAATACAAATAAAATAACTTCTTTATTTATATAGTATTGAACAGTTCATCAACACTGAATCTCTAAAGGTTGTCTTGATATAACACTGCTTCTAAATGATTGAATTATTCACTTTGAAGGTCTAGAAGTTTATTAATAAGACCTTTATTATATTCAATAACATTAGTTATCAACTAAGTTAACATGAGAAATCCTTTCTGTCATAATCTGCATAACTGTATTAATAATTATTCTAAAATATCTATAAGTAATTCCACTTTAAGCATTTACAAATCTATTATTGCTTTAATACAATTAATGTTCTTGACTTTTCTATCTTTATACATTATATACTGCTGAACCTTGAATGAAACACTTTTAGACTTGTTCAGAAATAGCACAATTTCAAAGAGTTTGTGCAGCAAACTTTTTGGAGATTTTGAATTACAGCTATCTTTATCTGGAGTCGGAACAATTCTCTGGATTAATGTGAACAGTATGGGAAAGTAATGTTTAACCAGAAAAATGGAATTATATATACACAATTTTTAGCATTTTTTCCAGTTGCTTAAGAATTTTAACAGATCTACTTTTAAAAGTAATTATAAAGCTATTAGTGCAGCCACAGTGAAAGGACTAAAGTTAAGTGCATCCAGATAGGCACCACTAACCAATGAGTAGGGGAAAAAAAAATGTATAAACAGATTACTGTGAAGGTAAGATATGTAAAAAGAAAATGTAATCATTCACAGCCAGTAATAGATATGTGGAAAAGCAAGAGAAGGCAGAAAATATCCAGAAGAAGAAGAAGAAATGGCTAGAAGATGAAGAAAACATGTGATAAAAGTGGGGTAGTCCTCATGTCAGTTTGCACAAACTCCTCCTATGTACAATGAAAGAGAAAGAATAAGATTTCCTATTTGGTGAGGAGATGTGAAAAATGTAATGTGAATATATATTCAATGCAGCATAGACTAAATGAATGAGGTGCTGTAGCCATTTCTTTAGAATAATAGGGAAAATATAATATGGTAATGAGGAATTCCAAAGAATAAATAGATAGGAACATGAACTATGGAAAGAGCCAAAACAGTCAAAACAAAAATAAATCACATGGATGGAACAGATGAATTATTCAAAACAGAATGTGAATATTGAGAAATGGAAAAAAAACAAAATATGAGATGCATCAATGGCATACATATCATATCTCCTACTGCCACAAGCAAAAGTAAGATTTGCAACCTTTGCAAAAGATGATACAAGGAAAAAGAAACTAAAAGGTCAAAGAGAGGAAAGGTACAGGTGCAGAGAACATTATGCAGGTCCAACTAAGTAAATACTGTAAGATAAGGGGAGATGAAAATGGCAAAACAACAACAAAAAAAAAAGCACAGAGGATAATTTAAAAAAATGAAAACATTAGGTGGAGCTGCTCAGTAATGAGCCATGGTCAAATGCTGAAACCCTCTTTTGAACAGCCAATAAAAAGAATCAGGAAAAATGGGGGGATAAAAGAAATAGAATGGAATAAAAAAACAAGACAAAGAGACTAACTATGATTATATGCACCCTTATCACAGAGAGACAAGGAGGAAGGAAAAATCAACTGAATCAGAAAGGAAGAAGATTACATGTAAAGATAATCTGAAACATCTTACAATGGACAAAATGAAACTCACATAAGAAGTCACAACACTGTTAGATGGGAAAGAAGGAGTGAGGTGCAGTAGGTGAAACCATAGCAAAGCTAACTAGTATGCAATTATAAGGGTGGCTTAATGTGAAATGTCCAGAAAGAATGAAAACACGAGGAAGAAAGCATGTAGGATGGTATAGTTACAACAAAAAGTGTTTGTACCCCTGCACTGTGAGTAGTTTTTTCCTCACAACTTAAAAATTATCATGATTAGAATAATGAAAGTATAGTATATTATAAATATTATACTAACACATATCTAAATAGATTTTTATGTAAATTGAATGACATATAAACTGTTTATAAACAAATAACCAAACATAGGAGGGGCATTGGAGGGAAAGTGTTTGTGCATCTACTTTAATTGTCAGTCGTGTAGCCTTTCAGGTGAATTACTTGGTGCAATCTCTCCTCATAGCCCTCCATGATCGTTCGAAAGTACTCAACTGGTATTTTCTTCTATTCTTCTTTACAGAAGGCCTCCAACTCTTGCAAGTTTCTCGGATGACACTGATGAACCGTGGTCTTCAACTCATACCAAATGTTTTCAATTGGGTTGAGATTGGGTAACTGCGATAGCCACTCCAGAACGTTTATATGGTTCCTCTGCAACCAGGATTGCACATATTTCGATGTTTGCTTAGGGTCATTGTCGTGCTGGAAGATCCAATGATGCCCAAGCCGCAAGTTACGAGCATCATCCTTGATATAAGTGCCTAATATATCAACTTACTCTTCTTTTTTCATGATTCTGTTGATGCGGTGAAGGCTGCCTACACCAGAAGAACTGAAGGAACCACATAGCATGATACAGCCAACTCCGTGTTTAACTGTATGGACGGTGTTCTTTGGAAGATTTCATTACCCCTTCTTATGGAAAATATTGTGAGCATCATTGTGGCCGAAAAGCTCGATTTTAGTCTCGTCTGACAAAAGAATACTCTTCCAACAGGTAAATGGTTTATCTACATGCTTTATTGCATACCTCAATCATGCTTCTAAATGAACAGGCTTTGAATATGAAGTTCTACGAGGATGGCATGCTTTGAACCCAGAAGAGCGTAACATGTTCATAACTGTAGAGGTGCTTACTTCAACCCCTGTTTCCCTTACCAGTTTCTGTATATCATTACATGTTAAATGAGGGTTCCTACTAACTTCTCTGAGAAACTTCCTCTTGGTTCTCTCTGGAATTTTGGTGGAGCGTCTGAAACGAGGGAGGTTAGCATTGATTGTGTAAGCTTAAACTTGGCAATTATGCTTTGAACAGTAGATTTTGGCACATTAAGTTGTGTATCAATACCGGAAAGAAACACATGAGACACCCAGTGTCTAGTTCTTGAATGGTATAATGTAGTTTGTTCACCAAACTAAACAAAAGTTTTACATAAATATCAGTTTTTTCACATGTTCTGAACTGTACGAACACTTTCTGCTCCTCCTATTTTTGGTTATTTGTTTATAAACAATTTATTTGTTGTTTAATTTACATAAAAATTTAGGTAAATGTGTGTTAATATAATATTTATAATATACTATACTTCTATTAGCCTACTCATGATACTTTTTAAGTTATGAGCAAAAAACCACTCGGGATGCAGGGGTATGAACACTTTCTGTCGTAACTGTAAATATGTTTATAAACAGTTGGACCAGTCCTGACAGAATGTGTTCCCAGGTAAAACTCAGGGAAAAAGAACAAAGGACCAAAAAAGAAGGAGATGGCTTGTTGAGAAGAGGAGTAGCAAAAACACAGAAAACAAGTGTCCAAATGAAAGCACAACAACTTGAATACCAGAAGAATAGAGAACCAATCTGCAGAAAGAACCTTGGTGGGCCTCTAAAGAAGACTCAGAGCATCCAAAACAGAACAAGCTGTTAGATGTAATTGTATAAAATGGGCCCAGAAAAATAGGTGAAAACAGGGAAAGCCAAATGAAGTGTCCACCTACAAAGTTTAATATATGTATCATTAAGTGATTTCCACAAACCATCTTAAAAATCCAAAAGTTGATGTTCCTTTAAAAGTTCCAAGAAGTTGATATTAAGGGACAATATGTCATGGCAACCACAATCCAAATTCACATGAGAGTCAAGACATCCTTCACCTCACTGAGATTACACCTGAAAACAGAAGGAGACCCAGATGAGAAGAAAACAAATATCCACTGTGAGAATACTTATATAAGCTCACCAGATGAGGTATTTTAGTAAGAAAGAAGAATAGCTGAGAACAAAAGATCCAAAGAATGTGCACTCCATCTTAGATGTCACAAATGAAAATGGCCCATGCAGATATCGGATTCCATGTATGCCCAAGTCTCCAAAACAGAGACCCTTCCACACAGTGGAGGAAGTAAATGATATGGCCTAGGGAATCAATCACTTTATGTCCCTACAGACATATAAAATCATCCATAGGGAAAAAAAACAAAATGAGTGTTAAATGTGACTCCACTGATGTTACAATTTACCAAATTAATCCTCGTTTTCTCAATATACCAGCTAAGTAATTATGTTAAAATCTAAATTCAGCTTATATTGAACACTAAGATACTTATGTGTACATATAGGCTAGTATCCTATCTATTAACAAAAAAAAACAACTAAAATGACAATAACAAAGTACATCATAATAAACTGATTGACTTCCTTCCTTCTAGTAGCAAGTACGTGGAGATTGAGTTTCTTTATCTCCTCTGTATCACTTGACACAACAGTACATAAATATCATTCTCCAGTGCTAAATAAAAAATTAGATCTACATGTATGACAAGACCTTTGACATTCTGTGTGTGAAAACAATTTTCTACACAACTGAGAATAGGTTCAACTGACGTGACTATAATAAAGAACAAAGGTATACAAGATGGGAATTTTGTACATGTTTACTTTAGAACTTATTTTAGACCATTGTCCTGAAACCTCCTGCTGATCGAGAAAGGAAAGAGAAAGAAAGAGAACTAAAGCACACTGGATTGCAGGAAGTGACACACTATTGACACGGAAGACCCTTCATCTGTAGATCAGTAGATCATTGTCCTGAAGCCTCCTGGGGACTGATCCATTTCTCCAACTTTGAAGATGAACATCAGGGAAGAAAAACAAATCTAGATGAGGGGAAGGAATCAACAATGTGGAAAATATGTTCAACCAACAATAACTGAAGAAGGAAGTAGGAATGTTAATATATCTTAGAAAAGCTTTTCTATTCAAAGTAGCTTATGTCTGGTCTTCTCTTGGTTCCAGCTCTAGTTCATTATTTTCTCATAGTATGTGAAAGACCAACTAATCTTCAGTATTTGACTTTCTCTGACTGAGTTGAGCAGAAGCTACTATAAATAGAACAAAGGGATATCTTGATTGGTCAAAAACTGAATCATCCAAATAACTGGAAGAATTATCCCACTTGTAAGTCTTCTGTAGTCAACAGGATGAATTGGCCTAAACTGCTTCAGGATCACTTTCCCTATTGACATACAGGTAATATGACAATTGCTGATGTAAACAAAATAAGGGAAGCATTATGAACATCACTGCAAAGGTTTTAGTTTAGTAGCAAAACATATTTGATGCTATACTGCATCTCATATGAAATATTCTAATACTGTTAAAATTTTTAAATTTAGCCAGTCTTGTTTTCAAAACATGTAAAACAAGACCTTCTGAAGGATGGTTTAAAGACTGAGACCTACAATACCATTTAGCAGAAAACTCTGTCAGACTATTCTAGGGATTACAGATCTCATGATCAAGATAGTTTTAGAGGTGTGTTAGAAAAGATGACAATTTACCTGATGGTGACCATGAGTGGTTGAAACATTGTTATAAAGTTAAAAAAGTATAAAATAAATAATTCGTAAAAGCTATATCCCTGGACCTTTTATTTAAAGTATCCAGTGAATTTCTTTTCCTTACAATAAGGTGTGTAACCTGTAGATATGCAAACAGAAGTTTTAATGACAAACTAAAATTCAGGCAGGTGATTATCCCAAGTTCAGTGCTTCTTATGAAAGTAAGTAGATAACTTCTGCTTATAGTTTTATTTGCTAGTTCTATCGTGTTACTCTGAAGATTATATGAAGTTGTAAAAACAGGAATAATTCCCACGACGTTAGAAGATCCATCCATCAAATGAAATACAAATTGAGGTTTACTGTCTAAAACTTTAGTCTTTGGAATACTGTATCATTAACTATTTTACTCATAATTAATTGAGTGTTGATTTTTCTAAGAGGCTGCAATTCAACTCATTTGCTGATTAATCTGTAATAAACAAATAACTGCTCACACTATTATATTTATGATAAGGTCCCCTAATGTCTACTCCTATTACCTTACCATATTTCATTATTTCTGTGCTTTCCATAAAATCTGCTGACCATTTTTCATTAAACTTTGTAGTCTGGCAAACATGGCATGATGTTGTATGTCTTTTTTCATGCCAGACCAATACTACCTTCTTGATACTGTATCAAATGTTTCCATATTGAAAGGACTAGTAACAAAATGATCACCTAATTCATTTAACAAAGTAATTGTCAGCATTTTTTGGGGAATTCTTCAAAATTTACTACTGCAAACAGCTCCACCAATATAAAACAGAACAGTCTCTACAGCTTCAGATGGATTTTCAGATAATTCTCTAGTTTTTAATTAAGCCTGTATATTTGGTAATAATAACCTATAACCTGTTCATCAATCAACTGCTCTCTACTGCTAATGTAAACAGCAACAAAACATTTAGGTGACAACACATAACATCCAACTCTGAAGTTTCTGCTGGAGGAACAACAACATATCCAGTAACAGACTTTTCTTTCTTTTTTTTTTTATGAACAGTATAAAAGGTCAAACCCTGCAATTTCAAGGACCAATGCATCAGTTGACCAGTCAACCCTGAAGTCTATGGTAACCATTTAAATGGAGCATGGTAAGTGACAAATAGGAATTTTTTCTCAATCAACATAAATTTGGATTTCTTTAAAGCTCAGACTACAATTAAACATTCTGAATTTGTCGTTATGTAAATCCTTTCTGCTGCATTTAGTGTTTAACTTGCATAGACAGAACTCCAAATCCAACACTTGGGGCACCTGTATAAAATAGTGTTCACCTTTTATCAAAAGTTGCAAAACTGAAGACATTATTAATGTCTGCTTTATATTTGTGAATGCATCTTGGCACTGAGAAGCTCAATCCCACAAGACGTGTTTTCTCATTAACTAGTATATCTGATGATATCAAGCAGATATACCTAAAAATCACTTATTACTTACAGTTTTTAGTAGGAAAGTCTTTTACAGTTTTAACCTTACAATCATTGGTACATACCCCATCAAGGGTAAAATTGAAACTTTATACAGGATATTTGTAGTTGAAATAATTTACTCTTATTAATTTTTATAGTTAAATTGGCTTTGTAAAGTTTATAAAAAATTATTTCAAAGTTCTTGAGATGTTGTTCAAATACTAGAAGAAAAAGAATTTTACAAATATATAATTTTGAACACTTGCTCCTTTAAAAACCTTATTTGCAACTTAACAACTCTCTCATATCCTCATTTGTCTAACTCTTAAATCTTGTGACTTTTTATTCTTCTACCAAACCATAAGGTTACACATCACGACTAAATACTAAACATTTGTCTTACAGAATTAACCATGAACTTATTACTCATTCATCACCATCAGGAGAACCTCATGTTGGTGTCTTAACATAAAAATTACTTCTTTCATATTTAATATTTGCTAGGAGAATCATGAGCTAAAATTTAATATCACAAGAAATCATATAACAACATCAAAGCATAACAAGAGACCTTTTGGTTCATTTCAGCTATCCTATCTATTACATTAAACTAAACCTTGAAAAGAATCCTCAAAGCTAGACCTAGTTATCAAGCTTTCCCTAAAATTCTCTTAAATGCATCTACCACAACTGAAACAACCCACTCTATAAGCCAACCACCCACTTAGAAAAATAAAGTAAACTCTTTAAAAATGTTAAAAGATTAGTAAGACAAGATTTTCCTATTAGCTAAACCAACTGACAAAAGCTAAAGTGCACACATAGTAAACAGAGTAATAACTAAAAATAAAATAGAAATTTCTACTTCACACTACTGTATAATTACTTGATATAACATAACCTTTCAACATTGATTACCATTGTGTAAAATGACCTATTAATCCAAATTACAATTAAATCAATTAATAACACAAGTTATTAAATAATTAAACATTGTTATTATAAGTTTTCACTACTTTTTATCACTTCAAGTTTATTCAGCATAGGGTGGCATGTCCTGGTAATTAAGGTGGTACCTCTTGGTTCAAAAATTGTGGGTTCAATTCTAATTTCCATTCACCATGCTAACCATTTCATTGGTGAAAGCTAAAATGCATCAGTTAATAGTACTTGCTAACCAATAATCAACAGTCCCATTTATCAATTAGTGTTTCTCAAACGATGAAACACACAAGCAAAACAAAAAACGCTCCCAACACGTGCTTCCAGCCAAGCCCCCTCCCTTTAGCCAGCATTTCAATTAATTATATAGCCAGCTCTAGCAAAGGTATTACTTTTGTTTCTTTGCTTTACAGCTATAGCAAAACTACTAAGGCTACTGCCACTATCCCTACTCTTTAACTGCCAACTGAAAGGAAGTGCAATTAGTAGAATCCACTACCAACTTTTAAGATTAAAATAGTAGCTTATTCTTAAATCATTGTATCTGAAGATATCTATCATTAAATGAATGGTACTTCGAACTTACAACAAAAAAAAATTGAAAACAGGAAGATTAGTCTCATATGATAAATACTGTTTAGTTGAATGTAACCGATTAATAAGGTCAACGATTAAGGAACTAGAAAATTCCACTAATCACCCAGCTCTGTATACATTAATTATAATGTCATAAATAAACAAGAAAAAAAATTTGTAATAATTAGAAATAATTATATAAATTATACTATTTGTCAATTCATATTTATAAACAATAACACTAACAACACAGAATAACACATTCAACTTAGCCCCACAAGAATATCATTACCAAACATTTAAGCTCAGCTTTTTACAATTTACAATCACATAAACAGAAATTCATATTATTATGTTTTTATTTAAATAAAGTGACATTTAACCATTTCTGCTTTTATTAATTTCATCCAAAAGGTAGTGTCATTTTGTTTCAACTTACTATTTTCTCAGTTGAACTTGAGCTATCTGCCATTTCTGTTGTATTTGACATTTCTTATAACATTAAATTCTAGTGTCGTTATAATGCTATATATGTTATATTCTTATCAATATCAATACGTCACATGAATACACATCATGTTATTTCTACATTCTACTATTCTAATTTCTAGACGTTTGTTTGATGTATCATTTATGCCTAAATAACACACCCTGTGGTGATAACAAAGATTTTAAACCAACAGATATGTTATTAAACAAAGTTGACTTTAGTGACTCAGTGGCAACCACATGCTTTTGACTACTACCAGCACCATATTGTTCAATAGAACAAGTCGACATAATAATTGCTGTCAACGATAAACTTATCGAAAAAGACATCCATTTTCTATAGAATCAGCATTCTGTTTGCATCATCGAACAGCATTTATAAGCCTCCTCAGTTTCAATAAATCACGTAAATTTTAACTTACGAAGTAAACAAATAAAATTCCACTTCGTACTGAATTAATAAATGTATTGCAGTTTAGTTATATATCTCTGAGTTAATAACATTGGTTCAATATCAGAAAAGCACTACAAAATAAAATCCGGTAGGTATTGTTTTCTTCGTTTCGTAACAAAACCAAACTCATACTTCACAGTGAAATATTTTATATATGAATTTTTTTTTTTTCAGAACAAAAATTGCTTGTATTTTCTTACGCTGAATATAATATATTTCAAATAGATTTCTACTACATTATTTTTATATTTTATGAATTACTACTCTAATATATGTTACATAATAATAGTGATACATATTTAACCGCTGCCCTTGCTGTTTTATAACATCACTCATATAACTTTCTACACATTCATCAATGTTCTACAACTTTGAAACTGAAAGGCAACACTCAATAAAAGCATGGGCTTATCGGGCTGAAGTCCAAGGCCTCATACTAATTAGGGGCCTCAATTTATGACTATAAATTTATTGCACTTAGAGGTTCTGTCTCGAAGGAGCCCCTATAACTTCAAAAGCCTAGGGCTGATAAAACCCTTAATCCGACCTTGCTGAAAGGATTCTGCCATATTACACATAACGCGCTCTTCAACCAAACGATAAATCTAGTTATTTATATTTTGAAGACTGTCTTTCAGAATTTATTTAATTTGGGGTAATCCTATAGCACTATGCAAAAGTGTTAAGACAGGAGAATGGTTTGTCGTTCTTTTTATTCTTCCATGGCATTACAAAATGGAGATTTCAACACTATGGTAGACCTCACTGATCCCAGGTGGATAAGGCACTCGACTCGAAATCTGAGAGTCGCGAGTTCGAATCCCCATCACACCAAAAACATGCTCTTCTTTTCAGCCGTGGGAGCGTTATAATTTAACGGTCAATCCCACTATTCGTTGGTAGAAGAGTAGCCCACAAGTTGGTGGTGGGTGGTGACGACTAGCTGCCTTCCCTCTAGTCTTACATCGCAAAATTAGATAGGGTTAGCGCAGATCGCCCTCGTGTAGCTTTGCGCAAAATTCAAAACAAAACCCTGTTGACAATTCAATGAGCCAGAATAAGAATATTTATCGTACTTTAGAATTTCCATATACTTGTACTAAAAGCGTGTCATAAGGGTTCTGCTTGAATGAACATACTGATCAAATTCAAGGTTCGAAATAGTTGTCATGGTACCCTATGCAGTGTTTTAAATATATATATATATATATAGAAAGAAAGAAGCTAAAAAGTATATGCTAGAAGAAATCAATTCAATGGCATTTCACAAATAAACCTTGATATGAACATTGTTTATTACTATATATTAAATGTTGTTATCATGCCATGTCTCAAAAACCATAGAGAATTATCAGTCGAGCAGAGAGTTCGCATAAAAAGCTTTACGTGATGCTAGTTGGACTATCTGACAAATTGATGCAGAATTGATATGCTTCCCAAACACTGTCAAGTACATCCTAGATTTTGAGACTGAGACAGACAGGTTTTAAAATAAGAAAGGAAGAGAAAGAACACTTAAACTCAATTATACTGATGTTGAGTATCTTTGTGTATGCAGTCTTGGAAACAGAAGGAAGACTGCCACTGCTCTCTAGCATCAGATAAAAGAACATGTACCAAAAAAAGTAGTGTTCAAATCTATAGTATCGAGAAGACTAAACAAAAATGAAATATTTGGTTGTGTAGCAATTAAAAAATCTTTACTTCGATCTCCATATATTGTCAGGAAAATGAAACTTGCTAAAAAGTACAAACATTGGACTGTTGATTATTGTAAAAGAGTTTTATGGACAGATAGGTCCAAGTTTGAAATGTTTGATTCAAAACGTAGATTGTACGTCTGGTGGAAGAAAAGGGTTTGTTTGTTGTTTGTTTTTTAAATTTCGCACAAAGCTACTCGAGGGCTATCTGTGCTAGCCGTCCCTAATTTAGCAGTGTAAGACTAGAGGGAAGGCAGCTAGTCATCACTACCCACCGCCAACTCTTGGGCTACTCTTTTACCAACGAATAGTGGGATTGACCGTGACATTCTAACGCCCCCACGGCTGAAAGAGCGAGCATGTTTGGCGCGACCGGGATGCGAACCCGCGACCCTCAGATTACGAGTCGCACGCCTTAACACGCTTGGCCATGCCGAGCCGAAGAAAGGTGAAAGATGCTTATAATAATGCATAGCAATTACCATGAAGCATGGAGGAAACAGTATGATGATTTAGGGGGGTGTTTTCTGCTGAGGCGACAGATGTTTCCAAAATAGATGAAATAATGGATCTGCACAAATACCATTAGATATCGATCCGTCATGGTACACCCAATAGCTTACATATTGTTGGTAAAGGATCCTACTACCAAGAAAATAATTGAAAGAATGACAAAATATTTTCTTGTCCTGATTCTTTTGCAAGGTACTTTATACAAAAAGCCAATGTGTTTTGGTAACAATGCGTTCTAACAATGGCATTTATATAATCAGTATAGCCTATTGTTATACTTAACCTTATTGTTAAGAGTCTATGCGCAAAAAGTATAAAATTAAATATATAAACTACAAAATTGAGAAAAATGTCGTTTTCTGTCTGTTTATAACTTATATTTATAATTTGTAATATAAGGAACCATTTCTTTTCCATATGGTTTTTCTCACCCTTGCCTCATTAAAAAGATTCGCACGTAAGACAAGTAGTAGTATCTAGGTGTATATCCTGAATGTCCACTTAATATGGTTGCAAAATTTTAGGCTTCTGGGTTCTTTCTTCTTGGAGCTGTGATTGCCAGGCCTGTATTTGTCTGTAATTTCTATTCACGCAAAAAGGAACCACTTCTTTTCTGTGTGGTTCTTCGCTATTTTATCTCATTAAAAATACGTGCATGCACACACGCATGGTAGATAAGTAATAATACTCAGTTGCACACCCTCAAGGTTGATTTAGTATTGTGGCAAAAATTTAAGTGCCTAGGTTCTTTGCTGTTAGTGGATGGTGGTCACATATTATTTCCTATGTGTTTTTTGTTAAATTGCCTCATACAGAGTATGGTCACTTAGGCATGCCCTTTTAATATTACATATTATAGTTTTACAAGCTGCTACAAAACAATATACAAAAATCGGCTACAAATAGTTTACCGAATTCTGGACAATAAATGCAGTATTGAGTTTGTCGTAAAGTAATTTTAAAATTAATTTAAACACATTCGTTTTCTTACCTTGAAGAATTTGTCTCAGTCTTTTACTTTCTGCCATTGGAAAAAAAAAAACTTGTACTTTACTATGCGTATTAACAGGAAAATAATTTGAGCAATTTATAGAATATTAATTGGAAATTGTGACTGAGAACTCATCACTGCTCGGGTTCACTGTTGTATTTTGTCTTCACGTGGTTTGTTGCTACTATTTAAGTGAGTTTTCTAAGAGTATATAGTAGATTTTTTAACATTTGTGAGTGGCGATTTATCTTACTAATTTTTGTACTTCGACCGTGTATTTTATTATTATTATTTTTATTTCACAAGCTGGTACCGCGGTAAGTCTATGGATTTACAACGCTAAAATCAGAGGTTCGATTCCCCTTGATAGACTCAGCAGATAGCCCAGTATGGTTTTGCTGTAAGAAAACACACACAAGCGTACAACAAAATCGGCTGAGTACTATGCACCTAAACCTAAACAGATATATCATATACCATATCAAACGTCGTGAATGCTCATCACCTTTTTAAAAAGTTGAAAATTTTTCATTGAAAGTTGATTTATGTTACTATAAATACATATTATATACGGTTTTGTTCTGAGCGGCTTCCTTTGTACTCAATGCTTGTTAAAAGCGTGTTTACACGAAATCTCGGGTACAAACCCATCTGGCTCAGTAATCAATGGCTGGGGGAAAAAGTTGATGCAGCAGTCAACTGTTGAAAAACGTGTAACATTCAACTGAGAGTATATGCACGTATATAACTTCAAATTTATTCCACAAAAATGGACATAAAAAGCTTAGAAACAAAATAACTAAAATTGTTAATTTAAAAAGAGGAATTGGGATCGTTAAAAAATTTGGAAACAATCTGAATCAAAATGCAAATCTTATATCTACTTTGAGATCTATAAACATAAACAAACTGGGCTAGAAATATTACCTACATTATTTTCTTAAGCTATAAATCCCTATTTTGACTGTACTAAAATTGATAAACACTGTAGATATGAAGTTTTGTTTGTTTGTTTTGAATTTTCGCACAAAGCTACTCGAGGGCTATCTGTGCTAGCCGTCCCTAATTTTGCAGTGTAAGACTAGAGGGAAGGCAGCTAGTCATCACTACCCACCGCCAACTCTTGGGCTACTCTTTTACCAACGAAAACTGGGATTGACCGTGACATTCTAACGCCCCCACGGCTGGGAGGGCGAGCATGTTTAGCGCGATTCGGATGCAAACCCGCGACCCTCAGATTACGAGCGCATGCCTTAACGCGCTCGGCCATGCCGGGCCAGATATAAAGTTGAAATAGGGATTTATAGTTCGAGAAAGTAACGTATATATTATTTTTATCGTAGTTTCTTTACATTTTAAACTCCTAAGTTAATTGTAGACCTGATAATGTAATATTTTCATTTAGCATAGTATAGTGAAGATAATGAAACGTTGTGGAATGTTTTGTTAATTGATCATGGAAATACTAGTACTTATGCTTTGAAAGAAGTCAAGAATTTAAAAATTCTCAAGTTTCTTGGTCATTTGAAATATCCTGTGTCTGTATCTAGAGTGATCCTTTCTACTAAAGTCTTTGTTATTGTTGAAGATTAAGATACTGTGTTTAAGAAAAACGACCGTTAGACCTTCTGTTATCTACTTTTATGCATCTTTTCTCTTGTTGTTCTCTGACTTTATTGTTAAAGAGAAAGGTTTATTTGTTTTTTTTAATTTCGCACAAAGCTACTCGAGGGCTATCTGTGCTAGCTGTCCCTAATTTAGCAGTGTAAGACTAGAGGGAAGGCAGCTAGTCATCACCACCCACCGCCAACTCTTGGGCTACTCTTTTTCCAACGAATCGTGGGATTGATAGTAACATTATAACGACCACTCGGCTGAAAGGGCGAGCATGTTTGGCGCGATGGGGATGCGAACCCGTCACCCTCAGATTACGAATCGCACGACTTAACGCGCTTGGCTACGCCGGACCTGAAACGCGAAGGACAATTGTCATATAAAGAACGCAACGTACTTGTTTAAAGTTGACACAGAGAAAGATGTTTGTCATGTTACTTTTACTATTTTTATTGACAAAATTAGGTATCTTTGTACACTTTGGAAGACTATGATTATGATATAAGTTAGAACACCAAAATACACTTCTAAGATATTAAAAGTTGTTAATATTGTAGTTATTTTCCTGTTGGTCTTTGTTACTTTATTAATAATGTGTATTTAAAACTATAAAAACTGCTACGATCTACTTAATTCTATCGTTTTACAATATAAACGAACAAAACAAAACATTTAAAGTTCAATAGTGTATGTACCAGTTTCCGTTTAAGTTTGATCCGACCGTTATGATTTAGACACATATAGCGCGAGTGTTTTATTTAGTTATTTTTAGAAGAGAATTTATCGCGTTTGTTTACATAACAGATTACGAATAATATGTTGTGTAGTTCAATTATTCCGAATTGGTGATTATTATATTTAAATTAAATGCCCTAAAAAAAGTCGGATTTTTATTTCGCTTTTTGAAATTCAGGAATAAAATAAAAATACGGCAAGAAATGGTTTGCTCGAATTAACTCTGAAAAATATTTTTTTTAAAACATGAAGGGTACCGCGTTATCTCAGGCAAATTACCAAGTCTAATTATGTTTGGTTTAGTGCATAAACAACTGATTTTCTTGCACGAAGTTAAACAAGAGCAAGTGCTAAAGAGGAAAAATCATCAACAGAGAAGATAGAATAGAACTGGAATTGAAATCGAAGAAAAAGAACAGGAGAAACTGGAAACAAAAATAACAAGAGTACGAACTGTAATTGCCAAGCTCACCCAACAAAATGATAAAGGGCCCAACAATGACAATAGGGTCAGGACCAGCCAACCTAGCATGCCCAAACATGCTGAGCAGAAAGACGACATACGTGTTGGGATAAAGGTGACTGCTTCATCCAATTCGCACAGAAAAAAGTCTACAAGTGTATGCAGGCATGATGACACAAGGACTCCATGGATCATGATAAATTAAGAGGCATTGCTGAAATGCCATGAACTTGTAAAGAATGTTTTGTTTTGTTTGTTGTTGTTTTTTATCAGAATTTAAACCTGACAGTGAAGAAAATGTATTTCAGTTTGTGCCATATCCACAGAGATACTGTGAAAGATAGATTGACATAGCCAAGTGCAAAAATAGCTATGATGGACTGGAAGATTTACTAATATATGAAAAGTTCATGATCATATGCTCCATTAATATGTCACTGTTCTTAAAGTAGAAAGCATAAAAAGACATGGATGAGATAATCAAGTTGTTTGAACAGTATGTGGAAACCCTGGAGGGAGTATAACTGGAAAGTCCAAGAATACGCAATTAACGTTGAAACAAAGGGTGCGTAGTTAGAAATAGGAT
The DNA here is from genome assembly GCF_004210375.1 of Tachypleus tridentatus. NCBI lineage: Eukaryota > Metazoa > Arthropoda > Merostomata > Xiphosura > Limulidae > Tachypleus > Tachypleus tridentatus. The sequence goes on along the minus strand of NC_134834.1, from coordinate 130,731,883 downwards.
ACCATCAAAGAATACAATAACTCAATAGACAAAATGGAGAAGAGATGGTATATTTATTATATTGGGTTGAGGAATAATTCGTGAGCGTTTTTTCAAGTTAAAAAAATATATTCATAAATGAAACGCTTTCGCAAAATATTTCATGTCATTTGGTAGATAATTTTTTGCTCTAATAGATGGTGTGTTTGATTTTCATATGTCTTTAATTTTTGCTTTCATTTTCAGCTCATTAAATGGAATGTCAAGTGGACAAAATCGAGCATTTCCGACACCATCTGCTTTTCGCATTTAATTTCTTGCAATTTCGTTTAAAACAATGCATACTATATACCTAAGTATTACATGAAATAAAGTATCATAATAAATGTTTTGGGTGTAATGTGTTCAATGCATTGAAGTATTGTATAGTCTTGCATGTAATGCTTGAATGAAATTATTTAAAAACGCTCACGAATTATTCCTCAACCTAATAAAATGGGAAACATTGTGAATGGTATAAGTTTGCCACCGGCAAGCAACAGTAGTAATTTCAATGTAAGGCAGCTGGAACTATATACAAATATGGTTCTGGTAAAAAAAAAAAAAAAGTAATTATAACCGCGGATGTTGTTACCGGAAGAAGCATAATAGAGAAAAATGATCAGATTCACCACAAAAGGAAAGACATTTCCAAATTTATCTCTGGCATTCAGATCTACTTCTTATACATCTCCATCATTGAGTACCTTCTTTCTGACACGTTTGCGAGTTTGAGCTGCATTGTAATCAACATCTGGTAGTATTTCATTTGCAACTGCTTCAAATCTTTAAAGGCATCCCTTAAAATGCATAGTTGGTCAGTTAATGACCTATACAGATCTGCATGTTTTTAAATTCACATCGTCATTTTGCAGAACTTGACTTGCTTTATGAAACTTTTGCAAATTCTAATCCCACCTGATCAACATAAAAACAAATTCTAGCTCTTACATCTTATTAGCAATATTGTTTGCTTCCCTGCTAGTGTCTCTCTTTTGTGACTGGTCTTCAACTAAACATTCTAAAGCTTCCAAAATCTTAAAGGAAGACTTTAAAATTGCTGTTGTTGCCATAGCATGTGCCTCCTATCTGGTATCAGAGAGGGATTTTAACACACTTTAATTTCCAAGACAAGCTTTAAGAGTTTTCCACCAGCTGGTTGAGGCTGGAAAAAAAAAATGTGTAAAGCAAATGCATTGTAGAGAAAAATTAACTGCCACTTAACAGCAGTCAACAGCACTTCGACCTACCAGATTTAGTGAATGGGCTCCACAGGGCACATATATGGCAAACTTATTTTCTTCTAAAATCTTTTGTTGCATCCCCTTATAACACCCAGACATGTTATCAGCATTGTCATAAGACAAACCACTACATTTTGAAAAATTAAGTTTGCAAATTTCATGCAAGTACTGCAATACCTGATTTGCCATTTCCACACCAGTATGGCTTTTCAGTTCCAGAAAGGTTAAGAAGTGTTCAATAGGCTGCCCATCTTTTAAGTATCGAAGTATAACACTTAACTGATCTATATGTGACAGATCTGGTGTTGAGTCAACTGACAAGCTGAAATAGCCAGAATAATTTACTTCATTAACAAATGAACACGTGAACTTTCTGAGTCATTGGTTCAACGAGTTCTTCACAGGTGGTTTTGGACAAATAAGGATTTCCTTTTCCATATTTCGAAATTTGCCCTACTAAAAATGGATCAAACTGACTTATGAGCTGAAGCAGCCCTAGGAAATTCCCATTCTGCAATGAACCAAATTTTTCATCTGTTCCTCGAAAAGCCACACCACATTCAGCTAACATACGAATAACAGCTATTACATGTTCCCAGTAATTGCACTCTTCTTTAATTTGTTTTTTCAACTCTTGTTGCAAGCCTAAACCTTGTCTGTGAGTTAAGTATATTACCATAGAGTCTCAGTGAGTAGTGCTTCTTTCATGATGATCAATTACAATACTATTTCACCAGTCACTGTACCATTCTCTTTCAACAAAATGCAAGAAAAATTTAGGTGCAAAATGTTTACAAACAAAGCAGTAAACTGACCCTGTTGATGGTGAGTACAATAAACACTCTCTCTTGTATTCAGTGATGTCAAGAAAACCCACTTGTAGAGAAAAATATACATGTAAAATCGGCTCGTTTGGGTTGAAAATTTGTTTTAGTGTGACCTGACGATGACCAAAGAAGGTTGAAACATTATTCGCTCCTCTATATAAACAAATTCTCAACCCAAACAAACCATTTTTACATATATATTTTTCTCTCTTGTATTGCTCACCATTGGCTTTTACCCCAAAGAAAAGTTTTTGCAAACAGTATCTCGTTGGTTTACCACAATTGAAACTCTGACAAGATTTGCCAAATGGCCCATTGTGGTGTTGTCACTTAGTGGGTCCACAAACAATCCAATAAGCCACATCATCAGCAGAGAAATTGAGCCAGAACTCGGGATCCTTTGCTTTAGTTTCTTCATCTTTTGTAGACTGAAGCATTTTACCATAATCCAGTAAATTTTCATTTTCAGCAGTTATTCCAACTTCACACTGTCTTGTAGAGCAACATGCATCAACATTAACACTAGAGATATCAGGAGAATTTACAGGTAAATTGAGATCATTTGTGAGACTTGTGCCAATTGAACCAGCCTGTGACACCTCAACGTCATCATGATATTTTGACCTTGAAGTGGACAAAGTGGTACTTATAGGTGTGGAGCTTGCTTCAACTTCAATCTTGTCAGAGTCAGATGCAGTACAAGTGACTACTGATTGCAGAGATGGGTTTTGATTTGAAAGATCATATTGTGTAAGTTGAGTGAAAAAATTAGTCAGCTTTCCAGTCTTGGCCACTACAAACAAAGCCTTTTGTTGGTTCTTTTTTGCCAGTTTTCTCTTTTGTGCACCACTTAAATGAACACATTTCATCTTGCAGTCTGAAAAATATAGAAACAAAATAAAATAAAAAAAACACAAAAGAATATGGATCATATATAGTTATAATGATTAAAAAAAAAAACACTGAAATTCATAAAGAAAAACGTTGGTAAGACAGTCAAACATACTAAACTCTAAGTCTACATTTGGACAAAGATTGTCAGAAAGTTATCCAAGGACCTAGCACATTAGCATAAATTCATAACTACCTTTACTGATTTACTGCATTCTCATTGGTTGAAAACCATTCAAGACTGACTTAAATCCATTTTAGGAGAATTAGTTTACAGTCATTACAAAAGTTTCATTAAGGTTCTTGCTATGGTAGCTGTATGCAAGAGGCAATGTCAATAGTAATATGCAAATTATTGTGAGCCAAGTATTCCAAAACAATTTGTGATCAACAACACATACTGTAGTAACCTATATACACAGTGATCATTCTGTACTGGTACACATACCTAACATATAATTAATTGTAAACTGTACTGCACATTGAACTACTAAATAATGGGTTAGGCCTAGGTTAGAGTATCTTAATCCTAATCAAATTTGTGAAGAATGAGGTGTAACTTCAACTTTGAGCTCAGTTTTGACATGGAGACTAGATGAGCCAACAAAACCAAAATCAACAAAATAGGCATATGTCTGAAACTTTATCTGTATGCCTGGATGCGAAGGCAAATTCAAAACGACGGCCTTAAATTGGGAATAGTCCACTTCGTTATTCCAGTCTATACTAGTGTTTCCAGTGTACTTAGGCCTAACGTTACTGTCACTCAGTTCTGATAACAACACTAATACATTGCAACTGAGGTTACTAACGTTAAGCCTTGTACTCAGTACTAACCTTGCTCACATGAACTTGTTCAATTCATGCACTTTTTCAGACAATCCAGAATTCATTTTGTTGATCTGTCAGTTCTTTACAGTATCTTTGTATGACCACGGTGTCACAGTACCGTACTACTACTAGTAGTACAGTGTATACTCAACAACATTAAGAATCATGTTGTGCTCACATCGACGTCTTTAGACTGCTCCGACCAGTCAGTTGTTTTCGCAGCTTTTCAGAAATATAAAAGAACACATACTAATTTTAATCTATAGTCGCAGTTGAATTATACCTAAATGTTTGCCGTCATGGTCTCTGTCTCGGATTGTACGTTCGTTCGTCTGACAAAAAATATCACCAGCGGGCCGGTGGGGCATTATGGCGTCAGGATAAGATTAAGGAAGAAGTAATGAGAATATAATTGTGGTCTCCATTTTTGGGTCTAAAAATGGCATATATGACAAAATTTTGTTGGCTATTTATGAATGGGGATAAAAACAAAGGTGCCCAGTCTTAAAGGACCCCGATCACCCTTCATTTTATTCCTTAAAGGTGAATTTTACAGAAAAAAACAAACTTTGCAGTCAAAAGAACTACTCATACTGATTAATTTTGCAGGTTCACATTTTTTATAAAACATGTGCTAATAAATTAAACATAGAACTTGGTACAGAAAGAGCCCTTTCCGAGCGGCAATCCGAACGTTTTAGTTTTTACGTTTGCCGCTAGGAAAAGAAATGTGACATAATAGTTGCCAAAGAAACCGCCAACGCCAGCGCGTTGAATGTAAATAAACATGGCCAGTGCATACGGAGAAACAGAGGCGGAGTCTGTTTTGACTTTATGTTTTGAATAGTGTCGGGTAGCGCCATATCATTTCGAACCTACTCTGAATGAACCTAGAACAGTTACTTTTGACACGGATCTGACAAGTTCTAGTGATGAGGACAGTTCCACGAGCGAGAATAGCGGAACTGTGAGTGATACTGAAGAAATAAGATTTTATATTAAAACAACATGCTTTATGAGATTTACATTTAATATGACAATGTCAAAGTACTGTGTTAAGATTAATTTTATTATGATGAGTTATGGAGTTTATATTTGATTGTTTACAAGTCTACAATGTGTGTTTTTTTTAAATAAATAACATGTACTTGATTACTTCAACATGTTCAAAACATAGTTTTATTTCAATTTATCTTGCAATGTTACATTTGAAAAATGGTATTCTTCAAACTTTTCCATATTTAAAAATTATACAGAATGATCTACCAGCTCTTAAACTTGGAATATACTCTATTTGGGATAGATTTGTTCACTGTCTAGACAAGCAGGCTGAGATCAGTCCTCAGCTCTACACGAGGAAAGATGGTGGGAACGATCCTGTCTACTGCCGATGGTTTTTTTCAGTCTCAACTTGCCTGGCTTGAAACCCACGGAATCCAAAACAGTGGGATCCGACACAAAACATGTGCGTTCAAAGTGATCTTTCAATCCCAGAACTAAAATCAGAGACACCTACCTTCGTTTTGGGAATGACATAACTTAAGTATAATTGGAAATTTTATTCTTCATTGACAACTAGCTAATCTGTTAGATTGAAGACCGTATCAACTTGCTAAAGAGGTAGCGTTATTTGGAGTGCCTGAGACACCATAAGATCGACTGATCTAAGCTATTTCTGGTATCTACACTTGGTGATGAGTAATCCAAAATGGTTATGAATTACGTCATTCTGTTGTAGTTAAATCGTTGTTTTTCAAACCTTGTGGTTTATGTGACTGTTTTACTGTAAAATCAAAGACTTACAGTAGTTACCAATTTTCACTTTTAAATATCCTAAAATGAAGGGGCTCATCCGATGCACAAGTCACTCCAATAAATGTTTTGGTATTTGATTAGGATGTAATCTCTTGATTCTTTTGTAGATTTTGTATTATTTAGGAAAGTGAACTTGTTACAAGGATCGTGTTTAAGAAATTTTGGAATTACGTGTTCCTTTTTACGGGTCTGAAAACGTTTAAACACGAAGATATTTTCTAAATTTAAACTTCAGGTTTCTAATTGTTTATTTTTTAATTGTACTTCTAAAACTGATTAGAATATCAGTTAAATTCCTCGTATAAAGTACAGTTATTTTCATGAATAAATAAACCAACTGACAACAATAAAAGTTTATCGTTTACATAATATTTTCTTTCTGTGATAACATGGATGAAGGACCCAATCATTACTATGTAAACCAATTTGGAAGGATTACATGCGACACAAACGTTCCTCTTTATTTTTTTATTTATATTGTTTGGAGTTATTAACGAATGTTAATGAAGCTTGATATCAATTCCAAACTAGTCTTTAACTGTGTATATATTATTTATCTGTTTATTCCCACTGGTGATTCTATATATATATTACTTCAATCTCATCCAAACAAATTTTTATTGCTAAAAGGTAACCTTCTTTCTTTCCATGAAGTTCCTTCTACTGATGTTTCCCCATTTAATGCACCCTTTTCTTTTTTAACAAATTTGGAAGCATATATTATGTACCACTAGCGTTTCAAATCACTTTCTTAGACATTCATATTTTTTGCATCTCAATGTATGTTTGCCCCCTTTCCCAAAACAACAGGTAGTGAACCAGTCCAGGAAAAAAATTAACAGCTTTCATATTTGAACTAGTTACTGTTACTACCACCACAACTAATTCCAGTCTCTGAACATCAGTCTTATCATAACCATTTGTTCCATTTAAATGCTGTTTACCAAGTTCTGAGTAGGTCTTTTCTGTGGCCTATTACAGTTATTGCTCATATATTTGACAGCACATGTTCTCAGATAGATCAACTGACACCCCAACCTTGACATCTATAGTTATTTTTTGTGTTTTTCTTTCTTACTTAGGATAATCAGATTCAGACAGTAATCTGTGTTTTCCTACTATGTTACTTTGTATATCTTTAGGAAGTATGCATTTTAGTTTTTTAACCTTCATGCATAAAATTCTCCAGTAAATTCTTAATTAAGTTTCAATCCCTCAGATGTTGAACTAAACAGAGATGCCTGTTTCAGTACATGCCATGTCATTATTACAGCTCTACTACAACATAACGTTTGAAAGCATTCTCAGTATCTACTCCCTAGTATTTCCACATAAAAGGAACAACTGTTAATAAACTGGTATAATATAGAACTGGGCAGAGTTCTACCAAATTTGTGAACTAGTCTACCTCAAAATTATGCATTTACTACTTTTAGGTGTCATTAGTAATGATACTACAAAGCTCTTTGGTATTCATTCCATAAAAGCTTTCACATGGCATTAATAGGTATATTTCTTTTTTAGTTAGTCACAAACTTGAAATATCGATACATTTTCCTTCCTTTTTGTATCCTTACCAATGTTACCTGCAACTACCAATAGTTCACCAGCTTTCCTGTCTAAGCTTTTTATAACTTTTCATCCAAATATTTGAGGGGTTATCTTTTTCAGTTAAAATAGTAAAAACACTGGTGTAAATCAGACAGATTTGTAAGAACTAAAACACTGCCTAGAATAAAAGGTCAATGTAAAAGATGCTGATAAAACTTACACATGAAGTGCACAACAAAATGACACCATGCTTATTTATATATAGAGGGTTGAGTAAGACAGGGGTGTAGATCCGGGGGGATGGGGGTATATATTCTCCTTCATTTTAGGTGGGGGGTATGGTGCACACAATCATCCCCCCCTACAGTTTGGTCTGTTGAATTGTTTTATTGCATTACAGGCCTACAAATTGTGTGTTTGTTCTTGTGATTCTCGTGTTCTTACCAATCAAATTACATAATTAGGCCTAGATGTAGGCTTTTTCAGTATTCTGAAATGTACATCTTTAATATAGGTGTGCTTCTAAGTTTGATCTAAGCGATAGTTCGTAAGTATCAATCAGTAGGCCAAAGTATACATGCAAGTATCGTGGCAACAAGGTTACTCTGTGACTGCATGTTTACAGTTTTCAGGTTCACGTAATCAGAGATTATCAATTTGCAAATTGAACAGTCCACATAAGTGGTTGCAAAAATCATCCCCCCCATTGGGTGTAAAAAATCTATGCCCCTGGAGTAAGATATATTAAAACAATCTTGAATATGCAGATCTCTATTGCAACTTTAAACAACTAATGACTTTTAGCAGACTACTTTATTTTTCTTTTTGTATATATCATGCTCTCTCAGTCTAGAGCAGAATTTCTTTTTGTAGATCAGAACTGCTGTCTAATATTTTTATGTGTTCTTCTTTTTACTTGCTTTGTGTGCAGACTTACAGGACTATAAACCTGGTTTTCATACCCATGTTTGGCAGAACACAAATAGCCCAATGTGTAGCATTGTGCTTAACTTCACACAAACAAAAGACTTGTTCTGATTGTTAAATGAAGACTTGTTTTTACATTGTTTAACACTGTGCTCAGTTTTTCAACTCAGTCAAGTCAAATTTTCAATTTTAACTCTTGTGATACATAACTTAGCCATTTCTTCTATTATTTGTTGTTGCTATCCACATGGTAATTACATCAGTGAATCTGACATTACCATTAAGAATAAGTTCCAGCAAAAGGTATCAGTCACGTTCAGTGATATTTTACAGAACAATGTTTATATACTACTTTTTTAGGTTTTCAAAATTTTCTAAAATAATTTTCTTACAGTCAAACATGGAAATATTATAAATACAAGTGACTGGTTATATAACCCTGATATATTAACTAACAAGACTATAATTTTGATTAAAAATAAAAAATATCTAATTGAGGTTTTCACTCAGTGTAACACTGCATAAAATTTAAAATTTAAAAGCCACAACAGATAGGTTGAAAAGAAAAAAAATTATTAATTGCACAAATAACCCTTAATAATGGTTGTGGGGAGATCTTGCTGATAAGCTTGATGTAATCTTTTTTTTCAGGTTTTAGAATGGAATTTTTTTTTCTGTGATATTCTCAAACAAGATAATCAACATAAAAAATTTAAAATGTCCATGTAAAATCAGACAGTATTTAAATACAGTTTCCAAACTTCTATACAACTTCAGTAACAATGGTCATGTACGTACACCACACTCAATGGTATCATTTTCTTGTACAACTATCCAATTCAAATATATTCTAAACATGTATGTGTAATATATAACATTATACTGTAGCTAAAGTGTCTTACACGAAAGTGAGTATTTTAGATACAATATAACATCAAAGAAGTTTAGTTTTGTAGGCATAAATATGGGAATTATCTCTGGGTTTTCCATCTCTTTTATTACTTCCATCTGGTGCTAAGGTAATAGTGGATGTTTCTGAGGGTGACTGCCAAGGGTGTGGATTACAATAAGTTGGTTGAGGAGGACTGGTGCCATCATAGTAGTCTGAAAGAAAAAAAAAAAGTTACTGTACAGTGTTTTAGAACACTGATTTACTTACAAACAGAATATATCTTTAAAGTACAATACTTTTAATATATATCTCACTTTTTTCAACTTACAACAAAATTACATGACCTTTATCACTGTCCATTTGCTAGCCAGTTATTAGCTTATCAACTGTTTACATGGATATACTTAACATGAATGTATTTAAATGAAGTATTCAAGACATTATTGTGTGATATCTTAAGCTAGTCATAATGCATTTTTAAAATCGTAAGTACATCCTTTCAAATGACGTTTAGGAATATGGCAGATGACAAAAAGAGCAATTCTCTTAATAATTATTCAAGTTAAAATCAACAATTAAAATTCCAGTAAAAACTAAAGCAAGATTTTCAGTGGTCTCAAATTTAGATAAAAAAGACAAGTTTAAGCATTCATAGGTTACTACATGTTCATTAAATACAGACTATGGCATTGACTGACAAGCAAAATCTTATGTGGGATTTCATATGACATTTATTTATTATCTGCTAATAACAATATTGATTAGTAGCATAATTATTTTGATCTCTAAACTGAGTTGTGATATGAAACAAAAGTTTCAAACTTATTTATTTGATCTGGATGGTTTTAATGAATATTATGGACCTTTTTGTAACTTATTTAAACATCTGTTTCTAGTTTCAAACAAGAGAATGAAGTACTGATGAAAATTATTCCCAATTTTTAAACCAAAATTTAAAAATAAATAAATAAAATTTTAATTACTTTTTTTAAATAAGTAAAGACTCATTATAGTATTGGGTTGAATTTGCCATAATAATAATACAGACTTGCTGTCACACAAGACTACATAAAAGGCTTATGCAAATATAGCATATATGTTGGGGAGAATGATTTGCAACATTGTTTACAGATATCTGTTTTTACCTGTTTTTAATTGCAAAGCTACACAATGAGTTATTTGTGATGTACTCACTGTGGGTAATGAATTTTGAATTTTTGTATAACAAGTCTTCAAATTTACCACTGAGCCACCAATGAACTAGTTTATTAGCAGAGGATTATGAGGCCAATTCTACATTTCATACAGAAAAAGATGTTCAATCAGGTTGGAAGAAAAAACAAAAAGAGAGAGAGAGAAAGGCTGAGATAGATAACCAAATTCACTGTCATGTTCTGAGTGTAATTTTGGATAATATAGCAAGAAGGATTATTACGTTATCTCAGAAAAGTCCTTGATTCACAGGATGGAACTTCTTTATTGTGAAATAAACATTTTTCTTCTATAGGCAAGCATGTTTCAGGAATGGGACTTGAATCCCCAAATTACAAATTAAACTGTAAGGACATGTCACATATATTCTTGTACTTTAAATAGTGTGTAGTTGAAAACAAAATTTAAAAAGATGTAAGATAACAAATGTTGTTGATAAAATATTAAGAGTAGGGTTAATAAATTTAAATTATTACATAGTACAGTTATCATCACTGAAGCACATGTGATTTGTCTGAATGAATGCTAAATGAAATTAATTTGAAATTTATTTGGTTAAAACCAGTAGAATAATTTTTATGAGGCAGAAAACAGTTGGTTAAACATCAGAAAAATGAAAACAAAGAACTTTATATAAAAATAACACCTAGAGGATTTTTTTATCTGATGGTAACAGATGATGAAATTACTTAAGGGTACTATTCTGTAAGATTTATGAAAAAAATCTATTTTAACACATACTGTAACTATTTGAAAAAACTTCTACAATATAAATACATTATAAACCTGCTTTATTATCTTGTTTATATATGTGTATATATAAATCTCTTGTGTACAATTATTCGATTGAATGACTGTGTAGCTATATATCATAGAATGCATTAGTATCTTATAAAGATATCTGGCAATGGTGTGGTTAAAAAATGTAACGTTACAAATTATGGTGTGCGTGGCTCTGCTTCACTCACAATTCATTGCTAAAAAGAGTTACACAAGAATTGGCAGTAGTGGTGAGGAGTGTTGACTAGCCTATTATTTCCAAAATTAAGGATGGCTTTGTACAAAAATTGAGCAACAACAAACCACTTCTTTTAACTGTGTTGAGTCTTTTCATAAGCACCATTCATTGTACACAAAGGTACAAGCACATTAAACTTACACTTTAGTTTGGCATCAGCTTCATGATTTCTATTGAATTTGTTGCAGTTGTTTTAGCTAGTTCTCCATGAGAACTGTGACACCAGGAATTGAAAACTGTATGGAAACTGTTAGTGTTAATAACAGAAAAAAGTTTTATAAAACTGTTTTTCAAAAATCTAAGAACAATAAAATGAATAATTAATATTTGTATTTTTGGCCCATATGAGAGTAATGCACCATGGGAATAGAACTACTGCTAAAAATTATATTTACAGGTGGCAGAAAGCACAGATTTAAAAAGCCTAAAGCCAATTTGCAAGGTTGTGTTATGACATGTACGAATATATACATCATAACTGGATGAACTAGTAAGTAATATATTTTTTCTGACCAGGGTATCCATTACTCAATTAGTTTCTTTCTTGTTGTATTGTTTCATCAAGAATCATGGTATGTCAATTAAAACTGACAACAGTTTTATTTTACTGATTACCAGTATTAAAAATAATTGATCTTGTCTTGTTCTAAATTTTTGGAAAGGTGGTTTATCACTAAGTGCAGGTCATTAGCACTGACTGTACACATATGGTTACCATGTTGCTGTTTCAATTTCTAGAAAATAGGAAACATTCATTATCTTTCTATCTTTTCTCCATTTTTATAATGTATAAAGTAACAATATCTGTTCAACAATGATTAATATCAAAACATCTTAAAGATTGTTTTCACACTAAATTTATTTCTCCACTTTTATAATGTATAAAGTAACAATGTCTGTTCAACAGTGATTAATATCAAAACATCTTAGATTGTTTTCACACTAAATTTATTTTAAAATATATATTATAATTATTGGTCACATGGCACCATTATAATATTTATGAAATATACAAAGGTTTAGTCAAAGACTCCTTAAAATTTATCTACTATTTGCTCATATGACTGTTTGTTTTTGAATTTTGTGCAAAGCTTCACAAGGCTCATATGTCTAACATCATTTGAAAGTGATAAGTAGAAAGTGACAACTTTATTCATACTGGTAAAAATTACAAACTCAACTTGAGAAATTAAAAATTTTGTTGATTATTCAGGAAACTTGAAAATATATCGCTTTTCATCTTTTTATGGCAGGAAGAAGAAGTAAAATGCGTGAGAATAAGCTGCAAAAAATTAAACAAGTAACATTTATGAAGGTAGCTGGAGTGAGGACAAACTATGTGGTATGACGATCTGACAACTAGAGACCAGACTGGTGACCTTTCTGTATATAGCTAGAGAGGAGACAAACCATGTGGTATGAGGAGCTGGCAGATAGAGATTAGATGAGTGACAATTATGCAGGTGGCAATAGGAGTTAAACAAAATACAGTGTGACGAGCTAACATCTACCCATCAGAGGAGTCACCATTACGTAGATAGCTGGAATAGTCAAATCACATAGTTTGCCGAGCTTACAGCTACGTAACTGGTGACCGACCTTGTTCGCAGTAAGATGGAAGACAACGTAATGTGACATGCGTACTGCTACAGCTTAGATGTGTAAACTCTATGCAGATAGTTAAAAAGGAGATAGGTATATCAGACAAAAACTAAACGTGGTATGGGATTTCTGTATCAAAACCGCGTGAGAAGGGCATGAATACAAATAACAGGTTCAGATTTTCACACGGTATTATGCAGGGTGTTCGGAAAGTCAACAGACAAAACTGCATAGTGACTTTCCGAACATCCTGCATAATACCGTGTGAAAATCTGAACCTGTTATTTGTATCCATGCCCTTCTCACGCGGTTTTAATGAATATCAATGAATTCTGTGAATGTATACAAATTCAAGTCGAAGAAATATTCACAAGTATACATTTCTTCATTATAATTACCAAGTGTTAATATCGGTCCTATAATTTTTACACTACATTGAAGCTTTACAAACGTGAAAAAAATTTTTCCAGAGATTTGCGGTGGATGAAAAATACAACAAAAACGAATGAACCAAAAATATACCTTACAAGCACATGGACGCTAGCATTGATGTACACGAACCGTAAATTACTCTTAACAATAAAGAACAGTCTAACAGTAGAATAAAAAAGTATTTCGTATAGTATTGGAAAAATCCTGCCCTCGTTGCAGTACCAGTTAGGTAAACAATTTATAGCCGCTGGTCATGAGCACAAGAGAAAGTTAATTCGTTAAGTAGTTTGTTTGTGCAGCTTTTTACTTAACAGCGATGAGCTGTCTGTACTCTTTCAACCCCAGGTACCGAAATCCAACTTGTAGCGTTATAAACCCACAGACTTACCGGTGAATAACTGAGTGTGTGAGGCGCAAGTGAAAAAACAAATAAGAAAAAATATAACGACAGCAAGACGTTACATTTCGTGCCCTACAACTGTTATGAAGACTACTGATCTAGACGTGTTTTTTCTTTTAAAGTAAATATGAAAACAGAAAAGTTGTTTAAATTTATTAGTCCAGTTTTTGGATTTAAAATAGGTGGTTGCCTCCTTTCATACAGTTAGTTGATATTGACAGGTTTATGCTATGAATAGCGAAATCGAAGTAAACCCATAAAATACACAGTAATAAACTACCGTACTACCATTTCAATAAATTCTTAAGCCCATGAAAAACGATAACGTTGGTTACACTTAGGCTTTGCATCAGACGAGGCCCTACTGCATAAAGGTGTTACAGCTAAAGACGGCGCTAATTAATTTTACCTATCTTCAAATTATTCAACTAGTACTTTATGACAATACAACGTAGGAACATAAACCGCTCTTAAGGTTCATGATAATATTTAACTGATCACGTGTAATTAAATGTATAGAGCACGTTATACTTTTTCCGTTATATTGACTGTTGGCTCCCATGGTAACAAGCATGCTTTGCTAAGTACGAGTTCCGAGTAAAGTTTATTCTGCAGTCTAAAACCAGGGTATCGTTTGAGACTCATAGATTTGCAGATTCTCTAATTCATTTTTTTTTCGGGGTTTAGACTGAATTGCAAATTATTTTTACTACTTTTAATCCCGCAACAGTTAGTGTGGGCCACGTTGTTAGCATAAATCCCATGCGAGTTTCAACTTTCAGCTCAAACTGTTGAACTCAGTTATTTTATGTCAAGTATAGTTCAGAAACTCGCGAAGAGTTGGGGAAAAGAACTTCCTGTAACTGTAGGGCAGTGTTGTATGACGGCAATTACTTTGTAAAAATAGATACCCTATACTTGAGTGAAAACTAGCATTCCACAGTGGCCTTAATGTCAGATTAGCCGCATGCAGGTGAGTAGAATATTCCTATTGCCCAACTCCCGAATTAGGATAACAATTCAGCATTTTTATTCCGGTTTATTTCTGTTTTCAGATTTCATCATTGCTTTCTCTACTCATCTTCCCCCCCATATTATTATTAATGGTCATTTTAATACACGGAAGTAAATGAGCAAAAGTTGGAAAACTGTTACCGTGCTGTACTATAGTAAAAGACCAAATCTTTTATTAACTTTAACATTTTTATTACAATAGTAATACAACAGTTTTACATCATTTTGTTGTGTAAAACAGTAGGTGATAATACAGTTTTAGCCTACAAAATTCATTAGTGTAAATTTGTTTAATAGTAATACAATATATTTTTTTTTACTCTGAGTCTGAGCCTTTACTGACAACGTAATTAGTCTGATGAGAGTGGAAATAGCTGGAATCTACAGTACCAATCTAATTATGGTATTTTAATTTAACCTTGTATGAGAGTTAATAGCACATATATACATATGCTATTTAAATAATAGCTACATTCTGGCAACACACGTTCAACTATAAATATATAAAGTCAACCCTTGTCATAATATTTGCATTACATGAACACTATTCATGCTATAAGTACACTTACATTACATCAGCGTTAAATCTCTTGTAACCACATTAACGTTTTTTTTATACCAATCATATTGTACATATTTTTACATTCATTCAACAACTATAAGTGTTTGATAGCAAACATCAGTCACAATATGCAAACAATATGCACTTAGTTTCTTCAAAATACACCTTATTACAAGTTCTCTTACATAATTTTAACACTGTTTCTATTGTTAAATACAATTGCATCTTTTCAACATCAATCATGCAAAAGGTAACCATAAATCTTTTCAATAGAGTTCATTCTTTTTATTAATATTATAATAAAACTATACATATTCTTAATCAACCATAATTTAAGTATAATTTAATTTTATGAATACCTATAATAGTGGGTACTTCTTACTACAAGTAAAGTAGAAATTTAACCCTCTTATTCCCATACTGTAAGGTGTTTGTTTCATATGTGAAATTCTTTTCTCAAAAACAAACTGGGATAATTAGAGGAAGCTAAGTTTGAGGAATTCTGAATCATTTCAAAATTTCATTTTTGTAGCTGTTTTGTCAGCTTCTGAATGAAATTTCTTTACAGAAAGTAATACATGTCTGCTGTAATAGTAAGCTTTGTCACTGTAGTGGTGGTTCGTTGGTCAATCAGTTATGTATGATTGTTGCAAATTATGGTAAGTTTAGAAAATAACATTTCCTGTTAAAGTTCCTGCTTTATTAACTTTCCTACTTGAATGTGTAAATATGATTTCACAAACAAGCAGATATACCTTATATATAAAATCTTCCCATTGTGCTAGTACTAATAACAAAGATGATAATAAACACAACATCTTAACTTACTGGCCACACCTACATGTGTAAAGTTAAGCATCTGTTTTCTTCACAGCTGTAGCTACAACTCTTATTTATATATTTGAACCACACAAAGAAGGTATTACTTCACCAAGATTTACATCATTAAGCAGGAGAAAAATCAGTCTGTATTCAAATGTCATGACCCGTTGAGTCTCCTTCAACTTACATAATGATCTCGATTCCTGCTGAAGTACAGTCCCCCTGGAACCCAATCCTCCCACCTATAAGGAGGACAAGCTACTCTCCTGGGGCCTTGATGAACACAATCAGTGATGATCCCATTTCACTGTGGCTTCGTCTTGGGGCACTGGAAAAGCTTGAGCAAGTCCTACTGGATGGCTATGGAGAGCAACTTTATGGCAAGACATCCCGTATTCCACAGGTCAACAAGTTTCTTAAACAGATACCAATCTTTCAGGTAATTATTGATAGGAAATTATTCAGAAGACAGATATATATACATATATAGACATGAATGAAATGGCACCTCTCTCTGCATGCATAAACCTTCAAATTCTGTGAAAAGTTCAATTCTTAAGATAAAAATATTACATCCAGTCACAAAATGTGTTCAAATTCTCAACCAATTCCAGAAGGCTTTGCTTGTAAAGTTAAACTCCAACAAAATGTTCAAGTTATCTAGACAAGTTGAAGGGTTTTTTTTCTAAACCAAATGTAGCTCTTCCCTCCTAAATGCAACATGTTACTTTCAATAAAGAGAGTTAAAACACCAACACATCCTAACAACCAACAGTTATATCATAAATGTTGTAACATTCAAAAGGCATGTTTTTCCACCATCACTAAATTTTTCTATTTTAGCAATAAACTAGATAATCCAATATTACAACACAGTGATCCCAACATACAGCACAGAGAAAAATGTTGAAAAGTACATGTACAATATTAAACTTTTGAAATTCAAAAACATTTAGTAATTGCCAAAGTAAGTCACTGAAATCACTTGACTAAACATAGTTTAAGGTCTTAGAAATAAAAATAGCTTTCAGAGTGGAAATGACATTTTCTATAGGAATATTTATTTTGCTTTTTTGTATGTGTAATGGTGCTCAATATTAATTGTGTAGCTGCGTGAAAACTTTGGCAATATGTTAGCTTTTACTAATCCTCTACTTCTCACTTAATCTTTAATAAACTTAAATCTTGACTTTTCCCATAATGCCTGCTAAATTTTTAAATCTATGCTTAATAAAGAAACATTTGTGGCAGTTAAAAATGAATTAATTTTAAACTATGCAAATAACAGTTTTGTAACTATATGAATGATATAATACATCTTAACCAATGTTTGTGACAAAATAATTTCAAATGCTACAAATATAATATTTCTAAACAAGGAAGGGTTCCTTTCCATAAGAATTACTAACAGCAAAATGTTCTTTTTTGGTATTTTTGCTACTTTTGCATGGAACAGAGTTGTATTAATTAGGTTTTAACTTTAATCAAATTAAGCTAGGCTTTTGCTCAACATTCTCACTTTGCTTCTTTATTTATAGGCTTTCTGGAAATTCAAGGCTTTTTAAGGTATTTAAATATGTTCATATAAAACAGATTCAATACATGACCTCTCAGATTACAACTTGGCAAGAAGTATAGTGCCTTACAAAAGTATTCACTCCTACCAATAATGTCACATTTTGATGAAATACAAATAATGTAAACATTTTTTAAAACGAATTTGTATTTATTCAAAAGCCTAATAATGAAACTTAACATTGTTATGTGTGAATGAGAATGGATGTCAGCAAAATTGAAAAAGAAAATATCATAAATTGAAATTTGGTGATTATATAAGTATTAAACACCCTAAGTTAGTACTTGGTGGAAGCACCTTTAGCATCAGTTTATGGTGTGAGTCTATTTTTGGACAGGTCTCTACCAGCTTTGCACAATTGGATGATGTAATATTTGCTAATTTTTTCTGCAAAAATTGCTCCAATTCTGACAAGTTCATAGGGAAGTAAATGAACTGCAATCTTAGTCTTGTTATAAGTTTTTTATTGGATTCAACTCAAGTTGTTGACAGAGCCACTCCAGAACATTAACATTCTTCTTTTGTGACCACTCTAGTGAGGCTTTGGCTTTGTGCTTCAGGTAATTGTCCTGCTGCAAGATGAATTTTCAACCAAATTTTAGATTCTTGGCTGACTCAAGCAGGTTTTACTCAAGGATTTGCCAGTACTTTACACTTCTTTCTATCAATCCTGACAAGTTTCCAAGTCTCTGCTGATAAGAAGTATCCCCATAATATGATGCTTCCACCATCATGCTCGACAGTTGGGATGGTGTTGACTAAGTGATGTGCTATGTTGGACTTGCACCAGATGTAATGTTTTTCATTTAGAGACCAAAAAAGCTCAATTTTTGTCTCATCTGACAACAATACCTGCAGCCACATGTCCTGTAGCAAACTCCTTACAAGATTTATGATTACTGTTTTTTTTGTAATGGCTTCTTTCTTGACACTTGCCCATACAGGCCAGCTTTGTGTAGAGACAGGGATATTGTCAATGCGTGAAAGCTGACTTCCATCTCAGACATGACTTTGCAAAAATCTTTCAAAGTTTCTTTTGGCTTCACAACAGTATCCCTAACCAGTTTCCTGTTTGCCCAGCTGCTAAGATTGGAAGGGTGGCCTGATCTGGATAGTGACTGGGTGCTATGAACCATATTGTACTTCTCAATTGTGGACTTCACTCTACTGAAAGAGATAATAACTTTTAAATTTTCTTGTAACCTTCTCCTGATCTGTGCTTCTCCACCACTTGTTTGGAAAGCTCCTCGGTCTTTATGGTTAGTTTGTCATATCACTGTGTGAGCCACGGCTTGAACAGATGCATTCACTGAAGTCAAGTTAAACAACTCTGATTACACACAGACAGAGACCACAGTAATTCTGTGACCTTTCACACTAATTTTTTGCACCTGAACTGACTTAGGGTTGCCATAGCAAAAGGGTTGAATACTTAAACAATTGAGAATATTCTAACTTTCTTTGAAAATCTAATTTATATAATATCAGCATTTTCATAGCTTTTTCAGTTTGGAGTAGATTGTATAGTTTTTATATATAAAGTCTCATCTGCAATCCTGGATGGCAAAAGATGTGGAAAATTTGCAGGGTGAATACTTTTGCAAGACACTGTATATAAAACTTATGAATGCTATAGTCTTGTTTCAAGGTTGTTTTCTCTCTGCAGATGTCATTCTGTTTATTGATTCTGAAAAAATATGTCCTATTTTACATACTAATGAAGCTGGTAATACACATTTATCCTTTCGTAATAATAATTATAAACTGAAAAGACATACCAAACTGTATACATAAAGTTCTTGCACCATTCTTAGAAATGTTAAAATCATTCAAAAATCTGATAAAACTTAATCTCTTTAGCAATTGAAACTGCTTTATTCTCTCCTTTTCTCTAGGCAAAAATAGAGGAAATCCATATGGCTATTGCTAAAGGTCAACTTCGGGAAGTGCAACATCTCATTGATCGTAAAAAACTGGCTTTTTCCCGTGACCACATTGGTGCTAGTCCTCTTCACAAAGCTGTACTTTATGAACAAACAGATATCGTGGAGTATTTGCTGGACCGTTATAACAGTGTTATACATGCTAGGGATCATGTGAGTTGCCATTTATTTTCATAACTAAGACTTATTTACCAAAACCATGAATTTATGTCTCCACTGTAATTCACAAATAAGTAAAACTCTCTGAATGATTTTCAGAGCTATGAAGCACCAGATATGATAAGCTATTTGATTAGAGCCACAGTAAGACAATGTTTACAGCAACTTACAATTAAAAAGACAACAAAACGTTAATGGAATATTCCAGTGTTATAACTATATTTCCTCTAAGAAAAATATAAAATTTTGTAATAATAATAAAACACAGATTGTTATCATGTATATTGTGAAAATGTATCTTAGAATCTGAAGAAATGTTCTTACATTACATAAATGAACAATATATAGGGATAGAGTACATTATATTAAAATAATGTTGGAGCTCTATCACATCTTTACAGTTCATGTTGCCACATCTAGTCTTGCTATATTAGATGACCATGATTGATCTCAACAATAATCTTGCAGTGTAGTTTCTATTGTAAAAGGATAAGTCACAAAGCTTCATGATCAAAGCACACTCCTCCTTCTTATAACTCCCCATAATCTGTGTAAGGGAATGTTGCCTAGTTGCTATTTCAAAAGTCTAATGATGCAGAAATCTATAGCTGTGTTTGGAAACTTGACTTTTATGTCTTCATATTGAATACAAGGACTGATGATTAATTGTCGAGTTTCTTGAGATGTGTGATGGTTGAAAAAAATTTGCCTTGGAAACAAATCTGTGTACACTTGAGTTGCGTTATTTTTCCAGATACATATTCTTCTTGATTATATTCATGTTACTTTCTGGAACATGTGGATTGTTTCTACAACTGACCTTTATTGAGGTGACCTTTATTGACAGTTGGGGTGCAACTTTTTGCATGTCTCTTTCTAAATAGTCCTGGCTCACCAAGTTGACCTGTATTTTTTGTTTACAGTGATATTAATTAGAAGGGATATCTCATCTTAAAAATTCTAAATTTCCAATCTGAAAACATCTTTATAATCTTAGTATATGAATATTTTGCATTGGAAAAGACAGTTACATACCATTCCTAAAAGCAATAAGTTTTCAGTGGCATCATGCCATCTACATAATGTAAATCAATGTCAAAATGTAATTCTGATGTATGACAATCCACTACAACTTTATACTACTGTGCTTGTTATATAGCATGATTATTTATATAAGTAAAATAGTGTTAATATAATGTACTTATCCCTCTGGATTTTTCAAGGCTTACTACTTTAGTCTGCAAAATATATTTCATTAGTAGTATCGAAGTAAAGATATTATAACAGTATTGACTACTATAATAAGTAATATTTATTTAGTCCAGTTCTGTGATTAAAATCCTTCACAATGTTAACTTGTAAGACAGAATGCTTTTATTTAGTTCACATCTCATGTAAAATACCTTTTTTCATTATCAGGATTCCTTTATATGATAGTATCCCTTAAATCATTCATTTGTGTGATAATACATTGCTACTGATCTTGCATCTCCAACATCTTTGCAACATTAGTTTTTATGGTAAGGTTCTTTTAAGGTAAGGAATCAATTCTTCAGTAAAATGTTTTTATGAAGCCAATATGATATGTCACTCACACTAGGTGCAAATCTGTGGTAAAACATCTTTACAAAACTCATCCATGTGATAAAACACTAGACTTAGGTTCAATTCTGTGACAGGGTGTGCTCTGGGGTAATATATATTTACAGCATTAACTGATGTGGTATGGCGTTTCTGAAGCACAAACATACTACAACTAAGTAACACATTAAAGGAGCTAAGTTCAATAATAAAACATCTTTACATGTCTCACTCCAATGATAAAGATTTTTACAGTACTTGAATGAAAAACCTTTAAAAATAACACTGGTACTGAGCTGTTGCCTGTGATATACCATTTTTACAGGGCTTTGTTTTTTAATAAAAATATTTTTCTGACACAATTATTAAAATAATTTCAGTAAAAGAAACCTTTATATAAACTGCTAAAAAACAGCTTGTGATTTCAACACCACAGCTAATACAGTTTTTCAAAGAGTTTCCATTGTAATAAAAACATATTTGAATGATTTTTAGGCAAAGTTCTTGAAAGAGTTAGTCATGTAACAGAGTTTAGCTCCTGTAAGTATTTTACAAAACAATAACTGAAACTACACGGCCACATACATCTTTCAAAACATTTCATAATGATACACCCTGAAATTCCATCTTACCATGATATTTATGTTGCACAAACTTAATAATTTTACTGAGTGTACAACTTATTACCATCTTTTAAAGTGTGCTAGGTACTGTAATAAATAAATGCATAAAGATTGTAATCAGTTTTAAAAGATTTATTTCACTGAAAACATCCTAATATTATTTAATGTATCATGGAAAATATCTTAGGCACTTTATTACTAATTCATGTGTTCTCAGAAAAAAGTCAGAAGGAAAAGGCTGAGAGATATAAATTAGTTTCTAAAATATAAAATAATTTTCTTAGCTGTATTAGCAGAACATGAAATGCTTTATTTGTTGTAACTTGTCATTTTATCAATCTTTATCACAGCAAGGCCGGACTCCATTACATTATGCAGCAGTGTTAGAAGATGAAGGAAAAGTCTATAATATGTTAGTAGAAGCTGGAGCTGACCAGAGAGCTACAGATGTGGTACCTGTATTTTATGATTCTTTTTATGTTGTAATAAATTAAAGATGTTTGTTTTTGAATTTCATGCAAAGCTACACAAGGGCTTTCTGCACTAGGTATCCCTAATTTAGCAGTGTAAGACTAGAAGGAAGGTTGCTAGTCATCACCACCAACTCTTGGGCTACTCTTTTACCAACAATTATAATGCCCCCCATGGTTGAAAAGGTAAGCATATTTGGTGTGACGGGGATTTTAACCCGCAACCCTCAGAGTATGAATTGAGCACCTTAACCACCTGGCCATGCCAAAATTGGAGATAACTGTTGTTATCTTATTGAATAGATGTATCAAATATAAACTTTAAAGAGACAAATTGTTTGAGCATGATTAATTAAACAGTTGAATATGTTAACAGAAATTACTTGAAAAAAGTTGTTAAAAGAATTGGTAGCTGTAACTCATTTTGAAAAGATATAAACAATGTATCTTATGTGATATTTTACATATATATATTCAACACCCAGAAACTTCAACATTTTTGAATAGTTAACTATTCTTCTTCAAAAGTACAAAGTTTTTGGGTCTTTTGAACTCTACTTGCTTTTTGTGTGTGTGTGTGTGCGATCTGTTGTGCTAATTCTTTCATTATGACTTATGTATTTTATTCATCGTTTCAGTAGAAGAAATTCCTGGAATGAAATCTAGACATATTGATATAAAAACTTTAAAGATTAAATTGATTCCAGATACACTTAGCAGTTAGTAATTAAATGGTGAAATTTATTTTCCCAGTGATTATTATGTTGATGAACTGGGAAAAGGAAGACAAACATTTTACTGATCTGTATCTTTAAAGATAAGGAACATGAAGAAAGTATATCTCAGTGAATGGAAATGTCATTCTCTCAGTTCACTATTAAGCTGTCAAAAAAAACAACAAAAAACCATTAAAACTGACTTTATGAAAGGTCTTTTTGATGTTTATAAATTTGAGACAGGTTTAGTATATTAAAAATTTATTTGCTACAAGTGTGTTAAAAAATAATACTTTTCAGTGTATAATTTAGTAAGTAGATACAAGTTGAAGTAAACATAGTATTAACAAATATAAGGATTTTTAAAATTAAGTTATTAGTGTATTTCACAGCATGGCCACAGACCAGATTACTATATTCAGAATCCAAACCAACTGACACTCCAACAACTCAAAGAGGGTGCTGTTGTGAAAAGAATAAAGAAAATTAAGCCAAAGCCTCAGCCTAAGCTAGTTGTCAATGATTTATACAGAGGATTTTCAGCAAGTAGGTTTCTGATAAAATAGGCTTTCCTAAATTACCATGCAACACTTCTACTAAAATTATCTAAACTGATAAAACTCCTTAAAAATACAGGTTGTATCTATTGCACTGACATGATATATTATATACATATTTGATCATCAACCATACTCAATTTATATTGTCAAAGCTACTCAACATATATCTAGACACATGTTCATAGATATGGCAAAAATATTCACAGCATACTGTTTAATGCTTTCTTTAGTTGGGTGAGTTATTTTTCATTATTTGGTAAAAGAAAATGCAGAGTCCAATCAACTTGAAGTAAACAAAATTATTTATTACTGATCATGATTAATAGAGTTTCTTGACAGCCCTTATTCAGAAATGACACTAAACAACTACTTATTTGTAAACTTTACTTTGTTGAAAGAAATAATTCAAAACTTACAGCATCAAACTAGCCAAAAGACACAGTAAGAAACTCATTAACTTACTAAATGATTAGTGAACTTTTGTATATATTCAACTCTCTTTCTGCCTGCCAAATTTGGTCATGTTAGCTCCAAACTATAGGAAGTTTTAGATTAAAAATTCACAAACCTACAAAATAAATTGATATAGGATTTAACACTACTCAAAACTCTTGTGAAATTTCTACACTTCACTGTCTCAAGCAAATTTAAGACTTCACTTGCTCTAGAACTCTCTTTCTAGCTCAAATCATACAGATGTTTAAATATTGAAATATACAGGGTGTTCGAAAAGTCACTGTGCAGTTTTGAAAGTAGCGATAACAGCATTCATTCAGTCTATTTCAAGCCAGTAACTGATAGCGGTGTTTAGAAACAAAATAAGAAGGATCCAAGCTTGTATTGATGCCAACAGGGGTCACTTTCAACATTGTTTATAATTGTCATTCATATTTACCTCCTGTATTCTATATTGAAACATGTCTGTTAATAAATATACAAGTGCACAGTGACTTTCCAAACACCCTATAGTTTTCAAGAATATAAATATTTAACTACTATTAATGATCATGTTTAGCATAGCCAACATTTACTGATATGCCTGATTTCACACATAAATTATGTCCAAAAATTTTACTCATTCATTAATTTTGTTTCTATTTATTTGCCAAAGCACAACTTGAATATTAGTGACACTGAACCCACCAACATATAAAATGAATATATCATGCACAGATTACTTATTAACTAATAAAGTAATTTACTTACTCCGGCCTAACTCATTCTTTATATATGGCTCAAATTGTTTTCTAAACTTTGAAGAAACTTCCAAACATTATGGGGCAATGACCTTCACACTTCATATAGATCACAATTTTTAGAGGATATAAATATAATCAAGATCCTGTAGGATGTAAACAACAAAGTGTTTACTACATGTTATTGTATATGATATATTAATCTGGGTTAAAGGAAGCTACGTATTTGTACAGACATCATTAGTCTTGTTTAGGTGATCCAAATAAGGAAAAGTTAAGAAGTTTGTTATTTAACAGTTCTTAGAAGTTAAATATTAGTTTGATAATGTTGGCTGAATTATAACTTTATGGTCAGTATATTGTTTTTTATGCAGGTAACAGATCCAATACAATTTCTGTAAACAGTACAGAAAAAAAACAAACCTTGTAAATTACACTTTTATGCAATTAATCATTTCCTACAGAACCTGCAGGAAACAAAGTACAAATAAGAGAACTTATTGAACAAGGAAGTATGGAAAATCTAGAAGAACTATTACTTCAGGGTCATGGAGATAGATTATTAGGTGAAACTTCCTCCAATGACAGGATACAAGAGTTTTTAAGAATGGTGCCAATTTACATGGTATGTGGGCCAATAAACAGCCAATATAAACCACATTTTCAAATGTTTAGTATGTCTTATGTAAATATAAAGCAGGCAGAAACAAAAAATAGTGTTAAGAATAAGCACGCTTAACTTTACAATTGGACAGGTAATAAACCATATTCCAAATACTTAATTTAAACATAGATATGCAAACATAGTGAGAGAGAACTTATTAATTGTATTAAAGAGAAAGAATAAAATACAAAGACACCTGAGAGAAGAATGAATATTCTGTAATTAGATAAAATTATCATGGCATTTGGTAATTATCAAAGAATGTTTTTTTCACTGAACTACACATATTTGAATAATTATTAGGTTATTACAGAAAATACTTTTAAATGTATTTTTTCAGGAGCATATCAATGAAGTCCATCGAGCAGTTGTAAAAGGTCGTATTTGTGATGTACAATCCTTACTAAATCAAAAAAAGCTAGTAGTAGCTCGTGACCAGCTAGGGGCCACAATCCTTCATAAGGCTGTGATGTATGGACATTTTGAGCTTGCAGAATACATTGTAAAAAATTTTCCTGCATGTCAAGACCATAAAGATGTGGTAAGGTGGTGTATTTTACCATTAGAGTAAGAACAAAGACATGGTGGATTTATTTTTCCATGTACAAAAATTAATGTACAGTTGAATTGGGCACACATACATAATATTTTATTCTGCTAAATTGATAGATATTATTTCTTAAAGGGTTAAATAGTCTGTTGTAATCTCATAATACTTTATTATAAAAGAAATATACATGTATACATAAAAGTCTATTTTTCCACTTAACAATATATTTATTATAAATAGTAGGTTGTATTATATACTATGCATTAATAATAACTCATTTATAAGCTTAATTACAGCTACTGCAACATTATTGTGAAATCATGATGTTACGACAACTGAAAATAGTGGTACTCATCTTAATTGTTAAGTTTCAGTCAAAAATATAAAAGTTATGAAATCATATATGCTTTTCAAAGATACTTGAGGTACAGAGAAATTCAGACATTAGAATGATGGGAAAAAAACGTTTTGTACACAAACAAGTCTAAACAAGAAGCTACCCAAAATTTGCTTAAAACATTCTGTACCTTTGGATGTTAACTAAGTTCATAAGTATAAATACTAACCATAATTACATGAAAAAATAATTTATGCTACAAATGTGAGTGTTGTGTGAAACTATTTCATACAAATGTTTTCAAACTCTGAATTCTCACTCTGTTAAGTCACAAAAGGTAACTCGAAGTTGACTTTTTTATATACTAGGATGGACACACAGCTTTACACTATGCTGCTGTGATCCCTGATGAGAAACAAATGTACAACATGTTGGTGGATGCTGGTGTGGACACTAGAATTCCTGATGGTGTAGGTTAACAAATTATTTGTTAAAGGTTATGGCATTGGAGTAAGATGTTAAATATTAAACAGTATTACAAAATCATTTGTAATAGTGCAGGCACTTCTTTAAGTGTATTTGTACTTAAACTTACTCACAAATACATCAAAAATGTTTTCACATTTGCCTAAATATTATATTCTTCTGTCTAATATATTTGAAGCTAATGAAAAGTTAATGTAAATCAAGAATAATAACACTGTATTATAATAAATACACTACAACACACTTTTCAATTAAAATATTTAAAAATTCCATCGAGGTTATACTTTTTTTAATATATTAGACTATTAGATATGTGTTCTATACTTTCATTTATTCTTGTCTTGCATAATTCATACAAAAACTTTCACTATATGAAATGACTGCAAGTTATATAATTCACCCTACAAATCCTGCTGTCTAATTTGTGGGGTTACATCAGCTTGGTTAATTCATAACTGATAATTGTATGATTGAAGTATAAGCAGTTAACAAGCAATTGATTATGTGTTCTTATTTTGTGTAGCAAGTAGGCCTTGTTGACTAAATATAGGATTATAATTATCATACTTTAAGCAGTTTATATTTATTTTGTTGGGGAAAGGTATAGCTAACTGAAAGATTTCTCACTGAATACACTTAGTTACACTGTAATTTTAATAGTACACAAGTACATGAAAGTTTGCATCCCCAAACAACCTCTGTTAATTAAAAGTAGTTTTAAATTGTTTTGGGATTCTTCATTATTATACTGTTTAACAGTATCCACATTACTTCATAATATACACCTGTTACAGTCATGTGAAAAAGTTAGGACACCCTATGAAAGCCTGTGTATTTTTGTAACATTTTTGGATATATAGATATTTAATCTCAATTGCAACAATACTGAGAGATTATAGGAATATAACTAAAAAATTAAAACTGAAGAAAAGGTTTTTCAAGATCTACTGTAAATGCATATTCTAACTGAGGAAAAAGTTAGGACACCCTACCCCCTAATAGCTAGTGTTACCCCCTTTGGCTGAAATTGGTCTGAAAAAAGTTTTGCCTCACTCCTCAATGCAGAATTCTGTCAGCTGTGAGATGTTTGAGGGGTTTCTTGCATGTATAACCTGTTTCAAGTCACCCCACAGCATCTGAATGGGATTAAGATCTGGACTTTGACTCGGCCATTCCAGGACTCTTCATTTCTTAGTTTTCAGCCAGTCTTTGGTGGATTTACTGGTATGTTTTGGGTCATTGTCGTATTGCAGGGTCCAGTTCTGCTTCAGCTTTAATATGTTATACAGATGGTCTCCCATGATCCTCAAGCACCCTCTGATACACAGTAGAATTCATGGTGGATTCTATGATTGTGAGCTGTCCAGGTCCTGCTGCAGCAAAGCAGCCCCAAACCATGACACTTCCACCTCCATGCTTCACAGTTGGTATGAGGTTCTTTTCCTGGAATACTGTATTTGGTTTATGCCAAACATGTCCTCTGTTCTGGTGTCCAAATAATTCAATTTTGGACTCATCTGTCCAAAGAACATTATTTCAGAAGTCCTGGTCTTTGTCTACATTCTCTCTGGCAAATTTCAGTCTGGCCTTGATGTTTCTCTGTTTCTCTTAGAGAGCAAAGGTTTCCTCCTTGCACACCTCCCATGCAAGTTAAAGTTGTGCAGTTTCTTTCTGATTGTAGAGGTATACACTTTCACATCAACAGTAGCCAGAGCCTGCTGTAGGTCCCGTGATGACATGTTAGGTGTTTGGAGACTTCTTTTAGCATCTTGCAGTCTGCTCTTGGGGTGAACTTGCTTGGACGACCAGACCAGGGCATGTTGGCAGTTGTTTTGAAAGCCCTCCACTTGTTGACTATTTTCTGGACAGTGGAATGGCTGATTTCAAAATCTTTTGGGATCTTTTTAAATCCCTTACCAGACTCATAAGCTGCTACAATTTTCTTTCTGAAGGCCTCAGACAGCTCTTTTGCTCTCAACAGTCAGGAGCACACCAAATTAAATGTCTGAGGTTTAAATAGGGAAAGCCTCATTCAAAATGCTGAGTATCTTCTAATCATGTGCACCTGGTGTGATACACCTGTGTGTGAGTTGAGCCATTTTAAGTGGGAATAAATAAGGGGGTGTCCTAACTTTTTCCTTAAGAAAGATCTTGAAAAGTCTTTTCTTCAGTTTTAATTGTTTAGTTATATTCCTATAATCTCACAGTATTGTTAAAATTGAGATTAAATATCTATATATCAGAAAATGTTACAAAAATACACAGGCTTTCATAGGGTGTCCTAACTTTTTCACATGACTGTATATTAATATTGTTTATTAGATACTAATATAAAGCAACTGTAATACTCCTGGAGAATTTTTTTTACAAAATTGAAATCATTTAGATGGACTCTGTATGTCACAGGTAGAAAAGTTGCAAAGTTTGTTGAGGATAGGCCTAATTGAACAATTATGCTTAATAATTTACATTTTACTATTTTAATGCTTTTTTGGTAATACCAATGTGGTTATTAATCAGTTGGTAAGTAAATAATGGTTAAAAAAAAAACTAATAAAATTTTTTTGTTAGCAGTCTTTCTGATTCTTTTTGTACATTAAGGATTATAACACTGAGAAAACACATGACAAAATGCTTCATATAATTATTTTTCCTGATTCATGAAAGAAAGGGAAACCAGCAGAATATTACCTTCAGTATCCTGAGCAGTTTAACCGAGATCAGCTCATCAAACGAAGTCAAAGAGTGAATGCCACTTATGTTGCCAACAACACTAACTGGTTTATAACAAAGAATCCATCAGGTTCATGTAAGTTAAAATATACTGCGTGAAATACACAGTTTGCTATAATTACTTTAGCTCGAGGTAAATATCTACTTAACAATTACCAATTTAACTTTTGTAGACTTGAGTAAATCTGTGTTCAGATATAGTTTTATATCACATATACAGGTATATAACATAGATTATATCAGATAATAAAACTAAATATTGGAAAGAGCAAGTTAAAATATTTTTGTTATAACATTGCTGCCTTTGGCAACTGTGTGGATAGTGGTTTTAACTATTAAAATTAACAACATGGTAAGCAAGATTTTTTTTCAAGAAAGAGAGAAAATTCATAACCTTATAAAAACAAGTTGTGGTTTTAATTCATATAACATACAAATTATAATTCTGTGGGAGATGCTATTAGGGTAAAAATTGTAAGCACAAAATTTTAGTCTATTTTGTTTTGTCCGAAGTTACTTGAATTTCAAGTCAAAATGTGTTTGTTTTATTTTCAATATATTTTGAAATGAATAATGTAAGAAAAGAAGCAAAGATTTAAAATGTAAATCTTTACATATGTTCAAAATCCTTTGTTATTTCACTGTTAAATTAACTCTACACAAGAGTAGTAGTATAGCAAAGTAGCCAAGGTCGAAAATTTAAGCTGCTGAACAAAGGAAGATAAAAATCTGTTGCAATTTATATTGCAACAATTGCACTACAAATACAAAATTATATACGCCTGTTATATTAATATTGTTCATTAGATACTAATATAAAGCAATTGCACAAAAAAAAGTGGAATCATAAATTTAAAAATCTACTCAAATAAAAAAAGGCTATACAGAGTCCATTTGGAAATTAAATAAATATAGAAGGGATTCATTTACACAGAGTCATAGGTATCAGATCTGAAACAAACAATCCAGCTATGTTGAAACTAAGTCCTTGAAACCCTTCAAGAAACAGGTTAATGATAGAGTCAACAACTAAATGAGAAAGATCGGCTGAATGGCTTCCTTTCATTTGTAACTCTTCTTGTGTTCTTATTTTTAGTTTTAATCCATTCCATAATAGAGGTTATTCTTAGCTTTTTGTACTTCATTAAAATGACTGCTAAACATTTTAGTACATGGTGAAGGTAACACTGCTTGTGCAAAACATCCTTTGTCAGACTTCTTAATTGTGCTTTTTGCAGTTGTATTTGATAAATTGTTAGTCTGTTGAGATAATTTTATCTTGCATGTTTCTATCATTATTTTTCTGGACTTCACCACTGGATTCAGTACAACAGTTTTGTTTCCTGAAAAGCTTCAAGCTGATTTTGATCGATTTTTTGATAGTTTGGAATCTTGCTTTAGACATTTTAAAATTTTCTTTTCTTTTTCTTGCTTTGATTTTTCTTTGCAAAACTCTCGATTGTATTTGTAGGTACAGCAACTAGGTACCTGAGAGGGTTTGGTTATTTAGATGTGCTGGAGAATAATTTGATGTGCTGTTTGTTTTTCATAGGTTAATTACGAAGGACCTTTTCCCTATTGATTCCATAAATCTTACAGCTGTTATAAACAATACAAAATTACTGGAAAAGAATGTCAGATTTCTGCATCCACTGTCAATATGGAGTATTTAAAGAATACTTTTCTTTGCATCATTGCCATTTATTCTTCTTAGGTTTATCAATGTAGGCTGTATGATATAATTGTTTCAAGAAAACCCAGCATGATAAAATGTCCATCATACAGCTAACATTAACATGGGTATAAATGAGAGTAGTATATGAGAATTAACAAAAATTGTGTTTGACACCCATTGAGGCATTATAAACCTACAAAAACTTGTATTACTATATATAAGAAAAATCTATCTTAATGTTTTCAAAGATCTCCAAAATTCTCAATACTGAAAACTCCCACCCCAGTGTGTAGTTAAGGTTTGAACAGAGTCAATCTGGTTTGTGCTTACAGATTTGTTTTTAAAAATAATTATCAAAATATGATTTTCATGCAATTTGAAATGTTTATTTAAATGTACACATGCAATTTAAATGAATGACAATACCTCTTTCTACTACACACTTAGCTACTTTCACAAACTTTTATATTGAGAAAAATAAAAGACAATGAAAGAATTTATACAAAGCATGTTGTATGTTTTAAGAGATCCATCGTAAGAAAAGCTGAAGGAAACTCTTGCATAACTAAGTTTTTAGACTATTTCTTGTTTTGTCACTAATAAACATTGAGGTGATAATTAGTAGTGAAAACCACAGTATATGGAACAAACTGTTCAAAGTCTTGATATTGGGGAAACTTTCAACACATTGTTGTGCCTTCTTCAGTTTCTTATGATGACCTAATTGTATAAGATGCAAGAATATGATAAAGCTAGTTTTTTAATATCAAGACTTCTGACATTGCATTCCATTTAGTATTGTTTATCCACTACTTTCTATACACAGTATTACATTCTTTTATTACTATGGGATAGTAATTCTTGATAACAGTGAAACCAACTTTAAAATGTTCACTACTGATCTGTGTTCACCTCATTGTGGAACAACTTACTTATTATTGAAGTATGAAAACACTTTCTACCACATATACTTTTAACATTATCAACTCTGTCATTCAGATCTTGCAGAAGTAACAAGAAATTAATAAAAAATCTATATAAATTAACTGAAGCAACATTTAAATCATTTTTTTATATCTAAAGGCAATTTTTATTTTATTTTCAATTTATTCTTTTTAAAACAATTTTGTTTCAGTACCTATGAATGGTAAATCTGGTACAAAACGTCGACTTTTTACTGGAATAGGCCCTGAAAAACTGTTGCCAGAAATTCAAGGTGAAGATGTAAGTAAACTTCTAAATACAAACTTCACACACACAAAAAGACAAGAAACTTACAATCTTGAACACTTATGAGCCTAAATTTCTAATAAAACATACCTTTATTTTGTTAAAATAACTTTTACACAAACTTAAAATTATGTTTTAAAAGAAGACTTGTCTTTCCCTTTAGGGTCAAATAGAAGAAGAGGGAAAGAACCATCTTCCTCAGTTGTTTGACAGACAAAACAACTACTGGACAAAACCTGAACTCCAACGTAAGATAAATGTTTAATTTAGTTGTAAATGGGCAGGTTGCTTTAGATAATAAGTTTTTAGCAGAAAAACAACTTATATATTGTATATATGTAGGTCTTGAAGTCAATTCTGCTAATATAAGGAAGTGGATTCAAGAAGAAGACCTGGATAAACTAGAAGGAGCTGTATTAGAAGGCTATGGGGGAAAACTGAGTAGTGTGGAAACCTCTAGTGAGGAAGTTAAGAACTATATCAATGAAACAGTACCAAAGATCATGGAACGTATAGAAGCCATACATGCAGCAGTTGCAGAAGGAAATGTCTTAGAGCTTGAAAATCATCTGGACAAACAAGATTTTGTATTAGCAAAAGACCACATGGGGATGACTCCACTACATCGGGCAGTTATTCTTGGCCATATGGATGTTGTGGAGTACATTCTAGAGAAGTTCCCAGAGACTGTGAATGCTAGGGACAAGGTAGGTTTATCAACAAAGTTTTATGCAATAAATGATACTTATTAATACTAGAAATAATTGATCTTAGAACACCAAAATGTGGTTTTTATTTTATTATACAATCAACTTTTCACCTTACAGTTTTTCAGGAACATTAACTAAAACACAAACTGAAAATTTAATATGCTTTGAAGTAAACTTTGGCAAATAAGCATTCACTTGTACCTCATGCAAATACATTTTTCTAACTGAAGTTCTTTTATTTTCTATTGGTAAAATACATTTATGTGAGGTATAAGTGAATGCTTATGTGGTTTGCAATTAAAAAAAAGGAAAATAACAGTACCATAACTATTCATAGTATTTGAGAATTATTGGTTTGGTTTGAGCTTTGCGTAAAGCTACACGAGAGCTATCTGCACTAGCCATCCCTAATTTAGCACCGTAAGACAAGAGGGAAGGCAGCTAGTCATCAAGACCCACCGCCAACTCTTGGGCTACTTTTTTACCAATGAATAGTGAAATTCACCATTACATTATAACACCTCCATGGCTGAAAGGGTGAGCATATTTGGTGTGATGGAGATTCAAACTCAGTTGAGCACCTTAACTACTTGGCCATTTGAGAATTAAGCAATAAAAAATTTACACTAGTTAAATACAAATAAAATCTTCTAATTTATAAATCAACAAAGATTCTTGTAACACAACTGAACATGATTAACCACCAAGTATTATACAGCAATTATTTCTAACCTAAAACTTTTAAAGAAGGCTTTTGTCCCTTTTTTTTTTTAAGTTGAGACAGTAATTCAGTAAAGATGTCACTTAATGATCTAAAACTCTCACCAGATGGAATGTACTACTCTATTTAGAGTATTTAATAAGTGTAATATTCTCAACATAGACAGCAAATAGTACTAAAGGTGGAAAATAACACCAAATTATTCTTACTAGTGACAGAAAATAGTGTAATGTTTTAACTACAGGTGGCAAGTAACTTTTATTATATACAACAACTAACAAAATGTTACTTTACTAGAAGTAACAAAGAGCATGATATACTTACTATCAGTACAAGTTAGTAAGGTATTTTTATTAGAGACAGCACATAACTGTATTTGTCTTGAGAGCAGCAGCAAATAGTATTGCCTTCTTACTATATACAATAAATAACTATACTGTATTTTCATGGGAGAGACTAAATGACAATCTATTATTCTCACTCACAAAGCAATAATGAAATATTTTACTAGATACAGCAAATAACAATACAGTTTTCTGACTGGTGTTAGTGAAAAACACACAATACATTCTTCCCATTGCAACAAAATATACTAGTATTCTTTTTTCAACAGATGACAGATAACAGTTTTATATTTTAATCATTTTGCCTGTAATGATACTATGTTTTTTTTATTTTGTATGTAGGATGGAAGAACAGCCCTCCACTATGCTGCAGCTGTCCCCCGAAAAGATGGAAAAACTATGTTTAAAATGCTACTTCAGGCAGGAGCCAATACTAGAATCAGAGATCAGGTAACAAGTTTTAGCTCTTGTTTCATATATAAACAGTGTAATAAAATTCAACAAATGGTTCAGTAATACACAACTGACTTTTCAAACCTATTTCAAGTTATACTTTCTAGGATATGATAAAGTAATAAAACCCTTTTTTTTTGGGGGGGGGATTACTAAATTGTTACCTTGTATTATCAGTAAATGTAACTGAAGAGAGAGCTCCAGAATATCTTAAAATTATTTTCCTATCAAATATTTTATAACAAATAAATTATGTACTTTACTACATGATACCTAGAGAGGCAGAACACCAGAGTACTACAGAACTCATCACCTGTCCAACAACTCTGATCATTCCAAAGAACAACGTGGTAAAACAACCAGCAATCAAACAGAAAAAGAAGTTAAAAAAGGCTGTAAGTAATGCATGTGCTATATTCTACAACCTAAACATAGCAACTAAATTATGCCATACACTTATAGTGGTCAAATGAAAATAATGTGCAGAAAATATTATCAAATACATACCTATTACGATCTTAATTTCATAAGCACAAAAAATATGATGGCACAGAAGAAAGTGTGAAAATGAGCTCTTTTTGTGAGATGTGTATGATTTCTGTCTAAACATATTTTGTTTATTGGTTTTAATGGTTTATTTAAATGGTTGGTTTGCAACAGCATACTTTGTTTGTGATGATTATTGCAAATAACTTCTTGAATTTATGCAAATTTTGTAGTTTTAACTGAAATATTTTAAAAATATACACATCAAATTAAAACGATACTGCACTATCAACTAACAAGATAGATTGATCTGAATGTAAATATAAGCAGAAAATATTAATATTGATATTGAGAGCAGTATAAACCAGTTTGAGGAGATGTAATACACGAAATCTTAATTTAGGTGAATTATTTGTCCTTACTATTTTCTATCATTATGAAAATGTTCAAATAGATTAAAGTTATAATTTTTCTATACTTAAAACGTATTTCTGATAGGTACTTACCTTCTCTCACATAAATTGCTATCTTGTTTGGTGCTGCCCTTTATATGCTCAATTTTTTTGCATGCCACAAACCTTGAGCTCTCATATACCCAAAGATCAGTGTGGCTGCTCCTTTCATGCAAACTGTTATACGACAACCCTACATCAGAGGGGTATGACACCCCATTCTGATGCATATGACTCCCTCTTTCTACCAAACTATTATTTCAAGTTTTGGCAGAAAATGGAAGCATTAATTTTCAAAAGGTAGGAAGTGTGAGAAGTGGTAAATATTTATTGGAAATACATTTTCAGTATAGAAAAATTATAACTTCCAATCAGATGCATTACTCCCTCTTGTATAAATATATAGAATCCCACATTAAATAGGTAGATGGGCTGGTGCACAGAAAAGAAAGAAGCATCCTTCAAAAGAGTAGATTTTAGCAGTAGAGGATAACACGTGGGAGATTGCTTCACTTTTCTCCCAGCTATACTCTTCTCTCAGTGTGGAAAAAGGTGATACAAACATGGTTAGAAATTGGGAGGAACACATCAGTGAAGAGAAAAGTGGTTGGATACAGATCCAAACTACACAATATTGGAATTTTATTCCTGTATAGTACAACAAAATATCTCTTAGTGTAGAGTGGTTAGGGCATTATAGACCACACATGGTATATCATCTGCATCCAAAATACCCCATCTCAGCAGTGTGCAATTAGTGGCCTTGGAAATTATAATTATTATGTCATCGTGGCCCTAAAGTGCAGATTTGACTAGTTTAAGTATACCTGGACAGGCACCCTTTGCTATAGAATGGAATCCACAGGAAAAAAAAAAAGACTTGACTCTGAAATAGGACACATATATAAAAAACAAGGTATTTTACTCAGTCACAGTCTTACAGAAGAGTAAAGGACTGTGACAGTTGACAGGCACTTCTCCAATGAGGGAAAAACAGCTTCTTGAAGCAGATAATAAGGGATAAATGTATAGGATGTAGTTCCAGTGCTTAGAAAAAGAAAAAGAGGCAGGTAAAAGGGAAGGTGCCTGATCAGAGTTAAGACACCAAAAATTGATGACAGGGAAAGAGAAGATAAAGAATAAAAAGCCAATCAAATCCAAAGGGTAAAGGAGGGAGGAAAAAGTGAAATACAGAGGAGTGGTGCTACGGAATGAAACAACAGGGCAAAGGAGGAGAAACAAACAAGTCTTTAAGGTATTGAAGCAACTTAGAGTAAGTATGGGATACAGAAGACCAACTGGATCCAACAAGGGTTAAAAGTGGGTGCTATAAGGAAACAAAAATGAAAAAAAAAAGAATATGGCTTATAAGCCACCAAAGTGGAGGTTAGGAGAATTAAATCCAGAAGAAAAAAGACAGATCGAGGAAGGGTCAGGAAGAGGCAATCATAAAAGTCTGACATATAGTGACAAAGATGAACAAAATCATCTGGAGAAAGTGATAATTGGGATTAAAAAAGAAAAGTATAAACACATCCCAATCCTATCTGAACTCATCAACTGTCAAGATAAATGAATGAGGAAATGAAGACAAAGGCATACAGATCTGAAACAAGATATCATTAAATATTAACTTAAAAAAAACCCTAACCAAGAAGTAGTTATAAATCTAATCAAACATATGTTATTGAAACCAAATAACTATAACTAATAATATGAATATCCAAATATTAAAAAAGGCCAGAACAGAATCACAGCTTATCTGTCCAAAGTTTGTGGATTCAAATGTGTGGGCCACCAAACTCAAAGGCAAAGGTCAACTTATGTAACAATCAATCTCCCAGTGTATTAAAGTTAACAAATCCTCAGTTAAGTACTGCCACCTGAAGCCTGGATAAGTGTGCTTGAAGTAAGTGATAACATTTTCAAAGGGGAAACATAAGCTTTGGTGAAAAAAATAGAAAATATCTCCACTTCATATGAAGTTTAAAAAAACAAGAGAAAAAAATAAAAACATCTTGGCAGTAGCACTGCCAAATAAGAAGTGACAGTTTGGTATAATTAAATGGAGGGAGCCACTTGTCACCCTCCTATTTGTGTAGAGTTGTGTCATGACAGTTTGCATGCAAGATGCAGCCACATTGGTCTTAGGGTATGTGGAAACTGAAGGCTTGTGACATGCAAAAAAATTCTGCATATAGAAGGCATCACTGAAAGAGATCAGCTATATATGTGAGACAAGATAACATACTAGATCAGAAATCATGGATATTTTACCTTATTTAAGGGGGAAGGATCCTGAAAATATAATTATTGCTTACAATATAACTGAAATGTTGTTGACTTTACAATTTCCTGCTTTCTTTTATTTCACAGTTTATTGTGATAACATTAAAATAACATTTTTAAACATAAAAAGTGTGTATGTTACGAGTTTCATTTTTTAAATAACAGATGAAGAAGCTATATGAACCATTTATTTAGAAAACTTCCTTACTTTAGCAGTTTGCCATGGTAATAAACTGAGCAGTGCTTTAAAGCTTGTTGCTTTTTAAGAAATGATTAGGAATTTTACATGGATTACTATGAAAACTTAAGCAATTTTGTGCTTCAGTGCTTACATACTGATTTAAATGGAGCAAAATTAGGCCAAGTTTGATTAATACTGGACTTAAAGCTACAGGTGTAAGATTGCATAAAGGTACTATTCACCAAAAGCATTAAAGAGTATAATATGAAATTATGTCTTGAAGTTTTAAGTTGAATAACTTATTATTTAATCATTTCAGTAGGCTTGTACCCATGGCTTTAATATGTGGTATATTTTTATGTTTGTCCTTGTACTACTCTCAGTTCCTTTGTTTCATATTCACAAAACCCTATCTAAACAGCAACCATTCCAAAGGCAATCATACCAAAATCCAACAAGGCCTTATTAAATGGTGATGTGGCAGAACTACAAGAAATAGTAGCAGATGGATATGGTCACTATTTAATTAGTAAAACATCTTGGCATGAGAATGTTCAGCAGTATTTGAAAGGATTGCCAGAGCTTTTAGTAAGTTTGGAATACCATTTTTTTACTCATCACACATCTTCCATCAGTCTTATTGATGTTTTAAAGGAACAAGGATTTGTAAGGAAACACTATCACTTAGAAATGAAAATATCCAATGTTCAAATTCTTGAATTTAAAATTAAAATTTTTTTATTATATATATATTTTATTCTCATATATTATAAATATATACCAAAGAAGAAATCATGCAGTGAAACTTAACATATATTCTTTGAGAGAATAACTGTTTCTGAAAATTATAGTGTTATTCCATGTAATAGCATGTTTATTTTTTCCAAAATTTGGAAAATTACTTCTAAACGTTAATATCTAAAATGACTAATAGATAAAATCATCAAGTATTTTTCTAATAGCATAATAGCCTCCTAATGTGATATCATGAGCTTGTTGCTATTCCAGAATTCCTTTGTTGCATGTTTAGCACAATGTATTAGTTATGCTACAAAGAGCACTAGAAGTGTTAAAACACAATAGAAATATTAATAATAATTAGCATTTTTTAATAATTCAAAGTGATGGAAAATTCATGTTTTAATTGTTATTGAAGGATTTGATAGTTGTTTTCAGCAAATAATAAAGTAAGAACTTATATAAAACATGGAATAAATATTTGATTTCTCTTTAGGACTTGAGTATTATTGTCCAACAAGCTCTGAAGGCAGGTGACTTAGCAAGTTTAACAGAACATGTGACAAATAATGAACAGTTACTGTGTATAAAAGATGAAAATGGTGAAATGCTTGTTCATCAAGCTGTTGTTCATAACCAGTTCCCCATACTTCAGTTTCTTGTAAATCATTTTCCACAGGTTGTGAGACAAAGAGATCGTGTATGTATATATCTTTTTTACTACACATGAAATATCTGTTCATGAGACAACAATTAATATTCCAGTTAAATGCTCCAAGTCAATTTTAAAGTAAACTGCATGGAAAATTATGTTTACTCAGAATTATTATTTTTTATTGTAAGCAAAAATTCCCTGATAAGTATTATTATTTTATTTTGTTATGTAAACCAAATAATCATGATAGTTTTGTTTTGTCAGAGTGGCTGCACAGCTTTACATATTGCTGCCAAGAAAAAGGATGACAAAGTTTATGATTTCCTTGTATCTAAAGAAGCTGATCCTAAAGCACTTGACCAGGTAATAAAAGATTATAAACAAGTTCATAATATAAGAATGCATAAGTATACCCGCATATTCATATATAAAAACATTAGAAAAAGTATTTACTGTTTCATTGATATTTGTCTTAATCTAACAAATTCTAATACAAGTTCTTTACACATTTACTTTTGGATATTCTAATATATGAAAGGGAAGATGTTTTGTCAGTTCTCTACATTATTATTTCAACCTGTTTTACATCCACAGTTGTAGAAAAATAAACTTAGAATACACAGTTAAATGACTGTGACATGTGACAACTACTGCTAACAAAATTATGGTAGAATAACATGTAACAGTACTAATTGACATTTAGAATTTTGTAGATTGTGTGTTACCACTGAAAACTGTTTTGGAAGAGGTTTGTAACAATCCATTCCAAAACAAAATATTTATACACTCAGGTTACAAATCTGTGTTTGGATTGAAGATTAAGGAATTTCCAAGAGTAGGAGAACATTCATATTTACTGACAAACAAAGGAATGTGGATTAATTTCAAGTACTAGGATCATCCAGAGACATGCAAGAAGCTGTACTCTAGCCATGGTTGGCAAAGTGTGGCATCTTGTAACAGGTGAGAATCCTAAAACATAAAGTCAATGGCAAATGCTGTACACATATCCCATGCAACTATATGTGAGATAATTAAGAAGGATCTTTGTTAGAAAAGTGACATAAGTAATTTATATAAGTTACTTCCATGAATATCAGTTCAATCATTTCATACCTCAGGCAGATGGAAAACAAAGTGGGTGTTCTTGCTATTTCCACATAAAGAAATAACTGTCAACCAGATGGATACAGCATCTATGGATCTCTTCCTCTGATTTAAATATCAGTACCCACTGATGCACCTGATATTGCTCTTCAATAATCAGAAGCTAAAGATTTTAGGTGGAATTTCTTAAGAGTTTACAGAATCCAAGGAAACCAACCAAGTACAATAAACCTCCTGAAATAATTTAAAGACAACAGGGCTTAAGAAACATCATTTATAAAACAAGAACTCAGGGATAATGCTGACTCAAGCAGTAAAGAATTCTAAAGAACATCCACAACTCAAGGATACAAAGGTACTTCAGAAGAATATAATGAGCCATACACTGAAAAAATAAAAGAAACTGTGGACAATGAAGTAGGTCTAACAAAAGAATATAATAACATTCAAATGGTAGCTTTTACAGAGAAACTTGAAGTCAATAATACTGATGACAAACAGCAACAGAGAATCCTGAAATCGTTTATACTTTTTATTTAAGTAACAAAGAACAACCAACACCCATTGGTGCACCTTATTAACTTAGTAGAACCAGCAATTATAGGATTTACTAATTTGTAGTCCTGAGTCCCCAAAGAAAACCAATAAAGTCA
Source organism: Tachypleus tridentatus (assembly GCF_004210375.1). Taxonomy (NCBI): domain Eukaryota; kingdom Metazoa; phylum Arthropoda; class Merostomata; order Xiphosura; family Limulidae; genus Tachypleus; species Tachypleus tridentatus. The sequence continues at coordinate 130,690,537 of NC_134834.1, read as the reverse complement.
ATTCTTTATGACTTTTAGGAGCTAGTGAACATTAATGTTATTACATTAAGTAGTTTAATGATGCCAGTAACATTTAATATAAGTTATTTAAAACATCCTGTTGATATTTCTAACATAAGTTATAATGAATATTTTCAATTCTGTATATTGTTTAATTGAACAAATACACTTTCAGTGGGCATTAATAAAGTCACTTCTTAGTGTTCTATTTGATATTTTTAACATAAGTGACAATGATAATTCAGATATAAATGTCAAAAGCACTGATAATTTCCTAAAACTTTGTGTTTTAATATGATATTATATTTAAAATTTTTAATGTATTTTCTTAACATTTCATACGTGTATCCAGTTGTACAACAACAATTTACAATGTTGTTTTTTTATTAATATTGCGTGCTTCAAATGTCATTACTATGTTAACTGGAAGGAGCTTACTCAATAAAATATTAGTATAAAATTGATGTTTAGAATTTTGATTCATTTATTAGGTCCAGTATTGAAAATAATGTTACACTGAAATGGATAAAACTCTGAAAATCAAATGAAATCATTAATGTAGACTAAGCCTGTGAACACTTTCTTTTCCAAGAAACTGGTACTGGTAAAAGCAGAATTAAAGAATTATATTATCTTGTTACCAAATTAAATTAATAAATTTTGCTTTTATTTATAGAAAGGAAGAACAGCTGAATATTACATAAAACAAGGACAAAAATCTGAACAGATACTGACAAAAACTTCAGATGCTAATAAACAGATGCCTACAGGGGTTTCAGATATAACATTAACAAAACAAGAAACCAGAGATACTGTTGACTCAGTAGCAGAGAATCCTGGGATCAATTATGCTTTAGATTTAAATGATGAAAAGCAGTCAGTACCCACTTATGTATCTGAGACAGCACAAGAAGAACCAGCAGCTAAAGATACTTTAGAAGCAGTCTCTGAAGAGCACACAGAATACAAAGAAATAAATGATGCAAACACTGAAAAAACAGAAGAAAAAGATATCTTTGAATCTAATGATAATCAAGAGGTACCATTTTCAGAAAAAGTTGAGGTCAGTGATACTTTTGACATAGCAGCAATAGAGAATTCTGAAGTCACTGATGTTTTTGATTTAAATGATGAAAAGCAACCAGTACCCACTGATGTACCCAATGCAACACAAGAAGAACCAGCAGCTAAAGATACTTTAGAATCAGTCTCTGAAGAGCACACAGGATACAAAGAAATCATTGATGCAGACAATGAAAAAACAGAAGAAAAAGATATCTTTGAATCTAATGATAATCAAGAAGTACCATTTTCAGAAATAGTTGGAGTGAGTAATACTGTTGACATAGCAGCAACAGAGAATTCTGAAATCACTGCTGTTTTTGATTTAAACAGTAAGGAGCAATCAATATCCAACATTGCATCTGAGACTGCTCTAGAAGAATCAGGAGATAAAGATATTTTAGAGGCGGTCTTTGAAAAATATACTGAATCCAAGGAAGATAATAAGGCAGATAATGAAGAAACAAAAGAAAGGGGTGAACTTGAAATCATTGATATTGATGACAAAGCAGCAACAGAGACTCCTGAAGTCATTGATACTTTTTATTTTGGTAATGAAGAGCAACCAACACTCATTGATGTACCTCAGACGTACACAGAAAAAGACACTATAAAAACTCAGGAAAGTAGTGTGCCTGGAAGAAATACAGCAAAACAAGAACCTGACAATATTCAAGTGGCAACTTTGAAAGAAGTTGGAGTTAATGACACTATTGATAGAGCAATAGAAAATTCTGCAATAAATGATGCTCCTGAGACAGTGCCAGAAGAATCTGAAGATAAAGAAACTTTAGAGGTAGACCCTGAAGAACAATCAGAGTACAATGAAGGTAATGAAGCTGATATTGTAAAAACACTTGAAAATGGTACTCCTGAAGCAGACAATGCAGAAGAGAACACTAATGATGTTCAAGAAGTTAATTCTGCAGAACAGTTAGGCACCAATGGAAATGCTGACACTGGGATAGAAAATCCTAAAATGGATGGTAGTTTTGACTTAAATACTGAAGAGCAACCAACATCCACTGATGCTCCTGAGATAGCTCTAGAAGAATCAGAAGGCAAAGAAACTTTAGAGGCAGCCCCTGAAGAACAACCAGAGTCCAATGAAGTTAACGAAGCTGATGTTGAAAAAACACATGAAAGTGATACTTCTGAAGCAGACAATGCAGAAGAAGAAATTAATGATGTTCAAGAGGTTGAATTTGCAGAACAATTAGATACCAATAATAATGCTGACACTACAATAGAAAATCTTGAAATGGATGGTGGTTTTGACTTTAATACTGAAGAGCAACCAACACCCACTGATGCTCCTCAGAGAGCTTTAGAAGAATCAGGAGGTCAAGAAACTTTAGATGCAGCCCCTGAAGAACAACCAGAGTTCAATGAAGGTAATGAAGCTAATGTTGAAAAAACACATGAAAGTACTCCTGACACTGCAATAGAAAATCCTGAAATGGATGGTGGTTTTCACTTAAATACTGAAGAGCAACCAACATCCACTGATGCTCCTGAGACAGCTCTAGAAGAATTAGAAGGCAAAGAAACTTTAGAGGCAACCCCTGAAGAACAACCAGAGTCCAATGAAGTTAATGTTGAAAAAACATGTGAAAGTGGTACTCCTGAAGCAGATACCATAAAAGAAGAAACTGATGATGTACAACAGGTTGAATTTGCAGAACAAGTTGGCAATAATGATAATGTTGACACTGTGATAGAAAATCCTAAAATGGATGGTAGTTTTGACTTAAATACTGAAGAGCAACCAACATCCACTGATGCTCCTGAGATAGCTCTAGAAAAATCAGAAAGCAAAGAAACTTTAGAGGCAGCCCTTGAAGAACAACCAGAGTCCAATGAAGTTAATGAAGCTGATGTTGAAAAACCACATGAATGTGGTACTTCTGAAGCAGACAATGCAGAAGAAGAAACTAATGATGTTCAAGAGGTTGAATTTGCAGAACAATTGGATACCAATAATAATGCTGACACTACAATAGAAAATCTTGAAATGGATGGTGGTTTTGACTTTAATACTGAAGAGCAACCAACATCCACTGATGCTCCTGAGAAATATCTTGAAGAATCAGAAGGCACAGAAACTTTAAAGGCAGCCTCTGAAGAACAACCACAATTCAATGAAGTTAATAAGACATTGATTCCTATACAACAAGAAATGTGTGATGTACAGGAGAAAGATATAGATATTAAAAATTCTCCAAGACATAAACAACCTGCTGGTGATCAGTCAGAAACTAATAAATCTTCTGAAAATTTCCTTTTAGAAACAGAAACTAATGAAAATGAGAATAATAATGATAATACAGAAAATGATGATGGGACAAATAAAAAGAAAAATAGAAGAGAAACAAGTGCAACTTCACAAAATCGTAAGTACTAACTTCATAACTATTATGTGATGCAGTGTGTGACTGAATTTTAATATAAATAGTTATGTGTTAAGGGAATACACGGACACCAAAATCTGTTATCTGTAGGATACTACATTTATTTTAGCATTAAAATTATGCAGTAATCCATGTTAGCGTAAATAGCAATCAAATGGAAACTTGGGATTTATAAAATTAACTAATGTCAGTATATTTAGGGATTTTGTTAAAATATCAGCAACTAATTAGATTTGATAATAATTTGGCTTTAATAACATTCTGATATTAACTGTCAATTTACTTTATCAGCATTTTGTTCTAATTGGGCTTGTGCTTAAATATTGAGTTAGATTCTGACATTTTTACTATCAGTCAGTCAAGTTTGTTTTGAAGTTAAGCACACAACTACACACTGAGTCTTCTGTGCTCTGTCCACAGTGTGAATCCAAAGACATACCTCTGTGCTAATAGGGGTCCAGTCAGTCAATAGAAAGTTTTAGTTCTCATTTTATGTATATAGTAGTATAAATGGTCTTAATACCCAGATCCACATGTCTTTTATCTTGTAAGAATAACCACTATTATTTTTTCATTTCATTATTTCAGAGATATAGTTTTAATATGTTCCAGATTCTAACATACTCGCCTATAATTCAAATGCTAATGACACTCAACTGAATTTTATTATAATGATAAAAATTACAAGTATTCAGCTGAGAAGTTTATTAATTTTACATGTTTTTTACTTGTAACTAGGTGTCACAGTATTTCAGCTCTCAGTTTTTACAGTAACTTAATTCCTAATTATTAAACTTAAGCATAGTTTAATTTGCAATTACTGTATTTAATCATGTTGTTCTAACTTATGTTTTCAATATCTTAATTTAGATGTTTGTTGCTAGAAAAAGCATGTTACATGATGTCTTCTAGACACTTCATAAAAGTTAACAATCTAGAAGTTTTGTGTGTATGTAGAAAGAACAATGCAATATAAATCTAAGCAAAAATTCAGTGAGTAGTGAGCAAATCTGTTCAGTGATTCAGAGAGTTAGCAAGTTTGTTATCAATCAGGTAGTAAGAGGAAATTTAAGAGTTAAATTTATATCTGCATTAGCCACACCATTAATCTTAGAATTTATGTTCAAAGGCTGTATGAGAAGTCAGGTTTATACAAGAAACTAACCTGCAGCAAATGTTAATGAAGTAATTAACAATTTTGTTATCATTAATGTAGACTGGAATTGACATTATTTTTCAAAAGAATCCACTCAATGACTGAACACTTAACAATATTATAATCTATAATTATTATAATTATCAGTTAAAATTTCCTTAATTACTAAATACCAGGTTAAAAATAGCAAACAGTGTAATTGCTAATTTTGATACCTTTCACAAAACTTGCAGATATCTTAGTTCCTAAACATCACATATGCAAGTATCTTAGTTTTGGATCATTAGATGTAAAAATACCTTGATTCCTAACTACACAGTTTTTATGGTGTCTTAATTTCTAAGTACAAAACTTAGACATTTATTTTCACAGAGTTAATTTTTAAAATTTCACTCATGTCCATTTTAATAAAATATTTGATAGGAAACAGATATCCTATCTATTGAAATGAAGAAAGTAAACCTAATCTTTGTTGTTAATTTAACTTTAATTTGCAGACTATCTTAACAATCTGATTGAAAACTGGATACAGGAAAGAGACATGATAAGGCTGGAGCATGTCATTATTGCTGGACAAGGTGAAAGATTAATTGGAAGAACATCAGACAATAGAGATGTTCAAGAATTCTTTGATAATGTTCCAACCTACATGGTATGGATTTATCAAATTAATATAAAAAATAGTAGAAATAGTTGCAAAAATTAGTAATGTTTTTGATATAACCACCTACAGCACATTAACTTTTTGTTGCTAAGTTAGATACATATCAGATATGTGTGCATTTGCTCTTCATATTTCTAACTAGCATTTCTACTAATGCAGTACAAGAAACTATTGTACTAATTGTCCTTTTTTAAGAGTAACTGTTTTTAACATCTGTTAGGATGCTTTCATCCAAAGAAACAAAAACTCAACAAAAATTTAATGCCTACAATTTTTAGGGTATTCATTCACTCTATTTTAAAATAGGTATCAAATTAGTAGTTTCCCAATAATTAGGCATTTCTTAATTGTTCAACAGCTTCTAAAGTGATAGTATAGGCACCTATCATTTTCTTATTAAACTCTTCCATGTTGTTGAAGTAAATCTTTTTAGGAACAAGAGTTTCATACAAAAGTTTCCCTAAATGTTTCTAAAACAGCTTTATTTTCAATAGAAACAAGAACAAGTGAAATTGATCAGATTTCTACATTACATCTTTTTTTTTTTAATCAATTAAAGTACTAGTATAGTTTTTAGTATTTCAGTTATATTCCTTTCTCTTGCATATCTTATTTTTATAAATATTTGCAACTTTCATTTCAATACAGAGGATTAATATAAGTCCAGTATTAATCCATTTGGACACTTATTTTGTTTTTTAATTTTTTGTCTTTCCATGTCACTTGCTTCTTTTATTCATAACTTATGTAGCTGAAGCCAAAGTGGGTTTCAGTTTTCACTAGACCAGGCACATGCTACAATCTACTGTTCTTCTTTTTTATTTTATTTTTTTAAACTACAGCTTAATCTGCTATTTTCAAACATGCTCTTTTGATTTTTAACACTTTACCAACTTCATGTGTATTTATTTGCTATTCCTAATTATTTTAACTTTAATAAAAGATCTAGGGCTACAAGTCGTAAAGCAAGATTGTCATTTGGTGTTGATAATTGCTACTGAATAGATATGAGCTTTTTCGCTGTTGAGTGCAGGAGAGAAAATGCATTTGAATATCTTTTACAGTGGACAGAAATTATGTAAATTCATGAATAATGAAAGGTTATCTTAGGACATGAAAAGTTGATTCACTGTAAAGTAAATTTTAAAAATTGCCCATCAAACTGCAAACCACAAGTTCACATGTATCTCTTTGTAGACCCAACAAACTTTCATGCTAAATTTGGTGAAGATCTATCAACAGAGGGTGAAGTGATGGTAAAAAATGTCCATAATAACCTTAAAAACTGAAAATTTGTATACATCTCTCCATGGGCCCATCAAATCTCAGTATTAAATTTGGTGAAGATCCATCTGCAGGGAGTGACGTAGTAGCAAAATATTCGACAGAAACCACAAAATACAAAACTGAAAATTTGTACGTAACTTTGCATGGATCTAATGAACCTTCATACCAGTTTTGGTAAGATCCATCAACACTGTGTGAAGTAGTTACATGGACATACAACAGACAGATATTATATCTTTATATATTATAACTGTGAAAACATCATGTTTTAAATAATGAAATTCAAAATCAAAATTTATTTATTTCTCTCTCATTACTTCACAGCCTTAATCATATACCTAATTTTATGTAATACAGTTGAACCAATTTCTTTTCAGGCCAACATACAAGCCGTTCATGAAGCTGTAGCACAAGGCAAATTGGCAGAAGTAAAACAGTTGTTAACAAGAAAAAGATTTGCTTTAAGTCGTGACCAGCAAGGAGCAAGTCCATTACACCTAGCAGTACTTCATGGGAACTTTGATGTGGCAGTTTACATTATCAACACATTTCCAGAAACACTGAATGGCCCAGACAATGTAGGTTCTTCTGTAATATGAGTAAAATTCTAGAGTATTCTAAAATAATACACATTTATTGCATCATAAGATAGCTAAAAATTGTTAATGGTTTTAAGATGAAAAGTTTGCATAAAAAGTTTGAATATGTTCTTACAAGCTTCAGGTCAGTATTATCAATAAATATGGAATGAAAAAAAAGGCTGAGAAATGGGTATTTAAATAATGTAATTGATGCAATATAACAAAATAACAGGAAAGAGTAACTCTCTAATTGGTAGTTTTTATTATAGGAAACTTGTAGTATTTTAAAGTTATTTTGGAAAATATTTAATTCACATTGTTTAAAATAAATAAAATAATAAGTATTATTCATGTGATTAATATCAAAAAAGGAACAATGCAACCTTTACTTGAGTTGATGTATGATTTAAACAGAAGATATGCTATTGAAGTATGAGTGCTTTAATCTTTTAGTTAAATCTTCTTATACACAAAAAATTATAATTTTACTTCCCTCAAGATGTAACTACAGTTATTAATATCTTAAGCTAAAAACAGTTTTATTAATCGTAAGACAATACAGTCACCTTTAATTTCGTAATGTACTTAAGATAAGTCTTATGAATTTAACTTGATCTTATTACAGGCAACAGAAAATATTTCATAAACTTCAAAATATAATAGTTACTTTTAGATTCTTATTGTGCTCGAGCTAAGTTGATCTTAATTATCCAAATCAATCATATTACATAAAGTAGAGAGACAAAAACGTTTTACTAAACTCACAATATATCAGTTATTCTTAGTTTCTTACTGTGCTCAAAATAAGAATGATCAGTCCATTTTGAAGTTATTATAAAACATTTTTTAACTACATTCTAGATATGATCCTTACTCTTATTTTCTTACTATAAGTCTTATAAATCCAACTACATCTTACACATGTTACAGGCAGAGGATCTTTATAATGTCTAAATTATACTTTTAAACTATTGGAGAAATTATTTTGAGTATCAATACTACTAACACTGCATGTTAAAATATTTTCTGAGCAGGAGGGAAGAACACCTCTACACTATTCTGCTATTATACCTTATGGAAGAAAATGCTATGAGATTCTAAAAGAGGCAGGAGCTGATGACACTATAAATGACAGAGTAAGACAAAATAAGATCTTTGTCTGTGTTTTCCTATAAACTTGCTATATTATTTCATTAACAAGAAAATATTTCTCTAAGCTTCTTTCAAAGTTTGATCATTTTCATATTTTACTTGTCAGTCTCTTGATACTTTTGTTTTCTAAAGGATAAACCCAGTAGTGATCATCAGTTATAATTATAACTGTATGGGAAAAATATTTTATTTCAATATATTTGGAATACAATATAATGTTTGAATTGCAAAATATCTTTATTATTCATTGTCAAGACAAGAAATATTATCAGCTAAATTAATGTGAAAAACTTTAAAAATAAAAATATTGTTACACTATTGTGTCAGTGTAAGAAATAATGTTCAAAGAATCTGTACATGTATGTTTCAGAAATAAATTTGTCTTAAAGTATTGCAATATTATTACCATTGTGTACATATTTAATTTTAAAAAATGATGAAAGTTACACCAACATTAGGAATTGCTATGAGAACAGCAACAGAGGAAATTTTCTAATGTTGAGAAACATACTCTAGAGTGGCCACAGTCCTCAAGACTACCTAGACCAACCAGGTTTACTGACCAATAGGGATTTATTAATGAGCTATAAGAAAGGAGATTCACCTCAGAGAAGTCCTTCCACAGTGGAAATCTGGCATCGGCCTTCCAATCAAGAAGAAGAACAAAGTATGTTAGAAACTATTTTTGTGGCAGCTTATACTGAAATAATGTCTTTAAAGTTTGTAAATATTAGAGTTAACCAATTCTTTGCCTGTAGAAAGCTCTGGAAACCTAATGTAAGTTTACTAATTGAAGTGATAGTGAATCTAATATTATAACTCCTTAAGACATTATTCTGACTGCTTTATATTCAAACAGAACATAAAAAAAATTTTTCAAAGTTGTAAGTCTCGTTTAAATAACAATAAGTTCCGAGTACGAACATCATAGACAATATAGATTCAACTATACAACAGTTCATATCATTAACTAATTATGACTTGTTTACTTGAGTTTTATTCTTAATATCCTTGCAGTAAGCCAAAACCTTTCATAAAGTACCATGCTATACTGAATCAGTTCATATAACCTCATGTTTGTGGTCTTTATATGCAAAACGTCTGAGTTTTGTTCAATATCTTGTTCCTTAATCTAATAAGCTATTTTATTTTTGATATGTTTTCATGATGTATTTACAGATATTAACTTATCTCAAGATGGCTGGTATGGGTATTAAAACTTTTATTAAAATAAAATAGAGAACAATGTTTCAACCTTCTATGGTTAACCTGAAGATGACCTAAGAAGGTTGAAATGTTGTTCTCTACTTTATTTTAATAAAAGTTTTAATACCCATACTAGCCATCTTGAGATACACTTTCACTTCAAGTGGGTTTCTTGTCATCAAGAATTATCATCCCTTTATTATTTCTAACATTTGCTTGTATCCAAATCAAAGAAAGGTATTGAAAAATTTTCTCTCAGTCATAAATTGAGATGAGCCAATATTAGCTGCTCTATCAAGTAAAGCTCTAAATTTGACTTTAGAGCTCATTACATTTAAGTTGTTACATTTGATATTTGAAAAGAAATGGAGAAACAACATAATTTTGTAAAATTAAAATGTCTATAAAGAAATATTTATCATATTTCCTTCCACCAGAACTGTAACAGGGTTTCTATATCACACTATGGAGTAATGAAGAACTTCTTAACTGAATAATATTCCCATGTTTGTTCTTTTTCAATAGTACTGCTGAGTATTACAGTAACATTTACCCAACTATGTTTCTTAAGGCTAAAAATTTCTACTTAATCAATTAACTACAGTGTCACATACACTTTAATTTTAGTCATATTTTAATCAAAATATTATTAATATAATACTATAATATCATGTATAAAGGTAAATCTTATCATTACATTGCTCTTTTAGGATACAAATTATTATACTGAACACTTCTTTAGAAAAAAAAGAAAAAAAGACAAAACGTAGTGAGATAAATCAGGTTACTCTATGATACCAGTATTACAATGTTTTAATTTTTAGAAAAAGTTCACTTTCAGGTGAATGTTTGAGAAATTAGAGGCATTTGAATTAGTTTTTACTTAAATGTTTGGATTGTCACTTATCATAAAAGTTATTTTAAGCAACTTGATAGAGCTTAAATGTTCAAATGTTTAAGAATTACTTGAAATGTAAAATTCAAATAAATGGACAAAAAATACCAAAGGCTGTTTATGTCAAAACCTTTATAATTTCACATGTAATAAACAAGGATAGTCAACAACACTTCAAGTGTCCACTACAACAAATGTACCAATACTTCAGAAATAATGGATGTAGTTCAGTGATTTAAGTTACTGTAAAAATTACAACTGGACCTTGTACACATTCACAGTGTATTTTGGGCTGCTATAATACATACTTTGAAACTGCTATATGATACTGGTGAATTATGTTTTTATTCTCTGTCTAAATTATTCTGAAGAATTTCATGCATTGTTCTCATGAAAATTTTTTTTGAAAATGTGGGCATTAATACTTTTAATAAATGTTTATTCAAATAAAGTTGAGAAAAATGTTGGATAATTTAGTTTCTTCTGGCACAACATGATGGACAAATTAAAGCTGCATTAATATGTTCTAAAAGTATTTTTGTATTAAGGCATGTGCTGCACCTTTTGAAGTAACCTTATTACAGCATTTTCAAAAATAAGATCAATACAGTAGTAATATTAACTCTTTAGATACAAAGCAATTATAATTATTACTATTGTTAAACATGTACTTTTGTGGATTAATAAAAGTTGCTTTTTTAATTTGTTTAGGGCAAACTCCACCTCAGGATGAAAATGATGCTCTTTTTCAAGTAGAAAAAACCACAGCTGAGACCATTATTCATCAAATTCTCAAAGAGGGTAGTGAAGATGACAAGAAGTATCTAATGGAAACAGTTGGAGATATCTTGACGTATGGAATACATGAAATAGATCGATTACAACCTGATGATCCTATTGCCTATCTTGCTATGTGGTTATACAGTTATGTTTCCTACAAGGCATCTAAAGAAAAGTCTGTCACACAAAATGACACAAGATCACATAACAAAGTAAAGGTACCCTCTAAGGCATGAATGATAACAATAAATAATGTGACAAAAATATTATTGCATGGAAAAACATACTATCAATAACTAATGCACAATTTTATGTTAAAAATATCTTGAGCAGGTGTTTAAAATATAATCTGATTCATTTAAACCAGTTGTAATATACAAATAAAAATGGTTATTACTATGTATGATCCAAGGTTTCCCTACCAGCACCCATATTTTACAAATTTAAGAGGTTTTTATTCATTTATTTAGTGTCATTAAATTTGTGAATATTATTTTGCTTTACTTAACTGTGGTTCAATCACTAAAGAAACTGCAAAGTGCAAGTTGGATGAAATACATATAACTACAGATGTCTATGAAATCTTTACTCCCTCTATAGGAAAACAGCATGCCAGAGATTGAAAAAGCTCTGAAAGAACAGACACAAAACCTAAGAAATCAAAGGAAGAAAATAATGACAGCACATTCTTATGAAGGGTTTGTGACAAGTCTAACTGATGTATCTTAAAACTTTTAGGAAAGGGGATCATGAATAATCATTTTAATAATCCATTCAGAATTAATATTAAGTATGGAAATGTTCATGACATACTAGTTTCAAACAACAAATTAGCAAGTTCTTTAACTTACTTCATTTTCAAGCTTACTTATCCATAAAATTCTGATGTAAAATTTATACAAAAATTTAATCTAAATTAAAATCAAGGTTCTGTTTGTACCAGGATTGCCAAGGTTATGTCAACAAATCAGTTTAAATATTTTCTTAGGTATGAAAATGAGAACTCCATAGATGAGGCTAATGATAATTCTTCTTTTCAATTTGAAGATCAAACCAAAATGAAGGTAAGATTATTAACTTTTCCTTAACTAATTTCTTATTGTAAAGTTTCAAATTTATAACATGAAGCTGCCATTAAATCATTCCATTTTAAAATTAGAAATCAATGCCAATTTAATTATTTTTTAAGTTGACTGATATCTTTGTGCACTTATATGCATTTTTATCCATACATATTTTTTGTTCTCTGGAGCCAGGGTAAGATTAAGTAACATTTGATATTATTTATATATGTGTACATTGAAGTTGTGTCATAAGTGACAATTTCCCAGTGACAGTCATATTAAAACAATCTATGTTTTATAACTTATATTTTTCAACTTCATTTTCAAATGGAAAAATTATAAGCATTTTTATTCAAGATTGAATGTGAACAAAATAATTATTAAAATTTTATTATAATTATAGAATTATTGAAACTTTTAAACACTTGTCATAGCTATGATATTAAATTCTGCATCATAAATAATTATATAATTTTTTCTTAAAATCAGTCATATGAGTACTTTGTTTCAGAAATTATTGTACCTTAAACTTTTATAATGAGAAAATATGTTCATTATTTTATCTTTCCAATTTGTCTTAATACCATGGTGAACACTTTACACAAGTTTTCCTTGTCATTTTTCTTAGACATCCATATAAATAAATTAATTTTCACATGTTCATGCATGTGCAGAAATATACACACACAGAAGGAAAACTATCTCTACCTAAAGTCTTGTTTCTACATTACATTAAAATTTGAAAGACTCCTCAAACACAAACTCTTTTCAAATAATTTATTTAATTCAACTGAAGGGGCAAAATTTTCATATTTAAACCACAATTGTAAATATCTGTGGTAAATAAATCAGCAGACTTGAAGTTTTATTACTGAGGGCTTTTTATAACAGAATAAATTGTTGTTCTCTGGCACATCATTTTTCATGTATAACTATTCTTACTAATAGTGAAGTTTCTTACTTGAAAACAAGTTTACTCGTGATATTTAAAGTGTACATGACTTTTATTACATGAGGATAGAGCTGTCAGAGTTGCTTTGTATTATAGATAATAATACAGTACGTTGAACCTAATCACTTGTTAGTGAAAAAGTTCACACACTATACATCCTTCTAATTTCAAATTCTGAATAACAACAAATGTTACATTTGTAATACCCAACTTTTGAAATGGAATTACTTCCTTTCCCAAACAAAGCTGGCTCTATCTCGTTTGTTCCCTAAGCATTACTAAAAGAATTTTTGGTAATCAGCACACTAGTCTTCATATCCCAGTAGTTTTGTGCCATTTCTGAACATGCACATATCACACAACTATTCTCTATCAATAGTATTACACCACCTCTAATAGCACAGGTAGCTCCTTCTGATATTCCTGCTCAATCCACACTTTCTTGGTTGGCATGACATAGTTTAGATGTGCGTTTAATTTTTTGAAGTGTAACTGCTGTTTTTGATTGTGCTTTGTTGCCATTTCTAATGAAGTTTATTCAACAATTTCTAATTTTGGTTGAAACTTAGTTGAATGGAGGAAAACTGTTTGTTGTAGAAGCACAACAAATGTGGAGAATAAAGCTTTGAAAGTATTCTGCCTTTCATATTCAGTTCAGTGTATATGTGTGTGGTGTAGTCAGTCTTTGTAGTATTCTGGTTCTACACATCCCTCTTCTTCTTCTTCTTTTTTTTTTTAATGGCTCGATGTGTTCTATAGCTTTGGGAATGTGAAGTTCCTTGGAAGCTCTCATTCCCATGGGTTGAACTCATATGTGTTCCCTTCAGTGAACACTTCTTGATTAGTGGAACTTCTCCTTGAATCTCTGACTTAGTGATCAAACAGAGTTCAGATCACGACAAGAATGCTGCTTACTGCACTTCATCCAGATTTGTGACTGTTTCCATGCTTTTCTCTATGGAGCTGAGGTTCTTACCTTGACTCCCAGAAGATTTCTGCTCTCTGGTCAATTAAAGTGTCTTCCTTCACATCACCCTTCTCAAGACTTTGGTGGTTCACTGAACCATATCACACCTTCTGCAGGTGGTGGGATGATTATGGTACATTTCTACCTATCCAATTCCTGGTCTCTTTGCCTTCATATCCTGAGTCTCTTTTTCTGAGCTTCTTCCATCTGATGATGATTTCATTATCTTCCAACAAGATACCCATTACAAAGTAGTCCCTCACACCACAGATGGTTTATTTTGTCCATTGTCTCAGCCCAGGGACTACTCCACATTTTGAATCCTTTCTTCCTAATCTGTAAAATCTTTTTCCATGTCCATTTCCCACTGATGTTATTATACCTCTTACTTTGATCTATTCACCTTGGTTTTTGTCCTTCCCTCCCTTCTTTCCCTATTCTTCATCTAGTAGTTTGTTAAAGATTTGTACACTTTCTTAATGTTCAATATTTGAGAGTCTTGTCTTTCTCCTCCCATTTCTTCTGGGTTTTGTCTTCCCCTATCCTTTCTGTCAGTCCTGTTCCTTTACTTAACCTATTGGAATCTCAGTATGGTCCTTTATGCCCTTTCCCATCATACATTTCAGTCACTATCATATCTCCCTCAAGATGCAATGTCTTCTCCTCCTTACTTGTCATCATTCATATTTTTATACCATTCATATTACTTATATCCCAACCATTCCTCCTATGTCTTCTTCTATTGCTAGGACTTATGATACTAGTACTGTGTTCTCGCTTTCACACTCATTTCCTTGCCTTCCATTTCCCACTTGAACTTTCATTCTGAACCAGGTAAGCTTTCTTGTCTAGTTCATTCCTTCAGGTGTTATGTGGCACATTCTACTTCCTTTACAGGTTTGTGTTAATGGCTCCTGAAACTTTTCAGTTTCTAGTGTTACATAACTGGTTACTTTCAATGGTTGGCGTATTCAAACTTGTCTGTGGAAGGTTATCATTTCCACAATGTTTCTTTGCATCAACTTTGTAGGAAAACATTCATCTGGAATGTGAGCTACTACCAATACATTTGTTGCTCATTATCTCCCAGATGTTGTGTCTTTCTCTGGAAGATATGATCTTACTCTAATGATGATATTATACATATCCTTTATACACTATAAACATCTATGTTTTCTTTTTAGCTTCCCTAATCTTAGCATCTTTATGTATCAAATCTTATGTTGCCTGTTCAGGTATGCTTTGTCCTCTTGACTCCCCACCACATTTTTACCTCTTCCTGGTTTTTTCTAGTGGAATGTGGGAGTTTTTACCACTCTCAGTCACGAAGGTGGTGGACTATGGAGGCTTCCTCCTGAGTGTAATTCCATGTTACAATATTTACATTTGTTTATACACTTAGTGAGAAGAGGGTAAAGTTGGCTCTCTACTGATGCTTCTCCTGGCTGGACCACACCCAATAAAACCAATGATCAAAATTATAATGGGGGCCAGCTTATGACCATAAGTTCACATGTTCGTGAAATAATGGATTCAGGATGGCAATACCCTGTTCCTATGGTTATGTGGAGTAGGAACCCTTTTTCTTGGTTAATTCCAGTTGCAGAAGATTCTTTTCTTCTTATACAGTTGGGTGTGAAAGATTTTATCTGCCTCATAATACCTGCCATGTGACATCCACCCTTTATTCCAGTGGTTGGATATATGCTGCTTGTCCTTCTCCTAATTTTGGATATAGGATGTTTCTGCCCTATATTTACAGTTGAGTGAGTTATTATTTTACCTGTTATATTTGTTACAGCTTTCCCTGTTCTTTTGCTTGAATAGAAATAATGCCAAAACCCATAATGCCAGGTTCAGTCTGTCATACTTCTTTTTCCCATGGTGGTTTTTGGAAGTTTGTCCAATTATAACCTTTACAGATTTCATCTTTGTAATTCTGGTTGGTAGGCCTTTTGCGCCCTCTTTACTTATGGTTGGGGTTGTTGGGTATTAATAATACGGTCCACACGCACTAGCCACTTCTTGTTATGACATTTCTTTTGTCACATTACATGTTGCAATAGCTTGCATCTTTTTAATGCCTTTATGATCATGCAAGCTCAATTTTTTCATCCATTTGGTGTTCCTTCCCTCATTCTTGGGTGAAGAGCATACCTGTTTCAGAAGTAGTGCAGTATCCCACAGGTGTGCTTCATTTTTATTCCAAAGCACAACCTAAGAATTCTTAGTGGTCACTTACCATATGGTTTGTCCCTTGTGCACCTAAACTACCCCTCCACTTTGCAATGTGGGATTCTAGCTTTTATGTGAGAGGACATAAGTCCATTCTAGAAGTTAACATTTTCTCGCACTGAAAATATATTTTTGATAGGTCCTTACCATTATTTTTGTTCCAATTATTGAAAGTAAGAATTAAGCAGGAACAGCAGAGGAAGTTAGCTGTACCATTATAGATAGTGAAATACTAGTTTTGTTGTTTTTTAATGTTATGCAAGGCTACATGAGGGCTATCTGCTCAGTGCAATACTATTGGTGGAGACTAATCACAAGATGTGTACATGTTCAGAATGGAGTAAAACTGGTAAAGGATAAAGGCTGGCATGTTAATCACTAAAAATTCTTTTAGTAATGCTCAGACGGCAGCAATGATTAAGATAGCTTTTGTATAAAAAATAAATACCTATTTGAAATAAATTTTCAGTATAAGAAAATGTTAACATTTTCACAGTTGCACCACTGTTACAATGTTAACGATACAAACTGAGTAAAAAAGAAGTAAAAAAACAAAAAATTCTGATACCAGTCATAATATGTGCAATAACATTACAATTTTAACGAAGTTCAGACCTATTAACCTAAAACATACTTCCTTTAATAAACTATATATCAGTGTTTAGAATATGATAAAACCACAACGTATGGCATGAAATTTAACTCTCTGCCATCTAGGATGAAGTAGGTCAAACTGTACTACATTTTGCTGCTATGCAATCTCATCAGAATGATAGTTTCTACAACCTCCTCAGACAGACTGAAATTTTACTGGGTGAACGTGATGAAAATTATAACACTGTTCGTGACATTGCAGAACAAGCTGGACAATGGGACAATGTCCAGATGCTTGACCAGTATATCATTGATGCTTTTATGAGTAATAACTCAGATTTGCTTTACATGTTGATGCATGAAGGATACAACCATATACTGAACATCACAGATAAAGGAGGAAAGGAACTTAAAACAGTATTAGAAGAGAACAAACTTCAGCAGTCCCTCACATTGTTCAATGAATTAACTGAATTTGAGGTGAGACAGTACCATTACATTAAATGTGATTTACATTGAATATTAACAAGTAATTTAATAGAATCTGCTGTGGATAATTTATTTTATAAAATATGATTGACTTCTTTCAATATTGTGATATTATTTAATATCCCTAAAACAGGTTAACTTTGCCAATAGATTTTATAGACATACTGATCTAAATACACTTGATTTCTCTAAAAAATACTGCTTGTGTTACAAAGTTAATCAAAATTAATGTTACAGTGTTTGATCTGAATACACAGTTTAAGATAACTGTATCTAGTAAATGTGAGAAGAATACAGATTGTTTTTTTATTGGTAAATTTCTGTGTAAAAAGTTCTCCCAAAATAATTCATTATTAGACATTCAAATTGTGTTAAGTAAGTGTTAAAATACCTTAATAATAAAAACAAAAATATACAACAGTGTGTGAATAAAAATTGTAGCTTAAGAATGGAAAGCATAAAATGTAATTAATCAATATATAGAACATAATGTTGTGGTAAAGAGTGAGTGAAAGACATTAAAACATTTAATGAATATAAAGTTACACATACATATAAATGTTTTTCAGTTGTACTTTAAGTTAATTAATGCACATTTAGTCTGTAGAGTAAAAGTATGAATTAAATAGTACATATAATGCTGCACAATCAGCAATATTCATTGAACAGACTTTTATGTTGTGAAATGTACAGTATAAAGATGTGAATAGCATTATAATTCATTTATGTTGATAAGATGAAACTTGGCAGTTCTCAGGAATGACTAAGAAATCTCTTGTTTCCTACTAATTCTTTAATTTTACAGACCCAGTTTCAAATTGTCACTGTTTGTACCATTGTTCACATCCTTCAAATTATCTAAACAACTTTCATACTAAAACAGTCTTGTGCACATAATTATAAATATACCTAATATTTATCTGAAAGAATTAACTCAACAACAAATCTTACAGGCTACTATGCTTCAATATAACAGAAACAAACAAAAGGCAGCACATATATACATGAATGGCAGATACTTTGGCTTAAGACACGCAACCAGTAAAGCTACATTTTTTAAGTTCAATCATGAATATTTATTAAAAGTGAATTCTTGCTATTATTGAGCCTTATAATATAAATCTTATATGTACAGAAAATATTTCAGTACTTTACATTTCCTGTGTATAGTATAGCGTTTAATATGTTTTACAGCAGACAAATAACTAATGAACAATTTCTGTTTTTAGATGGTAAGATTCTAGAAGTTAATCAAATATCTCTAACCATTCTTTATTTTTACAAACAATTATGGTAACTTGAAACTCTTGAGAAAGAGATATTGATATTTATAGAATATATTACAAAGTAATGTCTAAATATAATCAGCCAATTTGTTCATCAAATATTATGACATTATACTTTGGTACAGCAGCAGCCTCAATAGCATCACAGAGCACAACATCACTTGTAAGTAGCAAAAACACCATGCATTCCCTAATTTAGTCACTGCTGTTTTCAGTTGAGACATCCAAGCCCCACAAAGAGCCCCCAGAGACTAAGAAAGCAAGGAATTGCTAAAATAATACTTCAGGAGACATCCATGGGTTGGCAAATCCTTTATAGCCAATGATGGGGTAATACGTAACCATGAAATCTCTGATGTCCTATGTGAAATAAGCATTGGTGTTACCATAATCTGTGAAAGTCCACGTAAAAACAACACAAAGATAGAGCTAGAAGCCATAAAGCAAACTCATCTCTGGTTTGCCAAAGAAGTAAGCTGCAAATAGCAATTGTTGTTCCATGAGACATAAGCAGAAAAACTTATTTTATTATCTTTTATGCAAATGGAGAGTGCCATCACCAAAATATTTATTTGTGTAAAAGTAGGAGTGAATGGTCACCAAAAGAATAGCAGAAAGCAGTGCAACTTCATAGTATAAAACCATTATCTGGTTGAATATCCTAGGTTATGCAGAGATAAAGCTAAATGAGGAATCCAACAACTTTTACAAGAGAAGTTCCTTTACTGAATTGTGCACAATACTACTGACGATACATCAACCTCTTCTGCAATAGCAAAGTGACAGCAGCAACCATGAAAATCCTTCACCGACTCCACAACAAATGTGACTTCTAGAAAAACAAAATATCTTGTGATGTAGGAAGGAAAGGCAAAAGATAGGGAATCAGTAGAAAAGTATACAGCCAGAAGGCCACTGGTGACATCAATAAGTAAACTTTCTTCTACCTCCTGTGAAACAGACAGCTTTTACTTCTGGAACTGTCACCTATTACTTGACTCAGTTCAACTCATCTTAGTAAATTTTTTGACTACATACAATTACAACAGAAAGCATTCGTACCCCTACGTCCCGAGTAGTTTTTTGCTCATAACTTAAAAAGTATCACGATTAGGCTAATAGACGTACGATATATTATAAATATTATACTAACACACATTTACATAAATTTAAACTACAAATAAACTGTTTATAAACAAATAACCAAAAATAGGAGGAGCAGAAAGTGTTCATACATTTCAGAACATGTGAAAAAACTGATATTCCCGTAAAAATTTTGTTTAGTTTGGCGAATAAACTTTATTATACAATTTCAGAACCAGACACAGGGTTCATAATTATTGGAATTTAGCCAGCAAAAAATTTACTTCCGGCAATTTAGCGCCATCCTCGTCATTATCTGCTTGGTCATCATGGCGAACAGGAAACAGTGATTCAAAAAAAACCGAATTATTGTAAAATACAAGTCTTGTGCATCTATTTACGGAATTGCTACACAACTTAACATGCCAAAATCTACTGTTCAAAGCATAATTGCCAAATTTAAGCTTATAGGATCAACTGCTAACCTCCCTCATTCGGGATGCCCCACCAAAATTCCAGAGAGAACCAAGAGAAAGGTTCTCAGAGAAGTTTGTAGGAACCATCGTTTAACACGTAATGACATACAGAAACTAGTAAGGGAAACTACGAGCACACCATCCTCGTAGAACTCCATATTTAAAGTCTGTTCATTTAGAAGTACGATTGAGATATGCAAAAAAGCATGTAGATAAACCCTTTACCCATTGGAAGAGTATTCTTTGGTCAGATGAGATTAAAATCGAGCTTTTCGGCCACAATGATGTTTACAGTATTTTCCGTAAGAAGGGGGGGAATGAAATCTTCCAAAGAACACCATACCTACAGAGGTGGTTTGATCATGCTATGGGGTTCCTTCAGCTCTTCTGGTGTAGGTAGCCTTCACTGTGTCAACGGAATCATGAAAAAAGAAGAGTACGTTGAAATATTAGGCACTTATTTCAAGAATGATGCTCGGAACTTGTGGCTTGAGCATCGCTGGATCTTCCAGCAGAACAATGACCCTAAGCACACATCAAAATATGTGCAATCCTGGTTGCAGAGGAACCATATAAGCATTCTGGAGTGGCCATCGCAGTCACCCGATTTCAACCCAATTAAAAACGTTTGGAATGAGTTGAAGACCAGGGTTCATCAGCATCATCCAAAAAAACTTGCAAGAGTTGGAGGCATTCTGTAAAGAAGAATGGAAGAAAATAGCAGTCAAGTACTGTCAAACGATCATGGAGAGCTGTGAGGAAAGATTGTGCCAAGTAATTTACCTGAAAGGTTACACAACTAACCATTAAAATAGATGCATGAACACTTTCTGCCCCTCCAATGTTTGGTTTGTTTATAAACAGTTTAATTGTCGTTCAAGTTACATACAAATTTATGTAGATGTGTGTTAGTATAATATTTATAATATATTGTACTTTCATTATCCTAATCGTGATACTTTTTAAGTTATGAGGAAAAACTACTCACGACACAGGGGTATGAACACTTTCTGTCATAACTGTAATTCTTATACCAGATTACATGTACTTGCAGTTGATAGAGGCACATACCTTTCACCAATTCTTCAGACATGTAACATGTATTTAAAGCTAGCAGAGATTCATAACCTCTCAACACAAATCTTCCACCATTGTATGTACTTGCAGCAAGCCTATGCACAATCTCTGAATGTAGTTCTTTATTAGATTGTTAGGTACTTTTGAAAGCACATGTTACCTCTCAGTTTTAATTAATCTATCAGTGTTTTTTCATTAGTGAATAAATTATGTTATTAACACACAAGGTTGATTTTGCAAAGAAATATTTAGAAATATTTTAAAATTATATTTAGGTACTGAAGTTTGATATGTCCAACACAATTATAGCTTGGGATATAAACATTTAATTTCATTCAGATTGTTTTAAAATATGAAATTATAAATTAACAGTTCTCAAACACAAAATGTTTATTTGAGTAATAAAGGAAACTTAACTCACATGTAACTACTTCCTGGTTACGGGTTGATATAATGTAATTATTCAAATTAATTGTTTTCATCTATATTAAGTGGTGTCAGTTCAAATAATAAGATAATTTTTCTACATCTATTAACTAAGTATTTATTGTACAAGTACATATCTCTACATGGTTCAAACAGGTTTCTCAACTATCTTCTAGATTTGTCATAGTAGAAACTAGAAATTCACTTAAATCAAAACAAAGTAACATGAACAAATGAATGCTTACAATTGTACTCTAATTTCCTTCTGTTTCTGGGCTAATGAACAATGTATATGTTGTTTATAGAAATACATTAAAACTAAAGCATTCTTGGGAAATCCATAAATGGAAAATTTTATATTTCCTTTTTGTGAAACTGGGTAATTATATGTATATGAACACACACACATACATTTGTTTCAAATATTATGTTATCTGTTTCTTTATACACTAATCTATGAACTACTGTAAATGTTAAAAGTTTTCTTTATCACATAGAAAACTTACGTAAGTGAAAATATGTCACAGTTGGTTTTTTTTCTTTCCCAGAAAAAGCGTAATGACCTACACAACTATGTAAGAAGTGGATATATGGAAGGAGTTTCTAATCTAATTAACTTAGATCAGTCATTAGTGACAGCCAAAAATGAAAAAGCTCGATGTTCACTTCACATTGCTGTATTACTGGAAAATTTGGACATCATTCAAAAGCTGGCAGATGTTAACTCTTCATCTGTACATGTTCCAGATAATGTATGCTTTCCATTATCTAAATATCTATTAATAATATTTTAACTTATTTCAGTTTCTTTTACACCATTTAAAGGCTATTTTATTTCTAATACTGTACCGTATAACCCCTCTAAAGCAGCCACCTTCGACAAATTGGCCTGATTAGAGGAGTTCCACTGTACATAATTAGGGATTATGTAAACAAAAAAAAAGGGACTGTGATTGAATGACCACTTTCCAGGAGTGACCAAATCTGAGGGGTGGCTGCTTAGAGAGGTTCCACTGTAGTTTAACAAAAATACATTTTTCCTTTTCCAAGATTGATAATACAAAGTCCTATAAGCTTTAAGTTTTTGTGGCTTAGATACAAAGGAGGTGAAGCTGTGATTAAGGAGCTTTGTTGATTTCTTTCAAGATTAACATTCCTATACTTGATTTAGCCATGATGTATTTCCTAAGCATCAACTCTAAAATTTTTTATGAGATATTTTCAACAATGAATAATTTCATAAAACTTTATGTTCATATAGAACAACACTGAGCACTTGTCTAAGTTTTTCCAAGGTTAATACTTGTCCTGTATTTCTAGTGTACATATAGATAGTATCTTGGTACGCTCACAGAGAATTAAATTGATGGTTATGTGGAAAGTTAACATTTCCCTGTACTGAAAATGTATTTCTAATAATACTTAATTCCTCTTACACTTTAACCTTATCCCAAAGAAAGGTTATTTTCTTTGCTCATCTAGGCATTGGTATGAATTCTACTTTGCTTGCTCCAGTCTTTATATCCAACTACATTGTCCCTAGTAATTTTAATCTTGTGAGTTTCTCCATCTACATCAATGCATGCTTTTTCTCCAATTCATATATAAACACCACATTATTCTTTCTTGTCAAACCCAATCACCAGCTATCGTGACAGAGAAGAGCAAAACAGTGTGAAAGGAGGTAAGTGTTACCAGAAATTCAGTTTCAGTATAGGAAAATGTAAATTTCTGATACACACTTAGCTTCACTTGCACTTTAGTTAAGAGACCCACAATTACCAGGTGGAAGGGCTGGTGAAGGCAAGATCCACACAGAAAGTGTCTTCATAGAAACACAGATGGGTGTGCATAATTGAGATATAATAAAGTACACTTGTGAAGCTCATCCCTATTTTTGGAACAGATAAAGTGAAATATCAGCATAAGTGGTAAAGGGTAAAAGGCTACAGAGTCATCATAAGATTCACCCAGACCCCAACCACACAAACTTCCACATCTCACTGTCTAAATGAACAAACCTTCACTATGACCTGAAGAAGCATGAAATCCAACAAACTGAACTGAGAATTATGGGCCAAAGCAGCCAATCTAAAACTTAAAAAATGTTGCATGTAAGCCCCCAGAATTGCAAAGGGAAGGCAAGCAACACCCAATTCGACAATTCTTCTTCCCAGTCTGAAGAAGCACAGGATGCAAGAAACTGAACTTGGGATTATGGAGCCAATTAACACCTCGCTCACCCTGCAGAAACAAGTCATCCTAAATGGGATTACAAACTGAAATCCTGAATCCTCAACCTGGTAGGCAAGGTCACACCTTCTGCCCCCAGAATTATGAGGAGGATGTGGAACAAAGGAAATTCAACCAATGGCACTGGAAGTTATGCTCCCTATAAGGAATTACAAGGAGTTGAAGACCCTCTTCCATGATCACCAAAAGAAAGATAATGACCAAAATGAGGAGCTATATACCACTCAACAGGATAGTGAAGATCCATCTCTGAACCAGAATTATGAGGAAGCTCCCACATAGGCTGCTCCTGCTCCTACCATATATCTGAGAAAATCATTCAGGGTTATTGATTAGTTATTAGAGTGGAATAATGAGTACAAGCATAACTTAAGAGGAATAAACATCTGTCCACCACTTTATCGACTTGAAACTGGGAGTGGTAAGGATTCCCATGCTCCACTAGGAGAAATGGGATGGGAGATACTCATGCTCAGGAGTTCAAAGGAATGATGCTTCCAAGACAGTGCAATAGGTGAACCATGTTCCCTGTTTTGAGAAGCAAACCAATTCTGATTTGCACAAATCAAGGGTTAGCTGGGATGGGTAAAGTCTCTTTATGCTATATTCATAATAGTCTATGAATGGTAGTCCAGTATCATATAGGATATTTGATACAGAACAATTGTTGATCACCCAAAAGGACCAAGGTAGTCTTATAGAACACCCTATCTTAACTGAACTTGTTCTTACCAGGGTTATAGTTATTAGTTGACTTGTAGCTAGTGCAGATTTGTAAAAGTATACCTAATAAGGAAACACACACTGAATGGGATACAAATGAGAATGACAAGAAGGTCCCTGAGAAGGAAAAGGAATAGAATAGCGCAAAAGAAATGAGGTTACTCAGCTCTGGCACAATTGAGTCAGAGCATGTAGAATAGCCACAACGGTAGCAAAACCTCATCCAAGGAGGAGACTGCTAAATCATGTGAATAGCATGATATAAAGGTGTTAGACATATTGTCCACATATCAGTATGTACAATTTCTTTCAGTAGGAAATGCAACTGAGCATTATGCTCAGTTCCAAAGGGCTACTAAGGAGAGTGATATATGTCTAACTTTATTAGATGAAATGGTAAGTCTCAAATCCTCCAGTAAAAGACCAGAATAAGCTATTTCAACTGACAAATCCAACTTGTCAAAGGACAGCAGATAAGTTGTGTGGTACCAAAGGACTCGAATGAATAAATACCAGGTTACTTGTGCCCCTAGGTGCTTCAGTGTGCTACTTATAACATTGGAGAGTCCAACCAGGACATAAAAGACAATCCAGATCCAAATGATCATCTAAATGGGAAATAGAGGGAAGACAAATAGAAAAGAAAACCTTATCTCCTTCTCTAACTGCTGCAGTTTTAGGTAAAATGAACCTGTCCAGATACAACAGAACATATTTGGAATGGTCCAGTATCTTGTGAACATGAAGTGCAAACATATCTGAACCTTGGCACCCACTAACCAATAACAGGAGAAAGTATGTTTTAAATGAAAGATGATATAGTGAACATGACCTCAAAGGTTCAAAAGATCCAGGTGAAAATATCCAACAAAGGGCAAGAAACAACTTCATATGCAAAAACGGCTCGTTTGGGTTGAGAAAATATTTTACATAGAAGAGCGAACAACGTTTCGACCTTCTTCGGTCATCGTCAGGTTCACAAAGAAAGAGGTAACTGACCGGAAGCTGACCACATGTTTGAAAGGGGTTGTGTAACTGTGTGTCGAAATGTAGAGGGCGGTATTAGATGTTTGAATATATAATTTTATTTATTTTATTATATTAATATAGGTATAAAGGCGTTCCTTTATATTGGTTTATTTTGGGTTTAAGTTGTTGTATAAGTAAGGCTTCTTTAATTTTGCGTTTGTTTCTTTATTTAGTATTTGAGTGTTTTCTATGGTTATGTAGTGTTTATTTGACTTGCAGTGTTCGAAAACGTGTGAAGGTGACTTTTTATGTTCTTTGAATCTGGTTTCCATTTTTCTACTTGTTTCTCCAATATAGAAGTCGTGGCAGTTATCACATTGTATTTTATAAATAATGTTGGTGTGGTGTTTGTCAGTGTAGTTTTACATAGTATAGACCTCAGTTTTGTGCCTGGTTTTTGAATAAATTTGGTATTAACTGGAATGTCATATTTTGTTACTAATTTTTGCCAAATGTTGGTTATTTGTTTGCTGATATCAGGAATATATGGTATACAGCAGTATATGGTTTCGTGGTTTTTTTGATTCGTGAGCTGTATTTACTTTAGTTGGTGGTTGATTTTGCTTTTGTCTAGGTGTGTGTGTATAATGTTTTCTACGGTTTGTGGAGGAAACTTATTGATGTTGATTAAGTATTGTTTTATTTTGTCTAATTCATCGTTAATTTTATCTGGTGAGCATAGTTTTATGGCTGTGTTTATTTGGTTTCTTAGTATGTTGAGTTTTTGTTTTGTTTCATGTGCTGAGTCCCAAGGAATGTATAGTCCAGTATGGGTGATTTTTTGGTGGATTTCTGTTTTGAATTGTGTGTCAGTTCTTGTAATTTTGAGGTTAAGAAATGATATTTGATTGCTTTCTTCCTGTTCACATGTGAAGTTAATGTTGGGATGTATAGAGTTAATGTGATTGAAAAAATTAAGTATGTGTTCTGTAGATTTGAATCCATAACCGTGTCATCTACATATCTGTACCAGTATAGTGGTGGATGTAATGCTGTGTTAATTGCTTGTGTTTCAACTTGTGTCATAAAAATATTGGCTAGAACTGGTGATACTGGGTTGCCCATGCTTAGGCCATTTGTTTGTATATAGTTTTGGTTGTTGAACATGAAGTTTGTCTTTATCGTGGTGAATTCTATGATGGTTGCTAACTGGTTACTGGGAATTTCTATAGTTGGGTTAGGGTCTTGGATATAGAGTTCTAAGGCTATCTTGCAGGCTTCAGTGGTTGGAACTTCTGTAAAGAGGGATATAACATCGAAACTGGCCATTAAGGCTTTATGATTAAGTTGATTTAGATTAGACTTGAAATTAAAAGAGTCTTTGATGAATGAGCTGGCTGATGTTACATATTTGGAGAATGCCCATGCTATGTATTTACCAAGATTGTAATTAAACGATTCATATGTGGACATTATTGGTTGTAATGGACAATCTGGTTTATGAGGTTTGGGGATGCCGTATATTTGCGGTGTGCGTGAGTCGGTTTTACGTAGGTAGGAATAAAGTGTTTGTGAAACTGTGTTGGCTTTTTTCATTTGTAGTAGTAATTTGTTCAGTTGCGTCTCGTGTGTCTTTGTTGGATTTGTATGTATTGGTTTAAATTTGTTCATGTCTGATAAGATGTTATTCATTTTTTGGATGTATTCATTCATGTTCATTATGACTATAGCGTTACCTTTATCTGCTTTTAGAATTTTTATGTTTTTGTCTTGTTTTAGGTTTTTAATGGAATTAATGTCTCTTTTTGTGAGGTTGTTTTTTAGTTTTCTGTTTCATGAAATTATGTTGATGGTTTTGTGAGAAAATTCTTTGAAAAAATCGTTTAAGATGTTGTTTTTAGGTGTTTCTGGAAAATATAAATTTGTAATTTTACCTGGGAAGTTTGGCTGTTGGATGTCAATAAAATTATCTAAGTTGTCTTCTTTCTGTTGGTTGTGTTTGGTTGTTTCCTTGTTTTCTTCTTTGTAGAAAGTATCACAAGTCTCCTGGGTAGGTCTTCTAAACATGTTTTGATTTCTATGGTTGGAATGTACCTAGGTGTTATTGCGAAGTTGAGTCCTTTGTTAAGTAGATGTTTCTCGTCTGTGTTTAATTGACGGTCGGATCTGTCGGAACTCAACATACTAAGAAACCAAATAAACACAGCCATAAAACTATGCTCACCAGATAAAATTAACGATGAATTAGACAAAATAAAACAATACTTCATCAACATCAATAAGTTTCCTCCACAAACCGTAGAAAACATTATACGCACACACCTAGACAAAAAGCAAAATCAACCACCAACTAAAGTAAATACAGCTCACGAATCAAAAAACCACGAAACCATATACTGCTGTATACCATATATTCCTGACATCAGCAAACAAATAACCAACATTTGGCAAAAATTAGTAACAAAATATGACATTCCAGTTAATACCAAATTTATTCAAAAACCAGGCACAAAACTTAGGTCTATACTATGTAAAAACTACACTGACAAACACCACACGAACATTATTTATAAAATACAATGTGATAACTGCCACGACTTCTATATTAGAAAAACAAGTAGAAAAATGGAAACCAGATTCAAAGAACATAAAAAGTCACCTTCACATGTTTTCGAACACTGCAAGTCAAATAAACACAACATAACCATAGAAAACACTCAAATACTAAATAAAGAAACAAATGCAAAATTAAAGAAGCCTTACTTATACAAAAACTTAAACCCAAAATAAACCAATATAAAGGAACGCCTTTATACCTATATTAATATAATAAAATAAATAAAATTATATATTCAAACATCTAATACTGCCCTCTACATTTCGACACACAGTTACACAACCCCTTTCAAACATGTGGTCAGCTTCCGGTCAGTTACCTCTTTCTTTGTGAACCTGACGATGACCGAAGAAGGTCGAAACGTTGTTCGCTCTTCTATGTAAAATATTTTCTCAACCCAAACGAGCCGTTTTTGCATATAAATTTCTCGACAAGTGGGGTTCTCGACATCACTGAAGAAACAACTTCATTGTAAAAAAGGAGGCAGGAAGAGGGGACTGGGATGAGAAATGTCAATGACCACTCACCAAATGCCCATCTTTTTTAGTACTACAAATAGCCAAAAATATGAACTCTTAATAGAGGAGGTGAAGTATTCTATGGCCACTTTGTGTAGAAGATCCTGGATGGCTTGTGCTTGACAGTTAGAACTAAAAGGGTCCGTGGGGAATAGAAAACCAACTGGTATGGGAGATACACAAGAAGGAGATGTGAACTGAATGATTAACTTGCTCCTTAGAATTTGAATGACCCACTGATCTGTGGTGAATGTCTCCCACACTGACACAAATCCCCTGAAATGAGACCCCATCAGACCTGACCCCATAAGGTAGTCTGCAACACCAAAACCTGCACTCCATTCAGAAGGAGGATCCCTGCTGGGAAGGTCAAAATTACCCTTGTGTTCCAGTGGATTGTGGCATGGAAGAAGGATTCTGAAAAATTGAATGGGAGATGCAGTAATTCATCCTGTAGAAGAATTGTGGGACAGTTGAAAAGGCAATATTGAAATTGAAGAATGAAGATGAAATACATAAACACAAGATTCCATGGAGTCTAGAATTTGCACAAAAATAAACTGTCTAAAAAAAGAACTTTTTCTCTGAGATCTCTAACAGCCAATGTAGGGAAGTGAACTCTCTCCAGTAAGCCATTTCTTTCGAAAAGATCCGAGCAACAAATCAACCAAAATACCAAGAAGAGAGCAGAAGTTGATAACATGACCAAAGTGGAAGTCAATAGATGACTAAGATCCTCTGAAATTTGAGTAGAGGGTCTATTATATGTCTCAGGCAACAACTGCACAGATGATAAATGCAGAACTGTTGTGACACACAAATTCTGGTAAACTGAGACTGTTTAATATTAACAGTGGCATCTGATCTAGAACCCCAAATAGAAAGTCGATGGTCTAACCTTTGAGATTCCAAATAAGGATTCTTCAGGCGATGAAAAACTAAAGCATGCTGATCCAATAAACAAGGAGAACAAGGCATGGCAGTCCCCTCTCCTCAATTGATCTGCAAATATTTTTGGCATGAACAGTAATGTATGACATAGGGAGAAGAACCTAGTAATCAGTTAATCTAGTTTCTCCCAATAAAGAATATAAAGATTCATAAACCATATAAAAGCATTACAAACATGTAATGTTTGACATAGGGAGAAGAACCTAGTAATCAGTTAATCTAGTCTCTCCAAATAAAGAATATGAAGATTCATAAACCATATAAAAGCATTACAAACATGATGTATTATTTGTTAAAAGCATGCAGGAGATGGAATATCTGTTCAAGATTTGTGAGTAGCTGTCTCAGCAAAGGAAGGTGCCAAAAATATGGTATAAATTCTCATTAGTCCACTCTTGAGCTCCCACAAATACATCTTCATAGCATCAAGAAACAGAGCATTAGACCATATGTAAAATTTTATCTCTTTGCACATAAGAACCTGTATGTCCTCTTCAGAAAGTGGTTTCCCCTTGATACTTGCAAGGTGGTAGAGGAAGGGCATCAGGTGGCTCTGTATCTCAAGTATGAATGTTAGTATTCATATTGGAAAAATGACCCCAAGACTTTATTAACCATAAGATAAAAAAAACTAAAAAAAAAACTGAAGCAACATGAAAAACCTAAAATAATTCAAAACAAAATGCTACAAATGTAGTAATAGCAGTGAAGAAAAAACCCATAGCAAACACTTAAGACCATAATGAAAATTGAATAAGAAAGAATAAAGGGAAATTTAGATCAGATCAGACACAGAGGGTGCACTGATATCACTAATGATGATATAGTGGGTTATGGAAGAAAGAAGGTAGAATTCATACTGATGCTAAGCTTCGTCAAGAGAAGCTAAGGTGTAAGGAGAGGTAAGCGTGTTTTGGAAATAAAGTACATGTGAAAAAGATAAATTGGTCCACAGAATAAAAATCAACATTCTTAAACATTCCATATTTTAAAATAAAATATATGTTACATATATGTTACCTTTTCTATGTGTGTATTCTAATAATGAAATATTTCTTACAGATGGGGAGGACACCTCTTCACTATGCAATGGCTACATTTAATGTTACTAAAATTGCCCGCATTCTGATTGAGGCTGGAGCCCTGCGAACCACACGAGATGTGGTATGTTAATCTATTTTTTCCAGTTTTTTTATCAACTTTTTTACTCAGGCATACATTAAAAAAGATAACAAAATAAGTGATGTAAATGATCAAACAAAATTATGCAAGATATCTACAAACAAATGATGCATAGCATACAGTGTATTAGACTTGATTAGCAGGAAAAGTAGCTTATTAGTACAAAAAGTATGGTTACAGAAAAAATAATTATATAAACGGATAATATACGGCATAGTTAGAATTACTACATATCAGTAAGTCTAACGGAATTACAAAGAAATTTACTGAAAACTTAAAAACAGTTTACTAAAAAAAAATCAGTCACCTACTAAGGCTAAATTTTGAGATTAAAAAGGTTTTGATACTAAAATATTTATTTCTTTTTCTTTTCAAGAAAATGCAGTCTGTAAGCCACTATTATATTGAAGCAGACGAAATCCGCAAGTTGACAAGAGAAGAACACCAGTCATAGCTAGTAAGCCAAAGCAGAAGCCCAATGACAACATACAGCTAAAACTGTAGATCAAGAAATCAACTCATAACCAACAATATATTTTCTTAAATTCACTAAACCAGCATGTAGTAATCATGTGTAACATTTATCAATAGTTTTATGTTAGCTTGCAGTTGTTATTGTATTGTATCTTCATTTCTGTTACTCATAAAGAACCAAAATAACGTGCAACTTCTATTACAGTAAAACTAACAAATTTAAGTAAATATTATTACAACTCGCTGTGCTAGGCTTTGGGCATATTCACTATTTATGTCATATCATGATCGTAGTTGTATGTGTGATAAATGTCTGATGCATTCAACCCAAACATAGCTCCTAAACAGATAAGATGTTACGAAAATTTCATTAGACATCCCCGCATGTTAGGTACTTATACTATACTAAAATATGAGCTCCACAGTTTAGAGTGGAACCATTAAAATGCATTTGTGATAAAGAGAAAATGATAGCTGCATTAGTTTTCAGTTCAAACATCTGTACAAACTTTCTAAAAACTTTTAATATTTCTTTTATCCCATACTTAAATTATGATTTAACTGATAATTTGCAGTAAACATAAATTAGTCTAATTAAAAAAGTTTGTATAATTTTTAACAGTTCCTTCAACAAAATTAACAATTCTGTTACTTCAAACCTTTCTTTAAAAATTCATACGTACTTTGAGCATAGTTTAAACATTTTTTAAAATAGTCTTTGGCAATTGATAAATATCACTTAATATCTATATGCAATTACTTGTGTAAGGAAATATTTTATGCATCTATGCTATCCAATGTAGCCAAATGCATAGAAAAGTATTTTTGAAATAATTGTCACTGCTTATAAAATTTTATTTACACATTGAAAACACATATTTATAAGTTATTAAATACATTTAAATATACACAATATATAATGTTATATTTTAATCAATAGTTATTTTAAGGGCTGTTAATGATATAAGTAGAACTAAAAAGTGTATACCTATTCTATAATAGGAAATTGTGTTAAAATGGCCAGTAAAATGTTCTATATATTTACACGTTTCAAACCTATAATAGTTTGTTTTCAAACTGTGCTGAGGAAACAGCGTATCACATAATAAAAATATTAAACATTATTTTCAAATGTCATCTTTATTAATTTGCATGTTTTGCATCCATACAAAAGAGTAACACATATATAAATAGAGTGGGGGCTAAATACATCTGCACTTCAAGTATTCGAGCATTTAAGGTTTCTACCCATGAATATGTGGACCATCATTTCACAAACACCTTTTTTTTTTTTTTTTCAGTGTTGCATCATAGGTAATATGGCCATCTAGGTAATACATCACAATAAATATGTTTACAGTGCTTCTGATTGTAACTACCTCAACATTAGACAATAAGTGGAGAAAATATGCAGTATGATACCATAATTTATTTACAAGGTGATTTACGCCTATCACAAAATGTGTGGCATTCTGATTCACCAATATTCAACAAGTAACTATCAAGACCTTGAATGAATAGCTAATTAAGGAAATATTTACCACAACAATAAAATGTACATGGATACTACAAGAATGAAGAATTAAAGCACAGTGTAAAGTAACGATAAAATTCTAGTACAACTAAAACAACCAAATCCAAAGAGTATTGAATAATACTAGTTATTACAAAATGAGTTAGCCCATGGTTACAAAACTTGAACCAAGAAAAAAAAACGAACATAAAACACTTATAAAATTTATAAGCATAAAATTACTCACAATTATATAAAACAAATTATAACTCAAAATAAATAAAATGTAAAATGGAATTAATCTGAAAAATAATTAGTACAATCAACTTAAACTTTAATCAGTTAAAAACTAGTAAGACACAGGATGATAATTTGGAATTTTGTGGAGATGTTATATTATAGATGGATTTCAATAATAGAAGTAATGTTGCACATATTTAGTCATTATTACATTAATAAATAGAAAGTTTAACTCATTAAAAGTAATATAGTAATACTGAACTACTATCCATAAATTTTAAGGCTGAAAAATGGCAGCAAATTGTAAAATTTTAAAGGATATGGCAATTCTTAAATGTGTAAAAAATTGCATAAATAATGAAAAAAATTAAACATATGGAGAGAAAGGTATATAAAATTAATCTGCATGCCAATGAAAACTATTCATATTTAATTCAATTTTCATTTCACAAGTTACCTAAAAGACTGCCATTGAACTACTGATATAAACAGAATAAAATCACCATAAAACAGGTTTTATATATTCAAAACACATTGGTAATGAAACATTAACAACAGAAATCCCACAACCACATAAAAACTTGGGGTACCAGCATTCAGTGTGCTTTTTTTTTTTTTACAGCTTTTTCAGTCACATTCCACTAAAACCACAACTAACAGTACAAAGTTTCAGAAAGGATTTTGTTGCTAACAAGAAAGATACTTTGATATTTCAACCAAGTTTTTTTAGTATTAATCTACAAAAAAAATTAGATTACACCCTTAAAAATTGTTTCCTAAAACTGTTTGAATATCAATGTGAAAATTAAACTACCTTTTGCACATCATAATTTTATCAACTTTCACATAGAATGAAAAATTGAAATGGCACTTTTTCCAAAAGAAAAATTTAAGAAAATAAAGTTTTATAACAAATATTTATGTAACTTGGCAAAACTCCATAATTACAAAACTAATGGAGAACGAGAAAATTGTGCATTTCAAAAATATGTTATTTATTCATGACCACAGTTTCATAGTAAAGATACCTGATGATGCCTTTACAGCCAAACCTTGTTCATAAATAAATGATGTATTTGTGAAGTGCATAATTGTCTTGTTCTTCCTCAATTTTGTAAAAACATTTAGTTTATCACAATGCAAAACAACATTAGCTAGAATTCATGGTGAATAAAACAAAACTGTACACAATTTTTATAAAATCAAATAAGAGTATTTTCCACGTAAGTACACATCACTTTATTTATTTCTAATAACACATCACTGATACCTGAAAATGTATTTCACATTAATACATCATCTCTATACACAGAATAGCATGATCCTTCATATATATGCCTGTAAGATTGGATGCTGCTAGCCTTGAGTTAACTTTTACTGAAAAATCACATGATTAACGTGAACTGTGTTGATCCAGCACCCAAACAGCTAGGAATTGATAAATGGAAAGGGTCTCTCTCCTTTGCTCCA
Source organism: Tachypleus tridentatus (assembly GCF_004210375.1). Taxonomy (NCBI): domain Eukaryota; kingdom Metazoa; phylum Arthropoda; class Merostomata; order Xiphosura; family Limulidae; genus Tachypleus; species Tachypleus tridentatus. The sequence continues at coordinate 130,655,784 of NC_134834.1, read as the reverse complement.
CCTGACGTAGTAATGGAGAATTCACAGTGGAGAGACTCAGAGAGGTATCTAGATCCCCATCAGATTCCTGATGAAAAGGTCTTTTACTGGAGATAGTGCAACAGGTGACAACATTTTGAAAAGCTGGCAAATTAGATCCAATGAATTGGGCAGTAACTTCCTTGGTAATGGCTTTTTCTATGATAGTTGGTGGAATGGTTTGGTCTGTTTCAAGCAACAGAATAAGTTTAATACCATAAGGATACCTCTAGTGCTTTTCCAGAACACCACCTTTCACCAGTAGGTTTAGTAATGCCAGGGCTGATGGGTTGAGCACATTCTCTGTTATCCCTAGCCCAGGTCTAGATTATTTATTAGGCACTGTGTCTAGGGCCTATGAAAACTATAGGTCCATGAAAATTTTCCTTAAAAGTTAATTTTTGATTTAAATCATATGGCTAGTTAGGCCTACGAATAGAAAGTGCCCAGGCCCTACAATTGTCTTGAACTGGCACTACCCCTAACCCTATGCAAATTTTGGGATATAAGCATATCCTGTGAGGCAAAACCTGGTGAGATCCTGTAAGAGTGGGAATGATTAAAAAGCAAATGTACTTTCTCTTCTCAAGTAGTGTATAGACTGAAGAACAGCAACCAGAATGTGTAAAATTCCCAAAGGAAATGAAACAGCCAGATGATGAAAATAAGAGGAGACAAAAATGTGCAGATTACTCCACATGATCGTCTGAAGAATCTCATCTAGGGGATCAGGGAAAATGAAAACATAATAATATGATAGGTGATGAATTTGATGCAAGAAAATATAAGCATTAATATTTACAGAAGGATATACTATCAAAAGTACTCATTAGACACATCTTGTAAGAGTATGAGGTGATAAGTCCATGGAGGAAGAGGGGTCCCAAAGCAGGAAAAAAATGAAGTGAAATCCAGAAATGAAACTTCACACTAAATAAGACTGCATAGTTCAAACTGGACAAAGAAGACAATCAGACAAGTTAAACAGAGAGTTAAGAGATGAAAGTGAGGGAAATAAGATTGAGAAAAGAACAATCATTCTCCCCTCCCATGCAGAAAAAAAGAGAAAATAAGTATGGTGAAAGAGAGTACGGGGAGCATCAATGACATATACATCCAACTGATGGTGACCATAAGTGAGGAGAAGTAAATAAATTCATTGTGTGGGAAAGCATGAAAAGTAGACATTAGAAAGGACAAAAAGGTCATGTAGGTAAGGAGGATGAACATAGGTAGTAGTTGTTCAACTACTATCTGGCAAAGAAAATAAAATAAAGTAATCTTGAGAATTGGTTTAGTGTTGTAAAAAATGACTAGAAAAAAAACAACACTGAATAAATAAAGAGACAGAAAACTACCAATCAAGCTGCAAACAGTGTATGTGCTGCATCTTGCTCTTCTAGTGTAAGAATGTACATGCAACTACATAAACAAATTACCCAAAGTTGCTGCTACTGTCTGGGTTATAAATCAGATTCAATTCCAAAAGCCAACTAATGCATTAGATCAGTCTAAAATTAGGTCTACAACTCAAAAGCAGCAACTAATTCTTCCCAGTGACAACTTGACTTCTGATACAAGTTAAACTTAATCCAAATAAAGAGACTTATATTCATGTAATTAATAAAACAGTTGTCTTAATATCAAAATTTATTGTAATGAACAAAACAGTCATGTAAAACTACCTCATTGAAATATAACACTGAAATAAATCATTTAGTAATGTTCATAAAGTTTAAAAATAATTATATGAATCTTGCATATATTTCTAAACTGTTGGATAATAACAAACACACAAAGCTTCCTTTCAGCCTCAACAAACTAGTAAATGAGATTTAACTTTACTAAAACAGTTATAAAATCCAGAGTATATCAGTTGCCATAACTTCAGAATAGTCCATTCTAACACCAATGAAAAAAAAAAAAAAGCTGAAAGAAAACTGACCCAGTATGATTCTTACTGTGTGGTAATGACTTTTTCTATCAGTCCTTATTTTAATTCTTCTATCTATAAATAACCACATGCTAATGAATTTCTCAGTTTTGAACTAAACCTAATGTATCTTTTACCAACCTCAAGCATACACAAAATACACCATTTTTCTTTTTTTTTTTGTGCATGGTCTAAGCTAATAATTGTGATCTTCACTACATAATAATCAAATTAAATTCTTTACTTACCTGAACAATTATATGTTGACTCCTATGTACTTTGAGTATGTAATCACATATACATAAACTGTATATGTTGCACTAACTGACACATATATTTCAATGTTACATATTACACATTTTGTTACCATTAACCAGAAACTGGAGCAAATACATGGTTTTTAACCACCATTTATTAACTTAGAACAAATTTAACTCAAATTATATTACAAGAGTAAAAGTAATACAGATGGAAATCAGCAAAAATATCCAATCATATCTAGATTATATGTTATACATTCAGTCCAATGTACTGCAAGTGCCATTCACAGCAAAATTACCTTCACCATCATGAAACTCCACCTAGCTTAAATCATTGTTCTCTCTACTAGTATTGCCTTTTAAGGACTGGGCAAATAACATCAAATTAAACAATAACAATAACAACAAAATTACTCAAAACAAGCCCAGAAAAATGATACACATTTCACCAAGTTTTATGTACTAATCATGTCAATTTTTCATGCTGTGTTACAGCACAACATCCTTATTTCATTTTAGAGAGACAGGTTTTAGACCAACAAACCAACAAGTACAATTCAAACTATGATCTACAATGAGATCACATCTAACATGCAAAATTAGCCACGAAGTTTATACATTCAAATATCCACTAAAATTAGCCATAAAGTTTTACTTAAGTGCTTAAAAAAATACAGACAGAAAACTCATTTCAGTCTATTGGCAGGCATTTCCAAAACTCATGAATATTCACAACAAATCACCAAGATTACAGGATTTTTTGACCATTGAATTTTTAATCAACTGTCAATCCTAGCTGTTTTTAAAGCAGTTAATCACAACCTAAATGATTAGGAGGCCAATGTTAACATATCAGCCAATGCTTATAGAAGTAAAACTGTCCCTTCAGTGGCATTTCCTCATTTGATTCCTCATGAACTATCATATATATGTGTACTGCCAATTTATAACTCATCAATGTTAGATTCCAGATAATACAATACAGTGATCCCAAGATCAGTCAACTTGTTCCTCAAGACTTTAATTTGTCACACACAGCTTCAGTTTGCAAACACATTTAAGGTGCTATATGCTATGTGACTGAGTTGTTGCCATACAAAATAAGTCCAGTCAAGGCTTACGTTCTGATTTTGCAAGCACATAAGATAATCACACCTAGTCACAAAGATTACTAATTACTAATTTGTAGTAAAATTACTTATCACATACAACTCCTTTAATCATATGTTGATACACAAATTCATATGAAATAGACACTACAGAATAAAGACAGTCCAAATGTTCCTGTGAACATTGTAATATATTTGCACTGCACAGTGGGCCACCATCAGATTTAGAGCACTATGGATTTTTGTTCCTAATTAAAAGTAAAAAAAGCAAAATATATGTGAATTACAAATACCAAACCATGTAACTTAAAGTTAACTCAGTAGGAAACCACTGTAAATCTCAAATAATTAAAATTTTGAAACACCATTTGATACAATGTTGAGGAAAAGAATAAAGTTATTTCAAGCACAGGTGTTTAGAGAGAGCTGCTGCACAAGGAGGTTGTGTTGCCTTTCTGTTGGTGGAGGGCTATCATTATATGATGATGTCATCATACAAATCTCATAGGCAGATATTCAAAGGAATCACGTTATCATTTTGGAAGTACACCAAATAGCAAGAATGAAATTAATAATGGAGTTGAAGCTTTAAAAACAGTCATCTATACCACAGAGAAGATGTAGGTTAAGTGAATTAAAAATTATAGCAATAAACTATATTTATCTTATTGAAAAAGAAAAAAAGAACAAACTTCATATTATGACAAATAGTACTTCATCTGATGACACTAATAGTTCCTCTTATATTAGACAAAGATTAAATCTGTTCTAATGTGTGAGATAGGTTTAAAGTGATGATTTATAAAATACAACTTTAGTTTATTTAATAATTAACAAATGTAATGAGTGTTGAAGCAAAATAATACTATTATAATTAAACTATAGTAAAAGTGAAGAATCAGTTGAGTTGTAGAAGTGAAGTAAATCTATGATAGTATCACTACAATTAAAATATAGTAATAATGTAGTAAAACAGTTTAATTTATACTGAGTAAAATGAAAATGTAAGGTGAAAGTAATAAACTAAATAAAAGTAAAAATACAGTAAATCTGTGATAAAACTGCAATAGAAAGGACTGTTGTAAATATGAAGTAAAATTGTAATAAAAATATTCTAAAAGTATGGTAAATAGTGTAGCAATAGAGTAATACACCACTGCAGATTTAAACTCCAGTTAATCTTTTCACCACAGGTATCCTTTATTGCACAAGACACAAGATTTTATCAGGTCATACCATAAGTAATGTCGTTTTCTGGGCTAAGTTTAAATACGTATTTCTTGGCTAAATGAAGTTATTCTCAAAATCATATATGTTATATGGGATGAACTGATAGCATTAAGTGTAAGCCAGTTCATTCCTTCATTATGTTCGTTTTATTTATTTTAGAAGCCCCAGTTACCATGGAGGTGTTAGAGGAGGACCTAAGGCATATAATGTTTTACGAGTTCAGAAAAGGGAAAAGTACTACCAAAATTACATAAAGCATTCAAGAGGTGTACAACAATGATATTATGAATGTCAGGAAATGTCAAAGATGGTTCAGTAAGTTTAGAACCAGTTACTGCAGTTTGACAGGTGCAGCTTGCACTGGGCACCCTGTTGAGTTTGATAATAACCTGCTTCTAGCAACACTTGAGGAGGATTTTCCTGTAACTGTTGAATAATTAGCCCAAAAACTCAATTCACCTCCTTCCACTATCCAACAAAATTTGCAACAAATTAGTATAATTTCAAAGTTGGGAAAATGGGTACCACATGAGTTGTCAGCTGATAATTTGAGAGAATGAGTAGACATATGCACATCTCTTCACTCTTGTGAACTTGAAGCTTCGTTTCTGAGCCACTTAGTAACTGGAGATGAGAAATAAGAACTCTGTCAAAATGTTAAGTGTCACCAACAGTGGGCCAATACAGGTGAACCAGCTACACAACAGCCAAAACCAAACCTACACTCTAGGAAGGTTTTGCTAAGTGTTTGGTAGAATAAAGGTGGTGTAATACACTTTGATTTGTTACAACCAAACCAGACAATCACTACTGAGAGATACTGTCAGCAACTGGATCAACTGAACACTGCACTTAACAAAAGAGAGAGAGACCTGCTTTGGTGGATTGGAAAGGAGCTGTTTCCCAACATGGCAATGTATGTCCTCACACTGCTAGGATCACTTCCAGAAAAATTCAAGAGCTTGGCTGGGAGAAACTTTTCCATCCTTCCTATTCTCCTGATCTTGCTCCCCTCCTCCAGATTACCATCTTTTTAGGAGCTTGCAACATCATCTGAATGAAAATGGATGAGTTGAAAAAAATAACTTTTGTACGTCTTTTGTCTCAAAACCACCTGATTTTTATTAGCGTAGTATTGTTTGTCATTTGTTTTTGAATTTTGCACAGAGCCACTCAAGGGCTATCTGCACTAGCTGTCCCTAATTTAGCAGTGTAAGACTAGAGAGAAGGCAGCTAGTCATTACCACCCACTGCCAATGCTTGGGCTACTCTTTTACCAACAAATAGTGGGATTGACCGTCACATTATAATGCCCCCATGGCTGAAAAGGTGAGCATGTTTGGTGCTAGGGGTGTGCAAACCCACGACTCTTAGATTACGAGTCGCACACCTTAACCCAACTGGCCATGCCAAGCTATAGCGTAGTATTAAAAATCTTTTGAGACATTGGCAGACTGTTCTTGAAAGTGATAGAAGATACATTATTGAATAACATTGTTAATTGAGTTCCTTTTTCTCCTTTTAAATCTTAGTGTTACAAATGACATTACTCGTGAGATGACCTGAGAGCATCTTACATTTAAAACTTTATCAAACTGCTTTTTGTTTATGTTATACCAAGTAGAATAGCATAGCATCTCATTCATATTTCAAATGTATACATGCTTTAACTTCTTAACTTTACAAGGCAATATTTAAAAAAATCCTGAATTTGCCCTAAGATGATACACATGACACATTTTCTTTCAGCAAATTACCATCCCTATTTTATCCCCCATCCCTCAAAAAAAGACAAAATTACACAAATTACTCTACTAAAATTGTCATTGCTTAGAAAAATCATGTTTATTATAGTCTTTAATTTAATTTGGTTACAGAGTTAACAAATAGAAAATCAGACCCCCCCTGCCACACCCTCTCTTTCAGAATTTGTTAGTAGTTCTCTCTTACATGTAATTATACATTACCCATAACCAACAGGAAGTCAAGGTTTACATCTATCAAATGATGTACTGTATAGCGTTATGTTCTGAATGGTTAAATGTCAATTTCACTCACAGTACCAACATTATTTCTATAGGAAGGTTAATGACTATCTTAGATGCATTTGTAATGACTCTTGTTGCATAGTTAGAAAACCAGGACAATTTTCAAAGATAAGGGAATTTGTCTACATTTTGATGCAATTAGTCTGTATTGTTGGTGTAATATACACCATTTAATTTAATTAATTAGTTTTAATTAAACTAAAATTATTAAAAGCAATATTATGATTAGTATAAAAAATTAGGGCTAATTCTCTTCAACAATGAAGAACAAGAAAAAAGGAGATAGATTAAGTATTTTATTTTTTGTTTTTCATGTTTATTCTTTAGGTATAATTGGAAAAGCAACTAAAATATAAAAATAATAATACAAAAAAATGTTTCACAAGGCATGCATATGAGCAGTTCATAGGTAATGTGCTTAAATAGTAAAATGTGAACTGCACACTCTCCAAGTGATTTACAACTTATAATGGTACAGATAGTAGTTAGATATACTTCAAAAGGCAATAAAACAACAAAATTTAATTATAAATGCATGTATAATGTTACAACTTAGAGCTACTTAGGATAAACATGTGTAGTTTCATTTTTCCATTTGAAGTCATTCTTGAAAGAAAAAAAGATAACTTAGATTTATTTCAATTTTTTTTCTTGGTAGTTAAAAGATCAGTCAAGTTGATCAATTATGTTTTGAGATAGGGTGGAAAAATAACAGATGATAAAGTTTTATTGAAAAAATGTTTAAACATAATTTAGGAGGTTTTAGGGATTACACAAAGGATATTTGAGTTTTCTGAGATGAGGAAAAGTATTTTCAATTTTAATATGAAAATTGCTTTGCACTCAGGCTGTCAAAACAAATCTTTATTTTATCAAAAATAATTTGTTAAAAAATATAATATTAACTAAAAGACAGCCAAATTTTGTGAAAATATAACACTATATTGAAAGTTAGAAGTAGTAAATCTAAAAAGACTTTAAACAAGTTAGATTGACTGAGCCTGTATTGAGAGAGTTAAGATCTAAATAAATATAGCAGTAAAACTGCAATGAATACTTAAAGGGAAATTAATCAGTTGCAGACATTTTTCACAAATCTCAGTGAACTTGAATAATAGCAAAATATTGTAGTCTGAACTTAAGAGCACTTACATATATGACTCCTTAGAAGAAACCACTATGAAATACTTCTGCTAGTAAATCTAACAAAGTTGCTACATGACAATGGCAAAACAAAACTCTGTGACACAAGCTATAGCAAGATTAAACTGCACGAACTTGTTGATGGGTGCCAAAATAGTCAAACAATAAATTGAAAAGAAAGGTATCTATGTATTCAATTACAGGAATAAAAATCACTAAAAACACTTAAGTTTCAACAAGTTGACAGGAAAATATACATTTTTCACCCTTTTCTTTGAATTACCTCTTGTGTTACTAGTCTTTAACATTTGCTTAAAAAAACAAAGTTAACCTGCTTATCAAATTTGGTGAAATATGAATCGACTATTAACTTATGAGGTATTAATTGTTTCAAACTAATAAAAACAACTATTAGATATATACAACTATTTCATTTAAATTTAATAAGGTAGATATGATTTAGATAATTATGAAGCACAAATGTTAAATTTAGTACTTGTAGAAGCAATAACTTATTGCAAGTTTGTTAAAGTAACTGTTCATAAATCATTCTTGTGTAGTTCATCTGTTACGAATTGACATCATGTTATTAGAACCTTCTAAGATTTTCTTGTTTCAATTTGTAATGTTACATAATAATGTCTCATAGTTTGTAGAAAAGTCTAGACCTTAGTCAGGATATATATGCAAAAAAGTCAATGACAGATATAGTCTCATAGATCTAGACAGTGTTTGTAAATTTAGCCATAAAGTATAAAGTACAACTTTTAAAATGTAATAATCGCAAGTTTATTGTAAAAACAAAGTAGAGAAGAATAATTTGTCTTGTTAACTAGGTTCTGAAGTAATTGAACCAGTCTGTGTGGACTTTTGATATAAACGAGAACTATTTAAAGCTATGTATACAACTCTGGCTACCCATAACATAACACAAGTTAATTTGTTACTAAATGTATTGTAATTGCAATAACAGAGTAGATAAGAATAACTCATGTTGTCATTTGGATTCCTAAAGTAACTGAAACACTCTTTATGGACTTTTGACAAAAAGAAAAAGACTTACTTAAAGCTCTAGGTATACCTGTGTTGATTAACTGTGAAATGAAAATTTGACATGTTTTGAAGATATTATTTTAAAACAAGTGGATTATGTACTGTCTGCATAATGTTGAAAATTATCAACAGGTCACAAACATCTGTTTTAAAGAATCTGGTCTACACACACACACATACATGAAAACCTACAGTAACAAACACATCCTTCTGATAATATTCCAGTCATAAATTCATCAAATACTCATAAAAAATACTTTTATTTATACATTTATAAATGCTTGCTTTTGTCTCATAATCTAAGCTCAAACAGCTGAAAAGTTCAACAAATGTTACAATACTATATTAAATTTTACTACTTTTCTTTGGAAATACAAAAAGCCAATAGTGAAATGCAGTGTAATAAGAATAAAATCAAAACACAATGTATAAAAACTTACTTATAATTTTTCCTCCCAAATAAGCAGTTGATTTATACTCTCTACGAGGTCTAATTGATGTCGTGTTCAACCATTCTTGAAAAGCAGATTGACTGTCTTTCTCTTTTTTAAGCTTCTTTTCCTTTTCAGTTTTGACTTTCTCTTCATCTTTTTGTTTTATTGCTGTGAAACAAAAAACAAAATACAGGGTTTATTTATTTGGATTTTCATAGCAGCAAGCAACCTATGCATTTTACTCAACTTGTACCCTTTTTGTTCACATAATTAGGCATTAACATTGATCCCACACAGAACGGAAGATGTTAACTTCTGAAACATACTTACTTCCATTGACACTTATAGCTGGAATCCCACTTTGATAAGGTGAAGGGGTTGTTGAGGGCATTATCCATACAGAAAGTGTCTGCATAGACAATGGGTATGCCAACAGAAGACTGGCACCCTAGTCAGGGAACTGCAATACATCTAGAAAAAGCATGTTCTTGATCTGAAACTTTGTTCCTGTATTATGGATGAAATTGTACATAAGTGATCATCACTTGGTCCCTATATCACACATTGGTGAATAAGGCAATTGGACCACAATGTGATAACTATATGAACTTGTAAATGGACCCCAATAGCCATTTGAATCACAGTAAGAAAGCAAGAAACTTCAAAGTGGAGGAACCTTCTCTTCTACCAGAAGAAATCCAAAAGGTAACACTCAACCAAAGTTGTTCAGTTTAGAATTACAAATATCTTCCTCACTCCCAAAAGCAAGTGGGCAAGGTACATTCCATTTGCTCTAAGAATTAAGGGGATGATGTGGAACAAATATGCTGAACTGGGGTGAATTGGGGAATCAGTTTGATAAAACCACACCTATCTGGACAACACTTGCCAGAGAGTGAGATCCTTTGGAAGTAAGATATGGGTGCCTGAAAGTTAGAAATAAAAACACTCCCACCTATGAAGTGTCTAGCTGAAATGGTAAAGATAGCCACAGAGGATAGGTAAAAACCCTCAGATAAAGAGGTGGAAAGACCATGCAAATAAAGTGTGATAAAGGTATTGGGGAAATTTGCATACCAGTTCACAGTATAATTTTTAGCAGGAAATTTGACCATGCTGCTAAAGACACAGAAAAGCAACAAACCTGATGAGATATCACTTGCAAAAGATACCTCACCTTCAAAGAGAGCCAGGAATATACCTGTTACATAACTGAAATGGTCATTTCATACATTTTGGTACTCTTGATGACCCTCTCCTTGTTAACCTGAAGATGACCTAGGATGGTTGAAATGTTGTTCTCTGCTTATAAATAAACATTTTGGGACTACACACCCAAAGTAACTTGGGAATCAGAAGAGCATTAAGGACTTAAAAATATATGTGGCTGAGACAATAGAAGGGTAGTCAATAAAACAACCGTAAAAAAGGTGACTTGGTAGATATAAAAATTTCTGTCAAAGAGCCAGGTTAAAAAAAAACAACAAGTTATGGTTGGCATTACTGTTTGAAATTGGTTCCTCTCAATATACAATTACTGATATACAAATCATTACCATGACAAATGTGCTTTTGGGCTAAGGAAAATTTGAGACAGATACCTGACAACCTTAGAAATGAAACCCTGATGCCATGGGAAAGACAGTATAACATCTATGCCAGAAGCTTATGCTTCTGGATAGCTGGGTGTAATATATAAGGTCATGGTTGCCTCCACGAAGATAATCTAAAAAGAAGTGGAAGAATTGGACACACTGGAAGGGACCACAGAAGTAGAAACCTGTATGTAGCAGCTAATCTGATGCTATCAACAGGACCTGAAAATTGGTTGGAACTAATCATATTTAGCACCTTGTAGCATATGGCTTATAGTTGTAATCCCATCCTCTCAAGACAGAATACATCCCTTGTCAAAGTCTGAAGTTGAATTATTGATGATCAAATTGCCAGTAGTTAGGTGGACCAATGAGATGACAACCCAACAATTAGAGTGTCAAAATGAGAGCCAATGTAATACAAGGTTGTGATGCAACATGTATTTTTTCAGGATAATCTGTTTGGATTGAGACAATTAACCTGCTACCACAAGCATTCCGATGCAACCTGGCAGGCTAGTAGGATGGTAAGACAGGAAAAGTCCTGAGAAAGGATGTCTAAAATTCAAAAACAAGGATCCCTAAATCACATGCCACCTTGATGAGAAACAAAAGACACCAACATGTAATTGTCAGAGTGAAGACTGAAGATTTACCCCTTAATAAGCTTTGGCCATGAGGCATTGCCTGTTGAAGAGCAAGAAGAATGAAAGCATTGTGTAAGGAATCCTCCTCATCTGTGCACAAAACCAGGTATTCCTGACTTTTGGTATGTGAATATCATACCTGAAGCAAGGCCTTCACAAAGAGATGGAACTCTGGATGAGTTAGCAATAGAAGAACCTACGTCATGGTCGTGTCCCAAATTAAAAAGCCCTCAAGACCAAGAATAATCCCAACAAAGGAAACCAGTGAATTAACATTTGTAAGCTTCTAAATGTATAAAGATCAATAAAAGGATCACTTGTGTTCTCGTCCCAAATATGAGGGATTTTAGTGATTCCTATATTTTCAGAAGAGAAAGAACCATCCATGCAGCATACTGTTGATCTGTAGAGCAATCAGCCAAGCCAAACTGAGACAAGATAAAAATTAAAAATACCCAGACTGATGACATAGTGAATTGCAGCAATAATAGATGTTTCAATCCTGAAATACACACCTGCCTTGGTTGTTTCTTAGGATGTGATGTTCCAAAAATTGATGAGCAGTAACCTGTCATCCATGAATTGTGTGTTTAGAGTACGATGAAATGAAGGTTAGAAGAAAAAAAACTCATCATAACCCATGTGAAGCTGATGCAAGCCCAAAGGTAAAAATCCAGAACTGCAGTACTGAACCTTGTGCACAACAAATACCAGTAGTGATAGGACATCACCACTATTGCAAGATAAGAACTGACTACAACCAACTTGAACATCTACAATTCTAGTAAAAAAATCAACAGAAACTGAGGAATGAGTACTCTGTAAAACTTGGAGAATCTAGATATTCATATATTTGAGTAAGATCATTGACTAGACACCAGTCTCTTATCTGTATAGGCCCAACAACTGACAGAAGTAAAAACTCTAAAGAACTAGCATGACTCTCTCACTTTCTTCAGACCAACCAAACATAGATCATTCTAAGACTAAGTTTCAAGTACCAATAAATTATGGGATACTGAAACCCAACAGTTTGAGTAGACAATAGTGGTGAAGATGTGAAATGAATGACTAATTGTGACTTATGAACCTGCAGTGCTCTTGGCCTAATAAGTAATGTTACCATATAACCAGAAATACTTGAAACTGAGCCCTCACAGTCTCTGAAGGTATGCAATAATCACTTACGCCACCGACAACCTTTCAGCCATCAAGTAATGTTCAGGCTCAAAAGCAAAAGGAAAAAACTCAAAACATCCAACATTTGAAGAACCAAGATAATAAAAACAAATCAAAGGCAGCTTATCCCAAAGTGGCCTCCTTTTGTTTTACATAGCTCATTTAAGGGCTATTGATTACTATTGATTGGAACAGCTTTTTGTGTGATAAAGTTGTTTTGTTAGAGCAAAGCAACTCTGGAACATCTGGCATGTCCACCCTAGGGAATCAAACCCCTGACCTCAGCCCTGCCAGTTGTAAACTTACCACAGTCCCCCTTTGGGACTGTGGTAAGTTTACCAGAAGTACAGGAAAAGCAAATCTAAAGTCTCTTCAAAATGTGAGCCCTCAAATGCATCCTCAAAGCCCCTGGAGGACCACAACAAATCCAAATATATGTCTCCATCTCACTACAAATATCATTATCACTGTCTCAACAAAGCATAAAAAGCAATCTAGATAAGAGTGTTCATACAGATGGAAAATGGAGAGAAGGTGAATAAGAGAGAAAGCCTTATCCCCTTCTCTAACCTACAAAGTTTTAGTAAGAAAGGACCTATCAGGATATAACAGAATATAAGTGGAATTGGAAAAGGTCCTGTGAACATGAATCGCAAACATATTCAAATACTGATATCCACTAGCCAATAACAGAAGAAAATATGTGTTAATAAAAAGGTGATACAAGGAACATGGCAACAAAGGTTCAAAGTACCACAAATATAATCCAATTAGGAACTTCAAAAAAACAGTAAGGACAGAATAACCATAAAGATTTTAGAAGCAAGGTCAAAAGCAGTGGCTTAAAAACTTTACATCTTCCATAAAAATAAAAAGTAGCTGTTAAAGCTGTCTTTTACAGAGAAACAGGCAAAGGTGCCAATCCTTTATTGAATAGCCATGCCAGAAATTGAGAAAGATGTAGCACGGTGGGACCAGAAGAATTAAAGCTATGTCTGAGAGATCACTTACAATAAGTAAACCATTTCCATTAATAAATGTCCAACAAAGAATACCAAATAGACTGCATTAATAATGATCCCATCCAGAAGGTCAAACTCTGACCTCAAGCAATGAACTTCATAAAAGCCAGACAAAAAACTGGAGAACATTGATCACTGGACAAAAAATGTCCAACTGAGGCTGATGTAAGAGAGTTGTTGTGTTTTATATTTTATGCAAAGCTAAACAAGGGCTGTCTGTGCTAGCTGTCCCTAATTTAGCAGGGAAAGACTAGAAGAAAAGCAGCTAGTTATCACCACCAACCACCAACTTTTGGGATACTCTTTTGCCAACAAATTTTGGGATTGACCACACATTATAATATGCCCACCTTTGAAGGGAGAGAATGTTTGGTGGGCTCGATAATAGATCCCACAACCCCCATTTGTGAGTCAAGTGCCTTAACCACCTAGCCATGCTGGGCCTACATAAGAAGGATGGCTAGAGAGGAAGTGGAAAAGGTTAATACTCTTGAAGATACTGAAGGAGTGGAAACTAAAAGTGACCCAGCTAATATGGTGCCATCAGAAGAACTATACAGGATGAGAAGTGAATCAGTGCAAAAACCCTGGATGACAGATGAACTGGATGGAATGCATAAAAATAAAGGCCTGTCCAATCCTAGCTGAGAGCATCTATACTCAAAGCCAGAGGATGAAGAATAGGAAACCAGAAGGATGGAAACAGAGCCTTCTAGTGAGTGGCAAAAGCATAAACCTGAAACATCCACAGATGACAGCAAATCATACAAAAAAGTAGTGGATTAACAATCCATTCTGTGGGAAGAACTCTGTTGGGACAAGATAACTAACTGGCCACTAAATTCATAATGCCTAAAACATCACAAGCAGGGTGAGCAGTATGATTATTGTGGCCTCAAAAGAAAATATTCAATGTCTATAAATAGAGAGACCAGGAGTGAGTGCCCCTTTGGTTCAAAATTAGGAGACTGCCACGTAACTGTCCAAGTGAAGCATTACCACCTTCCCTCACAACAATTCAAGAGCCTGTCCCTGATGCACAGAATGGAGATATCAATGTGAAGACTTTGTGATCAGAATATGAAGGGAAGCATCAATTATATCAAACTTTATCATCCACAAACCAGGTGTAAAGTGTCACAAGAGTGAAAGAAATGACTCCATGGTAACCAAGCAGGTTGGAGGAAAAGATGAGAAAGGTTGATGATATCTTGAGAGAGAAGTCAAAGCACTCTTTAGCTTCTGTGAGCAGAAAATTCTGGATGGCTTGTACCTGACAACTGAAGGTAAGATGATCCTTGAAGAAGGAGAAGACAACCAGTATGGTGGATAATAAAGGAAAATACATAAAATGAAGGACCAGCCCTTTTATACAAATCTACATGACTTACTGATCAGTGGCAAAGGTCTCCAATACAGACACAAATCATCTGAATCAAATCCCACAGGTCTAAACCCTATATGGTAGTCACCGATGTTGTTGTCTATGCACCAGGTGAACAGACGATGCCTGCTGATAAGATCATATTCTCCCTTGTATTCCAATAGAACATGTTTACATAAAAGATCTGGAAACCAGAAATGTAGATGCAGTGAACCATCTAGTAGAAGTCTGGGAAAGGTGTGAATCCAGTGTTGAAAGAGAAAAGTGAAGCCACATCCACACTGAAATTCTATAGAATCCAGAATGTGTATAAAATTGTCAAAGAAAAGGAGCTTCTCTGAGATCTCCAAGATCCAAAACATGGAAGTCAAATGCCCTCAGACAAGGCATCTCTTTCCATAAGATCCTTGCAATAAACCAAACAAACAGAAGCTGATAACCAATAAATGACTAAGGTCCTTGGAAATTGAGCAGGAAACCTTTAAAGGCCTTGGACTACATATCAAATATGAAGAAAAAATTATATTACAAATATTATACAACTAAGTGCTAAAATATGTTAGTGTTAACCACTGAAGTTCTATGATGTTTTAATGCTTTTACAGTACAAGTTTAGTGTACTTTTTATGTGTGGCAAATTAGGAGATCATTTTGTTATTAGGTTGAGGAATAATTTGTGAGCATTTTTAAATAATTTCATTCAAGCATTACATGCAAGACTATACAATACTTCAATGCATAAACACATTACACCCAAAACATTTATTATGATACTTTATTTCATGTAATACTTAGGTATATAGTATGCATTGTTTTAAATGAAATTGCAAGAAATTAAATGCGAAAAGCAGATGGTGTCGAAAATGCTCGATTTTGTCCACTTGACATTCCATTTAATGATCTGAAAATGAAAGCAAATATTAAAGACATATGAAAATCAAACACACCATCTATTAGAGCAAAAAATTATCTACCAAATGACATGAAATATTTTGTGAAAGCGTTTCATTTATGAATATATTTTTTTAACTTGAAAAAACGCTCACGAATTATTCCTCAACCCAATATTATTTTAAGTGATTAAGATAACTGACTAAAATGCATGAGATTAAACTTAATAGCCAAAAAAGAAAGAACATTATGTACACTACAGTAATTCAAAATTAATTTTTGTTGATGTTTTTAGTTTATCTAGAATTGTACATATGAAATGTCATTTTGATGCTGGTTAACACATAGTGTCAATAAAAGGATCAGGTATCCAAACATTCACTGCCTTAAAATGAAGAGAACTGTTCAAAAACTCAAACATTTTATTAAATCATCCATTTTACCCAATCATAAAAATTACAAGAAAACTTGTGCTTGAGTAGGAAATATTTATGTGGCTGTTGTTTTTGTAAGTGAATGCACAAAGTTTACAAAATGTAAAGGTAGTGCTGCGTATTTAAAGTAATTAAAACAGTTAAGTGATTTGTCTAGACTACGTATGTAAGATATTGAGTACATATAGGTCTGAATGAATCTGACAGCCATACAAGAATTTCAATGACTGAAAAATTAAACAGAAGTTGCATGGTGTGAGCAAAAAATAACAAACACATCAATTTATCTAGTGAAACATACCAGATTTGGTAATGCTTTATAACCTAGGCACAAGGGTCAAGAATTAAAATTCAACAAGATGAAAATATACTTATTCTATGTGCCTATAAATAAATGAAGAAATTTAAACACAGCACATAAACACTACTATCCGAGATGTAGCTCTGAGGGATTAGAAATTCATTCCCAAACATCTTTCCTATGAAAATGCTTAGTACTACCTACATACACTCTTTCCATACATGTATGTCAACATCATCTGTACTTTCCTACTTGTAATATCATGTTTCGCATAGTTTAACAAAGTTTATAAAGCTTCCCACGCATGTAAACATCACTCTTTTAATTATACAGATGTAAAGATTTTCTGTGAAGAATAACTAAAAAAGTAACTGAAATATATGCAATATACTGCAATAAACAAAAAGAAATCAACCTGACTGATAATAATTAACATCATATCAAGCTTCAATGTATATATAAATTATAATAAGGTATGTGTACAGACATTCAGTTTCAGAGAGTAAGAAACAAATTAAAATCTGGGAACTATGGTTAACATTTTGAATGAAATGAGACACATTTGTCAAGTTAAAATATAGATTCAACATTAATAAGTGACTTGAAATTCCTGCAACTTTCTTTGTATTAATTATTGGAGCACTTAAAAAGACACACATTAAAAAATAAATTGACATATGAATAAGAAAACAAATCCAATTTATCCTTTTTTTTTATACATTGTGATACATAATCAGTAGAGTAAATATCAAATAATTTTGGTATTTCTATTCCTTCTGCACATAGCTTTGTGAAAGTTTTTATGAACTGTTCTTAAAAACCTTATTAAGTAGTTATTCCTTACCAAGTAGAAACAGCTTGTAATAAAAACTTCTTATGTATAATGAATTCAAAAGGAGCTTCACTGACACTACTATCAATAAAATGTTGAACAAAGTGAAAAACCCTAGTTCTAAATTTTTAGAATAACAGTAGTATTACTTCAAGTAGGGCAACAACAATAAGTAGAATAAAGTTAGTTTCATCCCGAATACAGCCCTTCCAGAGGTAGATGTTGAATCTGTGTTTAAATCCAATGTTTTTTTTTTTTGTTTGTTTGCTTATTTCTCAAAATTTCATTCTTAAAGTCAAATTTAAAGCAGAAGAACTGGAAAACATCTCTTTAAATTATAAGACACTTCCAAATTTTGAATGCTTTTCCTTTATGATGGAAAATTAACCACAGGATAAATACATAAATTATTAAAAAAGTACTAGAATATCTCTGTTTTACAAAGTATATATCATATACATTGAAATCCATGTTAAGTTTATTTGTTATGAAGACAAAACTGCACAATAATAAGAATCACAGAATGAAAATAATCACTAAAAGTGATTTGTTGCTGAATGTAGCAAATTTTATGAAGTCACACAAAACACTAACCTGTTTCTTCATGTAGCTTGTTTCTTAACCATATTTTCCATTTTTCTTTTGCTTGTGCCTCAGTATTCAATTTCTTTTCTACCCCAGCTAGCTTTATTTTTATCTGTTCCTCTTTCTGAAGTTTTAGATGCTCAACATTTTCTCGATGCTTTCTCTCACACCAATCACTAAAGACTACAGCAGCTTTCTCTTTGGTCCTTTGTTTTTCTTTCTTCAGCTTCTCCTGTATTTCTGCATCTTTCATCTCTCTTAAAATATCTTCTTTCTTTTTAGCTTGAAGAAAATTCTCTTTTTTCAACATCCACTGCTGCCATGGTGATAAAGAAGCCGAAATGAGAGTTGGTGTTTGAGCATCAGAATTGCTATCATTTTCTGTGTTGGAGCTGTAAAATATTATGATTTAGATTTTTTTTTCAACTTAAGATAGAAAAAGATTTACAAAAATAAAACATTACCTTATAGATTTATTAAAAAGTAATCCAGATAGGAATGGGAGTAGGAAAGCCAGAACAAAGGCTAAATTACCCTTCATGTCTTACCTTCCAAGTCTTGGAAAGACTGGAAACACTAAACACTGAGGGTCAAAATATCCACCAATGATACCCACAAGATATGAAAAAGGAAAATCAAATCTGGAAAGGGAGTTAATCAGGGAGGGCAAAGGAGAGAAAAGAAATTAAACAAAGGGGAGAGAATCAGAGAAGAGTTTGTTTTTCAATTTTGCCAAAGCTACACGAGGGCTGCCTAGAAGAAACGAAGCTAGTCATCACCAACCACTGCCAAATCTTGAGCTACTCTCTTACCAATGAATACTGGGTTTAACTGTCACACTATAATGTCTCTACAGCTGAAAGGGCGAGCATGTTTGGTGTGATGGAAATTTGAACTCGCAACCCTCAGATTACGAGTTGAGTGCCTTAACCACCTGACCATGCCAGACTATCAGAGAGGAAAATAACACAGTGAAAATGGGAAAAAATAAAATATAAGACAATGCCACTCTATATCTGGCAATGGTTGGCATGGAAAGACCACTATCAAACATCTATGGATGGTAGAGGCAGATGCTACATCTAAGATACCAATGGTAAAAACATGGCAATGGTTGACATGGAAAGATCACTATCAAACATCTATGGATGGTAGAGGCAGATGCTACATCTAAGATCAGAATGGTAAAAAACATGCCACTTATGCTGATAAAAAGATAAGGAAGAAGAGTAAATAAAGTGGGAAATCAGGAATCCTATCCAGATGGAAATTCTGGTCCTTCTTGCAAGGGACCAGATGTAAACCATATGTGATGTTGAAGTGTGGGAACATATAAGTAAACTCAGATGATTGAAGCTGAAGAAGAAGAAATGGGGAGAAAAGAGGAGGTAATAATAGTGACAACCTGATAGGCTGAAGTAAATGGAAACAAGGTTGAACCGATTAAAATAGAGCAACAAGAAGGACTCAACATGGAGTGGTTTATAAGACGGACACAACTCTGTGGAAGAAAACAGATAGGATGATAAGCATAAATGTAAAGGTTCATTCAATCTTGACTAAAGGCAACAACTGGTACCACTAAAACAAAGGGTTGGTGGCAAAAGAATTTAACTGGGGCATACTCAACAGAGGACATGACTACCAGAAAAACCTCTGGATGGAGGACTATTCCACAAGGAAAATCCTTGGGATTGAGAGCACCTGATATATGACAAGCCAGCAGAAGAAAATGCTGGTTGTGGGCCAAAAAAGAAAATATCCAATGTGTGCAAACACAGAGAATGAGAGTGGGTGCCCTATTACTGATTGATTTAAGAGATCATGGTCCAGTGGCTAGAGTGGATAATGATGATAAATTTGCTTCTTAGATCTAGAAGGAAATGATTCAAAGCCCAACAAAAAACCAGGAGCTCAAGAAGATTGATACAGAAGCCAAACTTGACCCAAGACCAATAGCCCGAGATTTCTTTTATTGTGCAAATATGCTCATCAACCTATCAGAGATGCATTTGCAAAAAAGTAAAAGATGAATCCAGCCATAGTGTTGTACTTTATAGCTTCCAAGCAAAATTGACTTAAATAAAAGGAGAAAGAAAGACAACGAAATCCTGGGATCCCTGAAAAGGTCCCATTAATCATGTAAACCCCATTCAAGAATTCTCACATTAGCATGACTGACAACAACAAAGGCTTCCAAAGAAGTCCAGATCCATAAAAGAGATAAAACCTCCTGTACAAGATAAGGTGAGGATAAGGCCTTCTGAACCAAGAGCTCCACAGAACTCAGTTAAAAGGGAGAAGTCTGGGCCCAACTGAGACAAGAGTTGAAAAAGACCCCAAAATGAATAAGGTGTTGTGTTGTATTGGCACTAAAATAACTTATCCACCTTGGACAGCCATCACACAAGAGCATCTTGTTTGGAGAAACTGAGTATATTTGAAAGAAGCAGATAGAGAGGGAGCTAAAAAATAGCCAGTCTTTTATATAGTGATGGAAACATAGTCCATAAGAATGGAGCAAATAGGCAAAAGCTTTGACAATCTGACAAAAAATGCAGGGAGCCAAGGCCGGACCAAACATAAAGGCCCAGAATTGATATGCATAATCCTTGTGGAGAAGCTGAAGTTACTGACAATATGCAGGGAATATCAAGGTATACATCTGATACACCAATCATTGTCATCCAAAGACCTGGAATGAAATCCCATCAGAGAGAAGGAAAAACTTTGTTGTAAATTGGATAAGTCTATGACTAAATACCTGTCCCCAGTCTCTCTCTGAAGAAATTGAAATGGGTTCTGTTGCACCCTTGAGAAAAAGATTCTGAGCTATTTTGGAAAGCCACAGAGAAGGGAACAAGAAAGGGTGATAAGGAAAGAGTGCTAAAAAAATACACTGTCCTTCAGACAAGGACTGAATAATCCAAGTTTCCATGCTAAAGGCCTACCAGAGAAGAGCAAAATAGATCATCCTTGCCCCAGTTGCCTGTTAGTCACTGAATCAATTGTGGTACATGGGTGGGTTGTGCATAATATGACAACTTGTCACAAAAAAAAATCAGGAGGACAGAATGTGCAAGGGAGCTAAAGGAAAAGGACAAAGTGATGTAGGTGAGCAGACTCCAAATAAGACTCCCAAAACAAACTGATGCAAAAAGGGAGCCATACACCATTCTCACAGAAACACGGGTCAAAAGAAGCCAGCTGTGAAAGAAAAGGGCTAAGGAAACCATTTGCATCAACATGGTGAAAAGGAGGGAAGAGGAATCCACTAAAAACCCCTTAGGGGAAGGATGGATGGCCTTAGACAAAAGGAGAATGGTAGAAATATAATGAAGGAGATTGGAAAGGATCAAAGGAATGTAGAAAAATTGAACCTGGGAAAAATAAATTGAGATATTAGGATCTGAGCCTCAAACAGGAATCAAAGAATTAAACTGTGGAGTGCTGAAGAGGGGGTTCTCAGAAAAATAATAAGCCAATCAAATTGACTGACCTCTTAACCATTTTGTATTTATTATATTTGTTATACTACAGCTTTTAATACACCCTTTGTATCTTCACAACATTTGGCAGACTTTTAGTACAGCTCATGAGTTTTTGATACACACAAGATTAGAACTTTGAAGGAAATATTTTTACTAAATATCAAATTTTATTTGAGTAATCTCTAAAATTTCACACATGAATTTCAAAAGTTGTTTTTACAGTAAAACTTTATAACTTATTTGTTATTTTCTCTACCGTAACATTATACAAGGTTGATCAATTTGACTCACCTCATAAAAAGTCAAAGTAAATCTAAATTGCTCTTTTTATCTTTATAAAATGACTTCTTATTGTAATATGAAACTACATTTCTTTACCCTAAATACATTTGCACTCATAATGGTATACATCTATCCATACATAAATTTTATTGTTTTATTGCTCTTTGAACCCTGTATATCTACAAGTTGCACCATTATATTGTAAATCACTTGGCAAATGCACAAGCGTACCTCGTGAAAAGTTTTGTTATATCATTATTTATTTCACTTAGTTAACTTTAACATTTTTTATGTCAGTTATGTTTATAATAAGTAAAGAATACACATGAAAAAAAGAGAAAAAAAATACTTACCTGAATCTTCTTTTATTTGCTTTTGAATGTTGATGACACTTAACTCTTACTTTTTAATACTAG
This sequence comes from Tachypleus tridentatus, assembly GCF_004210375.1. Taxonomy (NCBI): domain Eukaryota; kingdom Metazoa; phylum Arthropoda; class Merostomata; order Xiphosura; family Limulidae; genus Tachypleus; species Tachypleus tridentatus. The sequence continues at coordinate 130,633,497 of NC_134834.1, read as the reverse complement.
TAGTAGTACTGCACTAAATATTTCTTATTCAATTAGATAATGCATCAAAAACACAGAATAATGCACAAAAAGCAGACAATGTCTCATAATTTTAGAATTTTTCTGGCTTTCTAACAATAGAACAAAAACAGTTAAAATTTCATCTAATCTTGTCAATATGTTTCCCATGGGATGCAAGCTTGACCTTAAAGCAAAACTGATAGTTCTCTTAACAGAAAACAAAGCAATATAATACAGCATTTGATACATGAAACTTTGGTTTTCAAACTGCATATTTCTGAAAAATATGATTTGAGAGGTGAGCACAGCAAGAGTGGCCTGGTTGTTTATTTCATGGTTCTTTAACCAAATAAGAGTTATGGCTATTAAAATTATGCTTCATTTGAGGAATAATGATAAATAATTTATGTTAAGTTTTGCATGTCTCATACAGATGGTAAATAAACTAGAGAATAAAGAATGTCTAGAGAGCAAATGTCACAATTCTCACACTAGGGAAAATTCTTGATTTTTTAAAAATATTACTTTATAAAAATAAGAATTGAAAAACTAAATACCCCTAAAATATGGATTATTAGCTACATTTTTATGATATATTTACCAGTATCCCATGAAATGCAAATAGTTTAATTAAATTTTGAATGTAGCTCACTAAAACCTTGTGGCATGTGCAAAAAAATGCTTGTGGAGAGAGGGTTAAATTGCTCTCAAAAAGAAGTGGTGAAGGCTGAGCTCAACTGAGATGAAAGTTGAAGAACATATACAGATGCACCAAATACCGAATATACATGAGAAAAGACTTGGAGCATTTGACTAGTCAGTCCAGCTGAGCAGCCTCTGGCAGAAAAATGTATACTTTCTTTATATATGTATTTTTATGATTTAAGGGCTATGACAACTAACAAATTAAATTTAGAAAAAAAATTATTACTTAGCTGTGCTAATGATTTCTTTTATTTTCATTTCTTATGCTATATGTTTGATTCTGCCCGTGGTACACAAATAGTAATCAGAGAAAACTTGACTTTCGTCAAACCAACATATGGTCTGTATCAAAGTGGAAATCCAAAGTTTCGTTTCACATGCGTTTGAATTGAGATCATGACAACTCCTAGATCAGATAAAAAGACGTCTAAACAGTTAGATATATATAGTTTTTCTTGAAAGAAGGTCGAAGCAACAACATCAACTGATGGTAGGAAATCCACTTCCAAAAGAAAAGACAGCTCTGAAGAAACTGAAACTTTCAGCAGTGATCAGACTGTCAGTGTGAAAAAAATATATAACTGCAATTTTCACAGAGTTGTTAAAAAACTTGGTTTTCACAGTTTCCTTGGCTGGAACAGTTTCCCAACAAAATACATTTCATTGCAAATTATGCAGGAACAACAAGAAGACAAATATTTATGCTACCACTGGGAAAACTGCTACTAAGCCTAAAAAAGACGAATTGGTGAAGCATGCACAGTCAGAAGATCATCGCAGTGCAGTAGCATCAGAAGTTTTGAAGAAGGACATGTCAACTGCTGCTGTGAATGTGTATGTGGGGTGTAAAGGTGGCATTCAGGCACAGATGGCCACATTACTTGTACAAGCAAAGGAAACCATCCTAACTGTGAAGTTTCATTCCCTCCTTTCACTACAAGTATTCAATGTAAGAATATTCTTCATTTTTGTATTGATAAGATACTTTCTGTTTTCTACAGTATTTTCTTAAAACAAAAGACAATTTGACAATTTTCTAAAAGTGAAACATTTTGAAAATATCTAACAAAAATTAAGAAGCTAGCCAAATATCTTTGTTTATTACTTTAATTGGTGGTCTTATTTCAAAACACAAGTTCTTATATATTTTTTAACAGGGAGTGGCCTCTCTAAAGAAACTACAGACTCAGTTACAAAGTGGAACAGAGAGCTTCATATACACCTACAGCCAGTCTCTGGATGATATGTACAGTGCCCTAAATCATATAGTTCAGGATGAAATGCAGGCAGACCTTCTGGTATTGCAAATTTAGCAAATGATGCAGAAAACACCTCTATATTGATAATTTATATCAGGTATCTTTCATCATTAGGTGAGGTTACAAGTCGATTCCTTGCTGTGCGTGAGCTGACCAACACTGGGGCTGATTCTATGTACAACACAATGTGTTCAATCATGGCAGATCAAGGATTGTTTGATGTTGACTTGGTTGAACTTGCAACTGATGGTGCAAATGTCATAATGGGAATAAAAACAGGTGTTGCAAGAAAATTTAAGGAGGAATGCCCCTGGGTAATAACAAGTCATTGTTTGGCACACAGATTACAGTTGGCAGCTGTAAAGGCAGCAAACCAGGTGCCATACCTTGTGAAGTACATTTCAGTTTTAAACCAGTTTGCAAAAAGCCTGAAATATTCTCCCAAGTTGTGTCAGGTTCTGGAAGAGAGCAAAGCATTGCATGGAGAGAAAAGCAGCAAAATCAAGCAAGTGTTCTTCACGATGGCTCTCTTTTAATGATTCCATCCAAGCACTAGTCAACTGTATTGCATCTGTGATAAGCTGCCTGCAGGTTGTAGCAATGGAGCGTGGTACTCCAGGCCGAGCCGTGCTACATGGTCTAGTCCAGCAAATGTCATGTTACAGCTTTGTCATGATGACACATTTTTTGGCTAATGCCGTTGGCATTCTTGGACTTTTGTCAAGATCTCTACAGAGAGCTGATTTATCTCACGATTAGGCTAAAGCAATTATTGATGAATCAATTCTGTCAATTCAGTCACTAGTACACATCCCTGGTCCTTACACACAGACTGCACTGAAGGAACTCCTACAAGCTCCTGATGCCAGTGGTTACACTTCCTACAGAGGCCATGACATCAAAGATATTGATAAACAACATGAAAAGTACAGATCAGCTGCTGAGTCATTTGTTAAAGAGGTGGTCACAAGACTACAAGTAGCATTCCCAGACACTAACGTCATGTCATTTTTTTTTCAATATTTAGCCCATGTCACAGCAGAATAGTATCTGATGAGGATGATCTGAAAAAACTCATCCAGCACTTCTCTCCTTTTGTCAATGAGGATGAGGCACTGAATGAATGGCTGCTACTAAGGAACATAATGGAACAGGATGCTCACAAACACAGAAACATGAAGAGCTTCTACAAGGTCTGTTTGTGGCCAAGACAGAAATGTTACTGAACTTATCCATGGAGTCCAAACCTTTGTATCATTTTAACTTTGACTCTACATTCAGATACTGGGTCACTCACAAAGACAAATGTGGGTACCATTCCCTGTTAAAGAAATGTGCTTCAGAACCTCAGGTGTCAACTTCTACCACATCTTCTGTTGAGAATGATTTGGCTGAAGAGTTGCCATTGGATTTATATACTTACTAGTCATGCTACCATATTCTAGTTTTAAGTCATTTTTTTGTTTCTGTGTTATTTTGAGAAATGTATTTCTTTATTTTCCTCTTTATCATGTTTATTTTGTTTTTTTGGTGGGGAAGATTGCTGGGGAATAAAAAATAGTACAAAACTTAATGTCTTGTGCATTTTCACATAATTACAACTATTTTTTTATTGGATGGAATTGATGCATATTAAAAGTTATGCACCACACAGTTTTTGGCGACATAAAATTGCGATTAAACAACTGTAACTGTGGCTAAAAGAAAACTACTTTGTTTAGCCACAGTGGCTAAGAGAGTTATTTTTCTAGTGGAAGCCCAGCAATGACACTGTCCAGCAACAGGGGTAAACTAAAGGGTAGTTCAAGTGTCAGCATTAGTCACTTGAAGTTGGCCTTTCCAGTCCTGGTTTCAATTTATTTGACAGTCACAGCCATTTTCAGAAAGTAAAGTAATACAAGTTTTAAAAGACTTTCTGCAGCATAATTTTAATTATTATAACTTTCCAGGATGACTGACAGGTAAGTTCAAACATCAGTATTAGTCGCCTGAAGTTGGTCTTTCCAGTCCTGGTTTCGGGTTACTTGATGTTACGGCCATTTTCAAATTTCATTACAAACTAGTTGTACTTTAATTCTAATAAAGAAATCATATTAGAAAAAGGTTTAATTTATGAATTGAAAACTTAGAGTTGAAAAGGTCAATAGCCTTTAAAAAACTAAAAACATTTGTAAGGTGAACAGTGTCACCATTGCCAATAACACTGTCCAACATTATGGATAAACCTTAAGACAAAACATGTCTAAAATGGTGCCATCATTGAGAGTTGTAAAAAAGGCAAGACAGTAAAATGTGGCTTATTGTGACCTGAGTGTCACACAGACAACACATTGGTGCATCAGTCCCAGGTAAAAGAAAACAATGAGTTGAAAAACTGTGACCAATGCATAGTCTAGTTAGGACAACTTCCTCTTTCTGATTCTTACAGAAGCAAGATAGCCAAAGTCAAATAGAGGATTTTATACCAACATGACCTGGTATCCAGAAAAACCAGATAGAAGTGGATGTTAAAGAGAAATGGGCCAGTCAGTTTTGAATATCAGCAAGAACGAGGTGAAAACTAATGTGAATAAATTCCATGGCCAGTAAAGAACTAAGTGAGTCAGTATAAATAGTGCAATTTGAGTACTAAGCTTTTATGTGATCCAGGGCAAGAGAACTGACATGCAGTTTAGTTGTGAACACAGAAACTGTAGAGGGTATTCTATGTGCAACCACCAAACCATAATAAACTATGGTAGAGCCCACAGAGTCACTTGATTTTGAACCATCCATATAAATTGGAATGGAAGGATGGTTCAAAAAATGTTCAGTACATAAAAGATGGTATTTCTAATTGGGAGTATCTGCTTTTTTTTCAGACGATTTAAAGAAAGGTCACATTTGGGGATTGTAATAAACCATGGTGGGATGGGCTGACCAGTGGATACAGCAATGTTATCCAAGGACAGTCCCAATTCATCCAAATGCAACTCAATATGAAGGCCAAAAGGAACAATGGCAGATAGTCTGTTCTGTAAAAGCATGACCAACCAAGTAAAGGAAAACACAACCCCAGATGGGATGCTGTGGTAAGGATCAAAGTTTTGAAGCATACAGTGAAGACAGTTGCAAACAGTAGAGATATAGAGGAGGTATATGAGACTGTGTACAAGCTCTAGACTGAGTAAGAGTGGAAAGTCCTGGTGCAGTGCCAAAATCCCTGATGATGAATGGGGTCCAGCATCTTTAATGCCAAAGTCTTGGCAGAGCCATATACCAGTGACTCATACTTTAGTTTTGATCAAATAAGAGCATGATATATCTTTAGCATAGAATACTGATCTGCTCCCCAAGTGGTGCAAGAGAGGACACAGAGAATGTTCAGTGCTCTTGTACATTTGACTCGTAGCTGCTTGATAAGTGGTGTAAAGGTCAGCTTACAGCCAAAGATAAGCCCCAAGAACTTTGTCTCAGGGATCACAGGTAGCACAACTTCACCAACACAGAGTTCAGGATCAGGGTGAATACCCCACTGGCAGCAAAAGTGCATGCAAATGGTTTTAGAGAGAGAGAGAAGTTTAAACCATTTGCTGTGGTCCACTTTAGTAAATGACTGAGAGCAGTCAGTAGCTGCTGCTCAATATACCTCATGTTCAACGAATGACAAGATGTGAAAGTCGTCAATACAGAGCCCATTTGCAACAGTAAGAAGTTGTTCAGTGATGGCATTAATCTTTATACTGAAAAGTGTGACACTCAAAACACAGCCCTGAGGGACTCCAAGTTCCTGAAAAAAAGAACGGGAAAGTGTCAAACCCAGATGTACTTGGAATCACCTGTCCATTAAAACATTTTTAATAAAAATGGGTAAATCACCACATAACCCTTATAAGTGGAGGTCTCACAAAATGCCATACCTCCATGTAGTATCATAAGCCTTCTCAATGTCAAAGAATATTGATACAAGATGTTATTTGAGAAAGGCTTCTCTGATTGATGTTTCAAGTCGAATCAAGTGGTCCATGGTGGAGCACTATCATTGGAACTCACACTGAGAGGGAGAGAGGAGGTTGTGTGCTTTGAGGAATCAAACAAGATGAGCATTAACCATCCTCTCTATAGTTTTACAAAGAAAGCTAGTCAAAGCAGTTGGATGATAGTTTGAAGAAATCTTGGGATCCTTCCCAGGTTCAGAGAAAGGTAGGACAACAGGAAATGCATTCTTCTGTCAGATCTGGTTAAAAACAATCAGAAAAATAGCAAGAGAAGCAGGAGATTGATGGCACAGCATCTTGTAGTGTACATCATCAAGTCCAACTGACGTACTGCCAGATCGATGAAGGGCCAGTTTGAGCTCCACCAGTGTAAAGGGACAATTATAGTCATAGAAACAATCAGCTCAAAAGGAAAGAAGTGATCACTCTGCCCAAGTCTTGATGGCTAAGAAGATGGAGAAAAAAGCAAAATTGCTAGATACCTGGCAAAAACCTTCATTGAGAGTATTGGCAATGCTCCAGGTACCAGCTACTTCCTGGCCATCAAAGAGCAAGATTGAGAAGGAGACAGAATTATATTGCCCACTGACTTTTCAAATCTTGTCCCATGTGACTTTGGAACTGGTGGTAGAAAAGAATATGATTGTGATCTTAATCCAAGATTCCTTCTGGCTTTGATGTCTTACCTGCCAAGTACATGCACAAGCCTGCTGGAAAGCGATGCGATTCAAGAGTGTGGGATACATACCAAAAGTATCCCAGGCCCACTTTTGAGCCTTCCATGCCACGTGGCAGGCAGGATTCCACCACAGACGAGGATACATGGAAAACATGTTGAGGTTTTAGGAATACATTGAGCAGCTGCCTGTATAATACAACACAGATAGCCATAAAATGCCAACCCCCCCACTCACTTTGTGTAATACAGTTAGTTACTGCTGCCATGCAGTCATCTATTGATGGCTTACAGACAACAGCAAAATCAAGTTCTGTGAGAGCAGTGAAAGAGGGCCAGTTGGCTTGATCTAGCTTCCACCTAGGCACATAGGTTGGGTGGCATTCACCACAGCCAGTCTTTCTCAGAATGATAGGAAAATGATCACTGCCTTGTGGGTTATTGTCAATCCTCCATGAAAAGTGGGAGTATAGTGAAGGGGAGCAAACTGAGAGATCAGTAGCAGTAAAGAACTGACTAGGTGCATGAAAATAAACATAAGAAACAGCATTGAAAAAGAGAAAGATTGTGATCTAAGAGCATACGCTCTACGAAGTGACATCTCCCATCAATATAAGTACCTCTCCAGAGGAGATTATGTCCATTAAAGTTCCCCATGATTAAAAAGGGAGATGGAAACTGTTCAATGAGATCATCAAGGTCTGATTGATCACAGATCTCTTCAGGACACAGACAAAGACAACAAACAGTGATTGTATGACCTAAGGAAACAAGGCTAGCTACAGCCTCCAAAGGTGTGTCGATAGGGTGGGCATATGCTGATCAACCAACAGTGCCACCCCTCCATGCTTGTCCATCACACAACCTGCCATTTCTGTGCAAAGAAAACTACTGAAAGGTGACTGTATCAGCAGGTTTCAGAAATGTTTCCTGTAAGGAAAGACATACAGGATGGTAGGAAGCAATCAGTGCTTTGATGTCATCCAGATTAGAATGTAAACCTTGCTAATTCCATTGTATCAAAGTGGACATTTTTATTTGTGTAGGAGAATTGGGTGGAGAGGCCTTCTGTTTTCAACCACATCTTTTTTGTTTATTTTTTTTATCTGAGGGAGGTCTTTTGACCTCCATGGATTCTGCCCTGGGTTGATTGGGCAGATCTTTGTTGTTGGAAGAGGATTCCAGTGACTAAGGATGTAAACAAATGATCATTTTGCATCTTGGGGTAGGAGAAGAAAATGTACCCGAGGAAATTCCTGTACCCCGGAACCAAAGGAAGTAGATCTTGGGGTCTGGTGGAATGAATATTAGGAACAGATAGGGGTGTTGACATTGATTCATCAACTTTTTTAACCATGGCAGTCAAAAGTCTTTTCATATGGTTTGAGAATGATTGTTTTGGAGGAATGGAGAGATCTGTTTGCACTCCTACTGTAGTAGTGGAACTAAGTGCAGCACAGTAACTTTTGAGCCTCAGAGTAAATAATGTTTTGAATTGTTTTCAAACACTGCACCCCTTTTCCTTCCAACTACTTAAGGCAAGAACAAAAGTAGGATGGGTGAGAGCTGTTGCAACTAATGCAATAAGGGTCTGTTTCACACTCATAGGCATTGTGGTCCTTATCACCACAATGAGCACATATCAAAGAACCACGATATGATGTCTTAGAGTGACTAACCTGCTGACACTGGAAACATCTGAGAAGGTTTTGGAATGTATGCCCATACCTTGCAATTAAGATAACCTGCCTTGATTGTGGCAGGTGGATGCAGTGATGTAAATGTTAAAATGAGAACATTAGTTGACATCATAATTCTATCTTTGAGAGTGGAAATATGCCTCACAGCAGAAACTCCTTGGATGGAGAAACCAGTGAGAATCTCTCATATGAGGATGTTCTTCAAATCCTTTTCAACAATAATTTCTTGTGACAAATTCAAAGTAGCATGGGGCATAACCTCAATGGCCTTTGAATGTAACAGGAGTTCACTCTGTTTAGAAGTGGATGTTTCCACCAATATGTCACCAGAGCAAAGTTTTTGACTGACTTTGAAGAGCTAGCAAGTTCCTCTAGTCCTTTATGAATAAAAAAGAGAGACATTTACTCTAAATGTTTGTCTGAAATAGAATGTAATATAAGAAATCGTGGTACAGGTGTTACAGTTGTTGAAGATTGCTGCTCAGAATCTTCAAGAAGTGGTTGTTTACCTATGGACTGTTTTTTCACTATTTTATTAAAGTTTTTATTTGGGGGATCCATAATAAAGAAAGAATGTTTCGGTGCCCACTGACCCCACCCACCATGAAGCCTTACAAGAGGATGCACTACAATGCCAAACAAGGGCACTGCAGCAATGCCAGAGTTTCATGAACACAATACCTAAACACCTGCTGAGAACATCCAACACTGGTACTTTGTTGATCCTAGCCTGAGTGAAACAGCCAACTGACCCTAGGAAAGCCACCTCAAGACTGCTGGTCTACAGAAATTTAAGGACAAGGTGGTGTGTTAGGGCTGAAACCCTCTCCTCTCTTTCACAGGTCACCACGCATGGCAAAACATATGGGTGGATGTTTAGGTCCCAGAGGAGGTAAACTGAAAGAACAGATCCTTCTGTGCCACCAAATGGAATCATAGATTCCAATACATCTCTAATGCAAATTGTCAAGTGTCATCTCTCCATGAAGAGGAGAGCACTACTATCACATGATGCATGTGACTCCCTGTATATGCCACTACCAAACCACTAGATCAAAGTTTGGCAAAAGAAGTAAGCACCAGAAGATTATGGAATGGAGGGTGGGAAGTGTGAGAAGAAGAAAGTACCCACCAGAAATACAAGGTGCAAGGGAAAAACAGATGTATCCCCAAAAGCAATTGAAGGATATTCTTTTATCAGAGAGAAGCAGATCAGATGATCAAAGGAATGGCACTGTATCACTTTTTAATCAGGTATCTTGTCATCATGATAATTTATGAAGAAACATGGTGGAAAAGGAAGGGAGAAGTCAGGAAAGTGAGTAATTAAGGATGTATTCCCTGGTGTAGAATAGATAGTGTGCAGCAGACTATACCTGGTAAGTCAACAGCATTCAAAACCTATTTGTTTGGTAATTACACATGTGTGAGGGTAGAAAAAGGAAATGCTAGCTTCACTTCAAGCCCTAAAATCATGGATGTAAGAAAAACACTGGTTCTAGGGTACAACATAGGATTAACGTTGAGTCAGAGAATTGTGAATGTGTCATCCAATATTTGAAGGAGGTCCATTGCATGCAATCAGTTGCCACTACTGTGAAACTGGTCAATTGTCCAGAGGTCAATAATATCCCTGTTGCAAAAGAAAACAAGGGAATACCCAAGACAGAAACTGGAGCATTTCACCTATACCATCCATGAACCACTACACAGAAGGAAGAAGGACAACCCAAAACTTGTGTGAAGATTTAAATTGACTGGTTCACTCAATATCAAAAACCAGCCTTGCAAGGGTAGGATAAGGGCACCCAATTGAAGGACTCAACTGCATTGAGACATCTCACTCTGTGGTATTTGTCACTTAATATGGAGGATAACTCCCCTTCTATAATGGCAGAACCCCACTGCCCTACTCTGAAGTGAATGGTTATAGCCATTTATGTGGAAACCATCTAGCAGAATGACTCCATGGTTAACTATGCCAGCAGTTTGAAACTGGTAAGTGATAAGAACTTCAATAATACACTGGATGAAAGGGGTAAAAGGCACTGAAATGTCCAGAGGAATGGCTACACCCAAGACAGCGCAAAAGATAATCATAAAACCCTATTTTGAAAACAAACCATACCAATTTATTTAATCAAGGAATGAAAATGATGGGAAGCAATCTCCTTCTGGTTTACCCATGCCATCACTGGGCAGTACAATCTGAGAAGAGCCTATTTATAAAGCAAATATCATGAGAATATTAACCAACCAGTAATTTTATGAAACACTCCCTTTTCAAGGTAAGCATGTACAACCACGAAAAGAGCTCACAAATCAACATGTCACACAGGATCCAAGAAACAAACTTCGAAAAGAAAACATTAATAAAAATTTACCTAATGTCAGGGCCACATCAAAGTCAGAAGTATTGTGATAGACTGTAGGTGATACCCTAAGGAAGCAGAAACTATTATGTGATGCAAATAATGGGAGATGAGCATCAAAGGGGTGTTCCACATGTCCAACTGCAGAATCTCCTCAAAAGACCAAGAAAGATTAAAAGCAAGGGAAAAGGTGAAGCATCAGATTTGATGGGAGATAACACAGAACTAAGCTTATTGGAAAGCAAACAGAGAGGAAGAAACCAACTGGATTAAAGGATGAACCCAACTGGTAAAGGAAGAAAGATCCAAAGAAAAATAGTTACCATGGGATAAAGAGATGGGAACAGGAACCCCTGAAGGATGTTGTGCAGGCAATATAACAATGAATAGCATGTATCAAACATAGAAGTCTATTCAGATCACAACAAGGATAGAGATGAGAAATAGAGGGAAGAAAATTGGACAAAAAGAAAGAGTTACCCTTGTGAGCCACTGAGATCCTGGGAAGGAAGGAAGGATCTAGACAAAGGAGAAGACAGGTTTGGTGGTAAGTGTGTAAGTAATGATGATAAACAAATTCAACCTATGTCACCTGCAGGACAAGAGTAAAAGGAAATACTCCTTAGGAGATAATGAAACAAAGAGTAAAAGGAAATGGGTTTAAACAGAGGTGAAGTAAAAGAATGAACTACCACATTAATGTTATTAATGTCCCAATTTAGAAGCATCAGACAGTTAAATGGTTGACATATCCTGAAAGAACAGATCAAAATGGTAAGTACAAGGGAAATAAACACACTGCAGTAACTTAAAATTATTAAAATATGCAATAAGACTGCCCAATAACCTGATATCAAGAAGACCAAAGATACCTTTCTCAAAAAAGCAACATAATAAACTCTGAGATACCAACAACTGTAAGATTAGAAGCTGGGATATCATGAGTTAAGGTATACGTGTAAAACACATTCTATTTTTTCTTATACACAGTCATGGATGAAAGACAAACATAATGAGGTAAATGAAGTGAAACTACCCAATAAAGTAATTGAATAGGAGGATAAATATATAGGAATTTCTTTGACCAATCATGGCATCTATAGCCAAAGCCTGAGGATGGAAAACCAGGGATGTAAACAAAGGTAACTGATGATTGAGAATGGTGGTAAATACAATGAGGTAAGGTACATCCTCGAAGACCTATGGGCAAAAAAAAAAAAGAACTTGATTAAGATCACAGAGATGAGAGTGAGACAGACAAACATCATTTGGGAAAACAATGTGATCCAATAAGTTCTAACAGCAGAGAAACTGAGTAAATAGGGATAGAGCAGAAGTAGAAGTATGGGCTGAAGTGAGAAAAACCGTTTTAGAAGATATAATAAAGTGAAGTGACAGGAGGTAATGCATGATGGTAATAGAAGAGAGATGAAAACATGAAAATAGAAACTAGAAAGCAAAACAGAAGTTACGGGATTTATCCCCAAGCACATTAAAAAGATTCTAAAGATGAGAATCAAGGAGTGGAAATAAAGAATGGCTGTAAGCCAGGACAAACGAGTCAACTACATGAGAAGGATAAGCCGTGTGACATAATCCTGGACTATAGTAATCCTGAGTATGGATTTCATGCAGCAAAGAATGCAAGAAACTGAAGACAATGAAAATAGAGAAAGAAAAGTTCATACCTAATCATGTCCAAAAAGAAATTAGAAGGGTGAGGATTTTTTCATTGATAAAAGCAGTACCTAGAGCAAACCTCGATGGTTGAAACAGCCAGTCAAAATTATGTTGATTATGTTGAAACTGAGAAGAATGAGCAGCAGCTGAATATACAGGAGAAGGAGGTCCTGACTGCAAGAAGAAACACACAGTTCAGTGAACAATGGTTGTCACTTCTTCCACAGACAACAAGCATCCCCTAACTACAGTAGACATGTCTCATGCTAGTAGCATTGTTACCATCATAGTACAAAAAAAAGAAGTTACAATCACTTGAGAATTCATAATTAGTAAACAAGGAACAAAAAATTGTTTGTTAGTAAAAAAATGAAGTGGTTATACTTTAATGAAATTCAAGTTTCCTTAACTATCATAAATATCAGGTAATTAATTATTAAGTTTTAAACAAGCCCATTAGAGACATTGCCAAGGAAGAGTTGTTTTGAACATGAGAGCTTAAGGGAAGTTACTACTGCACAAGAAGGTTTTCTCTCCCTCCTACTGGTTAAGGACTTTTGTCACATGATGATGATATCATCATGTGTTTGTACAGTTCATATTAAACACTGAAATTTTGGGTTGGAGTTAGCAAAAGGCCAGTGACATGCAAATCTCATAGCCAAATGCATGAAAGTCAAAGTTATTGTGTGTGAGGAGGTTAGATATTGCTTAAAAACCTCATACTTTCAAACGAAAATTTAAAAATCATGTCTTCTCAATGTTATATGTATGTGTATCCTCAAAAAGATTAAAAATAAAACTATTTTAAATACAACTCAAGAGACCATTTGAGAGAATTTTATAATGAAACAACACAAATTAAGCATTTGTTATTACTCAAAAATAGCATTCATTAATAAAAATTTAACAAGAAAACCATCATCCATCCTAACATTTAAAACCTTTTAACATGTCAAAGAAATATTATACTGTTTTTTTCCTGTACAAGATATTATGGTTTGGATATGAGATATAAGCTATTTAAATTTCTTAAAGTAAGATAACAGCATATCTTGAGGTTGTATAAAAAGTTATTTAAATACACCAAACAAATACATGCAATAATATGTCCTATAGATAATAAAAGATACACAGTCTACCACTAAATATTTTTACACATAAATCAAATAGCAAATCAATACCCAGTTTGAACTTGACATTTATACTGATATTTGTCATACTTTTGAAGACCCGTAATATACACATTTAGGTATACTAGCTATTTTCAAAATCCTTGTATATGATAGATACAGTTAATATTAATATGCCAGTAATCAATCAGATCAACAGTGAACCAAACAATATTGCTAATGCTACTATTTATAAAATTGTATGTCATTTCATTAACAATAACATATACAAGTTTGTTATAACTTAAAAAACAAGCCAAAACAAAAATAAAAAAATGCTGCACTAATTGAAAAGATGATAGGGTACAAGCTATAATGTGAGATTATAAAATTATAAAATGTTAGGTGACTGAAGAAGTAGGACCCATAGTGTGGTGGCGATACATTGCCTATCAGTCTTAACCTCCTTTTGCCACTCTCTTATAAGAAATACAAGAGTGGCAATAGATTTTTAGGAATAGAGATTAAGAGAGCAAGATGTTGATGCTCAAGCCTATCACCATTTACTGCCTGCAGGCAGTTGTGGGAAGGTGACTGCTCTCCAAAGTAATGAAGAAAAATTAACTGAAATAAAAATAAGAAAATAAGGTATTATCATTTGGGGGTAAGTAAGTGGAAAACTTTCTTCTTGAAGTTAGCACTCCAGCTCCTAATATGGTAGAAAGGCACTAAATCACAGCACAATTTATGCACAACAGAATTATAGTTAACTGTATAACAATTTGCATATACAATAAAAATTGAGAAAACAAAAATACAGCACAACTGAAATAGTTAAATTCATGGAAGTTTAAATATAGGAAAGCTTGCATATTACTTAGGGACAGGAGGAGAGTTTTTATATATAATGTTTCTTATATCCTGTTTCTGTACTGTGCTTATAGATAGTGGAGATAGAATGGTTTGGGCAACCTTTCTTCCAATTTTTATAGATATGCCCATGTGTTTACATACTTGTATTTTAATACATCATTTGGTTTCATTGCAGCCTTCACACATGTATACACAGACGAGATGTGTAAAATGGGCAATCTGTGCAGGTGAAAATGTTTTAAATCTGAAATTAGGTTTCATAATAACTTTCAGGTCAATTTGGGTATAGTAAGTGTTTCATAATGTTTTTAAACTGTTTCATGATAAGGAATATGTGTCTCCTGAGATATTTTACGAGAGAGTATAAGGGAAGTTTGGGTACAGTGGGTATTTTAGGTAGTTTGACAAACACTTCAGTTGAGAAAGAGGAAGTTATCTTCTCCAAAAAATGGGAGTGTGAAGGGCTAGAGAGGATAAAGTAAATTTGTAGGCTTAATCATAATCTTCACTAGACCTACACTTATTTTAATTTAACTATTTCAATTGTGCCATTTTTTTCTTGGATCATATTTGTATACTCATATTGTTTACTCTTATGATTACACTTCTGTTGTATATACCAATTGTTTGCTTTGTACCTCTTAATTACTGATGCATTTGTAAGTTGTATTTATAGGTATGAGGAGAGTTTCTAGAAATTTCAGCCTGCACAACAATACAGACAATACACCAGTGTTTACATATACATATATTATTGATTTTTATACTTAAAAATCTTCTACAACTTTAGTGAATAGGTGGGAATTTCAAAATTGAGATTTAACAGTGCAAGTTATTTATATT
This sequence comes from Tachypleus tridentatus, assembly GCF_004210375.1. Taxonomy (NCBI): domain Eukaryota; kingdom Metazoa; phylum Arthropoda; class Merostomata; order Xiphosura; family Limulidae; genus Tachypleus; species Tachypleus tridentatus. The sequence goes on along the minus strand of NC_134834.1, from coordinate 130,618,300 downwards.
TCTAAATGTAAATTTGATTTGAACAAATGCTGATACTAAAATAGATATACGATACCAAATCCTTCACACCTTCCTCCTTAAAGAATTAAAAATTAGCATTAGACAATTTTTAACTATTTTTTACTTATATATATAATAATGTTCAAAACCTTTCTTGTGTGAGTGTAACAGAACAGCATCAGTACCACAATCACTGGTATCAACAGCTAATGCAAAAGGCATATGAAAGTCAGGTGTCATTGATACAGAGTAAGTGCACAATAAAGATTTGACCTTTTCAAAAGACAACTGACATGCTACAAAGTACTTGAACTTTGACTTTTTCTCAATGGATTTGTCGTTAATGGTACAGTGATGTCAACAAAATGTTTACAAAACTTCCTGGAATAACCAACCCTTACCAAAAATCTCAATAAACTTTAATTGCTGGTAGGAGTTGGATAATTCATAATACAATCAACTTTTACACAACTAAAAGGTTCTTTGAAAGCTGGGATACATTTCAAAGAACCAACAAAAATATTCTGGTTAAGTTTTCTGACCAACTAACAGATATAACAAGTTTTACAAAACTGAGGAACATCTTGCCTAATTTTTGGCCAACAGAAATAGCCAAAATAATGGCCAAATGACAAAATAATTTTGTCACGTCTTATTCACACATAAATGACCTCCCATGGGGAGTTTATGAGCAACTTTTTTATTTCAGAATAATATGCTTTTAAAACAATGATTTGATGAACTATAGCCCAGTTCTCTAAAATTGGCACATCTGGTGGTCTCCATTTCCTCATAAGCACACCATTTTTAATAAAAATAACCATTTGGAACTTTTTGCAGTTCATATACTGGGAGTGAATATTTAAATAGTGAAGAGATCTGCAGATCCTTTTCTTGTTCAGTGATCATTTTGCTTTCACCTAAACAAACTTTGCCAGGTGACCAGATCCCTCATTCCCCTCATTGTCATTCACCAAGGAACCATCAATAGGACAGTCATCCACAAGATCCTCAATGGATCCAAAAAATGTCTAAAATTTATAATATTGCCATATGGATAAGTGTTAATCATTTGTTTTGGGCTTAATTTGTAGCCTGAACTTCAGACACAGCACACAAGGGGAATATACTGGGATTCTCCTCAACAGCAAAATCATCCTTAGATGAAACAATTATCAGTTCATTGACCATTTTAGGTCTGGTAACAACTCTTACCCCAGCCAAGTCGTTTCACAACAATAATGATACACCTTTAACTGGCAGAATGGGTTATAATCCAAATAAAACTGGCCTAGAAACTAGGTCTGATTCCAAATAAATGTTATGAAAAGAAACATTAACAAAACCATCTTCAATACCCTGAGCAATAACTGATTCATGAGTGGCAGAAAAAAAACAAATATTGTGGCAGGTGTTTAGTTTTACAGGAAGATGTACTTTCCAACTGGGATTTTCAGGGATACTGATATCCCCCTTAATCCTGCTTGCAAAAAAATTTAGACTTAAACATTGAGAATTTGGATGAAATGTTCTGTCCAGCTTGTTTTTGTTTTACTCGACTGATACTGTAGATTGTAGTAGTGAAGTAGTTTCAGAGAATAGCGAACGTAGGAATCTGGTCGGATCAAGGTGGTGGAGAGAGAGTAAGCAAGGCCAATGTTGTAACATTGTTTGATGATGTGAATAAGGGACTGACTTGACTGAAGTACGGAAAGATACAAGTCCATGAACTATCACTCAAACACCCCTTGGTCAGAGTCATGGAGTGCCTGGGATCTATAAATCCCAGTGCCTCAGAATTCTCTGTGGAGGAAAATGGGAGTACCCCAAAAAAACCCACTTTCACAAGATAGGCCCTGAATATTCTACCTGTCCTGTGCTCAGAGCTAAAATGTAAAAAACATCAATAATAATTAGCAAAGTGACATGGTGTGTTCATTATTAATTTATGATGTCTTAGAGGCCAAGTATGTGTTGTATGAGGATATTGTGGGGTGCTTATCATGGTGTGTAATTTAGCAGTTAAGGAGTTACGTGTCTCTGTGTTCTCATAATAATTATACGATAGTGTTATAAGGTGATCCTTGAGTAGAGGAATGTTGCAAACATCGTGCATGTAATTAAGTGGAGTGTACTTTGGTAGCCTAAGGGCCATTCTCAGGACTCTGTTCTGTTGAAGTGTTCTGGCTATGCTTTTTTGCATGTTTTATGTGATTTGGGCACCGTATTCAATTATAGGGTGAATGTAAGCTTTGTAAATTTTAATGATAGTGTTAGGTGTGCATCCTTCATCATTTCCTGTGATAAGTTTTAAGTGATAGATTCTCTTACTAACAGGTTTGTTAACAATTTTGAAATGTTGCATCCAGGAGAGTCATGTATCAAAAGTTATTCCTAGAAATTTAGCATAGGAGTTTAATTTAGTTGTGTTGTTGCCTAATTTAAGATGTACTTTTTTCAGATTTTTATGGTGCTTGTTAAAGCTGTGTCTGAAAGGAACAGCAGTGGTTTTGTGTGGGTTTAGCTGGACTCTTCAGTTGTTGCACCAATTAAGCATAGCTTTAAGTGATTCATTTATTCTGCTGCTTGCAATTCTTGGATTTCACAACACACTGCAAACAGCTATGTCATCAGCATATTGTGAAAAATATGAGTGGCAGAATTTGAATTTAAAGACAATATACCTTTTAACAACAATGATTAAATTGCATCAGTATCACATAGAATATGAATGGGTATGGGATTGAAAGTGTCATTCGTCAAAGACACAGAACCAACAGACACAAAAGACCCAAGTTCCTTCCTGACTACACCAGCCTTTATATTAATGGCCAAGTCAACAACATTAGGCAATCTGATAAATTTACATCCATATGTGGACACAAATGCATTCAGTGTTGCCTCCTTTTCTTTTTGAAACACCAACAGTCAGACATAACATGATCAGGTGTTTTTCACAAAATGGCAGACAGGAATGCCTTGATGGTTTTGATGAAGTTTTATCATGATTGTTAGAAGATTTCAAACCAGAGGAGCTGAATGTTTTGGAAGAATCCTCAACTTTAGTGGATTGAACAGATACAGTTGTTTGCTGAGATGGCAAGAATTTCTTTTTAAGAAAAGTGATTTTATGTATTAAAGTGTAATAACTGGAAAGAGCAACTGTTTCCTATAGTGTTTCAACTTTTTTTTCATCCAAGTAAGTTTTGAAGTCATCACTTGTACAGCATTGTTGAAACTATTGCCAATATGCATAGAATCACAATAGAAACCTCTTTTTTTATGGGGAGATTCCATACAAGTTTGATTAGCTTGCTTGCAATAACCTCAAAATTTTTAGCAATAAGCCTCCAGTACTAACTTATATGCTTTGATAATAGCTACTTTAACCCTATCATAATTTGTATAATTTTCTGGAGAGAGAGAGTGGCATAAGCTTCTTGTGCTTTACCAATTAAAACATTAATGACCATTTTTAGATGAGTCATTCTATGGTTTGGGCAATCTTCTCAAAATGATGGAAATATTTATCAACTTCATTTTTATTGAATAGTGGTACTTTAACATATAAATTATGTTCAAAGTTGTCATTTTGCTTTGGTCAATCACAGTTGAGTCTTATTTCCATTTCTTTCAGCTTAATTTCTTTTTCAGGCATTTATTCATTTATTTTCTCATTCAGCTTAAACACAAGCTTGTTCTTTCTTTGCTTTTATATGAGGATGTCCTTCTTCTTTTGCAGCTTTGATATGAGCTTGTTCAAGCTCAATTTGTTTGAGTTTTAGCTGCATCTCTAACTTATCTTTATCACTCAACACAAACTGTCTAGTACTGACAATATTCCTCTAATCCTTCCTAAGAAAACAAATAATCATTGACTAGTATTTCAATATTATGCTTTTTATTTCATTTTTATCTCTTGATTTCTTAACCTGTAGTTCTAAATCTTTGTGAATTTCAAGCAATTCAGTTTTGTTATACCTTTCTAGTTGTTTGAGGGAGGGTAGTGCAAGAAAATCTTGATAATCAGACATGATCAAATCTTATTGGAACTGATAAAGATATATTGAATTACAATTTAAATTTGAGTAAAAAATTTTGTCTCTGATTCAAATCTCAGACACAAGTCTCCATTTTATTATGTAACATATTACAATATCAAATATCGTAAAACTGAATTAAATTGTAATTTAGATTTAGAAATGAAATAAATGATGATATTATCTAATTTATGATACTTCCCAACAAGATTGATACACACAGTTTCTTTTTTATTACAAATATAATTTAATATACAATCAATAACAGAATTTACAATGATGGTTATTACAAATAATGGTCTATTTACAAAATTTTAAAAACTTACAAACAATAACCACAGTTATAGTTTCTGAGGTTTATAGTGTACCAGCTACTGCAAACAAATAACATACACTGTCTCTTGATGCTTCATGTTGGTTACATTGGTGGGTGTGAGGAAAGTTATTACAAACTTCAACCTGCACAACAATATAGATAATATACCAGTCTTTACATGCATATATATACTGCCAATTCTTACACTCTAGAATCTTATATAACTTTAGTGAAAAGGTGGGAATTTCACAGTAGAGATTTAGCAGAAGTTATGTACCTTTCTAAATATAAATTTAACTTAAACAAGCATTGATATTAAAATAGATGTACATTACTAAATCTGTCACAAAACAAAAACACAGATTTCAAAGGCACCAACTCCAAATAATACACCAATAAGATTAATATATTCAAGGCCCAATTTGGCCATGTTTGCATTGCAATTTGTGATGCACAGCTGGCAAGTTGCTACATATATAATAATGACAATAGCAGTCACTATGAATCTCACCATTTATTTTATGTAGAACCATATTTTTCCTTGTGGAAACAACAAAATGCTAATTGTTTTAACTCCTGGTTAACAACATACAACATAAAACTGCTATGCACCTTTCCCAATTTAACGAGTCCCAAGTATATTGCCAAAAAGAAATATCTGCAAGAATCTGATGACATTTGACCATCCAAAGAAGAGAAGAATGCTTCACTAACAAAGGACCATATAACAGCCAACTGTGAAGATTTAGGTAAGCAAGTCATTGTTGAAGATGAATCAAAGTAATGGAATAGAACCCTTTCAAGATGGATAACTCACTGAGAGAAGGATGCTAAAAAGGTGCGCATGGGACAACAAGAACTGGACCATGGTACTAACTGAACTGATCTTGGCCAATAACCAAGAGAGATTATAACAAAGAGGGTATACATAAAAGAAATGTTTTCTATACAAGTGAGCTAAAAGTATACATTTCTAAAGAGGTTACACCCAGAATTAAAAACCAGTTAAGCATAAGATGATATGCTCTGTTGCAAATGTATCAAACATAAGATGACTGAGCCACTGTCAAAAACAATGAAATATTAAAAGTAGAAAAAGTAGAAAAACCACAACAAATGAATGCTGTGAGACTAAGTTCCACTCTGCCCCCTGCTTGTTAATATATGTGACCACAGTCAGTGTTTGTGAGTACTAGAACACAGAAATGGTGTAACAAGGGAAGAAACTCTTGACATTCATGTGGAACAGTCCAAATCTTGAGCAAAATAAATGACGATGGAATATCTGAGAAGAAAACTATAGATCCTGAAAGTGTGGTCTTTTAACAAGTCTTCCTAGCTTTGAAGAAGTATAAACATACAAAATTTGAGGGATTACAGAGCCAATGAAAATGGATAGAGTTTATGAGAGGACAGTATTATGAAATCTTAGATTATAAAGACATTGAGTAGGCAAAAGCTGGATCTTGAACTCATGAATAATTTATTCCAGAAAAGAAGCTAATTGGGAAGTCAATTCAGTGTGAATCAAATAATTGAAAATCCTCTAATCCATAGTTAACTGCCTATTTATTCCCTGTAATCTGAAAAAAGAATCTTGCATGTTCTCAACCTAAAGTAAATCTAGGGAAAAGGCTACCTCACAGAAAGCAGGAACATACCCAAAATAATACAAATAGTGGTAATAAGTCTAAAAAAACAAAGAAAAGAGAGACAGATTATGGATTACAAATAACAGCAAAGAATTTTCAGTTTTAATTTCTAAGTACAATTTTTTCTCACTTTCTTCACATAAAGCCATGACTTTATTATAAATATCCATTAATCACACAAACACATGTACACCAAACCAAGTAAGGTAGAATATCAGAGGAACTTACTTTCATTCGGTAATGCTAGGCTTAATATTACTACATTATAAAACAACTTAATTTAAAAAAAAATGAAGTTGATACAATATAATCACAAGAATGCTTCGTTAATTCTCTACAGCAACAGTCACATGACTAATACAACTTTTAACCATGTTACACAAGGATTATGTTGGTAAATGATGAAGCTTACCTTGATTCCAAACTGCTAGACTTCACATGGCCATCTGATAAAGTAATTTCTGTGTCACTATGGGTGTTCTCACTTGCTACTGACTCAAGTATAAAGTCATTGGAATAAATTGTACTATCTGAATCTGGATCTTTATTATCTAGTTCTGCTGCTGTTGCCTTCTTTGGAGCACTGCGAGATGGCTGGAAAGTTTTATTCTTACTTCGAATAGAGAAGGAAAAGTCTATTTCTGAACAACTGTCCATTTTTAAGCAAGTATTACACCTGTCTTCATGTTAGAGCATACTGCCTTCACTGTTTGTCTTTAGAAGATTCCAGTCATATATATATATACATAAACAATCCTAATCATGTGTACTATGTGGCACCTGTTTGGATAAATAAATATAGTTTACACCATAAATTAATATATAAAAGCAAAGTACAAACTATTTTTATCTCATAGTATTGGTCTAAGTATTTGGAAAATTAAGCATTTAATAATAATATAGTTGGTATTATGTTAATTCAATATTGTTATTTTTTAAATGTCCAAACATCCCACAAAACAACTTATAAAAGAAAAAACATACTAACTTAGCACAAGAAGAGCAGTATTTAAATATACATGTACAACAGGAAATCTTCTACTGAATATTGTAAATGACCCATGCTACTTGTTTATTTAAGTGTACTGTACATGTCCAATCTTTACCACAGAAGCAATCGCTTTTTGAAATATATTAAACAAAGAATTAAAACAAACAAGCATTACAAAAATAAAAGATAAACAATATGCTAACATTTTAAATAATTTACTATTATTCAAATAGTAATCTCCTGAATGTTATGACTAGATCTGAGCAATTTATGGAATTTTATAACTGATTAATTGACATTCTGATTAACTGATCACACTTAAATAATCAATTATTTTTAAAAGAGATTTTTGTAGTTATAAAAAGCAGAAATACTACTTTTAATAAATTGAGTATTTCTTGTAAGTTGTGAAATTAATCATCTAGAATGAAAATTAATTGAAAATAATAATGAAAAATCATAATAGCAACATTTTGATAACTTGGATGGTTGAAATAATTTAAAAGCTACAAACAGAAACTAGTTTTGATTAACTGATTATTTTCACGATATTAATTGATTTAATTGTACTTTCAATTTAACCATTATTTTAAATGACTGATAAAAGTAATTGGTACTCATAGATTATTGATTAATGAAGTTAATTACTCAGCTGTATTTAATTTAATACTGATAATTGTTATTTCAAGGAGTAGAAAATTGTAAAACTCTTTTCATGTGGTGGTACCAGCTTCCTCATTTTGCTAAGAAAATTAAACACAAATTGTTATTTAAAAGAAAACACAATGTAATAACCATAGCTTAACTATAGTATGTGTGCCATAATGCCAGGTTAACATGGTGATACATTATAACCACACAACTAATCAATAGGTTTTTGCATCAGAATAGAAGGTACAGACTCATTTGCAGTTTTTTAGAAACATGAATTATGAAGTGAAACCTTTTATTTTCATTTGTTCATTTTGGAAAAATGAAGGATTAAGTGAGAATAAACTGACACAATTATTCAATAATGGGGAAAAAAAAGAAAGATAACCAGCCTCTTAATGAGTCAATAAATAGTACAAAGTCTTTTAAATATTAAGTTGTTCATTTTATCCCCAAATAATGTATTAACTGAGTCTTAAAACTTATGTAAAACACTAACTTAGTATTATTTATTAGTATTACAATAAAAATTATAATATTAATAACTGACAACATTTAGTTTCTATAAAAGAAGCTATAGCACCAACAGGCGTACAGCTAGTTAGTAAATCACTTTACAGAAAATAAAAAAACAAACTGAATTACCTATATTCACTAGTCACTCTGCATCTACTAGTACCATACTATTCTGGTTTTTTTTCTTCTGCTGATAAAAAAAGATTGTGTGTTTTAAATCATAAATGATTTATGTATGCCAAGATCCAATGCCTAATAAATCAACAATATTATCATCATAAAGATAGCTTAAAAGTGTAATTTACACTGGACAACAAAAACTCTGATACTGGAGAAAATGCAAATGATTTGGGGTAATTTGATTGTCCTGATTTCTAAAAAGATGTAGCAAGACTTTGTTAATCACTTCTAAATTTTAAGTTATTATAATATCTCAATATTTATCAGCACTATGTGAAATACCATGCAATCAACTCAATACATTAGATGTACTGTAAAATCAAGTTTACTTAGACAAGTTAACAGGAAAAAGGCATACATTTTTGATGACTTCAAACACTGACTTTCAAATTTTTCGTTCATGTACAATGTGTGTTTCCGATATAACTGTAGTAAATCATACCATTCTTACTTTATTCCCACTCTCACTGGCTTCAACCAGGAATTACAAAACTCTCACATATTCAGTTTGCTAGAACATTCAAGAAGTCACTCAACTAAGCATAAAATAATAGGGGTGGGGTCAGATACCTTTATCCCGGTTCTTTCTCAATCACTCAGTTGGTTACTTTGCCTGGCATCATCCTCATAATATGATTAAATTCTGCAAAACTTATGTTTTAAAATCTTAAGTTCTAGTTCTGTAAACATAAATTATTTTATACTTTTTATAAAATCATTTGAAGCACTAGCTGCCTCCAGAGTAATATCCAAAAGTGCAAAAATCAATCACCCAAAACAGTTTCCATTACATTTGTAGAAAATATATTAGACTTTCATAAAGGGAAAACATTACACGTAAGGTAAATATAATGTAAAATAGTGAAGAAAAACATGCACATGTAGAATCTGAACATCGAGCTTGACAAATTTACTGAATAAGAAGAAAGCAAATATGCTATTTGCAGTTCCCCTGATATGGCATGACCCCAAAGATCATATAACTAACTGTTAGTTTTCATGATTAATATTTATGGATATTCAGGAAAAACTAAATTAAATATCCAGATATTGCATGTGCATATCTAATAAGAGGAGCTGCATCACTTCTTGTAACATTTTTGGATATATAGATATTTAACCTCAATTTCAACAATACTGAGAGATTATAGGAATATAACTAAACAATTAAAACTGAAGAAAAGACTTTTCAAGATCTTCTGTAAATGTAATTCTACAAAAATGCATATTCTAAGTGAGAAAAAAGTTAGGACACCCCCATATTTATTCCCACTTAAAATGGCTCGACTCACACACAGGTGTATCACACCAGATGCACATGATTAGAAGATCGTTACTCAGCTTTTGGAATGAGGCTTTCCCTATTTAAACAACAGACATTTAGTATGGTGTGTTCCTGACTGTTGAAGAGATAGTGAACACCATGGTGAGAGCAAAAGAGCTGTCTGAGGCCCTCAGAAAGAAAATTGTAGCAGCTTATGAGTCTGGTAAGAGATTTAAAAATATCCCAAAAGATTTTGAAATCAGCCATTCCACTGTCTGGGAAATAGTCAACAAGTGGGGGACTTTCAAAAAAACTGCCAACATGCCCATGTCTGGTCGTCTAAGCAAGTTTACCCCAAGAGCAGATCGCAAGATGCTAAAAGAAGTCTCCAAACACCCTAACATGTCATCACGGGACCTACAGCAGGCTCTGGCTACTGTTGATGTGAAAGTGCATGCCTCTACAATCAGAAAGAGACTGTACAAGTTTAATTACATGGGAGATGTGCAAAGAGGAAACCTTTGCTTTCTAAGAGAAACATCAAGGCCAGTATGAAGTTTGCCAGAGAGAATGTAGACAAAGACCAGGACTTCTGAAATAATGTTCTTTGGACAAATGAGTCCAAAATTGAATTATCTGGACACCAGAACAGAGGACATGTTTGGCATAAACCAAATACAGCATTCCAGGAAAAGAACATCGTACCAAGTGTAAAGCATGGAGATGGAAGTGTCATGGTTTGGGGCTACATTGCTGCAACAGGACCTGGACAGCTCACAATCATAGAATCCACCATGAATTCTACTGTGTATCAGAGGGTGCTTGAGGATCATGCGAGACCATCTGTAAGAATATTAAAGCTGAAGCGGAACTGGACCCTGCAATACGACAATAACCCAAAACATACCAGTAAATCCACCAAAGACTGGCTGAAAACTAAGAAATGGAGAGTCCTGGAATGGCCGAGTCAAAGCCCAGATCTTAATCTCATTGAGATGCTGTGGGATGACTTGAAACAAGCTATATATGCAAGAAATCCTTGAAACATCTCACAGCTGAAAGAATTCTGCATTGAGGAGTGGGGCAAACTTTCTTTAGACAGATGTCAGAGACTAGTAGATGGCTACAAGAAGTGTCTCACTCCAGTTATTTCAGCCAAAGGGGGTAACACTAGCTATTAGGGAGTAGGGTATCCTAACTTTTTCCTCAGTTCTATTCTATGCATTTTTGTAGAATTACATTTACAGAAGATCTGGAAAAGTCATTTCTTCAGTTTTAATTGTTTAGCTATATTCCTATAATCTCTCAGTATTTTTGAAATTGGGATTAAATATCTATATATCCAAAAATGTTACAAAAATACACAGGCTTTCATAGGGTGTCCTAACTTTTTAACATGACTGAATGTGTGTACTTTAATCTCATAAAGTATAAAAGTGAGTAGATCAAGGGATGTGCCCCTAAGAGTAGAGTGGATAGGGAACAATGGACCATACTCGATGAGTCAACTTAATCCAAAACCCTTGTTCAAGAGACCAGGGAGGAACAAGAATCCTCCAGCTCCAAAGCATGACATATGTTAGCTTTGACTGATCAATCCAAGAACCCAACATTTGATATCAAAAAGATGTCTGTAAATTTATTAATAGCTCCACCAACAACAAAACTGACCAGAACCACACAAAAAACTATAACATCCTCAGAATAAGATACAATGAGGAATAGCAGAAAGGACAGAGCTGGAGCAATCCCCCTTACCTCTACTGTCACCCACAACACAGAAGGGAGGAACACAGACAACCATAAATATATGTGAGGACTAATGTTGATTTGTTCTTCTTTAACTTCAAAACCCAGCTACAGGGTACCAACAACCACATGTGGGTAAGAAGAGGGCTCCTAATTGAAGGAGTGAACATCATTTCGACATCTCCCTCCTTAGTCACTCCTTAGTGAGTGTATATAGCATATTGAAAGACAGCATGTCATCTAAATCCAAAGATCACCACTGCCTTACACTCCACTGAATAATTATAGCCATTTTTGTGTGAAACTGATTCAGGAAGATGCCTTCATGGTTGACAACCCCAGCAACTTGGAAATGAAAAGTGGTAAGGAGTCCCATACTTCACTAGATGAAAAGGGGTGAGAATGCAGTGGAGAAGCTGGAGGAACATTATTACCTGAGACATTGCAACAGGTGACCAAGAAACCCTATTTTGAAAAGCAGACTATATCAATTTACTAAATTTAAGGCATGGCAGGGATAGACAGTTATTCCCTTCTGCTTTGTCCATGCAGTCTATGCAAAGTAAGTCTGAAACAGGCAAGTTTATGAAGTAATTATATCACAAGGTTAACCACCTACAAGAAATCATGTTATGTCAACAGTGAGTATTGCAAAGCCTTTTATAATAAACCATGAGTCAACATGGCTCTACCACGTGGATTTAAACTTGAAGAATACCTAGTCAAGTACCACTCACCATAGGGTGTGATCCATATAATGAAGCAAGGTCCAGGAAAAGCAGAATATAAACTTAAAAAGTCAAAGTCACAAAGAAGCCTGAAGAATAGCAATAGGTGGAAGGTTAAATACCAATGAAGAGAAAACAGCAATATGGTGTAAAGAATGTGAAACAAATGCATAATATAAAGTCCACATGCCCAACTTTAGGATATCCTCTAATGACCAAACTTCAAACTGATGGTGTAGTAGAGGTGTTTAGAGGGAGTCACGTGTCATATAAATATATCATGCTTCTATTGATGAAGAGGTGATGCATGATGATTTCCATGACAGACATATTGGATTCTTGCAATTCCAAAATGTGGGGAGAGCAGAAGGTTTATGGCATGCATAAATAAAAGTTTACATGTAGAGAGCAGTACTAAACAAGAATAGCCAAACTTGTGAGTGAAAGTAAGTACTATATCATAAATTTGTATCACAACATAATGCAAGATAAAATGAAAGCATACATACACACAAAAAAAGAAAAATTATGTGTAATCAGTACTGAAAATTAAATTACACATGAAATATGTCTGACTCGTATGGTACCAATCAAGAAACTGACATACATAGAAAACGCATGGAGGGAGCCAGCTGCTCCAAGAGTATATGTTATGCTCCTATTAGTGGAAAGTCATCACATATGCTATGCATGCTAAATAAGCAGCTTGAACTAAGGGAATATAAAGGTTAATAAGTCTAAGTAAGAAAACTTTTTAATGCATTAGAGGGTGGATGAAGATTAGCAAAAGCTTTTATGCACATGAAGTTCTGTAATGTAATGAAAACAAGTTTCAATTTACCAAAGTCTTGTGTCTCACCACAGTATTCAAGATCCTTTAGTTACTATACAAATATTGATGGACTAATGGAAGAATTAAGTATTAAACATTATTTTCCAGAGTAAAAGATTTTTATCAACTCATATAAAGTTAGTTTAAAAGCTGTACTTTTGCACAATGGAAACTCTAAGCCATCTATTTCTGTTGCTCATGATGTTATCATGACAGAAACTTATCAAAGCATGCAAATTATACTTGAGGCCATCAAATATGATTACCACAAGTAGAACACACATGGTGGTCTAAAAGTTACTGAACTCCTGCTAAGTCTACAGCATGGGTGTACTAAATGGGATATGGATGATGTCTTTCCTAGATACTTTTTATATAGTCTACCTGTTTATTTACTTTTTTTGAAGGTGTCTTAAAAGTTTGCTTCTTTGCAATATCAAGTTTATTTGTTTCAAAGTGAAAATCTAGTTAGGTAGGCAATTTTGTAATTATAGCTTGTACTTTTCAAGATGAGAAACTACATGATGTTGGAAAAAATTCAGCAATTTGTTACATAAAATTGGCATCTCGTTAGAAAGAAATGGTTCTATTTCAATAAAACAATTGTGAGAGATATTTTTCAGACAAATACAAGATACTAATAATTTTAAAAAAGACACTTATATAAAAAGAAAATTTTGTCTGAACACTAAACAAAAATATGACAATCCAATTAATGTAAAGAAAAACTTACAGCAATTGCCCACAACTAAAACATTGTTCAAAAAAACTTCTTGAATATTTTAAAAATTAGAGAAATTTTGGTTGATTACCTCATTTAAATCTTATAATTTTTCATAAAGTATGCATCTTATGTTTTATCAAATTAATGCCAAATTTCTGCAACAAAGTACAAAACTTTTACACAAATCTGTATTTATGAATAGGAATGCAACATCAAAAGTTAGTTTGTTTTAAAGCAAGAGTCAGTAATCATGGAGGTGAGACATTGATGAGACATTGTCCTGGATCCATACTAAACATTGTTGCTTTTTGTGTCTTTGGGGCAGTCAATATGACAATAACCATTTAAAAAAAAGGAAGGAAAGGCCAGTGAGAGGGAATTACATACCAAAGTAACAGAAAATTGAGTGTCAATTTCAAAATGTGTTTCTCATCTTCATATTAAATTGGAACTCATGAAAAAATATTGTAAAAGGAATGAAGAAAGTTTGTGATGGTTTCAGATATCTGTCTGAAATGTTTTCAAAAATCAGTGAAGAAAAATTAAAGGAGATATCTTTTTGGGCCACAGAATCGAAAAGTGCTGATGGATAATTATTTGAAACAATACTTAATCAGAAAAAGCTTGATGCCTATAAATCATTTCAACTGAATGCCAAAAATTACTTAAAAAATCATAAAAATTAAACATATGCTGTAAAGATTGGCAATATATTCAAGAACTACAGAAAAATGAGGTCTAGGATATCACTAATGATGCACTCCTTACACTCCCATGTAGACTTCCAAATGATTTAAGTGGAGTGAGCAGTGAGTATGGTAAGCACTTCCATCAAAATATTTCTATAATGAAATAACAATATCAAGGATGCTGGAATCCTGCAATGATGAAAGATTATTATTGGTTTTTACAACATAAAACACAAAAGGCACAAGTCAAGCAGATATTTTAGAACAAAGGATAATACCATGATGGAAGTTTTGAACAAAACATAAATGTATTTTTAACAAATAATATTATTACACTCATTGCTTTTTCAAACTGGTATTTCTATTAGGCGTGGTTTTTGAACATTGTTAAATACTATTCCTTTCACATCATATAAGAATATTTTGCATAAATCTATTATAACTTGAAAACTAGATGATCAATAATTTTTAACACAAATTTTTAAATTAGCACTAATAAATGACTTAGAAACAGTTGCATTTTTCTAGTAGCAGAGGAAATTTCTTTTGTTGTTGCCTGGTATAATCAGCTATAATGAACTAGAGTTAAGTCTAAGAAAATTTACAACAGCATGAGTAACTTAAACAGTAAAAAAATATGTAAATGAAAAAAACATCCTAGTACAGCAAAAAAAATAAAAGTGGGCCATTGTTTAAGAGTGTGCTGAAACTGATGATAAGAAGTATAATAGGTTGTCTAACTAAAATAACATGATTAGAAGTTTCCAACAGTGTATTATAATAAAGCTATTACACAGAATTGGCTTGTCTGATCTTCTGCAGAATATAATCAAGTTTACAAGTTCACAGCTTCACTCAAGGCAAATTAGCATCGTACCTTCTAATTTTCAAAGCAGTAATGAGTCTTGTCAAGAGAATAAGAAAAATAAAACATCCAACTAAGGAACTTGCCAGAAGATGCAAGTCTATTGTAACAAAAGAGAATGCTAAAAGAGGTTTAGAGGATATAAACTGTAGAACTAGGGTATTAGTTCAATACATCATAGGTAAACAAATTCATAAAGCTAAGTGTTAAATAATATTATGTCTATGTAGTAGAAAAGCATAGAAAGTATTATATTAAACACAGTCAAACTTAAGTTTGGACAGATTTCTGTACTTAAGTAAAGGGATTTGTCATTCAGAACCCAAGGAGTAATAGACAAAGCTTATCTCAAGATGGTTGATATGGGTATCAAAACTTTTATTAAAATAAAGTATAGAATAACATTTTAACCTTACAAGTTCATTTCCAACAGGATAACACGCATAGTTACTGACATCCTGATATCAAAGATACTTGAAGAAGAAGAATGTGACTGATATTTCTGAACAGTAATACCACATATTTGCATTTTAATGTTGCAGAAGCATACCTTCCAAGCAGTAGACTAAGTCTGTAAAAACTCCAGGGTATTTTTTACATAATGACACTAAGAAACAAAGTTACAAGTCTTGTATCCAGAAAGAAATATCATCAGTATAAATGTCATACAGATCAACACTTCTAAGACATTCTACCATATCATTAAGCACGATATTGAACAAAGAGAGTCTGAGTTTGGATCCATAAGAAACTCTTTTAGAAATTGTCATTTTAGAGGAGCAAAGGTTGTGAATTTTCACAGGAAGGGCGAGGTCATGCAGATGGTTATTAAGCCATCTCCAAATATGACCATGATAGTCAAAGCAATAGATCTTTCTAACAAGATCTTGTGTCCAAACAGTATCAAAAGTTGCTTCAATGTCTGAAAGCAAAGATACAACACAGCCAGTAGAGACAAAGGCCAATAAAAGTGATTCTTAGAGAAGCACTAAACAATTAATAGTAGTTCCATCTTTACAAAACAAACTTGCTATAAGATAAAACAGCTTTAATGTTCAAGAGATCAAGAAAAGCAAGAGTTGATCATATGTTCTAAAACTTTAAGAACAAAGGAGGACAAGAAAATTAGTCAACAGAAGAATAGAGAAGGTGTGGCTAATTGGCTAATTCATCTCACCCAACATTCAGGGGAACAAGTTTTATAATTTTACTTTGCCTGTCAGACAAATACCTTTTCTAATTTATTTCTTAATAAAACATTGAATTACTGTGACATCATTGCTATTATAAAACAGTAGTGTAGATATTTAAATATACTACACAGGAGTAAATGTGCAAAATCAATAAAAAATATGCCTTTTGTCTGCTGAATTATGAATGTAAATATATTATAGATTATGCTAGCATTTACAAAATTGTTTAAAATATCTTAACCATAGCATCCATTGCTTTACATAGTGTGTCAAAGTAGTTAATTTCCAATTTAACATTATCTCAGATTAACCAAGTTGGCATGCAAACAGTAATGCACCACCTACAGTATCTAATTCATGACAACTGAACATTGCACATGTGAACTCTTATGTTGATGAAACCTTGTAGAATGGATGGCAACTGCTTGTTGTGGAGACACAAGTGTAGAGGACAACGTTTTGAAAGTCTTCTGTCTTTTATCTTCAAGTTAGCGTGTATGTAGATGTTGTCAGTCTTTTATAGTGTTCTGGTGGATTGTGGAGAGAGTGCAATGATTGGCTGGATTACCACTGTTTCTGATTGGAGGAAAGATTTCCTGTAGATTCAACCAATGGCAGTCACAGGTTACTCACCTCTAGTCCAGAATCTCTGTTTGGTGAAGGTTTAATAGTGTTAATATAAAACGGTTCTTTGATTTTTCTTGTCTTGCAGAATTTGTATGTATTGAGTATTCTAATTTTTTCCCACTTTATTCTGTATCCAGTTGATGTCGCATGCTCTGCAATGGCTGAATTTTGTGTTTTCATAAGTCTTGTGTTGTATTTATGTTCTTTTATTCTTGTTGTGAGTTTTCTTTCCGTTTCTCCAATGTATGTATTGTTGCAGGAACACGGAATTTCATAGATGACATTTCTGAGATTCTCTTGGGTAGGTTGCTGTTTGTTTTTTGCCAGAATGGGCCTTAAGATATTGTAGGATTTCCACCAGACTTCTATGCTGAATATTTTGGCTATGTGTTTGAATTTTTCACTGAAGTGTTGTAGGTATGGTAGGTAAATGGTGGTGATAACTTTCTGATCTTCTCTTTTTGTTATGATCTTCGAGGAGTTTGTGATGAAGGAGGAGGTGTAACTATTCTGTTTAAAACTCTCTACGTCATCCCAAACATTCTGAGACTCAAAGAAACTACTTTCACCAGATGTACTAAGATAAAAAAGATCCTCAACAATACCAGCAGACACCTCCTGAAACTGCATATAAAAGAACAGAGATGGAAGAAGCACCATCTAACCAACAAAACTGGAATACAATATACTGAACTTCACCAACAACTTTTCTCCACAAACATTAGAGCACTAAATATCCTTAACCTCTACATCAAATGCTATACAGCCAATCCTGAAAACATAAAAAAGAAACAAGTTCAAAAATTCAACAGACTGATCAAACCAGATAATCCTATGTCTATAAACATAGTTCACAATCACAGTTCAAGGGTACTAAATGTTACAGAAAATAAGATCCTTAATCTAGGTCTAAACTTCACCATCCAACCTAGCACAGTTTCAACTGTTGACATAGCTGCAACCTTAGAATCTGCTGCACAAAGCCTCCCGAACCCTATGGCTGAACAATTCTGACATCACACTTACACCATCTTTAGGAAGGCCAAGAAACCAAAACTGAACATCCCTAAACACAAATGCAGTGTACTGAACCGTCTAAAATTAGACAACAACATAAAGATTCAACCAGCAGACAAAGGAAACAGTATCATCATCCTAGACGACAACAGTTATAACACAAAGATCAAACAGTTACTGTACAAACACCAATGATCCTACAAAAAAGACAGAGAGACTCATCAATAGAATGGTGAACAAACTAAAGAAACAAGGCTTAATGAACAAAAAACTAACCAAAGATTTAAGACCCAAGGAAAATTTTCCTCTTCAGTTCTACAGACTATCTAAGGTACACAAACTTAATATACCTCTAAGACCTATAATCAGTACTCAAAACTCACCTTGCCATCAACTGGCTACTTTCTTAGTACCTATCTTATCTCCATTACAAGGAAACACTAAACATCCCATTCAAAACTGAACAGATTTCATAGGACAACTCAGAAAGCTACACATCAAATCCCAAGATATTATGGTCAGTTTTGATGTCACAGGTCCATTTACCAATGTTCCAACCTCAGAAACCCTTCACATCACCACACAACAACTGCTGAATGACAACTCTCTACCACACAGAATAGATATGGAAATAGATGCCATAATGGAATTAACAACCATTTGCCTACAGAGGAAACCTTTGCTTTCTAAGAGAAACATCAAGGCCAGTATGAAGTTTGCCAGAGAGAATGTAGACAAAGACCAGGACTTCTGAAATAATGTTCTTTGGACAGATGAGTCCAAAATTGAATTATCTGGACACCAGAACAGAGGACATGTTTGGCGTAAACCAAATACAGCATTCCAGGAAAAGAACATCGTACCAAGTGTGAAGCATGGAGATGGAAGTGTCATGGTTTGGGGCTGCATTGCTGCAGCAGGACCTGGACAGCTCACAATCATAGAATCCACCATGAATTCTACTGTGTATCAGAGGGTGCTTGAGGATCATGCAAGACCATCTGTAAGAATATTAAAGCTGAAGCGGAACTGGACCCTGCAATACGACAATAACCCAAAACATACCAGTAAATCCACCAAAGACTGGCTGAAAACTAAGAAATGGAGAGTCCTGGAATGGCCGAGTCAAAGCCCAGATCTTAATCCCATTGAGATGCTGTGGGATGACTTGAAACAAGCTATACATGCAAGAAATCCTTGAAACATCTCACAGCTGAAAGAATTCTGCATTGAGGAGTGGGGCAAACTTTCTTTAGACAGATGTTAGAGACTGGTAGATGGCTACAAGAAGTGTCTCACTGTAGTTATTTCAAAACTGAACAGATTTCATAGGACAACTCAGAAAGATACACATCAAATCCCAAGATATTATGGTCAGTTTTGATGTCACAGGTCCATTTACCAATGTTCCAACCTCAGAAACCCTTCACATCACCACACAACAACTGCTGAATGACAACTCTCTACCACACAGAATAGATATGGAAATAGATGCCATAATGGAATTAACAACCATTTGCCTAAAGAGGAAACCTTTGCTTTCTAAGAGAAACATCAAGGCCAGTATGAAGTTTGCCAGAGAGAATGTAGACAAAGATGCCATAATGGAATTAACAACCATTTGCCTACAATCAACCTATTTCCAATACAATGAGGAATTCTATAAACAAACAGATGGCTTAGCCATGGGATCACCACTCTCTCCAATCCTAGCAGACATTTTCAAGGAAGACTTTGAAAAAAAGAGCCCTGTAATCCACACCAATAAAACCAAGTTTCTACAGATGTTATGTGAATGACACCTTCATTATTTGGTCCCATGGCCATGAAAACTTACCAGCCTTCTTAGAACATCTCAATTCTGTAGACAAAAGAATACACTTCACTATGGAAATAAAGGAACAAAGCAGTTTATTGTTTCTTGATGTACTCATCAGCAAACAAGCAAGACAAATAACCACAACTCTATACAGAAAACCCACCCACACGGACAAATACCTACTCTTCCAGTCCTATCATCCAACCTCGATAAAACATGGCATAATCCAATGCCTAAACAAGAGAGCAGAAAACATTTGCAATAAGACATCCATCAAAAAGCATAATGCTGAAAGATCATAGATAGTTTTAAACAGAATGGTTACACCTCCTCCTTCATCAAAAACTCCTTGAAGAAGCCCATGACAGAAAGAAAAGATCAGAAAGTTACCACCACTACCACCATTTACCTACCATACCCACAACTCTTTAGTGAAAAACTCAAAAGCATAGCCAAAAAATTTAACATAAAAGTCTGGAGGAAATCCTACAATACCTTAAGGTCCATTCTGGTAAAAAAACAAACAGCGACCAAAGAGAATCTCAAAAACGTCATCTATGAAATTCCGTGTTCCTGCAATGATACATACATTGGAAAAATGGCAAGAAAACTTGTGACAAGGATAAAAGAACAAAGATAGCACAAAACTCATTAAAACACAAAATTCAGCCATTGCAGAGCATGCAATGTCAACTGGACACAAACTAAACTGGGAGAAAACTAGAATCATCAATACAGACAAATTCTGGAAGACAAGAAAAAATCAATGAACCATTTTATATTAATACTATTAAACCTTCACTAAACACAGGTTCCAGACTAGAAGTGAGTAACCTGTGGCTGCCATTAGTTGAATCTACAGGAAGTCTCTCCTCTAATCAGAAATAGTAATAATTAAACCAATAATAACACGGTTTCCATAATCCACAAGGACACTATAAAAGACCGACAACACCTACGCACACACCCTGACTTGAAGACGAAAGGCGGAAGACTTACAAAATGTTGTCCTCTACACTTGTGTCTCTAAAACAGGCAGTTGTCATCCATTCTACAAAGTTTCATCATGAATACTCTACCCAAACAATCTATGAAAGAAAACTCTTATCTTATTTCTTAACATTTAAAAAGAGTAAAAACTTATTCACTTATCAGTTACTTATTGCAATTACACTGTATATATTCCCCCCAACAGGTTTATTCAAACAATCCATTATTGGTTTTATATGTTCATAAACATATTCATGACAATTTTGGAGCTTTAATGATGGTGTTACGTAAATGCTTAATAACCAACCAAGGAAAATGAATAATCATAACCAATTTCATTTATCAAACAAATGCACATATATACAATCATTACCCCACTACCTTTATCACTGGTGACCTCAACATTAAGCACACAGATTTTAACTACTGTGTAACTAACATTAATGGCACATAACTGCAAAAGTTTTGGGATGATAACAACTTTGTAATACTAAACACCAACAACATAACACACATGCACCATAATGGCACTGAAAACACCCTGAGCCCACCAATAGCCACCATCTCTCCAGTCAGAAACAATGGCAATTTCAAAATCCAAGACAATATCAGTAGCAACCACCAACAATATCATTGTTCATTTTCCCTTATTGCACAGATATAATACCATATCAATATATAGATATTCTCACACTGACTGGTTACTTCTCAATAAAAACATTTCTAAATGTTTACCCTCAATTAGACCTAGAGCTGCTCACAAAAGCGACATAGATAATTACACCAATGAAACCATCAACACTATAGATTAGGCAAGTGAAGAAACAATACTTAGTAAAACATGCAATCCTGACCGTAGTGCATGGAGGTTCACTCCTGAGATACACCAATTACCAACAAGAGATGTCTTATAAGTGACTTCGTATGCTCACGTGACCCCACAACTAAAACTATAATTAATAGTACCAATAACAGTAACAAAAAATTCATTAAACTATAACAAGGTGAAAACTGGAACAATCTCTGCAAGTCTATTGATGTTTCTCACCCTGACCCTGCTTCATTCTGGGGCAAGTTCAAATCCCTCACTAATACTCAGTTCAATAGCAACATACCCTCAATCACATGCAACACCACAGCCATTAATGAAAACAACAAGCTGAATACTTTGAAAACATGTTTGTAAAACCAAATCTCTCATCATTCGACTCTGCTCACTTTCACATCAACTACTTCATAAATAGCAACCCTAATATCTTAACACCACAATTTCCAGTGTAAATCACCCAAACCTCTAATCTATACACATGCCCAATATCACATACAGAAATTACAATATATTTCAAAAAAAGATCAAACAGAAAGTACCAGGTGAAGACAACATTAATAATGCAGTTTTAAAAAAAACCTCTCTGACTCAAATCTAAGTCACTTAGTCACAATATTTAATCTTTTGTTTTTATCAGGATATTACCCTAAAATACAGAAATCAGCTATCAGGAAAGTAGTACCTAAATAATATAATGATCACAGTAACCCCTGCAACTATAAACCTATTAGTATATTAGGTAAACTAATATAAAAAGTGATAACCAATAGGATTATTAATTCATACCTGGAAATTTCAAACGATAACTAAAAGGCAGGCTAAAGAAGCAGGCAAACAACAGATCACCAAGTCAGGGTTACCTAGTCTGTATACCAAAGCTTAAATTGTATACAAACCATTACCGCTATCTTTTTTGATGTGCAAAAAGCATTTGATTCAGTATGGCATTATGGCTTTAAGTTGGTCTACCAATCCATTTAGTTCACTGGATATCCAGTTTTATCACCTACGATAAAGCTAAGGTTAAAATTCAGGAAGTATTTCCAACCCCTTCGCTTTAAAAGCTGAAGTACCCCAAGAATCCGTACTCAATCCCATCCTCTACATTCATTTTGTTAATGATATATCCCCCTCCAAACTACACTGTAGCATCCCAATATGCTGATGACATAGCTATATGGAATACTTCAAGCAACTCAAACACCACTAGAGTCCGACCAAAACTGGACACTGTATGACAATACTGCAACAAATAGCACGTCACCCTCAGTCCTACTAAAACTCAAGTGACTACATTCCCTGAAAACATTAGTAAGTTCAGGAAAAAATTCAATAACCTTAAGCTAAAGTTAAACAATACAAACAACTATTTTACTAACACCATTAAATTTTTAAGTTTAACCTTTATGCTGAATCTATCATAGAGGAAACAAATAATATTATCAGCAAAATCACTACAAGAATTAATTTTTTGAATTGCATTAGTGGACTCAACAAAGAATGCACAACTAGAACCTTTCTAAGAATCTAAAGAGCATACATAAAACCTCAGTTTGAGTATTGCAATGTTGCAATATGATGACCAACCAATATTCAAGACTAAATAACCTCCAAACAAAGCTATCAAAATCACATTCAGACTACCAAATTACAGTCCACCAGTTTACCTTGAGTCTTCATCAACTAAAATGCTTCCTTTACAGGACCAATTCATCAAATTCACATCAAAATATTATAGTAATTTACAAACTCAAGAAATTACATCCATAACTGAAATCCCTGGCTCCTGGACTGTAAGGGAAATCTTCCTTCAATTATGCACTATACTTATTAATAAATCCCTTTAATTTTCAGCTTGGGGCACTGGAAAGGGAGACTATTCAGCACCTATTCAATGAAAATGTTTTTCTCTGGGCACTCTGGTTTTCCACACAAAGTTTTTACCATTGGATTTATAGATAGACACCACTTGCCACAGAGTTGGATCAATAAAGAAAAAGAGGGGAAGATGCCCCAGAAAATAAGAGCTATAAATACTAAAAAATAACTTTCGAGTCACAGTCTCACAACAGAGTGATGATGGTACCTCAACAAGGAAGAAATAGTTATCCAAAGAAACAATGGGAGTAGTTCCAGTTCTCAACAAATGAAGTACCTCCAACAGACAACAGTTTAGATATACAAGGAAAAAAAAAGGGCTATAATTAGAGTGAAAACATGAGGAATCAATGACTGGAAAAAAACAAGAAATAAAAGACCAATGCAAAATTCAATCCAAACCAAATGGGTCAGAGTAGAAGGTAAAAACTCACAAAAAAAGCAGAGGAATAAGGGAAGGAAATTGTGGGAGATGGATTCAGTGGAAAAACCTTGAAAACGATGAACCAACCCAAATTATGTACTGGACCAACAAAGGCTTCTGAAACCAACTGAGAAGAAATGTGGAAGATGGCAAGAAACAAAAAACCACAAAAGGAATATACCACATAAGCCACAATATTTAGGTAAATAAAATAAATCCAGAATAAAGGAGACAACTGAGCCAAAACACCAACAAAACCTAGACTTGTGGAAGCCAAAAAACAAATTATAAAGACCTGGACTGGAGTGACATGGACAAACAAACATTTTCAGAAAAAAACTGAGGGAAGAAGAAAAACTAACTTGTGAAATAAGAGGCCAAAGAGTACTCCACAGGAGGTAAAACCATCAAAAATTTAGAAAATCAAGAGGTCTTTCCTAAAAAGAAAATGTGATAGTACTGAAAGGGCAGTGATCAGTAAATACAAAAAGTAAAATGTGACCCTCCAGGAGACACAAGTGAAGTATGTGGGTTGAAAAAGGGAAATCTGTTTTCTACCAAACAAGGAACAAACAAAATATCCTCTTGGCAAGTGATAAAAAGACAGTCAAAATGAAGCATGATTAGTCAAATTTGGACTAAATGAAAAAAGTGAACAAAATAACATCAGACTCAATTAAGCACATGGGTGTAATGTAAAGAGAATAAGAATATTTGCCTAAAGACCATAGTCCTGAACCTTCCTACTGATCAAACCATATCCAGAACAATGGAGATGAGCACCAGTGAAGAGAAATAATCCTGAAGAGGGGAAGGAAGCGAGATACACAACATCAAATTGAATGTGATCCTCTATCAACTCTTACAGATAAAGAGGTAAGGAAGAAAATTAAAAGGAAAATTAATGAATAGTCCTGATGAATCGGTACATATAAATATCCACCCCAAACAGACAATAATGTGAGGAATGGAACAGAAGAACATATTGAAATAGAAAATCCAACTACCATGAATATGGTAGCAAAAGCAGTGGAAGTCAGGTAAAAAGCAAACCACCCACCAAAAGGCATATGTTAACAGACAAGTACAAAGTGCCAGGCATGAAACTGGAACTGAATAACATGGTGAAAAAAACCTAAAATAGCATTCTGAAATTTGAAAAATGAGAATATGTACAGTGAGCATATCCCGACATGCAAAAATAGCAAACCCAAGTGTGAATATTGGGAGAAGTTAGGGTTGACCCCATCTCACATGGGCCAAACAAAAATTAGGTGTATGAAGTAAAAAGTAGAAATGAAATGAATGATAGGATATTAAGAAACACTTGTTAAGCCTATGAAGATTTTTAACTTACTAAGCAATAATCCTCAAGTATTAAGTATCCTCATGTGTTTGTTAAGCCTAACTGAATTGTGCAGGACAAAGAATATCACTAAGCTCAAAAATAAAATCTTAACCTAACCATAAGCATAACATTAACAAAAATGAAATAAATGAGGTTATAAAATAAGTATATATATACACACACACACACACCATAACCTATGTATGAGACATGATGTACAGAAGAAAACAATATAGTTAAATGATTGATATCCCAGTCAGATGAATTACACTTTACAGGCAGTCCTAAAATAGCAGAAACACCTAGTATCAGTGGTATAGGAACAAGTATACAATGAAGCTTAATTTTGAATCTCAACTAGACTATAAGTATCAACTAAACTAACAAAACTTATGTTATGGAAATAAGATAACTACAGATAATGATATTAAAAAAAAGTATTCAAAAACTATAACTGTATAATGTCTTATATTTGGCAGACTATGTCAAAATATGTGAATCTCCAAACTCAAGGCAAGGCCTAATGAATATTAGATCATTGGACAATCAATGTCCTGATGAAGTAAAGCCAAATATTTTCCTATGGAATACCATGACCTGAAGCCAGGATGAATAGAACATATAACCTATGAAGTGGTAACATAGATTTGATAATGCAAAATGAATAATCAAATAAAAATGTATTAGCAGAAACAAAGTAAAAGTTCTTGTAATGAAGTAATAAGTTCTATGACCAAGTACAAATATAAAATAATTCCACATCAAAATAGCTCAACAAGTTACAAATATCACTATTTTATAATAAAGAGTAAACTTGTTGAGAGAAGTTAATACAAAGATATAAAAAAATTTAAAACACTTGAGGAGAACACAAACTAAATATTAAAACATGAATACTTTTAAACGAGAAGTGATAGTTTAGTAGAATTGAATGGAGGAGATCACATGCATCAAGAATGTACTTTGCATTCTTATTGGCATAAGGGTATCAGTCAATTCCAGAAAAAGGAAATTTAAGACTTCTGATGTGCCCAAAATATTTCTTTCCGTGTAGAGGACAGACTAAATGAGAGTAGCTATTTATGTGTGAAGAGGTAATGTACCTTATTAGAAATTAGATGAGCTAAGTTTTGATATGTATGTTTAGACTGGATTACATCTTCTTAATTTGCTTTATCAAGCAAAAATTATTAATCACTGACTAACTATGTCCATCATATTCTGATGAGGGCCTTCTAAGTTATATTTAAATTGTCTAATGAAAAGGAGTGGAAATCCAAAGTAAATTTTAAAAAGGTCAAGATCATTTCTTTGGCATACTGTTCCTTGGATAAGAATTTGTTCAAAAATTACACACTCTTTTAGAAGGAAAGAAGATAAGGAAATTGGGCAAAGTAATGGAAGAATCAGAAATGACAAGTTTAAAAATAGGATAATAAAACATGTTTCCAATTATGTGGTTAGATTCCAGAAAACTGATTGTCAATCAGTGTATAAACCTAAAATTATACGCTGGCTATCAGTATCTAGATGAGCAAGCAAGGAGTAGGTTATTCTGTCTTGTCCAGTGGAGGATCATGATGGCTAAAATTAGTAATTCAGAAGTGGCAAAGGGCTATTATAGTACACATTACTTTGTGAAAGATTTGAGCAGAGTGGTAAAATTAAAGTATCAGTGGATAAAGATAAAGAAATATGAAAAGCCAATATAAGTCATAATCATGGAATTATTTAAAAGGAATACAAAGAATAAAACCTTTATATTTGTAGATCACATTAAGAAGAAAAAAATGTCTAAATGTGGTAGAAATTATGAAGCTTCTTCAAAACCATAAATTTGGGAAATCTTTAGCTAATAAAGAATAAACTCCTTCAACAGAGCTGTTGTGTATTTTTAATATACCTATGAGTTTGAACAATCTATAGAAACACATCAGTTAGAGTCATTACTGTTGTAGCATGCTTCTCGTGGACCACTACAAAAAAAAAACGTTTTAAAGGTTCTTTTTTTCTACAAATACACTATACAGCAACATTATGGTTCCATAATCTAAAATACAAAGTTAAATATATATAAATATTTCATATCTGAATAATGATAAATGTGAATTTCCATTCCTATTTTTAAAGATTCCAGAAAATATCAATTAATTTGTGTATGAACGGAGAAATTTTTACCATGTAAATTCTGATAATGAAGTATGAATCATTCCCTGCATACAAAATGCACAAATATTATTTCTTTATATGTTTCTCTATTAGCTAATTATGATAAAGTCATTATTATACATAGCAATGTTTTTTTATTATAAATGTAAGTTTTCCTTCAAATCATCAAAACTTTTTTGCCAATTTTAAGGACAAGTAATGAAAATAAAAGATAAAAATGAACATATGATTTTTACTGGTTTCACTGGAAGGCCTGTGTTAGGCAGTTGAGAACAAATGGCATTTATAGCAGCATTGATAAAGAAAGAACCAAAATGTCCAATACTGGTAATACTTAAAGTAAATAATAGTTGTTTGACCAAATTCCTTGAACAATGTCATTACAATAAATGTAGGAAGTATGAGGATGACAACAAAAGGAAATATCTGATTTTTGAATTTTGCCCAAAACTACACAAGGCCTATCTGCACTAACCATCTCTAATTTAGCAGTGTAAGACAACAGGGAAGGCAGCTAGTCATCAACAGCCACTTCCAACTCTTGGGTTACTCTTTTACAAATGAATAAGGGGATTGATCATCACATTATATCACCCCACAGCTCAAAGGGTGAGCATGTTTGGTGTGACATGACTTCGAACCTGCAACCCTTGGATTATGAGTCGAGAGCCTTAACTACTTGACCATGCCGGGCCACAAAAGGAAAAAACAGAGATAGTACAATTTCATTAAGAAATTTTTCACTTCCAAAAGGTGTCAAACAGAACCTTCCATGCACATTTACTATTTAAATTATTAGGTAAAGAATAAAGCTAACTGACTAACTTTGCTACACTTGAGATTTTTCCTAACTGAAGAACCAGAATCTAGGATAATAATGTAACAAGCACTCACTACTACAAGTCAGTTTAATTAGAGAAAATATTAATGTGTAGAGAATTTGTAGGATCCTAAATACAGCAGTTAATTACTTCAATTGATAGTTTGGCCATTTGGCATGTATTGGTGCAAAGCAACCAGGCTATCTGCATCAAACAATCTGTAAAAATGTAAAAGTAAAATTATTATAAACTGCAAAAATGAATAAAGTTAAAACAAAACAATGTTCAAAATTCAAATAAAAGATTTAAATAGAATTAAAAAGGCCAGTGGCTCATAAAAAGTTAAAAACACAAGCAAGTTGGACAGTGTCATTAACTATTTACTTCAGCAATAAAATCCAAGCAAGAACAAGATTAAAAACATCAGTTTTAATTTGAGTAGAAACATTTACTAGAATAGTTTGAACAATAACTGCACCTGGTGGTCTTATTAGTTTTCATAAATTACAGATATCAGTAAGGTCAAGGAGAAGTGCTCTTTGTGCCACTTTAGCATAAACTATATTTAACTATAAATATTTTGTAGCATAACTACTGAGTCCATTGTAGAGATCAACTACACTGAGATCAGCCAAGACAGTTGATACAATACCACAATGTTCTTTAGAAGCAGCTGTTTACAAGTTGAATTATTTGTTGTACTTATCATCAGCATGAATAGAATTTACTTTTACAACAATAACTCTATATGCCAATATTACAAACTTTTACAATGTCCACAACACAGATGGATTAGTCTATAAATGATGGTTACATGTAACAGGAACAGAATCACAAGATGAGTTGTTAACTAGAAACAGTTATAATGAATAATGGATTTTATTTTGCATATTTGTTACCTATATAAGTGACAATATAACAACTGTATGTCTATTCATATATTTGTTGTACTTTGTTTACCATAAGTTGAAGGCAATGACTAACAACATTGGTAATAAAAGTTACAGACTGTGTACAAGGGTGTTCAAGATAAATTATATTCAGTAGTTTACTGTCAAAATTATCTGCTTTCAGGATTATATAGATCTCACTATTATGCAACTTGCAAGTATATAAAATACTACTACAGTCAGCTTAGCTAAGTCACATTTGGCCCTCATTAATAAATGTTTAGTTATCATATCAATTCATATTTAGTGATGTCAAACATATTCACCACTAATTTGTTCTACATTTGTATTTATTTATACTTTTGTTTCTTCACTCAGAAATTTGTGGCATAATGAAAAGTTCCAATATTTATTTAAATCACACTATTACTACTATTTGTCATATGATCTAACATGTTTTATTTAAACATTTTCATCTGATTACAGTTTTCCAGAATTTGACATGTCTCATACACTCACTATGCTAGGAGAAACTCACTGAGTCCTGAAAGAAAAGTATCTGATTTCAATGAGTATGGAAAGCATTCCAAGTTATAAACATTATCATAATAATTATGTATTGTAATGATTCTGAACTTCAGTTGACTGTGTTGATTATTAATATGCCATTTAAACTTATGATAATGGATAAACAGACATGAATGAAAATATGTATTCATAGCTTGTATTCAAAGGTTATAACTTGTGAAATTTGCTTGTACTTTTTGTGAATTTGAGAATTTAAGTTTTTAAGAATGTAATACATCAAAACTGAACATTAAAATACCAAAATTTGGTTGGATTTACTAACATTGTTTAAAAGTATTCTTAATCAGATGTTTATTTTCATTATAGTTTGGAATGCTAACATAAACCAAAAGATCTTTTCAGTCTGGCAATATGGTGAGTGACAGCATTTGTTTCTTGGCAGAATAGAAACGCCCAAAAATGAAAAGAATTTGCTATCTAAAACACTCCAAATGGTCAGAATAAGAAAATGAAGTTGTATTCACATCCTCCGAATTTCTGCTTCTAAAACCATTTCAACTTCAAAATATGCAAGTCAAAAATATGCATTGTAACACAGAGAACAACAAACCAGTACTTATATTTAACTAAGATCAAGAAAACAGTTTTAATGGTACAACTGATGTTAGCACTGATGCCGTAAAGAATTAACTTCTGACCTAGGGCTGCTCAGGGTTAGAAAAATACCTGGTATTATAAACGTCGTTTGCCCTACTATTACTAATAACATTTAAAATTAATAAAAGAAATCCTAAACAAAGAAACAATATTAAGTTCAAAAAGAAACGTACATTTAAAATGGTAAATCACAGAAGAAGAAGAAAAGAGAGAGAAAATGGTTTAATTTAAATTTAATTAACTTGTTACATAATCACTTACAGAATACACGATACATCTTCTCTTTCTGTTGTTTCAATATCTTCCTCTGTCTACAATTACAATCGAGTCCCGGTTTCTCTGGCAACTTGGTCAAACTTTAACTTAATAATACACATTAAAACGGGACATTAGTAAATCCACGACTTGAAAAGGCTGAAATCCATAGTTTGAATCCCAGCCGTGGTCTCAACATATAGCACCCAAGTACCTCTTTTCTAAAATAAACAAAATAATACGATGTATAAATATTCGTTCGCTCTCTCTCTCGGTGTTCGGGTATGATATTTTCATACCCTGGAGAGTCAGGTTCTCTTTAACCTCTTCCTCCTCCCCGTACTTATATGGTCTTGCAGTATTGATATTTATAATTATTTTATTTTTAGGTCAGAGTGAACTGAATATTATTCTGATCTTTTTCAGGGCGATGCCCATATATTGTGGTACATATATGGTTGTTAATTTCCTCTATTAGCAGAATGTCAAGTTTATTGGTGGCACTTTTTAAAATTATTTTATTTATTTAAATTATATATTTATCATTTTTTAAATCAATTTTATTATTTTTATTTATTTTTTATGTTTAAAATATAAATTGACTGCGGAGAGATGTTTAGGACTATTGGCGAATCTGATTGATATAACTGATTTGAGACACCCTAGGTTTCAGACATGGAATTATCCTAAACCATTTTATTGAAGTAAATGACCTATCAGTACTAAATTACGGAACACCAACACACACACACATGTGGACGGTTCGCAAGACATTTTAGATTTAGCCATCTCTACACCTAACCTTTTACTACACATAGCTAAATTTCGGGTTCTTCCTAACATTGGGGCCGATCATGACCCCATATATTTCACATTACGTAACCCAGAGCCAATTAATTGTGGACCCCTACCCTCAATTTACGATTTTGCTAACACTGACTGGGGCCAGTTCCGAACATATCTTAATTCCACTCCCACCACCATGGATTATACCTCTCTCAATGAAGATACGATTAATAACCTAACAGAGAAGTTTATCTCATCCATATACGGAGCAATCAGAGCAACTGTCTCACAAAAAATACTATCCCACGAATTCAAGTCATGGAAGCTCACACCTGAAATATATCTACATATTAAGCGGAGAAGACGGTTACGCCGTCAGTTCATCGCTACGCGTGACCAACATCTTAAAACACTAATCAATAGAGAAAATAACCTTATCAAATCACTTGTTAAGAGACAAAAAGAAGTTAATTGGGAAAATTTTTGTATGACAATTAATGAAAGTAAAAATGATCCAGCAGCATTCTGGAAAAAATTCAAATCAATTTGTAACAACTCCAAAATGCGAGTTAACTCAGTTATCAGACACAGCGGCTCAATAGCCACAACTGATCCTGACAAAGCTAACCTCTTCGCACAATATCTTAAACATACTTTTCAGACACCAATTCTCCCATCTTTTGACAATAATTATTTTCACTCAGTTAATAAGTTTATCGCCAATAACCAAGACATTTTTCAACCTATCTTTAGTCACACATCTGACCCGCACACAGTCTACACGCATGACGATATATCTCATCCCATATCATGCGCTGAACTCATAATTCATATCTCTAAATCCAAGAACACTACCTCAGGTGAGGATCGAATTAAGAATATTATTCTAAAAAACCTCCCAGACCTATACATACGCTACCTGACTTTTCTCTATAATCTATAATTATCAACAGGATTTTCCCTAAACATTGGAAATCCGCAATAATTATTATTATCCCCAAACCAAATTTTGGCTTTCAGAATCCCGCCAGCTATCGACCCATAAGCTTTTTGAATTCCACAGGTAAACTGCTGGAAAAAAATAGTGGCTAGCCGACTCCTATATTTTCTGGAATCCAACAACATCATCAACGATTTTCCCTAAACATTGGAAATCCGCAATAATTATTATTATCCCCAAACCAAATTTTGGCTTTCAGAATCCCGCCAGCTATCGACCCATAAGCCTTTTGAATTCCACAGGTAAACTGCTGGAAAAAATAGTGGCTAGCCGACTCCTATATTTTCTGGAATCCAACAACATCATCAACGATATACAAAATGCTGCCAGACTCAAAAGACAAAACGGTGATCATTTAGTTAGACTTACAGAAACCGTGTTTCAAGCTTTTAATCATAAACACATGACAGTTGCAGCGTTTTTGGACGTTAAAAAAGCATTTGATAGTGTTTGGCATAACGGACTACTATTTAAACTACATTGTCTCAAAATCCCACACACAATCATAAGGTGGACCTCAAGTTTCCTATCTAATAGACTCTCCCATCATTTTCCACTAAAAGCCGGCGTACCGCAAGGGTCTGCCATCAGTCCCTTACTTTATATTATCTATGTTAATGACATTCCCATCCCTAAACATAATTACACACACGCATCCCAATATGCTGACGATGTGGCAATCTGGAGCACGTCTAGCGATCCGTCTGCCGCTGCTTATCGCGT
This sequence comes from Tachypleus tridentatus, assembly GCF_004210375.1. NCBI lineage: Eukaryota > Metazoa > Arthropoda > Merostomata > Xiphosura > Limulidae > Tachypleus > Tachypleus tridentatus. The sequence goes on along the minus strand of NC_134834.1, from coordinate 130,585,149 downwards.
TCAAAGCGCACTTAACAACATATCAGCATGGTGCAATCACTGGCGCGTCGCATTGAACCCCAATAAAACTCAAGCGATTGTGTTCCTTCGATGTCGTAAAAATAAAAGTAAAAAATGAACAATTTCTCATTAAAATTACTCAATACTAACATCAAATTCTCGAAAACTGCTAAATTTCTAAGGATTACCTTCAACAGGTCATTGGTCTGGACCGGTTACTTTAATAACATAGAGATAACTATGTTACGCAGAGTATTTCAAACCAAAATTACTGTCAGTTTTTTGTTTGTTTAGAACTAACTTCATCATGTATGAGGTACCTATCTAGTTCGCATAGTAATTCATTTTTCATTCAATTTTTATCGAAGTACGTTATTGTACTATGTAAGAGTCTATCTGGTATGGTTGGTATGTTCAAATATTTGTGTATGAATTGAGATGGTGTAGTTCTTGGAACTTTTTATGCTGTTGTAAGGAGTGTGTTTTGGATTGTTTGTAGTTTGGTTTTAATAATTTTATCGCTTACAGTTATCCATGCTGGAGCTGCATAATCTATTAGTGGTCTAATATATGTTTTGTATATTTTTAGTATGTTGTTTGTGGATGTTCCACTGTTTTTTTCCAGTTAAACTCCTAAGCATAGTTAGTTCTTCACCAGACTTTATTTTTAATTTCGTTAACATGATTAATCCAAGTTAATTTTGAATCATAGGTTAGGCCTAAAAATTTTGCCGATGGTGCAGTCTGAAGTAGTAGAATAATTATTTTTATGTTTATATATTGTCATTTATACAGCCGCTATACTGAGCAGTGACATTTGGTGATAGTTAGACAAAAGAGGCAGTTTGGATAACACGTCTAGTCGAGAACATGGGTATATACTGGGCGAACCTGCAAGCGTTGGATAATCTTCAAGTGTGAAAACAAGTTCATGATGAAGTTACTACCTGATCTACAAGACCGCAGCTAACATTTTCCATGTATACCACCGTCACAGTTCATCAGTTTTTCTTTCTTTTTCTTTTTTTTTTCCCCCCTATGTTTCTTCCCAGCTACTTCCGGGCACGGTCTGGGCAGATTTTTCGGCGCCCAGGCCGTGAATGTGGGTTTTCTCGGGGTACTCCCGTTTTCCCCCACAGAAAAATCTCTGGCATCGGATCTGTAGGTCCAAGCCACATTCTGAAAAGGGCCGTTTATTCAGTCATAGGTTATCCAGCCATTGTAAATTTTTAATCAATTCGCCAGCCGCCTGTGTACTCCGTCCTCGGGCCAAGGTCCGGCTCACTTCACTTATGCTGCTCTCGTCCAGTACTCCCGTCTTTCCTCTCAATCACAGATACCCCACTCCACCTTAAAAATATCAAAATAAAAGTAAAAGAAAAAAAACCTCACGGAAATTATAACAATTTCTCACGTGAGGGGATGAAGAGGAACTACAACTTTCCTGAACACCCCAGTTGGAGAGATAATTCTTCTGATTTCTCTCTCTCTAAACTAAACCCCTGCCACGTTAGTTTGCGTTGGATAATTTTATGAGTCGCACAGCAGCAATGAGAAATCAACTTTGCTTAGGCTGATTCTTGGAGAATTTCAAAACATACCAAACCAAGCACCAGCTGGTGTCTTTGTAGGTTAAAAGAGATGTGTTATCCCCCCCAACCCACCCTCACTCGAAAAGGGTTAGATATGCTAGAATGGTCAAAACCTGATGATTCGTGAGTGCTTGAAAACTCCTTACAGATTACTTTTTAAAATTAAACATGGTTCACTGTAATTTAGCACGCTAAAATTTTAGAAGGGGGGATAACGAGTTCCTTCAAAATTACACGTGAGTATAAGATGTTTTACCCACAAAATGTTTAGTGTTGGCATTAACACTGTTCATATTGTGGACAGACAATTTTTAATTTTCTTCGGAGTTCTAATTCAGATCAGAAATAAATGCTATTCGTCATCTGTTGGGAGACCTGAATCTTTTTATAATACAGGTCACCCTGATCAGGCAGTCGGCCAAGGTGATTCAAAGAAGCTCAACACAGAGAATATAATACTGATATTCAAAACGAAACCAACCGGAATGACTTGAAAGAAAATAGCCAGCGATCTTGTGTCTCAGTGAAGTAATGACGAAAGCAATTAATTTTCTATTATGTTGACCCCAACATGGCTAGGTGGCTAAGGTACTCGACTCGTTATCTGAGGGTCGCGAGTTGGAATAGTCGTCACACCAAATATGCTCGCCTTTTTAGCTGTGAGAGCGTTATAATGTTAGACCAATTCCACTGTTCGTTGGTAAAAGAATAGCCCAAGAGTTGGTGGTGATGACTAGCTGCCTTCCCTCTAGTCTTACACTGCTAAATTCGGGACGGCTAGCACAGATAGCCCTCGAGTAGCTTTGTGCGAAATTCCAAAAAAACAAACAAATTTTGGAATTTAGCTTTATAAACAACTTTCCATTGTTATATCTGCATTATGCTGTTATTAATGTATGATATACATAAATAAATAAGCACTGACTTTTACTTTTCCTGAGGAAGGGTCAAGATTAAGATTTCAACTTGGTTTTATAATTCTGGTACACTTTGAGACATGACAGGTTTTTAAATTTGTCCTCAAAAGGAAATTAATTAACGTGTAAAGCCAGTGTTAAAATTACACTGAGTTGCATTATTACTAGGCGGTAGCATTATGATATAGATATATCACTTTTCCTAGGGGTTGAGCCCTGCAATATCTTGCTGATGGGATCAGAGCCCTGGGATCCCATGTACTTGACACCTATGTTACTGATAGCAATAACATATTACTAACATTACTTGATATCAGTAACTACATATTAAAACATATAGATGGTAAAACAAAAAAGGATATTTGTGCAGCAGATTATTTATTGACAATGCAGATCAGGTACATGTATACAGCAACAATGTTCATATTTATGTTCACCATACAAAATGTTACACAAAATTAAATATTTCCTGATCATGTTAAAAAATATTACACTCGGACCTAGAAAAATTAAGTAGCATGTACTCCCAATAAATCTACCCAATATATCATATGCTTCTTAGAAAAAAAGTCATATGTATAGAAGTAAAAAAAAAAAAAAAAGGTTAAGTGTCCAGTCTTATGAATTCCTGTAAATCTTAATTTTTCAAACACAAAGAGCTGTCAAACACTTGATTAATACTCACAAAAACAACTTACATTTGAGAATATCAAATACCCAAGATTCATATAGAGTGTATTAAAGCATTTTTACATTAAAATGAAGCTAAAAATTTCAGGTACCCCTTGTTATACAAGCCTTAACAATACAAAAAAGTCAAACCTTGATGACTTCAGTGCAAGTAATGAACCCTCATGATATGAAAGGGTTCATTATTACATTATGCTTGCTATTCAAAGATCTTTTCAATGAAAAGATCAGTAAAAACAACTAGAATGTTTTACAAAGTATTCAGTTAACTTTAGAACTAACCACAACGTATTAAGCAAATATAACTTGTCAATTTGCAAAATGGCTATTGTTACCTCACTGATGTCCTGTACTTCCCATTAAGTCACTTCTTTACTTTTCTCAAAACTAATCACACTTCCTTTTAACTAAAGAATACTACAAGATAAATATATTCATCAGTTACTTAGTATGGGAAAATATTCATTATTACTTTCCCATTATTGCACTGAACACCAGAAAAATGTATATTTTACCATCAGCAAAAGCAGCCAGAAATATAATTCAGAAAAACATACCCAAGAAATGGCTTACAAGAAGGAGCATACATATTACAACACTATGTGAAAACTACAGTAGAATAAGTTTAAAGTCACATCGCATGTAACACAAACTTCTTTACATTATTGGTCAGTACAGTCTACACAATCTAAAGAAATAACTTCATTTTAATTAGAAATAAAACAACACTTGATAAATTACTTTAATATCTAACAATAATCAAACTGTGTGTGTTTAAAAAATAACCAAAAGTGATATACTTATTCGGGGATGCCCATAAAAAAATGAAAACAAGTAGCATTAATTGTTTTTGTTTGTTTTTTTCTACAAGCAGCTATGTATAAGTAAGGTAGGAAACACTGTTGTTTGAATTTGTATCAAAACATCAGCAATATAACTATCTTCTAAGTTATTAATACATTATTGTATATCTTTGTAAATGCATGATAATTTATTTAATTATGAGCATACTTTCACTTTATGGGCCATCCATCATTAGAAACTTTGACTATCATAATTTCAGGTATTCAAATTATGGCCATTAGGTTTTAAGAATCAATTTAACTCTTCATAATCTAGAATTCTCACTTATATTACAACAGTCTCATTGTATGAAATATTTTCAAATGTAAAATAAAACAATGATATACTATATAAAATCAAATATTTTTCTTTCTCATTTGTAAAATAAAATTTGTTCTTTTTTTAATATAACAACATTTTGTTTCATAATATAAAACTACAACATATTTTACTGCTACTACATCCAATTAAGATTAATTGTAACTGGTAGAAACATATTTCCTTCTCAAATGATTGTAGTCAAATGCTGAAGCTATAACAAGACAATGCAACCAGTTAATTTTGGGAAATACCTTGATAGAGAGAAAACATTTCATAAAATTGAACAAAACTTGTGAAAAAATATTGGAATCTGTTTAGATGACACAATGGTTCATCAGAAAAATTAACAGTTTTTGTTTCTTTGGTTTGTCGTCCCCCAAGAGTTTACTTTATTACATTCAGTTTTGTTGCAGTAGAATTATGAGCTTCTAAGAAGTTCAAATTAACAAAAACCAAAGCATTAATGTTCTGAAGGAGGTCAGTGCAAATTTTCTGTCAATGACTAAAACACTTAAGAATGTCTTATCAACAAGTAATAAAAATGTGTTGAAATCCAAGCAGTTTTTGAAAATACACACTGTGCTTGTTTTAGTCCATATTACCATAATACCATAAAGAATGTAACACATAATAAAAAATCCAAATTGTGTAGATGATAATACAAAGTAGGCAAGGTGTCTTTAGAATCTTGATAACTTTAAAACAAAGGAATGAGTGAAGTGATGAGATCAAAGCTCTAGATCTTCATGTAATATGCAGAAAGTATATAGAAAATAATCTTGATTGAATGTTTTATATTCTTCATAAATCAACAATATAAAAACTTTTTAAAGCTTCTACATCCTCCAACATCTGATACTTACCTCTTTAATCATCAGTGACCCCAAAAGGAAGTATCTTCACATAAAAAGATACTTATTTCAGTATTGCACCTGTTATGTTTATTAAAAAATCATAAAATTCAGTATCTTTGTTTTCAAATTTAGAGAATTTGTACAAACCTTTTCAGTTGAAGGAAAAGTTTAAGCAATTTCTCATATTTGTAAAGATAGGAGGCTGTTTTATTATTAAACTTATTATTTTCTACCAAGGATCTAAATTATAAACTCAAGCTTTCTGCCAAAGTAAGAAGAATGTAGCATTACCTAATTAGTACCTTCTAAAAAGTTTATAGGTAACTAAAATCCAAAAATTTGAAGCAAGCAAAATTAAATTAATCCTACTTTTCTACACAAAGATTGTTACATAACGTAACTCATTTTACAGACTTAGTTCACAACATTTCAGAATAAGTGTACTGATGCTATCATTCTCTATGAAAACTGAAGAAATGGGACTTTAACTCCTTAATGAGTAAGTGAAATAAAACAAGTGTTTAGGGTGACTAAATGCTTTACTTGTGACCATTATACTGTGTGAAACTTTGTAAAACCAAACAAATTTGTGAGACTTCATTTTGACTAGAAAGCCGTTGGTACAGACGTGCAGTATCTACTTTATAATGTTATAAAATACAGTGAAAAAACAACAACAAAACCACTAAACCCTCTATACAACACAAGTTTCTTGTAACACAATGCGTGATATACATTAACTAGGAGAACTGAAGAGATTTATTTGCACATATTTACAATACAATGTAAATGGCCAACGATTTCATAAAAATCCAAAAATGCTTTTACATGAATGCCACAGAAAATAATCCTGGTCCTATTTCTATCTCACTTGTTACCCAAAAAGTGTAAAAACATTGAATCTCATGGAAAATGCTGTAATTATCAGCAATAAGAGAAAGATAATAATAATTTCAATCATTTCATAAAGCTGAATAGATTAATACATGTTTTATTTAACAGTTAAAATTTGACACATAAGAACAAACATATAAAGCTTAACCACACTAATGATTCATAGCTAACACAAGCCAAAGATAAAGAAATATCTTGACTTGAATCATAAATTTGTAAACAGATTTGGGTTACATAAGATCCATAACACATTAGTTACAATAATCTTAACTTGACAAATTATTTTTTAAGTCAACAATATGAACAACCCTTTAATATCATTAAGATGTAACACAACATTGAATGAAAAACATCAAGTTATATTAAACCAATGATGTAATTCCATCTATAAAATGTAAACAGAAATTACTGCATGTTAATGTGATTGAATTTTCTAAATACTTCTTGTCCAAATTTTCTGTGACTAGTTGATAATTGGATAAGAAAATAATGGAACATATTGCAATGACTAATTTTACTAAAAACATTTAATAAACTTCTGAAAAATATTATTTATTGTTTTTAGGAAAATAAAAAAAATTGAAGATTACTCTGGAAAACAACATTCACAAACATAGAAATAACAATTAGTCCCCTGTTCTAATACAGTCTGTGCCTGATGACCTAGTTTTAAAAGAAATCTATGTGAAAACTACAAGTATTTTTGAAGAGCTTGTAATTAATCCTTTTATTATCTAGCAATAAGAAAACTTAAAAAAACAAATACTATATCTAACTGGTCAATATTTCATATATATATTAATCAATATCTAACCATAAGTAACAAGTTTTTACCATTTAACATACCTAACAAAACTCGGGAATAAATATGAACAATAGATATGATAGGTTAACCTTCTGTTTGCCAGCTTGTGATATCTAATACTAAGCTGAAAACAGCAGAAACAGAAGGTGTTTGTATTCTCTCATGAGTTCATTAATAACATAATAAGCATAAAATACTACAATGATAAATTTTACTCATCAGTTATGTAAACACATATAAGACTTATATATATATATATATGTGTGTGTGTGTTGTTTGTTTCTCTTGGGTTTTTTCAATGCTCAAACACTATGACTACAACATTTGTGCGACACATTAGCTATGACTGTTGCTAGTGGGATTTCACTTCCACAGCACAAGTGGAGGTCAGTGTGAAACTACAGAATGTCAACTATGGTGTGTTGACCTAATGTCCAGTGTATCAAGAAGTAGCTATCACTTTTTTCATTTATCATGGTCTTGATCTTCCTCCATTGGTTCCTCAATTTGCTGGGATGAACAATTTACTTCTTCTTTTCTGTTGTACACATTATACAGTTAAGAAAAATAAAATATTAGAATACAGACAGTGTACTATTGAATTACATGTTTAAATTATTTGCTAAGTTTGGATAAGATGAAATCTTACTAACAGTAATTGTTTTGTAAATTACTGTTATAATTTAATTTTCTGAAAGAAATCACAGGAATCACTACATAAGAAGTAAAAAAGTTAATCTTTAAAACACTAGCATAGCCAAAGGTGGCCACAGTCCACTCGTTAAGCATCCAGGCCCACATAATTAAAGTCTGCTTGATGGTTCACTCATCCAAATTCATTCAAAATATTGTACTAGCCAAATCAGTGCTTTAAAGTTAAAAATGTCAATGGAATAAATATAACACTGTTTAAATCTAAGACACAACAAAAGACATATAAGATGACCCAAGAAAGTTTATTTACATTAGTTTCATTGTGATTATTATTATTTTTATCAAACTGCTTGATATAACAGTCATTGAAATGTTAAAGATGGTTTCATACATTTATAAACAAGTACTGTTAATTATATATTGTCAATTCCTTAGTTAATCCATCACTATGTATCTTCTAATTTCTGGGCACCTGATATTACATGCAAAAACTTAAGAAAAACATTAATTTTTTTATAAAGTCTTAATAAATACAAATTAACATAACACCACAATTTACTCTTAACTGTGCAACTCAACTTTGTAAAGTTAGTAAGAATTATAAGTTTTCTCTTTTAAGCAATATACATTCTTTGTAGCATCACTTAAAAACACTTATGAAACAACTAAACATAAATTTGGTGAAAAACTACACTATTAAAGAATAGTACTAACATCATGTGACATGTAGAACAATGTAAAAACAAAGTTCATGATAAGGTAAATTCACATGCTCGACTTAAAATAATCAGATACACAGTATATCTAGTTTATTTGTGATAAATGATTTTACAGAAAAATATTTATGTAAGGAGAATTAGGCTTACTGAACGTGAGGTGTTTGTGGAACTTTCACAGAAAGTGATGCTAGAGCTGCTACAGTATCCACCTCTTCTCTTTCCTTTGTTTGAGCTTCAAAGAGTGAATAGCCAACTGTGGGTCCCCCACGTTTAATACATGGCCAATGGAGTGCTTAAGAAAGTATACATGAAAAAATTGCAAGAACAAATATTTTGAACAATATGTAGACTGTTTTAAATATTTTATTAATAAGAATTAGTAACTGTACAAATAAAAGTTAGTTCCAAGAACTGTTTATAATTCTTAACTGCATGTAAGAAGTTGGAATTTTCTTTAGTAGTAGCAGCAGTTCATTCTTTCAACACAAGTTATATGGCATAATAGCAAATACAAATTTTATTGGATTAAAAAAAAAACTTTTATTGTACTTATGGCATCTATTAGCAGTAAACTTATCATCCATGATAAAACATGGAGATTTGTTATTTGTTATTTTGAATTTCATGCAAAGCTACTCGAAGGCTATCTGCACTAGCCATCCCTAATTTAGCATTGTAAGACTAGAGGGAAGGCAGCTAGTCAGCTAACTCTTGGGCTACTCTTTTACCAACGAATAGTGGGATTGACCATTACATTATAACGCCCACATGGCTGAAAGGGCGAGCATGTTTGGTGTGACTGGGATTCGAACCTGCGACCCTCAGATTACGAGTCTAACGCCTTAACACACTTGGCCATGCTGGGCCCAACATGGAGATAAACAAGTTAAAGATTTCAACAGAAAAAAAGTATTAATCATATTGGTGAAAATACCAAAACATCCTTCAAATGTCTATAGATTAGAATTTAAAATTTATATTACTTGTTTTTTAAATTACTTGTTTGTTTTTTATAATAAAAAGGAAAATATGACAATACTTTATGTAGTTTAACAGTAAAGTGATATATTTCTGTACAGTTTGTTTTGCTTGTTTATTGTTAAGCACAAAGCTATGCAATGGTTTATCTGTGCTATGCCTATAACAGGTATAAAAAACCTTGGTTTTTAGCATTATAAACCTGCAGAATTACAACTGAGCCACTGAATGGGCATTTTTATATAAAGTAAGGAAAATAAAATTTTTAATAAAACCTGGTAGTTAAGGTTATTTAGGGGTTTCAAATAAATAACATATACCTTGGACACTGATGGTTCTCTGGAGAACTTTCACAGCAATAGGATCAGGTTTTCGGGTTACTTCTTTTTCTGATAAAGGTTTCCCCTCATCTCCTAGCAGAGCTATGACACATTCTTGAGAGCAGTCACAGATAGAGGGAAGGTCGTATCTTTAAAAAAAACAGGAACAAAGAGTTGGAATTACAGATGACACATTAAATCTTAAATATAAAATAAGTTAGACTAATTAAAGTATTTATGTTTGTAAAAAAATTAATTGATAAACTCACCCTCCTTCTAGAGCAAGAACAACTCGTCCTTTAGCAAGTGTCATTAGTTGCTTAGTCATGTAGCCAAAACCTTGGAAACAAATGAAATATGATATTAAAAATCAAATACAATTACAAAAAATGACTTAGTGTTATTGCTAGTTATATTGGTACCATTAACTGTTTTACAACAATATTTAAAATTAATCACTTTTCTTTTTAAATTTTTTTTTCTCCTTAAAGCAAATTAGACCATGCAATCTACAAATACAAAGGGAATGCTAAAAAAATAGTTCATATTTGATTGTGCTAGTTTAGCAAAATGTATAGTAAATTTTAGTTCAGAAAAAAAGTAAGAGAAAAGGTTTTAACCATTGTATACATACACATATAACATTATGATGGACATAAATAAAATTATCAGTGTCCACATAAGTCAAATTAGTCTTACTGTAATGTAATCAAATGATGATTTGTTATTTTAAATATTCATATTTATGCTTGAATTGAAAATGTTTTATGTACAAATATTATACATAACTAATGCATAGTTTTAAAGTTAATATTGGATGACATTATAATTTGGCTTACTATGTAAGAATGCAGTGTGTGACTGGAAAAGTTATATTTTTTATTACAGGTCAGAATAATACTTACAGGCAGGAGAAAGAGTGTAACCCCCTAATGGTGCAGGATGTCCATAAGAAGCATCGAAACCTGCAGCCACAAGGATGATCTCAGGATCAAAATTCCTTGCAATTGGCATCACAATAGTCCTAGAGAGAGATTTTTATTAATCTAAATGAAATTCTATAAAAAAGAAACAATGAACATTTTTCACCTTTTATAAGTTCTTTATTTCATTTTATTGTGGTAAATAGCTTATAAACAAAATACAAAAGGAAGAAGTTCACTGAGTTATATTTTTAGTAAATTTATTCCAGATTATGAGAGAAAAATAAATTAGATAAAACTTTATTTTTTTTGTATTGCATATAAATTATCTTCACAAAAGTGTAAAAGTATGAATATATTTAAAAAAAGTCTACAATACAGAACAGTAAGTAATTCTGTGAACCACAGATAACCCAAGTGCTTTTCTGAAAGTGTTCAAATTACTAGTTTTTTTAGATTTCAAGTTTTCTATCTTTGACATTTACACATTCATGATTTCATACTATAAATAATACATACTGTAAAAAATTAACTTAAGAAAGTTCATAAATTCAACAACTTGCTGTATACCACTTAATACACTATGCCTTCCTATATCAAAAATAAAATGTCTTTCAAATGGGAAAATAATTTAAATGAAAATTAAGGATGAAAAAGTCTAAGATAATGTTTATCAATTTATTTTAAAAATCTCACTGTGAAGTTAACATTTACTTCATCTAAAAGTGTATTTCTGACATATACTCACTTCCCTACATAGAATAGTCTATAAAACTCCATGTCATTAGCCTTGATCTAACTCCCACCAAAAATGGATGTGTTTAATATGAGCTATGCTGGTGCATGATTACATCATCATACTGCAATAGCTCTCCACGAATACAAGAGTGACAAAACTTCCATACACAGTGCACTCAAAATAATTTCATTTTAAACAAGGAAAGAAGAAAATACATCAGAAGTGAGGAAATTGGGTGGGAATATGTAGGAGGTGAGTATCTACTAGAAACATATTTTCTGATTAGAAGAATGTTACCTTCCAAAACAATACTTTATCTCTTCACAGAGAACAATTAGAATTTAATGTAGAATGTGTGAATGGGTAGTGAAAAAGTAAACCTATGTCAATGCCCTATAGAAAACATCCAAACAGAAAGTCTATGGAATGTGATACCTGATGGCAGGGGCTTCACAGAGGCACACCTGAAGGTATATTAATTGCCTAGAGTGTAAACGGGGAGAGACAAATAAGCCCCAAGGATATAGGAGATGAAGCAGATGCAATGAAATGTGAAATAGCTTGTGAGCATGAACGTCCAGAGAAGAATACACCAATGAAAGAAGCTAGCACATCCATCCAGTAAAAGTAGAAAGAGAACTCTAAATGAAGAAGGGTCTTAAGGTAGAAATGCATGACAGAGGAGATCCATAGATGGAGAAGTTCATGCCAAATAATACCGAATAGTTTGAATTGAATAAACGAGGCAATCTCAATCTTAGTGTGCATAGAAGTGAGAGACAGAAGGAAGGATCACTTTTCTGAGAAGCTTAAGGCCTAGGGAGAGAAACAGAGTGGGTAGAAAAGTAAAGACGCACAGTAGTACAGAAGGCAAGAAGCATAGAAATGTGAATGACAGCAGCAACAGATAAGAAAAAGAAGAAAGGGGGTCATGAGAGAGAAGTGGTAGAATGAACTTGAACCTAGTGGGACAAAGAGGGCATGTGTGAGAGAATGTAACCATCATTAAGGTCTCAGATGGGCATGGGAATTGGACAAGGGTGTCAGTGAAGAAAGAAAGATCATAACAAGGGAAGGAAAAGAGGTACCCTGCATTAATTGGAAAGGCAAATGTATGATGGCCAACAATGGTGAAGATAAAAGAAACATGGTCAAACAACCAAGTGAAAAAGGTAAAAAGGTCACAGTAGAATGGCTGGGAGAAAGGGTGCAGTGTGAACAAACAACAAAAAACACTACCACTTATATTGATATACAAAGGAGAGGAATGACAGTAATTGTATATGAAAAAGACTAGAAGTTCTCAAAGTACCATGCTAAAGGCAAAAAACTAGACAAAAGGATGATACACTTAGATGAAAAAGGGACATTTGAAGTTGAATAATAGAGAGGGAACACTGGGTAGAGAAAGGAAGTCTAAACACCAATCAAAGTAGTAGAGGAAACCAGGGCTGAGATGTCCAGAGAAGTACAATCTATAGAACCTGGCTAGGAGTATTGTGTATCAAGGTAAGTACCCAAGGAACAAGTAAAAGAGTAAGATAAGCATACAGCAAAAGGTGAGAACAATCTTGGCTAACAGTATTGATGCCCAGAACTGAAAGATGAGGAACCAAGGACTGGGAAAGAAGCAAACGTATCTTGAGAGGTGTGTTGAATTGAAAGAAAAATCAAGGAAAAGCTCAGGATGAAGAGACCATACTTTGGGCAGAATGTGGTCTGGCCAAAAGAGATGATCTGTCAGCAGGTTCAAAGTCTCTGGTGCATAAAAAGCAACAAGATGAACTCAATGAGAAACAGCCCAGAAAAAGATGTCCAGTGCTCAAAAGCATAAAGTCTTGAAGTGACTGCCCTCTCAACAGTTGATATAAGAAACAGCTGTAGAATTGTCAGAGTGAATCACGTCCAACTGGTCCATCAGAAAAGGTGGGAAAAGGGAACATGCCTACTAAAGAGTAATAAGTTCAAGCATGCTGAAATAAAGTGAATTTTTATGCCATGCTCAAATACCAGAAGACATGGGGTAATTTAGAAATGCACCCTATTTCAAAAGGGAAGCAACTGTGAAGAGATAGAGACCTAGTTAGGGGTGGTGTTAATGGAATGCCTATCATGGTATTGGCACTGTCTATCCACCAAGATAAGTTTTCAAGAAGAGAAGGGAGATTCACAATTTAAGAAACTACTTCCCAATAAAGATTCCAGTGGTTTCACAAAGTTCACTGGAAGAGATGCATGCTTCAAAATAACAAGTAGTTCATAAAAGCTAGAGTTCCCAAAAATAAAAGAACCTAGGGTGCAAGGTGAAAATAAAAATGTGCAAAAGATGGTAAATGGATATCCCATAGCTTATAGGTATAAACTTAACCCACCTGAAATGAGATTAGAAGGAAATGCCTAGATGTATTAAATACTGCATAGGCATTACAAAGGGCTTGGAAAGTGTTAAAAGTATCCCAGTTGAGCAACATCCCTGCAGAAGAAGAGAGCATCTCCTAAGAAAAGGCAAGTAGAAGCCATGCAGAAATGTAAAGACAATTCTGATATATAAGGGAGGCCATAGCAAGGGCTCTTATGACTTGATTGAAGAGAGAAGGAGCTGACACCATGCTGAAGGGAGTAACACATAACTGGAAGGTTTGATTCAAACTGATGAAACATAAATGTTTAGAGAATGGGGTAATAAGGATATACAGAAGCATCTCAAACATGGCGACTGTGGTCATCCACATACAGAGTGAAAAGGACCAGTTGAGAGGAAAGAAATTCTCCATCTAGAATCATGGAACAACAATAAACTGATTGAGGGATGATAGGTCTACTTGAGGACTAACAAGAAGCAAAAAGAAAAATCCAGAAGAAAGGACATCAGCCAAAGGGATTGGAGAAGGCCCGTGTGCATGAGGGAACCCATAACACATCATAAATGGCTTTAATCACCCCAACAGTCAATGATCCTCCATAAGTCACAGCAGAAATAAGTTTTATGTTTGTAACTCAATTATTTTTACAGGATAAATAAGAAGTCACTATCACTCAAAAAAATTATTATGTTAATCAAAGTTTGAAAAATAAGACAAAAGAAGAATGAAAACAAAAGTTTTGTTGCTAAATGCAAATCTCAGAATGTTGAACACAGACCTGAAAAAAATAACGTCTGTTCAAAGTAACACAGAGGAAAAGAATGAAGTGATTTGGAGTATACATGTTTAAGAGGAGTTACTATGGAGGTTATGTTGACCTCTATTGATAGAGAGTTATCCTATGTATGGAGATGAATTATAATCTTGGAAGCACCTTTTTCATATTATACAGTCAGTTACCAAACATTCATTTTATTTTAGTGTAATGTGTTTTTGTGGAAATATCATAGTTAGTGAAACTTAAAAGGACAAAAATATAACTGAGATAAAAAAGGAGCAAAAATAGTATTTATCAAGTAAAACTTGTATTTAAAAAAATTCAGTAGTGCTATTTTATCCAAAACAAATAAATAGAATGAGATAAACAGGCTAATTATAAAACTTCAGAAAATTAAAAAACAAAATTGTACTTTCAGCATAAATTCTACCAAATATTTTAGCTAAATGTGAAATACAAATATTCATAAGACGTTTAATTTACCATAAACAATTTTTTTTTTAAAATCATATAGCACTATATTTTCTTATATAATGACAATATGCAAAAGATCTTCTCACCTAAATGCAGCAATATACTCAGCATCTCCCATTGGTGGTTTTAATGCACCTGACCAGCCAATATTAACATTAAACCCTATTCCATCTTCACTTCCCACCTAAATAAAGAATTAATACTGATATTGTTTTACCATTAAAAAAATTTGTCATGATATAAAAAAACTGATTAGTGTATATATTATTAATTAGTTTATTTTGTAAATGCATATTTTATGATTGTTTATGTTTTATTATAAGAAGGTTAAAAGCAGATGATTACTGGAATTTATGTTTGTAACTCATTGATTTAGATAATGCAGTGACCAGATGAATTAGTTATAAACGTATAAATAATATGAGATAAGTGAAAAATAGCAGACAGACAGGACAATAGCATAAAAGAGTAAAGTCACATGCAAGGAAAAGTTTGATGAGAAGTTAGCTGCAGAAGAAGTGTTAGGCCTAACAATTAACACAAGTCTAACATTTAATATACCAGAGTAAGACTAACAGCAGAAAAGGAGATAAGAAGGATAATTTATTCTGTCAAAATGTTCTAAAATAACTGAATCAAACTTGGAAAAAAAGGAACAGAGGATATTTAGAAGAAAGAAGATCAAACAATTTCTGGAAGAGCAATATACAACTGTGATAACTCACAACACAATTGTGATGAATTATACACAGTATTTTAGTGTGATAGAAATATTGGAAGGTATTTTGGGTTGTCAACTGAAACTCTGAAGTAACTAAATAGACTTAAGTGGACTTTTGACATGAAGAAGAGAACCATATAAAGTTTATAATATCCCTATAACCACTATACGAAACAACTTGTTGTACCAACATTAAATTTATTTCAAACACATATGTTATTTTGAAAACAAGTGAAATCTATGTTCTTCATTTATTATTGAATTCATCACCAACAAATCCCAGACACCTACTGTACAATAATTCTAAGCCCAAAAACAACACACTACATACTTACACTATAAAGAAACATAAGTAAAAGCCTTCAACTGACAATTGGCAAACTCAACTTTTAACACTGGACAAACTGCATATTTTACACAAATGTTGTGCTAATAATAACCAATTAAACCTTCAATAATTATTTTTCTATTAAAAACAGATGCATATTTTATAAAAATTACACAGACACACTATATGCCCAAAAGTATATGGACACCCTACCATCACAACCATATGTGTTTGTTGAACATCTTATTCCAAATCCATGGGCATTAATATGGAGTTGGCTCCACCCTTTGCTGCTATAACAGCCTCCATTCTTTTGGGAAGGCTTTTCATTAGATTTTGAAACATGGCTGCGGGGATTCACTCCTATTCAGCCCCAAGAGCATTAGTGAGGTCGGGCAAGAAGGCGTAACTCGCAGTCAGCATTCCTATTCATTCTAAAGGTATTCGATGGGGTTGAGGTCAAGACTCTGTACAGGCCAGTCAAGTTCTTCCACACTAACCTTGGCAAACCATGTCTTTATGGAAAGACATGCTGAAACAAAAAAAAGCCTTTTCCAAACTGTTGCCACAAAGTTGGAAGCACAGAATTATCTTGAATGTCATTGTATGCTGTAGCATTAAGATTTCTGGAACTAAAAGCCTAGCCCAAATCATGAAAAACAGCCCCATACTGTTATTCCTCCTCAACAAAACTTGTACAGTTGGCACTATGCATTCAGGCAGGTAGTGTTCTCCTGGCATCTGCCAAATTGAGATTTGTCTGTCAGGCTGCCAGATAGTGAAGTGTGATTCGTCACTCCAGAGAACATATTTCCACTGCTCCAGAGTCTAATGGCAGTGTGCTTTACACCACTCCAGATGATACTTGGCATTGCACATGGAGATCTTAGGTTTGTGTGCAGCTACTCGGCCATGGAAACCCATTTCATGAAATCCCTAACGAACAGTTCTTGTGCTGACATTGCTTCCAGAGGCAGTTTGGAACTCAGTAGTGAGTGTTGCAACTGTGAGCAGATGATTTTTACGCACTTCAGCACTCAATGGTCCTATTCTGTGAGCTAGTGTGACTTACTGCTTCATGGTTGAGCTGTTGTTGTTCCTAGTCGTTTTCACTTTACAATAACAGCACAACATTTGAAATGAGCAGCTCTAGCAGGGCAGAAATTTGACAGCTGACTTGTTGGAAAAGGTGGCATCCTATGACAGCAACAAGTTGAAAGTCACTGAGCTCTTCAATATGACCAATTCTACTGCCAGTGTTTGTTTATGGAGGTTGCATGGCTGTATGCTTGATTTTATACACCTGTTAGCAATGGGTGTGGCTGAAATAGCCAAACCCACAAATTAGAAGGGGTGTCCACATACTTTTGGCCATGTAGTGCTTATATACATATACACTGGCCTATTGTTCACTGCGAGTGCAATATCCAATAAAGATGACTCACAGACTAGGATGAAAAAATAATACTTTTGGAAATGTTAGAACAGAAATGATTATTCAGTAGTTTGATATAAAAAAGCTTACAGTTTTGCCACAAATATAGTTGTAAAATCTTCTTTTTACTTTATGTGCTTACAAATAAACACTTGTGAGGAATTATCTTTTGTTTTTTTCCTATAATCATACACAGTTTTAAAAACATGATGCCTACTATAAAAATTCTTTAATAAAAGTATCATTTTAACATAAGATGCTAAAAGACTTTCTTATTGATTATTTTATTTCAAACTTTTTTATGACATAATAACAACTCCTTAGAAAAAAAACAAATATATAGAAACAAAGGAAAGGATCATACTACAACCTTTCGACCTTCCTAGTTGATCTTCAGATTACCAAAGAGAGAGTTTGAAACTGATCATTGCCAGACACGTCTTAGGGGTGAGAATATAAACGGATACGGGATTGTAGGGGGAGTTGCAGTTAGATGTTAGGTTATTAACTAGTATAGGTATAAAGGTGTTCCTTTATATTGGTTTAATTTTGGTTTTAATTGTTTTATAAGTAGGGCTTCTTTGATTTTGCATTTATTTATATTTGTTTCTTTGGGTGCAGCATTCAAAATCATGTGAAGGTGTTGTTTGTGTTCTTTTAATCTGGTTTCACTTCTTCTGCTTGTTTCTTCAAATAAATAAACACAAAATCAAAGAAGTTCTACTTATACAGCAACTAAAACCAAAATTAAATCAGTATAAAGGAACACATTTATGCGTATACAAATTAATAACCTAACATCTAACTGCAACGCCCCATGCAATCCCATATCTATTTATACTCTCGTCCTTAAGACGTGTCAGTCACAAACTCTTCGTTAACCTGAAGATGACCTAGGAAGGTTGAAATGTTGTTCTCTGCTTTATTAGTAAAAGTTTCAATACTTATACCAGCCGTCTTGAGATACATTTTCACTTCAAATGGGTTTCTTGTCATCAAGAAGATATTACAACCTATTGGAATGGGTTTCATGGGATAGAATTAACTGAAGCAGGATAAAAGTCACTTAGAAATAAATACATTTATTTATTACCAATTGCACAAACAGAGAAAACGTTTGAATATTCCAGGTGACTGTTTTTACCTCTAGAGGATCACCAGTTCCAGGAAAAAAGTTGCCATCATCATGACGATGAAGAGAAATGTAGAGAAAATGAGGATCGTCATAAAATATCTGTTGAATACCATTTCCATGATGAACATCCTGAATCGAGAAAAAAACAGGTTGAGTTATTGATTTAAATAGTGCAACAGATGTTGAAATTTCTTATTGTGAGTCACTATACAGGGTTATTCAAAAGTTACATTTCATGTGGGAGTCTATGGAAAGTGGTAAACTGTACGACACAAATATTTTATGCATTCCTAAATCTATGTCCAGGTCTACAAACTATATCACCTCTTATTTAAAAAGACTTATTGCAGATTACAAGTTACTGATTTATTTATTTAATAATGTTTTCAAAATTATGAAATTAGAGATTATTTATTGTGTTCAGTACAGATTATTGTATTCACAAGTATTTTAAAGATTTAAAAGATGATACAAATTCATTATAGGATGAGCCACAGATAATCCAATTGCTTTCTGAAAGTGTTGGGGTTACGTGGGTTATCTGTTTCTGAAATTCATGTTTATGTCATTTATTGGTATCATAAAAACACTGTACAAAGCAGAATAACTCAATCTATACTATTTAAGTTCCCATTTTAAGGCATAAGTTAAAACAGACTTTCTCCAAAAAATAAATAATTATTGCTTTATCATAATTTTTTATTTGAGAATTTCTATTTGCATAACAGTTCTTTGTTTGTTTGTTTAGTGCAAAAGCTACACATTAGGCTATTGATGCTCTGTCCACCATAAAAAATTAAATGATTGATTTTAGTTTCAAGTCTGTAAATATACAAATGACCCACTGGGGGTAGGATTGGCAACTTTTTATAAAGAAATATATCATGTAATTAGAATGACCCATCATTAAAATACATTTCAAATCTAAGGTTAAAAGTAAAACTATATAAATAAAAGAACAGTTTAAAGTAATTATTAGATCAAGTGCAGCAATCCTTAAAAGTTCTTTGTATTTTGAATTTAACATAGCATTTAGCAGTTTTTCTGTAAATTATAGATAACGTTTGTACACTAATTAAAATGAATGTTAAATTCAAAATACAAAGAACTAAATGACTTGCAGAAACAAAAAATGAATATAGGCCACCAACTGGCCTGCTGCATTCAACCAGACATTTATGGACTTATACAGTGCAACATTAATCAAATCAGTAGGAAGAATGACAAGGAAAAGAAGATCCACCACAACAAAACACAAGATAAACTAAAATGCCAACACAACAAACCATCAATCAACCTCATAATTAACAGGTCCAATGGACAGGTAAGTAATGAAGAGATAAATCTGCTCAACAAAGGACTCAACTTCCCAGTAACACCTAGAAATATTTCATCCATTGAAATGAAAGTATGTCTGTAAGACTTAGGTAGAAGACAAGTGATCCATTCTACATAAACCGAAAACACCAACAAAACAATGGAAAATAACCACCAGAAAGAAGACAACTTCAACAACAATTCCATTGACAGCCAATAACCTATTTTTCCAAGTAGCACTGAAAACATTTATTTCTCCAGAATACCTCAAAACAATATCTTAAACAACTTTTTCAAAGAATTTTCATGCAAAACCATCCACATAAATTCACAGAAAAGAAAACTAAAAAACAACCTCACATGAAAAGATATGAATTCTATAAACAACCAAAAACAAGACAACATCAAAATTCTAAAAGCAGATAAAGGTAATGCTATAGTTATAATGAACAGAAATGAATGTATTCAAAAAATCAGAACATCTTATCAGATGTAAACAAGTATAAACCAATACACAAAAACACATCAGAACCAATTAAACAAAATACTAATACAAATGAAAAACCAACACAATCTCAGAAAACTTTTATTCTTACCTATGCAGGACTGACTCGCATACCAAAAATATACGGCATCCCCAAACCCAATTGTCCACTACGACCTATAATGTTGACCTACGAATCATATAATTACAACCTCAGTAAACACATAGCATGGACATTTTCTAAATATGTAACATCAGCCGGCTCCTTTCTCAAAGACTATCTTAATTTTAAATCTTGTCTTAATCAACTAAGTCATAAAGCCTTAATAGACGGTCTAGATGTAATATCCCTCTTCACAAAAGTCCCAACTACTGTAGCCTGCAAGATAGCCTTAGAACTTTATATCCAAGACCCCAACCCATTGATACACATCACTAGCAACCCTTATAGAATTCACTACCACCTAAACTAACTTTATGTTCAGTGATCAAAACTACCTACAAATAAATGGCCTATGTATTGGCAATCTTGCATCACCAGTTCTAGCCAACATTTTTATGACACAGATTGAATCTCAAACAATCAATTCAGCCTTACACCCACCACTATACTGGTACAGGTATTTTGATGATACAATTGTTGGATTCACATGTACAGAACACACACTTAGTTTTTCATTCACATTAACTCAATACACCCCAAAATTAAATTAACCTGTGATGATTAAGAAAACTCCAAATAGCATTTCCAACCTCAAGATCACAAGAACTGATACACAATTCGAAACAGAAATCATATTAAAATCACCCATATTGGACTATACATTTCTTGAAACTCATATGAAACAAAACAAAAACTAGACATATTAAGAAACTGAATAAACACAGCTACAAAACTATTCTCACCTGACAAAATTAATGATGAAATTAACAAAACAAAACAACACTTCATCATTAACAAATTTCCTAAAAAAACCCATTGAAAAATTATAAGTACACACCTAGACCAACAACAATAAATCCCAAGATACAACAATCTACAAAACCTTATATTGCTGCATACCATATGTTCCCAACATTAGCAAAAAAATAAACCAACATTTGGAAAAAAACAACAAAAAAACACAACTTTCCAGTAAACACCAAATTTATTTGAAAACCAGGTACAAAACTAAAGTCCATACTATGTAAAAACTACACTAATAAACACAACACCAACATTATTTATAAAATACAATACAACAACTGCCATGACTTCTATATTGGAGAAACAACCAGAAAAATGGAAACCAGATTAAAAAAACAAAAAGAAACACCACGTTTTTGAACACTGCAAATCAAATAAACACAACATAACTATAGAAAACACACAGATAGTAAGTAGGGAAACAAATATAAACAAACGTAGAATCAAAGAAATCCTAGTTACACTACAACTAAAACCAACATAAAGAAACACCTTTATACCTATACTAATTAATAACCTAACATCTAACTGCAATGCCCCCTACAATCCCGTACCCGTTTACACTCTTGTCCCCAAGACGTATGCCAGCCATGGCTAGTTGCAAACTTCCTTTCTGTTAACCTGAAGATGACCTAAGAAGGTCAAAACGTTCTCCACTTCATTTTAATTAAAGTGCTAATACCCAAACCAGCCATCTTGAGAATACAAATTCTTAACAATGAATAATATTTAACTTTCAATTATAGGAGTAGTCACGTTGCAAAATATTTTAAATATAAAAATAAATATAAGAATCAAGCATAAATCTGGTTAAAATAAAAGAAATTGAAATCATTAAAGGTGTAAAACATTTTTATCATGATAAACATCATCTTCTTGATTCAACTCTATGTAAATTATCAAATATTTTATCAAAAGTAATAAAAACAAGTTAATTAAAGCTAACATAAAAAACAAACAATTTACCCAGTCAATGATCATGATTTTTTCCAATTTCAGCTTTTGTCTCACTTGTTTTGCAGCAATAGCAATGGAATTAAAGAAGCAGAAACCCCTAATATTCAGGGAGAAACAATTAATACTGAAACATTTGTTTGATAATAGTTTATTCACTTTATAATATTTTAGAGTTTTAGTTACTAATTTTTTCTCCATAAACAACTGTATAAAAGTTTCAAGTTATTAAAAAATATAGAAGCATACAAAGTGTATGGTTATATCCCTCATTCCATTGTTTGGTATATCTTGAAAGCACACTAATTTCAATTGTATGAAAACTGTGTGTGTGTTTTAATTCAAAAAATACAAAACAATACTTTCAATATCACTCATTTGATTTAAAATTTTAAGAACAGTTAAGAAGCATCTTTGTCCATTATATAAATTTCATATATATATATATATATATGTATATAATGTGATGAATATTTTTACATTTATTTATCTATTAAAAATAAAACTGAATTAGTAAAGTAAATAAGATAAGACACGTATGTATTTCAACATTTAAATGTTAAGACCATAAACTTTAAATCATGAAATGTTTAGTTTGTATTTTAATGGAATGTATTTCCATGATGAACATCCTGATTTAGGAAAATAACAGATATTATTAGTAACTTATATAGTGCTAAAATAATGATTACTTCAATAATATAACAAAATTACTTTAGAAATATCATATCTTTGATACTCTAACAACTCATCTTTACTTTTCCAGCAACGTCTTCATTAATTAAATAATGACTTTCTCAGTCATAATTATACTCATAACTTTTTGAATTTGTGTAAAACTTATTTAATTCAAACACCACACTTTAAACAAAAATCAACTCTTAATATAAAATTCTAATTTATTCTAAATTTACTTACATGGCTTGTTGAGGCTCAGCATGGTGACCAGGTGGCCGAACAACAGCAAAGCCATTCTTTTGTAACAGAGAGAAAACAGTTAAAAAAAAAACTGGACCTTTAATCTTTAACTTGCTTTTACTGAATATTACCAAAATTTACTATTAATTACATAGGCCTGCAAAGGTTTTATTGTCTTGAGATTTTTACATGTCCTAATGTAACTCCTGTACACTGAATCCAAAACCGATATCCATTTTTCTCCATCTCCAAGACAGACCATGAGCTTTGTACAAAGTTTGCACCATTAAATGTTGAGACAATGGACTAAAGGTAAAAAAAAAGTCTTTGCCTTTGGAAATCCCATTGATCTGGTGTAAACCTAGAAACCATGGAGATGACTGCCATTTTTGCTCATATAATGTGCAAGGCTAAGAACACTCAAAATAAAAAGGAAATTTCCTATCTGAACCTTCAACTCTATGTAAATTATCAAATATTTTATCAAAAGTAATAAAAAGAAGTTAATTAAAGCTAACATAAAAAACAAACAATTTACCCAGTCAATTTTGTTAAAATTATTTCTCTACGGGGATTAGCTATATATGTTTATTCCTCCTCCACATCCTCACCACTTTAAAAAAAGCCTTTTTAC
Organism: Tachypleus tridentatus; assembly: GCF_004210375.1. Classification (NCBI taxonomy): domain Eukaryota; kingdom Metazoa; phylum Arthropoda; class Merostomata; order Xiphosura; family Limulidae; genus Tachypleus; species Tachypleus tridentatus. The sequence continues at coordinate 130,561,392 of NC_134834.1, read as the reverse complement.
CATTATTCTTACAGCAACACTTTTGACATATTTACCTTTCCACCAATATTTCTCACACCTTTACACTTGAAGCAACATTTTTCATGTTGTTGTTGATCAGAAATGGCTTTATCCTCTTCTTTCTTATAAAATCTAATTTTTACCCATTACTCTTCAAGCAATGTATTTCATACATTTACAGTATCATTTTCACATTTTTATCCCAACAACTAACTTTCCTGTGAATGAAATAAACCATCTTTATTTTTCTAACAAACGTCTTTATATCTTTATTAATTTAGCAGAAGCTATCTCATCTTTAATTTTCCAGCAACCACCTTTCCCAGACAGTTGTTATTCCTATAGTTTTCAAGATTCAACTTCTTCATTTTGAAACTTGTAGGAGTATATTTCATATATTTTTACCTCTGACATTTTGTTTCATAACCTGCATAATCTATTCCTTTCCAGCAGAAGTTACCAACAACTCCCAAACTAGTTTTTAACTTACCTTGACTTCTCCTGTAGCCACTTTCATAGCTAGCTCTATTACACACCCTGCAGCCATGCGAGAAGCACTAGCAGTATGTAGCTCATTCCATACTGTGTCTGAGTCAACTCCAATTCCTCCACATGACAACATCACAAAGCTTTTGATTGGCAAGTCTGATGCAATGAATGTAGTACAAAATGTTAATAATACATAACAAATAGGTACCTTACAAAGCATAAGTTTATTGTTTGGGAAGTATAAACACCTTTATTAAAGTATCATCAGATACCTTTTAATGTACATTTTTATAACTGCATGCAATATTCTGTAGTTATTGTCTAAATATACTATTGTAATTACTTGTAAAAGGCAGAATAATTTGGAAATACACCTATAAAGCATTTGATTCAACATGAATTCATTGTTAGGTAATATAAAGAGACATTCTTAAATGTTAAAAATAAGTTAACAATAAATGATAGGTTAAACTTTATAACATTAATTACCATCAAAACATGCACTTTTGAAAGAATTATGAAATTTTCTAAAATATAGCCAACAAACAACATTAAAAACTAGCACTGTAAGTATTACTCTCTGTGCAAAAATAATTTTAATTACACAATAAATTATATTTACCCAGTCTGTTCATGTCAAGCTTATGCCTGTTTAATGGATTGGTTCCAAATAACATGGTATATGCTTCACTAAAAATAACATACAAAGTAATTTAAAAACAATAACTATAAAAACACACACCTATAGGTGTTGTACATTCTTGTACTGTGTTTTTATTATATCTTAGTAAAGTGTATTAATATAATAAATAACATGAACAGATCATAATTTTGGCTTGGAAAATAGAATGATTTTGGATGTCTATTATTGTTATTGCTGTTATTGTTCTATACTGAAATAGTTTCTGTTTCAATTATAATACAGTAATGATAATTAATAATTGCAGTTTGAACTGTTATCCAAGTTTGTAAATGAAACTTTGTCCTTCTCTTTTTAAATAAAATTTCATTTACATATACACTGTTGTTTTTTGGTGCAAAGCTAAGTTATAGGCTATCTCCACTCTGTCAGCTATGAGAAAATGAATTGTGGATTTTAAGTTGTAAGTCTGAAACTTATTGAACCATCATGGACTTTTCACAAACTTCTAAGTAAATCTTAATCATAAGTTTGCAAATAAAACTATCTTCTTAAATTTGTAAATACACCCTAATTTCAATTTCCTAAAATACCTTAAACTTTCCAATGTTTGGAATAAAAAATCTTTAATTTTTCTGTCCTTAATTAGTTAGGAATGTCATATATTTCCCAAATAATTGAAATAGTATTTTGTTTATTGAAATTTGAGCAAAGCTACTTGAAAGCTACCAGTGCTACATGTCCATAATTTTAAAGTGACAGACAAGAGGGAAGGTAGTCAGTCAATATTACCCACTACCAACTCTTCAAATACTCTAATGAGTCTAATCAAATAGAGGAATTTGACTGTCACTCTTATAATTCACTTAAGGCTCTAAAGAGCAAAGCAGAATTTGTTTTCTAGTAATAATAGGGTGTGATATAATAAAACAACAGATCTACACTTTGGTATGCTAACCATTAGGCCACTCTCATTAGAAATAATACTTTGAATATGTTGTACTGCATGAATGACAGAATGAATGCATCTTTCAACATTAAAATGTAAAAAAAGTTAAAAAATATTTGCTTGGTAAAATCTGTTATCAAATATATAAAAAGGTAAATCAACCTTTAACTTGTGTTCAGCTTGAATAGAAAGAAAAGTATTTTTGTTGTAAAACAAATTTTTGGCTAATAAGAAGGAAATTTCATAAGCTGTAAATTAGTAGTCAGAAGCTGTCTTTACATTATGAGTTACAATATTAAGTGCCCTATTTAAGCTGAAACTTTCTTTAGTATTATAAGACATACAGACATACCTATGACAGGTCTGGAGCTCCTCTAAGCTAGCTTTTCTGGAGCGTATCCTCTGTGATGAAAAGGAAAAAAAATATTTGGGAAACTCATTCTACGTGTGCAACAGGTCTTATTACACTTGTGTTACTTAATAAATTTATTTTCCATGAATATTTCATTTTTTAAAATAAGAATGTGTAAAACTAGGCTTTAGATAAATAATGAATTATTTTTAAGTGTATGTTGTTTTATTAATCATAATTTTTGCAATGTTTGAAAATAATTTATGTACTTTTTAGTTCTCAAAAGTTAGAGTTAATTAGGACCTGTTAGCATGAGAAAGTTATTTATCAAATACTTTAAGTAACTGCAGTTCAAAATTAGACTTTATATCTACATTTTATTTGAAAACAGCATAAGATAACATAAAAAAGGGTCTAAATAAGATGAAAGAAACATACTTGTTCCATTTTTAAAGCTGAGAGAAAGACATATCTTAGAAATAAACTCAATTCTACACTGCATGTTAAAAAAAATCATCATATCTCTGCTCAAATCAAACTTGCCTCACATTTAGAAACCAGTCCAGTTTCCTGTAGTCGTGCCCAAATACTCTGAAGTCGACCACCATGTTCTGGATGGTAAGAGTTGTCACCACAGATACATTGATGCTTTAACATAAGATTGTCATAAACCAAACCTAATGAAAGAAAAAAGATTCTTATAAAATTAAAATAAATTCAAGATTTAATAAAAATAAACAAAAAATTATGAAGAATATGCCAATTATGGGCATGTAAAGTCAGTTTATTTTGGATATATTACATTACAACTGAAATAGAAATCTTATATAACCCAAGCACTTTCAAAAGGTGGACTTTTCATCTTCAGGGCCAATCTGGGAACCCCTAAGAAGAAAGGTCCCCCTTTTTGAAAGCGCTCAGGTTACAAGGGTTTCTATTTCAGTTTTATCAAGACTTTTTGGACTTGCGTGTTTTTGGATATCATTACATTACAATTAATAGAAATAACTTTACAAGAATACTTTTCTTCATGATAACATTTATCTATCAAATATTACTTGTTTCTTGACTGAACATATTATTTGTCCTTAACAATATTGTGCAATTTAATGTGCCACAAACGTTTCTGCAGGAAATCTCAATACTCTGAGATCTCTTTATTGTTAAAAGCTATATCATTTACACTGAAATGTTTATTTGAGTTCATGTGTATCAATTACCTATAATTGGTGACCTCTATATGTTGTATATCAGTATGGCATCTTTAGGTACTGAAACCTTACCAGAAATTTTAAGAAGATTTACACCTTACTTGTAAAACTGAAAAACCATACTAGAAACTGATCACAGACAAATTAGAAGTTGATTGTTCTACAAATTATCCTTAATGAAAGACAACACTATACATTGTATTCTGAATGATGTGAGAGAACATTTTAAGTATGGTTTAACAGTTTTACCTGCTGTATCACACAATCATATCTGAAGCAACATAATTAGCACATTAAAGAACCAACTGTTCAGTTCATTTTCTTGCTTTGTTCACTTCTATCTGAGATATAGTGATAGCACAGAAGATATTACAAATTGGTACATTAAAAATGAAACTACAGACAGATTTGTTGCCTGAAGCATCCATGCTTCATTAACTGGAAATATGATACAAAAATTACAGAAAATAGAAAATATTATGATGAATTAATCACAACTTGTGAAATAAAAGTACAAATGTGAAAATGTTGAACCTTGCAATATCTTTCACAAATTGAAAGCTTAGAATCTGAAATGATCCACATTCTAAATGCATTAATTAAAGAATATTTTGTTTTTCAATTATTTTCAAATCATGTTCTGTATATGTATGTGTGCATATATTACTTATAACTGGTTGCAGTTGGGACTGAACCTCTATGAGTTGAGAATTTGACCTCCGGTATATTTTCTGTGTTAAGATCAGAAGTGCTGGGGCCACCTGAGTCTTTTGAGCTGAGAGTAGGTGGTAGGTAAAAATAAGTTCCTTCAGTGTCCTAATGCAAGCAAGAAAATTGTATAAGCTCCCCTTCATGATAGAAAATGGGGAAAAATTAACTACCACACGGAGACTGTATAATGACATAATTAATGAAAAAGTAGAAAAAAATACTTGATTTCATATAACATGTATTCACATTGAATATTATAGTTAAACTTTTACCTAAAAAAAGGAAATGAACTATGTTTTTGAGAAAAAAAATTGCTTAGTGTTATCTTTCAAAAGAGAAATTCAATGACCACCTTATCATGTTTTGTCAAAAATCTGTTGATCAAGATTTTATCAGAGTTGATAAAAAAAAAGGGGAGAGGACTTGATCATTAAGCCCATTAAATAGGATCAAACAACATATTATTTTCAAAATGCTTTTCTCATAATTCTCATAGTAACTCTGTTACTTGTTTGAAACCAGAAGTAAGTTATACTTTAGATGTATCATTTGTATGCCACCAATCATATAATACCTGTTTGTTTTTGTTTTTTTGCAAACATATAGCTGTACTGATAAATACATGCATCTCTATACATGAATTAAAGTTACTGAGGGATGGGTTTGCTCTTTAAATAGTTAACAGAAACAACTGAAAATTCAAAGTATATCATAGAAATGTTATTAAAGAATTATAATCCAAATATTAGTTCAAGACAATACATTTTAAATAAAAAGTTTAAATTTAAAAGGAAAACCAAACTACTACTCTATAAAAATAAAAGTGAAAGATGAAAATTAAAAACAAAACAAAACTAACCTGTGGTGAAATTATGGTGTACTGCAACTGGAATTGTACTTTCTTGAGAATTTCCAATGGGACTTAATGTAACCAAAGGACTAGACAGGGCACGTGACAAAGGTCTGACCACATGATGGTGTGGAGTAAAAGCAGAACCTTGAAGAATTAAAAGAAATTAAACTAACTCTTGAAATGTGTAATAAATACTAAGCATTGTAATATAAAACTACTACTCTCTAACCAGGTGTTTTCATATTTTTAGACAGATGTTTAATGCATATCAAAATGCATTTCTCTACATGTTAAAAGTAGTATTGTGTACTTTTAGTTAAGTTTAGTGAACATTAGCTTTTTAACCTTTACAGTTTCATCAGTTAGTAAACAAAGACAACCAAATAATCCAGTCAATTGTATAACTTGACAACTTTACATAGCACTAGAAAACAAAGCCTATTTTAGGCTTCTATAACTTATTGTGCTGTGAGTAAAAATTTACAAGTTATATAAATGTTAAAATACATTATTTTTTCTGTTTTTAAAGTGTGTTTTATGCATAATGTGGGAACCACATAACAAATATTAGAGAAATAAGCAATAGTATTTACTCTTCTATTACTGTAACTCGAGTACAAAAAGAGCTGTTTACACAGTATAAATGCCTAAAAATCAGTAAAAACTTAAGACTGGAAATTCTACAACTCGTTAAAAATGGGAGAATGTAGAAACTGCAAGTAAGATGTCCAGGAGCTTGCCAACATTTCTAAAACAGTAAGGAAAAGTCTAATATATATTACTTGTTTATTACCATATTTAAATCATAAAATTGAGAGATTGATAAGTTTATAAAAAATAGCCTGAATATGTAATAATGAAAAAATTTACCTTCACTTATCTGAAGTGATGACTTTGCCATAATATCCCGCTGTTGTTGAAGAAATTCTTCACGATCACATTGTTGCTTTGCTAGCTCACTGTTTCCTTCATCTTCTTTAGTTCTACGTTCAGTGAGGTCAATAATGTCTGGTGTTGGAGCTTTGGTTGAAGATAGAGGAGCATCTTTCATTTCTTGAGCAACAGCAGCTTCTGTTTCCTCCTCAACATTTTCCACTTGATTCTTGCTGCTTGCTCTGGTTAGCACTGTTTGACGAATATGCTATTAAACAGCAAGGAATGAAGTCATATCTTCAATGTTTGAAATGAATAAGTCATACATCTTAACTGAGTATTTATCACTGAAAGAAGTCTCACTACATGAAGGTCACATCTAATATTTATATAATCTATACAGACTGTACTATTAAGATTCAAACATTCCCCATAATCAATAATTATAAAAAATTTCACATAAAATGAATGCCAAATATTTTCTTACTTGCTTTAATACATTATGTAGCTGCTGATCATACAAATGATGTTTTCTTAAAAATTGCTCATTCTGCTGAGGAGATAAGATGATTCCTTTGGGTTGCAATATAGGGTGTCCCAAAGGAAGTGGAGCTGACTGTGTCCTGCCAAGAGGTCTGTGTATGTTCCTAAATGAACACCATAACATCTAATAGAACACCACAAGATCATATAAAATCATAAAATATAACTGAGTATAAATACTTCCCTAAAGATGGTAGCGAGTTGATGGCCAAAACATAGCATATAAACCAATTAATAATTAGTATCTAGTATTAAAAACAAAATTATCTGATTAACAAATAGACTTTGGTGATTATATAGGTTACTAACCACAATAATAACTGACATCTGATCATCACAAACTTAGCTTAAGTACTTAATACAAAAAGAATGTTGTAAACCAGTTTTGGCATAATATGTAATATTTAACCATTTAAATGGTTCATGAAATTGATCTATGTACCTCCTTTAAATTGATGATTAACATTATTTTAAATAAAAAAAGTTGATGAAATTTTTTATACAGTATCTGATAAAGTCTGCTTAGTAGCTTTTAAACTGAAACAGTCCACAGAAATTATATACCTGTGTAAGCATGCTTGTGCCACTTGAGCATCTGTGATCACATTGCTGGGCATATACATCCCAGGAATGATGGAGGGAGTGCCACAAATCTGAGGAACATGTCCTGAGCTTCTGGCTTGTTCTAAGGTTTTTCTATGCTGCTGAATACAGCTAGGACTTGTTGGAGGAGTGAATTCTCCATCAATCACTGAAATTGGAATGAACACATTACTAATTAATGTTCTTGATAGTTAAAGATAATTCATTTTTATAAACAATTAATAACACATCAATAATTAATTTTTTTATTATTAAATGACCAAAACAGTATCACACAGTTATTTGAAACGTTTGTGAATTCTGGTGTATCATTATTATCTTAACTTGATGTAAGTTTATCTATTAACTATTACCATGTAAAGATTTCCCTCACACATTTTAATTATGCATTTTTTGGTAAAACTGGGAGAAATCTAAATCAGTTATTCTAGTCTACAACTGACTGATGTTTCTTTAACAAGCTTTTTGAAAAATCTTTCTCACAAGAGAGACATTTCTGCAATGACTCTTAAGCATAACAATAGAATACAACTTGAATGTTCTAACTTGTGCTTAAACGAAGTGTAAGCAACATTAGTTGAAATGAATTACTTTCATTAGATGCTACATGAAACACTTGGTATGCCAATGTTGGGCACCTTGATAATCTTTAGATATGGTAACATCCTTGGTAATTTTCAATTTATTTACAGTGCTTCTATATATATAGAATAATAATAGAAACAGTTGACTTTTATCAAAATTCTACAAGGTATGCATAAAGTCTAATGAGGGTCATTTTGTTTGTATGTTGTTTTTTTTAAGTATAACACTGTTATGAATCATGATTCTAAATAAAGATAAATAAGCTGTAATTGTTTAAATGAATGGCAGGGTAAACTGAAAATTGGGTAAGGTAGTTAAACATTTAATATTATATCACTGAACTTAGCAGTAACATACAATGTAAACAGCAGATTCAACAGTGATCTTTGTTTGTGTGAAAATTACATCTGTGTTTCTTATGTTTTAGATTTTGTAACAGTGATGTCATCAAACTGGATCTAACCACGATGAAGCAGTAACATGAAGTACATGTGTGTAAGATTACTGAGTATTTGTAACAGGGCATAAAAATAATCCATAATACAAATTAAATAAAATATAAAACAATGTTTGGTACTTGGGTTTTTTAGCTTGATTAGCAACTTATGGGCTAAAGCTCTAGGTCATAGACCTCAAGAATTCAGATATAATCATTCCTAATTTTGAAACACAGACCAGTCAGCAGCACATGTTGTCAAAGCCAGAGTTTTGTCTGGCTTTGAACTGAATAACAAGATTAAATATCACTCTTATAATCCACCAACAGCTGAAATTGAGGAGCATGCTTGATAGCATCATATTGTAAACTTAAGAACTTTGATCTACAGCTCTCATACTAACTACCAGGCCACACCCACATATAAAAATAAAATCTAACTTCATCAGAAAGAAATTCCTGTACTTGATATTACTAATAAAATGGGCTCTGGCATGGCTAGGTGGGTTAAAGCATTCGACTCGTAATCTGAGGGTTGCGAGTTTGAATCCCTGTCACACCAAACATGCTTGCCCTTTCAGCCACAAGGGCATTATAATGTGATGGTCATTCCCACTATTCAATGCTAAAAGAGTAGCCCAAGAGTTGGTGGTAGCCTTACACTGCTAAATTAGGGGCGGATAGTGCACATAGTCCTCGTGTAGTTTTGTGCAAAATTCAAAAACCAAAAACAAACTAATAAAATGAAAATTATCATAGTCTTAAAAACTTAAACATTAATATTTTCTAATGCTAAATTCAAACAAATATTTAATTAGTATAATAGAAATGTAAAGAATAAAAAATTAATTCCCAACTAAAAGTTTGTGAAAGTTGGAATTTCACTAACTCATTGAATATATCTAAATTTAAGCAGATTAATATAAAATTTAGAGCTGGGTGATTGATTAATCAGTATAATTGATTACCTAATAGCAATGGCAAGTATCACATAAAATAATCACTAAATCAAAATTAGTATTGCTACTTATTTTAACTATCCAAGTAATCAACATATTGGCATTATAATTTTTCACTCTCATTATTGGTTAATTTATTATTGCTTAGTTTAACTGATTAGAGTCATAGTAAAGAAAAATAATAAATTATTATTTCTATTTCTCATTATTTAACCTATCAAAGTCTCAAGTAAGAATAATTCATCAACCGAAAGTAAATAACTACTGATCCTGTAACTTAATTGATAATCAAATTCCACTAGTTACCCAACTCTACAATTCAAATTTATTATAATTTTTATTTTTACTGAGATATAAACAAATTCCTACTGTACCTGGTAAGGAGGGATAAAAAGGAAGAGAAGAGTGTAGCATATGTGATGTTAGAGGTACACCCAATCTTGCTGCAGCCATGGCTCGAACTTGAGCTTCTGACACAGATGAGAGTCCCTTCCCTTCCTAAAGATCAAAACCTCTTCTTTATGATAATCTTACAACACAAAATTAAATAACTTTAAAAGAAACATAAATCACTAAAATAATCTATAATTTCTATTTTAAGAAGTAAAAATACAAACTAAAAATATTTGTATTAGCGAGGTAGCAATTTTAATACACTTGTTTCACCAATCAGGAGTGTTTTTTCTGTCTTTAAATAAGTAATGGAATGAACAACATGCTTTTATTTTCTATAAGTTAAAAGTTTTTAGAACGACTTTTAGAAGAAATATATTATAGGAATTATTACAGTTGTACTACAAACTATTGTGTATCATCATTAGGCTTCTTTGTTTAACAGATGAACATAATATAATGAAAATTGAAACCAATTAAAATGTCAGTAGATAATTAATTTGTTCAACTAGCTGTGGATTTTGTGAAATATATATTGTTCTTGCTCTCATAAATGAAGATGTTCCATCATCTTTCCACCTCTTCCTCATGTGTGCTTTGCTTAATTTCAAGACTGTAATATTAATACCAAACCTCTAATTAAATATCTTTATTAGCTTCAAAACAATATTTCATATAAGCCAAGTTGAAGATAATGATATATTACAAAATTACAAATTAGTCCTTTTTAGGGTCCCAAATAAGAAAAACTCACAAAATACAAACTATAAAGGTAATTCGAGAATAAAACTCCTCACCATTCAAGCATTCAGCTACTTAAACCATTTAAATTCTAGGAGGCCAGAGCCACAGAGGGCTGGATTAACAAACAGGCAGAGTAAGAATTTGTTTATTAGCCCTTGGTGTGAATTAAAACAATTTTTTTTTGTTTAATAACCTTCCACAGATAATTTTTTCAGTTGGAAACTGAAGTATTTTAAAAACAATATATTTAGTCAAATATTGTTTTGACGGGTACAATTTCATTGTAAGAAAAAAAAAAGTTTTTTTTGGTTTTTTTAAATAATTGAGCTCTTAATAACTTTCACCAGGATTTAAACCGTTGATATTTTCATATAGTTTAGGTTACCTTTAAAATTAAGTTAAATGTTAAAAGATCTTGTGTTCTTGGATTCACTATGCTAGGAAAACATGTAGATTCAAGAAATCAATTTAACAAAGATATGAAACCCATTAACCCAAACCCTTTCAAAGGGTGGACTTTTCAGAAGCATTCAACCAGGTTACAGTTTTTTCGTATCTTTGTATTATCTTCTTGAATAGTGTACAATTATGAAAAAAAATTGCTTTAAATATTGCAAATTGAAGAAAAAAAATACCATAAATTAAGTATTTTAACTGTTATTAGTGTTAGTGCTGGAGATTTTATTAATTCTGAGCTACTGTCATACATTTTTTGAAAGAAACAATTAAAGGAATGAAAGCGTTAATTGGTTCAAGTTAGAATAATCTTATTTTATGGTCATAAAAAACAAGATATTTAATAGAAATAATAAATTGTGTTTAAAAACATGTTTAAATAATTTTAAGTGGAACATATATATATATTTTTCTGTATAACTATAAAAACAAGTTCTTGTTTAGAAAAATTTGGGGAATGGTCATAAAAGTACAAATTGTGTAAAACAACCAGTATGAAATAATGTATATACCACAACAACTTTTATATTTTGGTCTTACGATAAAATTTTGAAATATTTATGATGACTAATGTATTTAATTGTGTGTACATCATTACAGATATCCTAAGTGTGTTTGTAATTCTCAAAATATCTTTATACATTGATTTTCCTCAAGCAACTATTTCAGGTCGAAACTTGTGTGTAAGATTAACTAAATATGAAGATAAATAAAACAGCTATTAGTGTACCCACGAAATATTACCTTTACAACTTTTTCAAGCTTGAAACATTATATGTTTATTTTGATAAATGGTGAGATAAAAATAAAATAATTAAATAAAGGCTGGTTTTTTGTATACAAATTTCATTAAAAAATACATGAGTTCAAAAGAGCGTTGCTTTAATTTTACAACAACTCCACTTACTCCTTTTTTTAAATAAAGAAGACATCTGGGCTCTAGATCCTTCTTTACTATAACTACGAGTTTTTTGTTTTGTTTTTTTACATCCTTTTCTGATTGGAGAGTTAGAGTAAAAATACAATCGTCACTTCACAATAGTTTAGTAACCAAATAGTTATTTTTGTAAAATGAGGGACTTCTTTCAACATCTAACAAACAGTTACGGCACAGACGACATAAACAGAAACACGGATAAATAACTGACCAAACTCACACTTGAGCTACTACTTGGTACAGGTGGACGTCCCAGCGTTATGTTCGGCATGGAAGGAGAGGAATATAGTGTTACCTCACTGTTCTGACTTAATATATAAGGTGGACCTGGCTCCTGCAAGTGATACCAATCATACAATCACATATGATCTGCTTATTTTAAATATCTAATGCACCTTTTATAGTTCAACAAACTTAAATATACGTAAGGGGTACTTGTATGAACTTAAATTGAATGACCTAATCAAAATTAAGAAATGATACAACGGAAAATCTGGATTTCGTGATCTTGTATCTCACAAATCTTCCTAGATAATTAAAATTGTCTAATCTTAAATAATAATCCTAAATGATGAACAATTCAAATATACATCATTTACCTTGTATATTCTGCACAACTACGACTTTTGTTAGGGGTAAAACTAATTTTCATGAGATCCTCCTTTGTAACATGTCAAATATACCACATAAAACAACAATTTGTTAATTGTTCCTTTTATGTGACTTTGGTTTAGTATTAGTACAAACTAGTAGATGTTAAATATCACCATTAGAGAAGCATATTTGTATTCATCTTTAAACAAGTTTCAAAATAAATCACGAATCATAAATTTCTCTACTTGTACAATTGAAGTCAAAATATCGAATATTTTTATTTTGTAGCTAAAGTGTATGGTTTCAAATGTTAGAGTAGCAAAAGGAAGAAACAATATTTTACTATAACAACAGCTAAAACGTGCAATATCCTGTTTTCGTCTTGCCTGTCAGTTACGCCAGAGTGTGTGATATTTTGTATATGTTATCTGTCAATGTAACAGTATTCTACGATACCTTGCTGGGTAAATCAGTGTAGCTAAAATGAACAACGTTCTATTATTTCCGTCTGTCAGGGACACCAAAGTGTGTGATATCTCGCATTTTATCTGTCAGTGAAATAATAGTGTTCGATATCCCAATTATCATACTTGGTTCAAAGGTGTAGCCAAAATGAACATCTTCAACTTCAAAAACTGACAGGCTAACAAAAATTCCTTGCTAACTTTTAGCAATACATGTTTGAAAAATTTCATTTTTAAACTGTGTTGTGAAGAAACGTCTCCCGAACATAACTATAATATTACATTTTTTTCTCATTTTGAAAGTAACAAAAAACGTGTGTATAGTATATATGCATATATATATATATCATTCAGGAACTATATGCTAAATACAAATGGACGCTCATAATGTCTTGGCATGGCCAAGTGGTTAAGGCACTTGACTCGTAATCCGAGGGGTGCGAGTTCAAATCACCGTCACACCAAACATGCACGCCCTTTCAGCCGTGGGGGCGTTATAATGTTACAGTCAATCTCACTATTCGTTGGCGGGGGGGGGTGATGACTAGCTGCCTTCCATCTAGTCTTACACTGCTAAATTACGGACGGCTAGCTCAAATACCCATCGTGTAGCTTTGTGCGAAATTCAAAACAAAACAAACGATTACAATGCCAGTGTCGCATGAAAGTATCTAACCCTCTGAATATTCTGGCTCGGCATGGCCAAGCGTGTTAAGGCGTGCGACTCGTAATCTGAGGGTCGCGGGTTCGAATTCCGGTCGCACCAAACGTGCTCGCCCTTTCAGCCGTGGGGGCGTTATAATGTTACAGTCAATCCCACTATTCGTTGATAAAAGAGTAGCCCAAGAGTTGGCGGTGGGTGGTGATGACTAGCTGCCTTCCCTCTAGTCTTACACTGCTAAATTAGGGACGGCTAGCACAGATAGCCCTCGAGTAGTTTTGTGCGAAATTTAAAAACAAACAAACAAATCCTGAATATTCTTATCACTAGCGAACGCTAGCATTTCTCAATCAAGCAACTAAAGGAGAGTCGGTTATATACAAAGTTTTTGGTACCATTAATACATAGCTAGTTATGGTTTTCCTATCTTTTCATAATCTAAAAAGCAAAAGATAGGAACGCTTGTAACGTTTTGAAACATAATTATAAAGTTAAACTTAGATTTTGGTATAGGACTTGTACCTCTTCTTAAAAAATTCCGCAGGTGGATCAGTAGTAAGTTTGTTTACTTATAATAATACCAAAATTAAAGGTTAATTTACATTTGGTAGCTTTGCGCTAAAAAACAACCATCTTTCAAAAATCCCATGTCTGCCCCTACAGTTCATGCTAAAAAAAATCCTATTTTAAAGATATAGCCACAGCGCAGAAAGCTAAATATTTAACAAGTTCTCAGTCTGATACAGTATCGTGATGAAAAAAATCACGCCAGTGGTTCGGTGGAAATAATTCCACAACTTCCGATAACAGTGTCTGTTGGAACATATATAGCAGTTTACTATTTTTAACTGCCTTGTGAAAGGACATAAAAAATTTTGTAGAACATTCTAAAAATCCGCCAATATTCTTGATCTCACATATTTGCAATCGTGGTAATCTTTTCGTTTTTATGATAGCTTGTTTTCATTTTCACAAAGTATACTAACATTTCATCTTACTAGATTTTCTTTTAATAAATAAACAAAAATACAGTTAAAGCTAGGAAATGGGTTCCTCCGTTTCAGACTTTTAGCGCAAACTTATACAATCCACGTATAACTGTCTATACTTTAAAATTGACAGACTGAAGGGAAGGCAACTAGTCAACAGCACCCACCCAAACTTTAGGGTAAGTGTTGTCTGACCGAATAGCTGAATTGGACTGTCACACCTAATTCACAATCATAGCCTAAATTTGCGGAGCATGACTTTGCGGCAAGGATGAACCTCACTTCCCTCCCACATTTATAGCCCGATCATGTTGACTACTCGGCCACATTAGGCTCGTGAACCATAACAAGAACAAAATGTATACAAATTTCTAGGTTCTGCACTTCTTGGAGGAATTAAACGAGTTGAATTAGATTTAGTATTATTAAAATTGTCCATTTTTATCACTTTAAAGAAATGAAACAGTTTTATAAGAGCCCTGCGCAAAGATTTACAAAGAAAAAAACTCTAAAGTGTCAGTTTTCGGCAAATCTTAAGATCTCGATTGAAATGTCTGCCTCGTCTAGTCAAAAAAAAAAAAAAAAAAGACACTACTGTGGCGCGGCGCAGTAACCTCTGGTTTAAAACAAAAATAAAAGAATACATATGTATCATGGGAACCAAAGAATAACAAAGTACCCATATTTTTTTTGTAGGTAATATTATAAATGAATTGCATGGCTACCTAAGGCAATACAGTAACTTAAATTTCTTTCTTTTTTCCTGATAAATAACAGTTCACTTGCTATTCAAATACAAGAACAATTAATTGTGGCATAGAAATCTCTATATCCTTTCTCGAAACAGAGAAATTAAATATACCGTTGATGTGGAATCAAGTCATGCACATTAAGAAATAACTACCTGTTAAAACTCTAACCAACTGAAAAATTTGTATTAAGATTGTTGGTGTACAAAATCTGTGCATAAACAATACTGTACCGTTTTTATGCCAAAACAAGAAAATCTAGAATGTGATAAAATAGTGATATAAATATCTTATGGAAAAATAAATTTCTATCATTTATTCTGATGCAATGGTATATTAACCTTTAAACGATGGCCAACATAATTGATGCTGCTATATACAACATTTCTGCTGTTTAAGGGTTAAACAGTGTTAAGGTTTAGTGTTTAATATACACTCGTTATCCTATAGAGGTGCAACCAGCTTTGATTTACAATTCACTTGGCGTGAGCGGATAGTATCGGACTGGGAATCTGAAAGTTTCATGTTCGAAACGTGGTGCTACTATACGCACATCGCAATTTTAGTTGTGATTACGTTATAAGAGTGACAATCAATCCCGATATTTATTTAAGAGAAACCGTTTCGGGTAGCAGATGCTGCCGATTGGCTCACGTTTCAAGATTAGGTGTTTATGTCCCCGAACCAAAGGGATTCTGACTTGTCTGTTCAGCATATGGTTTGCTTAACGTGAACAACAATAATAATAATTAAAAATCACTAATAATAATAATACATTTCACCTATTCGGATAACGGGAAGATGGAAGGTAGTTAGTGAACAGCACCTATCGCAGAACCTCTTGGGTTACTATTATCTGACGAAATAGTGGGATTTCACTGTCACTTTTATATCGTGCATACGGTTCCATAATGTGGAAGGCATTTTTGCGAAACCAGGACACAAACCAGTAATAACGGACTACAGTAGTTAGCATGATATTCATTGGAACAATAATATTTAAAGTGTATTTGTTGATTGGGTTATATTGCGTATAACATCACAAGCACTGTATACGTGAGTAACAGTGTTCACATAATGTTATGTGTGTGGTAAAACATAAAACTGCATTTTCAAGTTCTTTGAATAAATCTATGCAAAATATTCCCATGAGCTAATTTTTATATAGCAACTGTTAGTAAATCTTATGTACAATAGCCGTCTCCAAGTCTGGCAGTACCCACAATCCTAACGGAAATGTAACTTGCGCAACAACTAGTTCCATATTAAAATAAAGTTCTCTGACAAATGAGACGTTTGATTATAAGATTATATGAAACTTACTTTTCATACAAATGAACTATTTCAATTAGTGGACGTTTTCATGGCCATTTCATAACAAACTTACGTTATCTTTGAATATTTTCAATTGATGTATGTTGAATATCTCGTAATTTACTGTGCACGTGAAGTTGTAAACTATGTCCGATCAGTTAAATTTACACTACATAAAGCTTTTTACCAAATGCATTAACAATGTACTCTTGGTGTTTAAGATGTATATCGTAGGTATCTATATTTGATTAAATAAATTACACGAACAGTCACTACGATAAAATATATTTCGTACTTAAAAGTGTACCGTTAACGCTGAGAAATCAATATTCATTTGCTCAACGAAGAATACAGTTAGAGGACCTAAAACTCGCAGCAATAATAATAAAATAACGAAGAGGATGGGCGCGTAGTTTATACGTATATATGAAAGCTTCTCTCTCTCCTGGTAGAGTTTCTTTTGTCAATAACGCTTGACCCTGTTATTCATGGTTTGTCTCAAGCAGAAGTCTTGAGTTCAAAATCCACCTTCACCGGGGACTTTTTGAAAACTATTAACTGTTGACATTTAAAGCAATATATTACACCATTAAGTAAAAGTATAACAACATGATACTTCACACCAAAGAATTGAATTATTTGTGAATATTTGATTTCAACTACTGGGTGCCATAATGGTTTTACCGTTCAAAATCTAGTCATAGTCAAGTCAGAATTTTATGTTAATTTTTACTGTTATTATGTTTACAACAAGCTCTATGAATATTCCGAAAATAGGAATAAAAGTATAGATTAAACAAAAGGTAATATTTATGTAAAAACGGCTGGTTTGGGTTGAGAAAATGTTATGTAAAGGAGCGAACAACGTTTCGACATTTTTTGGTTATCGTCAGGTTCACAAAGAAAGAAAGAGATAACTGACCGATAGCTAACCACATGTTTGAAGGGGGTTGTGTAACTGAGCCCCCCCGCAAGTACAGCGGTAAGTCTACGGATTTACAATGCTAAATTCAGGGGTTCGATTCTCCTCGGGGGGCTCAGCAGATAGCCCGATGTGGCTTTGCTATATAAGAAAACACACGTGTAACTGAGTGCAGGAATGCAGAGGGCGTAATTAGATGTTTGATTATATTTTTTAATATAGATATAAAGGTGTTTCTTTGTATTGGTTTATTTTGGGCTTGAGTTACTGTATAAGTAAGGCTTCTTTAATTTTGCATTTGTTTATGTTTGTTTCCCGTTCAACTCGTAATCTGAGGGGCGCGGGTTCGAATCCCGGTCGCACCAAACATGCTCGCCCTTTCAGCCGTGGGGGCATTATAATGTGAAGGTCAATCCCACTATTCGTTGGTAAAAGCGTAGCCCAAGAGTTAGCGGTGGGTGGTGATGACTAGCTGCCTTCCCTCTAGTCTTATACTGCTAAAGTAGGGATGGCTAGCGCAGATAGCCCTCGAGCAGCTTTGCGTGAAATTCAAAAACAAAAGAAAACAAACAAACATGTTTGTTTCTTTATTTAAGATTAAGATCTGGGCTTTGACTCGGCCATTCCAGGACTCTCCATTTCTTAGTTTTCAGCCAGTCTTTGGTGGATTTACTGGTATGTTTTGGGTTATTGTCGTATTGCAGGGTCCAGTTCCGCTTCAGCTTTAATATTCTTACAGATGGTCTCGCATGATCCTCAAGCACTCTCTGATACACAGTAGAATTCATGGTGGATTCTATGATTGTGAGCTGTCCAGGTCCTGCTGCAGCAATGCAGCCCCAAACCATGACACTTCCACCTCCATGCTTCACAGTTGGTATGAATGTTCTTTTCCTGGAATGCTGTATTTGGTTTACGCCAAACGTGTCCTCTGTTCTGGTGTCCAAATAATTCAATTTTGAACTCATTTGTCCAAAGAACATTATTCCAGAAGTCCTAGTCTTTGTCTACATTCTCTCTGGCAATCTTCAATCTGGTCTTGATGTTTCTCTTAGAGAACAAAGGTTTCCTCCTTGCACACCTCCCATGCAAGTTAAACTTGTGCAGTCTGTTTCTGATTGTAGAGGCATACACTTTCACATCAACAGTAGCCAGAGCCTGCTGTAGGTCCCGTGATGACATGTTAGGGTGTTTGGAGACCTCTTTCAGAATCTTGCAGTCTGCTCTCGGGGTGAACTTGCTTGGACGACCAGACCAGGGCATGTTGGCAGTTGTTTTGAAATCCCTCCACTTGTTGACTATTTTCCGGACAGTGGAATGGCTGATTTCAAAATCTTTTGGGATCTTTTTAAATTCCTTACCAGACTCATAAGCTGCTACAATTTTCTTTCCGAAGGCCTCAGACAGCTCTTTTGCTCTCACCATGGTGTTCACTCTCACTTCAACAGTCAGGAGCACACCAAACTAAATGTCTGAGGTTTAAATAGGGCAAGCCTCATTGAGAATGCTGAGTAACAAGCTTCTAATCATGTGCACCTGGTGTGATACACCTGTACGTGAGTTGAGCCATTTTAAGTGGGAAAAAATGTGGGGGTGTCCTAACTTTTTCTCAGTTAGAATATGCATTTTTGTAGAATTACATTTACAGAAGATCTTGAAAAGTCTTTTCTTCAGTTTTAATTGTTTAGTTGTATTCCTATAATCTCTCAGTATTGTTGAAATTGAGGTTAAATATCTATATATCCAAAAATGTTACAAGAAATCACAGGCTTTCATAGGGTGTCCTAACTTTTTCACATCACTGTGTGTTGTGTTTATTTGATTTGCAGTGTTCGAAAAAGTGTGAAGGTGACTTTTTGTGTTCTTTAAATTTGGTTTCCATTTCTCTACTTGTTTCTCCAATATAGAAGTCTTGGCAGTTACCACATTGTATTTTATAAATAATGTTGGTGTGGAGTTTGTCAGTGCAGTTTTTACATAGAATAGACCTTAGTTTTGTGCCTGGTTTTTGAATAAATTTGGTATTAACTGGAATGTCAAGAATATATGGTATGCAGCAGTATATGGTTTTTTGATATTTTAATTCGTGGAATATGTTTACTGTTGTTAGTTGATTTTGCTTTTTTGCTAGGTGTGTGCTATAATGCTTTCTACGGTTTGTGGGGGAACTTATTGATGTTGATGAAGTATTGTCTTATTTTGTTTAATTCGTCGTTAGTTTTATCTGGTGAGCATAGTTTTATGGTTGTGTTTATTTGGTTTCTTAGTTTGTTGAGTTTTTGTTTTATTTTATGTGCTGAGTTCCAAAGGATGTATAAACCAATATGGGTAATTTTTCGGTAAATTTCTGTTTTAAATTGTGTATCTGTTCTTGTAATTTTGAGGTTAAGAAATGACTACAACTCCCTTCAAACATGTGGTCAGCTATCTGAGTCAGTTAACTCTTTCTTTCTTTGTGAACCTGACGATGACCCAAGAAGGTTGAAACGTTGTTCGCTCCTCTACATAAAAATTTTCTCAACCCAAACCAGCCGTTTTTCGCATATATTTTTCTCTACAAGTGGGTTTTCTCGACATTGCTGAAAAGGTAATATTATACTACATAATAAATATGAAATATTGTACGTGTTGAAATACCATAAATATATTTTAAATTAATAGATGTCGCAACAATACATTATTATTGATCTTCACCACCTTAAGTAAGAGATTTTTTAAATTTTAGTTTAAACATTTATAATTATTTTTTTATGAAAATGTTGTACCTTCTTGCATTTGAACTTCACCATAAAAGTCATTGTTTTTGAGAAAACAATTCATAAGTCGCAATTTCAGACATATGACCATGTAGGAATACATTTTCGAGTTCCAGTTTTTCGTATTGTTCAATCTATGAGGCTTTATTAAAATATATATAAGTCAAGAACAACTTATAAGAGATAACCAAATACATATATAAAAATATTGTTTTCGTGAAATGTCATAAAATGAATAAACATCTATTGTTACTATAATATAATTAAATTTTAGAAAATATGTTCATAAAACACTTATTTATATTTAATTTTAAAAAGGAAAAATAATCAACATTCACCGTAGTATGACGGCATTCAGCTGGTATTTAAATAAATTATAGTAAAATATATTATTATTATTAAAGTTCTGTACAAAACTTGAAAAACAAATATCGCAAAGTAAGTCATTTATTTGTTTTTTTATTGTCTTGGTTGTCATCGGCCTAACATAACAAAAACAGTTAGAGTGTAGTAATATAATTAAAAGTTGTGAATAAATAAATCTTAGTTCAATTTAACATCACTTCGATGTCTTATTTAATTATTACAGCAGCTCTGGTTGCCTTACCTCTCGGATCGGAGTGCTGCCGTTATTAGATTGGAGGGAATGAATATTAGCTCCCTCTGAAGGCGATCCTGGACCAGAATCAGGTTTACTACTACTTCCGTCTAGTTACATTTAAACAAACAAATAAGTATTTGTATTACAAACAGACAAACTATGTCTTGATCATATAACGCAATGTAGGAAACAAAATAAGTTAAGAAATTAACACAAACGTTTACCTCGGACAAAGTTTGTATTTTTAAAATGATAAACTACAGTATGTGTCAGCTTGTACAACCTTCAAGCAGTTAAATCAATTTATTTTAGTAAATATTTTACAATAGTTGATAACATGGTGGAAAATTATAATCTCATAATGTATTTTAAAAGTTAAACAAAAATGTCATTTGATGATTTTGAAAGAGAGCGATAATAAAAAAAAATCTAATATTTTACATAAAGAAAATTTGATATTGAAACTTTCTATAAATAAGTCTATGCACTATACGGCTATATTTTAAGTCGCCCATAAATACTTTTGTATATTTAGTTTGTTAATGTTAATGATAAACATTAAAACTTCTTCATCTTCATGCTTTCGTGTATATGTTAGAGTGCCATATAAGACATACACTATTAGATGTGACATAAACAGCACTCAGTTATATTACAATGTAACATGCAAATATTTACCAAAATAAAGAGCCAAACAAAAGAATCATACTTGCAAGAGGAGGTCTCCTCTTCGCAGGGATTGGCCCTTTATCTTTGCATCTTAGCAAAGGGCTACTGCGTCTGTCTATTACTTTCTGCTTCAAAACAGAACGGACCTTAAGGTTGGGCTCGGATGCTATAGAAGGACAGAACTTCATATCATTGATTACTAACCTAATTATCATCTCAAGGTTAAACCAATGCAAACATATTTTTCTAGGTAGGTCTGTAATTCTGCAAGGTACGGACACTGCGCAATGCAGTTAAAACATAATCAGAAATTATAATATTATAATTGTGTCAAGGCAAAATCACTAACGAAATAATCACATCTTTAAGTTTATTATAATTTGAAACGCAAATGAATTGTTATTTAGCATATATATAGTGGTTTTACCAAATGTTGTCTCTACTTTCAAACTGAAACAAAGAGTCGGCTGCAGAAACTAATGACAATGTGGATGTTTTGTTAATGTGTAGAATCACTAGATGAACAGATGCCGGCCAGTTACAGCAATCTGTTAAGCATATAGCTATAAATGTTTCAACTATTATTAAGAAAATACTATCATTCTAAGGATACAGTTTCTCAGGCACTTCAACAAAACAAATTATAATCCACAACACAAGCAAATGACCGTTTTCTATCGATCCTGGTTTACCACCATATTACGACACTTTATGCTGCCAATATGTTAATAAAATAGACCTTGACCTCAGTCCAATGTATGGTAGCACACCCTCTGCTGAGTTGACGTATACATTCCTTGAGAATCCTAAAACTGACTAGATGAATGTTCACGTGGCTTTAATCCCTTTATGCACATATGTTATTTAGTTCAAAGTCAATTGCAACTTTTCAAGAAACGCCAGATGCTAAAGATGCCCTGGAAATAGCTCTTTCAAAGAAATTGTCGAGGATACTTCAAGACCTTATCAACATTTTGATTTTCAGTATGCCGCACGTGTTATTCTTGTTGTTCATACTGATCACACTCTGTATTGTAGAGAAATGTCATGAACCATAAATATATAGGTGTGTCGCAACCTCTACCAAATGTTCATTTAAGAGTTTAGGCTAGATAACCAATCATTTGCATTTCATATCACATGACTAGTCATCAAATTCCAGATTTGCATATAAATGAAAAAAAGGCGATCATTATCATTTTTATTACAATGAATCTGCCTTTCTACAACTAAAATATTATACATTCTAATCATACTTTAATTATTTTCAACAGTGTAGTTAGTAGTTAAGTTAATCACAAGTCATGCAAATAAGAAAAAGTACAAGTAATTGTTACGTATGAGGTCGATTTCAATAAAACAATTGTTGACAAAATTTGTTACACCAGTGATTTTGTTTCTACAATCACAATAAATCTCATTATCTGATGAATCATGAATACGCAGACCTGTGTTAATATTCTTGCTGAATCATGGATACACAAATATGTATTTAATAGTCATGCTAAATCATGGATACACACTCGTATTTAATAACAGTAACGAATCACGGATATATATACCTGTCTTTAATAGTCGTGCTGAATCATAAATACACATTCCTGTAATAATTTATTAATAATGCATCATGGATACACATAGATAATAGTTTTTTTCGCAACTACTTAGTAATGGGTAACAGCCCGGCATGGCCAAGTGTGTTAAGGTGTGCGACTCGTAATCTGAGGGTCGTGGGTTCGCATCCCCGTCGCGCCAAATATGCTCGCCCTTTCAGTCGTGGGAGCGTTATAATGTGACGGTCAGTCCTACTATTCGTTGGTAAAAGAGTAGCCCAAGAGTTGGCAGTGGGTGGTGATGACTAGCTGCCTTCCCTCTAGTCTTACACTGCTAAATTAGGGACGGCTAGCACAGATAGCCCTCGAGTAGCTTTGTGCGAAATTCAAAAACAAACAAACAAATCGTTGTGGGTAAAATCTAAGGCTCAGTGCTTCAACTGCTGGTACAAGCATACACATAAAAATAATGTAATATGAGACTTAAATGTTTGATTTTGAATTAATATTAGGATTAAACAGACATTTAACTCTTTGCAGGAAAACTAAATGTATGTAAAAAGTAAGTATAGTGTTATAATGATACGATGTCAATTAAATATCGTTCCATTATTTCATCGACATCGAATAATTATGTATTGGACAAAAAAAGTAGAAAAATGTACCACTATGAGAAATGGTTCACTCAATATCCAATCGCTTCTGAAAAATAGTGCTATTAAACTATTTGTTTTACGTAATATACATACCATTTCTACCTATTACGAACTTCAGTAACTCTTAACGAATAAAAGATACTCGAAAATGGTTGTAGTTTCACCGATAGCGTCTCCGTGACTTTTCTTATACGTTTTTCATAGCTGGCTTTATAAATATTACACACTACATTTTAAGTTGCTCAATATTTTTTAGGTATTTTGCATATAATAAATATTATCTGCAGGTTTTTTTTCTTGATTAGCCGCAAATATCTTAATTCACACACTAACGTGATTCCATAGAAACTCGTTTCCATTGATTATATGAAATGGTTGTATTTAAAGTTGAAGTTAAGATTTTTCACAATAATGTAGTGAAAAATCTTTGAATTACTACCTTCGAATCTATCTGTAAAATAGTAAATCTATACTTTAAATACTCTTTCTCATAAATAAGTATTTTTCTATTTCTCGTGCGTGACCGGGTATTTTGTAAACGTATCTAAACTTGTCATCTAAATGCTAATTATGATTTGAAACATTACTAAAAAATTTAGGCTATGGCTTTTTTGCCTTATTTTTCGGCCTTATTATAGCCTAAATATATTATTGTACTAATTCAAAGAAACTTAAAAATAAGTTAAGAAGCCGAAGAGTCTTATTTTGAGATGACATCATAAACTGAGAGAACGTGTGCCTGTGTGTGTTTTCTTATAGCAAAGCCACATCAGGCTATCTGCTGTGTCCAGCAAGGGGAATCGAGTCGCCGTTCTTGGCGTTGTAAGTCCGTAGACTTACTGCTCTATTAGCGCGGGACAACTGAGAGAAGATTTAGAACATCATGGACATATTAACTGAACTGCATTTAAATAACTGATACTATCTTATTGTACGCAAAATATTATAGCAAATAAGAAATGAGACAGTTAAACTATTTTTTGATGAAAGTTAATTCATTCAGAATGACTAGAAAATATTACAACATTGATTTAACGTCAATGACTGTTTCTCCAGTTTCATCTGTTTATGAAATATAATGTTTAAGAGGCCACAGGATTCTGGACAGGATGCGTTAGTACCTATAGCAGCTCTACCTTGAATTAAAGCTGGGGAATTTGTTAAACTTATTATACGCTATAATAATATTCTTATTATTAATATATTAATAATATATGCTTATTAATATGCATCAGTTCGGATTAAGTAAAAAGAGTTTATTCGATGAAGGGCGGTGTGTTGGTATACCAGTATTACGTAATTAGAATATTAAAACAAAGAGAACGTTCGAACTACTCAGTAATAATAATAATAGTAAAATAAAAACTGAGCAGTTGTTACTTGAAACTGCATTCATAATTACAACATCACAACTAAAGGGTTGTTTAAATTTTCGGAAATGGAACACTGCCCTATTATTATCATTAATAATTTGAAAAGCTCTTTCTTCTTGCTTTCTTCGTGCAAGCTGTCCTTCCATGCCAGGCCTGGCATGGCCAAGCGCGTAAGGCGTGCGACTCGTAATCCGAGGGTCGCGGGTTCGCGCCCGCGTCGCGCTAAACATGCTCGCCCTCCCAGCCGTGGGGGCGTTATAATGTGACGGTCAATCCCACTATTCGTTGGTAAAAGAGTAGCTCAAGAGTTGGCGGTGGGTGGTGATGACTAGCTGCCTTCCCTCTAGTCTTACACTGCTAAATTAGGGACGGCTAGCACAGATAGCCCTCGAGTAGCTTTGTGCGAAATTCCAAAACAAACAAACAAACCCTCCATGTCTCATTGAAACAGCTATAAGGCTGTAAACTTATAACACTAAAAACCGGACTTCGATACCTGTGGTTTGGTTTGTTTTGAATTTCGCGCAAAGCTACACGAAGATTATCTACGCTAGCCGTGCCTAATTTAGCAATGTAAAACTATAAGGAAGGCAACTAGTCAGCACCATCCCCTGCCAACTCTTTGGCTACTCTTTTACCAACGAATGGTGGGATTGACTGTCACATTATAACGCCCCCACAGCTGAAAGGGAGAGCATGTTTCGTGTCACATGGATTCGAACCCGCGACCCTCAGATTACGAGTCGAGTGCTTCAGCCACCTGGTCATGTCGAGCCTGATACCTGTGGTAGGCACATCACAGGTAGTAAAGTATATAGCTTTATTCTTGACTACAATAAAAACAAAATACATTATCCTCATTGGCCTAACATTAAGGCTGGAGGCTTATAACACTATGAATCGGATTTAGATACCTATAGTGGGCGCAGCACATTTAGTCCATTGTATAGCTTTGCGCTTAACAACAACAAACAAATTTTAGTGTAAAGCTATACAATGATTTATTTGCATTCTAGCCACAGTGAGAAATAGAACCCCGGATTTTAGTATTTTAAGTGTGTAAGTTTACTACTGAAACTTTGAAAAGGCACTTATAGTTCTAGAAAAAATGAAGCATCGGCATTCTTCTCTGCCACGGTACATTCAGTGCATATTTTCGCTAAAGCCAAATTGTTCCTTTATCTGAGACTGAATACCAAGCTAAATTATTTTTAGGCCCTATCATATAATTACATGTTTGCTACAACGAAGTTTCAATCCCACCCTTCAAAGTTTTCCCTGGAGTAAAAGTAAATATTATGAGAAATGGGCAAACAAAGAAAAACAAAAGTTTACGCTGCACCAACCAAATCATCTCTTCTGCGAGGAAACCGACACTTCCGAAAGATATCACGAATCCGAGCTTTTTCTGGTTGTTGCACATGATTCGAATAATGACGAAGATACAGATAACAAAGCAAACATGCAGTTTCATTACTTTCACTTCAAACAGCTGGTCTATGATGTATAGCTAAAAACACTGCTGCAAAATAAACTTGGGAAATGTTTTAAACTAAATCACTAAAACGCTCTTGTTTTATTTCTTTCTTTACTATTTATGTATTTCGCACCAGATTATTGTTTTTTGAATTTCACACAAAGCTACACAAGAGCTATCTACACTAGCCGTTTATAATTTAATACTGAAAGACAAGAGGGAAGGCAGCTACTCATCACCACCCACTGCTAGCTCTTGGTCTATTCTTTCGTCAACGAATAGTGGGATTGACCGTCACTTATAACGCCCCCAAAGCTGAAAGGGCGAGCATGTTTGGTGGAACGGAATTCGAATACGCGACCCTCAAATTGCGAGTCGAGTGCCCTAACCACCTGGTCATACCTGGTCTGGTTGTTACGTGTCTGTATTCATAGCAAAGCTATATCAGACCAAGGGGAGCAAAAATGTTTTTAGTAAATTTGTATATTCAAAATGTGTCTACACACAATAGGTTTACAGTAAATACGTTTTTACAGGTTTTTGCTTTTGTCTTCTGTTATCTCTCAGTAATGCGTACTGAATGAATATTATGTATTTTTATGTGTATAATAATATTATGGAAATTAATGGTTTGGGATTTTGAATTTAACGAAAAGGTAGACCCACTAGAGGCACATTTTCATGAGTATATGCTTATAAACAGTACACTTTGTAAACAGAGTTTTGTACTATTTTAAGATGTCGCAAATCCAACCCATCATTTGAACAAACATCTAAACAGTAAGAGTAAAATCTGGCAATGGTAGAATTGATGTGTTATTATTAGAAGCGTAATTATTCTGGATTTAAATTACAATATTACATAGATGTAGACTACAAATACTAAGATAAATCACGTTTACAAACTATACTAAATCCACAGTTATTTTCCTAAAGAAAAACCACATTATATATAGAAAGATAGTTTTAATTGAAGTGAGAAGACATTGTCTCCGACATATGAAGGATTAATCTCTGTGAAATATTTTCTTTTAGGAACAATTCTTCTACAGATTGGTGTGTAAATTTGAATTATTTTAACCGATTCACGCATGTTGTTATAACAAATGAATACAACTTAAATTATCTTTTCTTCAACATACGCTTCATCGTATCTGAAACATTTTATCTTTTCTTACGATAGTTATGTGCACTGGAAGATAGCAAACATTGTTGAAAATATAACAAATAACAATTACCAGAAAAGTATTTTTATATCAAACGTTTTACTGTATCAGTTTGATAAAAAAAGCTGATTCAGCTAAACATTTGGAATAAAAATAACTTTTCTGGGGATTAGTCATGTTTATCAACTGAACCTGGACCTACTTTTTTTTTTATAAGCACACATTCTACAGAACTGCAATAAAACTGCATTTTTTAGTGATGCAAACATACATCCATAGTAACGATTTTGTTTGTTTGTTTGTTTTGGAATTTCGCACAAAGCTACTCGAGGGCTATCTGTGCTAGCCGTCCCTAATTTAGCAGTGTAAGACTAGAGGGAAAGCAGCTAGTCATCACCACCCACCGCCAACTCTTGGGCTACTCTTTTACCAACGAATAGTGGGATTGACCGTCACATTATACACCCCCACGGCTGGGACCATAGTAACGAAATAGACTTAAAATTACCTTCACTTTAGTACAGAAACAAATGAAAAGCAACAACATCAACGAAAGCGAATTGACGTTAGAGTTTCATTTTCTAATCACCCGTCATATGAAACGGAAAATAAAATTATTACTTACACAGATTACGCACATTAGTTTAAAACTAATTTTATATTTTACATTGGAAAGGCAAACCTAAGAAAAAAACTTTATTGGTGGACCGCTGCCCTATTATTAGTTTCACATTAAATAGAATCATTATCAGGGTGGCTCAGTAGTAAATATGAGAATCCATAATGTTAAAATTGAGGGTTTAAGTCCTGCGAAGGGCATAACAAAGACAATCCATTGTGCACCCTTGTACTAAAAACAATCAGTAAAATCGACTATCTGTCGCTGGTTTTATAACCTTTACTGTGTCTCGCTGATCTGGATATACAAATTTATACCTTAGATCGCAGGTAACCACCTATGTCTTCACATTGGCATTCTATGTTTAAGTATTTTTCACCTTCGCTGAGTTGATCCTATGGTAATTCACGGACTTTCCTTTTAAGAGGTTCTTACTTAATCGTGGAATGTATGCATACATATATAAGGTATTGAAAAATCTACTTTCTGGTATAAGGTTTCGTCTCTAACAGATCATGTTTCATGGTCAGAGACGAAACAATGTACTGAAAGAATTCAATTATCGTACAAATCGTGGAAGTTCTAAGCTTCTCTTGAGGTATTTATTGTTACTTTATCGAATCTCTAATAGATATTTAAGTGTTTTGCTTCATTGTTTTTGTCATATTATCTGTTTTTCCTTCCTCGCCGTATCCTTTAGAGAGTTCTTAGTACACGTACATTATTATTTTCAATGATTAGCCACTTATAATCAACATGGTATTGACGGGATACTACAACCTGCCGTATATTGTTAATGCTGCGTAATAGTCATGCATCTCTACCGGTTAGATTCATATATTGCATGATATCGAGTAATTTTATATTTTTGCTAGTTACAACATCCAGCGTAAAGAACTGGAAAAAATGGTGAAAAACATTCATTTTCTTCACAAGTAAACTGTATAGATACTCCAACTTTGGTCAGTTGGATTAATTTCGATATTGATAGTTGTTTTGTTTACATTTTATTTTTGTGAGCCTTGTTATTAGAGACTCTGTAACCACTAAGTCATTGACGCTCAAGCAGTTTGGTGCATAAACAGTTCAGAAAATTGTGTTTAAAAATCCCATAGGGTCCGTAAGAAACCCAGTGAGTTAACTCAAGGATACAAATAGGTCTATCATCCGTTGATGTTTTAAAGCAATCCGGCCTTACTAAAGTTTATTAATTTCAGTTTCGTTATTGAAAGGATCCGAAACCGACTCAAGAGGGTGAATAATTTTGAAAAGCAGTCTCTGAGTGAAGAGAAATAACTCTCTTTAAAAGCGCTGAATCTCATGGGCCATTTGTTGTTGGGCTATTTTCCTTTAAAACATTTTTCCTAAGAGGATATCTTTCCGATCATTCACCATATCCCGTGATGCATTGTGAGACTTTCTACAAGATAAATACATATGCATTTACTTTGACATTTGCAGTTTTTGTTATAACACAAAATTACATCGTGGTCTAGCCGCGCCGTGAGGATTGGACCTTGAATTTAAAATAAATATTCTGGTTTAATTGAATTACACTCAATGAACCAGCTTCATAAGCAAATAACTGTAGGAAGCATATCGTACAAAACCATCCATAAAGGAAAAAGCAGCATAAAGGATTTTTTTTTTTAAAGAGCAGAAAAGATGTAAGCCTATTAGTGTTCATTCAATGTGTATTCACTTTGAAAGTAAGACAAATATCGAAATCAAAACATTGTTTAGCAAATGAAACTTGCTAGATATTTAATACTGTTAAGTATGTTTTACCAAGCTTTGTTATCTGAAACTTGTTAGAAAATTGAAGAAAGATGTTTTTTATTTGTGACGAAAGAGCGTAGATTGATCAATTCCTTCGAAAGCCAATTACATCATCCAGGTGTGTGTATCCACTGCCAGGCATGAAGCCTGCATCAAATTAATTTACAACAGTGTAACTCGTAAGCTAATATTAATAAGGTTGCAAACTACACATACCATGCTAACAACTAAGTTATATACACATGGTTTGTTACTTTCTGTTATTTTTCCAAATTAATTAAAAATCAAAGCGTTGTGTACTTTTATTGTTTTACAATGGAACGACCTTCGAACCTACCTGTTTTCCGTAGCGGAAAGTCGTCATCATACTTGCCGAGAAGAGGATGCCTACAGCGGGAAGAAATTGTAAAGGTTGAACTTTTGTCTTGAGACGTGTACTGACATGACCAGCTGTCCTCTTAAAATTAAAAGCGAAAAAAGGTAGGAAAGAAAAAAAAAAGGAATAAAGGTAAGAGAAAGTAAGAGGATGAAAACGAGATAAAGTCGGAAAAAAGTATACATAAAGTTAATTGTTTATTACTTTACGGCTCAATTATTAAGAAGTAATTCTTATCCGAGCATAATGGCGTAACAAGTTATAACTAGAAAGAAGTTGGTAATCTACCACAAATATTTTAACATTATAATAGTGTTATAAACACCACATGTAGCAGTTACACAGCATTTACAATTCGTATCAGACGGTCTCCTCAGTAAATATTTGCTAGGTCCTTAAAAGTTAGGTGGGTCAGACCCATACCAACACGATTTCCTATTACGATTTTTCCACACACCAACTGGGGATTCAGGGCCCGTGTGCCAAAGCTTAGAGACACTTTTGCTCATTAACGTTACTGTATTTAAAATATATGCTTTACATTTTCAGAAACAAACATGTACATTACTTGTTTTTTTGTTACGTGTTAGCAAAGACACTCAAGTATCGAGATGTTATATTATTTCGTTTTAAATTAACACGATTTTAAGATAGTCTAAACGAAAATTATTTTATTGACACTATATGATAAATTCTCTAAAATATTGCACTATGGAAAAAAAAAAACAATAACAAAAACACTACCAACCATAATATTTGAAAACATATTTTATAATCTGTTTGTTTAAAAACATCTTCGAATACAAATGAATAATATTGATACCATTGTTGTTTTTTCATACATAAGTACTCGTTAAAAATAAAGCAAACATTTCATTAAACTAATCAACTAACATTCACAAAACCAACATCTTTACTTATAAGGGTGGAGCATATAAGTTTAGAATGTCATGAAACAGATACAAATGGAAAAATTACAAAAGGATATGTCATTATCTATAAATACAGCAGGTGCGTAGATGTTTATGGGAGGGGGGCAGTAGACATTTGCCCCCTTATAATGTTTAAACAACAAGCCATGTAAAACACATAACTGAAAATTGTTATTACATTGTTGGTATTTTAACACCAAAAAATATTACAGATGACAGCATTACATTTATTTGGTCAAAACATAAAATATTCATTACATTTCATTCTACTGAAACAACACATTAATAATTTGTATTCGTTTATAAAACTAAACCACTATTGAATGTGTTATGAGTTATGAAAAATACATCTTTTGCAAGAATCGTATTTTAAAATAATGAAGAAATCTACTCGAAGTTGTATTTAAATATATTCTAATGTTTTCGTTTTTTTGCAAACCCAGATAATGGTATAATTTTAAAGTAATTATACGCACGTAAATATACATCTTAAATAGTTGAATTTATACATGTGTATTATAATTGTTGTTTTTTTTAATTTCGCGCAAAGCTATTCGAGGGCTATCTACGCTACCCGTCCCTAATTTAGCAATGTAAGACTAAAGGGAAGACAACTTGTCATCACTACCCACCCCCAACTCTTGGGCTACTCTTTTACCAATGAATAGTGGGATTGACCGTACATTATAACGCCTCCACGGCTGAAAGGGCGAGCATGTTTGGTGTGACGGGGATTCGAACCCGCGACCCTCATATTACGAGTCGAGTGCCTTATCCACCTGGTCATGCTGGGCCATGCATTATAATAATAGTTTAAATGCATTGTTTTTGCCAATAGGTAAAATA
This sequence comes from Tachypleus tridentatus, assembly GCF_004210375.1. Lineage (NCBI taxonomy): Eukaryota > Metazoa > Arthropoda > Merostomata > Xiphosura > Limulidae > Tachypleus > Tachypleus tridentatus. The sequence goes on along the minus strand of NC_134834.1, from coordinate 130,529,162 downwards.
TAACATACATATTATTGTTTGGTTGCATTTAGATATGGTATTGCGAATATAAAAATTGATGCTTTAAAGCATAAGTGAAAAGTTATCACGTTATAGTCCCCCACTGGTATAGCGATAAGTGTACGGATTTACAACGCTAAAATCAGTGGTTCGATTCCCCTCGGTGAACTCAGCAGATAACACAAGGTGGCTTTGCTATAAGAAAAACACAAACACAATTATCACGTTATGAAAGATGGATTTTAGTGCCCCTCCCAATAAAAAAGTATTCCTGCAGCCCTGTACAGGAAGTAAAAGTTGTCTAATTTTCAAGAAAAATAACACTGAAGCTAAAAATTACAGTTTTTCAAGATTTCTTTGGTTCGCTGTCATTAAAGGCAAAGTCACGCAACAGTCTATCTGTGTGTGCTCTGCTCCTAGGAGTTGTAAACTACAATATGTCTTGAAACTTGATAAAGAGAAAGCCAATTTTTAGAAACTAGAATTTTTAAGACGGCATGACTGGATAATGAAAAAAAACAACTTTAATATAAATATCCAACGTTTCGACAAGATTTTAAGGGCGCAGATAGTTCTGTTGCGTTGCGCTGATAAACTCCAACCAATCAACTTTACTCTTAACATTTATATTTGGATGTATGAAAGAAGAATTTTAGTGGCAGCCTGGGAATAAGGTAACAAAAATTATCTATTCTCGAGTTTTCTTGTCTCGTTACACGGCCTGGATACACGTATATGTGACTTATTGAGTACGGTAGATAGAAATTACTTAAATTGATTGATTGTTTGAAATTAAGTACAAAGTTACACAATGGGCTATCTGTACTACGCCCACCACGGATATTGAAACCTGTTTGCTAGCGGTGTGTGTCCGAATATATACCGCTGTGCCTTTGGGGGACGAAGTTGCTTAAACCACAGCCACGATTCTAAATTAATTGATTGTTCAAATTTAAATATGAATAAATAGCAGTAAAAAGGGACCCAAACTATTATTACTAATTCGCTGTGTGATACGTGGCATATTAATTAATATTATTTCTCTATATGGTACTTGACATATTAATTATTATTATTTCGCTATGTGGTTAATGACGTATTAACTATCATTATTTCGCTATGTGATACGCGACATATTAATTAGTATTATTTTGCTCTGTTATATGTGACATATTAATTAGTATTATTTCGCTATGTGGTACGTAACACATTAATTAGTACTATTTTGCTATGTGGTACGTAACACATTAATTAGTACTATTTTGCTATGTGGTATTTGATACGTTAAGTACGTAGCTAGAAGTATGCCTCAGTAACAAGATTTTAAGCAGAGGTATTCACATAGTTACGTTACTTAAAAGACTTATCTTGAAGAGAATGTTACTCAACAATTACAAGATTTACCCTGAACATGTAAGTACTTACAAGTTATACAATTATGAATTTGTATCAGTAAGAAAACAACGAAAAACAACAGGGAGATATGTATCAGTTACAACACACATCTTGAACAGGACGGTATGCCACTGTTATAAGACATTCTTTCCTTATATATTTTTTAGAATTACTCAACAATTAAGAAACCTAAGTTAAACACAAAAAAATACTCACCAATTACAAATTCTACGTTGAACTGGGAGGTACACATTAGTTACATGGTTGTGTTATGCGCGAAGGTTCAAAACAGTTAGACTTGAGTTGAACAGAAAATTATTCATCAGTTACAAAACTTATACTTACCAATTACGTAGGTTTGGCGGAGAGTTACTGATGGCAGCTTCCCTCTGTCGTTTACTAAGCACAAATTCCTGGAGTCGCTGTTTAACTTCTGATGAGGCTACAGCACCTTTTATACACGAATATGTGTCCGTAAGTAGTTATTTATATATATACATACAGAGAAAACCTGAAGTTTTAATTGAAACAAGAAAAAACAAACTTACTCTGTTCATGTTTTTCCTTCTTCTTTAAGGATTCCAATTTTTCATGATCTTTTTTCTGTTTTTCAAGTGTTTGTTCCTCGTCCCTCTTTTGCTGTTCTACATACTCCTATAGATCAGAATATGTTCTTTCAATAAGATACCAAATATTCGAACAAGATAACACCACTTTACAAATAAAATTTTGCATATCTCTAGCCACAATTAAATATTGCCTATAAAAAGGCGTGAGCTGAATATCGTATTATATTTGTGTGTCTTACTCTCATTGGTCATTTAAGTTACTTTCAACACAGATTTAAACAACCACAAACAATATATGTTTCTAATAATTACATTTCATTAGCTTTAATATATCTGATTATACCTCACGCTCTTAGTAATATTTGTGTACGCGAACAGTTAATAAAAACATAAAAAAAATTGCTGAATATAAGTTATTTTGTTATTCCATCTAATGGCTTGGTAAATAAACTGACGGTACGTAAACAGCCAATAAACAAAGAGTATTTTCTGTACACAAATTGTTCCTAATTCTTCTGAACCAAACAGCTCACATGGTATTATCAGTAGGCATAGAAATTATCCTAATGTGCATTTCTGCTTTTTTTTCTTTCAAATGTAGAAGATTACAAACGAAATATAAAAGAGAGCCAAAAATGTTGGACACCTTAAAGAATAACCTTTTATTGAATTACACATATTTCTTACCAGTCCTATTATCCTGCATTAATTAATTTCGTAATAAAATCCTATTCACACCTTAATCTTTTCCTGAACCTGTTTCTCATACTGTTCTGCTAGTTGCTGTTGCTGCTGCTGGAAGTGTTGTAACAGTAGTTGTTGTTGAATGTGCTGTTGTTGTTTAAGCTGTAGCAACTGCTGTTGGAAATGTACGTTCTGTTCTTGATTCAACGATGATATAATGGAGTTACTGATGTTATTCGTGAGGTCCCCCATCTGTTCGTATGTCACTCCGAATCCTCCCACATATCCAGTTCCAATTAGATCTATAAATGAAAATAATAGTTCTTCATAAAGAGTATGTATGCTGCGAAAGTATTTAAAGAGGCAAGTCATCATTCGAAGAGTATTATACAGCTGTCACATTTATAGCACTGATAGAAACAAGAAATAGTTTTGTTATTAAGCGGCTAATCCAGTGAATATACAGACGTTCTAGAGATACTTTAAACAAAATGAATCTTCTTCGACTCGGTAAGTATTTGGAAAGTTGAGGTTGACATCTAGTTTTCGAGCTAAGGTATTCTTTAAGGCTTAGCACAGATGCTTAAAACTGTCATCTGTACATTCCAAATATGACTTTAATGTCTTCGCCCCTACAACTCAAACAAGATTTTGATGTCGTTACACATGCTCCCCAGAACTAGAACTAGAGTTAACCGTTGGCACTTGTATATTTCAATAAGGTTTAAACGGTTTCTCCTGTATATCTTAAATAGTGCTTAAACGTTGCCACTTGTACACTGCAGACATGACTTACACATTTTCACCTGCATATTCCAGACAAGTGCAATCCGAGTTACAAAATGCAGCACAAGCAATGGCTAATGCATTGTAACACATACTTTAAATATAATGAGATTTTGTCTTTCTTTTTTCAAGTATACAATGTCAAATAGCAAGATAATTTAGTATTATTCTGCCGAAGGATATATTTATGTTTTATACTCCACAAAAGTTAGCCCAAACATAACGAATACATGCAGGGTTATATTACTGCCATGTCCCCCATAACTGAATTTTCATTAGGATTAAGGTGAACAGAGAACATTGTATAGTTTCAGTTATATCTACAACTTTAAAATTATATCTTTTCGTTCAGAGTAATAAAATATCTAGCGGGCAACACCACATTGCAGTGACGTTTCTATAAATTGATCACAAAACATAGAAGATTTCATAATTATAATACTCTAATTGTTTTTGTTGAGTTTGAAAGTTTGAATGCTGAAATTAAGGTCTTTTATTAGAACTTGCTTATAAACATCATCAAGTTCAAAATAATTAATCTAGCGATCTTCAACTTAATGATGTTTATAAGCAATTTTTAGTCAAAGGCCTTAATTTCAGCATTCCAACACTAATTGTCATGTTAAGAAAACTTCGCAGAGAATGTTGATTAATTCATTTGATATCAACAAGTACGAAATTTAGTTACGTATGTTTGACTCCAAGAGAATTTCACGAAAAGCTACACAACAGCTATTTGTGTATACATGTTCCTACTTTTCTGCATTAATAGACTATGCATGATGTTTGTATAGTCTGGAACCATAGGAGGTTTGCAGCTTTTCTTAATTTCAGATACGTGACTAATAATGGCACTGTCAAATCATGAAAAAGTCGTTAATGCTGCTGTGTAGTAAAGAATGTTGGTCGCAAGGGGGGAAGGCTGCTTCCTAATTTAATACACACAATCTACAAAGAGAGAGAAAAAACAACAACATCATTCACAATTCTGTTGGGAAGTTGCAAGCTAAGTTTAAGGAGACCGGCAGTGTGGATAACAGAGAATGCTCTAGCAGGTTACCCATAAGTAAGAAGACACGCGTTAGTTGTTAACCAAAGTATATGGCAGCCTTCGAAAGCCTCTTTGTAAGACATATATGGAATTTGATGCTGCAAAATCGACAATCCATGACATCTTAGGACGAAATAGCACCCAAATTCAGCTATTTCACAGACTCAATGAGAATGACCAAATGTGTGAAAGGTTCATCATGCAGTTCGAGACAAGTGAGAACTTCTCTCACACCATTCTGTTCAATGACAAAACCAATTTGTATAGAAATGAAGAACTTAGTAAACACAACCTGCGCTGGTGGCCCTCAGACAACTCTCACTCCTTTACAGAAGCAAAATAACAAGGTGCATATCAATGATGAGGAATTTGGAATTGTTTCGTGGTTCTTTGATACAACAGCCAGTAGTGCACGATACTCGCACATATTGCAAAAACAGATGATTTTACAGTGGAAAACTGGGTTAACGGTCTGTGTGACTGTTTCATGCAGGACTGTCCCCCACTCCATTATGCAACGGAAGTTCGAACTTTTACGAGGCAATGGATTGGCAAACGTGGTCCCCAAAAATGGGTTTCAATATCTCCGGATTTGACTCCCATAGTTTTTTTATTTTTTTCTGGGAGCTGCTCAAGGCATGTGCGTACAGAAAGATTTGAAACACCGACTATATGAAACAATGAATTTGCGACAGCTGTGGGACCATTTAAAATGACACGAGCATGCTTTGTAGTTTTCAAAGATAATTGATATACTATATTAAAATTTGTTTCGAATTATGAAGACATCATGTGGAACAAATTTTGCAAAATTCATTGAGATGCCCATGGTTCCAAACTTTTCAAAAATACTGATACCAACTAGCCAACAGCACTCATTACTCGTCCTTGGGGTACCTTTATCTGAATCAGTAGAGGAATTTAACCATCATTATCATAGTGCGCTCATGGCTCAAAAAAGTGGAGCCCCCCATTTTATTGCAGCAACGGGTCGTGAAACATGATTTTTCGAATTTGCAATCGAGGCAAGCTAGCTATTAGACTACGTCCGCCCCTAGTATCAATTCTACGAAATCAATTTGAAAATGGTATGTCATATACATGCAATTTTGAAATATTTTAATCTACATGGTTTTTTCAAGAACTCTTATAGCTCAAGAGGAAGAAACTATGTAGTTTAATGCTCTGACTGAAACGTAAAACATTTGTAAAAAAATTCAATTTTCATTGTAAAACCTTTGAGGGATAACCTTAACAAAATAATAGTCTTTATGGTTATTTCTGTTTCAAAATTAATAGGTTTATTTAATAACTCGTGTTAATTTTGAAACACTTTATGGTCTGCATAAAAGCTCTTCTACCATTTGACTCATGTCATCACTGATGTTTCTAAATGCATTTATCCTATGCAGTATTGTGATGAGATACTGTACACATTACAAGAAACGTTGAATAAAAGATGATATAATGTCAGTTAAAGAGACTCTTTTTGTAAGTTTTCGGTTATCAAAAATACCTATTAAGTTGAAATATATTCTGTACCTGAAATAGCTAATCATTACCACCCATCGCCAACTCTTGGGCTACTCTTTTACCAACGAATGATGGAACTGAACGCCCTCATGACTGAAAAGGCAGGCATGTTTGGTGTTAAGGGTGTTCGAATCCGTAACCCTCAGATAACGAGTCAAATGCCCTAACTACCGGGCCATGCCGAGCCTTGCTGTAATGCTAAATATAAGTGGAATAAAAAAGTAGCAGTTCGTTGACATAAAATCAGTGATTATATTGTAGTAACCTTTCTCTGACGTTTCAGCAGTACGTCTGACGGTTAATAACGCTAAAAATCAGGTTTAGATCACACTGTTCGCAAAGCAAGGATAACCTATTGTGTACCTTTATACTTAACAACAAACAAACAAATTTTTAATAGCACAATTTTGTAATTACATTTATTTTTTATCAAGCAATTATAAACTTGATAAAGCAATTACACCTAGAAAGAAAAATTGTATTATTTTCTTTCGAATACGTGCAAAAAGTACACGAAGATTATCTGCTCTAGCCATCTCTGACTTTGAACTGAAAGAACAGAAGTGTAATATGTAAGCATATCATATGTTTTTACATGCTTTACCAATATCGAGATATTTCAGAAAAATTTCATATTAGAAAGTTTTCTTGCTGTAATGTCAGTAACACGCTGTCTAGAAAGTTGTTAAGATTACCTTGTTGTAGTTATTTTGTTCTTATAACACGTGATATCCCTTCTGTCTTAGAAGGTATTGTAGCAATGTATATAGTATCCAAGTGAAAAGGATCGGCACTGTAATATCTATCCTGTGCTTGCTGATTATGATGTTCACTAAACATAACAGCTCGTAAAATGCTGTGAGGGAACAAAGGTCATGAGATGGCGTCGTTGATTGGACAAAAAAGGCAAGTTTATCTGTTGAAATCAAACACGTTTGTTTTTTTTTTACCGATTTTTACCAGCAGATCTTCAAGTGAAGATAATTTGTAAGAATAACGTGTTTTAGATTTAGAGATTACTCCTGAGGAAGATAAAACAGTTGAGCTGAACACAATTTCGAAGAAAGGATTGCCATTTTTTCTGTGTAGATACTCTACATGCACAAATTATTTTTCGGTTATTTGTTATAACAAAACTTTATTCATTTATTTACACTTGTACAAACTCGTTATTATACACTTAAAGAAACTCAATCAAGTTAATTATTACAAACATTTTCTCTGTTTCTTGAACAAATCTCTTGTAATTTGTGGGTTTGTCTATCTGATACTTGTCGGGAAATATGTTTTACTTGGAAATACCACAGAGAAAATGCAGCTGGTAAACAGCACCTATACAAAAAATTTGGGGCCATTCTAATGAAATAGTTGACAGTTACTCTTTAACGCATCCAGAGCCTCAAAATGCAAAACGGGGTGACGGAAACCATGAATCTGCAACCCGGTAAACAAACTTTTAAGTCATGTCCAGCCACAAAGGGTAATATTGAAATAAAACAATGAAAAACAAGAACTCCGCACTCTACTTACAAATGAATTAGCCGAAGATACTTTAACTCTTATTGGAACAAAAAAGTCTCACTTCTAGACTAACAGCTATTTACTAGGCTCTGGTTCTACATTAAAAGCCCCCAAGGGGCCCAGCGGTATGTCTGCGGACTTACAATACTAAAAACCAGGTTTCGATACCCGTGGTGGGCAGAGCACAGATAGCCCATTGTGTAGCGTGTAGCTTTGTGCCTAATTCAAAACAACAACTGCATTAAAAAGACCTGGATATATAAAAAACATAATTGTATCGTTGTCGTAAACAATGGAAAGCAGAATTTAGTCATTAGGATTAAAAAGCAGTCCTATGACTTTCGAAATACGACAGCATCCTTTTCAGCAAAAATTGTTAATAAATATGCATGTTCAGACGTCTTTCTGTCTCTCAGTTAATCTACTCATATACAGATTATCAAGCAAAGGCAAAGCTGTTTCTACAAGAGAAGCGTATGAGAAAAGAAGTGTGATCGTTAAAAACGATAAAAAGATGAAATAAAGGAAGTTATTGTACTGAAATAAAAGTATGTATCAAAAAACTGTAAAAATTCCATTGTATTTCGAAATATTAATTATACTGCTTATTCCATTCCTTTATATCGTTGGATATTTTTTTTTGTTTCCAATAAAAGTTACCTGTATATTCAAGTATATAACAAACAGTAGAAATTAATCTGAAACCCATCCGGCATTCCTTTTCACCTTTCCATTGAATACGAGAGTTAAAAAACAACACAAAAAATAGTTTATTTCCTTGATTGAATGTGACATCCTGATTTCTTTAATAAACCGTAACAACATAGTCAGATGGTTAAAGCATTCGACTCGTAATTCGAGGGTTGAGGGTTCGAATCTCCTTCACACTACACATGCTCGTCCATTCAGCCGTGGGGGCGTTATTATGTGATGGTCAATCCCACTATTCGTTGGTAAAAGAGTAGCTCAAGAGTTGGCAGGGGGTAGTGATGACTAGCTGCCTTTCCTCTAGTCTTACACTGCTAAATTAGGGACGGCTAGTGCAGATAGTGCTCGTGTAGCTTTGAACGAAATTCAAAACGAACCAAACCAAAACAGTGACACTATCATCGGTTTATCTACACTAAATTAGTATAACCAATATTTGTCGGACTTACTAAAAGCACAGTAAACTTGCATTTGGAAATTATAAAGAAACCAAACAAATATAAAGTAACTAACAATGTTTTATGCTTACTGGTATAATAATGTTGATGGTTAAAGGATAAAATAAAGCTATTTATATAAATATAAAATTATAGAATATATTGTCATCAACTGCAAATGGACGAAAAAATCAGCACCATCAACTGGTGAAGAATAAGCAGTAAACAGATAAAAGAAATCTTATTAGGTGTACAAGACGGCAAATCGTGTATAGTTCCAGCAAAAACAACTGTGTTAGTAACAGCTTTACCCCTTATTCAACTGTTTTTATAACTACTTTCTCATTTATGTTTGAAGAGACGGGATATTGGCAACACTCTGTTGGTGCTGTCACTTTAATTACCTATTTAGAATTTGTTTGTATTCTTTTATCTGTTTGTGTTCTACAGTGCGATTTAAAATTAAGAACTTTAATGTTACTGAGGGTAAAGAACACAGAACAATGGTCAGTTTTATGCAAGTTTTATAGAGGTTATAACGCCCATTGAGGGCAAAAAAATAATACTAAGAGTTTAGTTTGTCACAATCTAACTTTGTTAAATTGTTCATTTAATATAATTACAATTGATTTGACATAATAAATTCTTTCTGGTTTGTTAACTTAATATGGCACAAAATGACTCACGGTTATTTTGACAAGATCTCGCACAGTTATTTTATTTAATGTAATGTTATTTGATATAATGCACCCTAGCTTGCTTCCGTTTGGTTTGTTTCGAATTTCTCGCAAAACTACACGAGGGCTGTCTGCGCTAGCCGTCCCTAATTTAGCAGTGTAAGAATAGAGGAAAGGTAGCCAGTCATCACCACCAACTCGTGGTCTACTCTTTTACCAACGAATAGTGAGATTGACCAAAACATTATAACGCCCCCACGCCTGAAAAGGCGAGTATGTTCGATGTGACGTGGATACGGACCCGCGACCCTCGAATTACGAGATGAGTGCCTTAACCACCTGACCACACTAGCTTATTGTTTCATTTGATATTATGTCAACTGAGTCGGGTTTTTTTGGCATAATATATCCAAGCTTATTTGTTAATTTAATATAGCTCTTGTAAAATAATTCATGCTTAGTTTAACACGATATAACCCCAACAATATATTAAAGTTAATATGTCGTAATATAATCTAGTTAATTTACTAATTATTCAAGGTGTAAAATGCACGTCATGAAGTATATGAAAGTTTAAGCTGATGAACATAACAGGCCTGGCATGGCCAAGCGCGTAAGGCGTGCGACTCGTAATCTGAGGGTCGCGGGTTCGCATCCCGGTCGCGCCAAACATGCTCGCCCTCCCAGCCGTGGGGGGTGTATACTGTTACGGTCAATCCCACTATTCGTTGGTAAAAGAGTAGCCCAAGAGTTGGCGGTGGGTGGTGATGATTAGCTGCCTTCCCTCTAGTCTTACACTGCTAAATTAGGGACGGCTAGCACAGATAGCCCTCGAGTAGCTTTGTGCGAAATTCCAAAACAAATAAACATAACTACATCAATCGATTCTGAAATGACAATACTATTCATCTTTGTCCATCTTAAATACTTAAGGAAATGACCTTGATGATGATATTCTAAACGGTCAAAAACAAGCCGAGATCTAAAAAATGTTTTATTACTGCAATGTTTCATCTGATATAAACAAAACTCAGCATAACAAATCATGCCCTTTTCATTAACTTGAAAACTTTATCTATGATACTAAGAGCGACATAAAACGAAGGTATGAATATTCTAACTCCAGAGGAAGGAAACACTGCTCTTATTTAAATTTTTAAAGGAAATCTGTTGAACTACAAACCGATAAAGATAAAAAGACAATGAAAAAGTCACCAAACTAAGAGTTTGAAAAACAAGTAGTTACGTTTAGTAATGATTACAAAAACAGTGTCTAGTTTGTTTGTACAATGATTGATTACACCTTGTAACAAAATTTTTACTATCTCTTGTTCCTGGGTAGAAAGTGTTATTTCTCAATTGCTTATGCCTAAAGTAAATGGAAAATACCTTTTTGTTCTCTTCAAACTTTGCTTTTGTGACCTGAGTAATAAAATTTTCAAATTTACACATTTTCAGAAACATTCCAGATAGATTCAGTGCTGAGTAGCTGATAGAGAATTTTCTCGAATTTACAATAATTTTCAAGAACTTTCTAGAATGTTGTAGAACTTACACGAATTTTCAAGTGCAAGTCGCAAGTCAGAGAAAGCGTCACCGACATTTCTCAAGCTTCTTCACTCGTGAAGATGGGCTCTGCTTCTGCCACAATCTATCCGGTCTGTGCTCATCCAGAATTCTCAAAGCTGTGCTGCTCCATAACGGGAATAAATATTCGTTTGTTCCCCTGGCTCATTCGGCGCACCTCAAAGAGGAATACAACAGCGTAAAGACCTTACTAGAACACTTGAAGTATGATTAGTATACTTGAGAGGTTATCGGAGACTTCAAAATTGTGGCATTCCTGATGGGTCTCCAAGGAGGCTTTACCACTTTTTCCTGTTATCTTTGCCTTTGGGACAGCAGGGACACCGTAGCGCACTACAACAAGAAGCACTAGCCACAAAAGACCGAATTCTCTGTGGGGATGCACAATGTCAAGTGTGTTATTCCCACCACTGCACATAAAATTGGGTCTTATGAAACAATTTGTCACAGCTCTTGATAAGGAGTCTGCAGCCTTCAAGTACCTTCGAGACTTCTTCCCTAGGCTGACTGAGGCAAAGGTCAAAGAGAGTGTCTTCGTTGGACCACAATTAAAAAGATCCTGGAGTGCACAAAATTCCCCAAGAAGCTCAGTAAGAAGGAAAAAAAGCTTGGGGCAGCTTTGTTGTAGTGGTTTGGGGCTTCTTGGGCAATCACAAGGCCGAAAATTATGTGGAACTGGTTGAGGATCTGGTAAGAACTACGGCAAAATGGGCTGCAGGATGTCCCTGAAAGTCCATATCCTTAACGCTCATCTTGATAAATTCAAGGAGAACTCAGAGGAGCAAGGCGAATGCTTCCACCAAGATATCCTGGACTTTGAACGCCGCTACCAAAAAGCGTATAACAAAACATGATGGGAGACTATATTTGGGGGGTGATACGTGAAAGTGATTTACAATACAGTCACAAATTTCGAAAAATTACTTACTTCTAAACATTTTTGTATAACTTTAGTATAAATTCATGTAAATATTGATTCATATGTTGTTTTATTCAGACCTTATGTAAATGAAAATGTGCAAAATTGCCTGTTTCTACATAGAAAATAGGTTATTTATAAATTTCATTATCAGGTCACAAAAGCAAAGTTTGAAAGGAATAATGGCCACTTTCTGTACTTTTACAACATAAGCAATTAAAAAATAACACATACTATCCAGGAACAAAATTTGTGTTACACAGTGTTATGGCCCAGCATGGCCAGGTGGATTAAGGAGTTCGAGTCGTAATCCAAGGGTCGCGGGTTAAAATCCCGAGTCGTACCAAACATACTCGCCCACTTTTCGTTGGTAAAAGGGTAGCCCAAGAGTTGGCGGTGGGTGTTGATGACTAGCTGCTTTCCCTCTAGCTTTACACTGCAAAATTAGGGACGGCTAGCGCAGATAGCCCTCGTGTAGCTTTGCGCGAAATTCAAAAACAAAATATAGTGTTATCACTAATTCCTATTGTTTGTTCAACTAAAATAAGTATTAGTAAATATAAGAACTATGGGGCTGATTAATTAAAGCCATAAGTTGATGAATATAATGCTCGAAGGTTTTTAGCCCCAGCGTAGCGGCTCATAGTCAAAGAACGTCTCTAAGTTTCTGTGTTTTTTTTTTTTAAGAACAAACTTTCAGCTCGTAGTTCAGTCATCTCTTCGCCAATTTGATATTTAATTACAAGTTTGGTCAAACTCTTTCGACTGATGTATTGGAACATGTCCAAGGTCTTATATATTAATTTATTCTTATTCTGCCTAAAATAATTTCAATTTGAAGGCAGGCTGGTAGAGATCATGATGAGTAATAAGATTGAATAGGATATATATGCGCCCCACGCTTGGCGACCAATAATGAGCTAATAAAAAAGGTCTTATAGGTTAATTTACTCTAATCTTGTTTAAATGAATTTAAAGTTCTGCGGCTATTGAGGATTCATTTTCTTCAGTGGGAAATTTACTAAATAAAATATCTTACTTTACAAATTAGCAAGAAAGGACACCAAGATACTAAATTAATTTGGTTGGTTGTGTCCACCATGTGGAATCAATCCCTGGATTTTAGTCTTGTAAGTCCGTAAACTAATCGCTGTCCCACTGAGATAGAACTAAATTAAAGCCACTAGTGGTTTACTAAAATTGTACATTTTACCGATTGAGCGCATTTTATATTGCTTATCTTTCTTAATATATTATTTCTTATAAAGTTATTTTATATGTTAATTCACAATGTTTCAAAAGAGAAACGCAAATTTATACATCTGTTTAGTAGTCACTGAAAACGTTTTTATATTTCAAACATTCCAAAAAATTCAGTTAATTTGAATTTACCTAATTTCTGTGATGTTATAACTGTCTTTTTTTCAAGAGTTTTATAACTAATTGATTTTATAATTTTATGTTTAAATATATTAATCATGTATACTCAGATACGTAACATTAGAATTTGTTTGTGTTTTGAATTTCACGCAAAGCTACTCGAGGGCTATCTGCGCTAGCCGTACCTAAGTTAGTAGTGTAAGACTAGAGGGAAGGCAGTTATTTATCAACACCCACCGCCAACTCTTGGGCTATTCTTTTATCAACGAATAGTGGGATTGACCGTCACATTATAATACACCCCACAGCTGAAATGGAGAGCATGTTAGGTGCGACGGGGATTCGAATCCGCGACCCTCAGATTACAGGTCGAGAGCCCTAAACACCTGGCTATGCCGGACCGTAACAGTAAGAACTGCAATAAAGAGAATAATAAAACTGCTTATAATCTTTATTAATAAAATAATATCACTGATACTGCCAACTTCTCGATTGTTTAAAACGTAAGTATAGATAACTGATATGTGAAAAATCAATGTAAATAAACGATTGACAGAGTGTATTTTGGAATGATGCCAAGACAGTTCAGCTGGGATTTTAACACATTCTACCTTCCATAACCCCATTAATTGGCTGTTTTCTTTATGCTTTCCGATGGTTATGACGGTTTTCATTTTTACCAGAAAATGTACATGAAAATGCTTAAAATAAATCGTCACCTTAACAGGGCTTTAAAATAACAATAAAAATGATTTAACAAACATATGAGAAAGGAAGGTTCAACTTCTGTGCTGAGTTGAGACTAAAACGACCTTATTTCAATTTAAAAACACAGTTCTGTTACTAAACGCATATACGTCAAGGGGACCAATTGTCCCACAAATTCTGGACCCAATAGGTTTTCTGACAAAAATCGCCCAAAATATTTGGCTAAAAGCTCCATAAACATCTATTACTTTTATATTTGCAAACTTATTATATCTTTTCAAAATATGTATTACCTACACATGATATTTTCACTTTCACCTTCTTACCCCTTTCAAAGCTGCATGGATCCCTTACATTTTCAGACAATACTTGCTTGCTCACTCCCTTCTGGTCAAAATCAAGCTTCTACACCCATCTCACGAAACAAAAATAAAATATCAATTTTAAAAGAATGTTTTTATTCTTTTACATAGCACGTTCATTGGGTTCTTTTTAACGTTTATGCTATAATTTTTGTAGCCCTGCCATGGCCAGGTGGTAACGGTCTCTCAACTCCTAATTTAAGGGTCGCTGGTTCGAATCTCTGTTACACCAAACGTGTTCGCCCTTTCAACCGTCAATCCCACTATTCGTGATGACGAATTATGTTAAGCTGAAGATGACCTAAGAAGGTCGAAACGTTGTACTCTGCTTTATTTTGGTAAAAGTGTTAGTACCTATACCAACGTTTCCCACTAGTACAGCGGTGAGTCTACGGATTTACAACGCTAAAATCAGGGGTTCGATTCCCCTCGGTAAACTTAGCAGATAGTCCAAGATGGCTCTGCTAAATGAAAACACTCTCACCCACACCAACCGTCCTAAGACACAATTCGTTGGTAACAGAGTAGCCCAAGAGTTGACGGTTGATAGTATGAATAGCTGCCTAAATTAGGGACGGCTAGCGCAGATAGCCTTCGTATAGCTTTGCGCGAAATTCAAAACAAACAAACTATATCTTTGTACCAAAGTCTTACTCTGCAACTTGTGATTTATAAAAGTAACTGTTTATTTTGTAATCTCGTTGATCTAACTCAGGGGTTCCCAACCGGTGGGTCACGACCCCCCAAGGGGTCGCGAAGCCTTGGCAGGGGAGTCGCGTAGCCTTGTTAGAAGTAGCTTGGGATAACATTAATTTTATTTCATCAATTACATTTTCATGCTCTTACATTTTTTTGTTTCGGTGCAAAGCAAAACGTGTGCTACGTTAGTTCAATGTCATTAGGTGATATTATGGGTGTATGTATGCGTGCCTGTGAGTGAATGTGCCTGTGTGAATGTGTCTGCAACTGTATGTATGTGTGTACTAGTGAGTAGCAAGTATGTGAGTGCACGCGCATGCACGTATGCTTGTGTGTCTGTTTAGCTGTGATTAAGTGTGTGTGTGTGTGTTCGCTGTCGACACGTGAGTCACATGTCCGTTGCTGATTGGTGGATGACGAATCGCGCGACTGGCCACGCTCTCTTCCCTCCCAATACTTACCCCATCATTACTCTACCTGCACCCCCCACAAGTAGTCAGTGTAAGATCTACAGTTGCTAAAGCGTTCATTATTCAACATTTTTATTTTATTTTAACAAAGAGATAAGTAAGCAGTAGAGGTGAGTTGTGTCCATGGCTAAACGGCGCAGATACTCAGAACGCTACCTCAACATTGGCTTCACCACTGTGCTCGCCAACGACGGCATCGAGAAACCACAGTGTGTTTCGTGCCATACTGTCCTGAGTGCAGAGTCAATGAAACCATCAAAACTCAAGCGTCATGTCGAGAGAAAACATCTATAACACGCAAAGAAGGGTTTGGGTTTCTTCAAACGGCATGAACGGTGTCTTAAAAGCCAAAGAATCGATAGAAGTGGGTCGTTTCAGCAGCAGAATGCAGCCGTAGTGGAAGCTTCATATGAGATTGCATTCGAAATTGCTAAACAAAAAAAGCCTCACACGATTGGAGAAACACTTCTTAAACCCTGCATGATGAAAGCAGTAAATCTTATTCTTGGAGAAGCCAGTGCAAAGAAGATGCAGCAAGTATCCCTGTCAAATAATACTATACAGAGGCGCATTTCTAAAAAAGTCTATGGATGTGAAGGAACAGGTTTTGACTGAAATCAAGGGTTCCCCTTTGTTCTCCTTTCAGCTCGACGAGTCAACAGATGTAAGTTCATGTTCTCAGTTGCTTGTCTTCGTGAGATACATTAATTCAGGTGACATCAAAGACGAATTCTTATTCTGCAGTGCACTTGAAACCACAACAAAAGCTGATGATGTCATGGAAAAAGTTTCAACTTTTTTTCAAGACGAAGATCTTCAATGGGAAAACGTGTGTGGGGTTTGTACGGATGGGGCACCGGCTATGCTGAGATCGAAATCAGGATTCCAGTCGAGAGTGAAGAAGCTAGCATCTCAAGCAAAGGGCATCCACTGCATGATTCACCGATATGCTCTCGCCAGTAAGACTCTCCCTGCCTCTTTGCAGGAAGTGCTTGAATCTGTAATCAAAATTGTAAATTATGTGAAGACTCAAGCACTCAACACTCGCCTATTCAAAGAACTATGCAAAGACATGAATGCTGACCATGAAGTCCTTCTCTTCTACACAGCAGTACGTTGGTTGTCGAAAGGAAACGTTATTAATCGTGTCTTTGAAATGAAAGATGAAATAAAGCTATTCCTGGAGACTCAAGAAAGGAAAGATCTTGTAGCTCACTTCGAAGATAAAGCATGGAATAAAAGGGTTGCGTACCTAGCCGACATTTTTGACCAGCTGAACAAGCTCAATTTGAAGCTTCAAGGAAGGGAAACACATGTTCTCCTTTTTCAAGATAGTCTTCGGGCCTTTGTTTCCAAACTGCAGAACTGGCGTCGGAAAACCAATCTTGGAAACATCGCTATGTTTGAAAAACTTTGTGGAGTGACGGATGAGTCTCAGATCCAACTGGATCAGTTCCTCAAGGATGAGATTACCGAACATCTTCAGTCTCTAGAAAAGGAAGTCGAGCGTTACTTCCCTGAGCTATCACAGGAACAGGAGGCCCTGGTAAGGAACCCATTTTGTACTGAACTTGATGTATCTAGCATCCCAGATGATTTCCAAGATGAAATTCTGGATCTAAGGAACGACTCTTCAGCCCGTGATCTCTTCAAGGTGAAATCTGTGACTCAGTTCTGGTGCGCTATGTATCAGTCTTTGATATCATCCAAAGTCAGCATGATAGCTTTACGTGTCCTTGTTCCATTTGCTTCTACTTACTTGTGTGAGGCAGGATTTTCCACTCTTGCCAATATAAAAACAAAGAATAGGAACAAATTGGATGTTGGAGATGACATGAGACTGGCTCTAACAAACGCTCGGCCACGAATTTCAAAGCTTGCTGCTGAAATGCAACATCAGGCATCTCACTAGCTGGGTTGGATAGCTGTTCACACCTATGTTAATATTATTTTAAGAAATATATGTTCTTTTTGTGAATTCAGGTTGGACCAATGTGATTTAATTTGGTAATAAATAATTACAGAATTTTTAACTATTTTTTTTAGATGTTTCTTTCCCTCTCCTTCACAGAAAATAAAAGAAAAATTAAGCTGCTGATAGTAAGCCCTAAGTAGGGGGTCACATGGGTTTCAAACTTTTAGGTAAGGGATCGCGAGTGCCAAAAGGTTGGGAACTCCTGAATCTAGTGTGAAAGTTAGGCACAGGATATTGAAAAGGCTGGAAACATTTCAGTTTTGTTATCTATCTATGGAGTTAAGAGCGATGTTTCGAACTGTTAGAGTGAAAGTTTCCGATTTGTCGAGTTAAGGAAAGGTTGTACTTCTGTTTTTTTTTTAAATAAAAATGTTGTTAGTCAGTTTTATATGAACTATCTCAAAAATCATAACCTTTGTAAACATAGATTTGCTCCGTACTTTAGTTCGAGTAACTCATTGACATTATCGAGTAGATCATGTGACTTCTTTAATGTAAAACAAGTAGACAAAGATAGTCGTTTTTCTCAGTTTACGAAGTTCGGCTATAGATCCTTCAAATGTTTGTTTCTGCTCGCCAGAGCTTATAAATATGAGCTGTTAGATGGTCCTAAAATATCCACTTTGCTATATTATTTCAGAATACAGATATTATATTTCATAGTATGTTGCAACCTATATCAACAGCAATTTACAGTTAAGTAAACAATACGAAACACCCCTTTAGTTCATTGTTATGCAACTCAGATACCTGGTCAACAGTTTTGTGATATGAAGAAAGGATGAATGGAAGAGTAGACAAAGAGCAGTATATCGTATAAATATGACCCTTTTCGGGTTAGATCGAAGCAATGGCTTTCTCAATAATACTTGCTTATATCGAAATAAAACAACACAAATAATTCTAGATATGTGTGAATTACTATTCACCTTAACCACTTAGAGAACCTTAACCACTTAGCTATGCTAGGCCATCAATTGTTTTTAAAAACATTAACTTTTACAGTTTAACGCTATAAGTAATTACTATTCTTTAATACAAGATGCATATTTTTTTCTTCAGACTTGTTATTTTTGTAAGAAATGTAAACGATTTTAATTTTACACGTCTCAGCTCAGCGGGCAAACAATGAGATGGCAATGAAAATTATGAATAAAACATATTAGATTGTCACAGGATAACAGTCCAGTTTAGTCCAGAAAGAAAAACAAATTTCTGATTATCATAGGAAAACAATTCAGTTTAGGCTCGAATGAAAGGTGAATGTCGGATTGTCACACGAAAATAGTTCAGTTTAGGCCTGCGGACTTAAAACGCTAAAAACTAAGATTCGATACCCATCAACACTGGTTGTAGGAGCACAGATTGCCTGTTGTGTAGCTTTGTACTTGATTACAAACAGAATAGAATACAGATTACTTTAAGCCCAAATGAAAGATGAATGTCGGATCGCCATAGGATAACAATTCAATTGAAGCCCAAATGAAAGATGAATGCTTATACTTCATACTTAATTCCTAATGAAAGGATAAACACGTTTTTCTAGTAATGTTTTCATTTGAAACGATTTTGGTCATAAATATCGATTATAATTTGGTTTGTTTTGAAATTCGCGCAAAGCTACTCGAGGGCTATCTGTGTCAGCCGTCCCTAATTTAGTAGTGTAAGACTAGAGGGAAGGCAGCTAGTCATCATCACCCACCGCCAGCTCTTGGGATTGACCGTCACATTATAACGCCTCCACGGCTGAAAGGGCGAGCATGTTTGGCGCGACGTGGATGCGAACCCGCGACCCTGAGATTACGAGTCGCACGCCTTAACATGCTTGGCTATGGCGGGCTCTGTAGCAGAGAATCGCAAATTCATAATTACAAAGGTCGTAAGTTAGGACCCATACAAATATAAGCAATCTTGGTCAAACATCGTGTAGAAATGTTAGAAAAATAGGTTACTAAATGTAAAATAGACATTTCCTACGACAGACTCTTTCTTATCTCTTGGGCTTCGAAACATGTGAGTACAAAAACTCCACTTTACGAGTATATTAGTTGAATTCAAATCACCCTAATTTAGGCATAGTCCACGTATCAGTTAACCGGAAAATGGATTAATATTTGGACAAACACATTAAACTGAACTGCAGCAAACAGACACAGATATCTGAGCAAAGATATAAAAGTTTTGGTAAAGTAAAAGCAGTTTGTATATTAGCGTTTAAGTCCACTACAGATACCAGGTCATGTGAACGGAACATTGCAACATTACAGACGACATTGCAACAAATGTTATCAATTTTGATTTTCACACCATATATTACTGGCCTCCAGTGATTCAACGGTGAGTCTATAGGGTTAATATAAAATAGAAATACTCATGGTGTCCCCCCCATTAGTAGCACAGCGGGTTTTCATACTGGTGGTTGTCAGATCACGTATGGCCAATTATGTAGTGTTGTTCTTAATTCATATCAATCAGTCATGGTAGGAAAAGTACTTATAGCTCGTTGTAGCTTCATGCTCAACAGTAGCCAACTAACCATATATATAATTAATTATTATTATCATTTTTAATTAACATGTTCATCATTTCATTAACAGTGACAAACTAAATATCGTTTATACCCTGTTGCTCCCACCGGATGATAAAGGCGAACTTACGACACCTGACATTACAGATATTTTTAGTATAATTTTTTATTAGAATGCTAACAGTAGTTCAAGTAAGAGTTATTACGTTAGCAGTAGGATAAGTTAACAAAGTGATGAAAGTTCTTTCAGAGGAATAATGTAATAATGTCATGCAATTTATATTACTATTAATGTGTATTCAGTATAGGATGTGACTTTCAAGAATAGGGCAGTGTAACAGAAATTAGACTTTCATCACAAGTATAGGAAACGACTTTCAGGATTAGGGGTAATGTAACAGAGATGTGACATTCAACTCTTAGTAGGATGCGGTCTTCAAAAACAGGGTAATAACTTTCGCCAGTAGTATTTTTTTTACGCTACCGTATAATAGGTGTTGGTAAGAAAAATATATAATAATTACGAAACTTTTATAAATACATATCGTGGTAACCTTTTATACAGTTAACAGTTTAATTCTGGTGAGGGTAAACACTAAGACACAGTGGATTACTATACGTTTTTTATGACGTTTGAAGCTATTAGATTACTTTTTAATTTTGAAACTGCATGTTTTTCAATATTCGTCTGTCCTGTGTAATACTATTATAGAAATGTTACTAATTCTTGATCTAACAGGGCCAATTATATTTTGATAGCAAAAACCGATCACCATCAGCTGTGTTAAGAGGTTCAATAAGCCTAAATTTCATATACTTATATAAACACACGTTTTTACGCCTCTCAATGTGTTATTTAAGCGTAAAAATCAATCTGATTTTAAAATGAAACTTAAGGTGTCACACCTAGACTAGTAAGGGACTCTCCCTAAATAGACTTACATGAGGCCCATGATGCTTCACACTGTTTGTAAAGATTAACAGATGATTAGAATCAAATGCTCAGAGAAAAAAATAGCACACAGAGCTTTAAAAAGGATTGGTGGTGTGAATGTTTGAGACAATACAGCTCACCTACACATACTCAACTTCAATATCCAAACAGTGAAATATACTGAAGAAATGTAAGCCTAAAGTTCGTCAGACAATTTAATTTAATCACTACTCGGCCCACGTAAATTTTGAAACATGTTGTGAAACAAAACTACGCTTCTGGCACTCAGTCTATCACCCAGGAGTTTAATGAGAATTCAGGACTGCAAATCGCTGTTGTATAGAAAGTTGTATGCTTTACTTCAGGGAGGAAAGAGGGAGGTACATCTATTAAGACGTTCATATCAGCTATAAATTCAAATAATCAATCCTCAAGGTAATTTAAGTGACAGAGTTAGGGTGAAGGACAAAGAAATAAATGCGTCATATTAATAAATAACTTGAATATCGAAATCAACAACTACGTGAAAACCACAGTCAATATAACGTGCGGTGGAACGGCATGTATCAGGAATACATTTTGACATTGTTTGACATTCCTAGGCAGTGTGCTGATCACTTTGGGAAACGACAGGTAACAGCCCTTTCTCACATGAAGTACTCATGAACTCGAATCATAGTGATGTGTTTAGATTGAAGATTTTAAATTTCCAACACGGGTACATCCTTTGTTCTTAATGACGGTGGGAAAAATCAAATGCGAATAAACTTGAACCACCAGGACTATCTAGAAAGAAATCTGGTACCAGTTGTTTATTAGTCGTGGTAAGCAAAGTGCAGCGTTTTGTAACAGGTGATGGTACCAGTTGTATACTAGTCGTGGTAAGCAAAGTGCAGCGTTTTGTAACAAGTAATTATCTAGGAACTCAAGGTCAGTAGCAAAAACCATTCACGTGTCTCAGACACAGTCAAGAAGGATCTTTGTTTACAAACGGAATCACCAGCGTTTGGATTCTTCAGGATAAGACCTCTAGTAATTAATCCCATTGAGGCATTGCATACCTCAAGCAGCTGGCATATGAAACGAGTGTTTATGCTATTCTGTACCAAGGGATACTGGTCAAATCATCGAATGCAGTATCTTTGGAACTCCGTGCAATAAGACTATTGGAAGGAGTGCTGGGAAACAGTCATCTTGGTACACTAAGTGGACTATGGAAAAATGTAAGGAACATCAATGTGTTTTGGACATAAATGCCGTAAGATGGAGCCTTCTGCGGTGAAGATTATATTTTAGGATTATTGTTTAGAATACAGATAAAGCACGACCAGACATGGCGAGTCTCCAAAATCGTTTTAATATAACGTACTGAACCTTGTAAAATCTTGACACCGAATTTCGATAGTCATTGTGGTCTGGATATGGAGAAACCAAGAAAGATGGGAGTGTCATCATTATGTACACTTAATTTAGCAAGCTAACCCAAACTTGGTTCATTGGTAATGGTTAAAAACTATTGATACTTTTGTGGCAAATAGTTTTTTGTTTTGTTTTTTACTTTTACAATGCAGGAATCTAAAGAGATTAATGTGGTCTGATTTTGTGCAGTTTTATATTAACATAAGGCGCCGCAAGGCCAAGTGATTATACACGTTTACTAACAATAATGATATGCTAAAATATGCATAGAACTGTCGTTAAACAGTCTTTATTTCTTGTGTGATTTTATTATCCATTTTAAGAGCATATCATAACAATTTCTATGTGTGATTCCATTGAACATGAGGCCCGGCATGGCCAAGCGTGTTAAGGCGTGCGACTCGTAATCTGAGGGTCGCGGGTTCGCATCCCGGTCGCGCCAAACATGCTCGCCCTCCCAGCCGTGGGGGCGTTACAATGTGACGGTCAATCCTACTATTCGTTGGTAAAAGAGTAGCCCAAGAGTTGGCGGTGGGTGGTGATGACTAGATGCCTTCCCTCTAGTCTTACACTGCTAAATTAGGGACGCCTAGCACAGATAGCCCTCGAGTAGCTTTGTGCGAACAAACAAACCATTGAACACGATGTCAAGAGATTTCATTTACTATCTATAAATAAAAGAGCTACTCTAAAATATAAAGTTATGCATTGTTATCTCATAATCTTTTATCGTTGAAAAAATAGAAACAGTTTATATCTTGTGTGAGGAGTAAAATAAAAAAAAAGGTCAATGAAGAGTATCTTTTCTTCTGATTTGATAATGTAGATTCAAATTAACTGATAAACGTTGCCAGATTTCTTTTACTGCATATATATCAAAACTGGATATACTCTGTGGCTGCAACTTGTTACATGCTAAACCAGTCATCACTGTGATTTTCAGATTGAAATAAGCTAGTAGTTTTGAGAGATTTTCACCGCAAATCATAAGAGATGATGGATCAATTCGACTTCTGTGAACAAGTATGAAATGAGTATATAAATACATCAAGCAAAATACTATCTACCTGTAAACTGATGAAAGGTATCTCTCATACTCTTGGTCTGACAGGCAAGACCAGTTCTCGCTATAATTTACAGATTGCAATCAACTAATATTTTTGGCTGATTTCTATTGGAAACTTTGAACCACAACAGATGGTTAAATAGTTTCTAGGGTATTATTACCTAAAGTATTTTAAACTTTTGTAAATAAATATGAAATCGATACATAAGCTAAACAAAATGGTATATTTAAGATATTCAAAGAAGTAATATATTGGTGTTAAATATTGGACTTGTTATGTTTCAGTGAAACTCCTGATATTTTTTTTATACCATTTGCACGTCATATTAATAATACATGTAGTGTGTAATCTGGGAACACAGGTTATAATAAATTTAATATTATCTTCTGACTAAGCAAGTTATTTAATTGTATAAGAACCAGTAGTGAGTATAACCAATAAAATGTAACGTTCTTACGTTGTGGGTTATATGGAATGTATTATTTCACTTCTTGTGTACCCTCGCTATTATCGATATTTTCGGCCGTAATCCCAATAAAATCTCACGAGATTCAGCCCACTGAGATTCATGAGACATGAGCTAGTTTTATATCCGTATTGTAGCTAATAATACAAAATAATCCTAATAATAGAAATGTATATACTAATAATATATATTAAATATTGTACAACATACTATCAGTGAAAGTAACATAAAAAAGAATACAGTACAGTTACTTAAAGAACACATAAACATTAGTAATTTGCTTTCTGCACTATCATAAATTTCATTTTCCTTGAAAAACTTGGCATTATTAGAAGCAAAGTTTTAAAATAATCCCATCTAATAATGTACTGTCTCTCGTCGTTTTTATCACATAAGTATTAAATATGTATCTTTTTTTCTCCTCTGCTCATTCAAGAATGTAACGAACATTTTTTTATTATTCTTGTATTACATATAGTGCACCTGTACGTCACGAGCTATATTTAGCAATACGACTTCGTTTCTGGCTCACCTCTTCAAAAACTCATAATCGATTTGGTGCTATTTTAAACCAAAACAAGTGTTGCATGTATTGTTATATGGTCGTCATGGTAACTGATCCGTATCCGAAAACATTTATAAAAAAGCACGTAATGTAAGCTGCCATTCAATGTAGAGAATCTGCAATTTATTTTGTTTATTTCCATTTATGACTATATTTGGGTACATAAAATATTTAATTTGAGTACTAATTAACTTTCTAGTTTCTTCCTATTTACGTTTGCAAAAAAAATGCACTTGTCAGTGTATAGATAAAATATATATTTTAATTAAGTGCAAGCGCAGTCATTCTGAATACTAGAAATTGTACTGCTAACTTACTAATTAGTACTTTGAAGAAGAAAAATACATAACTTTCTTTCCAATTTTGAACTTTTTTAGTCTATGGGTCCTTAATGGTTAAACGTGTCAGATTATGCCAAGTAAATACCCGTAGAGACATAAAGGTGGAATTAGCCATTTTCGGTTAACACGCTGTTAATTTTATCGTCACATTGTATCAGCGTTGGAACTGGTACACGTCAGATCCCGTCAGTAAGAATCATTTCTTTGACACTGAGAGGCGCTGTAACAGCAAGTATTTTAAAACTACGGATCCTTTGTTTATCTTTTTAACTGTTTTCCTGTTATGTCTGAGCATTATAAAATCCCTGCTAATTTTTACGAAATATGACATCCATGTAGAGTACGTGGAAAGAGTGATATGTACAATATCGAAGGAATTACGTCTAGAATACCACGCAGTGTATTGTGAAACACCAGAGACCTAGAAAAGTATTTTGAAGAGGTATAATAGAAAGTACCAAGGGTCTGGTGCAGTACTTCAGAGAATGCAATGTGAATTATCAAACGTTTAAAATACTACACGGAATACTTTCGTAGTGAAACACTATAGATTTAGAACAATACCCTGATAAAGTATTAGGGGAAGTATCAAAGTTCTGATGCAGTGCCTTAAAGAGCGCAATGTAAAATATTAACACTTTGAACCAGAATGTTGAGTAAATAAAATATGGATTACCAGAAATATAGAGCAGTTTTTTAAACAGGCGAAATATGAATTAACAAAGTTTAGGCTAGTTAGCTAAAGAGGTATAAAATAAGAAACAACAAAATATCTCTAACACTATTATAGAGAAACAGAAAGAGAACGCCCGGCATGGCCAGGTGGTAGGCACTCCACTCCTAATCCGAGGGTCGCAGGTTCGAATCCTTATCGCACCAAACATGCTCGCCATTTCAGCTGTGGGGGCGTAATAATGTGTCAGTCAATCTCACTATTCGTTGGTAAAAGAGTAGCCCAAGAGTTGGCGGTGGGTAGTAATGACTAGCTGCCTTCTTTCTAGTCTTACGCTGCTAAAGGAGGGATGGCTAGCGCAAATAGCCCTCGAGTAGCTTTGCGCGAAATTCAAAGCAAAGCAAACTAAACCAGAAAGTGGATAATAGCGAACGTGTTGAATTCGTTCCGGTCTAAATTTGTGCCATCTTAAAATACGTGGACAACAATGATAACCATCACGCTAATATAGACGCATTGCTTATGACCAGAGCTGGTAAAAGGAGATGCACCTGAAGTAAACAATTATCAATGACTGAACTGATTTAATGTGGTAGAGCACTGATATTTTTTCAACGTTCAGAAAAGAAACTTTTTGCTTGGAGGTTTAAACTAAGATATCACGTAAACTGGAACGAACATCACATAAAAAGAGAGAGTTTTATTCATCGTTCACTAAATTTTGAAATAGATTATCTGCAAAAATAGTTTGAATTTCAAGCAATACTATTATATATGAATACAAAATTGTGTGAAACTCGTTAAAATGTTTAGTAATAAATCGTACTCCAAGGAGTTTGTTGCAAATTAAAAGTGTAGTATAATACATTATAGGAAAAAAAACACACGAAACATATCAATAAATAATTTGTTCGCATTTCTACTTCCAGCTTTCATTGAGTTTTTGTAACTCGTTAAATGGAAGGGCATGGTAAGATGGGAAATGAGGCTAAGTTGAAAAGCATAAGAAATATGAAGCATTGCTAAATGCAATAAAACAGAAAACAATGCAACAAGGCTAAAAGGGAAAGCATGGAAACTATGGAAAGGGGTTGAG
The DNA here is from genome assembly GCF_004210375.1 of Tachypleus tridentatus. Classification (NCBI taxonomy): domain Eukaryota; kingdom Metazoa; phylum Arthropoda; class Merostomata; order Xiphosura; family Limulidae; genus Tachypleus; species Tachypleus tridentatus. The sequence goes on along the minus strand of NC_134834.1, from coordinate 130,502,613 downwards.
AACGGGAAAGTGTGATACAGTACTAAGTGAAAGGACATTGGAAACTATGATGCAGTGCTAAGTGAAACAGAACAGAAAAAATCATGATACGGTAATACGTGAAAGAGAGCAGAAAACCATGATACCTTATCACACTTTCAAATTGCTGAGAAACCTACAAATCAACAAACAAATAACATGGACAGTGATCATTAATATTGTACTGGCGATTACAAATTGAGTTGTTAAATATTGGTAGCGTATGCAAGTTCTTTGTTCATTAGTGGATTATTACAAGGAAACTAAATTGTATAAAAATAAACCTATTTCACATTCACTCGGGCAGCCGTTGTAGAAAAGGCAGTAAATGCATGAAATGCTTGTTTATGTACGAAGGTGTGTTAAACGATGAAGAATTTTTCAAATTATTTTTATTTTGTTAGATGACTTTCTTAGTTTGTTGGCTTAGATAAAATATTTAGCCTCGAAGCAAATTCATTGAAAACATCAGTCGGTTAAGATATGATTTATTTGTTTGAAGTTAAGTTGCACAGTAGGCTATCTGTGCTCTGCCTATCATTAGTATCGAAATCCAGTTTCTAGCATTGCAAGTCCACAGACATGCCGCTGTGCCACTGGGGAACAGTTAAGATATGAATCAACATTGTCAGCCACAAGAAGTATACGAAGTTTAGCAGAGAATATTTCCGCTAAGGTACACGACAGGTTATCTGAGCTAGTTGTTCAAAATTTGAAATGACAGATTAGAAGTAAGACATCTAGTGCAATAACACCCGCCTTCGAATCTTGAGCTACCCTTGTTTGACAGAATGATTTGTCATAACATACTAAAGTGTGGTGTAAATTTTCTTCTTGTATCGGAAACTCGAACAGTGAACTTCGAGGTCAGTAACACAGTATGCTAACTATTAGATAGTACTCGGCTCTTAGCAAGTACTTAGAAGTTAACAACAAAGTTTTATATATGACTAATTTTATTTTGGAATATTTTCGTCCTTCTGAAACTTTTTAACAGATTAGTTTATTCCTTAGAGTATTTCTTTATCTTTCCATTTAATTAACCTTTTTTTATATAAAAAATTATGATTTAGTAATGAAAATACTTATTTGCGTACTTTGTTCGTTTAAAAAATGTGAGCAAATTTTTTCTCTGACAAACATTTCATTTATAGATTGGAATCTATAATTTTATTATAATATTTTCGTGTTTAATATTATAATGAAGATTATTTCATACTATTTTACAGTATAACGAATTTATATTTCAGCTCTTTATAAAATATATAGAAAATGAACGTACTTTCTGCCATTTTCACTGCAGCCTTAAATATTTTCATATGAATGATGATCAAATATTTCGTTTCCTAAAAAAATAAAATAGAAGCTGCTTATGTCATTAATCATATTCTGTTGTAGAATTTCGTACTTTAGTCCACAAAGTGAATAACTATCCATTTAACATGGTAGTGTGAAAGGTATGTAAAAGTAACAATATAACCGTGCCTTGAACCTTGCCGAAGTCGAAGTGTTTGTTCGATTTCTTATTCATTTAAACTCTAAAGTTTTCTCTTTTTTATGGGAGGGAGAGTGAAGTCTATACGAGTTTCTCTACTAAATTTCATTTAGTTTATTTCATAAAAATTGTAGATCTATAAGCGGTTAGTAAAGAGAGCCATGTTAGTCAAATCACTTTTGTTGCTCTTTGGATTTACATAGTGGCATTTAGGTGGGTGCCGAAGTCGAAGTGTTTGCTCGATTTCTTATTCATTTAAACTCCAACGTTTTCTCTTTTCTATGGGAGGGGGAGTGAAGTCTATATGAGTTTCTCTACTAAATTTCATCGAAGTTCGTTTAATTAGTCTATGCCTTGAACTTATGAAGTCATGATACTAAATTGGTGGAAAGACAATTGCTTTATAGAGAGATTTCTGGAAAAAGCCAATTTGTTTGTAACTTCTGAGATTGTGTGTACATGTAAACGGATAGTTTCCGTACATTTTCTTCTTTACTGTTTATACATCAAGTGTGTGTGTGTGCATGTGTGTTTTTTATGTAGCAAAGTCACATCGGGCTATCTGCTGAGCCCACTGAGGGGAATCAAACCCCTGATTTTGGCGTTGTAAATTCGTAGACTTATCGCTGTACTAGCGAGGGGCGTTGTACATCAAACTACTTATCAGTCAAACGCAGCTTTTAAAATATATGCCACAATTTTTTGTCAAAAATACAAATCAATATTGCATTTAATTCCACCAATTACTAAGCCTCCTATTAATATTATCTCTTTCCGCTTAATATTTTGGTTACTTCTTTATAATTACCTCTAACTATTGTGATGTGTGAAAATATAAAACTACTTAATATGGTACAATATGTGTACCCTATCGTCTGTGAAAGGTTTACTAAAAATATGGCAATTTGAAGGTCAAAAAGTTATCATCTACCTGAAACGGTATAATGCCACACCTAGCATTAACTTTAAGCTGCTTTGTTTGCTTAATCAATATCAGTTCGAAATATACTTCATTTACAGGAGTGGTTTGATTATACGACAGCATAAATGGGCAAAAAATTTCAAACAGGATGTGAGAGCTCTTCAGTGTTCGTAAATATCAATTTGTTTTTCTTTTAAAAACACTAAGAACAAATAAAAACAAACTGTTTTTATTAATATAAAAAATAAATGGTTTTTTGGTATTAACGTAAATTAAGGTATCTAAAAAACAGAAAAATTAATTAGACCCATTAATAACATCTAATAATTTCCAAACCTTTAAATAGTGACCAAAATAAAAGTCAAATTCTTTGAAATGAATTTATGAATACGCCATCTTTCATGTCTGCACTAAAATAAAATCTTTATTTAACATTTACTATTATATTCTGGTTGTATAAGAAATTTGTTTTAATAATAGGTTGGCAAACAAATGTTTAAAAACCTAAGAAACAGTTTTATGGATAGTGGAACACACTACAGGTTTCTGTAGAACATAAATCTGAACACAGACCAAGCGTAGTTAACGTGTCAGATTTGTGATTCTAGAACTCAATGTTCTGTGCCGCAAAAATGTACTCCTCATACTGAGGCCATGAGTGCGTTATAAGAGTGAGGGTCAAATTGTGACTGTTCTATTACGATAACAGACTAGTTGTCTTCTTTCTGTCAGATCAAAAGAAGAAATAACTATGCGCAGATATCTCTTGTGGAACTTAGCTTGAGGTCTTGAAAATAAGCATTCCCATTCAGGATTGAGTGATATCGTATTTAGTTGTGCATATTTCGCAATGTACTTTTAAATGTTTAAAAACAAAACAGCATTTTAATAGAATTCATATAGTAAAGAGCAACGGAATTCAAAGAGCTGATACGTATTCGTCAGTCTTAATAGATGTATTAACCTTTTGATTTTAGTTATCCACAAAAATGTGAGTTTAGGATAAGAATTCAGAAGTAGGTTTATGATTTACAAACGATGTTTAATAACATAAAGAGATCATTGTGTGTTATTATTCAAAGAAAAAGCCATTAAAATTGTATTTTAAGTAAAACTATTCAAAATATTTTGTTTGATTTTTTGGAATTAAGCATAAAGCTGCACAATGGGCTATCTGTGCTCTGCCCACCACGCAGACATATCGCTGTGCCTATTCGGGAGACTATTAAAAAGACTGATTGAACTACGAAGACGCATTGATGAACAACATAAAACTAAACATGGAGGCTTATCATCTTAAGGCAGTGCATTGTGCTATTAAGAGCATACCAAAGAACAGATCTAAGACTGAGAATGTTGCTGGTTCAAATAAACTCTTGGTAAACAACTTCTGTTCTTGTTTCTGCAGCTTTTGAAAACCAGTCCATAGTTAAACAATGGGCTATCTGCACTTTGGCCACCTCGAGGAATCGAACCCCGGATTTTTTCGTTGTAAGCCTAGAGACACACCATTGATCCACCGGTGGAAAGTATTTTTTCAACCTAGAAAAACAACATCGGGCTATCTGTTACGTCCGCCGAGGGGAGTCGAACCCCTAATTTTAGTACTGTGAATCAGTAAACCTATCGCTGTCTCAGCGGGGGGACTACTGGGGAAGATATAGTAACGCAAACTTTATGAGTATAATGTGTGTAATAGAGAATATTTTAAACACCAGATAAAATATAAACAACGGAATGGTTTAAAGAATGTATTTAGTCAAAAATATTTCCAAACAATGTATAAAAGATGTACTGTTCGTTCAAACGTTTTATGAAGAACTGGAATCAACTAAATATTTAATATTAATTCAATTCATTAGTTAAAAGAACCGACATTCAGTGGTATGAAATCATGAGAAAGCAAAGCCCAGTGTTTCTTTCTCTTGTTCTGTTAGGACTAGATAATCATTTTATTTAGTTGTTTTTTTATTTTAAATTTCACTGAAAGGGCATTTGGAAAACTTAACTGTGGAATGTCTAGCAGAAAATGACGATAACGTTTCACTTAACTGGACGATGCACCCATTTACTGAGAGCTAATAGGTTAATTAAATTTTCTAGATCATTATAATAATCTCATAAAAAGAAGGTTACTAATATTAAGCATTAATATTAAGGTAGCATTTCGATATAGAAATGTACAATTATTTGAGGAAGTGCGTCCTCAAGCACTCAGAAGCTATTAGCCACAAAAAAAGTCGACTGAGAGTTGCTTTCATTTTAAAGTTTTTACGTGTTAATATACTTTTTGCAAAACTTCTGGCTTTATTTGACCTACTGCTGTTCATGATAAATACTATGCAGTTTGTAAAGTATTTGTTATGTCCGTAGGACAATGATGTGGTTAATTTCTCAAGTTGTTGTTGTCACGGTTAATGCAGTTACCTAAGTTTTTTAAATCACGAATAGATTATAATTTTTATTTAATTAATAGACACTAATTACAAATTAGTTTTACGTACACCTTGTTTCTTCACTTGTGACCTTCTTCAGGGAAGTATTGATAAGGAATGTATGTGGTGAATGAGATAAAATTCGAACTTGGATCTTCGTGTTAGAGGGAAATATGTGCTATCTATCATGGTAGTAACAAGTTAGTAATTATGAAAATGTAGGTGATCTTATGGATTACTAACCATGCCAATAAACGACATCTGATCGATACATCCTTATGGTAAATGCCTTGTATTCTTTTGTAACAAAATAGAAATCTTGGACAAATAGAAGATATAAACAAGAATGTCTTCATAGTTACGAAAATGAGTTTGGATAGTTGACACATAGTACATAACACAAAGAAATCTGAACTAAAAATGCGCCAAAAGAAAGATTTTTGAACGGTATCATTTTAACATGTTTTTACTGTAAAGCCCTATTTTTATTGTTAGAAACAAAGAATCGTTTCAGTCAGGAAACTGGAGATTTAGATTATTACTCTCCATCAGTGCTACCATTTGTAATTTCGCAAACTTTCACAGTTTATACTGTCTTGATAAGATATAAAAGTGTCCAAAAGATGGCTGATATATTTTACGAACATTGCATATATTAGGTAAATATATTGTACCTTGAATGTAAAATCTCTATATAAAACACCACACTGGGAGGAGGATTTATGATAAAAAATTCAAAATGCATCCAAGTTTCCTGCTATCTCTGTAACAGGATAAATTAAATTGCAATAAGGTTCAATCTCCTGTACTTATTATCTTAATATGTTGCCAAACCCTGTTTATTACGTACACAAATGCCCACTACAAGCTTTGGTAATAATACAAGAATGAGTGATTAGGTCTCACAGCTACTTCTTCTATAACCGATGATATTAAACATAATGACCCTGATTACAGACTGTTGCTTTTTAGCGTAATTTCCACTGCAAATGCTTTTGTGCTATCCAATCACATCAATATTAATGCCCTAACTTTTTGTATACTTTTTGAGATACGTCAACCGTAGTAGGGAGATGACTTCTGAAAGTTCTTTTAGCAACCCAAGTGCACAAAAGCCCATGGAATATTTATGTGAATAGTATAGCACGAATTTTCGCATCTTACAGAGGAACTAATATGTATCCTCGGACATGTGGCTGGATGCAATTTTTCGGCACCTAGTCCCAGAATAGTGCAATTTTATTGCGGTAAAGTGGTGCTAATCGTTAGCCTGATAGCATGTAGAGTTTACTCTATAATTTTTTAATTCACTAAATATCCAAATAACCATTATGGTTGTTACCTGGACAACTTTTAGAGACATTTTCTTTGTCAAATTTGAAATGCTTTACCAGTTTTACTTAAAGTTTATACTTTAGCTGCAATGGACCATTGGGATCTCGTGTTACTTCCGCAATGAGAAGCTTTTTAACTTTATTCACTACTTCCGATATGTGTCTTGTAGTAAGTCGTGGAATAGCTCGATTCTTACCTGTGGAATAATACCTTTTCTTGTTTTACTAATACGGTTCAACATTACAAGAAATTCCTTTCTTCAAAACGCTAAAATTTCTTATATTTTATAGCCTGCAGTGTAGCTATTCTCAATAAAGTTAAATTTTAGAAACCGTTTACACTTCTATATCTCATCATTCTTCAACTGGTTTAGGATGTTAACCTGCAGTCCACAGGCCATGGGGACAGCTAGAAGCAAGGGGATTAGAAATGCAAGTTGTCACTGTACCTTGTGAGCAATTCTCTATCTATATCATATAAGTAGTAACACACGCATGATTTTTTGTTTGTTTTGTTTGTTTTTGAATTTCGCACAAAGCTACTCGAGGGCTATCTGTGCTAGCCGTCCCTAATTTAGCAGTGTAAGACTAGAGGGAAGGCAGCTAGTCATCACCACCCACCACCAACTCTTGGGCTACTCTTTTACCAACGAATAGTGGGATTGGCCGTAACATTATAACGCACCCACGGCTGAAAGGGCGAGCATGTTTGGCGCGACCGGGGTGCGAACCCGCGACCCTCAGATTACGAATCGCACGCCTTAACACACTTGGCCATGCCGAGCTATCGTATGATTTTTAATTAAAGATTTTTGTCACGAGGAAACGCATTAATTTGAAGTTTGGGCAGTAATTAAAGGGTACACTGAACTACATTTATACATAAATCACACGACTAGTATCGTTTACTTACTCTATAAACATATTTAATGCTTATACCGTGTGTTCCCAAAGATGTTAACCACACAAAAAAAGGAAAACTAATAGAACCTTCATTTTGAAATAGCGTCATTTCCGACTGGGATTTCCCCTCGGTGGATTCAACAGATAGCCCGATGTGGCTTTGCTATAAAAAACGCAAACATAAACAAACCGATTAGCATATAATCTGATAAGAAAATTATATAAAACTGTAATATAAAGCTATGGTTTATACATACCTTGTGATATCAGAAACGAAAGAAAACACAGCTGATAATACTGACTCACAGAAACTTATTTATAAACTACACATATAACTAACGATAAAGTAAAATCTTAATCAGACGATCAGTTCTTGTTAAAATAAATACTACATATCGAAGTGGTTAATGAACTTGATAACTTCTAGAGTAATACTTGAAAGGTCAAGGGGTAAATCAGAGTCCGGTCTAAGTTATTCAAATATGAAAAGCTGACCATTTTATTTGTTAGGGTAAATCTTAAAATGTCAAAGATTAAGTTAGAAACTTATATTTCAGCTGATCTGATGGTATTGAACGAAAGACTTCATTGGTATTGAGTATGGCAAATATGGACTTCATTGGTTTTCTTTCATGGTTCTTAGAAGTGCGATGTAGTTCTCTCCCATCAAGAACAAGAAGCCTAGCTTTAGTTCAATAATTTAACTTAGAAGTACTAATGTAGTTCTCTCCCATCAAGAACAAGAAGCCTAGCTTTAGTTCAATAATTTAACTTAGAAGTACTAATGTAGTTCTCCCATCAAGAACAAGAAGCCTAGCTTTAGTTCAATAATTTAACTTAGAAGTACTAATGTAGTTCTCTCCCATCAAGAACAAGAAGCCTAGCTTTAGTTCAATAATTTAACTTAGAAGTACTAATGTAGTTCTCTCCCATCAAGAACAAGAAGCCTAGCTTTAGTTCAATAATTTAACTTAGAAGTACTAATGTAGTTCTCTCCCATCAAGAACAAGAAGCCTAGCTTTAGTTCAATAATTTAACTTAGAAGTACTAATGTAGTTCTCTCCCATCAAGAACAAGAAGCCTAGCTTTAGTTCAATAATTTAACTTAGAAGTACTAATGTAGTTCTCTCCCATCAAGAACAAGAAGCCTAGCTTTAGTTCAATAATTTAACTTAGAAGTACTAATGTAGTTCTCTCCCATCAAGAACAAGAAGCCTAGCTTTAGTTCAATAATTTAACTTAGAAGTACTAATGTAGTTCTCTCCCATCAAGAACAAGAAGCCTAGCTTTAGTTCAATAATTTAACTTAGAAGTACTAATGTAGTTCTCTCCCATCAAGAACAAGAAGCCTAGCTTTAGTTCAATAATTTAACTTAGAAGTACTAATGTAGTTCTCTCCCATCAAGAACAAGAAGCCTAGCTTTAGTTCAATAATTTAACTTAGAAGTACTAATGTAGTTCTCTCCCATCAAGAACAAGAAGCCTAGCTTTAGTTCAATAATTTTTGTGAATATTGGCAAAGTGAATTCAAATAAATCAATAAAGAATCATTGTTGAAGTAAAATGAATAATATCGTGGTGTTAAGTCTCATCCTAAGGATCTGGCTTGTAAATTAATCAAATAAAAAACCTCCCTGTGGCTCAGTGGTAAATTAGCATCCTTACAATCGATACGCGTGGTGGACATAGCACTGATAGCTCATTGTATGGTTTTGTACTTAAAAATAGAAGCAAATTAAAAGAAATTAAAAATAACTACAATTCATTTGCCCAATCTGATTCACACCCTACTAGTTGTTGCTCATCAAAAGGTATAACATCTACACCACATAACAGTTTCAGTGGGACAGCTTACTAAAAGTCAGCATCATATTATATTTTTATAAGAATGTAAAAGCGAAGTATTATCATATATATTGCTAAGATATTCCAGATTTATCTTGATGAAACTATTTTGAAGACTTAAGAATTTTTCTCAAAATGGTTGGCAGTATAGTGCGTTGCAGTTATTTAAAACATTTTCTTAAATATGTATGTACAGCAGGTAATTCGGAAAGCTCGTAAGCGAAAGCAAAAGATAATTTATTATAATATGTCAAACTACACTACATTTACTATATTCAATGCCAACGAGACCTTTTACCAAATAGCAGTGCTTTTCAAGCTGGCTGAGGTATGACAAATGTAGCAGTGGTCTAAATGCTAAATATATATATTATCAGTTTTCGCGAATAACAATTGCTAGAATATAAATCATATTCAGTAAGTAATCTTGGTGTGTTATAAGATGCCATACTGAAACTGCTACATTCTAATTTATTAACACGGTATGATAATGTTTAGTTTCTTTTTTTTTTAAGATGTATATTTTTTTCTGACACCTTTAGTTTATTCGTTAAGATTTAATCTACTTGTGATTTCTGACCTTACCTTCCTGACCAAAGTTGCTGTAAATAGCTGTGGTCATGTCAATATCTATGCCATAACAGAAAGTTAACAAAGAAGTTTATATCACGAGTAAATAAAATATGAACTCCGAGTCCAGCACAACTGCAGTTTAACTGTATCACAGGTTTACAGAAACCGCCAGCAAGTCTTCTTTAAGTACACAAAAAGTCTATAAGTGAAGATTGACCTCAAGTTTAGATCGAAACAACATAATTTCCTCACTGTTTTCGACAAACTGTCAAACATTGATTTTCAACATTCTCTCGCTCCGAGCAGTGGTTCTCAGAACAGCATCGTCAGTACACATGAAGTTACTACAGTGTGTTAACTTTTGTACACACCACCTCTTTTTAATAAAGTGAATGTGGTTGGCTATATATAGCATTAACAACAAACTAGCAACAAGGCGCGGCGTATTGAGCACGCGCAAACCGTAAGGTCTCCTTTGCAGCAGTACGTGTCACTTAACCCACGCACGTATTCCCTGAAAAATCAAACATTAAACAAAATGATTAATATATATGTATGTGTAAATGTGTTACCAAAATGTCAAACTTTTAGATTGCAGGATGTCCCTTTTCTTGATATTCCTTCAGGATTTATTCTTGTAATTTACAACTAATTTCTGCGTTTATACTTTTACTTAAACTTAGACAACTTAACAATCCTTAGTTGAGTATGTGTATATGCAATATATGGATAGGTAGACAGATAGACGTATTAATGGTGGGATAGACAGATAAATAGCGGTGTGTATATACGGGAATGTGTGTTATCGAGTTTAACAATAAACGCGGTATATAGTTTCTAGCATGTCGATGGTGCTAAAATAGCTGGAAAATTTTCGAAGGGAAAATTGATGCAAATGAAAGATATGTTGAATTAAGTTTTCTTATTTCATTAACTTTTTCATTGATATCTGGCTGTGCGCCAAATTCTGGTAATATATTGTAGGATTGAGTGTGGCTTGGGAGTAGTGTGCTCATAATGTGAATCTTGCCACCAAAACTCACTTCACAATCTTGGGCTGTGGGGCGTGTGGGTTGCATTAAGAGTGATGGGCAATAGCCTTAACAAATCAAAACTAGAGATGGTTACACACAGGTAGCTCCTGTGTGGCCTTGTTTGAAAATTCTAATACAAAGAAACCCGGCGCAGATAGCCTAGTTGCTTTGCGCCATAAAACACCAAACCAACCAACCTATATTTCTAGCACTGCTCTTTAGATTTACTTAAATGTGCTTATATGTCATGTAAAGTATTTTGAACATCTTAAATTAATTGAGAATTTGAGAATTCTGCTCCTGTTTAATACTCTTATTAAAATATAATTTCCACAAGAAGCACCAAACACGTGGAAAACTCTAATCATGCTTATTATTTATTTAATTTATGCCTTTCTAATCTAAAACGTACTGGAGATGACATTGATCTGGCAATTAAAAATAAATATCTGTGTTACATAAATAGCTGTTTTGAACGCATGTTACTGTATTTTTCTATCTATTATACACGTGTTATAAAGAAAATAGTCATTTTCGTCAACTGTTTCTCAGTGATTGTTAATCGTGAAGTACATTTCGTAGCTTTTCGGCAAGCTATATTCAGGAATCTTTGTTTGTAAATGGAAAGTGAAGGCTATTTTTATATTAACTGGTTCTCCAATACTACCAGCCTTTGAACACTATCAATGACTCTATTCCTAGTTTGTTTGTTTGTTTTCAAATCGACAAAATAAATTAAAGATGTAAAACTCATGTAAATACGATTTAATTATAATCCCTATACAGAATCAAATTTGTCCTGAGTGCGAATCCAAAGATTCAGGGTTCAAGACCCGTTGCCACCAAAACGTTCATTACACCAAAGTACCATTTAACTGTTGGTCCCATTCAAATCTTTGTAGTAATTACTTCTTGGAGAATTTTCGCAGTTCGATTACATCCGCTGTACTGGGAGATTCGTGAGGTTACGACTAGTACAAAATACAAGGAAGTTAAAAAAAGCCGTAAATTGAATGTTGCGATACAGAATTAGAAAAATGTGTAGTAAATGAACACAAAATTATGAACACCGAGATGTTGATATAACAAGGAACAAAAAGAAACCAGTTACAGAGTTATCTGTGTTTCTTATATTAAACTTTACTGTGAGTACCACGCAAAACATTATATACAGCTTGCTGCAGTTATCATGTAGACCCATAATAACGAATGTGGTTCGCTAATCACGCAAGTACAGTGAGTTTTACTCAAAGTACCACAAAGAACCCATATATTTGATCGTTTAGATTAAAATTTACTATAAGCACTATGCAGAACCTCGTAAATACCAAGAAAAACAGGTTTCAAAATCAACACCACTTTCAAAATTTAGCTCAAACAGTAAATATCTTATATTGAGGTGTTTGTTTCTCAGAATTCATTGCTAAGAGCAAAGTTAACACAATCAACATGCGTAAGAGTTCATGTGACTAAGACACTCTTTTCTAAATGCAATACAAAATAATCTATATCACGATTAATGCATTAAAATGCTATCGTTAAATTTATAGTTCACGAGTGGCTAAAGTAGTAAATATGAAGGCTGATAACGCGAAAAACTGGATTCCAATATCTGTGGTTGGCACAGCACAGACAGCCTATTGTGCAGCTTTGTGCTTAATCATACACATACAAATTTGATATTAATAAGGGTATATTCTTTTTGTGACAGATAGGACGTACATTACACAACTCATAATATAAAATAAACTTTGTCATTAATTCTTTAAAAGTTATTTTAGTCTATATCTTCTTTTAATAATACCTGTTACTCACAAAGTTGTATTGAATTCAACTATAACTGTCATTCATTTCTTGTTTCGAATTTTACACTCATTATAGTATTTTACATTCTATAAAATATTAAATGGCATATGTTTACGTCGCATATTGAAATAAAACCTAAACATTATATAAAAACAACCAAATCCAGAACTTATCTTAATGGATGAAAACATTTTGATAAAATTACACTGAAGTATTAATTAAATAATCAAGCTAATGGACTTAACAACTTTGAAAACTTCAAATAAAGTTGAATATAACACTAAACTGCTAATCAAATAATTAAATTAAAAGGTTTAACAGCTTTGATAATTTAAAATAAAGTTGGATATTACACTAAACTGCTAACCAACAAAATAAGTTAAATGACTTAAAATCTTTCAGAACTTCTAATTAAGTTTCATATTAAACTAAACTGCTAATCAAATAATTAAGTTGAAAAATAAAATTACAACAAAATGCTAATGAGATAACTAAGTTAATATATTTCAAAATACCAATGTTTGTTTGAACATGTTGGTTTTTTTTGCAGAATTTTACAATTCTAGTCAAATATCTTGAGGAAAGTTTTTCATAAACTTATTTGTATGTATCTAGCGCAAAGCTATTAAGTGCAACTGCTTCGCCATTTCTAATGTTGGACAGTTGGCGACAGTTTGTATATCAATCATATAACCTTGAAAAACATTCATATGTGAATTTACAAATCCGACTGAATTACCTCAGAAAATTACATATATTTAAGTACCATCAATTAGAAATATCCAAAGACTAACATATACAAGAATTATTTTAGAGTACAGAAACTACGTACATGTTTAAACTTTTGAATAATTATTTTGAATAATATATAATATAATATTGAAATACTAGATACAACTTATCAAAAGCATACTCATTACCCTAAATTATTAAGTAGTGATTTTCCTGTTTTTACTATTATAGGGAGAACAAAAATGGAAAAGATCTAAAAAAAATCTTAAGCATAAAAAATCTTGTTTTATGTCTGTGAAAAGACACCATTTTTAAGCAATGTACTGTTCTTAACCTCTTCTCTCAAGTGTTGAGGTGTCTACATTCGATCAGGTAGTTCTCTGATTTTTTGTGACAAGCAAACATTTTAACAAAACATGATTTTGAAAAATTACAAACCAGCAACGAACCTCCCAAGTATATTAAGATAGGAACCCACTGTTACCGAACTTAGTTCAACAAGAATTTATTTCAAAGAACAGATGTATTCCAAAAGTTATTCTGGAGACAGTCTTCTTCAGACGTATCTTGTAGAAGCAATAACTTTAATCTTTTTATAACTGCATAAAAACGTTCAAGGTGATTATAAACACAAGAACTTTCCCTAGAAATATTTTGAAAATACACTACAGGAAAAAAATGTTGGAAAATACTGTTTTCTTGTTGAATATACATATAGTCATTCTACTGTTAGCTATATCATGTGATAGAATTAGGGCAGCAAAACCACAAAATGACAACTGCAAGTGGTACTGGTTTTGTTTTCTAAATTAAGTATGTACTGTAATCGTATTATTCTAGCACCAAATAACCCCCAATCTTTGGTATTCTCGAAGACAATCGTTTTGGGTATTACTTCCAGATAATCAGAGTTCCTAAAGTATCAAAACATAGTGGGATCCATAACATCACAATAATCATTTTACCAGCTTACTATGGTGAAGCTCACAAAAACACGTCCAGATTCTCACTATCATTAATATATGTTTCGTTGTGATATCATGTGATTCATTTATAGGAAAGGCATTCCGTTTATTTCTGAAACAACTATCACAATTTTTGAAGTAACGTAACAATGTTTTGCTGTTTTGTACGGCAAATATACATATTAATTTTTTTCATATATCAACTGTTGTTATTTTCGTATGCCTATCTAACTCGGATATTTATTAGTATAAAATGTATATAAGAGAGTAGAAAAGTGTTACATTGTTTGTTTGTAGAATTTCACGCAAAGCTACACAAGGGCTACCTGAATTAGTTATTCCTAATTTAGCAGTGTAGAACAAAGCAGCTAATCATCACCACCCATCGCCAACTCTTGAGCTGTTCTTTTACCAACAAATAGTGGGATTGACCGCCACATAATAACGCTCCCACGGTTAAAAGGGGGAGCATGTTTGGTGTGACGAGGATTCGAACCCGTGACCCTTATATTAAGAGTCAAGCACCTTAGCCATCTGGCCATCCCGAGCCCCAATGTTGTTGTTACAATTAGCTTGTTGGATATACAAAACTGTTTAGGGTAAATATTCTTATTTTTTGTATGTGACTTAATATTTAACGATTGTTTAGTTTTAAAGACAGGAGTGTTGAAGATGGATTGTTATTAAAAGTGTTAGTTGTCACAAGTTGTTGTTACGTAAGTCTGTACGAGTCGTACGTTGTGTTTGCAATTACGTTGTTGTCTTGGTTTTACTGATATTGTATATGGCACATTACTCGAACCTTCGCTCTTTTTCTCGTTACCTTAACTGAGTATTGTTAAATTAGCACCGTTCGCCTAATTTACAGAAAGTCCGAGGTCTCAGTGATCAATGCATAAATATAGGTGACTAAGCGAACTCACGTTAAAAAACTAAAGAAGTGAGTTCGGTTAGAAAATTAGCTATCGAAAGAAAACGCAAAGTTAGCCGATGTGTGAGCGATTGGCCATAACAAACGATATTCTAAAGTGAGTTTCACAGTTTAACAGAAATAAACAGAACAATTATTGTCAAAAGATGTTCTAAAGTAATTGAACTCGTCTTTGTAGCCTAGGTCCGGCATGGTCAAGTGGTTCGGGCGCTCGATTTGTAATGTGATGGTCGCAAGTTCGAATTCACATCATACCAAACATGCTCACCCTTTCAGCCGTGGGGGCGTTATAAAGCGAAGGTCAATTCCACTATTCATTGGTAAAAGAGTAGCCCAAAAGTTAGCGTGGATGGTGGTGACTAGCTACCTTCCCACTAGTCTTACACTGCTAAATTAGGAGCGGCTAGCGCAAGTAGCCCTTGTGTAGCTTCGCTCGAAGTTCAAACAAACAAATATTTGTGGACTTTGATAAAAAGGGGAAAATAATTTGAAGTTCAGATGTTGTAATCTTAGGGTAAGTGAAGTGAATTATTCTCTGATACTATCTCCATAAAAGTAGAGAAAAACAGTTTGTCTTGTTAACTGGATTCTAAAATAATTTAATAAGTGTAAGTGGATTTTTCACACACAGAAAAAAGAATTATATAGTGTTTCAGAAACAACTGTGATATCCAAAGTGTAAAGAATTTTTGTACATAGTTTAACTTGTTTTGAATATATTATTTTAAAATAAGTGGCGAATGTTTTGTCCGTTTATTATCGAATTCATCGCCGACAAGTCATAGACGTCTACTGCAAAAGAATTTTTATCCCATATATACATAAGATCTTAACATACCTCTTACCAGAGAGCTTTGAAGAGATAAAACATATTTACGAATTCTCGGTATCAGTATAATATGAGTAGGCTAAGGATTCTTTTACAGTGGGTGTCTGAGACTTGTTGGCGATAAATTCAAACAATAAATTAACAGCACAAAATCCACTTGTATTCAAAACAAATAGGTCAAGCTACGTACAAAACTTATTTACACTATTTCAAACTCTAAATAATTATCTTTTCTTGTCAAAAGTACACCAAGGTTAATTCAATTACTTTAAAATCCAATTGAACGAACTGTTCTTCTATACTTTGTTTCTTATCATAGTTGGATCTTAAACTTTAAATAACTGTTTTCTTTTTCGCCAAAGTCTACACATATAAGGGTTCAATTACTTTACAATACCCTTTTACAAGACAAATTATTTTCCTTATATCTATTAAACTGTGAAACTCACTTTAAAATATCATCAATTAAAGCTAATTACTCACACACCGGCTCACTTCACGTTTTCTAATTTCTTTCCGAGTTACTTCACTTTATTTTGTACTTTTTTTCTCTTAACTTGCCCTTTCTGAAGCCTCGGACTTTCTGTAAAGTAGGCGAGCAACGCTGATTTAACAACACTTAGTTAAGGTAACGAGAAAACCCTGAAGATTCGAGTAATGTGAAGTCGGTAATATAAGTAAAGCCTAGACAGCAGTGTAATTTCAAACGCAACGTACTACTCTTACCGAGTTACGTAACATAACTTGATATAACCATCGACTTTAAAATGATTAACTTTTAACTCTCTTATATGAACTTATAAAAGAAATTAAATAATAAAGCCGACACTAAACAGTCTTGTATATTCAACACTCGGCTACATATTTCACGCTTACCAACCTACATATGTAACATTTTATATACTACACTTAATGGAAGAATACTATTTACAGGAAAAGGATTCTTAATAAAATATTAGCTACTATAACCAAGGAGTTAAATTACAAATGTAATGTAACTTTTATATGTTTACAAGAGTTTGATGTACACTTTTAAGATGTTATATAATTACTTATCCCACTAAGGGTGCAAAAGTTTGTGGGGAACCTCTAAGAGAAGGTGGTTAACACTTACTATATACTATGAGCTATCTGATATTATAGAGTGTATTTTATTTTGTGTCATTTTGTAAGTTAGATGATTATTCTAATTAAACCAGTTAGCTATAAGACTCAATAGTTGCTTACATTGTCTATATGAAAACCGAAAGTTATTCTAGTTAAATAAACTTTTATTTTATTACCTTAGTAGTCTGGCTTTTCTTAGAATACACTGCACCAGTTTTTATACATTTTTTCAGCTTACAACAACTAGTGTAAATCACGTTTTATGGTTTCTAAGAAATCAGATCAACAACTTGCATCGTCGTATTCATTTATAATATAATTAATATTTCTTAACATTTTGTGGAACTATTGTCTTACATTTTACTTTATATTAACTGATCTAAAACCATTTTCATCTATTTGTTGTAAATTGAGAATCAAAACTACAACAATACTATTTTGATACCACTTCACCGAAGTATCTTCTTTCTAGAAAGTTTATTCCAAGGTGTTACACAAGTCAACCGATCACCACAGAAAATAAAGTTGTGATTAACATTTCTTAACTTTCTATAGTATGACATGCTAAAGTTCAAAGTCTACGAGATCTGTGTTTACAAACAATTAAACGATGGGCCTTTCCATTGTAGATACAAAGTAAAGTACAATGTTACGTGCAAAATTATTATTACATTTGTTAGTATAATACTCTGGTTACTACTGGTGAGTATGATATTTGCGCACAATTATAATGATAAGTTTATTTTTTTAGAAGGATAGAATATGTTATACAAACATGTATAGTTCTTGACTGACTTCAAATGATGTCGTGAAAGTCTACAGAACGAATAATACTTAAAACCAAGCAATGAACGAGGAAATGAGACCTATTTGCACAAAGAAGCTTTTGAAAGCGTGTTCCTTTCATTTGGCAGTGTGGTGTATCAAACAACGACCCTTTGAAATTTAATTGTATAAGACGATAACATTATATCTGAAGAAAGTATAAAGTTCATAGATGCCCTTAAAATATAAGAAAGGAAATAAAACTCGGTCAAACTATTATCTATATTCTATTATTTTTTAATCAACATATCAATACCTGTGCATCACACACTTTAGTTACTCCTAACGGTTACACGCTGAAAAGGTGGAAACGAAACCAGTGGTATCTGGAAAACAGCTCGTTAAACTAACAACAAAAACGAGACGACAACATGTCCTCCGCCACTTTGTGTGCGTGTGTGTGTATGTTCATGTTAATGGTTTATAGCATCGTGTTTCCTGTGATACCGCTAGCTTTCTCGATGATATCTATATAGAAATGGCTCCTTTATTTCACGGAAGTTCGGAGATCGCTACTTGCTAAAACGTAGACTTACAGATCTTAGACAAAAAAGTCAGCACTATACAGAAGTTTATCTACACCTTGACAAGAATATCACATGAACATTATTTAAACAAAATAATTTAAAACATTAATGTAAAAACACTCAAACGACCTCTGTGACTAGCATTAAATGTTTTTTCTACCTCACGATGCAATTTAAGCTTCCACTTATACTATGCAAGATCGTATAACTCTGTTATTCACAAAAACGTTGTAACAACCACATTTTAGTATAAGGTTCAATAGAGCACTTAAGTAAGTGCGTACTTCATAGTAGTGACACCAACCCATTTAATATAGTATCAATTTTTTTCTTTCAACAGGCATAACCAATAACAAATTAATCAAAACAATTCTAAACCCATCGATCTAAACAAAAGTTCCAAAAGTGTTTACAGGTTTCTACAACGTAAAGCCTAGTAAGTCCTCTTGTTTTGTATCGTTAGACCACATGTCGTAACTTCATTCTAACTAATATGTATGTGTGCTAGAAGGTTTATCAATTTTATGCGAATAATTATTGTGGTTGTTTGAAAGACTGTAGTTTCGTTTTTAATGGTAACATTATAAGCAAAGAAAAAGGAAACGGTTGATTACAAATAAAATATTAGTACAATGGTTTTTACAAATAGTATTTTTGACCGCCGGCAAAGGTCAGTACATGTTTATAAAGATAACACAGTAGTTATGATAAATTGAACAACCTAAGGAAAAAAACTGTATCAGACCTGTACCTCTTTATCTTGGTTGGTGTTTAAGAAAAAAGTTTATACAATTAGGCCCGAAACAAAAACTAGCACGTGTAAGAAAGGCAAATAAAACTGAGTAGCATCACAGTGTTATTAAGAAAGTAAAATGTACCCTAACAAGAAATGCTTGTGGCGGTAGGAGCGATACAGCGGTGACACCACAATAACATATTAATTATGAGACTTAAGCTATACTTACAAGTCTTCCGTGTGAAATTAAACTGGAATTATAAATTATAATTATAATTTTAATTCAAACGTTAAAAGCAGATATTGATGTTCAAACTCATGACGTTCAAAACTACTTTTCAATGTCTGTGTTATTTTGTTGTTGTTGTTGTTTTTTTGAGGAGAGGTAATTATTTCTAATGAAAGGGAAAGGCAAAGAAAGAGAACTAAAATAGCTAAACAGGTTCCCGACTTCCTAAAGTTGCAGCTTGAGTACATAATTACATTGCCGTAGGAAGAAATTTTAGAGTGATTAGGCCATTTCCACAGCTAAGAACTGTGACACGTAAGTTGGAGTTGTACATGCTGGACACACACACACAAAAAAAAAAAAAAAAAAAACGTTCCCTACGATCTTTCCTTATTTTCTCTTTTTTAATTTTATAGGGTTTTGGTAAGAGCATCTTTCTTTCAGTCTAAAACTAAAGGGTGCAATGGCATTGTCGTTCAGTGTATGGAATCACTAAGATCATATCCGAATTAACAACTTGTACAGCTTTATGTGTTTGTTAATATTGTGAAACTAGAGGACACTCCTCTTCTTGTTTTTCGCTTTTTGTTTGTTTGTTTTGAATATTTTATACTATTCTTAAAAACAACAACAATATATTTATACCATATGTTTCGTAACAGAAATAAATGATTAAGAAAATAAATAACAGCTTACCTGGAGTCGATTTGGAATCGTTCATTAGGCTAGCCACGAGATGGCGGCACAATGACGTTGTTTACAACTACAGAAGTTCAAGAAATGGAACAATACATCCAGGCAGAAAAATCATCACTTTTTCATGCCTGACATTCGATTTTATTTAAACCTGTTAAGAGAATACAGTAATTTACCGTCCAAATGTGATAAAACTACTATTTGTTTACGGCAAAGCTTTTACTTGATGTAAATCAGAAATCCAATAATGAATGCGTTCATCCACTGCGATATATTTAATATATATATATATATATATATATGCAGAGAAAATCGTTTTTTCTTTTCTTTTTTTTTTACGGGAAAAGGTCAAGTGACTTGAAAAGTATAACATGAATCATATAATTAAAGAACACTAATAGCAACAATGAATGACTTACCAAGTCACAGTAACATAATTCCGACGTTCCTTTCTTCTCATAAGCAAAGTTGTTAATTCAAAACCCTGTCAACGACAGCTTGATTTGATGGGTGAACATCGCAAAACTTTTTAAGTATCGTTCTTAAGACATACTTGATAAATTTACTGAATCAGACAGAATTCTATATTTGATTGAATTACCAAATAAATGGCGAGAATAATATCAAAGCCTATGAAAATATGTTCAATCATCGTATTTTTACCGATATCAGTTATATTGACAAACAAAACAAAAATGCACAAACTAAAAGAAATGAGAGGAGCTAACGTCAAATACAGCTGATCTTTATAAATAAATGTTTGTAACGTAATGATTTATACTGATCCTAGATGTTTAATGAGAATCAATTTGAGTAGCAAATCATTAATCGTATAGCCTCTCAGTGGCGAAGCGGTATGTCTGCGGACTTATAACGCTAGAAACCGGGTTTCGATATCCGTGTTGTGCAAAACACAGATAGCCCATTGTGTAGCTTTGTACTTAACTTCAAACAAACAAATTAAATCAGTACTTTGCTTATGTTACTTATACTGGAATAAAGTGAGAATTAAAGAATATGGTAAACGTTTTAGCACCCAAAAATGTTGCAACGTTATTTTCTTGCCACCCACCGTAAATTCTCAAATACTGACACATATTTTTCTTCAGCAAAGTAAAACTTATATGTTTGTTTGGTTGAACGACACCTTAATCACATCACGCTGGGATAAACGGCCAAGTCAGATATTTTTTTATTTTCAACTGTAGACCAATAGAAAAGCATCTCAATGGCAGTACTCACCTTCTAAAGTGATTATAACGTATCTGTACATGATACTATTAATGTGAATAAAATCTGAATCTCAAAGCAGTACTTGTTTTATTACTCGAATTCGATTATGTTTTTAGCTTAACAGCAACGCTATTCAAGATTTTATTCGGAGGAAGGAGACACAAATCCTCATGGGGATCCAGGGGCCACAGGGCTCTCGGTAACTCTTGTATTTTGCTAAAGCGAAAATGCAATAATATATAACCTAGCTTGAGTTTGCACTGTGTTTCATTGGTTCTCAAGGTTTTTTCACGGAGAACTACTTCGATGGAGCAAAAGACCCTACGGACCACCTATTCGTTCTACTACACTCATCTGTTTTCTTATATGGTTTCAGTCGTGTTTTGTACTTCAGTTATTTTCATTTTGGACCAGCTCGCGTACCTCCAGTGATCCGAGAACCATTGAGAACAATTATAGTGTAGTTTTACAGCACAAGCAGTAGAGGCGTAACACTGGTACTTTATTGCCAGGTTTTTCTAATTTTCTTGAAGGTTTGTTTGTTTGTTTGTTTTGGAATTTCGCACAAAGCTACTCGAGGGCTATCTGTGCTAGCCGTCCCTAATTTAGTAGTGTAAGACTAGAGGGAAGGCAGCTAGTCATCACCACCTACCGCCAACTCTTGGGCTACTCTTTTACCAACGAATAGTGGGATTGACCGTCACATTATACACCCCCACGGCTGGGAGGGCGAGCATGTTTAGCGCGACGCGGGCGCGAACCCGCGACCCTCGGATTACGAGTCGCACGCCTTACGCGCTTGGCCATGCCAGGCCTTCTTGAAGGAAAGGGAGCATTTGCCCTTTTTCTTGAGGCCAAACTTATTAGAGTAATAACAAACAGAGACAAAGTAGAAGTTATTTATAATAATTACAAATGAGTAAATCAGTTGTTTTCCCTCTTGAAGATTAATCTAAAAGCAGAATACATATGAAAATGTTGATGTTTGAAAATATATGTTTACAACATATAAACAGTATGGAAATTGATATTTTGATTTGGTGTACAAGACAACAATGTTACTAAGCGTCCTTATTAAAGATAAATGAGCAAATGTCTTGTAAAAAATCCCCACTACTGAAAAATTTCTTGGTAGAAGTGGTTGAAAGACGTTAACAATTCACCATCCTAACACCTATGTTCTACACTGTTATCACTCAGAATATCTGTTAGTGTTATTTTAATTTTCATTTCAAAACTGAATGTCTTGGATATAACTGGAAACCAGCATGAGTTGAATTATTTGATTTTTGTTTATTTGTTTTGAATTTTCGCGCAAAGCTACACCAGAGCTATCAGCCATGGTCATTCCTAATTTAGTAGTGTAAGACTAGAGGGAAGGCAGTTAGTCATCACCACCCACCGCCAACTCTTGAGCTACTATTTTATCAAAGAACAGTGGAATTTACCGCTACATAGCTCAAAATGTTTAGTATAACGGGGATTTGAACTCGCAATCGTCAGATTTCCAGGAAATCGCCCTAGCCACTTGGCCTTATTAGGCCAAGGGGTTGAATGAAAGTTTATAAATGCAACAGATGCATTTCTTCTATCCCCGTTGAGACAGCGATGAATATACGGATGTATAACTTTAAAACCAATGGTTCGACTGCATGCGATGGACACAGCCTTTGCTCTAAAACAAACTGACAACAAAAGCATTTCCTTCAATTGATGACACTATTCATGAAAACTGAAGAATGTCCTTCAGTTATGTCTTTATTTAGAAAATAAATTCATTTTAGTAACGTTGAATCTAAAACCACAGTGTATACTGCATATGAGTACAATATAAGTATTTCTTAGAGAATTATAGCCCCCTTCCCGCTGTAGGCAATTTACCAACAAAGGGACGCATTCTAGCGTCTTATGTGAAATTCAATACACTAGCGTGGCCCTTTTTGCTAGCCGCCTTATTTTACCATGGCGTTTCGTTGAATATCTAAGTAGTCCTTGTTTAATGGATGATTTTAAGTTGTTGCCGTGACACAAAGTACACTAGATCATAGCTGCAACAAACATAATTGGGCATTTCCTACCCTGTTTAGGACTTCTTTTTGGTATGGTCTTAAACTTTTGACAAGTTAGTATTTATGCTAATGTCATAGTGTTCACATTTTCCCTATTAAATGCTAAAAAGTTTTTATTTTTATTTTCCCTTTTCTTATTTTCATCTTTCGAAGCTCTACTCAAATAAGTGGTTGAGTCTAACAACGCAAAATGCATATTTTTTCTTTATGTTCATTGTCCTTAAGATTTTGGCCAGCAGTGTATCTGAAAACTTTGGAATATGCGCTTATATTTTGTTGTTCGTCTAGTAACTACTCTAATACACATAGAAGACATTTGTCAACTATATTACATTACTTAGAAATTGGCGGATTGAAAAAGAACCCCCTATTTAAAAAGAAAAAAAAAATCGTGGTTGCTCGTCTGACTAAAGAATTGAGTGAAATATATCATAAGAAAAAGGATGGTTATACTTTGTACCGATAAGTACCTGTTGTCTTATTGATCATATCAAAAATTAATATGATTTTCCTTTTCGAGTAATGTTTCACTTTTAGTCCTTATATTTCGCTTTTACTTTCGTGTTGAATGTTTTATCGACGTCATGTTAACCCTAACAAATAAAACTGCTGGTGAAGTCCATATCGTACTTTTAAGTACACTTTGTTCAACTATGTGAAGCAATGAATTTATTACTTAAAGGATCCTTAATAATACATAAATCACAAAAATAAATAAATAAATAAAAATACTATCAACATAGCAGTGGGTTTCTCGACATCACTAAAAATTTTATTTGCTTTTCACACAGTTTTATTAACCCTGAGCGTTGTAATAAGTAAAAACACAAAGCTGCCCAATATGACGTAATACATAAAACCTCACCGGTAGTGACTGATCTAAACACAAGTCAGTAATTTGATGGTTAAAATCCACGTAATGTCCTGCCATTGTATTTCATTGTTGAAACATATTAAAGTTAGATAAATATAATCGATTATAAGTCTTACACGATTATGCAACACAATCACAAACATACTAATTTTAAAAACAGGTTGATATTCTTTAATTTTCTTCTAATCTCCTATATCATGCCAAATATAGAGCAATGTATAATGAATTGCTGAAAGACCTTAAAAGTCCAAGAGGCCGCTAAAAAATGAATAGAGCACGTGGACATAAAAACGTACAAATCTTAACCGATCGAAACTATTTTGGGTGTCAGCTGATGGAAATGGCAGCAGTTGCAGTCAGTTGTCATGGAGATCATTGGATAAGTATTTGAAACTGTGTACATAATATGAAATACATTAGGAAAATTACTATTACAAAATACAAAATGAGAAGGTAAATTATTTTATAATGAAAACTTCTGAAAACTACTTGGATTAATTTCGATATTCGGTAAAGTAAAGTATTTTAAGGTTTTAAAATAGCAAAACAAAAACATTTATCAACGTAATGATTAGACGTAATAATTAACGTAAAATACTTATTACGTGTATTTGTTTTCTTTTCAAAAGCAGTATTGTTATTTCATCACAAGTAAAGTTAACTGTACTTTAAGTTCGATTTTGGTAAGTTCGATTTTGTTTTGTATCGGGGGTGGCTAGCGTTCCGTTGTCTCAAATCATACTCTGCACCCCCTGTAGATGTGTTATAAGAGTGACGAATGTCAGGAAAGTAAAACAGCGTTATAGAAACACAAGGTAATGTTGTTGTTCCCTTTTAAGTCAGCGGTATATTTACAGACTTCCAACACTACAATCCTGGGCTCAACTCCCTACTCACTGTGTAGCTTCATAAAACACAGTTCAAAACCAGAACTAAATAATGTCGTTATTTGTAGTTAAACACAAAACCACGCCAAATGGTCTATCTGTGTTATGCCTAAAATTGGTATTAAAACTTGGTTGTTAACATTATAAGCCTTAACACTTACTGCTGTGTCACTGGAGAGCCTGAAATAATGGCAGGGTTAAATGAGATCACATCTACATCTGTGCCAAGTTCGTGATTGTTGTTAGTTTGTTGTCGAAATGGAGTGATTTTAGGTAAGATTACAAATGACTGACACCATTTTCATAGTCTGTTTTAGCAGCGTGAGGCTTGTAATGTTTTCAGTAAAGTTTTTTATTGTTTTTGTGGTCTATATGTGTACCAATAAACAAAATGAAGTTTAGTGTTTACAGACTTGTTTTTGAAACAGAATGTAGAGAAAAAATAATAAGTTTAGATTAACCCTTTATCTATATAAAATATACAGTTAATACATTTAATTGTATATTGATTTTCCTTCTCTTTTATGTAAGTATTCATTAATGCTGCTTAAATTTTGTTTGTTTATTGTTATTCAGTAAACCACAGAATGATCTGCAACCACTCAATGCTCTAGCCATAACCACCGCGGGTGTCTAAATCTACTTTTAGCGTTATGAACCCTCAAACTACTGTTTAGCCCACAGAGAGCTTGCTGAGATCCTAGCAAAAATATAAATAAAGGTTTAAATGAAAACTGCCAACAAATAATAATAACAGCTGTTTTGTGTTTGTTTTGAAAACAGCCAATGTTGTTAAATCTTGCTTTTCATACTTTCTAACCTACTGAAGAGAAACAGTGTTTGTGCCATATTGTTCTTAATTCTTTAAAAACACTGAAATATTGAAATAGACACTACTTTAACATAGTTACATATCACAGATCAAGTTAATCATTTCCCCTTTTAATTTCTATACAACGGATTACAATGATAAAAAATGTAATTTTTACAATCACATTTAATGTTTCTTATCAAAGTGATATATTTTCGTTCGACTGGCACACTATGAAACTAGGCATTGCTTAATATTGTACATAACATCAGCGCGACAGCAATCCGTGCATTTATGGAAACAATTTATTTTTTGTTTTGAATTTTGTATAGAGCTACACGAGAGCTATTCGCGCTAGACGTCTGTAATTTAGCAGTGAAAGGCGAGCATGATTGGTAGGACGGTTTGTTTGTTTGTTTTGGAATTTCGCACAAAGCTACTCGAGAGCTATCTGTGCTAGCCGTCCCTAATTTAACAGTGTAAGACTAGAGGGAAGGCAGCTAGTCATCACCACCCACCGCCAGCTCTTGGGCTACTCTTTTACCAACGAATAGTGGGATTGATCGTCACATTATAACGCCCCCACGGCTGAAAGGGCGAGCATGTTTGGCGCGAAGGGGATGCGAACCCGCGACCCTCAGATTACGAGTCGCACGCCTTAACGCGCTTGGCCATGCCGGGCCTGGTAGGACGGGGATTCGAACCTGCGATCAGCAGATTGTGAGTTGAGCGCCCTAACCAACTTACTTACGGAAACAAAGGACAGTTCATCGAATCACGTCTGGTCACAATGTGCTAATAAATCCGAACAACCTGCCAATATTTGTTAAAAATGACTAATGACAAAAGAAGTTTAAATGGTGTTCTCCTGCAAAATGATAATATATATGCATCTCGTGATAACGAGAAACGCACTTGAAGTAAATACTTACAATACTTTGCACTAGAATAAGAAAATGTTTACTGTTGTTTTTGAATTTCGCACAAAGCTACTCGAGGGCTATCTGTGCTAGCCGTCCCTAATTTAACAGTGTAAGACTAGAGGGAAGGCAGCTAGTCATCACCACCCACCGCCAGCTCTTGGGCTACTCTTTTACCAACGAATAGTGGGATTGATCGTCACATTATAACGCCCCCACGGCTGAAAGGGCGAGCATGTTTGGCGCGAAGGGGATGCGAACCCGCGACCCTCAGATTACGAGTCGCGCGCCTTAACACGCTTAGCCATGCCAGGCCTATGTTTACTGTCTAGACACAGCTCTATTTCAGTGAAAGCAAACTTAACTTTAAATTCAACTGTATAAAAAGTTGTAGATTTAAAGAATAAAAATGTTTTTATTTGTTAAACTTTTTTCCTAACACACTAACCAATACGATGGCAAATCTTCATCGTATCCGCTGAGTGAAAACACCAAATTTTCAGATGAAATGATATTTATATCATTCACAACACAAACGGAAATTTTCAAGCAATTACGTAAATCGCAATCGCAAATACTAGCGAAATGATTAAAACTGTAATTAATCTGTAATATCCTGTTGTTTCTTATGGTATCGTAACCTAATGAATTCCTATTAGGCTTTGTGGGCAATACTTCATCAACATAATTACCTTAATTTCCTTTCTAGTTTCAGTAACAGTTTTGTTTCCTATCACGATCTTTCTCTTCTATCTGGTTTCACGGACAGCATTATATCCTGATGATATTTTTATCGTACTTGGTTTCGTTTTTAGAATCTAACCTAACGAGGTTCGTGAGCTCAAATTCACGTCACACCAAACATGTTTGCCCTTTCAGTCCTAGGGGCGTTATAATGTGACGGTCAATCTCACTATTCGTTGGTAAAAGAGTAGTCCAAGAGTTGGCGGTGGGTGGTGATGACTGCCTTCCCTCTAGTCTTACACTGCTAAATTATGAATGGCTAGCGCAGATAGCTCTCATATAGCTTTGCGCGAAATTCAAAACAAGCCAAACCGACCAGATTTTAAAGCTATTAAAGAAACTAGAAATGACATGAAAAATAAGGAAATCTTCAATATTATGTTCTTTTAATGCATACGCTCTGCACAAGGCTGTGTTAAATAAAAGCTATAACAACTTGTGATATAAAAACATATTTTGATTTGACTGGCTTATCCTTTCTAATGCCTCACTTTACACAAAATCATCATAAACAGTTATCATCGTAGAATACTAACTAAGAAAAGATATATGTATATATATAAACAATCTTGATTTATTTCAATATACATCTGCGTGAAAGTTGCAGTTATCTTTTATCAGCATATTTTATTCTCCATTTAAAATGGCTTCTAAATGTTTTCCCTTTATAAACTATGCTAATCTTAGCAAACAACTCTCCGTGTTCCACCTCTACTTCTCTGTCGTGTAGTACTGTCACCGCACTATACACAGTTTCGTGTTAAATTTAGCAGTATGTCTGAACCTTAGTTCTATTCCTGGGTGACCCATTTTCTGGAAAAATGTTTGCTCTCCTTTCTACATTTTTAATTAAAACGATTGCGCTAAAGAGGAGTAAAGCCATTAGGTTACCAGTTTCAAGTAGCAGTGCAGTCTGTACAGCTAAATTAAATAGGAAACGTGTGAAAGTGATGTGTCTCTAAACAATATTTCCTTCACAAAATGAAATTTTCTTTTTTATTATCAGTGATAAAATAGGTTTTTATAACAGATAAAGAGGGTGCAAAGAATACTTTTTTGTATTAGTTGATCTGTTGCCAGGAGAAAAAAAATCTATAAGTGTTTTGCATTTTAGATTTGCCCAAAACCCAGTAGGTGACAGTAAACCTTACCTTAGGTATTTTGTTTATAAGATAATGTATATAAGAGGAAATAAGCAACTTATATTCCAATGTTTTTAAAAATGTAAACCGTTTGATGTAATAAGTAATTGAACACTTTAGGTTATACATTTGGAAACACATTTTATAAATACCGTGTGAAAAGTTGCAGTTGTACTAAGATTGCACATTTGTAGTTCAATAATGTATTTGTGCATCTTACAGTTTTAATTCCAAATACAATATAACTATCCTTGTTGTTAGTGCCATATTAAAGCAAGAGTTAATGGCGATTGCAGATCCGAAACTCCAAAGGCTTTAGGGTTCCTTTATGTTAGAAAACTGTCCTCGAAAACAGACAGGTATTAAAGAACAATAGGTTGGAATACTGTGGTCGTAATCAGTGATCTCTAGCCCAGGGGCTTCTAAACTTTTTAGACCTGCGGAAAAAAAAAACATTCCGGAGCCTTAATAAAAAAAATACACTAAAAATAGAAACAATCGGTCACTAGCAAATAAAGTTTACTTCAAGCTTTTAAAATATAAATTTATTAAAAATATCAATGTTGTTGTTGTTTTTGAATTAAGCACAAAGCTACATAATGGGCTAACTATGCTCTGCCCACCATGGGTATCCAAACCCGGTTTTTAGCGTTGTAAGTCCGCAGACATACCGCTGAGCCACTGGGGGGCAAAATACCAATGTTTAAAGAAAACTTTTACTTACTTGTTCAAAAAATTCTGCTTACAAAATTTATATCAGTAAAAGTACAGTGTACTTGTTTATTTATTAGTGGCTCGGATAGGCTTGTTTTGTTCACAAAGTAGTTCAGTATTTGGAGTTATGGTTGTTACCTGTAAGCACAAATCATCTTCAATGTTTAGCCTGTTTCTAAATTTGGTCTTTGTAGCTGTATAGAGTAAAAATGTTTGCTCACAAACGCATCAAAATTTTCAAAGCTCTGTTACTTATTTCAGGGTACTTCATGGCAATATGAATCCAAAATTGTGTAATTTCTATTCCTGCTGAAATTTTGTTCTTAAGGTGTAATCAGTTGAAATTTCTATAAGCTGGTCTTTCTCTTTCAAAGGCAAATCGTTGGTATTTGCAAAGTCAGCAAATGGATTTTGAATCCACAGTAATTTTTCTAAATGAGGAGGGAAGTACTCCCCAGTATTTGTACACAGATCAGGTATGTGCTGTAAGACTGAAACTTTTGCACCTTCATTTAAGGAACTTTCATTCACAAGTAAAAAAAAACCACTGAGATTTTCGAAGCAGTCAAGTTCTTCCATAAGTATACATTCACCCCAAATTTTAGCTTAAGTTGAAGCGCTTTCATTTTACTCTGAGCTTTGAACTACATTGTAGCATCCAAATAATTTAGATAGGCAAATACGTCCGAAAGGTAAACAACTTTCTGTATCCAGCATTTGTATGCAAGTTCAAAATGGCATTTAAATAAAAAGAAACCTATCTCCTCACGCAGTTCGTAAAACCAAGTAAGCACTTTTCCTCGAGAAAGCCATCGAACTTCAGTATGAAGCAGCAATTTTTTAAGCAAACTTCCTATATCCTCACTGAGTAAACTGAAGATCATCGCATTGAGTGGTCTTGATTTTATAAAATTAACTATTTTTATGACAACACCCAATACCTCCATTAAGATTGCTGGCATTCATTTCATTGCAAATGCATGACGATGAAGACGGCAGTGGATACTCTCCATGTCTGTTTTTTTTTTGTTTTTTTTTATACGTGCCACTGCGCCTGAAAATTTTTCAATCATAGTTGCATTCTCATCAGTGCAGATACTTGACCAAAGCTGTCATTGGAGCTCATGTTCTTCCATTAATTAATCGATCAGTTTAAATATTTCTTCGCCTGTTGTTTAAGTAGGCAAAGGTTTACAAATTAGCATACTTTTCTTCTAAACTAGATTCGTGAATATAGCGAACAAACACCAGCAATATCGCATAACCTACGACATCTGTTAATTCATCCATCCGAAGCAATAAGAGCTCCTTTGTTGTCCTGATGGATGAACGAACAAAATGTAGCTTTCATTGCATTTAATTGCAAACACTTGCTTCTGAAATACTCGGATGTTGGGTTTTTATAATTGGGAGTGTTTGGTTTCTGGATGCCGTTTTAACTTTTCTGGACGCAAACTACTCTTACTCAACACTATCCCACATTAAACATACAACCTACATGGTCCATCTTCATTACCTGTTTATTCAAAATTATATTCAATAAAACTTTCATCATACTTTCTTTTCTTTTTTATTTCAGTACTTGTTGCATCATCCTGCGATGAAGTGCTTGCATACGACGATAACGCTTATGAATTCGTATTAGGTCTAGGCCTAGGAAGATTTTTACCCGTATCAGATTTATTAGTGATATTCAGCCACTTATTCATTATAAGGGTGACAACTAATTATTAATTTCTCTAAAAACGTATTCTTATATCTTTGGCACTTCAAATGTATTTTCACGGACACAAAATATTCATACCGTTACATAATGGGCTGACGAACAAATAAAATATGGAAGTGAAAGTTTTGCTTGTTTGCTCAGCTAAGCACAAAGATGCACAACGGCTGTTTTCACTCTGTTTTGTAAACGTATTTTTGGTGTGTGTTTAGCCATGTAAGTCTTACCGCTGTACCACTAGAAAGAGCATGTCTTTTCAGTGAGTTAATTATCTTTAATGCTGATATGCCCGATTATCATACTTTGAAATTCTTTTAAAAAATGGAAAAAGTTTCAATTAATTAATGTTTAATTGTTAATTTATGCACATACTTTTTATAACCAGTTTTGGAATAATACTGGGAGCAGTAACAACATTTTAAATACAGTTTGCAACTTTACCTGAACGAATAAAAAGTTTAGAAAATTCATAATTTAGAGATGAGTTTCGTGTAACATAAATGAACAGCTTTTATTGACACAACAACAGAGCAGTAAACTTATATTAAACATAACAAGGTTTTTGAGCTCAGTCGTAAACTTGAATTGATAAATTCAAGCTGAAACAATCTAAATATAGTTCTTTGAATTAATTATTTTTCTGAGTTTATCATATTAGAAAAAAGATTAATTAAATCGTTGTTGAATTACATCAGGACAAATTACGTCGCTTTGATAAAATCTCGGCATTGGGTGCATATTATTAGGAATAGAAAAAGGCATGTGCAGTTCTTATCAATATGAATTTAATAAAATGCGTTCTATTTTATCTTATTATATTTAATTATGTAACAACAACAAAACAAACATAAATCAGCTTTATAGAATTAACGAAAAGCAAATTTAATTGTTATTCGTAATAGAAATCACAAATTTCAAACAGCGATTTTTGTATTACATTCTAATACATGCTATGGAGTCTGTAAAATAAAAATGCTAATTCCATATTCATCATGCCAGCTTGCGTACATGAATTCTTATAATAGTGTCCCTTCATTTCCGTTTTGGTATGTGTGCATACCAAACCAGTCTGTGATCAGTACTAACAGACAATGGGTTATCTTAATTTCCGAGTTGACATATGAGACTTAGTAAATGAGCCTTTTTAAA
The DNA here is from genome assembly GCF_004210375.1 of Tachypleus tridentatus. Lineage (NCBI taxonomy): Eukaryota > Metazoa > Arthropoda > Merostomata > Xiphosura > Limulidae > Tachypleus > Tachypleus tridentatus. The sequence goes on along the minus strand of NC_134834.1, from coordinate 130,470,405 downwards.
TTTTACAAAGCACTAATCTAATATTTTTTACCATAATCCAAAACAAGCGACACGTAAATATACCCTGGGGCAGCATCGACGCTGACACCTCTATCATGCGAGTCCAAAGAGATTGGGAATACATCGATCAAGGAATGGGGCAGATGAACTCTCGGATGTAGAAGCGACGCCAGGATGGTCAAGCGTTGTTCATATAAGTTTTTTTGTAGTTGTTGATAAAAGTGATTATTTCTTCACAATTCAACTTCACGTGTTTTTTTTTTAATCTAGGATACTACATTTTCATGGGATGTAACTAGTAACATACTATTAGTGAAGTTGGGCCATTAACTATAATTATTAATTTAAGTAAATACTTCTAAAGCATTCTATACTTTCAGTTGTGTTGTTCGTTTGGTTAAACGAATTTATTTTCAGCTTTAATAATATTTTTAGAAATAAATATTGCTACATCTAGTTAGTAAGGCTATCCACACGTCTCCCGTAGATATACTGAATTTTAACCGCTATTTTTGTAACGCTACCATTAGAATGTTCATAAAAGAAATTTTTACTATATTTAAGTTTCCTTGCATTCACATATATACGATTTATAAGATTTTAAATTCTGTAATAAAAGAGCTGTAGTAGCTCTGACATAAAAACAAATGTTAAAATAATGCAGTGGCAAAAAACTTACATATAAATATACCAACAGAAGGTGGCAGAAAAACAACAACAATATCTGGTTGCAAGATAAATGTTACTCGCTGTGAGCATTAGATCTGCATTACTAAGAAAAGCGGAAGGCAAGGGAGGCTATATCATTGAATGAATCAGCTGTAGGTTTGCGCTCGAGTCTCCAGATAAACGGTCCTCTGTAGTTGGAACACTAAGTGACTCACACATACCATGACATATAGTCATAATGAACGTCCGCATCTAACTGATGTTTTTGCTGATATATTATGGACTTTAAAGTGATTTTTCTTTCACCAAGCTTAATTCTGATGAGAATCTCGAGATTCGTATGTTAAAATTCGATATGTTGTTATAACTGAGGTTAGCTACTTTGCTCTACAGTTGGCTAGCGCTGTCTTTATTAGCTAATATCGTTATTCTAATTAGGATTATATTCATTGTGTAAGGCTGCAAACGTGGCAATTCTGTGTACAAACGTTTGTTTTTAACGCAAAACTACACAACGGGTTATCTGCACCCTGTCCACCGTGTGGAATCGAACCTTGAATTTAAAGTTGTAACTACGTAAACTTACCATCGGAGGACATCACAGATGCGTATGCGTGTGTGTGTATATATAGATATATACAGCTTAAGTAATGGCTACAATATTGAGATAATACGAAAGACTTGTGTGACATTTATAGGTGCCCAAAAAACGTACACTGAAAATACAGATTTTGGTTTAAACCGATCCGTATATTTGTATCACATCAAATAATTTTTGTTCGTTTCAAAACTCAGTTTTAAAAATTGAATAAATACATTAGATGAAATATGGGAGATGCTCGTGCTCTATGGGAGATAACTATATGGGACCTCAGTAGTAACTGGTGGAATTATAGTAGTAATGATTGTGTTTTATTTGACTCGTATATGTTATTAAGGCCCTGTACTCAAAACCGTCATGGACCTACAATCGTGTGCATAAAGTATTTAGAAAAATGTGCTTACAAGGCCTTCAGTAGTCCTAGGAGGATAAACATAACACAGAGAAGGATATAAGCTTCAGTAGTTCTAGGTGGATAAACATAAAATAACACAGAGACGGGTAAAGCCACCAGTAGTTCACAGAGGATAAACATAGTACAGAGAATAAAAAAGGCTTCAGTAATTCAAGGAGAATAAACATAACATAGAAAAGGATAAAGCCTTCTGTTATTTCATTGTGTTGAAGAGGTTTAGGTGCACGTGAGAAAATAGCCTAGAATAATACTGCATAATATCCTATGTTTCTTGGAAATGTCTGCAACATAGGTGCACTTCTAATGCAAGACGGATGTATCTAGGAGTTGCTTTTCTCGTGGGGGTCACGAGTTTTGTAAAGATGTTCAACGTATACACCGTTTTAACTCAAACATTTTGCATATAGAAATGCTAGTTTTCAATTCTTTCTGATATGTTTAATATTCGTAAAAAATCAGTTATTTAGTAACTGAAATACACCCAATCATTAGAAATGATATGTTTCCATGTTAATTTTCTTATTGTTTCTAATATCATACTCACATGAAATATAAGTGCTTAACTACATCAATTTCGTTAAAATAACAAATGTCCTCTTCTCAGTTTGCTTCTCACAATGTATAATTTTTTATAGGAATGAATAAAAACCTTATAACCCGAGCGCTTTCGAAAGATGGACTGAACGCAGAATGCTTGACAGAGATGGGGGGTGTTTAATTTGTAAGATTTAAAAATAACACGTACTGTGCGAACACTTTTTTAAAAAAAATAGGTGTTATGAGATTAAATCTGGAAGTGATTTTGCTCGAAATATATCTTAAACAGTTGTATGGTTGTTCACATAATATCCAAAATCATTCAAAATGTTAAGAACCCATAGGCAGTTGCGCAGTCACTATATAAGCAAAACTGTTTCATGTTATAAAAATTGGAGGTTGAGCCAAATCCCCCTCGATTCTCTCTCCTGCGTACGTGCATGATTTGTGAATACTAAGAAAATTAAAATGTACGACCTTTAATAAAATAATTCAGAAAGCAAAAATATAAGATGATTTATTATATTTCATAACTTCAAGAAATGTGGTTAAGAAAGGTTTTACACACGATTTTAAACTGATGTGTTACTTCTATACGTCAATTCCTTGGTTCAAACTACCCTGCTTATATGAGTGAATGTGAGTGGAAACTGATAAATGTGTCGTTTCTACTACTTACAATTTGTTATGGTCTTGATCACAAACTCTCTAAAAACAATCTCTTAATTTCCGTTTCACTCGAGCACATTCACAGTGATTTTGTTTATCATGGATACGAAAATCAACGAAACTGGTATTTCTATGAGAATAAACTTAATCTTTACGATATCCATATAAAGTGTTTTCCTCAAGAATATATGTGTTTTCTTATAATAAAGCCACATCGGGCTATCTGGTGAGCCCACCGAGGGGAATCGAATCCCTGATTTTAGCATTATAAATCCGGGTCATACCGCTGTACAACCTCAAATAAAGTGGTAAGATAGGATAAGCTGCAAGTTTCTTAACCTTCAGTAACCGATTAAAGAAATACGAGTGTATTTTATATCGAAGCAAATGAACAAACTACGAAGTCATAAAAAACACATAGTAAAAATCGATTTCAAATTATTCTATTTTAATTTTTAATTCTAAGGGCGGATTTTAAATACTGCTGCATGAAACAGCCTTAGGATTTTTAACTTCATCAAGATAAATTAACGATAATACGTAGTATTAGGCAGAAGTACATGTGTAATATAATCATTTCAGAAGAAGATAATTGAAGGGCCTATCTTCCTAGGAGGGCTTTATTTGTTTCAGAATAATGTGCAAAATTAACCAAGAGCTATCTGTATATAGCTATTCGTAGTTTTGAATTGATAGACTAGAGAAAATATAGCTAAATCACAGCACCCACCGCCAATTCTTGAGCTACCCTCATCTGAACGAATAGTGTAGTATGATCATTACTCTTACAACATACTCACCGCCCCAGAGAGTTGTTTTTTGTTTTGTTTTTATGCAATATGTCACGTATGTAAAATCCTCAAATTCACAGTTTGGTATGATAACCACTGGGCCACTCCCCGTTTTCTTATGGAGGGGGCTCACTATATATGTTGAACACTTTTGTGGTAGTGCAGTTTAACACAGCTGTGTTTATACACATTTCAGCTAACTAAAGTCTGAGTAAGACACTGGTCTCGTCTTCCCAGTTTCAAAGACTGCTAACTAAAAGATATGTGTTGTTATCGGCCGTTTAAAATTTATCGTATTTGGTACTTTCCACTTTCCACAAGCCCATAAACATGGTCTCTTTTAATGAGGTACTAAACTTAATCACTACGTGACAGCTGTTCCCTGTTACAACGTTTATGAGCTCTCATGCAACAAGCTACATGTATCTGACGGTCGTAAAATGAGTAACGGCATTGGCACGAGTGAATGTATGTATCTTCGAATTTATTGGATGATTTACAAGTTTCAATGTTTAACAGGGAAGTGATTGGCAAGACTTGTGCATGTGACATTGTTTTAATATTTAACATGGGAGTGGTTGGTAAGACTAATATATATGAAATTGTTTCAGTACCTAATAGAAAAGTAATTTGTAAGACTTGTGCGTATGTTAGGCACGTCAAAGTGATAATATTTAGCCAAGTTCTTCGAGGCGAAACATACACTACTGTCCTACCTACACTACTGGCGTTATATGTTGTGTTCAGGTAAATACTAACTGTTTAGTATTAGTAAACTATGAAACAACTTGTTAGCGTTTCTTCTACGCTTACGTGCTAACAGATACAGAACGTTCCCTTATTGCAATGGTTCTTAAACTTTTTTAGGACATTTCGGGCAGTTAGTGGAGGTTCTTGATGACCCACTCAAAGTGACTTAACGACTCAATGGTTAAGAACTACTGCCTTGTGGTGACTACTTTTCGAATTTTGAAACTTTTTTAGCCATTCCTAACAGTTAGCGACGCATAATTATACAAATTAGTTGAAACAGTGCATGAATAATCGATAGTAGGTCTCACAAATATACGTTACATAAGATAAAACTAATATGAACTATAGCTATATAGGCTAACATTAACACAAGTTACATAAGATAAAACCAGTATTAGCTGCTGTTATATAACATTAATATAACCAATATTATTTCTTGACTGTAATATTTTTCTATATAAAAGCAAGCGCATCATGTTTTACCTGTATTAATACAAAAATACCTGTGGCGTATAGATATTTGTGATGTTGGGAAGAGTAAATAAAACGGGTGTTCCCAACCTAATGTTGAACAAAGCCTGATGACTTGTTTGATGGTGAAAAGAGAGATTGGACAGAGATCTGAAACTGATGTGGAAATATGCTGCTGTTGGTGTTTTGAATTAAGCACAAAGCTACACAATGCCCACCACGGGTATCGAAATCCGGTTTTTAGCGTTGTAAGGCCGCAAACATACCGCTGAGCCACTGGGGATAGAAATATGCTGGAGACAGAGATTTGAAATTAATGTGGTAATGCTTTAATGGTTAATTTTATGTTTGTAACATTTAACGCGGAGAATATACATTGTTGCTGCTTAAGTTTGTCGCTTTTTTCTGATTCACACCATTTAACTTCCAGTTTGTACTATGATTAGAATAAGCGCTTAAGCCAGAATTATAGAAGTATTTCTCAATTTTTAGGATATCTCTTACATCTTGGTGCAAAATATAGTTTTTTCGTAGAAGCAAAATTCAAGATTATTATTAAATTTAATGCATTAAATGTACCAAATTCAGAGTAGAAATCTTTACCACATTAAGAAGTGGCGCAAGTGCTTTGCCATTTCTGCCAACTTTCCAGACTCGTGAAGTCCCTCGCAAAAATTTTGCTCATTTTTACCCAATTTGTACGTGTTTACAGAGATTTCAAGAGAAAAAAGACGGAGGAATGCAGCCTTCTTAAGATAATATTTAAGAGCATTACAAGAGTTGCATAAAAGAAAATCCATAACGGAGAGACTTCGTTTTTACTAATGAACTTTCACCAGATCTGTTAGGATTTCACCTGAGTGTGTAATTTGGCTCTGAAAAAACAAACTCAAATTGCACATGTATTTAATTATTTACTATGCACTATTAAACTGATCTCATGATATTATTAGTTATAGAGGATTAATCTGATGGTGTATGGTAAAACACGAGTTTGATTCAGTTGTATAGTGTATAACATGAAACTGGTCTATTGCTATAAGATATAGCATAAATTTACCTAATAATAAAAAATATGAGAAGAAATAACGGATTTAACGTTGTGATTTTAACGGAAATGTTATTTTTAAACATTAATCTATCTAACTGACTTAAAGATGCATTAAAAACACGCAAAATATGTGTGTGACATGATACTGCAACAACTATGAACAGTATGTGGTGCTAAAATATAACACAAGAACTACACAACACGGATAGTTGTTTGGAATAATTGTCACAGGTATGGAAAAATCGTCTTACACAAATATAGCTTAGCTTTACTATGACTTGTGAAGTAACTAGCCTTACGTGTTTGCAAAATAAAAACGATATAATAATTTATGCAAAAACAGCTAATTTCACAGATACAAATCTTCTCCGCCATGACATATTACACGTGCGCAAGACGCTGTTCCAATATAATTGCATGTCTAAACCCATAACGGTAAACAATGTGCTGTTTCCAGCGTGAGAAGTTACGTGCATAAATATTAATACGAAAAGCGTTGTCAGGAAATATTTCGCTGAATAATGAATTAGATATACAAGTGTATAAAAATAGCCTGCGAGAGATAACGTAATAAGTGTTCATCACCTCCGCGATTCTGTTTAAAAAAACACTTAAAATATTGTAGTAAAAACTACGACTCACTTTTGATCTTCCAGACGTAACGTCAGTTACTCCCCAGCTTTTATGTCTTCACCATTGACGTCATTAGAAAGATTTTACAACACAACAGGACTTACTGTTGTACTGATTTACACTAATAATATCTATCAGTAATATTAAAACCTGAAACGGTGCATCATTCAGTAGTTTTGATTCCATAACTGAGTTAATCACCCTATGTTATTTACAAAATTTTATAATTTGGATACACTCATGAAATACTTTTTACCTCTTATATATTTACGAATTGTCTCAATAGACACACAACTCTTCGCAACATCAGCAGCAGCGTTTTAGATCGAGCAGTAGGTCTTGAAGTGATGTATCGACAGACAAACAAGTTTTCACAGTATCACCAACTGTGTTTTGTTAGTGCAGTACATATTCATGAGATGTATCAACAGACAAACAAATCTTTACAAGATCACCAACTGTGTTTGATAGTGCAATAGGTCTTGACGAAAAATACAGACAGACAAACAAGCCTTCACAACATCATCAGCTGTGTTCCGGATAGTGCGATAGATTTTGACGAAAAATATAGAGAGACAAACAAGCCTTCACAATATCAAGACTGTGATCCGGATAGTGCAGTACGTCTTGACGGCATCACGACACTTAGTATCTTCCTGCAAGTAAAATTTCCTGTTACACTTGTGCCATTTCTAGCGGACAACGCCACCTAGAATATATCACCCTATGTTGATGGCAGCGCATAAAGCCTCAAGAGACCTTCAGCTGAGAACGAAGATTAACGAAAAACACGAGCTATTTTTAGCATTTGGCAAGTACGAGTACATGCAACTGTCGTCTGGTGACAAGAGTGGGAGGCTTGAGGTGGTTGCCTGGAAACGGTGCATTGCAGACAAGGCTCCTTTTGGGCAATAAAATATCTACTATTTACCAAGTTGTTTCAATTTCGGTATCACATTTTCGTGGTCGTCTTTATACACAAATTAATAAGAAACACAATAATGTGTTAAAGGGTCTTCAGATACACCAACTCGAAGCGAAGTTCTCAAAATACATTTAGAGATCATACACAGAATGCACAAGAAATCCATTCAGAAAATAGCATTCCCAACAAAATGTAAAGATATTATTTACGTCTTTAACATTTATTTCAGTATCGATATCCACATAACTTCCGATGTAACTAGTGAACTTTTATATACAGTGAATGTTGTCTATTCGTTTAGTGGCGCGCTTAATACTTAGACATTTATTTTGTTATAAATAGGCGTTAAAGCAGTCATTTTGTAGTCAATAAAACCGTTTGATTTGATGAATTAAATACAAAGTTAAGATATATAATCTCTAGAAGAGGAAGAGATAAAACAGTTACTGAAAACTGTTGTTGAAATAACTGGATATATATACTGTTGTATCATGTGATAGGTGATAGCACTCATTTAGCAAGCATGGGCCTAGTTTTATTTTCTGAAGTTGTGCAAATGTATAATCGTGACATTTCACCCACCTGCTTTCGAAACAGTACAATCTGCTATAACTTTAAGTACTCAAAAAAAGTATAAAGAAAAAGTGGCGTTGTAAATTAACAAACATTCTGTTATTTCAAAACACAGGTCTACACTCACAAAACATAAACATATAAGTTTTCAGTATTTTGTAACACACATGACGTGCGATTTTCTGGTCAAAGTTAGGTCCTTCGGTAGAAGAGCGATAAATTTATGGAACTCAACAAAGCTAAAATGCAGAGTTCGTGTTTTAACGGTGGACAGAGCGCAGATAGTTTATTGTGTAGCTTTACGCTAAGTAAATGAATAGTTCAAATTTATGTTTGTTTGAATACATTGAGGTAATATTTTTGTTATAGACATCGCAGTACCGGAATGTAAGTGGACGTAAAACCGTTTCTAAATATGTGTTTTAATTTTAATCGAAATCGGTTCAGAGTTTTAAAAGCAAGAGACTCACGATGTTTGAACTCCCTGTTTGTGTCAAATTTTCGTTTTGCAAATGAAACAAGAAATACATTACAAATAGGCAACAATAGGATTAGGATTAGTATACAACAAACTACTTACAGAAAAAATGAAAAAGAAGAAACATTTTTACAGCACCCATTGTTAATGTGAATTTTAATAGATTTGAAAAACAATAAAGATCAAAACAAAAAACGTTAGAATTCAGAAACATAATGAACATGCATGGCTCGGTATTATGTCAGAGGAGAATAAAACCATAACATAAAGTGGAATACATTAAAATAATAAGTTATGAAATGATAACACACTTAGTTAAGCTAACATAGAAGTTAACAACGTTTGGATAACTTTTTTAGAAACATTCAAATAGCAGGTGATTCAAGTTCTGGTGAGGCTGAACCCAAGTCGCGTGGATAACGCACTAGAAGTTATATTAAGAAGACATATGACAGAAATAAATAGAGAGGTTAAATACTTTATATTAATAGCCTTGAAAACTTAACAAGTTATAATCGGTGTCACGACGCTCTATCTGACGAACGGTATATCTGGACAATAGCCCTGCAGCGTAGTTTTTTCAGCAAAAAGCTACTTCGTAAAACCTTCAAGTCCAAAACACCTCATTCCTCCTTGCTTGCTTTCCAAACTTCATCGAATGTACGAGAAAGACGATTATTTAAAGCCTATTTCAAAGTTCGTTTACAAGAAATCCATCAGCGACTTGACCAGTATGTTTTCATATGGAATAGCATGGAACCAGCTTGTACACATGGTTTGAGTAGATTTTCTAGATAGGGGTCCATTTTAATTATGTTACATATTGTTTTTAGAGTCTCGTGGACGGATTTTGCATCACTAATCTTTCTTTTTGGGGATTCTCACCCGTTAAAGACGCTGCACTACTTGCTTACCAGGGCGAACATATAAATTGTTGCATATCTTTTTCTGGAAAGTCCTGGTGGCCCAAGATGATCAATACTCTCTTTTTATTATTATTATTATTATTATCATCATTGTCATTAGGTATAATGGCTATCCCCAGTTTGGAAAATGGAAATCCCCAATCCGAATACACTTTTGTGACCTGAGTTTATGAATATTTTAGGTAGAAAGAGCCGTTACATCCACTTCTCAAAAACATTATTGGTATCGTCACAACATTTACGTAATGCTAAACAATATCAAAATTTTTATAGTCTGTGATTGCCACCTAACGTACTGATTGGTATGTTCAAAACCGTTTTAATATATTATAATCAATACTCTGTATTCCTTCTCAGGACGCTGCCTCTCCTCCCTTTCCCGAGGCCCGGCTGTGAATGTAAAGGGGGTCTCTTGCATCTATCTACAAAAAGCAAATCTATGTCGAAGAAAATTGTCATTTTTTACCCCCACCCCAAGAAAACCAACAAATTTCAAAGTAAAAAAGACATTTCAAAACAACAGATCCGAAAGTATAACAAATAAGAAATATATCACAACATATTAAAATATGGTAGCAAGGTTAAAATGAAAACAAATGAGGTATTGAGAGTAAGAAGCTAAACTTGCACAATATGGTGGCAAGGTTAAAACGAAAACAAATGAGGTATTGAGAGTAAGAAGCTAAACTTGCACAATATGGTGGCAAGGTTAAAACGAAAACAAATGAGGTATTGAGAGTAAGAAGCTGCTTGTACAAAAAACGAGTTAAACGTTAAATAAAGTTTATATAGTGTAATTATTTATAAGTGTGATATTAAAGAATATGCTATTTTCTTATATGGATGGAATAGGACGTGATTCAAACAGTACAACTGTTCCTCTCCTTGCTGGCTTAGGGTTTATAGTGTTTAGAACATCCTCTCTAATGACCCCCTCGACCTTCATTAAGTTTATGGGCTTACAACACTAAGATCTAAAATTTGATTGCCCACGATGGATAAAATGCAGATAGCCCATTGTGCAGCTTTGCACAAAGAAAAGCTACATTAACAGCCCCTCCAAAGAGGTTGAATTACTACTAAACACGTCATGAAAAATATCAGTAATTTCAGTATGGGGCCTGGCATGGTCAAGTGAGTTAAGGCGTTCGACTCGTAATCTGAGGGTCGCGGATTCTAATCCCCGTCGCACCAAACATGCTCGCCCTTTCAGCAGTGGGGGCGTTATAATGTTACAGTCAGTCCCACTATTCGTTGGTAAAAAAGTAGCCCAAACGTTGGCGGTGGGTGGTGATGGCTAGCTTTCTTCCCTCTTGTCTTACACCGCAAAATTAGGGACGACTAGCGCAGATAGCCCTCGTGAAGCTTTGCGCGAAATTCAAAAACAAACAAAACAATTTCAGTATGACTCTATAAATATTTTATTCAGATTACAAACGAGTCAAGTTTTACATTTTTAAAGATAAAGGTTATAATAACAGTTTTAGTAGATACACCTTTTCTACTCTGAACAATAAAGCTTAATTACTACAAATTAAAACAAGTATGTAGAGATTTTATGAAAATCAATGCTAGTTATTTTTCACTTTGCGATTACTTACATTTTAAACTGGATATCAGACATTCTTGTTAAAATTGTAGTTATTTACATCTTCTTGGTGTGTCGTTAATAATAAATGTATACATTATCATTTCAATAGAAAAGAAAGACTGTTCTGTAATGAATCTAACACTTGTTTTTCAAACTTCTTTATTTTATTAGTTATCTTGTTAGTTAATGTATTAATAAGGTCCGAACGACAACAAACTGACAAAAAATTGTTTACTTAAATCATTTGTTATTTTGAGATCAATCGTAAAATCATTGGTTGAAGTTTACTGTGGTTTCTAATTTTAGTATAATTCAATTCATGTTCGAATAAATTAAACCTGTGAGTCCAACCGTATCATCAGATAATCCACTTCACAAGTTTATAACACTTATTAATTTAATATTTAGCCTGCCAACTTTCAAAATTACCATGCCATCATTCAAGTAGACCTTGTGAGCTGAATATCCGAGATTCTATCGTAATTGAACACCTAAATGTAGTCATCTCTAATTTACAACATCCCGTTGGACTGTAAACAAGATAGTTCAAATAAATTCAGGTCTTCAAAAGCGGTATGAAACTCATGTTCACAAAATTTTCCTAAAGCACCTGGTTGAACTGAAAAATAGTTATGACTGATCTACATGTGATAAATGTATGTTTTTACTTGGACAAAGTAGCATTTGTCTGCTTAAATATTGTTTCGCCCCGCCGGTGAAATAAGATTTCAATTTTTCAATGAGCTTATTGCGGTTGCAACTATAATGAACCTCAAAAAATTCGAGGTGATTTTTCAAACGGTCATGTTAATGTACCGCTAGAAGGTACCATCTTTATAGAGACTGGATGTCGCATTCAGGCATAAATCAAGTCAACATGCTACATCTTCGGTCGTCCCTCTCAACATGGCAACGCATGCTATACTATTCGCAACTATCTTTAATACATGTTTGCAACTTTCGCATGCTCAAATAAGCTCTCGGACGTTGCCTGCGTATGTTTGTTGGACTTTGAAAACCATTTAAAAATGAATAAAACATTATTAGTCCTAAAATGTTACACAAAAGTCTCCCTCAGTGTAAGTTACACTGCAAAGAAACACTCCGTAATCCGAGCAATTGGTAGCACAAATCGGAACTATAAGACCTAAGCACTTATTCGTGTAGTACTACAATAACACGTGAACTCCCCTCTTTAATTCGTTCGAATACTCTTTAAAAAAGACTACAATGTATTTGGGTTTATAGTCTTTGAATCCAATCCGAAACGGAAACTAATATAAGTGAATGTGTCAGTTTTGTTTTTAACTTACTCATAGTTCTATTAATACAATTATTAGAATACACGAATAAAATAAACGGCCAGATTAAACACAAAACATTATTTTTTACTGAACTGATAATGAATACATTTATTAAGAAAGACATTCTTGTTAACATATCATGGTGTGAGTGTCTTCTGTGTAGAGATAAAATACACGGTGTACACCGTACAGTGTGATGAGCTAAACTTGGGTAATTTCAGAGTAAAAAATAAATAATGTAGATTTCAATAAGATTTTTTTAAAAATGTTCATTCTCTTTTAATTTTTGAAACTCAAACTCTGTTAAGAAGAAATTGAAATTTACTAAAAATATGTATTTAAAAAACCGTATATGACCCCCCTCCCAGTGGCAGAGAAGTATATCTGGGGACTCACACCGCTAGGAAGAGGGTTTCAACACTCATGGTGGGCACAGCGAAAATAGCCCATTGTGTGGTTTTGTGCTTACTTCCGAACAACAATTGTGTGCATTTACCAAATATCCAAACAATAAAACTAAAGAGACAAACTTTTCAAGCTTGAATTATTTTTACGTATAAAGTCAGAGTGTACTCAAAAAATAGAGCAGAAGTAGACTTAGTAGTGTATAAATACTTGTGGAATGTGTCACATCTAATAAACATGATCCTGCTAAACAGGATAAAAGTCCTGGTTTCTTGAACCAAATAACAGGAATGGCTGTCATTTGCGCTAACAGATACTCCTTCCTTGGGGACTTTTCTCTCTTTCCTGGTTGTCCAGCGTAAGTTTAGAGATTTAAAACATTAGAATTTGGGGTTCATTTTCCCTGCAATGGACAGAGCGCATTGTATTTTGTAGCTTTGCGCTAAAATATCAACAGCAAGGCTTACCTTCTAGTCAGTAGCTCAAAATTAGGTAAGGATGGCCATAACAGAATTCCAGTATTTCTTAAAAGATGTCGTTCAAATTGAAAATTCTGATTCATACAATTCCGGTCTAAGTAATAATCCAGGCCTGGCATGACCAGGTGGCTAAGGCACTAGACTCGTAATCCATGGGTTCGAATTCCCGTCACACCAAACATGTTCGCCCTTTCGGTCGTGGAGACGTTATAATGTGACAGTCAATCCCACTATTCGTTGGTAAAAGAGCAGCCCAAGAGTTGGCGGTGGGTAGTGATGATTAGCTGCCTTCCTTCTAGTCTTACGTTGCTAAATTAGGGACGGCTAGCGCAGGTAACCCTCGTGTAGCTTTGCGCGAAATTCAAAACAAACCACACCAATGTAATAATCTCTAATTCACGGCAGACGGTCACATGACGTAGTAGTTGTCACTATTTGTTACGGTGTTTAACTGGAAGATACGAACATTTTGCATGTCTTTTTGTAAGCGAAAAATATGACCTATGAAAACTTCTTTTTGTTATAAAATTAAATATGTTTATTCGACCTTATACAGCAATTTTACAAAGTGTATAAATGTATAATACCTTTTTCCCCCAAAGAAATTCATTTTACCATTGTTATTTATTTTATTTTCGTTAAACATTTGTGCTATTGTTTTGTGGTTGTCTCATATTTACATATGTTATATAAAAATTCGTATCAATACAAATTAAAAATGAATATATTTCTCTTTTAGAACTACATAGATAGTAGCAGACTGGTTATAAATTAAAGAACTGTATGAATATAATACATGAAGAACAATGTCCCTTTTTATTATTTTAGCTTCTATTATTTTAAACTAGTAGATAAGATGCACCCATCCAATTTTTGAACTACCTTTGACATACCGCTGTTCTACTGGAGGACAACTCACTCACAACCCTAAAATGCAGAACACGATTTTACGGCAACGGGATGCGAGCAAAACATTTCTAGTCCAAACTCCGGGAACAGTAACTGTCATGACACGCTCGGCCCACTTGACAGTCTACATTATGAAAGGTTTTTGTTTTTTTGGTTACAATATGAAATACTTTTTGTGTGAAAGAATAATTTGCAGCATACTGCTATAAATATAAATTAACAAATTCACCATAGAGTTATTGCACAATTATTCAATTTCATAGCAAAGGCTAGATATCTAAGAATGTGCAGTTGAGGCTAAAATAAAATCTAACATGACATAAAAGTCATAACGTGATTTACTTTGTCAACATCGGTAAATGTGTGTGTTTGTGTGTGTTTTCTTCTAGCAAAGCCACATTGGGCTATCTGCTGAGCTCACCGAGGGGAATCGAACCCCTGATTTTAGCGTTGTAACACATAGGTAAATAAAGTTAATGAATAAAAATTATAATCTGAACACTTGATAATACAAACATTTTATTTAACTGTCATCATAAATTTTAATTCATGAAATCAAATAAATAAAAACGCAAAGGCAAGGTAACGTGATTAACAAGATAATCATAAAATAAAATATAAAACTTGTAATAATGTAACGTGATTATTCTAGCGTGTTTCTTACGCTAGAAGACACGAACGTAACTATTTTATTGCCCTCTGTCGGCTGTAAAATGAAGTAATTGATCGTCATTTAATCTATCATCTCTTGGAACGCCACACAACCGTACACGTGGCCTTCAGCAACTAGTCTGAGTTACGCAATAAGCTAAATAATTCCTACTGGCATCTAATAAAATGAAATTTTATCTCTATCTCCACTATATTACTCTCTTTACTAGCTTCTAAAGAGAAACATATCCAGCATTACACAACGGTAAAAAAAATATCTTCTTGGGCTTCACTACAAGTATATGAAGTTCGTACTTGTTTTAATTAGTTCTGTTGCTAATATTAAACTGAATACTACACTATTTTATACTGTTTGAAGTTCTACAATAGGTAATAATTTATATTCTAGTAAAATGTAACTGGATATTCGTACCTATACAGTAGAATCTATAGTATATCATCCCTTAACTGATACCATGCTAAAAACTCGCTAGCAAATACTGTCGTCACTCAAAAAAAAAAAAAACATACATTGTAAAATACTTAATAATATGTTGTGAAAAGTACTAAATAATGCTGTTTTACACTTTATTTGGTTCTCCATTAAATACTATCTTTATGTTAGATAATGACAAACAGAGTTGTACATTTCTTTGTAGACTGTGTGAAACACTTATGTGTACCATTTATTTACACTTCATGGACTTTTTTAGGAGATGCTATCTTTATGTTAGATAATGACAAACAGAGTTATACACTCCTTTGTAGACTGTGTGAAACACTTTTATATACTCTTTGAAAGACAAAAAACTTTCGAAACGCTGTCCTCTACATTTGTGTTTCTTACAACAGGCAGTTGTCGTCTATTCCAATTTACTTATATAAACTGTTTACACTACATCGAATTATTTAATATATACCATATTTACTTTACATAAAAATCAGTGTTATAAGCATCTGTCAGTTGTTCAAAACACTAATATGTGTGTGTATATATATATATACATGATGACATATATATATATACATACACACACTACTTACACTTTTATCGAATTCTCTATCCGATAATATATTTTCTACAACGATATGTAACAATCAGCAATGTGTGAACTGTGTAAAACATTAATTTGCATTGTTTACTCTTTATTGAGTATACTGTTAAAACTACTTTTATTTTATATAACTGAACATTCGGAAATGTACTTTGTTGAGCGGCACTGAACCTGCTAATGCTTTACATTTAATTTAGTTTTCCACAGGAAAAGTAATTAATACCTGTATCAGATACATACAAGATGTGCAAATCTACCCATTTAATATTATTTTACGCTTTATTTACTTCTTTATTAGGTAGTTTTTATTCAGAATAAATATTCCATACAAATTTATTCAAGTAGTGTATGAAAACTCATAATATTGTTTTACGCTTTATCTTTCTGCAAAATACTGTATTATAATTTAATAATGAACTTGTATTTCTTTATATTTTTGAAGCTTGACAATACCTATATCCTCCGTAACTCTGTACCAGAACTTCATTCCCCTTTACTCAGTGAAGTTTCCGCTTCACAATATATATATTCGAGGTAGATATGTACCAAATATTTTACTTGCTTATGTTCCTTCACTTCAAATATATATTTGAGGTAATTTTGAATTAAACATATGACACCTTTTTACTCTCTATTTTACAATATATATAGCCTCACTAGCAATTATACTTGCCATAGGATATTATTATTAGGCCTAATGTCTTACTACAATTATAATGAATATATAATAATGCTTTTTAGCGGGCTTAGAAAAGACGTTCATACCATAATTTGTATTCTAGTTAATTCTGCATTGAATATTTCTCTCCCTTATATTTAGTAAAGTTCTCTAGTTCACGGTGCATATGTGTCTGTGTTTACCAGAAACAATATAATAAAATTGAAATTCAAAATTATGCCTCTGTTATCATTTCTTGTTATCATTCTTAAGTCTAATGGATAATGACTATGTTGAAGACATTCCGTCTATCAGATAAACCCAAACGCCGATGTAAAACTCGCCAGCGACTGGGGAGAATCAGTTAATCGTAAGGAGTTAAGTACTTGAACCCACAACAGCTCAATTAAAAATTCCGAACGGCCAGTATGGCCAGGTGGTTAGGGAGCTCGACTCGCAATCTGACGGTCGCGGGTTTAAATCCCCGTCCTACCAAAATATGCTCGTCCTTTCAGCTGTGTAACATTAATGATGTGATAGTCGATCCATCTATTAGTTTGTAAATGAATAGGTCAAGAATTGGTGGTGGGTGATGATAACTAGCTGCCTTCCCTCTAGTCTTACACTGCTAAATTAGGGACGGCTAGCACAGATAGCCCTCGTGTCGCTTTGCGCAAAATTCAAAACGAAATCAACTGTCTTTCATTGTCTGTATTCAGTTGTGGGAAGGCAGTTACTTAATATTTAGAAATAACTTTAACATAGATTTTGCCTGGTAGATAAAATATCCCAAACGCTTCTGGGTGCCATGACCACAGCCATTATCAACGTTATGACTTAAGGGTGACAACAAGGAATTATAATGGAGGTATCATTTTGTATTTCAATTTTATTATATTGTTCCTGGTTTATATTAAGTTCATTATTGTTTTATAGTGCGGATTTTAATCGCCTATGAACACGTAATCTACTACATAGCATTGTATATAATGATTTATATATGTGTGTACATACCAACATTCTAAGTAGCTTTGCATAAAATACTTGTTTCCTTATATTCTGTAAAGTTCTGTGCGTGATAATATCCTATGAAACGTTCTGAACATGTACAAATGCTTGGGTATATAACATGGTAAATAACAGAAAATACATTGTTATTCTTGTTTATAATTATTAAAAAACTAACTTCGGGAGAATTACCTTTTTTGTTTCTGAATATAATTACTCAAATTTTGATTAGTTTACATGCAAATTTTATAGGATTTTTATTTTGTGTACAATAGCTCGTATTGAATATGTTGTGCAATAGCTGTTGTGGACCAGTAAGTTTCACAAAAATCAACAGAGAAATTAAAGACCTAGACAGCCTTATTACATCTAATGGACAGAAAAAGATAAGACATGTAAAATGAGAAATCGAACAACAGAATTAAGCCCATTGTACAATGTTCAGAAGAACTGGATTCCGCAAAACGTCAGTGGATAAAAGCACAACGTTGAAATAGAAACAAATTTATTTTATCTGACGACGTTTCAAGAAACTGCTCCTCGTTAGGTCTAATATGAAAAAATATACGAATAAATATTTCAGTTACTTTATTTATTTCATTATTAACTCTCAGAAAAAAGTAGCGAAATGTCACGAGGTAAAACGAATATTTTTCTATTTCAATTTTGTGTTTATACAGTGATTTTATTTTAAAGCATACATACAAATCGTATAAAAGGGAGATAATTTTCAGGCAGCATATCTAGCAATAAATGGGTCTGTGTTTATATTTATGTAATAGACGAATCGTGCTTATTGCCTACCTGTTAACTATCCAATAAAATTCTATACTTTGATAATTGACTTTGCAAAACATCTTTTACCAGGTTTTCAAAAACGTTTCCCACAAATGATGTAATAATAATAGGCCTGTAATTACTGGGACAATTTTTATCACAAAACACTTTCCATATTTTCACGTCTGTAACAACGCAAAGGTAATGGCCGTTAAGAGTCGATTGGAAGAGCCACGTAAGGAGTAATATTATTCAACACTATGTAACACTACACCCATGAAACTAGAACAATAAATTATTCAACACTATGTAACCCTACACCCATGAAACTAACAATAAATTATTCAACCCTATGTAACACTACACCCATGAAACTATAACAATAAATTATTCAACCCTATGTAACACTACAACCATGAAACTATAACAATAAATTATTCAACACTATGTAACACTACACCCATGAAACTAACAATAAATTATTCAACCCTATGTAACACTACACCCATGAAACTAGAACAATAAATTATTCAACACTATGTAACACAACACCCATGAAACTATAACAATAAATTATTCAACACTATGTAACACTACACCCATGAAACTATAACAATAAATTATTCAACACTATGTAACACTACACCCATGAAACTAACAATAAATTATTCAACCTTATGTAACACTACACCCATGAAACTATAACAATAAATTATTCAACACAATGTAACACTACACCCATGAAACTATAACAATAAATTATTCAACATTATGTAACACTACACCTATGAAACTATGACAATAATGCTTTCAGTTAAGTAACAATATTCATGAATAAATAAATTCACTGTTGCGGAGCCTCCTGGTGGCATTGTACGAAATATTTGAGATTAAGTCTTTTCATCCAATCAACTAAAAATAATAAATACACTTTAAATGCATGTTTCATATATTATTTTCTGAACAATTTTGGTTTGTTGTTTGTCGTTAAGCACGAAGTTACATAATCGACTATTTGTGCTCTGCTCACCGCGGGTTTAGAAACCCAGTGTTTAGTGTCACAAGTCTTCAGTCTTACCACTAACTGAATCATAGGAGCATAATAAGCGTTCATTGGTTTAAACATATTCATGTGTTTATTCTATTTCAACTAAGCTTTCCAAATGTTTATATCCTTACGCATGTCTATAAAACTTCATGCTTGCAGACTAAAGTAGTCTCTATTTACAAATGAAGTTAATTCTCAATATTAATTTATAACATCGCTGATAAACAAATTAATTACTTTACTTCCAAGCTTTACTTAAAAAATAAAATATCGATTCGCCAATTCCACAACTTTTGACAAAAGTGGTTGAATAAATTATTCAACCCTATGTAACACTACACCCATGAAACTATAACAATAAATTATTCAACATTATGTAACACTACACCTATGAAACTATGACAATAATGCTTTCAGTTAAAAGTTTATTTTTAAAAAGAAAGAGCGTTTTCAACCTTATTTGATAAGAAAGAAACCACAATGCCCGTTTTACATAACATCTCACTGGGTACAAAAAAATCCAAGCAAGTTAACTTGTTTTGAATCTCAATATCCACGAAAAATTCCTAAAGGCACGTTAATTATTGGAACCCAGAAGTTGACTTTGTCATGATAAACTAACTCTGAATTATACGAAGTCAATGACAACGTTAGTTGTATCTGATTATCTGAACTGATAGTGTTTATTACTAAAGCTCCCTATTCATTGTTTTGATATGATATTTTAACTGTCTCTCTGCTCGAATGTTTTACAAACTTAAAACCAACGAGAAATTGAAACAGCATTTAACCTCTTTTGTCATCAATTTCACCTTCGTTCATCTTGCTATTAACAGTATCTAGTAAACAACAAAAAAAAATCATGCTAATGACTAGCAGCAGCTAAAGAAAACATATAACTAAAGCTGGATCATCCAAATGATAGCGATCAATACTTCGATCTCTGCAGTGCCGGGCTTTGTTATAGAAATACTATTTTTAGCAAGTACCTATTCAATTGTCTCATTTTTAGTACTTAGTATCTGCCAGTTTACGTCTATACCTTCCTGCATGCCCTAGAAAGATAAGAAATATTAAATGTATAAGTGGTCATTGAAAAAAGAGCCATGTATGTTGATCAGCTTAAAGGTATAACACGCACAGAACGTGAACATGTATATAGCAAACAATACATGAAAATATTTCACAAAGAACAGAAGCAGAGAAACGAAACTGCTTTAAGCAATACTCACTCAGCTCCGGAAGACGCTACATTTCGGGGTGAGGCTATCAAGTGTGCAGCAATTCAGCTATCAGAAGCAGCTTAACCTGGAAGGGGGGGGATTGGGTTCTGGAGCATACCCCCAGAATAAATATATTTTTAAAATCACGTGATCAGTAGCATGATATTTGGTCGGGCTTTAACCCTACCAGCCCAACCACTTCCATCAGCCTTGCCACTTTTGTAGTATTTCTGTATTTCAGGATGCACGATGGTTGATTATTCATCTGTACATTTTGCATACTTGTGTTTGATGTCTTTTTAATAGTACTATCACTTATCTTCAGGTCAGTAAATTTTGGACCATGTCAACTCAATAAGATGCTTTTTAACAAAATGACAAACCAGAGGCCATCTTTTTGGCAACCCAGGGGTTACATGTTTGTCAAGATAGTGGCTTTATATTTTGAAATAAGAAAGCTATGTGTTCTGCCCACCACGGGTATCGAGATCTGCATTCTAGCGTTGTAAGTCCGCAAACATACAGCTGTACCACTGGGGGGGAGGGTAAATAAAAAAGTATCTGTTTGAAAAAAACAAAGTTTGCTTATTTGAAAAGCCAGAGATTACTTCATTGTTCAACTAACCAGAGGATTCTGTTTTACAAGCTAGACATTTCCTGTTTGAAAAAACCAAAACAAATATGTCTGTTTAATGAGCCAAAGATTACCTATTTGGCAAGTTAGTAATTACTTGTTTGATAAATCATATTCTAGCTCTTTGGTGAACCAAAATTACTTGTTTGTCAAGATAGAGATTTTTGTTTGATAAACTAAATTCTAAATCTTTGAGGAACGACATATTTATCTGTTCAAAGAGTTAAACATTACCGTTTCATTGGACAATACGTAACCATAAAGTTTATAATTATCAAATCAGAAATCGCCTGTATAATAAACCATAGTTCACTTCTTTGATTCTTCATGAGCTAACGGTTACTATTTTTGTTTATTTGATAAGTCGAATAGACCTAAAATTTGTGATAGAGATCACGTTAACTTCAGACTTTTTTTTTATCTTATTCCTTTTAATTTACCCATTGTAAATTCAAAATCAGAGACGTGTAAAAATAGTATTTCAAGCCTATCTTATGTTTCCAATTAGTTACTACCCAAAAGTTCTTTCTTTTGGTACCAGCACTCATAAGTGGGGCTTGACGATGCGAGACAAAACCTTTTTTTTCATCTTTTCCTTCATGTCATTTTATTCAAGCCCAAAGAGCTGGCGGTTCATTCGAGGGTTAAACCCTCCCTTAGGTTCCAAATTATTATCTGAAATGCTATATGTCTCTGTAGTATAATACATTAAAAGATACAGTTTAAATACTTGGAGATAGTAAAGCATTAGAAATCAACAGGCCTGAAATAATTGATAAATAACTGCAGATGTTTATTCGAACATTCCTATTAATTTATCCACTACGAATTTATCCACTACGATCAGAGGCATATAAAAACAACATTTCAGATCTATCTTTTGTCTCTTCTCAGCAGTGTATGTACTGGGTAACGCTATTAAGATCAAATAAGAGTAACGCTTCTCAAATGTTGCAGATTAAGAAACTACAACCAATAACACAGTAAAACATTAAAGTTTTACTAGTTCTACCAACAATAACTGAAATTAAAGCTTCTAACTGTGGCCTCCAAGTTAAAGAAACTATTAATATGACTAAATAAAATTGTCTCCAAATATAATTGGCAACCATCGATCCCCGGGTCATAGTGTACACATATAAAGTCTGGTCAGGTTACTGATGAGTCCGTTTGTGACGTAGCAGTCCAATGTGAGAGCGATTTAATTTGTTACACATTCTGTAAGGTCGTATAAGAGTTGGTATTTAAATTTAAAATATGCTACTTTCTTCTTTTTGAATTTATTTCCATTCTCTGTAGATCAGAAATGTTTCATGTTGAGCTGCACTCAAGATGTTCGTTCCAGGTAGTGCGAGAACTTGTGTTGTCTTGCTAGCTTGCTGGGCCCGGCATGGCCAAGCGTGTTAAAGCGTTCGACTCGTAATCCGAGGGTCGCGGGTTCGAATCCCGTTCGCACTAAACATGCTCGCCCTCCCAGCCGTGGGGGCGTTATAAAGTGACGGTCATTCCCACTATTCGTTGGTAAAAGAGTAGCCCAAGAGTTGGCTGTGGGCGGTGACTAGCTGCCTTCCCTCTAGTCTTACACTGCTAAATTAGGGACGGCTAACGCAGATAGCCCTCGAGTAGCTTTGCGCGAAATTCAGAAACATCCTAGCTTTCTACACTGATTTGAAATGATTTCACATCATTTCTGCACGTGTCTTGGTCTCAAATCTCGTTGAGCAAAATATTATTATGATTACGGACTTCTCTTATTCTTCTAATATGGCCAAACTATTTCAGACTCCTCCTTTTAATAAAGGTGTGTTAGTCCTGCATGTTTCTATATTTTAAATGAGTGTTTATTATAGGTACTTTCTACTCTGTTTTCATAAAATGTTTAGCCCCCACGGCTGAAAGAGCGAGCATATTTGGTGCTACCGGGATTCGAACCCACGATCCTCACAATACGAGTCGCACGCCTTAACCCAGCTGGCCATGCCAAGCCTCTGTGATAGTTTTACGGAAACAAATGGAATGCATTTCCTATCAATGAATCGCATCAGATCACAACGAAACACATGATAATGATAATGAGAATCTGGACATGTGTCTTTGCGAGCTTCGCCATAGTAAGCTGATAAAATGACCATTGTGATGTTACGGATCCCACTATGTTTTGCTACTTTAGAAACATTAATTATCTGGAAGTAATACTCAAAACGACTGTCTTCGAGAATACCAAAGATTGGGGGTTATTTGGTGCTAGAATAATACGATTACAGTACATACGTAATTTAAAAAACAAAACCAGTACCACTTGCAGTTGTCATTTTGTGGTTTTGCTGCCCTAATTCTATCACATGATATAGCTAACAGTAGTATGACTACATGTATATTCAACAAGAAAACAGTATTTTCCAACATTTTTTTCCTGTAGTGTATTTTCAAAATATTTCTAGGGAAAGTTCTTGTGTTTATAATCACCTTGAACGTTTTTATGCAGTTATAAAAAGATTAAAGTTATTGCTTCTACAAGATACGTCTGAAGAAGACTGTCTCCAGAATAACTTTTGGAATACATCTGTTCTTTGAAATAAATTCTTGTTGAACTAAGTTCAATAACAGTGGGTTATAATTTTTAAACTATCTGTCTACTCGAAAGTTTTCCAAGTGTATGACAGAATCAACGAGAGAATGAACAAGCACTCTTTAAATTCTCTCTGTTCCACATTGAAACTGCTAACAATACAGATAACAAGTGTTTTATGGACAGGATTTCACAAGATGTCGACCTATAAGGATGAAAGTTATTGTCAAAACTCTGAAGTTCTAGAAGTCTGGAAAAGAGATAGGTGAATGTTCAGTAATTTTCATTATTGTTGTGTTAAAGTATTTATTCACAAGTACACTGAAAATCAAAAAGTAATCTCGACTGGAAGATATAAGAGACTTTTAATGGGATGAGAAACAATAGTTTACCGTATAAAAGTGTTTAACCGATAAACAACAATATAAATACAATACATCAATAAATTGTTGGTGGCAGTCAACTGCCATAAAAGGTTTTCTTGAAAACGCTGGGCTTTTAAATAAAGCTATGGACAAAGAAATAATTCCAATGTCACATGTGGCTATGTATCATTCTACCTACAAATCCACACTCTGAGAGATATTCTATTTTGTATTTGTCTACTGAAAGTTTATACATGTGCAAAGAACAAACAATAAAATGGTGATCAGAATTTATAATGTCGTAGATAAAATAAAACGAATGCTCTGTTACAAAATAATGCCAATGATCTCCTTATTACATTGTTATATAAATCGAGGATAAGATGATCAGTTAGATAAAGTAAGATTCCCATTCATCCTATATTACGGTCAGAAGAGAACTGCAGGGTACCTTCCTTGACGTTGGAAACCACAAATGAAACTAATAATTCTTTTTCAGATAGTTATGTCACTCGCTACCAATTCGTATTCTAAGTGGCTTGTGTTTTTTAGAGTACCTATCGAAATAGTTCATTAATTGGAGTAGTTTCTCTTTGTTGATTGGAAGCTGGAAATAGCTAACCTTAAAATGTGTCATCAAACTAACAGGAGTAAAATATCTGTCCTCTAACCTTCAGTGATGGGTGAAAGTTACTTAAATAATGATAATAGTATTGCTAGGTTTAATGGTTTACGTAAAGTTATCAATCAATGCTACGTCTTCTGTGTATATTGCTTAAATCTATATAAATAAACGTCAATGTGTGTGTGTGTATATCTGTTACTTTATACGTTTCTACATTTTTGATCAATGAGCAACAAACTAGACACTGCGATGGGGGATAGCATGAGGAAGTTCATGTTGTATATCTCTCAGCATTAGAATGAACTATGTAACAACTATTCTTAGAATTTTTAAAATCAGTTTGTATTTCTTTTCAGCATTTTCTCTTCATTCATTTTTATGTTTATTATGTTAAGAAAAACTTAGAAGCACGATTTCCTATTCTATATAATAAAGGAGTTTTCATTTCACCCATTCAAAGGACAGGCACTCCAGCTAGTTTTATACAAAGACTAGAAGATATATAAATGTACGAATCAACAACTAATAGTACTAATAATTCACTGAAGCGGTGAGGGCTAATGCAATCATGAATGGTGTCTGTCCTCAGCTGCAGAATGCCCGAAATCGCAACCTATATGTATGGTGGTACTAACGGACAGTCAACTGATTATATTAAACTTTCCTACAATTCGCCACTTTGATAAAAATTACTCTGAATATTTAAATATTCAAATCGTATGCTCTTGTTCTGGAGGAGATTTTATTATGTTGTTTTTGTATCACATGGGTTAGAATATCGATAGCAAACATAGTCTTACAGCATGTTAGACGAAATAAAAATTGGATTTTGATTTACAGTTCTGCTATCAGATGATTTTCCATAACGTGTATCAATCTGATATCATTAGCTACAACAGTGGAGCAATACTGTCTGGGCGTGACTTTGTGGTTAGTATTATGTGCTGTTGGTCAAAAGATCTAAGTTCAAATTCAAATTGTACTGCGCTGAACTTGTTAATCTACTTTATCTGTGGGTATATTGTAAGAGTAATAATCAGTACTGTTTTTCAGTTCAAAGCAAAACGAAGTCACTGGTCATTGTGGCTACTGCCTTCCATCTTTTCTGAAGTTCAAGGTAAATTCTCCTTGGCACTGTATGAATGACATCCTGTACAAGCATAGATGAATGCACAGGGCCGAGTGGGTGAGAAAACATCCATTCATGAAAATATTGCCAAATAATGGTTCTTGTGTTAGCCTTATTTTGAAATATTTCAGAACTCACTAAACCATACTCTTATCTTAGTCTTTCTAAGTTTAAGACTTCTTGTGGGTTTGGCCAAGAAGATGACTGACCATGTGGTCCTTATGGTGAATATTGTTTAAGATCTTGTGTGAAGCAATAAAATGTTACTCTGCTCATGAAAGCTTTGGAGAATGTTGCCAGGTTTTATAAGTAATATTACCAGATAGTTTGGACTACACTGTTAATATTTATAAGTAACATTACTTTAAATAGCACCTGACCAGTAGCTGGCTTACATTTATTCTGGGAAAGGAAGGCTCCAAGCAACATTAACTAGCATTGCCATAAATGGAATAGTCGTGAATGATACTTTTCAATAACTATTTTAGAACAGATCTATAATCAGATATACTCAGGAAAATGTTGCTAAATTTTCGTCCAGATGTTATTCATTCAGTTTGGCACTTTTTTAACCGAATGTTGAAATTGTAAGCATGTAGCAATTTTACTCAGGTAAAATTGCATATGCGAACGGCGAGAAAGTGATATCACTTTAGCCCTGATTCTCACTTTCTTTAGGAGGGATGAGTCCATATGAAAGGTTCACACAGATTATTTTGCAGAGTGCTATGAGTTAGGAGTTTTCTCACTTTGTCAGTGATGCACGCAAAATTGATTTCTGGTATAACATAAATACGCTTTAATCCAAATTTCAACAGTAAACTAAAATCCTTCTCGCCCTTGTCCAAACCAGACGTTTTAAAGAAGATTTCCTTCACTAGAGAAACAAGTTCAAGTAGAACAGAGTTGGAAGCCAGCCAGTAGGTGAAATAATAATATATATATAATATTTTATCAGGATTTTGCTTATTTTACTGTGCAAATCCGGAACTATTTCTTTAGCACATTTCTTAAATTTGCATGTTTCAAACACTTTTAAATGTATCTGTCAGACATCGCCTTACTTAAACACAACAACATTATAATTCAACTCTGTCTTCTGTCCCGTAAAATTTGACCATAGTTAAGTGACTTAGCCTGCTCTATTGACCCTGCCCGAGTTGTTTCCAGGATGATTTATACAACTAGCAGGTTTCACGTAGTTTCAGAGCTGCTCTGCTGATCCCACAATTCCCCGAACATCGAATGCCATAGGTTACCTCAGTCTTAATCTGCTTCTGAGTCGCCAGTGTCACGGCAAGCAATGACACAGTAGTTTCCCATACACATACATTTAAAGAAAGGCAACATAGATTCTTACGCAAGACTACACAAGGGCTATTTGTGTTAGGGTATCTACTTTCATAATGATAAATTAGAGAGAGAAGACATCTAATTAACAGCACTCACTCATCACTAACTCTGGGTTACTCTAATCCAATAGTGGGATTTGATTATCACTCTTATAATGTATCTTCGAACTAACAATTAAGCTACGCTTGGTCTCAACATAGAACAAATAAAATATGAAATACCTTCCTATAATAGCACCAATAAAATGCTGTATGGCATTCTGATACCCTTGGGACAATATCTACAGATTGTAATTCACAATGATGCAATGACCGCTAATGTGAGTAAATCTCACTTTGGAGAGGAACTTTGAAACCAGAAAAAAAAACTGGTTCTTAAACTATATTAGAAACGTTTTTTTTAGAGATGGATAAAAAAAAGAGAGACGCCGCCACAGAATATAGCCCTGTAAAGGTCCATAAAAGTCAAAAGTATAAACTATGCTGTACATAAAATAAAGTGTATATAAGTTACTGAACTAGCCTATTTAAAAATACAAGCATGAAGCTGTCAACTTTTCAGATTGCTAGGAAAAATAAAAGTATAATCTTTATTCTTCTATGATGTTTACACCAAACCAATAACAATCAGTAATGAAACATATTCCAACCTTTCTCGTTGAAAATTATAATTTTGATGATGAGATAAAAAAGTACTTTATTCGTTATATAAAACGCTTCTAGGGTTAGATTTTACATCCAAATCAATTAATTTTTAATACCCAACCAAAGTTATTGAAGCAAAGTAGACAAATCATTCTGTGCAAAAAATTAACTGAAGAATGGAGATGTTATGTAACTAAATTATAATGTTCATTATTATTGCTGTTATTAACAAAGCTTTGTAAGAAACTATTATTTTGCTTTATGTATGTGTGCTACCAAGTTCAAATTAGTTCTCGTAGACGTATTTGAACTCTGTCACTAATAACTTCAGTTCAGCGTGACATTAATACACACAATTTAGCATATGTATTTAGTGCTTCACATCTGCATTTGCCAAACAATACATTCAGTTTGTTTGTTTTGAATTTCGCGCAAAGCTACACGAGAGCTATTTATGCTAGCCGTCCCTAATTTAGCAGCGTAAGACTAGAGGGAAAGCAGCTAGAAACCACCACCCACCGCCAACTCTTGGGCTACTTTTTTTGCCATTGAATAGTGGGATCGACCGACAATTATAACGCCCCCACGGCTGAAATGGCAAGCATGTTTGGTGTGACGGGGATTCGAACCCGCGATCCTCAGATTACGAGTCAAGCGCCTAAACCATCTGTCCATGCCGGGCAATACATTCAGTTTATTTTCAGATTTGTCCGGGAGTGGCTTAATGGTAAGCGTGAAACCGAGGATTTATGGTTCAAGTTCCATTTCCACAAAATATATAGCGTTTCGCAACTTTGGCACCGTAGATGCGCTATATTAACGACTGTAAAATCCCCATTGTTCGGTTAGACAAAAGTATCTCAAAAGTGGTTGTTTTATATTTTTCAATAAATGCTTTCCTCTTAGTCAAGTAGTTCAAAATTATATTTCTTTGTACTCGGATAGCGTTGCACAAAATTTCTGAAATAAATGAATAAACTTGTTTACATTTAGAAGTAAAAGTAACCGTCATGATTCCCTGAAACAACTACAAAAATTATGGACACAATACGATATTATGCCAATGAAAATTATCTTAAAATAGTAAATTGCTACCTGCAAGCTACTTTTAATAACAAAAACAAAATTGTAAATATACTTACAACACAAAAGTTGATTTTAAATGTTTTCTAATTCTGAACTATCAGCAATATGAAGTTTATATTTTACGAGCAATAGTTTCTCTCAGTTGGTTATTGAAATAATGGAATTATTATTAATAATCATAAAACACTGATACACATATTTATGAACTTGTTTGTTTGTTGAGTTTTACGCAAAGTTACATGAGGCTCAACTACAACATTCGTCCCTAATTTTGCGGTGACAAACTTGAGGAAAGGCAGTTAGTCAATACTACCCGCCGTAAAATATTGAGCTTCTGTTGTCAAACTGAAAGGGATTAGCTCACCACTGTTATAATATATCCATGGTCCTAGAGTTCATAGCGCGAATATATATATATTTTTGTTACTGGAGGAAACGGGACGCAGAACCTCTGATCCAAAGTCCGCCATGCTAATCAGTTGGCCACGATTGGTCGTTATCAATTTTAGAGTAGGAATAATGACAACAATATATATATATAATCCACGCGCAAAAGTATTTTAAAGATAGTTATTCAATAATGTGTTGACATAAACTAACGTAAACACGTTCCATCAACAAACTTGTGGTCATAAAAAAAAAAAATTGAAACCACAGTTTTAATTAAAAATCCACTTACATCTTGTAACAACTATAAACTAATGTTTTATTATTGAGAAAAGACTATGAATACAACTCCTGTTCTTCAAGGTATTAATTATCCACGATGCAACACACACAATAAAGTAAAATAAGATCCTTAAGAAAATGCAACTCTTACAACCAACATCATAGCATGCGCAGTAAAACTGTAAGTACCTAGAAGAAAACAGACAAAACAGAAATTTATTAACGTAATAAGAGTTTGGAATAAAATATACAAGCGAGCTCTTATATCAAACAATACAAAATATGCACGAGAGAAATAATGATTACGATATACATTAAAATGTACGCACTAACATAATACAAGTTTGTAAGCAAATATACGACAAAATAGCCCCAGTGTCCAACAATATCACACAGTCTTTAGTACAATAAATTGGACAATTGGAATGGTGAGTAGCTGTATTATAAATAAAGATATTTAACCTACACACTCTAGTACAACTACATGGATCTTTAGATTTCAGTATAGTATTGCTTGTTTGTTTTTGAATTTCGTGCAAAGCTACACGAAGGCTGTTCGCGCTAGCCGTCCCTAATTTAGCAGTGTAAGACTAAAGGAAAGGCAGCTAGTCATCACCGCCCATCGCCAATTAATAGGCTACTCTGTTACCAACAAATAGTGGGATTGACTGTACAGTATAAGGACCCCACGGCTGAAAGGGCGAGCATGTTTGTTGAGACGGAGATTCTAATCCGCGACCCTTAGTCGAGAGCCGTAACCACCTGGCTATGATAAGCCATTTTAGCACAGTAAGAGAGATAATATCGAACGGAGAGTAAATGTCGACAACTAAACTAGCAAGTCATAGCACAGCAAGATGAATCAACAGACTTTGGAAGAGCACAATAGAAAATTGAAACCAATTAATCAAACCAGAAAGACACTTAATCCACAGCCAGTATTAGAAGAAGAAAGAAGAATCCACATATTTAGCTAAAACAACGCGTTTAGACTCTGCTGCTGGTTAACTTTATGTATTATGTAATTACAATTTTACGAGTTCACTTCTTTCAATGGCCCGGCATGGCCATGCGTGTTGAGGCATGCGACTCGTAATCTGAGGGTCGCGGGTTCACATCCCCATTGCGCCAAACATGCTCGCCCTTTCAGCCGTGAGGGCATTATAATGTGACGGTCAATCCCAATTTTCGTTGGTAAAAGAGTAGCCCAAGAGTTGACGGTGGGTGGTGATGACTAGCTGCCTTCCCTCTAGTCTTACACTGCTAAATTAGGGACGGCTAGCACAGATAGCCCTCGAGTTGCTTTGTGCGAAATTCAAAAACAAACAAACAAACAAACTTCTTTCAAGGCTATGAATAAATTCTATCGTTGCTACAGCTCCATACTTATGTGTGTGTCGTTCATAATCAAGTTCAATTTTAATATCATGGTAGCTCATCTGCTATAGATTTATATTGATGTATTCGCACAGGATCTAGGTTAGTTGCATATTTAAATCGCTTGTTTAGACATTTGTACTGTAGTATTATCGCCCGAAGAAACTGAATTCTAAATATTCATCTGTATCAAAACGGTCTCTGATGTTTCAAATTTTGTATAGTTTATCAATATAACTTCCCTCAAGTCATCACTCCCCCACTTTCAAAGAGAGAGGTAAAGGTATGACAATTGAACATTGAATAATTTATGCAGATGTCAAAACTCCCAAAATTCTCATGACTTCTGCAAGCATATACCCGAAATATATTGTAAAACGGAGATATTATTTGCTAAAAGTAACTATAACAATAAAATTATAGTTTGGATGTGGGTAAGGACAACAAATAATTTGTTTTACTTACTGTATTTTTACTTATCATTTTCAATAGTATTTTTTATCTTTTGGCTTTTCTTGTTGTTAAGGAAAACGATACACAATCATGTATCTCTGCTTTTCTCACCGCAGGTATCAAAACACAATTTTTGGTGTTGTAAGTTTTTAGTCTTACCCTGAGTCACTGATGGTGATAGAGAAACTTTCGAAATGGATTTTGTACAAGGATTATTTAAGCTGTTATCTCAAAAACGTATTTGGTCAAAAAACCAAAAGACGGTCAAATACCGCTATTCAATCAGACAAAAATATTCTAGCAGTTGGTGCATAGTAAGTGCTGTTGACTAGTTACCTGCTGTCTTGTATGTAAGTCCAAAATTTGGGATGATTATCCCACATATCTCTTGTATGTCTTTAAGTGATTCCTGATTGTTTGTTTGCAAAGTTACACGAGGATTATCTGCACTAGCTATCCCTAATTTAGCAGTTTAAGACAAGAGGGAAGGCAGCTAGTCATTACCATCCATCGTTAACTCTTGAGATACTCTTTTACCAACGAATAGTGGAATTGATCGTCACTTACAACGCCCCCAAGGTTGAAAGGGCAAGCATGTTTGGTGTGACGGGGATTCGAACCCGCGTCCCTCTGGTTACAAGTCAAGCACCCTAACCACCATTCTGAGCCACTAAAATTCACGTAAGTTTTGAAAAAGTACTAATTCTTGTAGACTTTATACATGCATTTCTGAATACCATAAAAATTTAAACGACTATACAGTTACCACAAAAAATACATTGTAATTTACTAGGCTTCCTGACAATGCTGTATTTATACCTAAACCATCTAATTTGTACTTGGAAAATAGCATTGATCACAATACTTTAAATTTTCCAACAATATAAGTTTTTATCAAGTACACAACTTACAAAAACTGACAGAATTGCGTAAAGAAAACGTGTAACTTTCAACTGGTTATAAAATTATAGGAAATTATATTGAAAAGCAGGCGTAAACAAACAAGTCTTCTTAAATGATGATGAGGTGGGCAGAGAAAATATGGTGGATATGATAAATATTATGATATCTCAACAAACGTAAAAGGTAGGGAGTTCTTATTTTGTATTCTAGTTGCAAATATCAGACATTTGAGTTTATAATTTGTGTAGACTTTGTATTATGGGAGCCATGAAAGTTATCTGTCAAAACACGGAAAATAACTTACTAGTGTTACAGACAAAAATCGACATCTAGCATTTCCTTTTATATTCATTTTAAAATTACCTAATGTTTAATACTAAAATTTAAACTTAAATCGACAATTTCATACCACTTTTATTCACATACATCCATGAAACAGTTGCTCAATAAAAAATTGAATCCAAATCTACAAACATGATGACATGCCCTCTAACCCCTAGCTATCCCTCTCGAGAGTGTTAACTAACTCTATTAAATCTCTGATGTTACCTCATGAAATTATCTCGAAGGTTGAAGTTTGTTCAACATTCTATTTGGTGTGACGGGATTCTAGCCCTCACCCTTAGATTATTAGTTAAGCGCCCTAACCATGCCAGGTCAGCGATTTCTGAAAAGAAAATCGACTAAACTGAATTTTATACTTCAGATATTAAAGTTACGAAATACGTGCATAAGGGACCTTTCTATTTCAAGATCTACTTAAACCTACAATAAAATACGGTGTACAGAAGTATCTTAACTGTATTAATAAGTTAATTTACTACTTTGAAAGACAATATTTTAATATTAGAAATGTAGATATAACTGAAGCCTGGTCATGTTCGTTACGTCGCTCTGTTGTTAGCTCTGAAACAAAGAAGGACTAACTGCGTCTTTCTTAAGTGTTCTGAACTTAAATATCAGATTTACCATTCGACGAAAACCAGTTTTTGAATGGTAAGAGCTTCCCGTTACTATTTTTTATTTGTTTGTTTCTCAATTTGAAATTGATTGGACATTTTAGTGTTGTCGTGTGAGCCTATGAAAACAACAGGATGAAATAAATATCTTATAGGTGACACGACGTTTTGAACGTACACCAATCAATAGCGTGTTGCTTTGGTTTGATTGTTTCAGAAAAACGCACAAAGCTATCCGAAGGCTATCTGCACTACCTGTCCCTATGCTTGAATCCAGAAGGCTACTAGTGAACACTATCCGCCATAAACTCTTGGGTTACTCCAATCGAAAGATAGGATTTGATCATTATTCTTTATGACGCATTCACGGCACTAATTTGTCGAGTGCAATTTATTTTCTCTTGTTTTTGTGGCAAAGAGACACGAACCTAAAATTATCGATTTACAATCACGCACGCTAACCTCACAGCCAAGGTACGCCCATCCCAGTAGCTTGGTAAATTAAAATGTTTTCAACATGATAATAAAGAAAGCCTAATGAAATAGAATGTCACTCATAAAGAGAAAGTGTATTCCCTGCCCCACAATATGTTTTGACCTTTGCAACAACACCCTAAAATATACATCAAAAAGTTTTCACCCTGACAAACACACACATATATGTATATGTACGAAGATCTTTTCTCTAACTCAATTTATTTGAGAGTGTCGACTCGACTGCTCTCCTAAATCCCAGTTTGTAACCATTAAAACGAAAGTGGTTGATCTTTAGCGTGACCTTGAACTTTGGGCTACATTCATTAAAATTTAATCAATTAGTTTTTAAGAGACACATGACATTTGTATCAAATTTGATCAAATAAAATTTAAAAAATTGTTGAATTAGTAACTGTTCATCAAAACGCTTACATAATGTGTATAAGAACTACATCAGAAGACTCAACCACAACAGTCGTTTTGGGAATATTCTCGGATACCTCAGACGAATGCCCCTAACAGGCAAAGCTACATTTTACTTGATGACGAATGAACGCCACCCCACTGGATGAAATTTGATCGAACGAGGTATTCGTATAGCATAGAGAAGTTTGGAAATCACAATCTCCCTGATGTTGTTGTTGCATCATGTTCTGTATAACACATATATTCCAGAGATTTGATAGGTTTACTCAATACGGATAAATATTTTAATTTTAGATATTATCGTTTCAACAACAACAAAAAAGAACAAAAGAGAGAGAGCTTGATAGGCCTTTGATTTGTTTCTAAAAATGTAGTATTTCCTTTCTTAGGCTAGAGATAAAAAAACTGGAGTTGCACATGATAATAATTGGTTATGTTTTATTGTTATGCTTTCAAAACGAAACAGAAAAAAAAATTATTGCCTAATAATGAGGATTGAGTACTTTATATTGAAACGATTTTAAATATGTAAATGAACAAGTCACGCAACAATAACAGCTACTATAAAGCAGTCGTAGAATGATATACATCAGAAATACAATTTTACATTGTTTAGCGTGATAGGAAGTATGTTGCTATTAAAAATTAATCGCGATTGAGAAGGGTATGTAACAGCATTTTTTGGCAGAAGTTAATCATATAATCAGCTCATTAAGATGTGCTCAGATTTGAACGTGGAATTTCCAAGACGGGATTATCCGTTGTGCATAAATGACATTGGAAAACAAAGGTATATATGTAAACTTGGGATATTACGACCACCTAGAAAGAGACCTGCAAAAAGTTGTACTACAACTATGGTAAGCAAAGCGCGGCATGTTGTACCAGGTGGGAACCTACAATCACAGATGGCAGTGGCAAAAGCAGTCCCGTTTTGTAGACAACAGTATGCAACATGATCAGAGAGGGCTTCTGTTTCGAAAAGCAACACAGTAATGTTTAAACAAGCTACTTCCACGACATACACATTCAAACGTCGTATACTCCATGGTACTGTAGAATGCAAATATGTATTCGTGCTCTCCCACACGAACATTTACAGGTAAAGTCACTAGAATGAATTTCTATGTGATTGGACTGTTAAAACTGGGATATCATTGTCATTATATACTAGATGGATTATGGAAAGTCATCAGAGAGGGATGGTGTGCTTTTTTGACTTGATTGCCTTACAACAGAGTTTTTTGTTTTTTTTTCAATGGAAAGCATGATAAGCTAATGTGGCGGCAAGAACCATAACAATGTGATGAGACTCCAAAATCATTTTAATATAAGTTACTCAACCTCTGTAGAAAGAATAATTTCGCTCCGTGGAAACCTTCAGTCCATATGACATACAATATCAAACCAAAATATAAGACCATTAAAAAATTATATTTTAAGCTCCTAAATCTAAAATAACACCATAGTTAGGACGCCATTTCATTTAGGAAAAACAGAGTGTCTCTTCCCTCCCCTCCCCCGTGCTTACTGTTATTTTTTTCATTTTAGGAACAATACAAGAGTATAAGATATGAAGCTTCCGTTATGTGAACGATTATTAAACAACATAGGAAGTAACCAAATGCTCCGAAACAAAATATTTCTCCTCTTTTTACCTTTTAACATTTTATAAACCGAGAATGTCCAATTGGCCCCTAGACTATCAGTGAAAGTTGTTTACCTTCTTTGGAAATCTGATATGACGCTTATATATCAAAGTCAATGACATAAAAGATACAAATTATAATCAATTAAGCTAAAATATCTAAACTATGTACACCACACAAAAATTAGAATGTTTAGCAGCAAAAATATAAATTAGGTCGAATATCATACCAATATATCAAAGTACAAACTTAACAGTTGAAGTGTTAATTACAACTTATATTATTTTCATCTTTGTGTACTGTAATATTTGATGCTAAGATTTGAAACAACTAAAAAGCTTCAGAGATAAAGTTCATATGCAATTTATTTTAAACTCAACAATTAAGTTAATAAATTATTAAAGTAAAAAACACGATTTTCTTTTTTTTGGGGATATCAGTAGTTAATGTTACTTAATATATCATTTTATAACAACTTTGTATAGCCTTTCCTAATTTTCAGTTGATAGACTAGAGGAAAGATAAATATTAATCGACATTTGCCGCCAACTTTAGGACTACCCTTCACTGATCAAATAACGGGTTTAACCCAAGCTTTTGTAGAATACCCACGACGTGGAGCGTGTTTTTGCAGCAACGACTTATGCACAACGAATATTTGGGTTCGCAGTCCGTCACGCTAACAACTTGGCCACTCTCGATCCCAAAACCCAAACCCATCACTAGCAAATGATAAGAGGAAGTTCTTTTTATTGTTTTCAATATCATTTGTAGTTTCGTCTGTTGATAACGCGTTTACGATTACCTATTAAAACTAATCATTTTGTTTTATTACGCAACTCTATTTTCAAGACAATGCTTTAAAACTTGTTTTAAACGCTACAACTCTACAGGTACGTCTGAGAACAACTATATGAACTTTGTTTTACAAAGCTGATGCAAAGAATACAATTTCAAAGTTCCTAGTATTCTAGCCCCCAAGTGACACAGCGGTATGTCTGAGGACTCACACAGCTAAAATACGGGTTTCGATACAAAACGACACAAACTTACCGCCAGGTCCAACAACTACACATACTGATGATGTAGTCTCGACTACCAAAGCAACTACATTTACTGATCATTCAATACTGATAATCAAAATAATTACATATTCTCTTACTCAATTTAGATCATACCCACAATGCATAAAAATAAAAAGATCACATACTCTCTATTCAGTCCATATTATCATAACAGTCACATGTACTGGTCATTCATTTCAGACCACCAAATATGTGTCACTCAGAAGTTTGATGCATATAAAATTTAACCCGGACGGGTTGACTTTATGTTTGCTTATTGTTGCACATATAAAGTTGACTTTTGTGTTTGTTTTTTGTTGCACCTCTGAAGTTGACTTTTTTTTGGATATTGTTGCAGTCTAAAATTGATTTTTGTGTTTATTTATTGTTGCACCTCTAAAGTTGATTTTTGTGTTTCGTTATTGTTGTACATCTAATGTTGACTTTTGTGTTTAGTTATTGTTGTACATATAAAGTTGACTTTTGTGTTTGGTTACTGTTGCAACTTATAAAGTTGACTTTTGTGTTTGGTCACTGTTGCAACTCTGAAGTTGACTTGTGTTTGGTTAGTGTTG
Organism: Tachypleus tridentatus; assembly: GCF_004210375.1. NCBI lineage: Eukaryota > Metazoa > Arthropoda > Merostomata > Xiphosura > Limulidae > Tachypleus > Tachypleus tridentatus. The sequence continues at coordinate 130,432,848 of NC_134834.1, read as the reverse complement.
CATATATAAAATTGACTTTTGTATGTATTGTTGCACATCTAAAGTTTTAAAGAAGCATCATTAATACTCAGTTTAATCTCAATACTTCACAATTCAGAATAATGAGGTAGACACTAATTCGAGTGTGGAGGTCGTGCGGACAAATAATTGTCGATATATGTCTAGTATTGTAAAGGAACGAAGTATTGAGTACACCAAAAATAACAATAACAAAGTACGAACGTATTCTCAAGATGACTGATATTGGTATTAAAACTTTAATTAAAATAGAGTACAGAACAACGTTTCGACCTCCTTAGGTCATCTTCAGGTTAACAAAGCGAGTCTGAAAGAAATGTTTAACAAAAATTGAACTCATGGGAATGTGATTTCTAGAAATGTTCTACTAGGAATAAAAATTTAATTTTCCACACCTGCGAGAAAAGATAAGTTAACTTAATATCTAATACCGATAAATGTACAAAATTTATAGGTTAATTCTGACAGGTACAAACAAACAGTATTAATAGGTTTGCTGTAATGAACTAAATAATGCCAATGAACGTGGAATTGATAGTGCCATCTTTCATTATAAAAGAAAAAAATTAAATTTACTAAAGTAATTTCCCACCCGTCAAGACTAAGACCTGACATCTACTGGATACACAAATAATTATTTATTGTTCTTGTTATTTATCATCTCTATTTTTTTAACCCCACGAAATATATCGAATCAAATTCAAAATGTGCTTATTTAAAAAGAAATCACAATATATGACCCTGACAAAAAAAGAAATACTAAATTATAGAGGATCTTATTTTTTTGGGAAATTTATTTATTTAGTCCTGATATCAAGGCCGCTACGACTTATGGGACACCTCAAATAAGAAAGCATTATTAGCGATTTTTGGACTGAAGACTAGAGGGAAGACAGCTAGTCAACACCATTCATCGTCACATCTTGTTCTACTTTTTTAACAATGAACACTAACATTATGATATCCCCACGGCTGTAAGGGTGACAGGACTTCAAACCCGCGATCCCAAATTTCGAGTCACGCGCTTTAACCACTGAATCATACCAAGCAACTAATCATATAGAAGTGATGTTTTTACTTCCACTATACGGATCGGAGCAAATGAACAAAGTATTTCTCGCACAAAGCACCAATAACTGTATGATAAATCATTCTTTTATAGGGGAAAGAAAATGAAGAGATGGGATATTAACTCAATGTACTGAAATGTAAACTTGTCCAGCACAATGGTTATTCCAGGATTTTATCCTGGGAGGGGAGGAGAGTCGATAACGAATTGAGCGCCACTGACACCGAAGGCGAGTCCAATGCCATTTACAATTCCTAGAAGACGATAGGAGGCCACAGTTTTTTTTATTTATTCACGTTCGCAAAATGTCCATTATTCATCAACTACAGAAAATCACATCAACCATAGAATATAACACATAAATTTATGTACTAGGTACACAAGCAGGATCTGCATACTACGTTTTCAACCAGTACCACCTGCTCATACTTACAATATATGTAGACAAGTTTATTTTATTTGATTTCACTCTGAACCACTACTGTGTGTTTTACCGAAATTCAAAGGATGAATGACTTAATATTTAGGTATTTATTTTAAAGCGTACAGTACCGTTTTAACCACCTAAGTAAAAAAAACAAAAAAACAGCGCGAACACACGCATAGATAGATATATAATTACTACTTTTCATTCCATTTGTTGATTTTACCACTTATTCTTACAAAATCATATGACGCAACCACATCTCTAGGGAATTTGACGATTCCTTCTAACCCTTTAATACATCTGCCAAAGCATTAAAGGCACTCTTCTTTTTTTTCTTACTTTATAATCGAGAAGATACTTTAAGTTAAAACGAGCATATATTTATTACTAGTAGCATTATACAGAAATCTAAAGTAAAAACCATTTTGTTGTTTAAAGACTTGTTACGTCTAATTGGGATGTAATGTGTCAAAAACTGTAAAACACAAACTTTATTTCTTAAATAGTTTTATTTCTTACTAGTTTATAGGATGTTGTTATTGGTAACGAAGTATATAAATAGGGTGAAAAGGACTCCAAAACTCTTATATGTGATGTTCAGTCTATAAGAATGAAGAGTAAAAACAGACTAAAACACAAACTAAACATGAGAAATGAAACTTCACCTAAAATTTCATAACGCATTCAGAATTAATTTTTCAATGTTACACAACAAGACATCGGAATGCTGGGCGTAAATGACATTTATATCAAATTTATTAATACTGTTATTAAATAGTTTTTACATCTTGTCAAAAAAGGGAGTAGACAGATAACACTTTACACCTGTAATGAAGCAAAATCACATAAACTACGGTTATTTATGAGTTTAAGAAACGCACAAAAATAAGATTTATTTTCTGTTCAATGCATTATCATAAAAAATAAAAAAATGTTTTAAAATATGACAGTAAAGAGCGAACACAGGCAGTCCTGTGATGACTCAGCGGTAAGCTTGATAGTCCGGAATTCGATTCCCCGCAGTAGACACAGCGTATGTAGGTCATTGTACATACTTCCGCTAAAATTAACCACCACACAGATAACAGTTGATTCTTTTCAAGATTAGAATTTCCATGAGGAGTTTTTCTGGTTTAGAGCATGCTCAGTGATCACACAGATAATTTGAGATTAGAAACACACATGTAGACAGATCGAAGATAGACAAACGTGAGAAAATGGTTGATATAGTAAAAGTCATTATGACTTTACAATAATTCAAATTCAATGAATCCTCGTCTTTAAGTATGTAATAAATGGGCCTTCACTATTAGCAGTAACGTGCAATTACTGTGGTACTCCCACGTAACAAAGACTGTAATACTGTTTTGGACTGCATCAATACTTCCCCACAACAAACACTATGATAGTGATTTGCCTCTGTTAAAGTTAGAACACATATAATATTTCTCTATAACAAACACTACAACTGTAATTTATTTGTTTCAATGTTAGACCACAAGTGATATTTACTCATAACAAACAATATAATAGTGATTTATCGGTGTTAAAGTTCGAATACAGCCATGACAGTATGGATGTTATAATATATTGAAATCACAGTCAGCGTGTATCACAAATCATTATACATGTAACAAATAATACACTAAAATACTGGAACTCCTTAAGTTTCACGTACATCACGTGCTTTCTGTTTACATCTTTCGGGGCATAACGTAGCCTAGAGATAAATATCAAAATATGGGCCTGTGCGAGCATTTCTTAACGCTTTTTAAAATTACAGGCGAGAATAACCATCAATGACGTATCACCTACAGTGGATTGTATATGCATTCACTTGGCTTTATCAGTTTTAATTAACTAAAGCTGAAATAAATGAAAGTCCAACAAACAAATGAGATTGTTACTTACCTGCCGCTGATTCCCGATAAACACTTCTTTCCTTCCGCCCTTACTATATTTTTTACCGTGGGCGTTCCACTAAGATTGACTTTTGCGCAAGCAACATAAATTAAAATAAAACAAAAGATCTCAGTCACTTTGCTTTTTCAGTGTTTATTCGATCATACTAGTTTTGAAGCGACTTAAAAAAAATTAAGAAACTTCAAAAGTCAACAACGTACTTGCAAGTTGTTTCTTCAAGTTATTCTCGTATATCATAATATGTAGACTGGGTTCTTCGAAAATCCAACATCCTGGCGCTTTTAGCGCCACATAGCGGTTCGACATAAAACATTATCAAGGTTACTAGTATGTGTTTTTAGACCTTTTTTCGTGAACGCTCTGCGCAGCTCTCCAACCTTGCATATTATGAGTGCGTTCAGTTAAAGCCCGACGATTCATTGTACTGCTACACAGCGCACATGTATGCGAAAGCTACACAGTAATACTGAGCTTTAGAACAAAATCGATGTCTGGCGTTTCTCACCTCACCGAAATGTATTAAAAGAATATATTTTTACATTAAAGGAAATAAAGAATCACAAAGCAAGTACTTCGACGTCGTTTCGGTATAATCATGATTAACATTTAAAGCAGATTAACTGGTCTAAGGTATTATAAGTGCCAGTTTGATATCTTCACTCTAATCCACACACAGTTACGAAATTACTCAGCACTTTGAGAATACTTGTTACTTATCTACATTTTTGAATGCATTAGACACACGTAGCAGTACAGTGAAGTTTATTCTAATATTAGATATTCTTTTAACTAATTGATGATATGTAGGGTTGTTAGGAAAACAATAATTTATGAACACCCCCTTTTTAATACGTAATTTTGTTACTTTAAAATATTCGGTTTGGGCTCTGGTCAGTGTTTAGCTTTCCTGGTTTTTGAACCCGAAGATTCATGGCTGTTTGTGCGCTATAAGCTTGACAGTCAAATCCCTCTTTTCTAGGCCAGGCACTCGACTCGTAATCTGAGGGTCGCGGGTTCGAATCCCCAACATACCAAACATGCTTGCCCTATCAGCCGTGGGGACGTTATAATGTCGAGTGCCTTAACCACCTGAATGAAAACTAAATGCCAACAAATAATTAAATCAACGCGGTTAAAAGGGTAAAGTCGAAGACATCATTACTGCTCATGATCTCCAGAAAGAATGGCAAAGACACCAATGAAGTACTAAAAAGTAATTAATTAACATAAGGATGACGTATACCCATAATTCACTTGCGGTAATAGTAAAAAAGGAGTACCAAAAATTTATTTTTCATAGTTCATCAAGTTTTTAAGAATTCTATTTATATCATTTCGAAACTGTTTTCATACTGTTCTGAGTCTCTTTACATTTAATTTTTATAAACAAAGTAGTAGATAGTAAGGGAATATCGTTGGTTTGATATAAAAAAAATTCAATCATAAGTTAGATATTCAATTTATACAATGTATTATTTACTGGCTTAACACAGGTTTTCTTTTAAAATCAATTTGAAATCATCTTAACTGCACTTTGATTGTTGCAAGTTGCTGTCATGGGAACATTTTATAATTATGTCTCTTTCGCTTGTTTCTTCTTCTTCTTCCAAACAATTTTAATTCACCACAATTCCATCATTTCTTGGTGGACTGACATGATATTTTCTAGTTATACCTTGACGAAATACGCCCAGACACCTCTTTCATTTTTTGGTTTAGGTTGTTATTGTTTTGAATTAAGCACAAAGCTACACAATGAGCTATCTGTGCTCTGCCAACCACGGGTATCGAAATCCGGTTTTTTAGCGTTGTAAGTCCACAGACATACCGCTGAACCACTGGGGTGCTCTGGTTTAGGTCTTTGAAGGATTTTGTAGGATTAAAAAACAAACAATCCAAAAATTTATATTCTGTGTTTGTGTGCCAGCAATCAATATGAAATTTAAGGAAATCATATAGAGATGTATTTTACAATGGAATATTTTATAATTTGTCAATGAAAATAAGAGTGAAATTAAGAACAATGAACAGCGTTTGACCCCTCGATGGGGATTCCTATAGATAGTGATAGGAACTCCCAGAGGAGATTCGGTTCTTTCAGTTTACCTCCACTAGGTTCTAAACATCCACCTATGTGTTTGCCGTTCGTGGCGACTCATGAAGGGGAGGAGAGAATCCTGGTGTTTGAGAAGTCCAACCCTAACACACCACTTTGGCGTTGAATTCTAGTCGACGGATAGCCTTGGGGTGGTCCTCCCAGAGTTAATCGGCTGGTCAACTTGGGCTAGGGTCAACCAAGTACCAGTGTTGTATGTTCTCAACGGGTGTTGTGGACATTGTGTCTGATGCTGGTGTTTGGGCATAATGCTCACGAAACCATGTAGCTGCTGCAATGTCCTTGTTTGGCATTGTAGTGCATCCTTTTGTAGGGCTCCAATGTGGGTGTGGACAGTTAGCACTGAAACTTTATTAGCACTTTATTATCCATGAAAAAACAAAAATGAAAAATTGAGAAAAAAAAAGATTTTCGAAAAAACGACTACGCATGGACGACTTTGTTACAGTCAAATTCTATACCTCGATTTCTAATCATGCATTTCTTACCCGAAAAAATCCTTAGGGCAAATGTCTCCATTTGTTGTTCAAAAGGGATTAAAGGGACTTGCTGGCTTCCACAAGTCAGTAAGGAAGTTACGATCTGGTGACATTTTGGTGGAAACATCTTCACCACAACATATTAAATTCGTCCTGAATTTGAAGAGCATCAAGGATATACCCATCGAGGTTACTCCTTATGTAACTTTGAATTCTTCCAGAGAAGTTAGAGTTGAGAGAGATTTAAAGAATATTCCCGAATCGGAAATACTCGCTGGTTTCACCAGCAAAGGTTTTTCTGTGGTGCACCGAATCTTCACTAGAAAAGGCTGAATAATGCTTGTTACAAATGTAATTATTTTGACATTCACATCGCCACGTCCACCTGCCACTTTGAAAGCAGGATACTTAAATTGTAAGGTTAAGTCATATATTTCACCCCTCTCTGATGTTTTCAGTGCCAGAGATTTAGATATTCCAAGACCTCTTGTCGTGGATCTTTAACGTGTACTCGTTGCGGGGGCAAAGACCACAACGCCTACAAATGCAAACTTGAACCACACTGTGTCAACTGTAGTGGTTCACATCCCTCGTACTTTCGTTCTTGCCCTAAGTGGATGGAAGAGAAAGAGGTATAACGTTTGAATACTGTAAATAATATTCTCTTATCCAGAGGCTCAGAAATTAATATCCCCCACTCCATCTTAAACATATGCTGCTTCACTCCGTTCCACTGCTACAATGGGAGTGCAGACAGATTTCTCCATTCCTCCAGCAGAGTCATTTTCAAATCACCTCAAGAGTCTTTTGCCTTCCATGATTAAGAGAGTAGACAAGTCAACGCCTACTCCCATTACTACCCCCATCACTTCTTTTAGTGACTTCCTGGATCCAATTCCGAGATGCAAAACGATTGTTCTATTACGCCTTAGGTCGCTGGAATCTTTTACTAATGATAGAGACCTGCCCATTCGACCCAGGACAGAAAAAAGACGTGGTCGAAAACAGAAGTGCTTTCCGCCCAATTCTCCTCCACATAAATAAAAATGGCCACATTGATACAGTGGAACTGTCAAGGTTTCCATTCTAATTTAGATGATATCAATGTACTGCTTAATTCGTCTCACCCTGTATGTCTCTTCTTACAGGAAACATTTCTGAAGCCCGTCGATACAGTTACCTTTCGGCAGTTCTTTGTACAGAAATGGCAGGTTGTGTGATGGACGAGTGCATGGAGGAGTGGCGCTGCTGATCAATCAGCATGTGCCACGCGACACACTCTTGGAGGCCGTAGCCATCCGTGTTTCCTTGGGTCGTACCATTACTGTTTATTCTCTCTACCTGTCTCCTGGAGAGACTTTTGATCAATCAGAACTTGATGTTCTTGTTGAACAGTTTCCGTCTCCCTTTTTAATCCTGTGAGACTTTAATGTATATCATCCCCTTTCGGAAGGTGCTGATGTTGATGAGAGGGGTCCTTCTGTAGAGCGTATGCTCTCGCATCACAACCTTTCTCTCTTCAGTACTAATGTTTATACTTATTTACAAGCACTTAGTCAATCTCTCGATCTACTCTCTTTCACTTTTCTCCCACTTTTCATGCAGGGTTGACAGTAACTCACGAGGCAGTGATCATTTTCCTATCATTTTGAGAGAAACTGGCCGTGTTCGATGCCACCCGACCTGCGTGTCCCAATGGAAATTGGACCAAGTCAACTGGCACTCTTTCACTGCTCTCTTGGAACTTGATCTTGCTGTCATCTGTAAGCCATCGATAGATGACTACGTGGCAGCAGTGATTAGCTGTATTATTCAATGTATTTCTAAAACCTCGACATGCTATCTAAAATATTCTTGTCCATGGCAGAATCCTGTCTGCCACATGGCATGAAAGGCTCCAAAACGAGCCTGGGATACATTTCATAGATAACTCATACTTTTGAACCTCATCGCTTTTCAGCGAGCCCGTGCATATGAAAAAACATCACGTAAAACATCAAGGGCAGAAGAAATGTTAGATTAAATTCACAACCAGCATCTCTTCTACCACTAGTTCCAAAGTCATATGGAACAAGATTCGAAAGGTCAGTGGGCATTATACTTCTGTCCTCCTTTTGATCTTGCTTTCCAATGGCCAGGAAATTGCTGATGCTCAGAGCATTGCTGATGCTCTCAGTGAAAGCTTTTGTCAGGTATCTAGCACTTCTGTTTCATCTTCCACCTACTTAGCCATCAATACTCGGGCAGAGCGATCACCTCTTTCCTGTCAAACTGATCGTCTCTCTGACTATAATCACCCCTTTACACTTGTGGAACTCAAGCTTGCTCTTTATCAGTCTGGCAGCACATCGGTCAAACCTGGTGATATAGACTACGAAATGCTGCGCCATCTCTCTCCTACTTCTCTTGCTATTCTTCTGTTGTTTTAACCAGATCTAACAGAATAATGTTTTCCTGATGCATGGTGCTAGGCTACTGTCCTACCTTTTTCTAAATCTGAGAAGGATTACAAGATTCCTTTAAACTACCATCCAATTGCTTTGACGAGCTGTTTATGCAAGATCTTAAAGAGGATGGTTAATGCTCGTCTTGTTTGGTTCCTCGAATCAAACAACCTCCTTTCGCCCATCCAGTTTTGGTTTCGACAACAACTCTCCACCATGGGCAACCTGATTCGACTGAAAACGTCAATGAGAAAAGCCTTTTTCAAGTAACAACATTTAGTGCGAGTATCTTGTGACCTTTAGAAGGCCTACGATACTACGTGTATGTAGCGCATTTTTCGAGACATCCACTTATTTGTCCATTTTTATTACTTTTTTTTAATGGGCAGGCGATTCCAAGTTCGTGTGAATTCGACACTTTACCGTTTTTTTCCTACAGGAACTTTTGCCGCCAACGAGGTATTCGCCTCGATCCCGAACTTCATGTCGGTGAAGTTGTGCTTCCTATGGTCCCTGAGACAAAGATCTTGGAGCTAATCTTTAACTGTAGACTGACCTTTACACTATACATCAAGCAGTTACGAGTCTAGTTTACAAGGGGTATGAGAATCCTTTGCGTCCTCTCTTCCACCTCCTGGGGAGCGGATCGATGTTCTATGCTGAAGATCTATCATTGATAATTATATCAAGGTGAAATTTTCAAAGGTTTATGCAGGGTGATCGGCAGTATTAATGGATTGATACATATAATTGATTTCAGTTATATCAGTCAAACCATTGAAAATCTATAAACAAGTGATTGTAGAGTGTTTAATAAACTACATCATGGACTTCCAGATTGTATAAAATATAATGTAGAGATTAATTTTCTGAATCTTTAGTGATGGGTCCTTTCTGTTTACAATTGTTTAATTTTATCATTGTTTTTGGCCGTTTAATTTTATCGTTGTTTATGGCTCTTTCATTTCGCGTTTTTGATAAACAGTGCTTTGATTTTTATTATTTTTGTAAATTTATAATTATAATTTTCTGTGATAAATGAATGCTTTTATTGTTTCCCTTTTATCTTTCATTTCTTAACATTTACTCACTTTCATTTTCTCGCGTATTATCGTAAACGAGTGATGATCCTGAGCTTCGAGTTTTATCCACTTTTGTAGCAAAACATGATTATAATGTTTTTATTTATAACATTGAAACTAAAACATCTGTGGGTAAATAACAGAAGCCTACAAATTTAAACTTCATGAAAGTTGTTTTGGTTTTAATAACGGATTTTACATAATTCAGTTACGCAGATTTCGAGAATAACTTACAATGTTAAAATCAGGGGTTTGATTTCCCACGGTAGACTCAGCAGATAGCCCGATATGGCTTTGTTATAGAAAAACATACATACATACATTCATTCATTCATTTTTTACCACGTAAGACTTTTTCACAAATCGGGGAAAGTTTTAATTAGATTAAATTATCGTTTCGTTTACCACAACAAACTTCTTTTTTATTATTATGTTTGCTAACAAAAATGTGAATAAGCTGAAGAAAAGGGAAAAACACTGATGTCAAACGAATATGCATTCTCATGCATCCTAGTTTTGTTTTGTTTTTTTGTCAAATCTACGTCTTTTAGTTTAAAAAAAAAACGTATTGTGGTTTTTATTTTCTGCACTTCGTCTGGACCATCTTTTAATGACCAGCAGTTATCATCCATCATGCTGATGTTTCACCTTCCCTGATATCTCCTTACCATTTCCTGATGCTTTCATGAAGCCTTTCCCCTTGTTCTTCGCTGACGGCACCGATACTTCAGTGAAATAGTCAATATGTGAGCATAAGAAATGAACTTTCAAGCTCATATTATCATCCAACTCTATAAATGTATTGAACAGGTTATTGACAATAATTTCGTAATATGGGTTCTTCTTGTTTTCTAAAAATGTTTCAATAACACCTTTAAAGACAATCCATACTAATTTTTCAACTTTCCTCATTTTCCTTTCGAACAGTTTATCCGAAGTTAATTTCTTAATTTTAGACCAAAGAAAAATCCCTTCTTTAAGTTTAGCTTCTGTAAGAACATGGAATTGTCCACATAAATATTTGGAACAGTCGTTATCTTTGTCTACGGCCTTTACAAACTGTTTAATCATCGTTTGTTTGTTTTTGAATTTCGCGCAAAGCTACACGAGGTCTATCTGCCGTAACCGTCCATAATTTAACAGTGTTAGACTAATGGGAAGGTAGCTAATGATCACTACCACCCATCGTCAACTCTTGGGCTACTCTTCTACCAACAAATAGTGGGATTGCCCGTAACATTAAAATGCCCCCACGGCTGAAAGGGCGAGTATGTTTGGTGTGACGGGGATTCGAACCAGCAACCCTCAGATTAACCCTGTATGTCAACCACACTTTATTGTTCAATGTTTTTCGATTCTTGTATCAAGATGACTCTGCGTGTCCATTGTTTTTTTTTTTCGAGTAATGATTTCATGTTATGCTGGTTCATTCACCAAAAAAAAACCCATCAAAAGTGTGTATGATGGGATTGTTGCCCCAACAACATACAAAGGAATTTTATGTCTTCAAAAAGTAACCTACTATGTTCTTTGTATTATACCTTATTAGGAAGAAGCTCAAGATTGTCGTACGTTTCCTTTAAGTGAATCTAATGAGAATAGATACAGATGCGTATACGTTACGACTGTGAAGGAGAACACTTTTTAGATTGATTTTGGAGGAACCAATGAATAATCGCCATTCACTTGGTTCATATACTGAAGCTCCTAGCGTTGTTATTAATTCGATAATAATGTTGCAATAAACCAGTGAACATTCTTGCGAAAAGTATGGTATAAACTCATGGTCACAACTTCTGTACCAGTAAGACGATGTGCCTGGAAAAATAAGTCCTTATCCCTAAGTTTGAACCACAGAATATTTGAATAATTCTTCGGAATGCCTAAATCTCTCACCAATTCATTAAAATTACCTTATGAAAAGTTGTGGTTCATCAGACATTTCAGGTTGAAAACAATGTCTAACATAATTTCTATTGACGTCAGATTCAGAATCAGATGAAACTGTATCAAGATTCTCCGATGAGTTGGTACAGGTACTTCAGGTTCATGAGCAACAGGTCTTATAGCAAACAAAAGGTTCGGACGAGAAATTTCCTTTTTATTTCGAGTTTTGTAGCCTTTCACATTACACAAGTAAAAATAGCAGTCACTTTCGTAGTTTCTAGGCTCACGTCAGACTACTGGAATTTCAAAAGACAAAGACTTTTTCTTATCTTTAGCCAGTAATCACCAACCCCCTCTAACTCTTGGACTACTCTTTTATCAACGAATAGTTGGATTGACCATCACGTTATAACACCTCACGGCCGAAAGGGTGAGCATGTTTGGTGTGACGGAGATTCGAACTCGCGACCCTCAAATTATTACGAGTTGAGTTCCTTAACTACCTGGCCATACCTAGCCTCTTGTTATTGCATTGGTTAGTTTTGTATCTTCTTACATATGCTTTGTTCCGCCTACATTTTTTTCTTATTTTTATATAAGTGTTTCAAGAAATCATTGCAAGAAGAAAGTAAAAATAAAGTGTTTTAATCGAACTAACTTTATTAACAGTCACAGAAATTGATAAAATTCGTTGAAGATTGCATGGATGATATTTAAAGAACAAACCAGCTTCTCAACCGTCAATCCCTCCTTACAAACCTAGAATACTTGGTTTGGTTCCCTACCATCGACAGGGCGCATATAGCACATTGTGTAGGTTTGCGCTAAAAACCAACACGAAGAACTGAAGAGTGAAAAATGTGTACTTTCACTAAACATGCTAGAACAAGAATAAATTACAATTGATGAAGCTTTGTGTGCTAAATATAAAGAAAATCAGGATCTTTCAAACTGAATTTTAACTTTTCCAATATACTGTTGCTTTCATTGAATGTTTTTCAAACTAGTAATGTATATTCCATATGTAAATTCAATTAGCTAAGACAAGAAAATTATTCGGGCTATTAAAACTATTGTTCATGTCAAAACTTATTCCACAGTTATCATCAATCTAGATTTGAAGCATGCCATACCGTATTTATTTTGAAATCTAGAAACACAGTAGTGGCTTCATCGTAGTTAGAGAGTGTAGTAACACTGTCAAGATTCCATATAAAGGAAGGAACATCTAGCGAAACCTGGAGCATTATCATAGTGTTGCATATATTGGAATACTATTATTGTTATGTTTATAAACAGATCTAAAACACATTTAAATTACATTAAAACAATAGATTCATATTTGTTTTAGATTGAGAGAAATAAGTATCGCAAAAGTGTAAAATTATTACTATTATTATTGAAAATGCAGAAATATAGTTATTCAAAAAACAAAAATCATGAAACAAAATTCTACTGCTGGATATCAGCTAATGTTTGACGATTGTAGCACTTATGTTAATATTTTAGGAATATATTTTAATTATTTCAATAATGAATCACTCTCCACATCTACTAGGTTAAAATTGATGATTTAAGAACCTAAGAGCAGGTGGAAAATCTGAGAGTGTGACGAATTTATCATTATATATTTATTTTAATATCGATGTTTGTTTTCGTTAAATATATATTTAGAAATATATGTAATTTATTCTGCTAAATGTGTATTGCGAAGTCTCCGCCTATTCCAAATATTTGAAGAAGATTCTCGAGTGTAAAAATCAACAACGTATATATGTAATGTAAATACCGGTATTGTTTCCTACTGAAATTTCGAAAATCTCGCTTAAAGCTTATAAATCGAGGCATCAAGAGACAGTTTATATTGTTGGTTTGCTGCAGCTGGTACACTATAAGCTTCAGAACCTATAACTATGATTAACGCTTATTAATCGGGAAACTATAAATAACTGACAAAGAACATTTATAGAATTCGAACATTATAAACCATTTAACTTTAGCAAATTAATGAAACACTACATAGCTTCAGCTTGTAAACAGCATGAAACCAGTGAAAAATAGAAGAATAACTAGCTCTCTGTTAAGCGAAATGTAACTACGTTAACTCATTAGCTCATCGTGAACTTCCGATGTGATATCAAGGACGTTCCAGATCGGAAAAAAGACTTAATATTATATGCAAGTTTGTAAACCTTGTTGTATGTAAATCATTACTTTTATTAACAATTTATAATAACAGTTATTATAGATTGTACTATTGGTTGTACATATAAATACATTTGTGTTAAAAAAGGAAACTGTATGTATAAGTCTGGTTGCCAAATATCATAAATTTGATACATCTCGACATTTAATTAACTCCTAAATCCAAATTAAAATTTAACTCAATTTTAGGCTATTTTAAGGTTAACAAAAGTGAAGTGCTCGAAGTTACCAATCAGATTAAGTGATGAAGATAAGTTAGAGATCAAGCTAAAACTCAAACAAATCGATCTCGAACACGTTTAAATTAAAGCCAGGAAAAACGAGCTCGTGTCGAAGTGTAAAGAGAAAGTAAAAGTATTGATGCTGAACAAGCTCGTATCAAAGCTGAAACAAAAGTAAGTGTCTTGAGACCAAACAAGCTTGTATCAAGGCAGAGAAAGAAATTAGGCTTAAAGAAATGGAAATTAGACAGAACTCCAATCGACCAAAGCAAAATGATAACTTTGAACGTAATCAGTATGTTAAAGTACAACCACCGTTAATCAAAATGAAATTGATAAATATTTCCAACATTTTGAGAAGGTTGGCCAAACCATGGATTGGTTCACAAAAAATGGTCTTCATTATAAAAAAAAGTGTTTTCAGTGGTAAAGCACAAGAAATTTGTGCCGCTCTCTCTCTAAAAGATTGTATGGATTATGATAAGGTTAAAGCAACTATTCTTAAAGCATACGAGTTAGTACCAGAAGCTTACTGCCAAAAGTTTCGAGGTTATCGATAGTCAAACTTATATAAATTTGCCCACGAAAAAGAGGTTTGTTTTGATCGATGGTGTAAATCTATGCATACTGGCAACAGTTTCAACAAATAAGACAATTATGTCTTATTAAGTGATGATCTCAAAACTTACTTGGATAAAAATTTGAAACACTATAGGAAGCAGCTTTTCTTTTTGATAATTATACTTTAACACATAAGAAAACACTTTCCACAAAAATAATTATTGCCCTCTCAGCAAAAACCTGTATCTGTTTAATTCACTAAAGTTGAGGATTCTTTTAAAAATTCTAAATTTTATTACAAAAGGGATAATATGTTATCAAAATCATTAAGACCTGTCTACCAGTTTTATGAAACACATGGTCATGTTATCTCCGATTGTTGACATTTAAAAAATAAAAAAAATAAAATGAAGCAATATCCAAAACATGTGTTCACATATGGACGTAGTTTCACCAGATCATCTGATGTTAATTTGACTACTGATATAATTTGGGAGGAAGTTAGACATTTTGGGTTTCTTGGTCCTTTACTTTTGACAAATGACACTGTTAATCCCATACTCATAAGCATTCTACGTGATACTTGGGCAACTTCATCATTGTTTTTAGAAGGTATACTGCTTTTAGATTCGAGCTCTGCCATTGGTGAGTGTGTTACTGTTCAGGATATTAAAGGCGGCTTTGTTAATGTTCCCCTTCATAACATTTACTTAGCATCAGATCTAGTTTCGGGACTATCTGTGGTTAGAATAAGACTTGCTCTGCCAATTAATAGTGTATCATTATTGATTTGGAGAAAGCTCCAAATGATGTACTTTTGAAGAAATGGAGACCACCTGGTGTACCTGCTTGAGAGGATTGAACTGTAGTTTATCAAATAGTTATTTCTAAGCATATTCTTTCGAAATATTGAAAATCGCCTATGAACTCCCCATGGAAGGTCATTTAGGTGTTAACAAGACATATGACAAAATTATGAGAAATTTCTCTTGGACAAAAATTAAAAAAGATATTTCTCAGTTTTGTAAAGCTTGTAATACATGTCAATTAATCGGAAAACCTAACCATAAAATTTTTGTTTTTCCTTTAAAACGTATCACAGCTTTCAAAGAATCCGTCAGTCGTGTGATTGTTAATTGTGTTTAGTCTTTACCAGAAAGATAAAATTTATACTGATGCACTTTCATGTAAAATTATAACCATAAGGTTATTTGTATTGATTGTATTATATACTGCTATGATTATTGAAGTTATATAATTCTCTAACAATGTGTTATATTTAATGTATTCTTATATGTACATGTACGATATATATAATATCTTAGTTTAAAATTTTCTAACGTCAATTTTTAATTCTCTAAAAAGAAACTCGCAATTTGAGGATCGCGGGATCGAATCCCCGTCATACCAAACATGCTCGCCCTTTCAGTTGTGGAGGCATTATAATGTAACGGACAATCGCACTTGTTGAGAAATTTATATGCAAAAACGGCTCGTTTGGGTTGAGAAAATATTTTACAATATACAAGTGGGTTTCTCGACATCACGGACAATCGCACTGTTCGTTGCTAAAGAGTAGCTCAAGAGTTGGCGGTGGGTGTTGATGACTAGTTGTCTTCCTTCGTCTTACACTGCTAAATAATGTTGGGACGGCTAGTGCATATAGCCCTCGTTTAGCTTTGTGCCAACTTAAAAACAAACAAACTAAAATAAATACTTTTACTAAAGTCTAAAACGTATTATCGCTAAAAATGCAACTCTTTATACAAAATTCTTACCAAACTGTAAAACAGTCCTTCAAAAATCGAGACACGTAGTTAGCCAAAATACTTCATGCTATGCACACAATACAGGCGTACCAGTTAGAAATAACAAAGAAGAACATTTTCTTATAACTCAATGCAATTTCAAACCTCCTGTCTTATGATTATGAAGTAAGTTTTATGATTTGATGTGATATTGACAGACTTCCTAGAAATGAATACAGGTTAAACACTGGAAAAGCTAGTATATGTATGACTTAACAAATGATATTAGTAATGTTCATCGTGATTCATCATAACGTCTGGCTAAACTACACACCATTTTAAAAATAAATTTCACCACACTTTGCTGCTGCCTTTTTTTTTTCACCATCTCAATATAAGAGATTCTTCAGTCTCACAATATTGTGATGATTCAAACTGTCTTGGTTCTAGCCTGGAATTGCCAGAACTTTTGTCACCTTGTATCTTCCCTAGCTTACTAAGGTTTAAAACGCGAAGAGCATGATTTGCAACACTAATAAAATAAGCAACAACTAGCTAGTTAACAAAAACAGTCACAAGGACTATACATTTTGTCTTGAATAGGAAGAGTCAGGATTTAAAACATAAGGTCGAAAATGAAAACTTTATTAGGCAAAAAGTAAAATAAAAATCGATTAAAAGTCTGGATTAAGGCTGCAACAGTTCTAGTTATAAAAGTATCCTGTTCTAAAATGTTAGTTAAATGCAGAGTGTAAAAATACAACAACAACTAAAATTAGTGGTAGATATTTACATCTTAACTTCCCTGTGCAATACGACTCCAACTACCTGCAGACTGCAATCAGTGAAAGTGTCCTGAGGTGTCGAGCGTGACTTAGCTACAGAGTTGCACTCTCTGTGGTTGTCACTACTGTTCATTGTCCCAGATTCAATAGGAAAGAAATAGGAGACAAGACTGTAAAGTTTGGTACCCATACAAGTGATCTTGATGGATTAATACTACTCCGGTGGTAATCATTGTTGTCAACAACGGAAGCTCACTATCTTCAGAATCTGATCTCTCATTTACTGCTTAATTCAGTCCCAAGTTAAAACATTGGTTTCACCATGTTTACATTTGTTATGCCAGTTACAATGTTTCTGAATCTTATTTTCCACAGATAGGTCAATTTCAATTTAAGCAACTAAAAATGTTGCCAGCAAATACTCAATAAATACAGATCAAAATGCGTGTTTTGGTTTTGCAAGAGTAACGTGAACATACCCATTACATTTATCACGTTCCAGCAGATTTATTACCTATCTAATGTTTAAATCTGAAAACTGAAACATTTTCATTCCAGTATTAATGAAAGCAACAGTAACTTTTTTCTTTCATATGACACTTTTACGCCAATATTCACAGATAACATCATAACTCTATACAATATTCAGATCAAATTTTTGCACTCTTATTCAGAAATCGCTTGCTTTCTGGTCATATTTTTAGTGACTGATTTACTTTCTGTTGGATAGTACTTATCAATAATGTTAGATAAAGTGTCGTATGTGTATAATGCAACTTACACATAATTACAAATGAATATTTACACACATACAAGTTTCCAACTTTCACACACTTCCACTACACCAGTCAGTACCTTTTACAAACTGCCGTGTAACATTACCTCAATAATCTACTTAGATTACTCTTATAAACTACAGCTCATAATGCGTTACCTGCTGCAAGTAATGAAACTCATTGTACTTTATAGGTCTTATGAAATAAAATATACTGATAAAATTTAGCTGGGCTAGACTATTTAGACAAAATACAGCTGTCAACAGAGAATGTATTTTCACAGTACAGAATAGCAACAAATCATAAATCATTGGTAATTAATAAAATTTCTAGCAAGGAAGATAACATGTAATATCCAGGAACAGAAAGCAGTTTTTTCTGTTAGTTAATTAGGTATTTGTTTCGTGTTTATCATTAAGCACAAAGCTACACAATGGGCTATCTGTATTCTGCTCTCCACAATTAATAAAACCCGGTTTCTAGCAACGTAAGTAAACAGACATACCATTGTGTCACTAAGAGGCTTGTTTCACATAAGTTGTTTTAGCTTTTTTGTATTAAAACCTATATTATTATTTAATTAGTGTGTTTTTCAGACTTTTCTGCACTTTCAAACTCAGACTTGTACAGTGACTTTAACTTTACTATCAATGTTGAATATATAATTCAACTAATCACAAATATTGGTAACATTTTCATTTAACTTCTTTAGATATTTTACTGTTATTGTACATTTAACTTTGTTTTGGGGTTTCAACAGAATATTTCTCTCTTAACTAATAGTGTAACGAATCTTTATAATTTTAAGCTAACTTTCATTTTCAAGCTAAACTAAAATTTCGTATGGTTGTAATTTAGTTCACGTGGGAAAATTAATATCATGAATTGGTGAGAACTCACAAACGTTTTTTTTTTTCTCTCTCTCTCTCTCTCTCTTTCTCTCGCTAGTCCGACACTGCCACAACATACATATTTTCTCTTGGTTTACTCTTTTGTTATTGTTTGTAAATAAATAAATATTACCTTTTGTGGATCTCCGAGAATTCGACTCTTCCTTCCAGATGAACTTAGTCACAGATCGGAGAGCCAAATAAATATTCGGTGTCCGAACTATAATTAACTACTCTGAGAGATATTTCTAAACTAAAAAAAAAACCAACAACATTTTTTATAAACTACAGGTAATTAATATTAACTTCCAATCAGAGTAAACTATCTGCTTAGAATGAAACTAAAACAAACAGTAATTAAAATAGACAATTAACTATACTTTTCTAACGTTTTTACCCATAAATACACTGTTTTTACACTGTTAGACACTCTCGTTGTTCATGGTAATTTCCGTGCCAGTTGTTTCAATGCTTGATGGCAAATTAACACGAGAAATTGTTTCAGTTTTTATCTCTTCACCATTCCGGTCCCCCCGTGGCATAGCGGAATGTTTATGAACTCACTAGAAACTGGGTTTCGATACCTGTGATGGGCAGAGCACAGATAATCCATTATGTAGCTTTATTCTTAATTCCAAACAAATAAACAAACCACCATTCTCAACCGTATACTGTATTTTATCCACTTTAGTAGTCTTTCTTTAAATATCAGTTTTGTTTTTATGAATTCCAAAAAAATAAAACTGTTTTCAGCTCTCTTTAAATCGAAGCCTAACAAGTACATTTAATCGTGATTAGACGTAGGACTAGACTAAACTGTTCATGTTTCGTCATTTTAAAACAAAAGCTTATATTTATACCTGCAAGTTATATTTGTTTAAAAGTAAGTCTCGAAGTATTCTAAATTGCTTCACGTTTCTTTCGTTTAACCCTATAAAATGAGACTCTCCCTATGAAGTATAATCTAAATGTATCGAACTTTTTTTTTTTACAACAACTAACATCAATTAGTAATTAAACAATTTACTCCAAAAAACGTACGAGTTAAGCTTTCATTAAGCGCAAGGCTACACAGTGCAGTGCAGTACAAAGTCCTTGCTTTGCCCACTTTAGGTATTGAAACCCGAATTTTATAGCTTTTAAGCTGTAAAACTAGTAGATGAGACACCATAGGCATGAGTTAAGCCAGTGTATACGGTAACTTGACGTCTCGTTTTTAAAACGATAGTGAAAGCTTGACTAATAAATAAACGTTATTTATGAGCTAACTTTTTGTGTACAGGTAATTCATACGCCTTAAAATTAAAAGGAAATGCTGGACTTCAATTAATTTTGTCAAGTCTTGAGTAAGTTCCATTAATCAGTTAAATATCTTACAGCATTTCAATTAATCTATATATTTCATGACGAAAAATAAGATAAATAAGAAAAAAACACGTACTCATTGTCACACAAACTTGTGTTGTTTTAATTTAAGACTGATGCTCTGAATATCTGTGTCAGAAATTTCTCGAAAATATTATTCTTGTAAGACAATGAAACGAAATGAGTGAAACTAACTTTAAAAACAACAAACTACGTTAATTATAATGAAGAATGTAGGTAAACAATGGACAAAAGTTTAAAAAAGAATCATACGCTATAGCTTTTTAATATGCATGAACGTTCCTTTTTGAACTTGTCAAATCTAGAGTAAAGGTTGAAACGATATGTAAATTTGTTGTGGTTTCTGATTTCAGGAAATGTCAAATCTAAAGCAAAGTAACAAAGATTCTTAAGTATGCCTTAAAAACTTAACAAGAATGAGTCTTTAATATATATTGAAGCATATGAGGTTTAGAAAAGAGATATAGCCAAACAAATGGAAAATTTCGTATTACTACAGAGATGTAGTTAGCCATAACCAAGAGTGCGTGAACCATATGCAGTAACTCATGTCAGCTAAGCATTACGATAACAAATATACTATTACGTATGAAACTGACAAGATGGTTAACGCGTAATAAGTAAAGTTCTGGAAAGAGTTCTTTACATGAAATTAAATGGGGCATAACTTTATGCTCCTCTCAGTTTGTTTTACTGTTTTCAGAATATTTTCAGTAGCTGAAATTCAAAGTACCGCTTCCAAATACGCAGTAAATGTAACAAATTTCAACTACTCAGGCTTGAATCTTTATCTGTAAATGTAACAATATTTCAACCATTTAGGCCACGGGCGTAGATTTTTTACACCCAATGGGGGGATTATTTTTGCAACCACTTATGTGGACTGTTCAATTTGCAAGTTGGTAATCTCTGATTACGTGAACCTGAAAGCTGTAAACATGCAGTCACAGAGTAATCTTGTTGCCACGATACTTCAAGGTTTCCATGTAGGTTTGTATAAGTGAGGTATTGTGAACAGTTTTCAAAACGTTAATAGAATAAAGACAAATGTGTCACAAATTAACTACCATATGAATTTATTCCTGCACACTGCACAGTATAAAAGATGGTCATTATACTTCACAAGGTTACTAATAACTTTCGTTGCATGAATTACGTTTTCAAATATTAATAAAATTAGTAATTACCTTTGATAAGTTTATATCTACTGAAAAACTGTTCATGTTGTTTGATAAAAATAATTAAAATGTCTTTGCGAACTCTTGAAAGTTACACATCAATACAATGTAGCACATAATTATTCATACTTTTCATTGAAATAAGATTCATTTAGTCCTCTAATCTACATGTTCCCAAACGTAGACCTCCTTTGTGATGATCTGTTTATGAATTCTTTCATAAGCTCTTCTATATTTATCTTGTCGACCTCATCTTTGTGAGTGTGACAAACTGTCACATGATTGAGGCGGCACTGAGACATAGTTGACCTTAACCACGTCTTCAACCGTCTTAATGCAGAAAAGCTGCGTTCACATTCGCAGCTGGATATTGGACATACAAACAAAATTTTCATGAGAAGAAACACTTCATTAAACATCTGCTGGCTTGTTTCATGCATTTTACAGTAAGCATCCTTCGCACCTTTCAGGGATACTGCTTTTGTTGTTCCTTTGAACATGGACAATTGAAACTCGAGCCATTGTGCAGAGATTTCTGAATAGAAGTTTATAACCGAGTTGTCAATCTTGCCAGATGTGATCATGTTCTGAAGTGCCAGATATTGCCTCAAGCCATTGTTGTCTGCATTGAATCTAGTAATCAGATGTTCTGTGACTGTGTCCACAAATTCAAAATATTGGCTTCTGTCGTAATCTCTCGCTGTTGCAGAATGGTGTGCTGAGCCATCACCTGTGATCCTTCTGTTGGGTCTGCGAATGCGTGGTAGTTCAATAGGCACCCGATCTAGAGAAGTTACCTTTTTTTTCAGCTTCATCAAATATCTTGTTGTAAGTTTCCTCTGTTCGCAATACTTGCAACTGCTCAACTGTCATTGCAGATGCTTCATTCATGCCAGATACTGTCGCTGATTTTGCTTGGAATGCACGGTTTAGTTCCTCTAATGCAGCTAATGGATGCTGAGCCATCAACAATCCTAAAACTGTTTTTCCTTTGTCAAATCTGTCCAGCAGACCTCGTGCTTTCACTGCTACATCTGACTTTTCATTTGCTAATTCAGACAAAGAATCAACAATGTCACTGTACTGATCATTAGCACATATAATTGCAGACAGGCGGCACAACCAGCGTGTTGGACATATTGGGCGGATGTATTTAACTGGACCATTGTGGCTGTCTGACGATACAATATTTTCAAAGATTGTCTTGGATTTGCCTGATCTCTGAAGCAAGACACCAAGTTCATGTACCCACTGGATAGAATATCGAACACATTCACAAGTTTCAACTGCATGTTGCATTATTAAATTAGCTTTGTGTGCTCCGCAGTGAAAAAACAAAGCTGACGGTTGCTTCTCTTTTATTTTTGCCCGGCATCCACTGAACGCACCACTCATGTTAGCGGCTCCATCATAAGTTTGTGCTCTTAATCCTGATAGTGGTAAATTGAGTCTAGTCGGTACATCAAGTATAGTCGAGGATATTGTTTTACCAGTTGTATTGGAAACACTGTACAAACCAAGAAATGTCGCATGGACGTCAAGGTTCTCATCTACGTAACGTACACATATTGTTTCCTGTTCAGCATCTGTAACATCTTGAGTTTCATCAACCATTAATGCAAAGATTTTACTTTACTACACTTCGTGTGATGTGTTCCTCAGTATTTGATGGCTGAACATCCCCATTATTTCATTCTGAGCCTGGGGTGATGTTAATGTGGTTTTCTTTGATAAGTAGGCCGTCAACTCTGGAGATTCATTAACTGCAGGAAGTTCCCTCCGTATCAGTATGTCCACGTAATGCTAAACCTTGACGCAGTAAGAAACGTAAACTTCGGAATATTTTGGCTAGACTTCTTTTGCATTCTTCCTGCTGCTTCTTTTTTCCATCATGTAGCTGGACAGTCACTGAAGTTACATCAAGTGAACCTCCTGGAGATATAGCGAATCTGCGCTGAGAGGAGGATTGGTGTTCGTTGAATTTCTGTTTTGCCTTTTTCCAGTTGCAAAAACCGGTGGATATGAAGGTATACTCCACTGGCCTTTCCAATTTCCCTGTAAATAAGCCTCAATTTTCCGCCTTGGCACAATGAAAGCATACGACATTTTGAGTCTGATTGTCGAAGTGCAGCCATGGGAACTCATCAAACCACTTGCCCTGGAAGTTGATATTTTGGAATTTTGCTTTCTGTCGTGGTATTAGTTGTGTGTCTGGATGATATGGCTTTCCACACTGTATCTGTGGAGTGTCAGATTTTTCATTACTGCACAATCTTGTTTCACAACTATCTGGTGGTTCATGATGTGCAATAGTTGCACAAGCATTTTCAGACTCATCCTCTGATGAACATGGTATTTCCTATAATGGTAAGTTTTTTTGCCTTTGCTTTAGGTTGTTGGATTATCTGCATCTGCATTTTCACTTGTAGTACTGGCTTGTAGAACTGTCTAATATCGGAAAGTTTCAGACGCTTGCTTGTCATAATTGGAATCTGTTTCCCAGATGACTTAACAGGCTAAAATACAGTCTTTATTGAAAAACTCTAACGTACAACGAACGAAGATAGAACAGAATGGAAGTAGGACTGAACTGTGCAATGTATTTAAGTCGAACGCACAAACCTCACAGTGACTAACCGAGCCGACTGACCGCTTGGGCATCGCTGGGACAATAATGTGTGCTAGTTACAACACAAGTAATTGCAAGTTTCTCGAAAAATACTTAAACAATCACAAATATATTATATTCCTGTTAAAACTCATCAAAAGGCAAACACGTTGTGATATAATGTCTATAAGCACGTCTATTAAATAAAAACACCTAAACAAAAACTAGTAATACAATTCGAGTAGAGGCTTCAGGCTGTTGAAATCGCTCCTTTTGTGTTCTAATTATACAAGAAAATACAATATTTTTACTATCTATGATAAGAGAATATGTTGTTCTTTTATCATAAAGCAACAGCACTTTTTTAGAGGGCGGTGATAATCTGAAATTTCATGGATTAATGAGGGCCACAAACACAGGTCTAATGAGCCATGTTGTAAAATCGAGCCTCAGACTAAAGGGAGCGGAGAGGGGTAAAGTAGGGCGCGTCTGGATCCGAGCGGCCCGAACCTGTCGTTAACTGAACACTAAACGTACACTATGGTCAGCGACTTCGGCAGCTATGGTGAGTAAGGCGTTCGACAATAAAACCGGCTAGACATGCATAAGAACAAATGGCGTAGGAAAACCGCACAATATACACACAAGATTGATGCAGCTACAAGCTACAAATGGCTTGCCAGATCTAGATCACACGAGTTTACGCTTTAGAGTAATATTTTCAAATTTCATGCTCTGTTCAATCTGTTGTGATGAAAATTTTACTTAATCTTACACTACGTACAAGATGTAGGTAGATTCTGTGATAGTGCTTGCTAGCCTTGCATGTATACTTAAACCTACTGACTGATACTTACGAACTATCGCTTAGATCGAAAAGCTTAGAAGCACTCCTATATTAAAGATGTACATTTCGGCTACTGAAAAAGCCTACATCTAGGCCTAATTATGTAATTCGATTGGTAAGAACACAAGAACGAACACACAATTTGTAGGCCTATAATGCAATAACACAATTCATCAGATCAAACTGTAGGGGGATGAATGTATGTACCATACCCCCCACCTAAAATGAAGGGGGATGTTAACCCCCATCCCTCCAGGATCTACGACCCTGTACGTTACGTATTACTATTTCAAATAACGGCAAATTTGAATTTTATTTTAGAAGTTAATTACATGTTAATATGAATCAAATTTAATATATTTCCCGACAGGATTGACCCATACAAATTTATTTTTTAACACAAATATATTTTAATATACAAAACAACAATACAATTTACAACAACGATTATCATTAATAGTTATTACAAATAATGATTTGTATAGCAGAGTTTTACACACTTACAGTCAATACTGTTATTTTATATTCAGCCAAGAACTGCATACCGTATTTTACGCCTTTTAAGAGGTACTTTCTCTCTGAAAATATCTTGAAAATTCCCTATGCGTTTTCCAAGACAAAAGTGATGGGTTACTTGAGGCAAGTGGTTAGCTGAAGGTCTGCTCAAAACGGCCGGCCTCTCATGTATGTAGTAATCTCATTACTTACCAATTAAAAGTATTTTCAATAGCATAAAAAATCAATTTAACTAATGCTGTCGATATGCTGTGAAAAATATGTTGTATTTTAATGTATTTATTCAGTAGGTTGAAAAATGTCACTGCTGCATCCAGGTGTTGGCTGCTGAATCGAAATATATTTTTTTTTAGAATTGTCTTTCCAACAATAGGATGCGTCTTCCACGAGGTAACGTCTAACAAGACGTAAAATACAGTATTTTAACGATGCTAAACATCCACGACGAGCGAATTGTTTCTGAGTTGATATTGTGTCACAACGCTTAAACACATATTTAATTTTTCAAGAAATTAATAGTTTAACAATTCAACTTGTAAAGTGACGGCGTCTACTACTATTGTTTGCTATTAAGCACAAAGCTTCAAAAGCGCTTTTGCTGGCGACATGGGATGTTCAAATACAGACTTGACAGTATTCGTTCGTGTATTGGAATACTTTAGTCGGGAAAATAAAAGTATTCATATTTACTTTAATGGCATAATGTTTGTATTTGCAGAATGATTTAATGAATACTTAATACTGTAGGAGTAAATGTCAACTTTTGTACTTACCAAATTTCTAGACGGCACGTTAATTTCTCTTTCAGTACAAGCTTCGTCCTCTCGGAAACGTTTCTCGTGGAATGAAGGTTTTACAGAAACAGAAATCAACACTTTTCTAAACAGAAAATAACGTAGTATAACTGGCTTTCTATTGGTTAAATAATATAGTATTGAATGTATTAGAGGAACAGTAACAAATCTATTGACAAATCCTGAAATCGATGATGCGACAAATAGGTGTGGCAAGAGGGACATGATTTTCTATTTGATGTAACCAAACAAAAGTAAAGAATACGAAAATTATGCCTTGTCTGAACGATGTTGATTTCATAGTGAGTAATGTAAGTTAAATTTCGTACTTATTGGAGGGGTGAAGAATAAATTATAGAAGTGGGTGTACGTGGGAAAAAAATTCGCATTTCTCGCATTGGGAGAAATTCGTGATTTTAAGAAAATATTATCTCATAAAATTAAGAGCGTAAAATAAAATATGAATTATTAGCTACGATATTGTTATATACTTATTGGTGTAACCTTAACAAAAACGTTTAGTAAGACTGGGATTCAAACCCGCGACCCTCAGATTACGAGTCGAACGCCTTAACACACAAATTGACATATTATAACAGAACTCAATGAAACAAAATGACAATTTTACTTATTCAAACACAATCATGATGTCTGTTTCCATTTTGGCATAGATCTTTCGTTGTCCTTGTATTTATAATAAAATATTGATTTTAAGAATTCAAAACCATTTCATATTGATATTGGACTCAAGCTATAACGTAGAAGGTTGAACATATCAATAATGGAGAAATGAATATCATGTTAAGAGCTATGGAGAACAAAATAAAATAACTTTTTATCTCCTAGTGCGGGCCCGGCATGGCCAAGCGTGTTAAGGCGTGCGATTCTTATTCTGAGGGTCGCGGGTTGGCATCCCCGTCGCGCAAAACATGCTCGCCCTTTCAGCCGTGGGGACGTTATAATGTTTCGGCCAATCCCATTATTCGTTGGTAAAAGAGTAGCCCAAGAGTTGGCGGTGGGTGGTGATGACTAGCTGCCTTCCCTCTCGTCTTACACTGCTAAATTAGGGACGGCTAGCACAGATAGCCCTCGAGTAGCTGTGCGAAATTCAAAAACAAACAAACAAACCTCGTAGTGTGATGCGTACACATAACTACAGATGTTCCATTGAAAGTTGAGCACTCGTCAATTGTAGAATAAAGTCTAAATGCCATAGGACTTCAGTTGCAATTTCTCATTTTAGAACTTCTCAAATTACATACTTTAGTTATAGTTTCTTATTTTGTGAGTTATCAATTTGAAAGCAAAGACTCAAGCACTGTGATACTTCAGCTGTGGTTTCTCAAATCTAGATCAAGAACTCGAATGCTATGGTACTTTAACTATGACCAAATACTCTTTTGCTGGAAGTAGAGCTTTTTTTTTTATTAGAAGTTGTTACTGATTGATAAGGAATACCATTTAAATAGGTAATGTACCTTACCATAATGATCTAGTTTTCAACACATGACAAAAGAACTTGCAATTGCAAGAAATCTTTCGTGTCTCATAATCCAGTTTGATAAAAGGCAGATAATGCACGTTTTTACAAACCACATCTACATGACTGAAGCTTAAATGTCGTAACCTCACTCTTCTTTGCACAGTACACATTGTATATATATGCATTTAAATCTGTTATTACATTTATACTTCCACAAACTTCACAAGGTAATGAATGCTTCAAGGCTGTTAAATAGCTTTGCAGGTATATTCCATTTTGATCCTATCTCCTTGATTACATTCCTCTATTTTATTTCACCATTCACCTTTAGTTTCAAGTCTGAAAGCTTGCCTTTACAAGTAAAACAACTGAAGCTGTCGCACCCACTAAATGCACACATTCCTTATAAAATCTCACAAGTTTCTAAAGTAAGATATTTTTGCACTTTGATTTTGTGTGTTTACGTGTTTCTAGCTTGTATGCCTAATTTCTGAAATAGGTGGGCAAATATCCTCAAGCAGAATGCAAATCAAAGAATTTGTACATCAGTTTCTACTGAAGCAACAACTATCACCTCCTAATTAAATGGTTCAATGTATCCAGCATGAAGAAGAAGTCTGGTATCTGCCTCTTTTTCTGTTGATTTTGAGTTCTGTACTTCCTCAACATCTTCTTCTCTCAGTTGGTAGTATTATTTCTCTTTTAATCTTTCATCTTTCCATACATTCTCTTTTCATCTTTCCTTGGTTGCCTTATGCTTGCCACAAACTAACCATGAACTGGACCAGGTTGCTTATATTTTAGGCACTTTTAAACAAAATGTCTCCACTAAATGATTTACTATATAGGATATTTTAGTAGCTAATCACATCTGCGGCATCTGCTTTTGTCTTTCTTTCAGAATTTTTAATTGAAACGTATTTATAGATATGTACAACATCGATCGTTTTGCTTTCTGTACATTTTTCAAGAACAACTGAAACAAAAGAGTTAGAGACTGTCTAAATTATTTTATTTTCGCAATGTGTTTTGTTATCCAACATCACGCTACTCACTACAGTTATCTATATAGTCTTGAGATTTTATCTAGTTCATTTTCAGGACATTTTGTATTTTCAGCTTTCTACTTTATACTACAAGGACTTACAGAGGTTTGAATAGATACAAGCCCTTGAGTGAAGTCATGTTAGTCAAGTCTGAAAAAACAAAACTTTCTGGAAATAAAAAGAGCCAAAACTTCAATCATTTAATAATAGCTTACAGATGTCATTCTGAGAAGTCTAACAATCATCATTTGATTACCCATCCTAAAAGGTATAAAATGTTTAAGTCTGTTTATTTCAATGCAAGATCATATCGAGCTATCTATTGTGTTCATCGCGGAGAATGGAACTTCAGAATAAAGCAATGTACGTTTTTAAAGTTACTGCTTTTCCACTGGAGGACGTAAAAATGATACTCCACATGCCTTGCCCCAACAATTGGTAAAGACAACGTGGCTCCACCTATGTACTAAAAATCAATTAATACTTAATGAAAAAATAAGCTTCTTTGCTATCTATAATACACAGAAAGAAAGAAAGAACCTGTATGCCAAAACATGGAACCAAGCCAATGTCACCATGCTTCATAAAGATGGAAAAGTAACTGATAAACCAAAATGTTAGTAGCCAGTAAGCTTTAATTTCAAGCTGTTCAGGCAAAATTCTTCAAATTACAATTTAAAGTTGACACATTTTATTTAAGACCCCTGTTTTTCGTTGTGTTTTTAACTCGATCTTCACTTTTGACAGTTTTATAGTTTTATTTAGATATCTTAAAATGGGCTTTTTGCGGGGTTTTCGTTTTTAGTTTTATGTAGATACATTGAAATTGATATTTTTCCGAGTTTCTGCTTTTAATACTGCAATGAGTATAACTTACATTCTCTGCACACTAATTTCTCTCAACAGGTACACAACATAATTCTATTCACATTAAAGTTTTATGAGGACAGTTAGTACTGCATACAAAATTATAAAAGCAAACTTACTTTTAACGAACGAAATGTTATCGTTTTCCTTCAAGGTAATAATCCAAGACAATGCAGTCAATGTTCGTTTGTTTGTTTGTTTGTAACTAAGCACAAAGCTACACAATGGGCTGTCACAATGCGCCACGTTCAGGTCGTCCTGTTGAGTTTAATAATGGCTTGTTGCTGGCTACACTTGATGAAGATTGTGCTGTAACAGTTGAAGAACTAGCACAGAAATTTAATTCAATTCATTCAACAGTTCACCGTCATCTGCAACAGCGTGAAATGGTGTCAAAACTTGGAAAATGGGTCCTCCATGATTTGACAGAAGCCAACCTTAAAGCAAGAGTGGACATTTGCACTTCTCTATACTCTCGTGAACATAAGTCATCTTTTTTGGACAGGTTAGTGACTGGAGAAGAAAAATGGATATATTATAAAAATGTTAAGCGCCAGACAATGGCTCAGTGCAGGTAAACTGGCTAAAGCACAGCCCAAAATGGACCTACACCTATAGAAAGTCTTGTTAAGCGTTTGGTGGGATATTGTTGGTGTGATCCACTTTGAGTTGCTGCCACTCAATGTAACGATTATATCATATTTCTATTGTTAACAGTTAGAGCGCTTGAATGTTGCACTGAAAGAAAAGAGGCCCTCTTTAGATGAGAATTACGTAACTCAAGCATATCAGTGAGGTTTAAAAAATATTATCTAGACTATAAACTACCTAAAAAGCTTAGGCGCTAACAACAGAGATGCATCTTTTGAAAACTTACAAATCATGTGTCACATCATTATCTGTATCCAGTCTAGCTTAAAGTAGTCATACTTAACTGCTATAATTTACAGTATACATAGTTACAGGATCAATATTCATAAAGTGTATACATCATTAGGCATACCTATATGTTAGATTTTCTAGTTCCTCCAAAACGTATCCAAACCACAGCATAAAACCTCATTAAAAAGGAAATACATTGTCCTCGCTATTTTCTAAGGTGTAACAGAATACAACATCCCCGTGTTTCCATTCAATTAATTTGCGAGAAAACAAGTTCCTGGACCTTTCTAGGCTGTATCTTTCCCTTTTACTAAATCATAATACTTTTCAAGTGATTCCCGAAACTCCTGCTTCCACCTACATATTGAATGATGTATTGTCAGTTTTTAACCAACTTGTTATCTTCCTTCATCGAAGGTGATCCTATACATTAAAGTGATTAAACAAATAAATATCTATGAGCGGTCAAACTCAAACTAAATTTCAAATCTGCAAACGGGAACAAATATTTTTCTCAAACACAAAAGCGCCGCAAAACACTTTTGCTGTTTCATAGGCCAATATAGTCTTCTCAAATCAGTATAATATGCTAGAAACATGTAGTTCGAGCAATCATCAAGAAAAATAAAACTCTGAAATGACTTCTGAACAAGTGTAATATTACTTCAAGACTACGAGTAACAAACTAATGTTGTATAAAGTGATTAACAAGCATGGCACTGAAGAGGTTAAAACAGCAGAATACAAGAACATAATCAAACACCAATCCGTATGACCATTCAGCTACTATCATGGACCACAGAGCGCTGTGCGCAGAAGAAATAATTTGAGACAGTTTACACATATTGTTCAATACGCTAAAATATAAAACATGTTTTTAACAGAAAAACAAGAAACTGCTAATTATGAAAATGGCATCAACAGGGGTATTGGTAAGGTAAGAGAATTAGTTCCTTATGGGTATTTTATTTCTACACTCTTTCAATAGTCGGTTAATCGTTTCATGAAGCTTCTGTTAAGATTTTTTATTCACGTTTTTTTCATCATTTATAAAAAGGACTTTAAATTTTGTAACTTACTCATTTGATCTTCGAATGAAGTCACTATTTATCTACTTTTATTATCCGAATAATAATTTCACTACATTGCCGAGTTTTTGTTGTTGTTGTTGTTTTATATTGTTTTGCATATATTTATATCTCTTTACAAAATTCTAATTTATTCTTTGTTGTATAAATTTACTTCTTAGTGAATTTTATCGAGTTGTTGATATGTATAATATTGTTAAACTGCCTACATACATAATATTCTTACATACATGCTCATGTGCTCCTCGTATTATTATTATTCCCTTTCTTAGAGTGGCCCGGCATGGTCAGGTGATTAGGACGTTCGACTCTTAATTTGAAGGTCGCGGGATCGAATCCCCTTCACACCAAACATGCTCGCCCTTTCAGCCATTAATGCATTACAAAGTAGTGATCAATCCCACTATTCGTTGGTAAAGGAGTAAGTAGCCAAAAGGTTGGTGGTGGGTGGTGATGACTACTACCTTCCCTCTAGTCTTACACTGCTAAATTAGGGACAGCTTGCGCAGATAGTCCTCGTGTAGCTTTGCGCGAGATTCAAAACAAACCAAATCCTTTCATAGAACTTCCTATAAATTGATTTGGGGGCCGTCAACAATTGCCCACAGTTTTCAAAATATATAAAAAAAACCTTTAAAAATTTCTTTAAAAATTTATTGAATAAAAGTGTTTATGAGTAACTGAATCAACTAAAGAACTTTTCCCTTATCGCTTGATCGAATCTCTTGTTACTTGTGGCTTGACCCTTTTTAAAAATGCCGGGAAATCGGTTCTACCTGAAACACGACAGTCACGAGAAGAACAAACGAAGACAGCACACTGAGAGGAAAATGTTAGTGAATTAAATCTGTTTTTGTCTGTCTGGACATTTCGACTTGTTTTAATGTTTAGAAGGCAGACAAATACAAGAAGCTTCCACCTCACCTCTTCCAAAATTATTTTGGATTTCTAAAAACTTATTGGCAGTTCCTAAAGATGTTTCATGCTAAATAAGAACGAATAAACAGTGATCGAAAGTGAGATTTATGCCTGAAATATTAAACTTGACCAATCGGCACAGTGGCATGTCTACAGACTTACACTCCTAGAAACCGGGTTTCGATACCCGTATTGGACAGAGCATAAATAGTCCTTTGTGTAGCTTTGTGCATAACAACAAAACAAACAAACAAACAATTGAACTGTAAAAATCTCCTTTTTTAACCTAATAGTGTGATTAATTCCGTTCTTTGTTACGTAAGTCCAGAATTGTACACCATCTTCATATTAATATGCTTTTATTTTCTTATTTGTTTAGAAATTTTGTGCAAAGCTACACGAGGCTAACTATCCCTTATTTTGAACTGATAGGTTAAATGGAAGGCAGACAATCAATAGCACACATCGACAACTCCTAGCCTAATGTTCTCTGACCGAATAATTGGATTTCAACGTCACTCTTTTAGAGAGAACTTGGCTCAGATACATCCCTTGCGACGTTCTAGGAAGAACTGAGTTACATATTAGTATTTCAACTACCAAAGATACTTAATAGTAAATAAAAAAAGATACTCTGTACAATAAATTGAAAGTTAAACACGACTAAAATACAAAGCTAAGAGAAATGCGTTTATTTGTCTATTCGGCAAAGTTAATTAAGCATCATCCGTCAAAAAATCACAACAGAACTTTACCAAGGGGTACACATAATAATCAAATGTTACTGCATAAAACCAGTAATATTTTATTAGTAGTAGTAACTGCTTAAAACCAGAAACATGATTCACTGACAAGAAGGTGATAATTCGTGATGACGAGAAACCCACTTGAAGTAAAAATATATCTCTGGACGGCTGGTATGGATATTAACACTTTTTCTAATAAAGTTGAGAACAACGTTTCGACCTTCTTCGGTCATCTTCAGGTTAACAAAGAGAGAGTTTGCAACTGACCGTTACCGGGCGAATGTCTTAAGGTCAAGAGTATAAACGGGTACGGGATTGTAGGATTGAGATACGAGGAAATGATAATCTTCATTTGGCTGGTACATAAGTGCGTTTATTTATTATGTTTAGATGAATATTTTTAGTTATTCACCAGTTGTTAACAATTTATTGTATATACGTATAATATTTGGTAACTTTTTGTGATCAGTTTGCATAATGAAGCTGATTTAACTTTGCGAGACGTAGCAAATAAACTTCAGATTTAGATAACAAAAACTTTACAGTATGTTGGTACTATATAAATTATATATTACATTGGAACAAAGAACAGTTTCATTATCTTTAGAATAGTAACTCGCTTTTCTTTGTCTTTTGTTTCTTTCTTCAGATATTTTATTTTCCAATTATTTATGCCTCAACATTTTTCTTACATCTTATGAAGTAAAGAGATAAATCAATATTAGAAGATAATCTGAATGATAATCAATTTTATTTTACATCTGGAAGAGAAACTAGAGATGGAATATGTTAATTCTGTAAGGATTCATAGTAAGGGGTCTATATAAACGCACACAGGTATTCATGTATACTTCAACGACTGCCCAAAGAAATCTATTGGATCAATCATGACAAAGGCTTACATACCATCATCAGAAGTTGTATTACTTTAAACTTATGCAATGATTCTTTAAAAATAAAAGAGAGCTAATGAGGACTGTAAATAAACAGATTAAAGCCAAATACCTTGAAATTCGCGAATAACACAGCACACATTGCAGAAGATACAGATTTACAGATTGCGATGAATTTTATAATTCATGCCTGTTAAAACTGTGGAATAGCATTGAATGCAAAGATAAGTAAAATTACGATATTTAAAGATACATAAAAGTAATGCATTAATGTGGAATGAGAGCAACTGGAACAGAAAAAAAAATGCAAATACTAAGGATATTGAACAACTGTGGACTTTAAATACTTAAGAAAGTTAGAAAAAAACACAGTTGACAAATATACATTTAGAGTCTCTTGTGTTCTGTTTAAACCGAGAAACATCGATAAAATACCTTCGATACAGAAAAGAAAGAAAAAAGTAGGTGTCTTCCCGTTAAACAGGAAATGATTATTCAGTTGACTTCATGTTAAAGTCCCTTTTAACTCTGGTCACTATGCACGCGAGATTTAACCACTTTCTCTTCCGTTGGTAATGGTCAATTTGTTTTTATAATTTCATATCTGTTATTAGCTGCTCTTACAAAGCTTTAAAATAAAATGATTATGGTTTATACCTGTTATTATTCCCATAAGAGAAATTAGTGTGCAAAGAATATATGGTATACTAATATATTAATATAGTATTAAAAGCTAAAACTCCGAAAAACACTAATTTTAAGATATCTAGATAAAACTAAGTAGAAAAAAAAACTCACTTGTTGTATCGAAGTAAAAGTATGAAACAATTAAACAGACACATATTTAAAAAGCATAAAGACTGAAAACGGAAGCCCAAAATATAGTTTGTTTGTTTGGTTTGAATTTTGCGCAAGGCTACACAAGGGCTATTTGCACTAGCCGTCCCTAATTTAGCTGTGTAAAACTAGAAGGAAGACAGCTAGTCATTAACATCCACCTCCAACTCTTGGGCTACTCTTTTACCAACGAATAGTAGGATTGACTGTCAAAGTATAACGTTCCCATGGCTGAAAGGGTGAGCATGTTTGGCGTGACGGGGACTCAAACCAACGATCTTCAAATTGCATGTCGATCGCCCTAACTACCTTGCCATACCAAGCCCAGAAAATATAGCCTACATCAATAAATGTTAAGAGGTGGTGTAAAGATAAACACCAAAAAAGGATTATCAAATGTTACGTCTATTCAGAAGTGTTTTACGGATGTAAAGGACGGATCTTAACTTAATCATATAAGAGTAAAAGAGGACTATGTGTGAAACAGTGCTTTTAACATCAACTGCAAAGATGGAAATGGAGTTTCCCCTACACGTGATTATGGTTCAAGTAGTAAGGAATCAAGCACGTATAGTTGAGAGCAAGATCTACGAAAGAAACTGAGAGAGAAAAGTCAAGAAGAATGTGGATGGAAATATTATCAAAATGTGTAACAAGTTAAGAGAAAGGCTGGAACATAAAAGTCTGCTTAAACATGACAAACAAATTTCGAATCTAAGACGATATCTTTAATAAAAATGAATTTTTCATATTTTCCCCGTGTGTTCTGAGATATTTGTAATAGTATGATTTTATTTGTTTATTTTTATTAATATTTAACGAAACAAATGAATGAAATAATAATGACAATTTTCTTATTTTCATACTATTTTTAAAACATCGATTTTCTGTCATATTTTTCATGCGAGTTCTGCGAGCATTAAATCTATACAGTACTGAGGTTATCTGCTTTGTTCATAGACTGTCAAGTCAGTCTGTTTTAATTTTTGAAGAGATATAGAGTTCGTTTTGTGCTTTTATGAACTGACGATCTAGTATGAAATGCACGATATTTCATCAGTTTATATTTGGGTGACATGTTCCTACTTTCCTTATTTTTAAGTGTTTTGTTTTGTTTCAGCTTCAAGTGTTCAATCTTTATTTCTCACTTGGGTTCTTTAAGTTAATGTATTTTGCTTTTAGTTTTCTTTCATAATATTTCTCGTCCTCTCTCTGTTTTGATTTTCTCTTAACTTTTATAGTTTGTGAAAATTAAAACACAACAAATTTCCAACCTGATGCTCACTCGCTAAAGAATTTGTTGTATTTGGAATTAAATTAAGTTTGTTTTGTTTTTTACTTTATTTCTTATCGAAAGAGAATTGGCTATAATTTAAAGCGTGAAATAACTCCTATTTATTAAAGATAATTTCGTGTTTCATGCTAAATTCAGAGTTCAATCATTATTTTACTATGAATTATCTCAACTGTTATTCATACCAATAAAATGAGGCCTGGTATGCGGCGGACGACTCGCAATCTTCACGTCTTAGGTTCAAATCCCCGTCACTGTTTATTCGTTGATAAAAGAGCTGCCTAAGATCTGGCGGTGAGTGGTGTTGGCCAGTAGTGATAGATTAGAGGGAAAGCAGCTAAGTTAGAGACAGATAGTGCAGACACCAACAAAATTATTAGTATAAGACTGTTTCCTTGTCAGTCTTCCTCTCTAATTAGTTTCCGGTGTATAACCTGAGACAGTATATTTATTTCTTAGACAGGACTGAACTCTATCATGTCTTCTTAAAAGGCTAACTTCACGTCTTGTTTACTTCTACGTGATTGAGAGGTGACAACTTCGGAAAGTAACAACTGTTCTTTGACATCAAGTCAGTTGTAATTATTACTCTGTTTTATACTTTGCTTGACTATTTCATGCATTTATTGTTTTTATTTTCAATATTGCTGTTATTTCGCTATTCATTTTTATATTTCTAAAACTCTGGAGTTTGTTTGCACAATTCTTTGGTAAAAGGGAGCGACACTTGCCAACCAGACAGAACTGTGAAATAGAGAACATAAAATTTAAAAATACAAGTAATTTTTTTACCAGTTGTCAAATTCTTATCTTCGTAATGTAATTGTATTTTAGCTCTGTCAACCACTATTTGTTGCAAGAACAAATATAACTAAACCGATAACCCATAGAACCTTTTCAGATTCAAATAAAAAAAAACTGCAAAAAGTGTGTCACAAGACTGTTTGTTTTTGAATTTCGTGCAGCGCATGTAGGTAGTAAGTTAAATGATACCGGCTTTTGAAACCGAAAACAACAACAAAAATTATGTCAAGATAATTACCAGAAGCTTCTAACTAACAGTCTCCAGTGAGTATAAGGATTACTTGTTTTTTATCGATATCTAAAAACATTTGACGCGTATTAATAGTTTGGTTTTGTTTTGAATTTCGCGCAAAGCAACACGAGGGTTATCTGTGCTACCTATCCCTAATTTAGCAGTGTAAGACTAGAGGGAATGTAGCTAGTCATCACCACCCACCTCTAACTCTTGGGCTACTCTTTTACCAACGAACAGTGGGATTGACCGTCACATTATAACGTCCCCACGGCTGAAAGGGCGAGCATGTTTGGCGCGACGGCGATTCGAACCCGCGATCCTCGAATTACGAGTCGAGGGCCTTAACTACCTGGCCATGCCAGACCCGTATTAATAGCAGCTTTAACTTTTATGTTTAATTTCTTGAGGTTCAAAGGTT
This sequence comes from Tachypleus tridentatus, assembly GCF_004210375.1. NCBI lineage: Eukaryota > Metazoa > Arthropoda > Merostomata > Xiphosura > Limulidae > Tachypleus > Tachypleus tridentatus. Next base: position 130,395,377 of record NC_134834.1, on the reverse strand, counting down.
TGGCTATTTATTCTTAAACGCAAAGCTGCACTAAGGGCTATCTGTGCTGAGCCCACCGCAGAGACTGTACTTACCTTCCGGCAGCTAAGCGGTAAATTTGAAAGCTTGTAACGCTAAAAATCAAGTTTCGATACCCGTGGCGGGGACACCATGGATAGTCAATTACCTGGCCTTGTGCTTAATAATAAACAGAGAAACAAACATAACTCTCTGAACCCTGATTTGAATATTGTAAGAATAAGCTCTCCAGCTTACAGATTGACCACGGATTGAAATGCAGTGCTTTTGTCTTAATGTGATAAGGGCTAGGTGTCTGAACAGTGAATTCAATTATTTCTAGTTGCTGAAATAGTACTCTCCGTACGGGGGAAGGGGTGTATATATGTTGTAAGAGTGATGATCAAATCCTATTACTCGATTGGAGTAGGCTAAGAGTTGGCGATAGGTGATATTAAGTTACTCTCTTTTATCTAGTTCATCGCCTAAAAATTAAGAACGGTTATGTATCTCAGATACATCTTTATTTCAAGGGGGTTTCTCGTCCTTAAGAAGATTTATGTACGAGTATCATCCGCGTAGGCTTACGCAAGTTTTTTAAAACAAAGAAAGCAAGTCGATGGAGAAACACTCCTGACGTCACATTTAACATAAGAGTGAAAAACACTGTTCACTTTGATGTTGTTGTTGGTCTGGATTTTAACTGGAAACGTATGCAACTCTGCCTTAAACATCTCCTGTTGAAGTAATTTATTTTTTATTTCAATGAAGATTCCAGATTACCATGATGTGGTTATCTAATTCAAATCATCCCTCAAAATTGCATAAATCAAGTTGTTAATTTAGTTTGTACGAGATGATATTTAATTATAGTGACTGTACTAACCATTTGGCTAACTAAAGTATCTTTCTATTGTTGACTCTGTAGCTGTTTGAACCACTCTGAGAACAGTTAAATTCATTATTTTGTTTGCCATTTCTTCTGAATAATAAGTGAAGTACACTACAATAAAAGTAAATAATAACGATAAGTAATTGGCGTTAAAATAAACAATAATGTTATGATACTATATCCTTACACTATTTCTTGTTTGTTTGTTTTGAATTACGCGCAAAGCTACTCGAGGGCTTTCTGTGCTAGCCGTCCCTAATTTAGCAATGTAAGATTAGAGGGAAGGCAGCTAGTCACTACCGCCAACTCTTAGGCTACTCTTTTTGCTAACGAATAGTGGGATTGACCGTCACTTATAATGCCCCCACGGCTGAAAGGGCGAGCGTGTTTGGTGTGATGGTGATTCAAACCCGCGATCCTCTGATTACGAGTCGAGTATCTTAACCACCTGGTTATGTTATTGTTTTGAATTAAGCACAAAGCTACACAATGGGCTATCTGTGCTCTTCCCGCCACGGGTATCGAAACCCGGTTTTAAGCGTTGTAAGTCCGCAGACATACTGCTGAGCCACTGGGAGGCACCTGGTTATGCCGGGCTGCATTGTTTCGTCTATCGTTTTCTGAACGATATGATGTGCTTCATTAAGTTTAGAAATGCTGAACATCTTGTACTGCTAATAATTTAACATCGTAAGTTGTTACTCTAAATTTTAGCGTATTCAAGAAGACTGAAGTCACAGTATTTAATCAGACGAGAGTAGTCCAAGATTTGGCGGTCGGTGTTTCTGAGTAGCCTACTTTCCCCTAATCTGTTAGTTTAAAGATAAGGACGGATATATATAAGTAGTCTTTTAAGCGATTTTGCGCGAAAAGTTTGAAGCCAACAAAAACTGAAAGAACAATGACAACAAAAGAATAAAAGAAAAACAAATATGATTATAATTATAAACAGCTTGAATTACATATAGGTAAAGTTCAGTGACATTTTTGTCAGTTGTTATAACTTAGCAGATAAAATATTCGTTTTAGATTACATTTAGTGGAATTATTTTTTAACTGTCGGAGATTATTTGGTGCGATTTGATAAAGAAATCTAGTGTGATTTGTTTTGTGAAAGGAACTGCTGCAATACGTGTGGCTGCAACTCCCCTCTCCCACAGTGACAGAGCTGTATGTCTTCGGATTTACAACCTTTTTTCGACCTCCGTTGTGGACAGAGCATAGATAGCCCATTGTGTAGTTTTGTGCTTAATTAAAAAACAAATAAAATAATCAAGTGGCTAATACAAAGTTTACCAATAAATTCAGTCGTATGACGGCCCGCATGGCCAGGTGGGTTAGGGCGTTCGACTCGTAATCTGAGGGTCGTGGATTCGAATTTTCGTCGCACCAAACATGCTCATCCCCTCAGCAAAATATCCCTTTTGCGTTTCTTTTTTTGAAGAGTATACTTCATATAATAACAAATAAAAATTGATCAATTTTATCAATTATCAAATTGATAATTATATTAATTTCTAGACATCTGTTTTGGCTTCATGGCTGAGAAATAACAAAAACCAAAACTCTAGAAATATTTAACTATCTTTATAGGCCTGGCATGGCCAAGCGCGTAAAGCGTGCGACTCGTAATCCGAGGGTCGCGGGTTTGCGCCCGCGTCGCGCTGAACATGCTCGCCCTCCCAGCCGTGGGGGTGTATAATGTGACGGTCAATCCCACTATTCGTTGGTAAAAGAGTAGCCCAAGAGTTGGCGGTGGGTGGTGATGACTAGCTGCCTTCCCTCTAGTCTTACACTGCTAAATTAGGGACGGCTAGCACAGATAGCCCTCGAGTAGCTTTGTGCGAAATTCTAAAACAAACAAACAAAACTATCTTTATGAGAAATAGTGAAAATTATTTATCTAAAACACACACATGAGCAACCACCAGGCCATGCTGGGCCCAGCGTCATATGAAAATAAAAATGTGACTTAGTGTTTCCTGTGGGGTTAAGAAAATATTCTTTAGCGTACGTCCCTCTCAGTTGTACACTGGGATGTCTGCGGACTCACCTAGGTTTCGTGGGCAGAGCACAGATAGCCCATTGTGTAGCTTTGTGCTTGATTCTAAACAAACGAACGAAAAGTGTACGAAAAGTAATAAGCATTTATTTGAAACGAAGATTTACTTGGCTGTTGTTTTTTAATATATTGTTTAGTTTAAAAAAAAAGAAAATAATTACGCAAAAATATACCTAGTGCTGTAAAATAAGGTTGGGAAATTATATTAACTATTGTAATAAGATAGCAGCTTTACAGGCACGATTCTTCGGGTGATTAATTCTTAATGACTTAGCAAGAGAATAGTTACATTTGTTATAATTAAACGAGCATTAAGAATCAATAACAAATATGCAAAGTAATCATTGGTGTACAAATTTTGAATATATGATTACGAGAAAAAGAATAAAATCACCATCGATTTTCTGCGAAGTTTCAAAAATTTAATGATTACCAGTTTTTCTCTAATTAAACCTTAATTATATTGCATAGCCAGAGATAATTATTCCCGTACAATATCATAATGTTATTAGGAAAAATAAAAGTTCTATAACTCTGGATATTTAACAAAATGTTTCACATTAACTTCATTCATAACTCATGTATCCCTGACAGCCTTGTTGTCGAACAGCTTGAGATCGAACGCATTGGCAAGCATCATGTTTAGCACCGAAAAATTCTCTACATTGTATTATTTTTCAAACTTTGCTCCGTGGGGCCCTTTGGCTCCGCCTGTTATCTGAGGCTCTGTAAGGAAATTTTAGAATGTTAATACTTTTTCCTATAACTATAAAATTTAATCAGAATACGCTGTACAAAAAAGTAAAAAAAATGAAATATATCTTTTAACATAACATGTTGAGTCGCACGCCTTAACACGCTTGGCCATCACGGGCCCGTCTCAGAATTAAACAATAAATACCATAAGTATTTTCTAGGTCAGTAGGACTGGTAGTAATGGCGAAAACCACTATTTTCATAAAGGTATTTATGTATTTAAAGGTTTTATGTGTGTGTGTGTGTGTGTGTGTGTGTAATATGCTACTGTTATGTAACTTGTAGAGTTCTACAATTCAGACCTCTCTATATAATATTAATTATAAATTTTATTTCACAAGCAGGATATTCTACACTAACTTGTTAGGAATCAACCACACTGTCATTATGCAGAGTTACTTGAAGAAAAAAAAATGTAGATTTGCTGCTTCGTCAAGCGACTAAAAAATTGTCTGAAATACTTTAAAATTACTTTTCGTGGTATAAGAGAAGTTAATTAGTGAGTCAATCCTACTAATCGTTGGTAAAAGAGTAGCCCAAGAGCTGGAGGTGGGTGGTGATGACTAGGTGCCTTCCCTCTAGTCTTACACTGCTAGATTAGGGACGGCTAGCACAGATAGCCCTCGAGTAGCTTTGTGCGAAATTCAAAAACAGACAAAAGCAAGCATTGACGGATTCCAGTTGCCGTGATATCGTTTTTCCATTGTAGCAATGTCCTGGTGAAACTGAAGATTTCGATGAAACGATACGTGAAGGGCAAATTTGAATGTGATTTTCGTGATCAGCAGCCAAAAATCTATAAGGAACACCCAATAGTGTTCAAGAAGCAAAAACTTTGTTGTGCAGTGTAATCTATTATAGCCAACTATATATTATAATGCGAACATCTGAGGTCATTCTATAGGTACTAAGAAGAAACTGAGGAACTTGATGACATGTTAACAATATATATTACCACCGAATTATGAAAATAAATGTTCACTCATCAATGTACTTCAATGAAACTGTTTAAAATAGAAGATGAGCAAATAATAAAAACATTTTGCAAAAATTAAATATGATGTAGAGATTGAAATACCAAAAAGTACAGAAATAGCTATGTGTTTTTTTTTATAGCAAAGCCACATCGGGCTATCTGCCGAGCCCACCGAGAGGAACCGAACCTCTGATTTTAGCGTTGTAAATCCGTAGACTTACCGCTGTACTAACGGGGGTCTGTACAAAAATAGAGTAGGGATAAACGTACAAAACATACAAAAATCACTATTATAAGTCAAATTTTACCAAGAATGACTTTTATCTGAACTAAATGTTGATTTCTGTCAGTTGTATGGATTCAAGTTTGTTTAAGAGCATATAACCTGAAAATGCTATACAATCTTACAATGGCTAATAACTGTACTTATTGGCTACTTATGTTAGGATTTTTGTATGATTTAGTGTAGTGAACTCTATCTTGTTTCTGCACTTTTTGCCATTGCCACCCGTGCATCATACTTAATTTTGCACATTTTGTTTATTAATTGTACATGTATTGTTACTGTAATAAAATTAGACGTTCATAAAACATATTTTAGATTTAATTTTCAGAAAAGAAATTAATCAGAATGTATCGTCATATGATGGGCAAATCAGTCAAGTTTCAGTGTACGAAGTGTTACTTTTTCGTGCGCTTTTGACAGATACATTGAAAAAGCCAGAATTTAATGTAAGAGTGGTTATTGATATAGTCAGGTTTTAATACAACAGCAGTTTATTTGATGCATGCTTCAGACCAGTAATCGGCAATGATATGGCTGACCAGCTTAAAGTTGGCTTCGCCGTTGAATCAGTGAGGCCATAATCACCAATTAGTTCAAATTTCTCGTCTATGTAAGAAGAACGAAGATATTTAGTGAAAGAAGGGAATGAGTCACGGATACAGAGAATTTTTGGAAAAAAATATTGAAGCTAGTCGAACTTTCTCTGATGAAACTTTTGACAAGAGAGCCATGTTGAGAGACAATAAATAGTCAAGAACTGTTTATTTTCTTGTTTACAAATGTACATTACCAAAGAAGTAATTAAACTGTGATGTAAAATCAATTAAAAACTGTTTATTTTCTTTTTAAATATATTTGGTAACTGAATCATCTTATTTGTTTTGTTTTTTGAAAATAATTAATTTTGAATTTTGTTTGTTGCATGTAAACAAACATACATATTTGAATACATGTACCAGTTATTAAGAATTATATGATTATCACTAACCTAACACTATGCTAAGTTTAAAAAAAACAAAAACAAAAAACAACTCGATCTACGATCCAAAACGTTTTCCGACCACTGACTACAGAATTAGCCCACTAGTTACTATCTGTCGACATTATAACAGCAAAGAATGGTAAGTCCAATTTATATTCCTGACTTCCGCTATAATAAACGTGAATTAACATGTATAAATAACAGGAAGTCGCTAAAAGTTAAAACAACGAGAAAGAAACTTAAAAGATCAAGAAAACGAAAACTAGACCAAAGAAAAAAATTAAGAGAAAATCAATAATAAATTCAAAGAAAATTGAAATACAATCAGGAGATAAGAAAAGTGAATTTCAGGGAGAAGTAAAAATATATATCATATTTAAAAAGTAGTTATATCAGTTACATGACAACAAGAAAAACAATGAGTGTACTGTAAAGAAGCATAATACACAAACCAAGATAAATAGATGGTGCGCGTAAAATAACAATATTACAAACAATTAATTACATACAAACATTTTACAAACTCAAACATTATTTACTCTTCTATTTGATCTGGAACTGAATATTTTATCATCGATACAGGTTCACGACGAACAAATTAGTTTTATGTTGATACACCGATGCACTTGGGAATTCGAGCTAACTCAGTTCTTCACACTTGCTATAATTATAGATTATCTGGGCCCGGCATGGCCAAGCGTGTTGAGGCGTGCGACTCGTAATCTGAGGATCGCGGGTTCGCATCCCCGTCGCGCCAAACATGCTTGCCCTTTCAGCCGTGGGGGCGTTATTATGTGACGGTCAATCCCACTATTCGTTGGTAAAAGAGTAGCCCAAGAGTTGGCGGTGGGTAGTGATGACTAGCTGCCTTCCCTCTAGTTTTACACTGCTAAATTAGGGACGGCTAGCACAGATAGCCCTCATGTAGCTTTGTGCGAAATTCAAAAGAACAAACAAACATAGATTATCTGTAAAATAGGTAAAACGGATTGAGTTTTATGTAATTCATCGATCCCAATAAACATTTACTTTTAGTAATTTTAACATTTATTTAAAGCACAGAAGCAAAAAGTATTGCTAATGGATAGTAATACGTCATTACGTTAAAATAATACCACTATAACGCCATTCGTTAACTAGTACGGTACACGCTTCCCAATGAAGTAGTGGCTAGAAGCAAGAGATTGCAAAGGAAAGATAGCGGCGAATTAGTGTTGAATGACGAAGACACGTGAATATACTAATGTAATATGGTGAAGGCCATTACAAACATAACGTCACAGGTTAATTCATTTTTTTTATATTTTAGGTCTTATCTTCGTTTATTACACTATATTACTTTAACAACAATAACACCTAAATCGAAATCACCCATCTTGCTTCTAAATGTATTGCAGCCATCACCTTTTCGTTCGATTTTGATATTCCACCCACTATGTGTATGAACATAAGCAATTCAAACATAGATTGCAAAGAAATAAAACACAGTCCAGTTGTGACTTCTCATCTATTTCCCTCATACTTTATTTGTTTGTAGTTAAGCACAAAGCTACCCTATATATGCTATGTCTACCAAGGGTATCTAAACCCAGTTTTTAGCACTTTTATTTCGTAGACATACCGCTGTGCCACTAGGGGGGTCTTCCTTTAGGCAAGTACTGTTTCTCTAGTTTATTGCGTCGTTGAATACTAAAATTCAAGAAGACATCATTAATCGAAACTTGTTATTTGACTTCGAGTCCTTAGAAAGGAACAATAATCATAAATTCAATTCAGGGATTGTGATAAACCAATACAGGTAAAAAGTGAACACTTAAATATTTAGTCTAATATATTAATATGTCCCTGTAATCAACAATGTCATGGACCTACAAGTAATTTAGTGTATAAATAATTTAGAAATGCGTTTTAAACGCTGAAGAGGCACCCTTGGGTATTATTATAACACTGTTTAGCACTTCAACTAATTTCATTCCCATACATGTGTGTGTGTGTGTGTGTGTGTGTGTATAAAGTTAAACTAATTAACGTCTAAATAAATCAAAAGCTCGATAGATATATCTAACATAAGTAGCAATGAAAAACTGCGAAGTTAGTTTTCTTAGTCGAGAATTCGTCTTCAAAAATAAAAATTTCAATTTCATATTTGCAACGTAAAATAAGCACTAAGTTCTTCGATCCAATGTTGAATGGGTTATATGTTTGGTGTAAAACGTGGGAGGATCACTGGCAGTTGTTGATCTCTTTCGTTTCGTTTTTGTGGCGTTAAAATGGGAGGTTCGATTAATGAAGTGAGTCATAGACTGCAACCACTCAGTATTTAGGCCCGTTTTCTTTTGATTCGCTGATCAAGTTGGATATCTTTCGTCAAGAATAGCTCTCTCTTTATATAAATTACACACACGTCGGTATCTTCAAACAGACCTACCAAGTAGGCTTCACTGGCCTCCTGAACATCTGTGACGGTGGAACTCTGAAATCACAGGTCATTTTTAAAGTTCTGACCTATTCTTCTCACCAGTAAGTGGAAAGGGAGTTTGTGGATGAGGAGCTACGTTTACTGCTGATAAAGGCAGGCTTCACAGAAGAGGTGTCTTGACATCACCTGCAGCTGAAGAACTCTTTCGAGCAGCTTAAGTGGCTAGTCATTTTATAGGTAATTTTCCATGGATTTTCTTGCACTTTGTTTGCCTCTGTATGATTTTTCGCTAAGACTGGTCTGTAGAGAGTCGATCAAATCCAGAACGGGTACTAAGACTTACGAGATTGATTGTTTGTTTTTAATTTTGTGCGAAGTTACTGGAGGACAAACTGTGATAGCTGGCCCTGATGATGAAGTGATAGAGTAGAAGGAGGCAGCTCACCGCCAACATTTGGGCTATTTTAACGAACAAAAAGAGATACTATAACGAACTTACGACTGAAAGGGCGAGCATTTTCGCGAATGAACGTGATTTATTGGTTTGGGTCTCCTGTTTGTTTTGTTTGTTTGTTTAATTTTTTAAATTTCGCGCAAAGTTACACGAGGGCTGCCTGCACTAGCCGTCCCTAATTTAGCAGTGTAAGACTAGATGGAAGGCAGCTAGTCATCACCACCCACCGCCAACTCGTGGGTTACTCTTTTACCAACGAATAGTGGGATTGACCGTCACATTATAACGCTCCCACGACTGAACGAGCAAGCATGTTTGGTGTGACAGGAATTCGAACCCGCAACCCTCAGATTACGAGTCGAGTGCCTTAACCACCTGGCCATGCAGGGTTTTGGGTCTCCTGTATGAGAAGTGGTGCTACTAAACATGCTTCGCACATTCAGTAACAGACGATCTCATAATATGTTTAAAATAACTCTTTAGGCTGTAAACGGTGTGGACTAATTCCATTTCTTTTGGTTTATAGCTCAAAATTACGGTTGGCGAAGTCTTAATCATTGGGTATCTCTGCAATGGCAACTTAGCGCATTGTACGCATAACATAACGCTCATTTGAACAAACAGATATAAGAAACTTGTATTGTTTTATCAATAATTACTTCCTATTGCATATAGTACTTCTTTTAAATACGTTTGTCAATCAACTCTGGTCACAACATCTCCTTTCATTCATTTTACACACCACTAATAAGAAGTAAAAACCCTTTGTAAACAAATGTGTTGATTCTTTACTATATTTGTTCATCAATCATATTTCAGCTCATTTCCGATTGGCTCCCTTAAACTTTCAGTCTTGGACTAACTACTGATAAACTCAGTTAACGCTTAACATTTAATAACTATGTTCATGGAGTTATTGTTTTAGTGAAATAACCTCCCGATGGAACAGCGGTAAGTCTGTGGATCAGCAGTTCGATTGACCACGATGGGCAGACCAAATAACCAGATCTGGTTTTACTATAAGAAAAATACACACACTTTCTTTCTTTTCACGAAATAAAATAGTTCAAAGATAATTACTCTGTTCTCACATAATTCTGATATTTTATTTCTAATACCTGAAAATTTAAGATAATTACAAGTTACTACTAACACTACTACTGAATAAATATCTGAATTTGGGTCACATACTCGAATGAATCTCTCTAAACAGTTTAATATATATTTTTTATGCCATTTCCAAGTACATGTGCTGATCATTTAAAACGCTTTTCACTCTCTACGGTTAATGCTAAAGAGATAATGATAAATATACAGTTCTATATAATTTAAAGATTCTGTCTGTTTAAACATTTTCAAGGTACTTTTATTGCAGCTGTACCTATATCAGCCCACGTGTAATACATGAAAATCTGACCACTGTGTGTAGGGACCATAAACTCTAAGTGTGGAGTACCCTTCTTTCACTTTTATCTGAAACATTTTATAGTTTACTTGGAGTAGAAAGTAAAATCTTAACTTTCTATTTGCAATCATGTAAAGTACATGTACTAACTTGGTTAATTCCCATCTACTGTTTTTCACTGTAGAATCTAATTGTTGTAAATTATTTAGAATGTTTTCATTGAAAACTAACATCTCAGTTCTTGTGTTATATATTTCATTTTGTTCTTATCTAATATGTATTGATGAATTAGTGACATTCACCAATGTTCTGGATACTTTTCTGCTTTTCTAATCATGAAATTCAGATGATTGAGTCAAATAATTCATATTAGTCGCTTGTTCACCTATAAAATTAATAAGTTCTTTAGAGATTTATCTCTGCTTATTAAATTGTCTGTTGTTACTGTACCAAATAGGAACTTGAAAATATTCCCATCTACGTTAATTAAACTGCGATTTGGTCGATTTCGATCAGGAAACGATACGTTATCCTTTATATCATTTAATTCTAATAACAATTGAACTATCTCATCTTGATATGATAGTTTTTAACAACTTTCATATAATTTCCTATTAATACTATCTGTATTACTCTTAGTACTCTCATGATATTTATTCTCTAATTGTTAAAGATTGTTATTCTATCATTTATATCTGGTTTCAAAACCTTACACTGCTCTTTTTTATTAAATGATTGTTCGAATGTTATTAATCCATCTCAACTTCGAATTAAGAATATGAGATATTGAAGAAACGGAATATACTCGACAATTATTTATTTGTCACCTGATAAAAGGAAATTTCCTTCTACAGTACATACCAGATCTACCTTATTGCATTCCGACATGATACTCAAATTTTGTCCAGCCACAACTATTATCGCCAATATCAAAGAAACCTGGTATACCTAAGAATATATCTAGTACTCATTTATAATATTTATATTATTATTTGTGATATATATTATACACACAAATATAGAGTATTGTGTAAAAGTGTTAGGTTTATTTGTTTAGAATTAAGCACAAAACCACACAATTGACTGTCTATATTCTGCCTACCACGTGTTTTGAAACCCGGTTTGTAGCTGTGCGAGTCCGCAGACATACTGCTGTGCCACTGATAAATAAAAGTGTTAGAACAAGAGAATATTTTGTTATTCTAGAGATTTTACAGGGCTAATTCTTTCATGTCATTACAGAATGTAATCTTCAACATTACGATAATGCTACACTGATCCATGTTGACAAATGAATGAGCCAGGGTGGAAATAGTTATCATTCTTTATAACTCTTATATACTTGTACCAAGGGTATTTTGTAAGGGTTCTGTTTGAATGAACATATTAATCAAATTTAGGGTCTGAAATATCTGTCACGGCAGTTATGCAGTGCCTTAACTATATAGCACTCCACAAATAAGCCTTGATAAAAACTGTGGAAGCCCTCGTGTAGCTAGCTACCTGCGAAATTGAAAAACAAAGAAACATTGGTATCTCGATCGCACACCTATGTGCTTCACGTCATTACTAAGAAAAACTAAAGATCTTTAATTAAAACATTATTTGTCTCAAAAATTAACTAAGTCTATGCTTAACATGCTTATATTGTACACATTATTTGTTTTTGAAATAACAGAAGAGTAATTCGTCAAAATACAAAACAAATGTTTTAATATAGGATTATAATAATATTGGATCATGGAAACGTTAGTACCGTGTCGTAAGTTCTGAATAAAACTTAGAAAAACTGCAACCAAGTTAACAGTGATATACGGCGTTTAATGCATGTGCTCGAAATGCCATTGTTCTTTACTTAGGAAATTCGTAGTATATGTCCAGTAAAGAAAACTTTGTAAAAATTACTGTTGATATTATTGTGTTGTAATAACGCAAAACCTACCTGATAGTGGATACGATTCACTAGCGAAAAAAAAAAATTAAGTACCATAATAAGTGAAGAAGCTTATTATAAAGCTGAAAACGGTTAGTGAATAACAATTAAACAAACTGGTTTAATTGAGTAGTCAATTATAATACAGTCTGTTTGATTTGTGTTATATAGCCTTACAATTTCAGTGAGTCGAGGTTAATTTAACTAACTATATCATACTGAGTCGTGTAATAAATTAATTATCTTCAAGAAAATGGTGAGAGTGTTGTTTTATAGTCTTATTAAAAATGTTAAGGTGTTAAATCAAGATTATTGTTGGGGTTAAAAAATTATACACTTTTCTATATTATTATTACGTTACATTTGAAATTTTATTTCGGTTTTACGTAATCGATACAGTACGTAAACCGGTTTTAAATACGACTCTCTCTCTCTTAAGATCCAACTGAAGTGGTTCTCAATCTTACGTTCCTGCGGGCTTCAAAACCTACAATTCTAAGATATTCTTGACGGATGGAAGAGCTAGCACTCATTTCGATTCGTCTTATTGCTATGTGGTAGGTTACATGTTATCTTCCACTTCTTGATGATTAAAGTATGTGGAACACAGGAATTAATCATCCGATCATATTGTGGTGGGAGAGCATCTGACCTCAGTACCCAATTTTCTTGAGTGTTCAGTTATAGCGTTCCAACATTTGAGAATACCAAGTGTGTTCAGTGCTCCTTTGGTAGTTAACTTGTAAAAACATCAACGTGAACCTAGCAAAGCTGAATATGTTTAATAAACTTTACAAATAAAGCCAAAAGAAGTTTTCAGTTATAGTTAATACTACTTACCAAACTTCTATATGATGATTAAACAAGTTTTCAGTTATAGTTAATACTACTTACCAAACTTCTATATGATGATTAAACAAGTTTTCAGTTATAGTTAGTACTACTTACCAAACTTCTATACAATAATTAAACAAGTTTTCAGTTATAGTTAGTACTACTTACCAAACTTCTATATAATAATTAAACAAGTTTTCAGTTATAGTTAGTACTACTTACCAGACTTCTATATAATGATTAAACAAGTTTCAATTATGGTTAATACTATATACAAAACTCGTGTATGACAATTTTTCAAGTACTTATGAAGATGTTTTTGCTTCTGATAAAAGGACAAAAAAGAATTCTTTAGAGCTACCTTTATTAGTATTGTATTTACATAGCAAACTGAAAGAAAAAATGCGTTTTTATTTCTCATTTTGTTGTATGAGATTGTTATTTTTTTTCTTTCAGTTTATAAATAAACGTGTAACCCATTATCCATAGCTTATTTAATAATAATGTGTGTTTTAGTGCTATTGAAACACGTGATTTTTAGTTTTAGTTTTTTTTAATTGTGCAGCTTTTTTTTTTTTCTTTCTTCAACGGCCCGGCATGGCCAAGCGTGTTAAGGCGTGCGACTCGTAATCCGAGGGTTGCGGGTTCGCGCCCGCGTGGCGCTAAACATGCTCGCCCTCCCAGCCGTGGGGGTGTATAATGTGACGGTCAATCCCACTATTCGTTGGTAAAAGAGTAGCCCAAGAATTGGCGGTGGGTAGTGATGACTAGCTACCTTCACTCTAGTCTTACACTACTAAATTAGGGACGGCTAGCACAGATAGCGCTCGAGTAGCTTTGTGCGAAATTCAAAAAAACAAACAAACAATATTTCTTCAACGAGAATGAAAAAGCCCTGGGTGAATGGAAATTTCTGAAAAACCGTGTCCTAGGGTCTTGTGGAGTTTTTGCCTCTACAAAGCTAGAAGACAAACCGCTTGATGCTGAAAAGATTACCTCTACTGAATTAGATACTTTGAAGGTTATTTCAATGATTCCTGAATGTGAGAAAAAGACCCCAACAAAGAATGTTAATAAGAAAGAAAGTTAAATGCTGTTAGAGCAAAAAACAAAGACAGAACCAACACTCATGTAGACGATAAGTGAAAACTACCTGGAAGAAAGGAATACAAGAAGAGAGCAAAACATGCACAGGTCTGTTTCAGGTTCGGGTGAAGATAAATCAAAGGAGTGTGTTATGGTAATAGCGAGTGATGACAAACATAAAGAAACTCCGATAAGGGTTCGTATACGTTTAAAGTTCTTCTTTCTTATAGTACTCAGTAATATACAACACAAGTATATATATATATATATATATATCCATTAATAACAAGGATGTGCGCTTAATATTAAACTTTCACTTGATATAAGTTTATTTATACGTCCGCACGCGCGCGCGCGCACACACACACACGCACGCACACACATATATATATACATATATATATATATTTATTGCACAGAACAATTAAAATATAATGGAATTAATAGTACACTGTTGTAGCCAATATAAAATTACTGTTATAAAATAATTACAATCATTCTCATATTTAATTTATATGAAGATGTGGCATCTGATTATAAGTATCCGGTTCGAAATTCAATTAACTTCTCATTCATCTTACGTTTACAATTAATATTTAGTAGAAATGAATCCACAATTTTACAGTTAAAAACATTTCACTTTAATATAATGTATCCTACGTCAAACTACGTGGGCAATATCACACAGATGTTGCATGTTTAAAATCAGTGTTGTTAATGCCCCGGGGCACCCCTAACTACTGAAAAAGATGTGTTCAGAGAATCTTTAATGTTCAGAGTTATTTGAATACACGCGATTCTTTTCTATAAGAGACCTATACGTGTTCGATACTATTGTGGTCTGATAAGTCTGTATACCAGTTAAACTGGTCAATCACCTCTTCTTCAATCTTAGTACATATGAGAAGACAATTATCATCCATTAAACTGAAGCCAGAGCTAAACGTAACAATATATGGTAGCGTAAGAGGTACGCATTACCTTTACTATTGTGCATAGCATTAATAACATCTGGAAAACGTAAAGATCAGAATCCCTTTGGTACTTTTTCATTCACATACATACTACCACTATTGATATTGAAAGCGAGTTATTATGTGTATTAGTAGCACCATAATATACCTTTTCTTCTCATATTTCCAAGCTTCTTAAGTTTTGTAATCGTATGTCCACTGAAATGACGTTCTGATGCAGCTACAAACATCTGATTCAGTTTTTAAGCAGATATCCCATATTCGCGTTGAATCGATATATAAGTAACCTGCTTAAAATGTAGATTGGGTTCTGATTAGTCAATTACCAGTATATTTTGCCATTTTGTTGCAAGTAGCTCCACTATATCCTGTTAATAACGTTTTGAGATATTTTAAAACAGTTTTTTAGAGTCAGCCAACTTTCAACGGTCTAATAGACATTTAGTGAAATATCCAGTTGTCTTCTTTTGGACTTTACTTAGATTATTGAATATTTTAAAGCACTATAAACTGTGTAATTTATTCCAAAGTTGTAACCAAGAAAGACAGTTTGAAAACTATTTCTCTCTATAACGTAAAGTAAATAGCCAGTTATTTGAAGTTCAGATTATATAATTTTTCATCACTTTTCATGCTTAATTACATACAATGAAATGAGGTGATCAATTGACATTTATTTATGACAGTAGTTTTATCTTGTCTTAGCAATAATATAAACAATCTAACTATACTTTATAAACATGCAAAATAGAAATGCAAAACAGAATTCAATGTTATTGTCTGCTGTATATTACCTCCGTCACAAGTTGGAATAATACTTGAAATAGTTTTCCTAGTTTCCATAAAGCGTTTATAAGATATATGAAATCAATTTCATAATTTATGATTTTCACATAAACATTTATTTGGTTTTACGCGTACTGTAGTAAAATTATTCCTACATAACGAATGAATTATATATCTTAAAATATGTTTATTAAACGATTTTTATTTAAAAAAATATTTCTCACTTTTCCAGCGTTGCGTCACTAAACGTAATTATGTTTTACATCTTCAGACAAAAAACACCAGCTTCAAAAGAAACAAAAGCAGTCGATGAATGCATCCAGAGGCCTATATCTACTGGACTTGACAACAATTGTGATGAAATTATTATCGAAAGATCTAGCAGTAAACAAGAATGCTGCAAGAGAAACGTTATTATTGTTAATGAAAATGCTGACAGCCAAGACATGTTTATTATTGCTAAAGCTAGGAAACCAACATACACGTGTCAGTTAAACCGTTGCCAAAGCAACCATAATAATTTTACTGGCATGAAACTAAACATGATAGTCTTGTGAAATATGCTGATAGGCCCGGCATGGCCAGGTGGTTAAGGCACCCGACTCGTAATCCGAGGGTCGAGAGTTTGAATCCCTGTCACACCAAACATGCTCGCCCTTTCAACCGTGGGGCGTTATAATGTTACGATCAATTCCACTATTCACTGGTAAAAGAGTAGCCCAAAAGTTGGTGGTGGATGGTGATGACTAGTTGCCTTCCCTTTAGTCTTACACTGCTAAATTTGAAACAGCTAGCGCAAATAGCCCTCATGTAGCTTTGGGCGAAATGTAAAAATAAACAAACAAATAAATATGTTGGCATCACACACAGATTGTTATTACAAGAGCTCCGAAACCAAAACCCACGTGCCAGTTTAAATGTTGTCAAAACAAAAACGATATTTTTATTGGGCATGAAACTAAACAGGATAATCAGGTCAAATATACAAGAGCTCCAAAACCCACATATCAGTTATGTTTATTTACAGGCAAAATAAAAATAAACTTTAAAAAACTTGAAGTTTTAACATTTTATCGGAACATTCATAACTATCGTTTGAATTTAAGAAATTAAGGCTTCAGTTCGACAATTCACAATAGTCTTTTTCATATTTTTTAACCATTTCCTATCATGCAGTATTAACTTATTGTGACATACAATATTAAAACCTGTATACAATATCAACAAAAATGTAATAAAATGTTTGTTTACATATTTTCGCCCGTTTAACACCTATTATAAATTACAATGCTCTTTCAGTACTGATGATGTCTTTGTTTATATTGTTTGTAGTGAAGCTCTAAGTGTAGTAATATTTCATGTTACAATATACGTCTAGAAATTCACAGTTGTTACACAGATCTACATGCGATATGTTTTTTTACTATAGCGCAGGATCTACACGAGCTTCTTAAACTTTTATGTGTTTGACATGATTGATTACTACGCATAAGCAACATACTGTTTCTTCAATTATTACATTGTTATCAGTGCGTGACATTTATAATTTTCTTTTTTTTTTTTTATATCTAGATTGTTATTCCACCATCTATCGTATTTCCCGGTGTCGAAAACGTACATTTATTTTCATTAGCTAAATTTTGAAGAAAAAAAAGAAATATACTAATAAGGTCTCACCACTTCCACCAATCTTACAAAGATGTTTCGTGGATTGTTTAGTGACTTACAGTACATAAATCCTATTGCCCACTTTTCGTTTTTGTTAGCTATATGTTTATCATATCTACCTTTGAAAGAGTATACCTCATGTTGCCACTGGAATATCTGTATTATTACCAGTAATAACATTATTCTAAACCCATTCTGGAAGTGTCTTTTTTTTTTTTTTTGTAGAAGCCATAATATGAGCTCTGTTAAAAAAAATCGATTCAGCTGAACTGTTACAGAGAACTACTACTGAGAACAGGACTGCGTTTGAAATCATTACACGACAACTAAATTGGTCTAAGCAGAACCAGAACAAACTTACGATATTTTGCAAATGGCTACCATTACCGGGCAGTGTCTCTGTAATTTTACTTTTCATATGTTTTTATAATGTTGCCTTAATATTAGGATCGTTTGAGGCGAGTAAAAATGTCATTATTTGATGGAAAACAGGCAAATTAGCACATTGGCTGGTTTACCTTAGCCTACTTCGGAAGCGCCAATAAATTTTGTGATCATTTATGATTATCTTGTTTATTTAATACCAAGTAACTTATAAATTTCATTCTGGGTCATATAGAGGGGTTTGGATTACTGTCTAGTATCGAAACGCTTTCTCTAGGCCTATAAGTAACGTAACCTTCGGACTGGAAGATTCGGGGTAAATGTTTGAAACTTATATTGGGGGAAAAATAGCTTCTTCGACGCAGGAAAATACGGTATTTAATTGTGGCATATTTTATATTTACGCTGATATCTAAATTTTCGCTATTCTATTGTTACGTATCATTTACGTGCAACGTTTTCAGCCGAGTTGATGTGATATACATATGGCATATTTCATTGTTATTCTACAGTGTATGTTTAACGTTTTCGAATGGTAGGTACTCTGATTTACGTGTAGCACTGTTAAGATACAATATACATATACCTTCGATTGTTAGGGTATGATTGAAATGTGGCATCCTTCAGAGTCACGTGTAGCTAATAGAGCTTGCGTCATACTGATTGTTACAACTTACGCCCGAGTTCACTAAACTGAAAGATGAAATACATTTTTACTTCTTGTCCGTCATATGTGCTAGAACTCTGAATAAAGACAGGGTAACTGACTACCACACCATGTTTAAATACTTCATGTGTTTCTCGTGCACATACCACAGGTCCTCTACATAAAGAACCAAATTCTTTTCATCATCTAATAACATGGAGACATGCAAGGTTTACTAGAAATGGGCACCAGTCTTCTGTTGGGCGTTTGTGTTTTCAAAATTAAGCATTTTACGACTGTGCAACATTCTTGGGGTTTAAGTAAAAGACAGTAATTACTTTTTTCAATTTTATGATCAGCTTTACTATCATCAAATTCAATACACGTACTCTGTCTGCAACTTAGTTGCTGCTTTAGTAACAGGAGTCGAAGATACTGTCTTTGTCTTGGTTGTTTTCCTTTAAATAATTCGTTCTTACAGAAAATGTAGGACAAAAACTTAATCTATTTCATCACACGATTAAACGAGACTTTTATTAGCTTAAGAAAGAAATGGCAATACTAAAGCCTCATTTCATTTTCAAATCTGATGCAGAATACCGACAGTCACGAAAATTTCATATTTTTACCGAGTACTAAACCTTATTTTTCAAGACTTTCAACCAATAGTAGTACTACTGCATAGTTGCAGATTAATTCTGATATTTTAACTACTAAAAACTGCCATCATGCAATTAAACTGAGAAGGATAAATTCACAAATCAGATGCTTCATTGTAAAGTGGTTTTTATAATAATTTTTATTTGTTAAAATATTAATTTCACTATTTTAAGGGAATTGTTAGAAATATTGGACAAATCTAATAACTGTAAAGTAGTTACTAATTGACTGGTCAACTGAGTGGTCAGAAAATGTCAGTTAATAAATATTTTTTTTGTTTCTTTGAATTTCGCACAAAACTACAAGAGGGCTAGTTACGCTACACGTCCTTAATTTAGAAGTGTAAGACCCACCGCCAACTTTTCGGCTATTCTTTTACCAACGAATAGTGGGATTTACCATGACTTTGTATTACACCCCCACAGAAGAAAGGGCGAGCATATTAGACAAGGTTTCCATCCCACGACCTTCAGATTATGAGACAAGCGCCCTATCTATCTGAACATTAAATGATTTATGAACAGTTTTGAGAAATATCCTCTATTTTCATAATATAAACATGTTACTGTATTTACAACAAAGAATCACGTAATCCGCTTTCTTTACGAGTTCGAATCACCGTCACACCAAACATGCTCGCCCTTTCTGCCGTGAGGGCGTTATAATGTTACAATAAATCCCACTATTCATTGGTAAAAAAGTAGCCCAGAGTTGGCGGTGGGTGGTGATGACTAGTTGCCTTCCCTCTAGTCTTACACTGCAAAATTATGGATGGCTAGCGCAGATAGCCCTCATGTAGCTTTGTGCAAAATAAAAAAAACACTTCTCATTCATACTTAATTAACTAGTTCCCTCTCTTACTTCACATCAATTCCTAATTATACTCGAATAATCATGTATTCTATTTACCATGAACAAAATTATCTTCCTATTATGCTTCAAAAATGCGCATAGTATTTTATATATTGAATTTATAACTTCTACAGTTATCTATATAAAATTCGGTAAAACTTCTTTTTTTAGATATATTTTGTATTTCATATGATTATTTTGCTTTTATTTTCCAAGTTTATTTTATGTAATAGTCTTTGAAATAAACAAAAGTATAATTTTGATAAGGTTTAGCTATTTCAAGTATCAATTAATTCCAGTATTCGAAACAACATCCCAAAGTACCATCTAAACTTTAAGTACACACTATAAATATATCGAGGTATTTCGGCAAACTGTAGAATATATTATGGAAGTAATTCATTTCCATTTTTCAGGATGAATAATACAAATCAAACAACAGAACTTGTACATTTTATCTTTATGTACCTTAGATACTTTTCAAAATTTCACTACGGATGTAAAATTCACGTAGACAAAAAATCAAGGCTAACAGAAGGTTCTCGCTCTTTCGTAAAGTGCATTTTTTAGTTGACTAGTACAAAACCGGAGTTCGATTCCTTAATTTATCGTTTCTTCCTTCCCTGAGAAAGCACGTTCTGATGTTAGCGTACCTGGAGGGTTCATTATTCGCGTCCCGTTGCAACAAAATTTCCCTCACACTTTAGGAAAGTGGATCCGCTGTAAGAGGGGCAGTAAAATTCCAATATTTGTCAAACAGTTGGAAATGGATACTGTTTTCTAGCTGCCTTTCATCTAGTTCAAAATAAAAGACTGCTGTGCTCGCAAAGTCCATGTTTAACTTTACACCAAAATTCTGAATCAAACAAAAATACTTTCACTACGTTTTTTACATGGCTTCATCGCGGGTTCGAATCCCGGTAGCACCAGACATGCTCGTCCTCCCATCCGTGGGGGCGTTATAATGTGACGGTCAATCCCACTATTCGTTGGTAAAAGAGTAGCCCTAAGAGTTGGCGGTGGGTGGTGATATCTTATACTTAGTTATCAATTTCCAGTGAACGTTAGCTATTTTTGTCATAAAGTATGGTTTATATTGATAAGTTTTCACTTAACGCTGTAAAGAATCCCAAGAATCGGCGGTGAAGGGTGATGAGTAGCTGACTTCCCTCTAGCCGTTTCTAATTTAGCAGTATAAGACTAGAGGGAAGTCAGCTAGTCATCACCCTTCACCGCCGATTCTTGGGATACGTTTATACCAACGAATAGTGGGAGTGACCGTTATATTATAATGCCCCCAAGGCTGAGAGGGCGAGCATGTTTGCTGCGACGGGGCCTCGCCTTTATGGCATGTAACCAGTGTCATAAATGTAAATTGGTATGTCGTCTTGCCCAAGTAACACGGTGAATTTTGATTAATATCGATTTGTAGATAGCCCTTCTTTCAAAGAAAGCTTGTTTGATCAGTATGTTATTTGCTGTTTTTCTAGTTACTCTGCGTTTATGCCATTCCTGTCGTAAAGTGTTGCAAGATTTCTTTCGACCTTGTTATGTTAATCTCATCAAAATACGGTAACCTCGAGCATTAGTTATTTTTCGGTGTCTACCACTACACTTTCCTGGAACAAAGTTTCCTGTAGTCCGATGCCATTTCGGAATTCTGGATACAGCACAATGGGAACAACATACTGATTTGGCAATATCCATTGTTTCATACCATTTCTGAATAGTTGGACAATTTGACTCCCTATAACTTCTGACATGTGACAAGACATGACTACACCAACTACAGAGAAACTGTCCGAACAAATTCATCTGTTTCGAAAAATCTGTACACCCTTTTATACAAAGCAGGTTTGTATGTGTGTTTTAACTAATAAATGCTTCAAAACTTATATACACCAATATAACAGCTCGTACATATTTGTTCGATCATAAGTTACCTTCTCTCTGACTACTTGCAAATTTACTCGATTACTTCTACATGCATGTAGTAGTACAGTGGTTCCCAAACTGGGGGTAAATGCCATGAAAATATAAATAATAAGTTCACATTGTTCACACTTTTTTATGCAGTTTTTCTTTTTCTGCAGATTAAACAATAAAATGTCTAAAAAGCGCACCTACTCTGACGCCTTTCTTCGCTATGGCTTTGTGAATTTAGCTTCTGGTGGAGAGGATCGGCCACAATGTGTAGTATGTCACAAAGTGTTGACAAATGAAAGCCTCAAGCCATCAAAACTCTCAGCTCATTTCCAGAAGTGCCATCCAAATCTTCAAAGTGAGGATCAGGCTTATTTTCAGCGCCGGGCTGTAGCACTGAAGAATATCCAGTTCGGTTCATCTGGAATTCAAGCTCAAATGCTTCAAACTGCGGTCGAAGCATCTTACTTTGTTGCATATAAAGTTGCCGAACAACAAAAATGCCACACCATTGCAGAGAATCTGATTATGCCTTGTGCATACGAGATGGTAAGCAAGGATTGTGGGGAGGATCAAGCGAGTGTCATATCTCTATCAAACAACACAATCCGCCGACGAGTCGATGACATGGCATCAGATATTCTGTCCCAAGTTACAACAGAGATCAAGGAAAGCTCATATAGCAAATTCTCCTTGCAATTTGATGAATCGTGTGACGTAGCCAGTTGTGCTGTTTTCCTTGGGTTCGTTCGTTACGTCCACCAGGACAAGATCAAAGAAGAGTTCCTATTATGCAAAGATCTGCTGACAACCACGAAGGGAGAAGATATCTTCAATATCATCAACAGTTTCTTTACCACGAATGGATTGGATTGGAACAGCGTTCAACAGGTAGGAAGAGATGTTTATATAAAGTCTAGATTAGTATAAATACAATGAATTACATGGCATATAGTCATATAGTTTTATTTATTGTACAAGTAGCTGTAGTGTAGCTAATATTTTATACATAATTCACAAAAAAGTATCGTGCCTGTCGTACTGAAATACTAAAGTACCAAAATAAATTAAATTAAAACCATATAATTATAACGCAAAAGATAAGTAAGAATGACTAACTGACGCAATCTATAATAGTTTTTCTTTTTTAATCTAGGTCTCCGTCGATGGAGCACCGTCGATGATGGGTCGTAATCGTGGATTACGGGGCCTCATACAAGCTGTGAATCCAGAAATTTCTGTAGATCATTGCATCATTCATCGGTACTCTCTTGGATTAAAAAAGCCTGCTTGGTAATCTGAAATTAGTGTTTGAAGATGTGTTGAAAATCGTCAATTTCATCAAGTCCAGGGATGTGAATTCGCGCATATTCAGGGAGCTGTGCAAGGAAATGGGAGAGCAGTATCAAGTTCTGCTCTACCACACCGATGTTCGCTGGTTGTCACGAGGCAAGGTTGTACGTCGAGTCATTGAGCTCCGAACGGCTCTTCAGGAATTTCTGAAACAAGAAGAATCTCCTTTTGCTACCAAGTTCACTGATAAGGAGTGGCTTGCTCGACTTTGTCACTTGGCTGACATATTTGCGGAGCTGAACAGTGATAATCTGCAACTCCAGGGCCAAAACACGACTGTCATTGATGCCCATCACACTGTGACTGCATTTCTGGGAAAACTGAGACTCTGGATTCGACGCTTGGAGAAAGGAGTGATCGCTCAGTTTCCCACCCTAGACCAGTTTGTTGAGGAGAATAGTTATGATACTGGATCACTTTTACAGACCATCAACAAAGAGATGAGCGACCATTTGAAGGGGCTTGAAACAAGCATGCAGCACTACTTTCCAGAGAGTGACTTAAAAACAGCCAGTCTTCAGTGGATCATTCATCCCTTTTCTGTACCTGACGAGGCCATTTATGATGATGATTTCCCTGCAAAGGAGGAGTGGATCACAATGCGAGCAAATGAAGCCTTGAAAGTCAAATTCCAAAACCAAAATGCAGATTCCTTTTGGATTTCACAACTAGCTGACTCGCCAACTCTGTTCAAGAGAGCCTTGAAGTTGTTGGTATCATTCTCAACAACGTATCTGTGCGAGAAGAGGTTCTCAACCGTGCTGGGGATGAAAACAAAAAAAGAGGACTCGCTTGAATGTTGCAAACGATGCCAGGCTGGCACTTTCAACCACAAAGCCAAGAATTCCTAAACTAGCTTCAAGTATGCAACTCCATCCATCCCACTGATGTTCTTGACATCTTTGGCAATATTCATTAGAAATGCACAATGATCAAATACAATAATTAAAAGTGTAATTCAGTGTAAATAAATTATATAAATAAATTGTAAATAAATAAAGTGTAATAAATAAAGTGCAATATATCTCTAGTTTAATTTAGCCATATATATCAATGTTGAAAACATTTTGTGAAAGGGGTAACATGCTTAATGTGGCATGTTAAATTGGGTAACAAGCTGAAAAAGTTTGGGAACCACTGTAGTAGTAGAATTGGAACGTTTCGTGTTAATACAAGAAGCAGTCTTCTACATGGGTTGTAAGTTAAGATAATGTATTGGTATTTATGTGTGTAAAACATGAGCTATAGTATAAGATGATCAAACTGTAACAAACTAAATATTCATTTTTACCTATGCATGGCTATGTAAGTTGTGATAAATTGAATGAAATCGCATTGTGTTCCGTTTCGTCATACTGCATTACTTTTTGTTTAAATATTTTAAGTTTAAAATGACATGAGAGATTCATATTCATGTCTATGTAGTTTGTAAATGAAGTTTCATTATGGATATGAGTTTCATGCAGAGGATAAGTGTTTTACTCTTTTATGTTAATACGAAAAATAGTCCTTTTCACAACTGCGTACATTGTAAATGACACTAACATGTGTGTGTAGTCGAATAAGTAAATCGTGAAGTACTCTATACAAATTGTTTGTTTGTTTTTGATTTTTGCGCAAAGATACACAAGGGCTATCTGTTAAAGCTCATCAAAAGGTAAACACGTTGTGACATAATGTCTATAAGCACGTCTGTTAAATAAAAACACCTAAACAAAAACTAGCAATACAATTAGAGTAGAGACTTCAGGCCGTTGAAATCGCTCCTTTTGTGTTCTAATTATATAAGAAAATACAATATTTTTACTATCTGTGATAAGAGAATATGTTGTTCTTTTATCATAAAGCAACAGCACTTTTTTAGAGAGCGGTGATAAACAGAAATTTCATGGATTAATGAAGGCCTCAAACACAGGTCTAATGAGCCATATAGTAAAATCGAGGCTCAGACTAAAGGGAGCGGAGGGGGGTGAAGTAAGGCGCGTCTGGATTCAAGCGGCCCGAACCTGTCGTTAACTGTACACTAAAAGTACACTATAGTCAGCGACTTCGGCAGCTAAGGACAGTAAGGCGTTCGACAATAAAACCGGCTAGACATGCATAAGAACAAATGGCGTAGAAAAACCGCACAATGTACACATAAGATTGATGCAGCTACAAGCAACAAATGGCCTGCCAGATCTAGATCACACGAGTTTACGCTTTGGAGTAATATTTTCGAATTTCATGCTCTGTTCAATCTGTTGTGATGAAAATTTTACTTAATCTTACACTACGTACAAGATGGAGGTAGATTCTGTGATAGTGCTTACTAGCCTTGCATGTATACTTAAACCTACTGACTGATACTTACGAACTATCGCTTAGATCGAAAAGCTTAGAAGCACTCCTATATTAAAGACGTACATTTCGGCTACTGAAAAAGCCTACATCTAGGCCTAATTATGTAATTCGATTGGTAAGAACACAAGAACGAACACAATTTGTAGGCCTATAATGCAATAACACAATTCATCAGATCAAACTGTAGGGGGATGAATGTATGTACCATACCCCCCACCTAAAATGAAGGGGGATGTTAACCCCCATCCCTCCAGGATCTACGACCCTGTACGTTACGTATTATTTTTTCAAATAACGGCAAATTTAAATTTTATTTTAGAAGTTAGTTATATGTTAATATGAATCACACTTAATATATTTCCCGACAAGATTGACCCACACAAATTTATTTTTTAACACAAATATATTTTAATATACAAAACAACAATACAATTTACAACAACGATTATCATTAATAGTTATTACAAATAATGATTTGTATAGCAGAGTTTTACACACTTACAGTCAATACTGTTATTTTATATTCAGCCAAGAACTGCATACCGTATTTTACGCCTTTTAAGAGGTACTTTCTCTCTGAAAATATCTTGAAAATTCCCTATGCGTCTTCCAAGACAAAAGTGATGGGTTACTTGAGGCAAGTGGTTAGCTGAAGGTCTGCTCAAAACGGCCGGCCTCTCATGCATGTAGTAATCTCATTACTTACAAATTAAAAGTATTTTCAATAGCATAAAAAATCAATTTAACTAATGCTGTCGATATGCTGTGAAAAATATGTTGTATTTTAATGTATTTATTCAGTAGGTTGAAAAATGTCACTGCTGCATCCAGGTGTTGGCTGCTGAATCGAAATATATTTTTTTTTAGAATTGTCTTTCCAACAATAGGATGCGTCTTCCACGAGGTAACGTCTAACAAGACGTAAAATACAGTATTTTAACGATGCTAAACATCCACGACGAGCGAATTGTTTCTGAGTTGATATTGTGTCACAACGCTTAAACACATATTTAATTTTTCAAGAAATTAATAGTTTAACAATTCAACTTGTAAAGTGACGGCGTCTACTACTATTGTTTGCTATTAAGCACAAAGCTTCAAAAGCGCTTTTGCTGGCGACATGGGATGTTCAAATACAGACTTGACAGTATTCGTTCGTGTATTGGAATACTTTAGTCGGGAAAATAAAAGTATTCATATTTACTTTAATGGCATAATGTTTGTATTTGCAGAATGATTTAATGAATACTTAATACTGTAGGAGTAAATGTCAACTTTTGTACTTACCAAATTTCTAGACGGCACGTTAATTTCTCTTTCAGTACAAGCTTCGTCCTCTCGGAAACGTTTCTCGTGGAATGAAGGTTTTACAGAAACAGAAATCAACACTTTTCTAAACAGAAAATAACGTAGTATAACTGGCTTTCTATTGGTTAAATAATATAGTATTGAATGTATTAGAGGAACAGTAACAAATCTATTGACAAATCCTGAAATCGATGATGCGACAAATAGGTGTGGCAAGAAGGACATGATTTTCTATTTGATGTAACCAAACAAAAGTAAAGAATACAAAAATGATGTGGCGGTGGGTGGTGATGACTAGCTGCCTTCCCTCTAGTCTTACACTGCTAAATTAGGGACGGCTAGCACAGATAGCCCTCGAATAGCTTTGTGCGAATTCCAAAACAAACAAAAATTATGCTTTGTCTGAACGATGTCGATTGCATAATGAGTAATGTAAGTTAAATTTCGTACTTATTGGAGGGGTGAAGAATAAATTATAGAAGTGGGTGTATGTGGGTAAAAAATTCGCGTTTCTCGCACTGGGAGAAATTCGTGATTTTAAGAAAATATTATCTCGTAAAATTAAGAACGTAAAATAAAATATGAATTATTAGCTACGATTTTGTGCTATACTTATTGGTGTAATGTCAACAAAAAGTATTTTAATTAAATTTTGAATGCAACTTATAAAAAACATCGTGACATGCGCAGTACAGGAAGCCCGTGGCGAGAGGGTTAAGTGATCCATTGTTGTTTATACGATATTTTAACTTCAAGTAATTAAAACACGTGGCATGTATTTTATTAAATTTAATCACGAAGGTTACTGCGATATATCGTTCTTCAGCATTGTTTTAATATTAGTTTTATTTTTTTAGGTTTTAAGTTCGTTACTACATTTTTATTTTGGTCTTTATGGTGATTTGCAACTTGGTGCTGACTTATTTTCATTTCAAATGGTTCCTCGTTTTAAAACGCGGGTCTTACCTCCATATATTGCTGAAATCGTTAAGGGATGAATGATATTATCGACTGGTTTCACTCGGCCGCTAAGTGACGATTTTCTGGAAATTTTCGAACAACCTTTGTTTCTCAACCTTAATTTAATGGATAATCGTAGGCGAACATTTTATTTCCCTGAATATGTTGCGACTTTGTTATTTATCAGGTAATGTCTGAAAATTTAACACAGAAAGTGCATCATTATTTCTATCTTTGTAGAAGGCTTTAATGACTAAAATATGTAGTACAGTTACGACAGAAAGTGTTCGTACCCCTGCGTCCCGAGTGGTTTTTTGCTCATAACTTAAAAATTATCACGATTAGGCTAAGGGGGTATGGTATATTATAAATATTGTACTAACACACATCTACATAGATTTTTATGTAATAAACGACAAATTAACTGTTTATAAACAAATAACCAAAAATAGGAGGAGCAGAAAGTGTTCGTACAGTTCAGAACGTGTGAAAAAACTGATATTCCGGTGAAAATTTTGTTTAGTTTGGCGAAAAAACTACATTATACCATTCCAGAACTAGACACTGGGCTCATAATTATTGGAATTTAGCCAGCAAAAAGTGTACTTCCGGCAATTATCTCCGTCATTATCTGCTTTGTCATCATGGCGAACAGGAAACAACTTTCCAGTGATTTAAAAAACCGAATTATTATAAAATACAAGTCTCATGTGTCTCTTTCCGGTATCGCTACACAACTTAATGCGCCGAAATCTACTGTTCAAAGCATAATTGCCAAGTTTAAGCTTACAGGATCAACTGCTAACCTCCCTCGTTCCAGATGCCCCACCAAAATTTCAGAGAGAACCAAGAGAAAGGTTCTCAGAGAAGTTAGTAGGAACTCTGGTTTAACACGTAATGGCATACAGAAACTGGGGTTGAAGTGAGCATCTCTACAGTTACGAACATGTTACGCTCTTCTGGGTTCAAAACATGCCGTCCTCGTAGAACTCCATATTTAAAGCCTGTTCATTTAGAAGCACGATTGAGGTATGCAAGAAAGCATGTAGATAAACCCTTTACCTGTTGGAAGAGTATTCTTTTGTCAGACGAGACTAAAATCGAGCTTTTCGGCCACAATGATGTTCGCTATATTTTCCGTAAGAAGGGGCAACGAAATCTTTCAAAGAACACCGTCCCTACAGTTAAAAACGAAGGTGGTTCGATCATACTATGGGGTTCCTTCAGCTCTTTTGGTGTAGGCAGCCTTCACCGCGTCAACGGAATCATGAAAAAAGAAGAGTAGATTGATATATTAGGTAGGCTCTTATATCAAGAATGATGCTCGGAACTTGCAGCTTGGGCGTCGTTGGATCTTCCAGCACGACAATGACCCTAAGCACATATCGAAATATGTGCAATCCTGGTTGCAGAAGAACCATATAAGCGTTCTGGAATAGCCATTGCAGTCTTCCGATCTCAACCCAATTGAAATCGTTTGGCATGAGTTGAAGACCAGGGTTTATCAGCCTCATCCGAAAAACTTGCAAGAGTTGGAAGCCTTCTGTAAAGAAGAATGGAAGAAAATACCAGTCGAGTACTGTCAAACGATCATGGAGGGCTACGAAGAGAGATTGCGCCAAGTAATTCACCTGAAAGGCTACACAACTGACCATTAAAGTAGATGCACGAACACTTTCTGCCCCTTCTATGTTTGGTTATTTTTTTATAAACAGTTTAATTGTCGTTCAAGTTACATAAAAATTTATGTAGATGTGTGTTAGTATCATATTTATAATATACTGTACTTTCATTATCCTACTCGTGATACTTTTTAAGTTATGAGGAAAACTACTCACGACGCATGTAACTGTAGGATCTCTATAGAAATGTTCAAACAAATAAAAGAAACTGACCCAACTCCACTTTTTAAGATCATTAGTCAAATAATGCTTTATGAAAATAGATGTGTATGAGAAGCACATTA
Organism: Tachypleus tridentatus; assembly: GCF_004210375.1. NCBI lineage: Eukaryota > Metazoa > Arthropoda > Merostomata > Xiphosura > Limulidae > Tachypleus > Tachypleus tridentatus. The sequence continues at coordinate 130,365,472 of NC_134834.1, read as the reverse complement.
GACATATAATTCTTTATGAGTTTGAAAGAAGGCAGTAGTGCGGCAGAAACTACACGAAACATTCAAGGTGTTTATGGTGCGGAGTCTCTCAATGAAAGAAAATGTCGAAGTTGGTTTCAGAGGTTCAAATCAGGTGACTACAGCTTAAGTAACGCGCCACGTTCAGGTCGTCTTGTTGAGTTTAATGATCACTTGATACCGACTGCATTTGATGAAGATTGTGTTGTGACAGTTGAAGAACTAGCGCAGAAGATTAATTCAATCCATTCAACAGTTCACTGCCATCTAAAACAGCTTGGAAAGGTGCCAAAACTTGGAAAATGGGTCCTCCATAATGTGACAGAAACCAACCTTAGAGCAAGAGTGGACATTTGCACTTCTCTGCACTCTCGTGAACGTAACTTACCTTTTTTGGACAGGATAGGGACTGGATATGAAAAATTGATGTATTATAAAAATGTTTAGCGCCACAGACAATGGTTCAGTGCAAGTAAACTGGCTAAAACACAGCCCAAAATGGACCTCCACCCTAAGAAAATCTTGTTTAGAGTTTGGTGGGATATTGTTGGTGTGATCTACCTTGAGTTGTCAACAGTTAGAGCGCTTGAATGTTGCACTGAGGCCTGCTTTGATCAATCGTAAATGTGTTGTGTTACACCAAGATAATGCACAGCCCCATACAGAAAGGATTACATCTGCAAGAACTGAAGAGCTCGATTGGGAAAAACTTTCACATTCTCCTTATTCTCCAGACCTTGTTTCATCTGATCATTTATTCCGAAGTTTGCAGAACTGTCTTGATGGAAAAAAGCTTGAAACACATTAAGATGTCAAAACTACCCAGTCTACATTATTTTTCTTCAAACCCCAATAATTTTATGGAAGTGGCATTAAGAAGCTTATAAGTCGTTGGCAGAAAGTAATTAATAATAGTGGAACATACATTATTGATTGAATAACATTAAAATCGTTTGAAATCCTTTCTCTTTTTATGAACCTAAAATCGGACATTAGTTAAGGGATGACCTGATACATTATCAGTTTATCCTTCGTTTTCTCCGAGAATCGGCGATCACTGAGATGGTGTTGAACTCACTGAAGTCTTTGTTAATAAATATTTCTGTCTTCTTTAATCGGATCTCTTCCACGACTGATTATATTTACTTCTAGATTACCTTCAGGTGAGCTTTGTAGTCTTCAAGTAACAATGGTTTCAATTTTAGTTTATTTCAGGATCTTTCTGTGCGAAAAATATTTAATGTTTTACAGGATAATGTTCACTTACATGTTCCCATCAGTTTTGGAAAAGTATCTCATTTGACATCTATTTGGTTGGTTGGTTTGGCGTTTTATGGCGCAAAGTAACGAGGCTATCTGCGCTGACGACTATTTGGAAAAGTTGTTTTGTTTCCTTGTCTGTTATTAAAAATGTAATTTGGATTATCTTAGACTATATTGGTGACTACCAATTTTAGGTTGGTTCATATGTTTCATAATCCGGCTTATGTTCCTTCTGTGGTGTTACTCGTGAAATTATTACTCATTTGTTTTTCTAGTGTTACAGAGTACAGAACACGTGGAAATTTAGTTTTTAGTTTGTTGAAGATAGTTTTATGTCGTGAATTAATGGATCGTGAAAAATGACAGGTGGCTTTGTTTGAAACTTTAACTCAGCTGAGTTCTAATCATCTCAGGTTGTTAGGTTTGTGTACAAGTATAGTTAAGTTTGTAATTTATTCTGCCCGTAATTAGGTTCTATCATATGTTGTTGGTGTTCATTTAGTGAATATTTTTAAGGCTCAACTTATAGCTAGATTTGGCTTTGCTATAAGAAAATATACATGCATATGCATTCTAATGATTTCCAGTTGATTGCAGTTCATCTTATTATTTACATATTCGGTGATAATTTTAATGTTTTTGTTTTCTTACTGATACTTTTCTTTATATATCTCAAGTAATTACCTTTAATTAATATTTCTTTATTATTGATATAAGTATAGTCATTATCATAAAAATTTTGAAAGATTGATGTACTTTTATTTATACCCTCTCTATGAGAGTGAATTAATAATAATAATAAAAACAAACTTGACTTTTACCCACGATGTCCGGGTTCGATTCCAGGCATGGGAAGTGTTATTTTCTTATTGTTTTTGTGGGTCGTTTATTTAGTGTAAATTTTTTTCAACTGTTTATATGTGTTAAATAGTTAATAATTATTAAGACCTAAAAATACTATGTACCATAGAGCTTTAGAAAGGTTGGCCTCTCTTGTTCAGGGGCAAACAATCCAAGTCCGCACTTGAAGAAGAAAGGTCCTTATTTTGAAAGCCCAGGGATTATAGAGTATCATATTTTTGTGTTAACTGGTCTCTTAAACCTTTTAGTTTTCGTAATATCATAATTATTATTAAATAGTTACGTAAAGCTGCACAAATACCTATCTACGCATATGCATCCCTAATTTTAACTGATATACTATAATCAGCTAGTTAACAGCACCCACGGCTAACTCTGGAGAAACTCTTCTGTGATTGAATAATGGGATTTTTACAGTCATTCATATCGTTGCGTCCACAATTCTAACTTGTATATTTGATTAATGTGATTCTATTAATGCATACATATAAATTTACACAAGCCCCCCAGTGGTACAGTGGTATGTCTGCGGACTTATACACTAAAAACTGGGTTTCGATACCCGTGGTGGGCATAGCACAGATTGCCCATTGTGTAGCTTTGTGCTTAATTCAAAACAAACAAACAAACAAAATTTACACATACACACATATATTTTGATTATTAAGAGAAGTCCAGTAAGAGAGCAGCAGTAATCATTAAAGTTTTTATTACCAAACTTAAATTTCATACAGCTGCTCGACATACTGTGGTCATCTATTGACATATACACTGAAAAGTTAGCGCATAATATATTCATGGAATATGTAAGAAAATTGGCAATCTTTTTCTCTGTCAGTCTTCAGCAGAAATTGTGTAGTTTTCTGTATACAGTTGTGATCTTTGTTTTCTTCTGTGGATGAATTTGGTGCTTCTCAGGTATAACCAGAATACTACCTTTCATTCTCATAACATCTATATACGTGTTTAAATCAAGTCGGTAACTCTCCAACTATTTTAAAAGTTGATATATTACATGGTCATTAATTCAGTCAAGTCACCTGAGAAAATTTGATATTGCTACCAAACTGCCTTCAGTGATACATGAACACTTCATACTTCCTTTTACTAAATCTGATCACATCTAACCAAAACTTAAATGTTGTGAGCATACTACTTCATGGAATCTCGGTGTATTCTTCCCAGTTGCAAACGTCTGTCTACAATGTTGATCGAATCAGGTTTGATGAAGTCCAACAAAACGTCATCTCCCTACTACAACTTATACCCAACATCAATGTCACGGTGGGTATCTGGAATAACACCGTGACATTTGTAGTCATTGGTCATATTAAACTGGACTGGAAAATACAAACTATCATGCTTCCATATCGACGTTTCAAGTGACATCACACGTTTGATATGCTGCAGCTTAATATGAAGAAATAATAAATATCTTTAACATCAACGATAAAGTATCATGAGACATCTGATAACGCATCCAACATGATCAAGGCTTTCTGCTTGTCTATTTTTGAATCACAAACACTACCTAGTGTAAGAAATGGCGATACCCCATTTACAGATAGCGAATCAGAAATTAACTTGTATGAATAAAAAACAGCAGATAATTTATCCAAATTTCTTCGTGAAAATGACTCCTGCTCTTTGCACAAGCTATAGCTTGTGGTCAGAGATTACATGAAAAAAGTTGGACCATTGCAGAAAGTAATTTCCAAAGCATCAGTCATTGTGTTCTGCATTAGAAAATCAATACAAGCAATAAATTTACTTGTGGGAGAGACCAGAGTTCTGTTGGTAGCACCAGCATAATGGAACTCAGAAATTAAGATGATTATGTCTTTACTGAAGATTCCTTAGAAGAAGTTGGATAATCTAGTACTGGTGTATCGAAACTTACGCTTTATGAATGAAATGTGCTTACTGTTTTGTGGACATTACTGAAGATGCAACAACTTTCCTCCAGGGTTAGAATATAGATACCTTCAGTTATGTAGTGCCATGTGTTTATGGGCTGATGACTTAAACTGGTAGCATGCAGTCCAGATATAATTTCAATCTTGTCTCTGCACTGGAGAGATCTGTTCATGCCAGGATGAATAAGTTTTAGCAACGAAATGTCTTCTGCTTGGCTGTGGCATTGTATTTGAGATTTAAACTTGACTGGCGTTTCACTGGGTTTATGCTATATGAATACAATTGAATTCTTTTGCAGCAAAAAGTCAAGAAAGTTTCCTCAAGAAATAATCTTACAACCATGAGAAAAAAAAACGGACTGTAAACCCCCTCCTCGCAAAAGAAGAAAGCTCTTTTGTTTCTTTGCTATCTCCAAAAATCCATGAATAAAACTTTCCTACCTTATCCTTGTAACCTAAACGCTACTTGAATGTTTCAGTATCCACTGCACCCGTTGAGCGTTTGCTTAGCATCATAGGCAAATTTCCCAAATCTGATTGCTATCGCTACTTTGACAAGAGATGCTTTAGACCAGTGGTTCTTAACCTTTTTCAGTGTTTGTACCCCTTTCAAATCAGTAATAATTTCTCGCACCCCCTGGAAACTTAAATATAAAAATATAAAGCATACTCTTATGTAAAAATATAGATTTGCTTTAATTATTCATGGGCATCCTCGCACCCCTGGTTAAGAACCCCTGCTTTAGACGAATGTTTAAAAAGAACAATTGACAGTTGTGTTTGTTTGTTTGGAAATTTCGCACAAAGCTACTCGAGGGATATCTGTGCTAGCCGTCCCTAATTTAGCAGTGTAAGACTAGAGGGAAGTCAGCTAGTCATCACCACCCACCGCCAACTCTTGGGCTACTCTTTTACCAACGAATAGTGGGATTGACCGTCACATTATACACCCCCACGGCTGGGAGGGCGAGCATGTTTAGCGCGACGCGGGCGCGAACCCGCGACCCTCGGATTACGAGTCGCACGCCTTACGCGCTAGGCCATGCCGGGCCTGACAGTTGTGATATCTGTAAGTATCCTTTAAAAATGTTCTAAAATTTCGTGTTACATTTTAAAAAATTAAAATATTGAATTGTTATTACTTGTTCAAATTTTGTTTCTTTAGGTTTTCTAAGAAGCTTGTTTCATAAAAGAAATTATTGAAATATTATCGTCTACTGTTTTACCATTACTGCATAATACTCGACAAAGTAATAAAAATGTTTTCACAAATAAATTTCTGTTTATTCATATTTAAATTGTTTGCTTTTTTCCTGTATTCATATTCATAAAAAATTGAAATATTCGTATCTGATTACTAATCTTCAGTAATTGACACACCGTAAATACCTAAACCACATTTTTATCGTTATAAGCCTTTAAACTTGGTACTGAGTCAATGGAGGCTTGCAATACTGATGCTAATTAGGCAGTTAAAACATGTATGAAATAAAATTGTATTAACTGGAACTCTACCTTGTATTTTCTACGTCTTAATCTTTTGTAATTTGTTTTTGATGACCGTTCTGAGATAAACTTCTGTAATTCGATCTAATTCTTTAAATGAGTTGGATTAACTCATGTAGAGGCCTGGCATGGCCAAACGTGTTAAGGCTTGCGACTCGTAATCTGATTAGGTCAAAAGAAATTGCAAAAATCCAAGATGACCCCAATTTTACTGAGACTAAATGTGACTTATAAAGCATTAAGATTATTGATAACTTTGGCAACTTAGTGAACTCATTCTCATTCAAATTTTTATTTTTCTGAGTACTATGAATGAAACCAGTTATTAGATTTACACAGTAGTTAGTGCTGAGCTCACATTTTATAGCTATATACTTTAAAAGCATTTCCACTTTTCAGTATATGAAAGGCAGTAATAGAAACAAATTTACTGCAGAAAATAAAAGTTTATTTATATCCCATTCGATCTTTTTTGTCATCACCTAAATGTGTTGAAATATAGTATTTCATACAACTGGTAGCTTTAGGTACCTTTTTAGACCAATTAATGCATATAACCTGGATCTGCCAGTAGTTTTAACATGGGTCATTCCATGCCAACTCACCCAGAAAAAAGTTTTTCCACTTAATGTCATAGATTTTTCTTGAAAAAAAACATGTACAATTTACATTTTAATTTATTCAGCCATGCAAAATCCTAAAGCTGTACTGCTTTGCTTAATAAATAAAAATGAGGTTTTTACTGTACTGCATGGCTTAATAAATAAAAATGAGTTTTTACTTAAATTTTTTCAAGGAAATCTATGACAAATGAACTGGGAAGCCCTAGTTGAGTTGGCATGGAATGACCCCCAAGCTCTGTGAGAATGAACCTTGAGTCCTTTTAATGTAGCTTTATAAACAATATCATTTTGTAAAAATTGATAGAACTAAGTGCATCTGGCTTATACTTGTGTATTTAGCCTTTGACATCTTTTGTAATGTGTTGCAGTAAACCTAATACTTTTGTTCTCTTCCTTCACAAAAGAAAGCTTATCTTTGAAATTTTGTATTCCCCTTTTTAACGTTATTATCTATGCTGCTTCTTTTACTACAGTTCAAATGTTTCTGTTAAAAAAATGTATTATTTGGTAGTTTTGAGTTTTCTGAAACTCATTATTTCAGAAATTACTCTAATTTTGTGGTAAATAATAAACACCTATTAGAAAAATATTTTTGTGTACATACATTTAATATTGTTAATAAAAATATATGAAATAGAAACATTAGAGAAATTCAAGTCAGAAGCTCTACACTCCATAGAAGAAACTTTTGTGTTTCAAAAACTAGTGTAAAAAAAGTTATTTTGTAATGTATTTTACCAGTTAGTTTATAATATTATTGTGTGTGGAAAAGCAGATTACAAATGCAGCAGTTACTGTCATTCTTTTTTTTTTGAATTTATGCTTTAAAGTTGTACAGTTTAACATTGAGAACTACTGAACTATAATTTTGAAATATATTAACAATAAAAGTTCTAAAAGTGTTTTTTTTCCTGTTCTATCTTTATGAAGAAAACAGATACTTCAGAGCAAACTGTAAGTTGTGCAGTTTTTAGGTATAGCAGATTATTACTCTATACTTGACATATCCTGTACAGCAACTACTGATGACATAAAAAAAGCATAAGAAAACTTTTTTAACTCAAACTCAGTGATACTTGTATAATTTTCTACAAAGTTTCTAGTAAGTTTTTGTAATTTTGGTTGAAAAGATACGTATTCTAACAATGTTTTGATGTTTTACTTTTAATGTCTTGGCCTATAATAAAACACCTCTGGTTATTACTTATTAACAAATAGAACTGATAAATTGGTTTCAGATTACGAACATAATAAATAGTCTCAGTGGACATACTTTTCAGAAAAATTAATTCTACAGAAGAAAAATCCATTTAAGAACATGTATGTGGAATTCAGCAGTTAATTATTTTGGACATTCAGTCTCAGCTTTACACAACACTTACTACCTAGCACTGCTGCTGTGAAGATTTTTGTTCATGTTACAGGTCTTGAATGAAGTTTTCATCTGAGACAAGTACTGATTCAGATTATACCAGCCTATGATTTAACTATCATTAGACCATAGGCCTCCACCAGTAGAAGATTAATATATCCTCCATGCATAATATTGTAAAAGGAAGGTTGCAAGCTTGAAATAGAAAATGCACTCTTACTTTTTTTATAAATGTGTACAGCAAATAAGAATGCATGGTTTCTGAAAGATAAACTCAAGTTGCACTATTTATACTGACAAGCTTAGTTCTATACTGGCACTGGAATTGCTTCACGTTAGTTCACATCCTGTTCTCGCCAATATTCAAAACCAACTGTCCCATTTCTCTTTAACATCTACTTCTATCCAGTTTTTCTGGATACCGGGCCATGTTGGTATTAGCGGGAACGAGCTCACTGACACCATAGTTAAATTCATCTGCTTTAGCACTATCACTGCTGTGCCTGTTCCATACATAAACTATGATCGTGTATTCAAGGCTCAGCTCCTTGCCAGTTGGCAGTTGACTTGGAGTGAGAAACATGAAAACAATCTTTTCCAAGTAAAACCCTCTATTGAACTTTGGCCATCTTGCTACTGTAAGGATCGGAAAGAGGAAGTTGTTCTAACTAGACTACGCATTGGTCACAGTTTTTTAACTTATCGTTTTCTTTTATCTGTGACTGATGCACCAATGTGTTGTCTATGTAACACTCAGGTAACAACAAACCACATTTTACTGTCTTGCCATCGTTATGACTCTCAACGATGGCACCATTTTAAACATGTTCTGTCCCAAGGTTTATCTGTAATGTTAATGTTATTGGTGATGGTGACACTGTCCACCTTGGAAATGTTTTTAGTTTTTTAAAGGCCATTAATCTTTTTAATGCTATTTAAGTCTTTTACATTATTTATACATTAGACCTTTTTTAATGTGATTCCCTTTTAAGAATCAAAGTACATAATTTGATTTGAAATTAGTAAATGGCTGTAACATCAAATAACTTGGAATCAAGATTGAAAAGGCCAACTTCAGGTGTCTAACAGTGGTTTTTGAACTTATCTGTTAGTCATCCTGGCAAGTTATGATAATTACAATTATGCTAAAGAAAGTCCTTTACAACTTGTATTACTGTAGTCTTTCTCTTACTGCTGTAGACTAGATGTAAAAAATTGGTTTTTTCCTTTTATTCATTCCTTTTATGAATTTTACTAATTTTAACTTTTTATCAGATGTTTGGTCTAGATAGCGTAGTTGCTTTGTGCCATAAAACACCAAACCAACCAACCAACCATGTGATTTTCCCTTGAAAAGGTGGCATATTTGGTTTGATTGATCATGTTTTCTTTGTTATTGTGCTGATTCTAATTCAATACTTGGTCCATCTTGGAGTACTTGTTTGTTATTATTATTATCATCAATGCAGTTGGCCTCAACTTTCATTCATCTGCAGACATGAAGTGTATAATCACATTGACTCTTGCCTTTCTTATATTTTCTGCTGAAGATGTTTTATCTTTAAGGAACTTTCATGTCTTTAGAATATGTTGCCTTTCCAGGCTTTGCCCACATTAGATTTCTTCAATGATTTTTCAGTGACCAGTGAAAAATCTCTTGCAATTCTCTGTCCTTTTTTTTTTGATACTACTACCTCTTCTTTTGGAGAATAACTTGATTGCTTGATTATGTCAATGTTGTGATCAGCATTCCACTATCTCTATTATCCATATTTCTATCTCTTATGAGTTGGGTACATCTCTTTTTGGATGACTCCACTACCTTGGGAGTTTGGTCTTCTGTGGAGCATATTTATAGTATCAGTTTTCTGAAACTCTTGACCTCCCACTGAGTGTGTTCCAGTTTTCTACTTCTTATAAATCCTTTGGTTGTGATGATCCACTCTGATAATTCTGTGTTTATTTCTCACATCATTCATCAGGATTTGGTTCTCTCTGGGAATTAGCTTTGCTTTTGCATGTTGTACTTTGTTTTGGCACCATTCCATTGGGTTCATCTGACAAGTTGATATATCCTGTGGGCTTTAAATCTGGTGGTGGATTTCCTTTGAACAAGACAGAATTCTTTCTACAGAGTAGTCATTCCATTTTCTCATATTTCACTGCCTTTGTGCCCACTTGGACATGCCAACAATCAGTGTTTTTGTCTCTCTTCCCAATATACTAAACTTACCTTCTTCTGATGTCTAGTACTTCACCCATCAGCTCTGTATATGCCCTCAGTGGGACTGGTCTTATATTTTTTATACACTTACCCTCCTCTTTATCTTCTCCCACATGTCTTGGTAATGGGTTGCAATGCTTCTTCTTCATTTACTGGTAAAGTGGATCATTTCAGAAATTAAACTTTTCCTTACATGAAAATCTATTTCTTTCTGCACATCTTCCCACCGCTAATGCACATTATTCTTAATTCATCTCAGCTAATTTCAGGTGCAAGTGCTTATGTGGATTTACTGCACATGGAGAATGTATTGCCTTTATCTTGGTTGAGAGGTATTTCATCTTGCACTAGTACATTTCATATTATAACACATCTTAGGTAGAAGATGGCTACTTTGTGGCATTCATGAAATCTCAAATGCAGTTACAAGAAGAATAACCACTGTGTGATGAGAAAAGTGTTTGTTGGAAATGCATTTCCAGCTAAGGAAAATGTGAACTCTGAAGATAGATAGGTGAGGCTACTGTTGTGAATTGGGAAAAGTTACTGATGTCTCAGGAAACAGAGAAGTTAAGATATTGACACTGTACATTTGATATCGACTTATTGGAGAGTGTTATATCCTACTTATAAAAAAGCAGGAAAGGAGAAGGGACATGTCTCACTTTACATTAATTGCATGTAAAAATTATACATGATTTAGCAATATAGAACTTAAAAATACAGACTTGTGTGTACTATATTTAATACTGATTTGAAATATTAAAACATTTCTGATTTGTTATCTCACTTGGGGGCAATTTATTTTTAAAATTTATAAATTCATTTGTTTCTTTAAAAACAGATACCACAAACTTGCCTTTAAATGGCATCCAGATAAAAATTCAAGTGACAAGAAAAAAGCAGAATTCATGTTTAAAAACATTTCAGAAGCTTACGAAGTTTTTTCAGATGGTATTTATAAAACAGTACAAAGATTTGTGTCTTAACAACTACATGAAGACAGTTTTTATATGTAATATCTAAAATTTCCTTTAGGTAGTGTTCTTTTTCATTCACTTCACTGGTTTATTAAAAGAAGTAAAGTAAATATTCCAATTCTGTTTCTCAATTTGACTTAGTTTGTTTTCAAATCACACCTGACATGATCATAAACAAGATAAAGGAAACATAGATTGAATCTATCTACAAAAGTGGAATAGCTTTAAAGTCTTTTTGCAGTTACAGAGTAAAAAAGTATATGAATAAAAACCTTTATTAAGTCAGAGGAAGAAGGTAAATGACATATATACTCTGGTTATTTTAGGAATTTGTCTCAGTAAGAAATTTGAAGTTAGTATATATTGAGAAAATGTGATAGAAAACAAATTGTAAGCTAAAAATGAATGCTTGCCAATTTTGAAACTGAAAATATTCAACTTCATTTTAAAGTAATTCTACATAAGAAATGTACATAATTATGATATATATGGAGTTGAATGCGTAAAAAAGTCTTATTTGATTGTCTTGCATATAACTGTTTCAAATCTTCATAAATTACACAGTTAAAACAGTCAAAGAAAAATGTCAGATTTTGGATTATTTAGAGTGGGTTACTAAAACTGTGTTCTATTTTCGTGTAGTATATTGGTTGTGTATATTCATTGCAATTAATTTTTAAAATGCTTTGGATTATTAACCACAAGATACTGTTATCTATATAATCATAATAACCACAATATTGTCATCTTTTTCAATATTTAAATGATACTTCTACTGTGTCCTGAATTTTATTTATTGAACTTCAAAAAAGAAAATCACAGAAAACATGAATTGCAGTAATGGATCTTGTTTCTTTCTAGTTCATTTTTTTTTGTACTGAAGGTAAAACACGAATAAAAAGTTTAACTATTTGTTATAACAGAGTTGGAATTTTGGATCCCTAATGATGCAGGGCTGAAAATTTATATCTTGTAAAAGTTGGTTTTAATAATGGATTTTCCATAATTCAGCTATCCAGATTTTGAAAATAATATTAATTTGTTTTTGTGTCATGTAAGGATTTTTTTTACAAATTGGAAAGAAAGAAGCTCTTACTTAGATCAACTTTTTATTTTGTTTGCCACAGTGGACACTTATTATTAGGTTTGAGTTATAGAATGATTGATAAAGTTCTCAAGCAATGATTGGTCTAGAGAAATCTATACCCAGTGGTTTTCAACATTTTAAGCATGACAAAATGTGATCAGATTTCATTGAAAATGATCCACTTGTGTAAAAGTACTATGATGTTTTGTGAAAAATCTGTATGTGATGGAGACAAATGGATAACAGTTTTAGATTCAGCATACAGAAGTTATTATAGAACATAAAAATTTCAAGTTAATAAAACCATTGGAGGCCTGTGTAATCAATCAGCCAGTATACTTTCAGATCTTATCTGATAAATTTAGCATGCACCATGTGTGACAAAATTAAAGCACAATTAAAGTTCATTTATTGCTTATATAAATACTGATTATATACCCAATAAAGAAATGTATAAAAAGCGTTCATAAAGTGGTGCAGAGAATTGATTTAAAAATTATAGATAGTAGATTCTTATTCTTTCTTGTGTGTGTGTGTGTATTTTTTTAAATCAGAGTGCTTAAATTATAAAATGCATGAAGAGCTCAATATTTTTGTTTTTACTGTACTGGAATTCAAAATATTTCCAACTACTTAGAATCAATGTGAGTGATCCGTATCATTAGCTAAAAACTAGAGAGAGAGAGAATTTTTAATTTTAAGTAATATTTAAGTGGTATTTAACTCAATCTCAAAACAATTGTAAGAAGTTAATACATTGAAATAATATTGTGTTTGAAAAAGAAGTTGAAATGTTCAAGTAATAAAATGTTTTATATATTGTCCAGGTACAGTGTATGCATCTTCACAAATACTAGGTTTTTGAAATTGTTCAAGCATTAAAATGTTTTTACTTTTTTAATTTATTTTTTCCCTATCTCTTAGAAAAGAAATGAAGAATATATGACCAGTATGGAAAAGAAGGATTACTTGGTCAAAGAGGTCGGGGCACATACCACAATAGAGAGTCAATGTTTGCCTCTGATTTTGGATCTATGTTTAGTTTTGCATTTTGAGACCCAAACGAAATCTTCAGAAAGTTTTTTCAGAATGGTCCATTTGCTGATTTCTTTGGCAAATCTTCCAGAAAGTCTAGAGCAACCAATTCCAGTAAGTTTAAATATCCTGATCAAGTTACTTATTTATTATGCAGTAAAGGTTCCTTCAAAATATATGTAACCCTTTCACAGTGGGCTTTATATAAAATACCAAGTCTATATACACGTTTTCATTTGTTAAGTGTTTATATTATAACTTTAATACAGTATGTGCATCTTCACAAAATTTGGTAGCTTTTTGGAAAACATTACAAGTCTTTAGTATACAAAAAAATCAGTTTTTTTAATGAATTATTTCTACTAAAGATTTGTTTGTGAATCTATCAAGTCTTTCATTACTAGTCCAGGTACAAAGTGATATTTATGATATTATTAAAAATACTATTTTTCATCCCAAACATCTCAAACTTGATTGTCTAATCTTGAAAACCTCCTAAGTACATTTCAAATATTTGTTTTAAACAAACCTTTACATTTTGTCTGTTGTTTTCTCTACCGTAACTCTATACAAGGCTCATCAATTTGATCGACCTAATAACCACCAAAAAAATCAAATCTAAATTACCCTTTTATTATTTCTAGAATGATTTTAAATTGTAGCATGAAACTACATTTATTTGTCCTAAATAGCTTTCAACTTTTAACAGTGTACATCTATTTATAATTAATTTTTGTTGCTTTATTGCTCTTTTGAACTGTGTCTATCTACTGTTTGTGCCATTATAAATTGTAAATTGTTTGGGGAACATGGGGTTCACATTAAGTTTTCCAATTACATTGCTTACTAGCTACTCTGAGTTGCATGCATGGGTACCTTGTGAACATTTTTCATTATATTATTATTTATTTTATTAATCTAGCCTTAACTAACATAAAGAGATTCCTATTTTTACATTTTAATTAGTTTTATAATGATAAACAAAAGAGAAACAAGAAATAAAGTGCTAACCTGGACTTTTCTTTCAAATTGTTGAGGACATTTAACCCTACTTTTTATTTAATTAAGCAATGCACCAAAGAACATAGAATAATAACATACAAAAAGCAGACAATGTCCTATTTTTCTGGCTTTCTATCTGACAAGAACTATTACAGCTTCATTCAATCTAATTGATATGTTTTCTGTGGGAATGAAGATTGTAGTAAAAGAAAACTTGACAGTTTTTTCTCAAGAAAAAGTCGTATATATCATTTAATAGATGAAAACTTTGGCTTTGGCTTTATGTTTGTTATAAATGATGTATTAAATGTAGGAGAGAATTATTAACAACTTCTGAAAGGGAGGGGGTAACACATAGGTGTTGCAAAAGGGGTCTGATCTTCTATTTGATTTACTGTGTAGCCAAACAAAAGTGAAGGACTTGAAAATTATACTTTTAATGATGACAATTTGATATTGAGTAATTTACATTACATTTTGTACTTATTAGAGGGTTGGAGAATAAATTACAGAAAAGGGGATGCTAGGGCTAAAGTCACATTTCTCACACTAAAGAAAATTCAGAATATTTAGAAATATTTCCCTATATAGATAAAAATGTAAAACTTGTATATTATTAAAATGTGAATTATTAGTTACAGTTTTTGCTATACTAATTGGTATAATATAAAAAAGTAGTTTAATTAAATTTTAAATGGAAGTCACTAAAAAGCCTTGTGATGTGCAGTAAAGAGTTAATGGAACACTGCATATCACACAAGTTAAAAAGAATAGGCTTCTGTGTATTTGGTTTTGATTTCTATGATTGTTTTGGTGTTGAAGATTTTCATTTATAAGTTTGGAAAAATAGGTAGAAGTATTATCTCTAAGCAATTTAGGATAATTAATTGTCATTCTAGAAAGAAAAGAGGGTGATTTAGATTTATTTCCTTTTTTTTTCTATGGTGGTTAGAAGGTTGGTCAACTTAACTGACCATGAATAGAGTTAGGGTAGGGAAAATAACAAAATATAAAGCTTTTCTGATGAAACATTTGATATTTATTTAGGATTTTTTAGAGATTATCAACATGAGATTCAACAATTTTTAGATGAAAAAAAACATTCTCATCTTAACATGAAAATTACTTTGCACTTGTACCATTTAACACTTTGAGTGAGTTTAACTCCATATAGTTAAAGATAAACTGTTAGTAAAATACTTTAAAAAAATCTGATTTTTTTTGTGTACAAAAGATTCAAGTTTACTAATAGTTTGCAAAACTTTGTGAAGATGTGCTCACATTATCAAAAGTTGTGGTATGACTGATTTGACAGTTACTTGCAGCTACTTTGGTAGTTATGTATTAAGAGTAATACACCTAACCTCCATGTACAGCGTTTTAAGTGGATTCTTTAACATGAAAATTCTGAGTGTAAAATTTAAGTGTTGGCTGATGTGCTTTACAGCCTCCCTTTAAATGAGAAGCTGTATGGTTTTCATATGAATAGAAAAACACTTGCAATGTGCATGCATAATGAGGGTGACTGACTCTTTTTTAGCTTTAAGGGAATGTAGCAAAGCATTGATTTTCTGGTCAGTAGAGCAAGATACAATTATTATGTAGTTAGTTTTTATGCCAAAAAGTGGTAAGATCAGAGTAGCAGAGATTGTAGCAATCTTTATTGTTATGATGATCATGTAAAGTTTCTAAGTTTGTGTCAACAATATGTTTAGAGGTCTGAAAAACATTTTCTTGAAAATTGATCTATTCATGTTAAAACTATGTGATAAAAATATGCAATAACAGTCTTTAACCTTTAACTATTTATCCTAATCCTCAGTAGTGTGTGTTTATATAGTACATAAAGCTTTTGTTTAAGCAGTAAAAGAAAATTACTAAGCAATAAAAATATATATTCTAAAATTATTTGTTTGTATTTTATAACCTGTAACTTGTAAACAACTATAACACCACATATCTCGCTCCCCAGTTTTTCTAAGTTGTAATTTGAAATATGCTATGTCTGATCAGGGCTTTATGCTAAATTCTACCCTACAGTAGATTAATTTCTGTAGCATGGTCTGATTACTGAATTTATCCAGTTTTATGAGATGATGTATTGGGTCCATCATCGCTTTGTGTGGTAGACTACCCTGTGACTGCCACAAGGAACAAAGATACTACCAGATTCTTGTAATCCTATTTGTAATTGGTCAGCTATAAAGAGTATGTGGATCATGAGAGCTGTTATGGCACTTTCAAAGACATAAACTTCTCCTTTAAAAGGGACGAGGGCTGCTACAAAATGTGTGTCCAGTATTGCATATGCCAATCATGCCTTGCCATATTTTATTTCAGCTTTTCTTTCAAATTATTTTAGTATTATTTTCTTTTAATTTCTCTACTTGTTCTCATGCTAAGATCCTACCAAATCAAATATTAAATCTCTCATTGTGTGGGAGTAATTTTCTTTATCAGTAACTTCAAACTCCTAAGTGTAGCAGGAAATAATTGGTAATTTAGCTAAAAGTTTTCTTTTCCTCCATTAATATTTTAGAAAAACACTTGAAATACAAGTTAACTTTGTAATCTGTCATGATTTTTATGTTTATGGTGTAATTTATTTCCATGGATATAATTAAGCAATCATCAACAAGAATTTCAGAGAAAATCTCATTACAATATAAACAAAAATTGTATTAGGTTGTCCAGAAATAAATGTTGTTTTTTAACTGTAAAGTTTGGAAAAGTATAAACCTGTGTTATAAAACATGCTTTAATCAAAGTAATTTGCTTCAACACACTTTTGCTAACATGCAACAATGCTGTTTGTGCCCCTGCTATAGAAATCAGAGTTTCTATGATTAATGAACTCCCTGAAAACTTCTTCTGTAGATGCCTGGGTTTGAAAGTTTTCATTGTTCAAAAAGCCAAAGTACTTGAATTAATTAAAATCTGTAGGGAAAAGTTCTGGGGAATAAGGTGGATGAGGCAAAACCTCGATTCCCAATTTGTTCCAATTTTTGGAGCATCATCCTTGACAGGTCTCATAATGCTGATTTTGTTGATCTTCAGGCAGCTGATGTGGAACCCACTTATCCAAATTTTTGTATTTTCAGTCACACTCAGATGGTTGGCAATGCTTGATTTGCTTGTGCTTAGCTTTCCTGCAAGCTCATATACTGTTGTGGGAGGGTCTGTCTCAACTGTTTCCATTAATGTGTTTTCATTTAAGGATGGCTTCTTTCTGCTACCTTTATGGTCTTCAAGACTTTCATCTCCATGTCAAAACCTGTACATTCAGCAACAGATCCATGGCTGTATGCCTGGTTGATGTTCTGTATGGTTTCAGTAGCTTTTTGTTCAAGTTTGAAGTCATAGAGGAAAATCAGATGAAAGTCCTTCTTGTCCATGCTGCCTTGGGGGTTTCTAAACTTACTCTGAGTAGAGTTGAAACAACAGACAATTAGGACACCTTGCAAGTGACAAATGTTGGATTAAACCAACCAACTAACAATAAGTTACTCAATATTCACTTTCTGAATGTCATTGTGAAAATTCTGACATTTATTTCTCACAAACACCACATCATTTCTTAACTTATAGGTTCATTCAAATGTTTATATTGATAAGAGCTATATTTACTTGTAAATTACATTTTATTCTTACTTCAACATATTAATGTTTGACTTGAAAAGTACTAATGTAACTTGGTTTGTCATTCGTACTTTCTATAATTAGGTGGCACTTAACACTTCGTGGAAAATTCATTCAAACTTAATTTTCAGAAGTTGTTTAATATTATAACAGCTTTAAAATAGAAGTGACTCTATTAATCAATTAAATTTCCAATGCTCCTGCTGCAAAGTTTCCACAATAATATATTTAATCACTTAGTGTGATCCTTATCTTTTAATATTTAGACTTCCCAGTGGCACAGAGGTATGTTTGCAGACTTACAACACTTGAAGAAAGGTTTTGATACCCTTGACATGCAGAGCACAAATAGTACATTGTGTAGCTTTGTGTTTAACTTTAAACAATTAATATTTAATAACTTCTAATTTGTAGGTGATATCAAATTATTCTGTAACATTTTATTCAAGGTTTTACCAATTCTAGCTATCCATTTGAGAAATTTTGCTGTGAAAGTGATTTTTCTTTTCTTTGAACTTAAACTACAGTAAACAAGATTTATTTGGTTTGTAATATAACCCACTGGTGGAATTTAATGTTTGTTCAATTTTTTGACAGGAGAAATCTAATTATAGACGTTTTAGTCCATTAGACTTGTGATTTATTGTTCTATAGGAGCTTGTAGAAAGTGTATCCCACTTCTAACATCACATTACTACTTCTAGTGAATGTGAAAGATATGAGAAAATGGTACTTAATTTTTTTATGGTGGTCATTGAAATGTACCTAGCACTACTCAAGATGTTTTCCTATTAATGGTTATTCTGGGCAAAATGGTAAAATTTATAGTGACCTACATGAAAACTTCCCAGGACCATTTACTCAAACAACAAGTTATAATAAACCACAACATAAAGACCACTCACTGGTTGGTTTTCCTGTAGGTCACTGTAAATTTTACCATTTTCCCCAGAATAACCATTAATAGGAAAACATCTTAGTATTGCTGGGTACAGCTTATTGTTGCTGTTAACTCTACAAAAATTTGCGAATCCCTGAAATATCACAATATTACAAGTTTTTGTAGTCTGCTACAACTGTCAGACTATCTATAGATGCTCATGTACTAAAATCTTGTCAGTTTCTTCAGTTCAATTTTCCAGAAAAAAAGTATGTAAGAACTTGCCAGAAGAGTCACTAAAAGCTTCAATAAAAATGGCAAAGAATAATAATTGTTCTTAAATAAGACTGACAGGGAAAGTACAGAAAGCTTACGTGACCACTCTGCTGTCGGTCATCTGATCAGTATCCTTGATATTAGGAACACCTAACAAGGTTGAGCCTATTTAGTGAATTACTAAGCACCAGGGAAAGTTGTTATGCATAGAATTCCATGTACTACAACTATCACATCTGGTCACTGTAATTATTACTATTTGAGGAATTTAATGGTATATATTTAATATATATCTTATGTTGTAAATTGCTAAAATATGTAATGAATTAAGTAAGTTTAGTACTATATATAGCATAAACACACCCAAACATATGTCTTATGTAGTAGGTGGCAAATTCCCATTAGGTGTTCACTTACAAATTTTAATGTTATACTGGATTGGTGTAGCTAATTGCAGATTATGAAAGCACCAAATTAGGTCACAGTTGTAGTACTTGCTTTATTGCTTAATTCCGGATATGGGGATATTTCATTTTTTTAATTTGCTCGTGTGCACATTGGTTCAATATCTTGCTTATATCAGACAGAATCACAGGTATTATAATGCATGTCTTGTTTTATGGTGCATAAAAGCATAGTATTTGATACCCATATAATATTTGATGTCTTTATACATCTTAGGATTAAATCAGTTGTGTCACTATGTTGTCATATATTGTATAAAGATAAAATAATTTTTTGTTTTTTAATTGTGCAGAAATAGAGACACATTTACTAATCCTCTATAGGGGCTAAATAATTTTGACCAACCTTGCAACCACCATGTAACCAATACATATTTTAACTTTCAAGGTAGGTAGTAAGTTTATCTTCACAGAATTTGGAAAGTAAACACTGAAAGTCTTGCATGCAAAAAGTCAGATTTTTGAAAAAAGTATTCTTACTAGAGATTTTTCTTAATTTTATTAATTATTTTCATGACATTACTTGATTTAATCATGATATCAGTTACAGAAGTATGGTAGCGGTTTATAAAAACAGTAGGGGAAGTAAAAGCAAATAAAGGTACTGCTAAATATTTATATGTTCAACAGTTTGGTTTATTAGCTTTTAAATAATTTTTCTTGATGTAAAGAATAAGATAAATTATCAAAATAAATGTAATTCTTATGGCTGTGAGAAGTATGCTATTTCAGATGTTTTTTTTGGTTCTTCTAACATTCAAATTCTAGACAAGATTGAAGCATGTAGATTTAAGTTTTGTGTAATCAAATGCATATATTGAGCATGAAAAGTGCTACTTATCTGGAATAGGAAATAAACATTTGATGCAAAAATGTTTAAATGTTATTGCTCAAAAGTCAGTTTATAATGTGAATTGAACATTCATTTACTGTAAAAATTGGATAATGTTGTTGTTTTTTGTTTCATTTTAATGTTAATTTTCTTGCAATTTCTGAGTCATTCAGACCAGTTAAGTAATATTTGATGACTTACTAAGGTACACATGAGATATGGAAATCTATAGAAGCTGAAGTACAATATTGGGATGTGTAAGGCTTATTCTTAAAGAGCTTTTGCTATATTTTTGCTATGGATTTAGTGGTCTTAGGGTTTTTCTATCTCCCTAAAGGTTAACCACTCACTGATTCATCTGTTTGTATCCACATCTTCCAGTAATTCTGTGAAGATAGTCTGTTAAGTGTCTATGCTTTGTTTTAGCTGTTTGGAAGTTTCATTGCCACACTAGAAAATTATCTGGTCTTTAAACTTTGATTTTTTTGCAGCTGGTATCCTGTCATTATTGTATTCATATCTGCTGTACTGGCAGCATTTCAAGCATTTTGCTACCTTAATTTGTGAGTAAGCATTCAAACTGATGTTTGTGCAATTTTGACAGAAAATCTGTTTCTTGTCCTTACAGTTGCTGATGATTACTGACCTTGCAAGAATCTTTATAGATAATTAAAGCTGGATGATTAGTGATATTTGGCAATTAATAAATCATTGGGCCCATTAAATGAATACATTCGACTAATTGATTATTCTCACATGACAGACAAAAAACATATAACTTGATTACTTGAGTGAGTTGTGACACATCAATTAAGCTGAAAAAACTTGAACTAATTAATCCAAAGTAATAATGAAAAATCATAAAAGCAGTATTTTGATCACTGAGTAGTTAGAATAATCCAAAATAGCAGTAATTAGAAAACTGTTTTTTATTAATTATTTTCATGACATTACTTGATTTAATCATGATATCAGTTACAGAATGACTGGAATAATCAAAAACTATAGTTATTAGGATCATTCATTGTAATTGATAATTTTTCTGACATTATTTGGTTCAATCATGATTTTGCTTACAGGATTGTTGCAGTTGAAAAAAAAAAGAAAACTAGTTTATTAATTTGTGACAGTAATCAGTGTAATGGATGTTTATAGGTAACTGATTATATCTGAGAATTATTTTATCACCTCTAGGTATTTTATTATAATAACACCATAACATGATGAAAAGTTTAGTAAAATATATATATTTAACAAAATAATATTTTATTTATTTTGGTTCCTTTTGAGTTGACCAATATCGTGAGATTTCTAATATGATAGTACATATTCTGTGAAACTTGCAAGAGGGTTGAAGAAATACTAAATGTGGATTAACATACCTGGTCTGGTTGACTGTGAATTTTGCTTTTAAAAAGAAGCTTTATAATAATTTATGTTAGTGTATTTAATGAACAAATTATACTTCATGCTTTAGCTTATAAGTAGACAAGTCATAATTTATATATGTGTGTGTGTGTGTATATATATATATGAGGAAGGGCAAGGTTGCTGTAAATTGGAAAATATTCAGGAATTTTGTTTAACAATATTTTTATATGGAAATGTACAGAAATTTCATTTTTAAATGTAAGAAATCACATAGCATTCAGGAAAATAGAAGGATTTTAATCTAAGAACTTGGAATTTTATGTTTTTTCACTGCATTAATCTGTTTAAGCGAATAATACAAATGGCAAATGCTATAAATTCAGTTTGTACTAATTTTGAATTAGAAAGATTATTTTTTTCATATGTAATTGCCAGGGTTTCAAACTACATTTTATCTTAAATTAATAGAAAACAATACAAATCATACCTTCTGGCTGTACTAAATGATATGAACCATCCAAGGCCCAAGTGGGATGGGATAAGTTTACGGACTTACAATACTAAAATCTGAGGTTTGATTTCCTGCAGTAGACTCAGCAGATATGATTTTGCTATGTTACAAATAATGCATCATTCAAAAAGGTTGTATGGCCCAGATTTTGTAAATTTCTGAATTAGACTTGATAGTTCAAATGAACCTTACAGGATATACCCAATAAGATTGCGTCTTATAAATTATTTTCAACTTTTAAACATAAAAAAAGATGCTTTTGATGAAAATCAGAAGTGTCTAGTTGTGCCTGCAGAGTTGTTCTAAATCATGGAACTCGTGTGGCTTATGTTAAATCACAAATCAAAGATAAATGAAAAATATCTTATGTAAAATAGATGAGTCATGATAAAGCCAGATTATTACTATAGGAAGAGGTGGTCCAACATGTTAGGTGAGAGTGCTAATAGTGTGGCCAGTATCTATAGGTGAAATGACATTTAATGTTGACTTAAAATAAACTTTAAAAAAAAAGTAAATATGAGAGTAAAATGCTTAGAGTATAATCACTACAGCTTGATTATCATACATCTTGTCTGCATTATTTGCAGTAATGTGTATGTGTACAAGTTTGTTAAAGTGTCAATTGAAGCATAAGAAAACTTTTTGACAAAGAACTTGCTCTGTTTACTTTCAAATAGAGAAGGTAAATTAGTTTGTTTTTCTTTAGGCTTATTATACACTAGTACTGCTTTTGTTTTAAATATAAAAGTGAGCACTGTTCTTGACACACAGATTATTCTCTGCTTTTGTAGTTGCAGGTAATATATTTTGAATTGTTATAAAAATTAAGGTAAGAACAATAACATTGATGCTCATTATTTGTAATTATTACAGAAGGAAGAATTATGGTGTACGTTTTGTGTCAAGGCATCTCAGTTTTACAGAAAGCTCTTTGAGTGTCCTGTAAAATGTAATTTAAAAAAATTTCAGTTAAACAGTATTTCTGTAGATTGTACAACTAAAAAACTGCAGCCTGTAACCAGGATAATTTTTCAACTCTTGTAACTGAGAGTAATGAAGTTTCAAAGTGTTATGACATCTCACAACTGACTTAATATTTTGAGCACTTTACTTGAGTTATGCTAGTTGTTTGTACCTTTAAATTTCATTCCTTAACCCTTAAACATTGGGAATGTTGTAGGTTAATAGAAACATCATAGGCTGCAAGGCAAATTTGAAGGTGAAATGGCTTATGTGTATAAATAAATACCAACAGTTCATATATGTGGTAGTGGTAAGGGAATAAGTTGTAACAGCTTTTATTGGGAGTCCCATCTAGCCTACCCTCTTGTTAAAATGTGAGAGTGGCATACAAAATAACATTAATCAGTGATGACGAGAAAACCCACTTGTAGAGAAAATATATATATATGTAAAAATGGCTGGTATGGGTTGAGAAAATGTTTTATGTAGAGGAATGAACAATGTTTCGACCTTCTTCGGTCATCATCAGATTCACAAAGAAAGAAAGAGGTAACCAACCGATAGATGACCACATATTTGAAGGAATTGTGTAATTGAGTGTAGGAATATAGAGTGCATGCTTAGATATTGGATTATATTTATTAATATAGGTATAAAGGTGTTATTGGTTTATTTTGGGCTTGAGTTGTTGTATAAGTAAAGCTTCTTTAATTTTGCATTTGTTTATATTTGTTTCTTTATTTAGTATTTGAGTGTTTTCTATGATTATGTTGTGTTTATTTAACTTGCAGTGTTCAAAAACGTGTGGGTGTGACTTTTTGTGTTCTTTAAATCTGGTTTTCATTTTTCTGCTTGTTTCTCCAATATAGAAGTCATGGCAGTTATCACATTGTATTTTATAAATAATGTTGGTGTGGTGTTTGTCAGTGTAGTTTTTACATAGTATAGACCATAGTTTTGTGCTTGGTTTTTGAATAAATTTGGTATTAACTGGAATGTCATATTTTGTTACTAGTTTTCGCCAAATGTTGGTTATTTTTCTGCTGATGTCGGGAATATATATGGTATGCAGCAGTATATGGTTTCATGATTTTTTAAATCGTGAGGTAAATTTACTCTTGTTAGTTGATTTTGCTTTTTGTCTAGGTGTGTGTGTATAATATTTTAGATGGTTTGTGGAGGAAACTTATTGATGTTGATCTTTTCAAAGAATTTTCTCAGAAAACCATCAACATAATTTCACAAAACAGAAAGATAAAAAACAATCTTACAAAAAGAGACATTTAATTCCAGATTGTCCATTATGACCAATAATACCCACATATGAATCATTTAATTACAATCTTGGTAAATACATAGCATGGGCATTCTTCAAATATGTAACATCAGCCAGCTCATTCATCAAAGACTCTTTTAATTTCAAGTCTAATCTTAATCAACTTAATCATAAAGCCTTATAGCCAGTTTCAATGTTATATCCCTCTTTACAGAAGTTCCAACCACTGAAGCCTGCAAGATAGCCTTAGAACTCTATATCTGAGACCCTAACCCTCATAGAATTCACCATGATAAAGACAAACTTCATGTTCAACAACCACAACTATATACAAACAAATGGCCTAAGCATGGGCAACCCAGTATCAAACAGTTCTAGTCAATATGTTTATGACACAAGTTGAAACACAAGCAGTTAACACAGCATTACATCCACCACTATACTGGTACAGATATCTAGACACGATTGTGGGATTCATATCTACAGAACACACACTTAATTTTTTTCAATCACATTAACTCTATACATCCCAACATTAATTTCACATGTGAACAGGAAGAAAGGAATCAAATATCATTTCTTAACCTCAAAATTACAAAACCGATACACAATTTAAAACAGAAATCCACCAAAAAATCACCCATACTGGACTACACATTTCTTGGGACTCAGCACATGAAACAAAACAAAAACTCAACATACTAAGAAACCAAATAAACACAGCCATAAAACTATGCTCACCAGATAAAATTAATGATGAATTAGACAAAATAAAACAATACTTCATCAACATCAATAAGTTTCTTCCACAAACCGTAAAAAACACCTAGACAAAAAGCAAAATCAACTAACAAAAGTAAATGTATCCCACAAATTAAAAAATCATGAAACCATATACTGCTCCATACCATATATTCCCAACATCAGCAAAAAATAACCAACATTTGGCAAAAACTAGTAACAAAATATGACATTTCAGTTAATACCAAATTTATTCAAAAACCAAGCACAAAACTATGGTCTATACTATGTAAAAACTACACTGACAAACACCACACCAACATTATTTATAAAATACAATGTGATAACTGCTACGACTTCTATATTGGAGAAACAAGTAGAAAAATGGAAACCAGATTCAAAGAACACAAAAAGTCACCTTCACATGTTTTCCAACACTGCAAATCAAATAAACACAACACAACATAACCATAGAAAACACCCAAATACTAAATAAAGAAGCAAACATAAACCAATACAAAGGAACACCTTTATACCTATATTAAAAAATATAATCAAACATGCCCTCTACATTCCTATACTCAGTTACACAACCCCCTTCAAACATGTGGTCAGCTATCGGTCAGTTACCTCTTTCTTTCTTTGTGAACCTGACGATGACCGAAGAAGGTCAAAACATTGTTCGCTCCTCTACATAAAACATTTTCTCAACCCAAACCAGCCGTTTTTACATATATATTTTTCTACACAATAACATTGTTTTTGTAGTAACTTGCAAGCTATGTTGTATCCAACACTGGGCTTACATTGGAAGCAGTATTCCAAACAGCAAATACCATAATCTTTTCATAAGTACATATTATGGAAGGTGCTATTATTAGTTCATATAGAAATTTGTATACATATAAATGAATATTCATGCCATTAACATACAACATCACTTAACCAAGCTCTTTCCTCCCATTGACACAGCAAGCCGTAAGTCTGCTTTGATGCTAAATATTAGGTTTTGATACCTGTAATGGGCATGGCACAGATAAACTGTTGTATAGCTTTATGCTTAACTGCAAACAAACTTAGTCAATAACAATAACCTTGTTACTATGTTTCCCACTGTCATTCATTCCAACATTTAATATAGGCCTGTATACCTTTTTGTGATATGAAAAGTGACCCACTGGCTTTTCCCAGTGTATAATTTTGTTTTTGTTGCCAGTAACACTTCTGGGTGAAAGAAATTATAACAATCAGGTTTTTTTCTTTGTTTGTTATAATGAATTAAGAATTGATTTATAAAATATTAATCAAATTCATGGTTGAGGCTATAAAAATATAAAACGTCACTACAATCATTGGTTGTGCACACAACTATATTTGTCTTTCTAAAGTTTTAAAAAGTTAATCTAAATAACTGAAATATGTACAGTTTATTATGCAGAAAAAAAAATACAGTCTATGAATATCAAATACTGTATTTGCCAACATGGTAAAGGAATGCAACATTCTGAGGTACTTGCTTAAGGGACTTTCATAATAATTTTATGGGAAAGCTTCTACATCAATATGAAGGCCACTTAAATTTTTTGCACAAAAGACTTTTCAATAAATTGCATAAGACTAAAATGTACCATAAAGTGAGAAACTGAAAAGGCCTGTCATTCACTGAGCAAAGATATTTTAAGTTGATTGTCATTATTTGCAGACTTAATGTAATTGCTGTAACCTTAAGGCATTCATGAAGTGTTATGAGAATGATACATATATTAACTTCTTGACAAGGAGTATGGAATGTTTCTTAAACTTGCTGTTTAAATACATCAAAATTATTCTTTTTGACCAACAAGATGTTATTTTTTACCCTTGCTGCTAAAACCATTATTATGTATTAAAAAAAACAACGTATATTTCTAAGGTAGTGATTTTGAGTACTAGAGTGAAATGAAGATTTGGAGCATTGTTATGGTACAAATAACCTATTAGTAAAACCTGGTAAATATGAAACCTTATAATTTCTATGGTTAAGAAAACCTTATTTGCAACTTTTCAGTACAATTTATGTTCTGTTCAAAAGCACTGGAGTGAGATTCGTGTTAGAAGTTGCATTACCAGTGGAACATATACTCCTAATAAAAGGCTATTTTACTGTTAAATTTTTTTGTTATTACATGTTGAAATAGCTCGTGAATTGTTTTTATGTGTAAATATAAAACAATGTACTCTTGAATAATGTTTTATAAAAGCCTTGTAATATGAAAGGATTCTAAAGTGTTAATATTTACTGATAAATATTGATTATTTATTTTACTCTGTGCAAAGTTCACCAGAAGTTTCTCCCAAACTCCTGTATATGACACTTAGAGTGAGGTCCAAGGGTATTAAAAGTATTGTTGCATTTTCCAACTTTTATAAGGTTGATGTTTTTAGATTTGCATGTATAGAATACCTGGTTAATAATTTGTACAGCCCATCTTTTTCTCATTCATCTGCCATTATATAAACATTTCTGCATTCATTCTGTGTTTTGCTAACATCCACTGCTAATCTTGT
Source organism: Tachypleus tridentatus (assembly GCF_004210375.1). NCBI lineage: Eukaryota > Metazoa > Arthropoda > Merostomata > Xiphosura > Limulidae > Tachypleus > Tachypleus tridentatus. The sequence goes on along the minus strand of NC_134834.1, from coordinate 130,338,082 downwards.
ATCTCTTTACAAGTCCATCTGGTTGAAAACACCTCTTTGCCCATAAGTAGTTCAAAGTTGTGCTTTTTAATTTAAGCTTGTACAGTTACTATTCAGTTGATATCTGAGATAGTCTTATGTATTTTCTGAAACCTGCCTATATTCTTTAAGACCTATAAAAACATGTTGGAGAATTTACAACTGCAGCAAAAACTAGAAAAAGGCAGGTTTGTGGTCTGGGCTCTTAACTTTGGTGATACTTGAACAAGGCAATAAAGAGCAAAGTTTTTTTCCTTTTGAATTGCTTTTATTCATTTGATTTACAATATTTTGGTCACAGTTTCATCAACCATTTTCAGTCCTCACTAAAAACTTGAGAATTAAATTTCCTATTCCATATCTTTTATTTTTCCTCTTATGTCATAATTATATAAAAAAACAGGCTTTGAACTGAATTATAAAAAATTAAACAAGTTCTAATAAAAATGGAAGTTTTAAATTTAAAAAAAAATATTTCTGAACTCTTATTATGTACTGTAAGGAATTTAATCCTGGATTTTAATGTAATAAATCTGTAAACTTGCCATTGATCCATTAGGAAGCACTAATTAATAGTAAAGTATGGGCAGTCTGACATTCACCTACCGGAGAGAAGAAACATCTGAAGTTTCTCTTATTAGTATCAGACTTCTATTCCAAGAATTGCCTCTTTTACATCCTATTTTAATATATTAGCAAATTGGGTGAAAGCAAAGCTACCTTTTAAAATATAAAGAGAAACTTAATTCATCCAAGATTTAAATGCTTTATGGTGCATGTCAACAGTGAGCAATCTTCACTATATGAAGTCAGCCTTTGAAACTGAGTGCATACGAGGTCTGTTCAAAAAATACGCGGACAGACGTCATAAAACAAAATGTACTGTATTTAGAAGTTACAGGTCTGGGACCCCTTCAAAGTACTCTCCTCCCCAACGCACACACTTATCCCAACGGTGTTTCCACTTGTTGAAACAGTCCTGGCACGCTTCTTTTGTAATGTCCTCCAGCTCCTTCCTCGCATTTGCCTTAATCTCGGGAATCATCTCAAATCTTCTTCCTTTCAAGGGTCTTTTGAGTTTGGGGAACAAGGAAAAATCGCAAGAAGCAAGGTCAGGTGAGTAGGGGGGGTGGGGAAGAACAGTGATCGAGTGTTTGGCCAAAAACGCACGAGTTCTGAGGGCTGAATTTTGCAGCAACGCGGTGCATTTTCAATTTTTCGGTCAAAATCTCGCAACAAGATCCAACTGATATCCCACACTCTTCAGCAAGCTCCCTGACAGTCAGACGTCGATTTCGCCGCACCAGGGTGTTGATTTTGTCGACATGTGGGTCGTCAGTTGACGTGGAAGGACGTCCAGGACGCTTATCACCTTCAATGGACTGTCGACCATCCTTAAAACGTTCATGCCACTTGAAACATGCCGTACGCTTCATAGCAATGTCACCGTAAGCCGTGTTAAGTATAGCAAAAGTTTTAGTCGCAGATTTTCCAAGTTTAACACAAAATTTCACAGCAAGTCGTTGCTCCTTCAGGTCATTCATTCTGAAATCCGCCAAACAAAAAAATCGCACTTCACTTAAAACTGCGTAGTTAATACACAAATAAAGATATCTGCAATCGGGAAATGGCGTCGTAATCAGCTGATCTGTGCGAACGTAGCGACATCAAGCGGATTCCCCTGGAACCAAGTGGAGCCGCGCAATTCAAACAGTCTGCATATTTTTTGAACAGCCCTCGTATATAGTGAATTCTTTGAAAATTTAATCATGGGGACCTCTTTAAAACGAATTTGATATAATTTCATTGTTGAAGTAAATTCAGTTAACAACTACACATACCATGGTGTTGAGGAAATTATTTCTCTACTCATATTTCTGTAAGGTGGTTTGGAATGTGCATGAAGTGTTATTATATGAAGAATTCCAGAAGTGCATGTTTTGTTTGTTGGGGTGTGCATTGGCCTTGATTATTTCTAAGTGTAATACAGTATGAAAAATGTAGATAAAAATCAGTTACATATCTGAAAGCTGATCAAACTTAGTCAAGTTTCGTTTCCTTGCTAATTAAGAGCATGTAAAAGCTGTGGTGGTTTGTTTTTTATAGATCCTATACAGATTACATAGATACCAAGTCTGTACTTGACAAAAAGGATTGGACTTGACCCATAAAACAAAATTTATATTTACATCCAGAACAATGAGTTATGTCAGACGGGAACAGAGTTTTCGGCAGTAATGGTGGTCAACAAATTTGAAAAATTTAAATAACACATACTATACTGTGCTAAAAGAACATTATTAGTTGAAATTAATATTTAATAGAGAATTTTTTTTCTTGAATACTTTTAAACAGTGTTTTATTGGATAACTTCTTGTAGGTAAAACAAAAACATTCAGGTGACATTTCCAAAAATATTTTAAGTTATAGGAATTCCTGACTCAAAAAAAAAAATTTAATAGAAAATAACATGTATCTTGAATATGGGAAACTGTTTTTCCATGAAACGTTTAAGGACCAGCACATTAACTGCTGTTCTCTGAACTTACTCTAACAATTTAACATTCAAGATATTTTGAAACTTGATAATTCAGAGTACAGCTCTAGTGTACATTGATAACACTACACAAAAACATTCATACAATGTATTAAATATTTGATAAGACATTTTTTCTTGTATTTAAATAAAAAGTGAACAGTTCCCCTTAATAATGATATAGTTATTGAATATTACCTATTCTGTAATTGTAGCACTTGACTTGCATTTATCTTTAAGAGTTTTTTCACTCTTACTGAATAAATTAAGGTTTTACAACTAAGTGTGCATAGGTACCTTGCATTACTTCAAAAAATTTGTACAGCTTAATCGTGAAAGACCCTATAACCTAACCCCCCATCACACATCGTACTCATAAGTATATCCAGTTGTTATTCTTTCTTATGTGTGCATGTTACAATTTAGCCAATAGATTTCTTACATAGTGGTAATGCCAGATTTTTTTTTCTAAAACAAGACAAACTAGTGCAATTTACAATAATTCACATCAGTAGTTTATGTGCATGACTGTTGCAAGAGATCTTTCAGAAAGAACACAAAAAAACCTTATTTTGTATTGATATTTTTGTCACTTGGTTTAACTCCTAAAAGTTTTTGTATTGAAAAATATGCCATTAAAATTCCATTTTTGTATATTTCTAATAATTAGTTTTCTTTCAGTTAGTGTTCATTACTTCAAAATAATTCAACTGAAAGCTCAGTGCATAAGTAGTTCATAATCACAAGTAGGATTGATGTAGTTATATTTCTTTTAGTACAAATGTTTTAACTTATTGTTAAGTAAAAACTGAGATGAAAACATAAAAGCTTAAAAAATACTTAGAAAATTTATTTGATATTTTGTGATTTCTCTACATAATCTGAGATTAATACATGTTATTGCAAATACTTTCATAGAAGCACATAAGTGTGCTTTGTTACATATTTCAAAATAAGAATGCAAGAACTTTTGCTATGCAACTTTACTGATAAGAACTAAATTCAATGTTTAACTTAAGCTTTTTGTGTAAACAACCCATTTTTCCAAAATTTAAGATATATTGCAGTAATCACAAGCTCAGGTTTTACATACTAAAATTGTACATAAAATCATTATAATAAAAAAAAGACATACAAGACAGATACAATTACCATGTCAGAGACAATAACATCAATCTGTGAATTTCTGATGCATTAACCATAATTAAAAGAAATATCTGTGTACTAAAATTTACAAATTTTATTCATTTTCACAAATTTGTGCACAGACTGCCTTTTCTTATCCAACATAGTAACTCTGGAAAGAATTTACATTGAGCCAGCAGTCTTACAGTATGTAAAATAAACTTAAGTTTAAAACAGATTTAAATCAACTATTCAGTTCAAAGTTAGTAAAATCTATGACTAATGACACTTCACACAGTTCAGATTTTTAAAACTTTAAAATCACAAATTAAGATCTTACATTTCAAGACATTGTCTTGGCCATTTTAATTTTTTTTTTAGTTAAACTTACAGACATGCAGAGTATTAATGATTTATTTAACCTTTGTTTATACACATTTCATTTAAATTTCATATTTGCAGAAATAGAAAAACTGAAAGGTTGTCTATTAGATGTACAAGCTTAAAACATGGAAAAAAGCATTTATTTACTTTTTTTCTACTTGTTGGAAAAAATTACTCTTATTTAAATTTAAGCTGCAGATAATTTTTCTCTGCATGTTAGGTAGTTCTTTTCTTGTATGGTGATTTTTGTTAGATGTTAACATAATACAAGAGACCAAGGCCACCAATAATAGAAGAACTACTGGCTAACAACAGTGAATAGATTGAACAGAGAGAGAAACCCAGTCAGAAAAAAAGCAGACTAGTATTTTATATTAGTATTCAAAAGACAACATTCTAGAACAATTTGAACCCTTATTAATAATAACAACCAAGTCAAGTTTAAATCAATTTTAATCAAAGCATACATACTCAAATGTGTACACTGATCACTCATTAAAATAGTTAAATAATAAGTAGAAAGTGTATATAAAATAACATTTATCCTTTTTAAGCTGAAAATGTACTTTTCTACACATTTCTGTACTTTGGAGAATTAACTCATTATATATCAATTATCTCGTATTAGTAAAAACAAAGTACTTGAAATGTACCATACTCAAAATAATGAACAATAAAAATATTTAACATATGTTAAATTCTGGAAAAAAAAAAAAAAAGGCTCTTAAGCACTGTTATAAATATGGTTCTAGACTCAATATTTAATTTTATTTCAAATATAAAAGCACATGCACTGTAGTAATGAAGGTGGAAATATCACATTCCAAAACAAATTTTATGTGCAGTTAAAGATACCTGGATAGTCTTATTCTTATGTAGATCTTGCAGCTAGAAAACATAAGCAATGACGAGATACAAAGTAAGAACTACTTCCTTGTGCTAAATAAATGAATGGCATATGTTCCCTTTCACTACTGTATCATTCCATCTTTTATCTTCCAATGTAGTTTTGCAAACAGCACAAGCATGTTTAAGTTTACTTAATTAATATTAAAAACAATGGTTTTTTCACACACTTGTAATTTATAAAAGTAAAAACATCTTCATTTAGGGACATATATGAATCATTCATAACAAAAGCTATTTTAACATCATAGTATATCAAACAGTTTTAATGTTTAAGTATAAAGTTTCATTTGAGTATCAGTGAATGAGTTCTCAAAAAATTTAATCATAACTAAAAAATCTACTTCAAAAAAAATAAGTAAAAAATGTTTTTAATTCTATTTACTTTTTAATTTATGCATAGAAGTTTAGTAGAACCCTTTACAGCTGTTAGTAAAAATTCATGTTTTGTTCGAAGAAATATTCTGTTAATATAACTTCAAAGCATGCTTTTTTTTCTTATTTTACCTTTTACACTCATTTAAATTGAGATTTAAGTGGTTTTGACAAGATACTGAACCTAGCAGCAAAGACGTTGGTAATAACGAAAGAAGAAATTAGGTTTCTTAATAAAATACTGAAACTGAGAATATTCAATATTTACAGATATTACTATCCAAGTAGCCAACACTGATAATTACTGAAAAAGTATAATAAAACCACTGGCGTTTGTGATTTACTAGGAGTACTACATCTGCAACATTGTTTAACAACACCTGCATTTGTTTAATGAAGGTAAACCCACATACACCAAAATGTCATTTCAAAGCTCTCTTGCAAGTGTTTAATTAAAGATAAACTATGAACCAACTCCATAACATTCCAATGGTTTTAAATCTGATCAAATGGTATTCCGAATAGTGTTTTTTATCAAGTTTGAAAATTTTATGGTACCAGAGTTGCCTCTCTTCTGGAAAGGAAGTTTGATGTAGTAAGATGGTATAAAAAAAATAATAATCAGTAGCAAACAGAGTTCTGGAAATTCTTCAAAGTATCAAAATGGCTAAGCCCCCTAAGCACTGCCATACAAGAAAACACAAAAAAACTGCTGTTGAAGTACTTACACATTCAACACCAAAGATGGTATTTTTACTTCTTCCATTATAGCAATGTTTATGCACTAAATGTGCATTGCAGCTCCAAATTTGAAGGGTACCTTTCTTGCAGGATTTCTAACAAAAGATAACACCTTTTCTAATGTATGGAAAGTCATGAAGATGTTTTTGAGATTCTTTTAGAAAACTGTAGAGACAGTTTTGATTCTCATGGAAATGCTCATGTGGAGATGAGTTTCAGTACTAAGAATTACTTAACTATAGATAAAAGGAATGTGGAAACTCAAGTACTTATGATGTTATCCTCAATATGCAAATAGATCATGCAGTATATTAGGAATGCAAGAGTTATACACTCCAATTGCTTCAACAAATATGTCATGCCCAAACTGAAGTAAAAAACAAAAACAAGGCTGAGAATACTTAACTGCAAAGCCATGCAGATAGAATAAAAACAAAGTTTCCATGGCAGAACAAGCACCATCTCAGAATGATAAGAAAATTAAATAACTTTATTAAGAGAGCAAAACAGGCTAATGATGGTGCAAGTTGTTCTAAAACAATATCAATGATGCACAGTTATGTAGCAGAATACTTCTTGTCAGAGGTATGTGATATTAAAGTCTGTTTTGGGGGAAGGGGTTATACAGTTGGTTGTTATGTATGATCTTTTCACTAGCAGATTTGAATGACCTTTTATATACTTAAGTGAAAAAAGAAAAAAATACAATGAGTCATACTATCAGTTGCACTTGGAAGTAAGATTTGCTATACAATTATCAAATAAGCTATCTACAGCAAAACATCATTTACACAAGCTTCATACGTAATAGAGGAAGGTAAAAATTAATATTGAAAATAGGAATTCAATACAAAAGCTTATATTTGTACGATAGTAGTCTCTCAAAAATACGTATTGTGGTTCACATAATTCCAAATTTAAAACTCAAATATATCACCTGCCCTATATTGATATATTAAAATATCCTTTTAATGGGGGAAAAATTCTCATAAGTGATACACATATATTTAGACATACACACAAAGAAAGTATCATGTTTCCCAATTCATTATTTTATGCAATGGAAACCCACAGTTTCCTTAACTTGCATACGATAGTTCCTTCCAGCTCAAAAATAAATGATACAGAATCTCCCACACATATAAACACAAGAATTATAATTATCAAACCAAATCCAAGCTATTTCTTTTTTTACATATATAAAAATGTTAAGATTCTATTTACAATAATGTATGACACAAATTATTGTAAATCATGTCCTTTACTACTGCAACAAACAAACAATATAAACTACAGATTAAGTCAATGTTGTGAAAAAAGTTGGATACAACAATTTCAAAGTCCAGTATTTTCACTGTATTTTCAACTGTCCATTGCATATGCAATATTTTAAAATGATGTCATGTTACCTGATACATTCTCTGAACAAGCCAACTCATTTATTAAAATGCTATAAGAAATACATTTTCTATACAATTAAAAGCTAAGATGTTATTAATGTACGAAAAATGCAAAAAAAAGAAAAAAATAAGTATAAGTCATCATACTTTTCTTTAGCTCCCTCTTAGAAAAAAATCATAGCATAACTCAAATAAATATACATATGCAACCCACATCCTCTTTTTAATGTCTTACATATATCTATTACAAATACTATGATCTAATTTACGTTAATGTACATGTAAGATATAACAGAAAATAAGCAATAAATTAGTAATATTCTGTTAGCTTTCAAGTTCTTTACATTATGAATACTAATAATATCTTTGTTAAATATCTAAAATATGATGGAACAGTCAAACATTTATTACAAGTTGGCAAACTATTGAAATTTTTAAGGTTTAACAACAGTAACAAAATCACACTTGACTTCAGATCATTTTTGAGAGGCTTGAAAATTCTATATTTAAACACGTCTGAATAGAAACAAAAGAACATGCAGGATAAACATTTTATTGTTATCAGACCTAAAAGCTTCAATCTTGTCACTTCAAATAAGAAAAATGAGAAATGCAAACTAGGGCAATTTAAACAAATGCAATAGAGATAAAAGTATCTGATCAATTTTGCATATCAATTCAGAAACTCAATATACTAAAACACGAAATTATTGTAAATAATAAGTCACTTAATATTGTTCTTTAAAAGTCTTGTGTTTTAATCACAGAAAACTTCTGCATGTAGTTGTGAAGTTGTGTACATAAATTTCAAAAACTGTTCAGGCAAGCTTCTAAACACAGTTTTCTATTTTAAGCATTAATAATTTTATAAAAAATACAGAATATAAATTACACTAAAAATATATATATTGGTAATTATACAAACTTATGATCAGTTTTCAAACTTAGCAGATCTTTTGTCACACATTGTAGTTTGGTAATTTGGTCTGAGGTTGATGTACAGATGTCACAAAGGTAATAAATGAAGCAACACTAACAAGAAAAAGTTTTTGCCATAGATCTCTTACATCTTTAACATACACATTACACAAGATAACAAATAAAAACAGAATGCCAGCAAGTTCCAGTCTTTTCTTCCTGTTCCAAAGAAGCAAGTACACCTAAAGAAGTAAATTATAAAAAACAAAAATCAAATAGTAATAGTTCTACAAAATCTTATCCAAGCATTACTTTCAATCATTGAAATACATGACTAACAAATTATTTTTGTCCTAAATATACAAGAATTCACTCTTGACAACTTAGAAATATTGTCAATTACGTACCTGGTTCAATAAGGTACAGATTAAACATAATAAAACTAAGAAAAAAATAATCTTAGTAAATACACATACCTGATGTCAATAACAAACATCCAACTTAATACACAAATATCACTAATTCAGTATTTCTTGCAACAGATGAAAACCTCAGAAAAATTTAAAACTTAGCTAGAAACTTATTAATGTTATATTCAAGATGTAATGATAGATGTCAAAATACCAACTTTGGAATGTACAGAACCAAAACAATTGAGCACTGCTATTGGTACAGCAAGAAAAATATAGCAGCTCTGTTATTGCTACATATTTTGTAAATATAGCTGCACTATTGTAAATGCTGTTTTTGATACTGACATTTTCTGATAATTTGTTTTTGTCAGTCAATAACATAAGAATGACAAATGGTAAATGGTATTTTTTATTGCTACAATAACAGACTTTTCCAAAAACCCTATCCATATTCATGGATGCTGCTCTGACAGAATGATGAACAAAAAATAAGTAGAAATGACAAAATGATATCTGGTTGCTGTAGAGAACAAGTTCAATGCTGACACAACTGCATGATTGCATCAAAAATTATACAATACTATTACATATCTGAAAATTTTCTTAACTAATTATTTGACATGAAATCTAAACTACTCTATTCATATGAATACCTTGAATTATCAACTGAAGTATCTTAACCAAAAAACGTTTCTGCTAGAACTGTCCACCTCAGGAATTCAATAAACCATTTAATGGACTGTATTTCTAAACTAGTTTTTTACATAATATTAAAGTAGTTTTTACACTTTACATAGTGTTATCTACATCTTGAAATTTTATTAGAAAAAAAATGTTCATAACATGCTTTTGTATAAAAATATATTGAAACGGGTACAATGACATTCTGGCACATGATGTGTAACATTACCACTGTGGCTAAAGTGTATACTATAAAAATAAGCATATTATATTCCTGATAACCCTTACAAACAGCAATGCTCCTTAAATTGGTCCAGATTTAGAAGAAATGTGAAGATTTAGTTCGAACTAAGAAACACTAAAATTTAATTCAGAGACAAATTATTGCATTAATGAGTATGCCACAATATGCTCCAATGACTCATTAATGGTTATTTAAATAAAAACCAAACCTCCTATGAGCTTTATCTCTGTACAAATTATAGATAAAGTAATAATGCATATTTATCCACGTGTGAAGTTTATGGTGTCAACAGGTCTGAGGTTATAAGTTAAAAACTACTATGAGAATATCAATTGTCCAACTTTGAGAAAAACATGTTTAAAATTTAGATGCAAAATTGTGACTTTAAGGGTCTTTGTATAGTTAAAAAAGGTAGACCACATACTGAAAATTGTGAAAAGTACAATCTTGATACCTTTCTGGGTATTAAATGGTATATGCTACCTTACTAAACATTCTAAATTAACATCAAATTTAACCAAAGATACAAATAGTAAATATAACAGTATTATAGGCAAATACAAAGAACATTTTTTATATATTATGTAGTATTATATAATAGATAACCAGCAAGCCATTACTCAATTTGAATTAGCTGAATATGTCAAGCAGCATAGGAAAAACTAATTACATCCAAATTAATATATATATTATACACATACAAAAATATATAAACTTTATACAATATAATTATTTACAATATACAAATGACTATAATTTATAGTTTCTTTTAACATTGGAACAATGCTATTTGCAACTGCTTAGAATTTTCAAATGTAGCATCATTCCACTAGCCTCTTCTAGCAAACTATAGTGCTAGGAGCAGTATGCACAGCTTTGTATATTACATACTGTCATACTTTATGAAGAAAATTCAGAAATAAAATAAATTCAAACAAACATGCCAAAAAACGTACTGATGAATGTCACATGCCCAAATCAATAACCACATTATTTATTTCATACTAATGTGAATCATTTCTTATTTTCATAATTTAAGCTGTGGCTGTATTTACACTTTTTTCACGGGACTTAATAATGAAAGTAAAAACATTGTTTTTAATCGGCAAACTGCCTTTACCCAAGTTCATGAACAATTTCTAAAAATGTATTTTGTTTAAACTAACTTTTAGCTAGTTATTATATTTTATGGCTTTCTAACTCTATGAATATTCTTAGAATAAATAACACAAAATCTTGATAAAAGGAAATACACTATGCTTTGATAATCCCATTCGAAAAGTTTTCATGACTGTCTTATGGAATATGAATTAGAAAAGCCAGAGAAAAATAATCAGTACTTAATCTAACCATCTAACACAGTCTAGATAGAAAGCAATGTATATATATTGCCAAAGACAAGTATTCGTCACTCCTCTTACTTTTTGCATCCCGTCTTGATACCATACTCATAACATTATGGTATACCTTCTTCTCACTAGATCTGAATGGGATGGTATATCATCCATGTATGTGTGTGTGGGCGTGCATGTAGATATAGATACCGTATGTCACCAGCAGCTGTAATTATCAATGGAATAAAAAATCTTCCAGTCTGTCAGTTATCCATGCACCATGATGGCAGAAAGTACAAGTTTGCATCCCCAAGAAAACACACTTGGCTATCCCCAGCAATTAAACAATGTTCTTTGGGGCATCAAAGACAGTGTCAATGATTTTTCTGATATGTACATGCTAGGAAAACAAGTAGAAAGTGATTTAGAGTATGATACTGAATAAATACTTGCACAATCTTTAGCCACAGATAAGAATAGTAGCAAAGTTTATCAACTTCAGCCCTCCACCTTTTCTTCACACAACCCTCATGGCATTTGCCATATACCAAAATGCATAAATTCGGTATTAACTTATCTAAAGAACAAATTTTCTGAAGTGTTCAACCCTTTTCAAAACCTGCTAATTGATGAATCTCTGGCGTTCTTAAAGGGATGCCTGGATTTCAAAGAATATGTCCCATCAGAAAGATAGATTTGGAATAAAGATAACTACTCTGATTGTGAAAAAGTATTACACAAGATTGTATATAATATGAAAGATATAGACTCCTTCAGAACTTCTAATGCAGCAGTGAAAAAAAAAGAAAAGAAAAGAGGAATAAATATTTGACAAAAAAAAAAAAAAAGACATTTTGTAAACAAACTAGTACAGAAGCCCAGAACTATATACATTCCTTTTGGAAAATGGTACAATTAGTTTAAAAATAAACATATGCCAAATTTTCCAGCAAAACTAAAGTCAAGTGAATTTTCAAATGAAGCACAGATATAGTATTACTGCTTTGAAGTGCATGATAAAATGTGATGCATGATTTCTACTATACACATTGGAAACATGATTACACAATATTCTAACTTTTCACAACAGACAAGGTATAAAATGCTGATCCATATACACAACTGCACTTCTTAATTATTCGTAGTGTAACTTTTCATACAGTATGTATATCTTCACAAAATTCAGTAAGCTTTTAGGATACACGTCTCTCGTACACTAAAAATCAGATCTCTTAATGAACTATTTTCTTTAAAGATTTGTTTGAATATGGAGTCTGTTTCATTACTAGTCTGATGGCAAAGTAATTTTCATGTTATGTTTAAAAATACTGTTTTTCATCCCCAAAATCTCAAATTTCATTTGCATAACCCCTAAAGTCAGTTTCCTATATACATTTCAAACATTTATTTTCAGTAAACCATTATCTTACCTGTTATTTTCTTTACCCTGAAACTATACAATGTTGGTCAATTACCAACTTTGTAACCACCAAAAATAATCTAAATTATTTTTTTTATTGACTTCAAATTCTATCATGAAACTACATTTGTTTATCCTAAGAGCAGAGGTTTGCCACATATTTTTATGTATGTTATTGTGAAATTTGTGAATGTAATTTCACCGTAGCCGAGACTTAAATTCTTATAAAAATGCTCTATGATTATTTTATCTAACCTAACTTTAAGTAACTGAAATAAATTTATTTTTACTTTTAGGTATTTTTGTGATAAGAAATAAGGAATATACATGAAAAACAAGAATTTTTTTTTACCGTAACTGTTGAGATCACCATCCTGCCTTTTTTCTTTCTTAATACTGACAGTAATGGTGCACTAATTTTTTTATTTAATTAAATAATGCACCAAAAAACAGAATATTAACATACAAAAAACAATGTCCCATAAGTATCATACTTTTCCTCTCTTTCTAACCATGTGTCAATTGCCATTACAAATTCATCCAAGCTATTTCATTAAACCAAGCTCCTACTAAAAGAAAGATTGACAATTCTCTATTCAAAAAACAATATTATATAATGTGGTTCTTGACAAATGAAAACCTTGGCTTTCTATCAGTTATACAGACATTGTAAGATACTTGCACAATCTTCCAATGGGATACAATACTTCCCTATAATTTAATAACAAAACAGTATTAAATGTGAAAGAAATATTAACAAATTCTGAAAAGTCTTTTTTTTTTTTTACATGATAGCTGCATTTCAAACAAGATTGATTATACAAATTATGCCTTGTCTGAACAATGAAAATTTGGTAGTGAGTAATTTACATTAAATTCTGTACTTATTGGAGGGGTAGAGGATAAATTACAGAAGATGGGATTCCTATAGAAAAAAAATAACATCTCATACTGGAAGAAATTCTGGATTTTTTTTTAACACTGTTCAATAAAATTAACAACTTAGAACACATATGCTATTAAAATATTGATTATTGGCTACAACACGATATAAAATAAACAAAAACTAGTTTAATTAAATTTTGACTTTAAAATCACTGAAATATCATGATATGCTCAGGAAAGGATGCCCATGCAGAAACAGTTAATACTTGTTAAAAAAAAAAAAATGTTTCAATTTATAATTTTAAAGATGTAACAAGTCAAATCATTTTAAGCATATTTTTGCTCCTTAAAAATAAGTTACCAATACAATCATTCAAAAAGAACATCCAACCAAAACTTAACTTAATAATACTACTTACCAAGTGATCATTGTTGCCCACTGCTTGACTAGTCATGCATGAAGTTAACTATACAAGTAATGTTTTTGAAAACAAAAACAGGATACTCTTCAAAGATGGTCTTAATGATAAATTGTCAAATAATCCAAGTTAAACACTAATACTGGACAAAAGATAATTTAAATTCATGAAAATGGAATATTTTCAAAGCAACTGTTTAAGATTATTTGAATTAAGAGCCATAAATGTCTGCATAAGGTAGCTAAAGCCATCAATTCAAAACCAAATATTAAACTACCCAATATCCAGCTATATCCCTAAAAGTAACAAAAAAGACCATATTCTATCATATGTCCCTGAAATAATACATGGATGTAAAATATGTTTACTGCAAAAAATAGGAAGTGAACAAGTTTCATATAACTCTGCTATCAGTCTTCACTGCTAAGCAGTATTTTCACAGTTAATTTTTTTTTTCAGAAAACTAACACATGACAATCCAGTTACAAAACTTGTAAAAAAGGAATGAACATTAATAATAATAATAACTGGTGACAAGTAGTATTAACCATATAAAAAGTGAAATATGTTGAATGTTGCTGCATTGAATTCAAAATGTTTTTCAGAACACAAATCTGTTTGTACATTATATTTCAAAGTTTCAATATTCATTAAGCTTGTTTTTTCTTGTATACTGATAGCAAAGTTAAAGTATACCCTTTACAGTTTTCCTGAGCAGTCCTAACAGAACTACAATATACAATACTTAAGAGTTAAATTCTAATTACAACATAGAGTTAAGGCTGTAACTTACTTCTTACATCATGAAATAATAGAAGAAATTTAACTGCTATGAAGAATTCAGGTTGTAATGTATTTTCGTAAATATTCACAAAGAAATAAAGATGACAATATCTGTTTCATCACTTGTCATAACAATTTCATAACTACAGTGTTGTAAAAATATTGAATGTTTTTTTCACTCACCTGGCTAGCACCTATGCATGCTTCTAATAGGAAAGCAAAACCATAACTTGGATTTGTTCCATCTATTTCCTAAACATAAGAAAAAAACTGTTGCTGTATTTATATAGGAAGTTATTTTATTGTAAAAATTATATAATTATTGAAAAAGACTTCTCTGTGGGTTATTGAAAAACAAATATTCCAATAGTATGCAGTTATTTCTAAGTAAAAACCAATAAAATTACAAGAACTAATCTAAAATTTAACACTAAAAAAAAAAAAAAAGCACACTAAATTTGTAATCATTTGAACCAAATAACTAGTTTAAAAACAGATTACATTCACAGGTTCTCAGAATATTCATAAAGTACTAAAATATGCTTAATAACTAGTTCCATAATGAAATTATAGAGTCAAGAAATTACAATAACAAATTTCACAATAACATAAAAAGATATCTAACAAACCTCGATGCTTGATTCACTTAATGCCATCACACCACGGTAAAGATTAAACAAGACACACACTACAGATAAAACAAGTGATATAATCCCATATAATGGCAGACTTGGAAGTGGAGGTACACCACCTACTATTAAAGGGAAGCAGGAAAGATAAAATAAAGGTAAATTAAGGTACAGCTTGGGTCAACGTGTCTTGCATTATCAAAATTAGAACAAAATTTAACAGGGACAAAAACATTGGAATATTTTATACAAAAGCTTAAGATGCATGAATAGCTTTACAAATGTGTTACATATAATATAATATGTCATTTGGTCCAGGAATATATTTAGTTATTTTATTTAAATATATGTCACAAATTCTGTGTAATTTAATTTAAAATATTTATGCTATCTCTATAGTCACAAATTTAATTTTTCTTTTCATTTCTAGAAGCATTTTATGGTAATGTTTTCTCACATTTTATACTGGCAAACAAACATCTGAAATAAAAACCTAAATAATATAAATAAATTATTATTTTGTTTTGCATAGTTAAAAGTTGTTTCTGAAGTGTAAACTTACACTTTAGCATTAGATTTATATTTAACTTCAATTTTTGTACCCTGTGTATCACTTGAAGAGCAAAATCAAATAGACATATGCATTAAACTATCAAAGGGATGATACTATAACTACTTAATCCTGTTGATGACTAGAGGAAAATGTTACAATAACGGTTTATTCTAATGACTTGCATGTTCACAAACTGTAACAATGAATCTGGAATACCATATTTTTACCACTACTACACTTTGCCAACATCACTTATAAAAAAAAAATCTTTTATATGCTTTGGAGAATGAAACTGGTAGCATAAAGACTATACTTTAACTTTTGAAGAAAAGCTATTGTCACGTTACACTTCAATGAATTGCTAAATAAATTTAATTGTTAGTTAAAAAATTTAAAAAATGTGTAATATTATTACACAATTTTACAGTAAAATGACTAACAGTGGTGTATTTAGAAGGAGGTTCCAGACTCCCTCTATATTGCTTTTAAAAAAATCTTGAAAAATGTAGTAGGCAAGCAGAGTTTTTTTTCTTTTGCTAATTCACCTCTGCTATTAAGTCTATTAAAGATCCAAAATCCAGCAATCTGATTGGTGTAGGAAAGAGGATAATACCATCTTTACCTCACGTTTACTAGATGAAAGGTAATCTTCCCTTGCTCTGATTTATGAATGGGACACATGATAGCAATGTAAGAAATTGAGCAACCAACCTGGAATTCAGTACTTTGGCATCATGAAGATGTCTCTTTAATGCAAACCATCTCACTTAAAACTGACAGAGACCATCCTCAGTATAATAAAATAATCAAAAGATAGAGTAAGAGGAAGAACTGTACTAATCTCCAAGTAACTCCATTATGATACAAAAAATGGATGGAGGAACGAATATAAGAGTGAGGAACCAAAGACAACTAAAATAAACATGTGAGGACTTGTGTTGATTGGTTCAGCTAGTGGAATCTGATATTCACATGAGGGTAGGATGAGGGATCCCAATCAAAGATTGGAACTACAATTTTCACTGCTCATTCCAATTATACACAGTGGAGAACATATCTACACCAGCAGAACACCACCACCTTACTCTCATCTGATTGGTTTTACTATTATCCAAATATTTAATAATTATCACATTCAAGAGCATGCCTCCATAGTCTATCAACCCAGTGGCTTGGAACTGGAAAATAAGGACTCCCATACATCACCTGAAGAAGGGAGGGGGAAGAGAAATTACATTGGGAAGTCCATAAAAACAACAATACCTGAGACAGTGCAATGAGCAACCATTAAAGCAAAAGTCTAAAAAAACAGACCACAACTGATTTATTCAAAGGCATGGCAGGGAACAGCAGATATCCCCTTCTGCTTCATTCGTGAAGTTCTTAGGAGAGTACAGTCTAGGCATATAAATGAAGCAAATACACTTCAAGGACAAACTGTTAAGTCATTATGGCCTTACTGTGCAGATCTGACTATTTTTACGTATACTTGGTCAGGCATCACTTGCCACAGAGTGGGATGCATACAGTGTAAAAAAGGAAGACCTCTGAAGGAAGAAGAGATATAGGTATAATACCTTACCCAGCTAGCCTCACTGAATAAAGAATGGCTACAGGCAGAAGACAACAGCCCAAAAATGAAGATAAAGCAATCCAAAGTATATTGTGAGATATGAATGTAAGTGGAGTAGTTCACATAAACAAATGAAAAATTTCCTCCAAGGAGTGACAGTAATAAAACACCAGGATGAAGGTAAGGTGCTTGATCTAATGAGATAACTTGAATAAAGTATGATAAGGAAGAACAAGTCATTTGAATTAAAAGCAAAACTCAATTGGTTAGGATGGGAGGAAAGATGTCACAAACAGAGGATGTCTGCCAAGGAATGGGAACCACAGAAGGGAACCATGTGGGTAACATAACAACAAAGAACACAGACAGGATATAGTAGCCTATATAGATCTGATTAAAGTTAAAATGGGAAAAGAAAGGAAATGAAATTGAGAAAGAAGAATTACCCTCCTGAGTTGATGGAGTTTTGAGGAGGAAAGTTTGATCTAGATAAATGGAGAATATGCACAGAATGATATAAAGTACATGAAATGTTGATAAGTAAATCCCACCTATGACATCCACAGACTAAGAGGAAAAGAAAATAGTCTTATGGGATAAGTGCAAATGTGAGCACAAGAATAGGAGTTTAAACAGAAGCAGTGAAAAACCACATTCAGATAATAATATCAAATGACAGTAGAATGAGGTGTACGATTAAGAGGAGCAAGTAATGGAGGAACAGACTAAAGCTGGAGCAGCTGCTGAAACCACAGGTGTGTCAGCCAGTAAGGAGCAACCAGACGGATTTAACACAGAGTAGTATGGATGATCAAGGTAATTCTGTAATGAAGAATACATACATATTTTGTGTGTGTGTGTGTCTGTGTGTGTGTGTGTGTCTGTGTGTGTGTTTGTTTCTTAAAGCAAAGCTACATCAGGCTAATCTGCCAAGTCCACAAAGGAGAACCAAACCCAGAGATGAAGAGAGAGTCTTGACTGAAAGCATCAACAGTCACAGCAAAGGGATGAAAATCTGTAGACTAAAACAGTCAAATTTGGTAATGAGAGATGTAACAAATGTGTCCCGATGAGGAGTACCCTCACTGAATGCATACCCACTGGGAACCACGAAGATCAACTCTGTCTGATAAACTTTGCTTGGACAGGAAAGCTGATTCACAAGACTTAATGCACCAAGAACATGATATGCAATGATATAAATATTAAAATGTGGGCCCCAAAAAGATCCAGGTTTTGACCACAAATAGCATGAGAATGAATGCCATCTTAATGATTGAAATAAACCACCACTGCAGAAATGTCAAAAAAGGATCCTGACTAAGCAATTCCTAGCAAAATATGCAAATGATCCAGAGCACAATATACAGTCAGAAGCTACAGGATGTTGATATGCAAGATTTTAGTCTTGCAAGACTATCGACATGAAGCTTTCTGCTCATCAACTCTCACACTGCAGCCCTGAAAAAAAGCATCCTTGAAGACAGGTAAATCTGAATGAGGGAGGGGAGCATAATACCTCCAACACATGAGCCTTGTCCAACCACCAACACAGACCATCTACATAGGAAGGAGGCAGAAAAATAGGAGCCTCCAATGGATCCCACAGAAAATTCTATTAGCCATGCAGGGTCCACTGAAGAACTACATATGTGCTCAACCCAAAGGGACAAGAGCTTCCAGAGAAGACCACATCGGCAAAAGTGAAAGAATCTTACATTTCACAAGAGAAAAAGCAGTTAGGATGTGGAGAACTGAAAGCTCAATCAAACAAAGTTGAAGAGGAGAAGGTTGAATAAACAAAACAAATAGACAAGATATCGGGCAGGTACAAAGAATGATTTCTCAAATTTGATTAACTAGTCCAAACAAGAGAAGCATCAGATGAGTAAAGGGTAGAATCCTGTTCAAAATGAGCTAACAGAGCCTAGTCATCCATGTGATGATAGAAATGCAACCTTTCAGTATATAAATGTCAGGAAAATGGCTTGAACATACAACAAAAGAAATAGAGCCAAAGCAAGCCCAAAAGGTATGAAATTGATAAACTACCCTGTGATGAATGAATTGAAAATGATGTAACTGATTGGCAAGATATTAGACCATGCAGGTAAGCATTCACTACATCCACATTGGTCATCAACAAACTTGGAGAATAGATACTTGTATGAATTGCAGCTACCTATGAAGTTTTGTTGGATAATATTTGGAGGTGCTGGCACAGGTTGACATCAGGTTAAGCGACAAAGACCTGTGTCAGCAGCTTTAAACATTATCCAAAAATCGTCCAAGGCAGATGCAATACAACAATTTTCCAATGAAGCACAGCCTTCTTTGCCTAAAAATTCTCTCGCACAAGGTAAAAGACAATGCTCCACTTGCATATTATGTTGCTTCAATAAATTTAAGATACATACTACACTTTAGAGAAGTTTTTTTTTTCAATATCTAAACTTTGAATACTGGCTAGACTTTTTACTTGGACTTCAAAATACAACAAATTTAACACATGAATTACTTAAACTTACCACTAGATGGAGAAAGTGGGGTAACCCTTTGATGATTTGAAGTGATGTCACACAACTCAATCTGCTGAGGTGGTCGAAGTTGGATTTCTGTACTTAAATTTGAAAGATTTAATCTTGTTGTTAAAGATCTTGGGTTGTTGTAACGCTGTCTTGTTTTTTGAATATAGCTATCTGGAAAGAATAGACAAAAAATAATATCACACTTTTGTGATGACAAGAAACCCACTTGAAGTAAAAATGTATTCTCAAGATGGCTGGTATGGTATTAAAACTTTAGTTAAAATAAAATACAGAATAATAAATCGACCTTTATAGGTCATCTTCAGGTTAACAAAAATCTTAAATTTATTTGGGAAAATGGAGTCTACAATTACTAGTCTGAGTATGAAGTGATTTTCATGTTTTGATTAAAAAAACTACTCTTCCTCAAACAAATTCCAAATGATGTTATTTACGTAATCCGTCAAACTTCCTAAATACATTTCAAATGTTTGTTTCTTGCAAGTCTATATTTTAACTGTTATTTTCTCTACCCCAACTATGGGGGGAGAGTGTGTCAATTTGACTAATGTGTTAATCATCATAAAATCTTTTCTTTATTCTAGAATGACTACAAATTATGACAAGAAAAATATAAATGTTTAGTATAAATAGCTTAAGTCTCATAATGCATTATTTTTTTTTTATTATACTGACCTTTCAGTTACGCCTACCTAACATCACGTAGCTTGCAATGACAGTGCACATGCTCTCAGGTCACAATACCAAGTAATACAAAACTGGCCTTTAGTCTTCCCAGTCTTGGCTGTGTTTTAGTGGACTATTATTTTGTAATATACAGTCACATTTCAATTATGAAACATTATGCATTATTACTATTTAGAAATAAGTTATAAAACTTTTTTTCTTAAAGTATAGAACAATAAATACTGAAGCATGTGGAAAAAGGCAAAGCCACTGTGATTAATTCAGTACGTAACTGTATGTCAGCAAAAAGGAGGAGGAGGTTCTTATTCTATATTCTAACTTGTCAATATTGGTAATTTGAGTTCCCAATTCATACAAAACTACAGACTTAGTATTTTGACATCACAAACATCTAATATGAACTAATGCTGCATCCACCATACCACATGACACAAAAGTCAAAATTTAGGAATGTTCTTTTAACATTTACTTTTAAACTAAGAAATTAACTTGTGTATAATACTAAAATTTGAATCATAATCTACAATTTAATACCAAACTTACTGACAAATATTTGTGAAATAGGAGTTCAATAAAATTTGAATACAAGTCAACAAATAACATGGCCTTTGATCTGCAATCCAATGCAACAGGGTTAAAATGTATATAATACCTGGCCAAAGTCTTCTGCATTACAATTTTTTATTTAAAAAAACAAAATGGTATAAGACAACAACATCCTTATGCATACTTATCTAAATAGATGTACATTTACAAATTTGCTCTTTTTTTTTTCTAAAATAGTTAATCTTCTACCTTTGACACAGGCATGTTATTGTTTATATGTATATTTTGGATATTACAGCTACTTATAAAATTGGAATATGGACCAAAAATGGCTCATTCTTTTGATAATTGTCACACTCATCTCTATAATAATGTACATGTTACAGCAAAAATAACTATTTAAACAGAAGTTTAAAAGTCATAATTTTCATGCTTGTTTGTGGCTTAAAATCTGAAAGCAGCTTTAGTAAAAGGTGGTCTGATACTTCATTTGTAAATTAGTAATAATCCAGAAAATCCTCAAGTACTAACTGACATAACCTTTCCCAAAGTAGTCTAGTCTTGTGTTGTCTTTTTTTTTTTTTTTTATGAGATATATCAATGAAATTATTCTTACACAACTTAATAATGGCAAAATATTTTGTCTGACTTCTCATGAAAAATATTTTATACTATGGTAATTTTCTTAAGTGTTGATCTGACCAAACATAATGAGAGCTTAAAAGAAACTTTTCCCCAGATTAAACAAAGATATTCTTACAATTTTTTGCATTCCAGTAAATTTGTGAAACTCAAATCAAACTTATGTAAATATATAAATGATTGTTTATATTTTACAATATATCCACATGAAAAGCTATTACATATCAGTGAAAATTAAAATAAGCAATTAAAAAGTAAAGAAAAAATACCTTACCAAATTCTATGAAAGAGTATGGACGGACACAGTTGCTTATTTGACGAGCATCATAAATTGTGATGAATTCTTTCTGTATCTCATCTAAGAAACTGAATGCAAGGACTGGGGGGTATGATGGATCACAAAGTGCCATAAATGAGACACTCAAGGAAGTAATGAAGCTAGAAGTTCAAAAACAATTATTAAAAATATAGGAAAATGTTCCACATCCCAAAACTATCAAATGTTAAGAATTAAATTTTAATTGCTAGGGTTGAATTATCCAACACTATAAAGGTTTGGCAAAATAACCTTTTAAAATCTGAATATTTAACCATAATAGCTTGTAATATACAAGCTAAAAGATCTTTCAGAAAAGTATCAACTAAAATGTACTTTGTCTAAATCAAAAAAAACAAAACCATATAGCATCAAAAATTAATAGAAATTTAAATCAGTAATTTACAAACTTTCCAATCTAATTGTCATTTTGAATTGTAATCTACAGCTTTAAAAATTTATAAAATTTACTAAACAAGATAAATAAATAAAAAAATCCCAAGAGTACAAATTGCTTATTTTTTATGTATATTTTCCCATCTAAGATGATCTTTTGCTCTTGAGAAAAACAAAACTCCAGTTTTCATATTATTATCCTAACCAAGTTTGTACATCTTTTCCACTATTGTAAAAAAATAAAACTAAATCACTAAGTTTTAAAAAAATATTTCAATGCTTTATTTTATATCTAAAAATCATGAATCAACTGTATAAAAATTGCAAAATTTTGGCGCAACTTTGAAATAAAAAATCTTATGGATCAAGTCCTCATATATGATCTTAGGTTTTATGCTCCTGCTTCAAAAAGATACAATAAAAATCCAAAAACAAATTTGGGTTTAGAATATCCAAAAATGAAGCATCCAAATGAATGGATAGAGTCTGAGCAGGACTTTTGTATCTCCCCACCACCATCTGAGAAGTTGAAGACTAAGAAATTTTAAATCTTATAACTTACAATTTCACTGATTTTTTTCCGTTTTTTATATATACACACACACACTGCTGGCCAAAATCCTAAGGCCAATGAACAAAGAAAAAATATGCATTTTGCATTGTTAGACTCAACCACGTATTTGAATAGAGCTCCGGAAGGTGAAAATAAGAAAAGGGAAAATAAAAAACAAAATTTTTAGCATTTAATAGGGAAAATGTGAACACTATGAAATTAGCCTAAATAATAGCTGGTCAAAAGCTTGAGATCATACCAAAAAGAAGTCCTAAACAGGGTAGGAAATGCCCAACAAAAGGTCTCAGTAGTGAGTTGCACGGCCGTCATTGCGAATAACTTCAAACATTCGCTTTGGCATGGTCGATATAAGAGTTTGCAGAAGGCTGGCTGGAATGTTATTCTAAGTGGTGAAGTAGGCTTCATGAAGATCACGCACTGTTTGAAATTGATGTCCATTTCTATAGACTTCCATGCCATTCACCCCTAAATATTTCTAATGGGGTCAGTTTGGGCAAACACTCTGGATGGTTCAAAAGAATCACATTATTTGCCATGAAAACGTCCTTTGTCCTGTGGGCATTGTAGATTGCAGTGTTGTCCTGCTGAAAGATCCAGTCATTTCCACACAAGCGAGGGCCTTCAGTCAATAAGGATGCTCTCTCCAACATGCCAATGTAGCCAACTGCTGTTTGACGTCCCTGTATAACCTGAAGCTCCATTGTTCTATGAAAGGAGAAAGTACCCCAGATCATGATGGAACCTCCTCCACTGTGTTGTGTAGAAAATGTCTCTGGTAAGATATCCTTATCATGCCAGTAACGTTGGTAGCCATCTGGACCACCAAGATTAAATTTTACTCAGAGAACAAAAACTTCGTCCACTTTTCTACGTCCCATGTTTGGTGCTTCTCAGCAAAGTTTAACCGAGCTGTTTCGTGATGTGGAAGGAGGCGTGGCCTTTGAAGACGTTTACAGTTTTTAAAGTCTTTCTCTTTGTAGATGCTGTCTTATTGTTCTTGAGCTGCATTCTGCATCCATAAGGGCCTTAATCTGGTTCAATGATTGGCTGGTGTCTTGCCGGACAACCCGTCGAATCCTCCTGCTCAATGCCAGTGAAATTTTCTTGGGTCAACTACTTGAACTCCTCATTACGTATCACTCAGGATCTTTTAAGAAATTTGCAACAGCAGTTTTACTCTGCCCAATCTCACCAGCGATGGCACGTTGAGAGAGACCTTGCTTTTGCAGTTCAACAATTCTGCCATGGTCAAACTCTGTCAACATTTTAGCCTTTGCCATGTTTTTACCCAATGTAACACAGGAGATGTCAGTGGGAGATGTTGACAATGCTAATGCTTGAACACAAATGACTAAATTCATTATGTGTTTACCAATTGACGCTTTGTTTTAGTATGGTCTTAAACTTTTGACCTGCTAGTATTTAGGCTAATTTCATAGTGTTCACATTTTCCCTATTAAATGCTAAAAAAGTTTTTTATTTTCCCTTTTCTTATTTTCATCTTTCAAAGCTCTACTCAAAGTGGTTGAGTCTAACAATGCAAAATGCATATTTTTTCTTTATGTTCATTGGCCTTATGATTTTGGCCAGCACTGTATTAAACACTGCTCGCTGACAGGTAGAGAGAAAAATGGAACATCGTTTACTCATTCAGATTAAAATGACTCCTTTAATCCTTTCATGACAGATACTGGTCTAAATCCATGTCAACAGTTTTTTAATCATAACATGAAATCGCTTTGCACTCTGACTAGTAACAAAACAGCCTATTTTCACAAACAAATCTTCAGTAAAAATATTTCATTAAAAAATCTGATTTTCTGTATATAAAAACACTTGTAACATTTATTAAGTCTACAAAACTTTATGAAGATATACCTGCTGTGTCAAAGGTTATAGTGCAAATACTTAACATGTGCAAACAATT
The DNA here is from genome assembly GCF_004210375.1 of Tachypleus tridentatus. Lineage (NCBI taxonomy): Eukaryota > Metazoa > Arthropoda > Merostomata > Xiphosura > Limulidae > Tachypleus > Tachypleus tridentatus. Next base: position 130,313,108 of record NC_134834.1, on the reverse strand, counting down.
AGATGACCTCGTGTATATTATACAGGGCCCATATCGAAAGGGTTAAAGGCCTGTGGTGGGTTTAAATCTCACATAATATTTTACAGAGAAAAAAATCTTCATTGCTATTTTCAACATTTTACACATTCTTAAAACAACTTCATAGCAAGTGTTGTAATTACTTTTCAATTTTCTGGTAAAAATCAGTTAGGAATAATTATAATGAACTGAGTGCCATAGAAAAGTATAATGCCATAATGTATAACATACATTAGCTATCTAATTCGGCAATGAAGACTCAGTATCAATGTTAAAAGGCATAGTGGTCAACCAAATCAGGTAATGAAGAAATTTATATCACAATAACACATGCTTTTTTAAAGGAAAGGTTTCAAAGATTAAACACTAAAGAAGAAAAATTCACAGTTCATATTATCACTGGAAAGTAGATGTTTTTGAATTGAGAATGGTAGCTGCATTTTTTCTCTGGAGGCAAAAACAATTGTTAAGGATTGGATGAGATACTGCATAAATCACATTTGTGAAAAATGCAGAAGTGAAGTAGTAATGTAATCACAAAAAGAAATTAAAGCCCTGGAAAGTGGATGTTCATGCTAAAAGAACACAATACTGATAAATTAAAGATGAAAATTAGTAAAATGTCACAGTATTTTGCACAAAACTGTTTGATTTACAGCAAAGTTACATTTGGCTATCTGCTGTGCTCATCACAGGGAATCAAACCCTGGATTAAGTCCATAATTTCACTGCTGTCACACCAGGACATATGCAAAATAGTTTAGCCAAGGTTAGAATCATGCAGTATATTAATTGTTCCACATGGAAAACTATTCTTGATTGGTAGCTATAAAGACTGGTAGCAAGAGTGAAGGTCAAACATTTCTAGAGCTCAGAGGTGCAACCCAACTTGAGTCCACCACTTCACCCAGAATTTCTGCAACAAGTGCCACATAGAAACTCCACTATATTAACTTTGTGTAAGTTAAATTGGCATTTTGCTTAGTTTAGCAATAAATTCCTTAATAAATCTGTAGAATAATTAAGAAATGAAGCAACTGATCAGTTCTTAACCATCACAGAAATCCTAACAAGTATCTTGGAGGAATCACTGAAATACTGCTCAAACTGTTATGAGCAATTTACATGTATTAAATGTACATGTGGCATATGTATTGTGAATGAATATTTAATTTATATGCTTTCAATGTAATGGTGGTATTCTTTATTCTTTATGTAAAACTTAAGTTGGTTGCTTGTCAAACCCATGACTCACAACAACATTCCATGTTATATTAGAAACAGTTCAGACCCCTTTTCCATACAGAAATACAAGGATAACTAATCCCTGAAAATGATGAAATATTTGTGGTTAATTTTTCACTGTAATTTTTTTCTTTTTGCCTTGGAAAGAATGAGAGAGTATTTGACCATTGGGCACTTTCATCCTCCTGAATTGGTCTCTGCAAAAATGTTGTTTTGCTATTAATGAAGTTTCCCCAAGCAAGGCTTTGTATATCTTTGTATATCTGCATTGTAAGAATGATTTAGCATGTTCATAACAACCAGGTTCATCTGAGTACTTAAACAACAACAAATGTTGTTCAACTGGCACTTGTGACTTTCACTGGATGAGGTATGATCAATCACACCCAAGTCTGTAAATCAACAAACAATTCAGATCAATGAATGTAGTTATAATAAGTACAATATCTTATTCTCCTCCTTTACAATGTTCTTCACTTTTGCTTGAATCCTAACACCTTTAAACAAATGCCTTCAGAATGCTTTAACTTCAAGAGGTACTGTACTCTGACTGCTTCCATAATTTGTCTTCCAACCTTGTGCTCATAACCAATACTAGAGTAAGTATCACTTTCAGACAATCTTCCAGTGTATACAGACTAGGTTAGCACTTAAAATAGGTCTTCAATACTTAAACTACTTTGCAAGAAGCAAAAAAACTTCCCACCAATCCTACAGACAAATAGGGATAACAATACATTCAGAATACAAAAAAAAACAATTTCTCTGTAAAATAGTGAACCAATGAACACAATAGCTGTATTGTTTGATATCTCTAGTACTACTGTTGCAAAGTAACTTTAATGACTCCTGCTTTAAAATATTAAGAAACAAAACCTGAAGAAAAAGTATTCAAAATTATTACAACTTAAAATATAATTCAAAACTAATGTTATATTTCGTTTCTTAGTTCTAAACGTTCATTTTTTATTTTTTTAATGTTTCTTGCTCTATCTGAAATACTTTCTTTTACACTACATAGCCGTTTAATGTACTTGTATGTTTTTTGTTTTTTTTTAGATATGCAAAACATTTCTATAGTTCAACAACCATACAACTGTTAAACTACATTCCCAAAGTTATTAACATTTAAAGTTACACAATCACCCCCTTAAATTTGGAGTACAAATAGTGTCACCATATGCACCCACAAGTACATGCATGTGCAAACATATATCACTGATTAGATTTATTACAAGATCTTTGTTTCTTCAGTGAAAACAAAAGAAACTACTTATTTGTTTATATACAACTTAATCTTAATAAGCAGGTAAAATAGTTCATATTTTAGGCATTAAAAAGTACTTTTTCAAAATATTATATACAAATTTTCAAATGCATTGTGAATTAACAAAATTTTTTCTTTACACTTTTTTTTTTAATATTTACATTGCAGCAGAGACCACCAAATTAAGGTAATAATTTACAATTTATTAAACATTTTAAACATTATGTAATAAATTGACAGTTTATTGTGATAACATACTGGACAACATGTGGATTCAACTTTAAGGAACATTTGTCATCCAGCCTTCCCACCTGACGTGCTAAAGTTTTCATGTGTCGCCTTGCTTCCTGGACTTCTCTGTGTATCTGACCTCCAAGATCTGTTGATGCTGTCAATGCCAGACCATCATGAGCTCGTACAATCATTGCAAAAAGAATCATTTTTTTTCTCTTTGGACAAATAATGACTAGTGTGACATCCCACGTAATTATGAAGCACAGCACTTCTCCTGTAAAAACCTGTATTGTAAATAGGTAAAAACTTAAATAATTCTAACTAAATGTTCCTTTTTTGCAACAAAAAATAACAAACAGAAAACAATATCTTAAAACGTACAATTAATAAAGTACATTTTAAAACCAAAAATCAATATAAATATTTATATTACATATACCCCACAATCATTAAATTATTCTTAATTCTGTGCATACACGCTTAGTTAATTTGACTATATAAGCATGAAACTATACATATTATAACTGAATATACTGAGTGGATCTCCACACAATTTAGCAAACTTTTAAAATCTACTGTGCTCAAAAAATCAGATTTAATAAGGTATTTTACCAAATGCTTGTAAATTTACGAAGTCTGTACTGTATAAAGACTGGGTGAAAAGTAATTTTCACACTAAGTTTAAAAATACTCTTTCTTAGCTTTTGTATTTCATTTGCATAACCTCTAGAACCTCCTAAATGAATATTTAAAGTTTATTTTGTAAAGCTTATACTCTCTCTTACTTTCTCTATCCTAACACTAACTGATGAAATTATTAATCTACAGTAAAATAAAGTTGTTTAAAAATGTGAAATAAAGAATATACATTTTCCTACAATGGCTTACTGATTGTAACAAAATTATGATTATTTATCCAAAAGCCTCAGCTTCTAACCTTTTCATATCAACTTATTTGTGTCATGTAACATAACATTTAAATTTTTTACATTTCATTTACTTTTGCTGTAAAATATATCTAACACATAAAAGACAAGGAATTTATCATTATTACTTGAGACTGTTTGCACTCAGATGTGGTCGTTTTGTAACTCTGCCATTTTTTTTACTATATTGCTTATCCAAAAATAATTTGTAACTCTCAAATACACATTTTAAAACAAAAAATATACTAAATCTTGGAGTCAGATAAGTGACAGAGAAACTTTAAGCAACATATTAAACTTTTATTGGAAACTGACAAGCTTGACCACCAAAACTAAAAAACAAATATAAGAGGGTTATACACTGAATTTTGCCCTTTCTTGTGGTTATAAACATCTCCCTTAAAATAAGAAACTACATGGATTGGAAACTGAACTAAAGACACAAAGTTAAAGTAACTTTTCTTTCATGGGACTGATAAGCTTACCGCTATTTTAGCAAATGAAGAACATTGCTTCAAATTTTATACAATGGCTTGCCACTCTGGAAAGCCAAAAAATGGATGATATATATATATATATATAGGCAATTATATAGGTAAAACTTATTCTAAAATTCTACAGATGGAGAACACCATCTTCATATCAAATACTGAAACATTTTTTAAATAATAAGACAATAATTAATATTGATATATATTTGTTTCTACATTACTATTAGGAGAGGAATATTATGTTTTCAGGCTCTTACATATTGTAAAATGTGTAGCAATATACAATTCTTGATATTCAATATAAATGTTAGTAGAAAAACTGACTTCTATTGCCTTCGATGAAGAAAAAAACATTTGAATATTTTAAGTTATTTTATAATAAATATAAAATGTATTTGCATAAAATAGCGATAGCAATTTTAATATATTATAATAAAAATTATCTAACATTTATAATACATTAAATACATTAAAATTTAAAATACATTATAACCTTGTAACCTATGTACACCATCTCATAAAAAATGTAAAAAAAAAGTATAAGGAAAGACATTTATCACTAAATAAAAAAAAACTGTAGGGCTAGAAGCTACTGAACTTGAAAAAAGAAATCAAACAAGATATGGATGAAAGTGGGCATATCATTTGATTGGCTAATGATCACATAGCAGACTGAACCAGCTAAACTCTACATGGAGAACAAAATCCCTACATTACTGGCTTCCTCACTGTGCCTGAACAAATAGAATAAGAACTTCAAACTATTAAATGTTACTATATTTTAAAATAGTAATGTCAGAATTTATAGTGCAAAATTCTTTAGAGTAAGTGTCTGCAACTTGTTGGCAATAAATAGACAGCACAAAATGAACTTGTTTTAAAATAGCACAGGCCTATGATGTTTTTTTCTTGAAATTTTACCTGTTGAATAATAATTCCTGTACGACAAAGTTGAAAACAGTACTCATTTTTCTCCATCACATGCAGATTTCTCACAAAACACATACTTTTATGCAAGTGAATCTTATTTTTTAAATCTGACAACATGATTCCATCAAAATACTACTGTCTCCAAGATACCTTACAGCCAGTATCACATCCTTTAGAATTATTTTGACCTTATGATTTAATGATGATACAAGTCCAGCTTGCAGTGGAACAGTGTCTTTTAAGATGTGTAAAACTGAACAATTATTCAGGTGTATGCATGCATCAGTTTAGGATTTGCCCTCCAAAGGAAAGTTTGGGGATGATTCAGCCGAGATCAAGTTGGCTGTTAATTTCCCCTCTGAAGCCAGTTTAACAAATAATGTTAAATTAACTAACAAAATGGTTAAGTACATTGATAAAAGTTTACCAATTTTAGCTGCATACTACCTCTAGCATTCACTATTTCTAATTACACATTTGGCCAGTTCATGTGACAAATGTGAATTTGAACAGTTTGTCTATTTTAATGTTGTTTTCAATAGGAAGGAAAAGGCAGAAATTGTGGAAGGACTCAGTGACTAAAAACACATGTGAACTGTTTCAAGTACAAAAATTGGGCAGTCCTGTCAGAATACTCAAACATTCAGTCAACCAAATCTGTTCTCAGCAATATTTTGAAGTTGGTGAAGATAATGGCAACATTTAGCATATTAACAGTAACAACAAAACATCATCAGTGCCAAAGAACAGAGCTAAATAAAAACATCTTGTAAGATATAATGCTTGTTAAGACCAAATGGACTAAATTGAAGATACCAAACATGCAAAGGAACAAAAGACCAATCATTCTTTGTAACTCTTGAAAGGGATAAAAACTGATGTAGTACAAATTTATTTTGTCTACCTTTTGTTTTGCCACGTATAATACACAAATATTAAATGTGTTCAGTTTTGGCAAGAATATTTCAACTGTTGAAGTTTTCTTTATTTGCTTTCTAACCAGGTGAGCACAGCAATTTCAATAATTGTTCCTTGTTAAATTACAGAATATTATAAATAAAAGTTATATTTGATTTGTTTATGTATCTTATAGGATGGTGATAGAACAAGTAATATTTAAGAATTTTGTTCCATGTACAGGTAGCTTTTTTCACAATGGGAAACCCCTTGTTTAAGAGGTGAATCAAATGCAGGCTTAAATTTTTACTTTTCTCAAGGTTGGGTGTACAAGGACACCGTTAAAGGACTAAATAGATCTTTGTTGTCCATAAAGTAATTTTCACCCCTCAATAACCTATTATTTTATTCATTTCACAATAACATCCCACATTTGTCAAACAGCATCTTTCTCTTCATAACCCTTTGTCATTTCCCATGAATCCTTTCAAGACCTCCTTCATCAAACAATGCTTCCCACCCATAATGTTTTCTTTTTCCAAATTTTTTTCCCATCAAAACAGCAACTTCCTCCACCATCTTGAATATCTCCTTGGCACCTATCTTTCAGTCCATGTTTTTCTTTCCATTAATCAGCAATCTTGCATCTCAGCAATGTCTAATATTTTAATGACTTCTTGTCTCAGTGTCCATGCCTTTATTCCATATAATGCCACATTCAAAACTAACGTCTTGATCAGTCTTTACTTCAATTATCTATTTATCCTTCTGGTCAGCAGCTCTTTCATTTTAGTAAATGCTGCTTTTGCCACTGTAACTTAAGTACAGGTCTTTTCTGTGCATTAGTTATCCTCAAATCTCTGCAAAGATACTTCCAAAAAACAATTTCAAGTAGTTTGGGAAAATGTACCAATATACCCACATCTGGAAGTGTATGGATTGGAGACTGAACTAATATGAAACATACTCATGCTATAATTAGAGATGCATTAAATACATTTTAGTATAAAACAAAATGGATGTAGGTAGGTTGTTTTACAGAAGTATAGCAGAATACCATTTATTTTAGCTGATATTTCACACCACTATTTCTTCATTATTAATATGCATACTAGGCCTCTCATCTTCCTTGAGACACTACCTAAAAAACAAACTGTTCCACTCATTCCAGCTATTATCCATTTAGAGTTATGTTCAGTTTAATATCAAATCTGCATTATATCTTTATTTTTTTAACATTACATTGTATTACAAAGCCTTTTACTAGTAGATTCAAATTATTTACTAGTTTCTGCATAACCTCTTCAGAACAGGTCATTGGTTCATTGTCATGTATAAACCAGTCTCAATTCACCCTTTAAAACTTGGCTTTCACTCCTTTGTACAGTTCATCCACACTTTCAAAACCACTGCTCTACCATAACTGTAGAAAAATATCAGAGATAGAACACACCTCGGTATAGCTCCTCTTCCTACTAATTCAGGTTCTGATTCATTTTCCACATACACTCCCCACCACAGTTTGACATCACAGTCCAATTTGTTGTTCTCAAGTACTTTAAAGATCTTCTTCCAAGTGTAACCAAGTTAATATAGTTCTGCTTCTACAAGCTTACTCCAACTATACTTGCATCAGTTTTTATACACAAAACAAATATTTGTCACATTCCACTTCTTCCTTTCACACAACTTCTCACAACAAAGTTTAAAAACAGACTAGTTCCAATACACTTCCATCTTCTCCCACAACTGCATTTCTAGCTCCCACTGCTGCTAAGTAACGATGTTTTTCTTTTCCTTCTACTAATTCCATCACATGGTCATATACTTTGTTCACTTCTGTACTCCACAGTTGGCATGTATACTTGAATTATAACATCTAATGATTCCACCTTTACTTGCCACATTGCAAATAAAGCAATTCCAAGAAAATGGCAACGTAGAATAGGTGGTTATGAACACTGCTATAACTCAAATATTTTTTAAAAGACCAAACCTATGGTACACTGTGGAATTAGAATTCACATTTCTACCATTACTGTATTTCCTTGACTTTTAACAAGTACCTATATTACAATTACTGTGACAAAATTATTTCAACATGTGAACTGAAATAAATTATTATTATAGTCTCCAAATTATACCTTCCTCCAGGTTTGACCTTTTAAGTTTATAACGTATAACTATTACACGTGTTATTTATATTTTACTAATTTAAACCTAAATCTATTCTCTTTCTGGGCAATGCATGATGTCATCACTTGGTAAAGTAATTCGTAGTAACTGCCATTTATTAAATAAACAAATATTCTAGTAGCGCTGATACTAACAGTAGTATTTTTTATGTCATGTTGTAAAATAAAGTACTATTACTTATTAATATTAGGAATATTAACGAAATTTAACTTGACCTTAGTTATCAGAGTAGGCAGCAAGTTCAATAACTGCAGTTGAAAATGAAATAGTGAGAACAACATTAAGCATAAAATCAAGTGTTTTAAGAAATTTCTTAGATCTGTTTTTGTTTTTAAAAACGTCAAAATATTATTTTCACTATCAGTAAAAAATACTGGCCGAATAACTAGCATAGAAAATTTGGAATTAGTTGAAATATTGACATTCTTGAAATTAAAATAAAAAAAGCCGTTTAGTTTTAATATTGTGGTTATGCACGCATACAGCAAAGAAAACATAAGGGTGTTTTATAGTCACTTGTTAATAACTTAACACAGTAAAAAATTATTATTTTATTCAATACAACGTAGACTAACATTTTTTTTGAAAATACAAATAAAACTACAAACCCTTACCGTAAGTCACTTTAACACTTTGGATAAACATACGTCCAACAACAACCTGCACGCGTATAATTAACACATCGTCAAATCCCCTGTCGAGAGATTTTTATACAACCTTTTGACTTAATCATAAATAAGGGCCGTTTTCTTTCAGTATTAGCTGAATGCCTGTCGAATGACGGTAAACACTGAATTGTTTTCCATTTGAAAATTACACTAACATAAATATTTTATTTACATTTTTCTACAAATGAATTATATTATTTTTTTTTTTACAAAAATGTCCTTTTTCTAAAATTTCACGAAATGTTTTTTATATATTTGGGAATATCCTGTAAGTGGGCCTTGATTAAGATTTTGACACACGTATAATTTTAATATCATATTTAAATCTACTTCTTGATAAAACCATGTAGATTGAAATATGCAAAAAAACTGTTATCGAAAAATATTCCTAGAAGATGAAATTACAACAAACTTAAACAAAACGCTGTTACATCAAGGATCAAACAAAAACAATTTATTAAACTGTGAGAACAACATAAATTCAAAACCTTCAAACAATTGGGCCTGGCATGGCCTAGCGCGTTAAGGCGTGTACTTCGTAATCTGAGGGTCGCGCGTTCGCGCCCGAGTCGCGCCAAAACATGCTCGCCCTCCCAGCCGTGGAGCGTTATAATGTGACGGTCAATCCCACTTTTTCGTTGGTAAAAGAGTAGCCCAAGAGTTGGCGGTGGGTGGTGATGACTAGTTGCCTTCCCTCTAGTCTTACACTACTAAATTAGGGACGGCTAGCACAGATAGCCCTCGAGTAGTTTTGTGCGAAATTCCAAAACAAACAAACTCTTCAAACAATTAGATTACAAATTTTATCACTGACAAAAACACTTGGAAAATGTGTACCTGTTTAGAATTGATATAAACTTTAAATTTGAATAATCAGTACACCATAAATCTCAATGTTGTTAATTTCAATAAATTAACAAGAGGCAGAGGGGAAAAGACTTGGACTTATTAATCCAAGCCGTGGCATTGGATCCCAAGATCCCAGCCACACCTTAATCCTGATCTTGGGCCGTTTAAGAAAATTTTTAAGTGTTTCGTCTACCGCCTGCTGACTTGTTTTTTCTTGGTCTTTCTTCTTCAGTCAGTTCATCGACCAACAAAGCCAACGTCATGCCACAAATGTCTGTGTGAGCTATGTCTTATTAAAAGGCCCGGCATGGCCAAGCATGTTAAGGCGTGCGATTCGTAATCTGAGGGTCGCGGGTTCGCACCCCGGTCGCGCCAAACATGCTCGCCCTTTCAGCCGTGGGTGCGTTATAATGTTACGGCCAATCCCACTATTCGTTGGTAAAAGAGTAGCCCAAGAGCTGGAGGTGGGTGGTGATGACTAACTGCCTTCCCTCTAGTCTTACACTGCTAGATTAGGGACGGCTAGCACCGATAGCCCTCGAGTAGCTTTGTGCGAAATTCAAAAACAAACAAAATCTTATTAAATGTTGCCAAACAATATGAATGGGCGTCTTTCCCCAGCTTTGCTTGTTTCAATAGTTGAAGCGTGATTCCCATTTCACCCTTTTGGTTTAGCTTTTCTGTTAAGCAGTGTGTTTTGAGCAGTTACACATTTATTAAGATCACTTTGTGTTAATCCATATCTTACTGTTCTACAGCTAACATTCACACCTGTACTTACAACTAGGTTCTTGGTATGATTTAAAGTGGCCAGAGCTTTCTCTATGAAATTATTCCGTGATGATAATAACAACAAAAACAAAACAAAAAAACAGAAAGAGGTTGTACTAACCCAGAAACAAGAATGAAGTAGCTCTTATGCAAACATACCTGGATGAATATCTGTAGAACTGCTAAAAATAAGTAGTTGGAAATAATAATATTTCATTTCATGACTTTTGGACAGTTATTTCACTTAATTATTTGCATGTTGGTTAGCCAATTATCAATATTCAGGTAACATATATAACAAGTAATACTAATATTCTAATAATACAATTTGAAGAACAAAAATATAAGTATGATACAAGACTGTAATATTGTTTTATCTTTGCGCCACCAGTGGCTCAGCGGTATGGTTGCGGACTTACAACACTAAAACCGAGGTTCGCTACCCGCGGTAGGCAGAGCATAGATGGCCCATTGTACAGCTTTGTGCTTAATTCAAATCAATAACCTTTTATTAGTTGCATATAAAACCAGTTTTATTCTCTTCAGAAATTATTTTGACTTCACTCCTGATGTCCCTAAATAAACAACTTTATTTTGCGTAATAATTTTAGCTTCTCTAACGCTAAGATTAAGAATGTGCATTTTTCAGCCTGACTTTGTTTATGTTTTGTTAGTTTATCTTCAAAACTCAGTCTCACCCTGTTAAGCAGCATTTTTGTTATTTCAAATTTAAATATTTTGCAACTTTATTTAAAACAATTTTAGATTTATTCATACATAATCGGAGTTGAAGAAAACAGAAAACATATTCCGTCTTACATTATTTGTCAGACCTTCTATTTAGTAGACTCTACAAATTTACGTGGAAAGAAATCTATGTAACAAAAAATATCACCTAGTGGGTAGGAGGGAGCAATTTTGGTGCTATTACCACTGATACTAAAATTATAGCGATTCTATTTTTTAAGTGTGTGTGAAGCTGAATTCTCATAATCTAATGTGTAAATAGGGTGTTTTTTTATTGTAAAAATGGCATTTTACACATGTCAGTGAATGTACAGTTAAAAAGGAAGGACAAGCTCTGAAAAATGTTGGTTCACAGTAAAAGTGGTCGGTTCTGGAAGAAGTCCTTTCCTGAACCTCCGACTTTCACCAATGCTGAAGGGACCCTTATTTATGCCCTGACAGATAAAGTTCGAGGTTATCACTTCAAACAATTCTTAAGTGAAGAAAAATCTGACAGAGACAGCTGTTGTGGCAACTTCCATCATGGCCCCCTCTCTCTCAAGCCATTACCTTCAGTTGAGGTCAATACTGACCAAAAGTAAGAGTGTATACAACACATTTTCGCTTTGTGAGATAAGAAGGCTGGATAATAGTGAAAGAGCAGAGTTGTATAAATCCTGACATGATGTTTGTGCTCCAGTGATACCTCTGCTCAGATGTTGATCCTCGAAAGATTATCAGAGCAATTTACTATTATTGTAGACGATAGACTTTCCTAAAAATTGCCAATGCCTTGCCAAGCTGCATAATATATGAAACTTTTTATTTCCACTGACACCACAGTAGGTGCAGGAACACTGTGAGTCACTAAATTGTAACTGCTGTTAGTTCAGCCCTAAAATACTAATGGAGTCCAAGTCGGATCTGATTATTGACATAGGGAAGCAAAGTAAAAGCTTGTGCTAAAAGGTTCTGTGGTCAGTACAGCTTTTTCAGGGCTAGGTGATACTTCGGCATACCTATGAAAATGCATGCTAGAGTAACAGAGTTTATTTAACCCTGGAGGAAACCATGTGTCACACACTTCAAGTGAACCCACTTTTCTGATTAGTGAACAACCACTCCAACTGGTGAATAGTGACCTACCATATATGTATAAAATGTATATCTCCGACTATGTTTGTCATATGAACTGCAGAGTGAGACTAATTGTTACAAACTTTGGTTCTCGTATTGACCTTCTCTAGATGAGTGCAATGAAAAAATCTCACTCACCTTCACCTATGCAACAGATCAACTGAATTATTATGGAAAATCGCCCATTGCCAATTGGAACAAATGAAGAAACAGTGACTTGTATACAAGTATCCTGTGGTGGGAATTTTTGTACCTCCATATATGTAAGTTGCGTACATTGCTTGTCAAGCCTTCTATTTAGTATACTCTACACATTTGCATGGAAAGGCATTCATGTGACAAAAATACTACATAGTTTGTTTGGAATTTCGCACAAAGCTACTCGAGGACTATCTGTGCTAGCCGTCCCTAATTTAGTAGTGTAAGACTAGATGGAAGGCAGCTAGTCATCACCACCCACCGCCAACTCTTGGGCTACTCTTTTACCAACGAATAGTTGGATTGACCGTCACATTATAAAGCCCCCACGGCTGGGAGGGCGAACATGTTTGGCGCGACGCGGATGCGAACCCGCGACACTCAGATTACGAGTCGCACGCCTTAACGCGCTTGGCCATGCCGGGCCTATATTACATAGTAGGTAAGAAGGAAGAATTCTGGTGCTATGATTACTGATACTGTTATTATGGCAATTATGTTCTTTAAGTGAGTGAGAAACTGAGCTCTTTAATGCTCCAATGAGCATTAAACTGAAAACTTTGTTGAAATAAACGATAATTTAGCTGTCAGAGTACCAAGTTATTCTGCTGATGATTTCACTAATGATTAGATGTAAAGATTCAAAAGCTCTGGGAAGAGCACTGTGAAACATATAACAAGTTTGAGCATTTATTAACGTTCACCAGTGTCATGAGCAGTACAAGCTGAAGAACATGGTGTGCATGTATACAATCTTTGGAACTTGTACAAGCAATTACAGATGTACAACATCGTATTGCACTGTTTTTATCAACCACTTAGATGTGTTTTTCTGCCCGTGTTCTCGCAAGTGATCCCAATGGTTTGGAGAATATTGTTTATTTTGTTTTGAATTTCGCACAAAGCTATGCGAGCAATATCTGTGCTAGCTGTCCCTATGTTAGAAGTAAAAGACTAAAGGGAAGGAAGCTAATAATCATTACTCACAGTCAACTCTTGAGCTACTCTTTTATCAACGAGAAGTGGGATTAACCGTACCTTGTAACGCCATCGTGGCTGAGGATTTGTTTGTTTTTGAATTTCGCACAAAGCTACTCGAGGGCTATCTGTGCTAGCCACCATAATTTAGCAGTGTAAGACTAGATGGAAGGCAGCTAGTCATCACCACCCTTCACCAACTCTTGGGTTACTCTTTTACCAAAGAATAGTGGGATTAACCATAACATTATACCCTCCCTAAAGAGGTGAGCATGCTTGGTGTGACGGTGATTCGAACCCGCGACCTTCAAATTACGATTCGAGCGCCTTAATTATATATGGTATGTGGAATATACCTTCTTTATTCTCAACTAAAAAGTAAAACATTTCTTGTTGACCAAAAATTGTATTCTTTAACACATATGGTGCACATGTTGAACGAGAAAATGGCCTTATTATTACAGTTGTCAGACAATTGACATTTTACTCAGGTTTAAATTCTGTGTTATGGGTATAAAGGATGAAAAGGTGAAGTGCTTGGCATAAATCTCTCAACAGTCTGAAGGAAATGCGATTGTTCTTAATTTTGTGCATGTTCGACTTATCAGTATTGTGCGTCTTGTGTGATAAATAAAGTGCTTTTGTTTGAAATACAGACTTATGCCCATTTCATTCTACATTTCAGACAGGACAGATTTCAGTTAAACTTTATACTGCATTTTCTGTTCAGCTTCTATTTAAAACGGTGCTTTTTTTACACATAGACAGTCATTGCAGTTAGTATATTTTACTTCGTCAGATAGCTCCCTAGTGGCACAGTGGTATGTCTGCGGACTAAAACACTAAAAACCGGGTTTCGATACCCGTGGTGGGCAGAGCACAGACAGCCCATTGTGTAACTTTGTACTTAATTCAACACAAACAAACTTCGTCAGATTTTACGTATAAGCCAGATTATTTACAGTATGTGTTTGTGACTTGTTGCAATTAATGTCAACAGTAAACAAACAACACATAGTCCACTTATTTTAAATTAATACATTAAAACAATTCAAACATATATACAAACACTCATTGCACTGTTAATTATCACAGTTGTATTCAGAAGTTTAATGCTTTAAGTCATCAACTTAAGGCAACTAGTCATCACCACCCACCGCCAACTCTTGGGCTACTCTTTTACCAACGAATAGTGGGATTGACCGTCACATTACGAGTTGAACGCCTTAACCCATCTGGCCATGCCAGGCAGATGTTTACATAATAAAACAAATTAGGCAACCTTCAAAATGTTTTGCGTGGGAGCGTAAAAGCTTCCTTTAATGGTGGCCACAATATTTGAAATTATATAAATAAAATTGGTTCGCATTACTTTCTTTCAAAACTACCAGTTCATCCCTTAAGTAATGTCCAATTTTAGGTTCAGAAAACCAGAAAAGATTTCAAATGCTTTTAATGTTATTTAATCAATAATGTATGTTCCATTATTATTAATTACTTCCTGCCAACGATTCAGAAGCTTCTCAATGCCACTTCTATAAAATTATTGGGGTTTGGACGAAAATAATGTAGATAGAGTAGTTTTGACATCTTCATGTGTTCCAAGCTCTTTTCCATCGAGATAGTTCTGCAAACTTCGGAAGACATAATAATCAGATGGGGTAAGTTTTGGAGAATAAGGAGGATGTGGAAGTTTTTCCCAGTCTAACTCTTCAATTTGTGCGGATGTGATCCTTGCTGTATGGGGCCGTGCATTATCCTGATGTAACACAACACCTTTTCGATTGATCAAAGCAGGCCTCTTTTCTTTCAGTGCAACATTCAAGCGCTCTAACTGTTGGCAATAGAAGTATGATTTAATCAGTACATTGAGTGGCAGTAACTCAAAGTGGATCACACCAACAATATCCCACCAAACGTCTAACAAGACTTTCTTTGGGTTAAGGTCCATTTTGGACTGTGCCTTAGCCAGTTTACCTGCACTAAGCTATTGTCTGCAGCGCTTAACATTTTTATAATATATCTATTTTTCATCTCCAGTCACTAACCTGTTCAAAAAAAGGTGAGTTATGTTCACGAGAGTGCAGAGAAGTGCAAATGTCCACTCTTGCTCTAAGGTTGGCTTCTGTCAAATCATGGAGGACCCATTTTCCAAGTTTTGACACCATTCCACGCTGTTGCAGATGACGCTGAACTGTTGAATGAGTTGAATTACATTTCTGTGCTAGTTCTTCAATTGTTACAGCGCAATCTTCATTAAATGCAGTCAGCAACAAGCCATTATTAAACTCAACAAGACGACCTGAACGTGGCGCATTACTTAAGCTGTAGTCACCTGATCTGAACTTTTGGAACCACCTTCGACATTTTCTTTCATTGAGAGACTCCGTACCATAAATTCCTTGAATGTTTCTGCTACACCATTGCCTTTTTTCCAACTCATAAAGCATTATATGCTTAACGTGCTCCTCAGATACAGCCATCTTCATAAGGGTTTATTTGATTAATGATCTGAAAAAGTTTAGTTGGGTTAGTTTCTTTTATTTTTATGAACATTTTTATACATGGCTTACCATGTACTTTAGGCATTAAAGTCTATTACAACAACAGAAATGATGATGCACTTTCTGCTTTAAATTTTCGGACATTATTCATGGGATGGCATGATGGCACTAAACTGTTAAATTGAGAATTAGTCTGAAAGATAACAGTAAATGTTTTAATCATCACTCCTTTCAAAGAATACTTAGAGAGAAAACCTATTATTTTTATCTTCTTGACAAAAACAACATAATTTAAACCAGTCAAGGCCAGTTGACAAAATGAAATTGATGGTATTTTTCTTTGAAAGTGTTATTTGGAAAAGGCAAGTCATGTAAAAAATAGCTAATAAAAAGAACCAACTGCAAAAAAAGGAATGGAGATAACTGTTTTCAAAAACTCCTAGATAAATACAACTAAAACGAACAAACTAAAAATGGCAAGACAATCTTCAGCAAGCTTATAGGTGAAATTATGGTTTTGATCCAGAAATAGGCTAGTGTAAATTTTAATTTGTATTGTCTGTAAAGCACCACTATAAAAATTAAAAACTAACTGACCAAAAATACTTTCTAATCGTTTTAGTGCAAAATTGCACAACGTGCTTTTATTGTAAAGAGCTTGTATCGTTTTATTTAATACTAATTGGAAAAAAAAACTATTATTTGAAGATTGTCTAAACAATAACAAAGGTAGTTTCGTGTTCTGTCCTGTCAGAACTATAAATGGTTAAACTGTAAATAATAGCATGGTATATTCTTTCAACTGTGACTAGAAATTATGTAACATATTTGATATAGATTAAGGAGATAATCACTGGAGAAACGGCATGATTCGTAGATGGAAAAAAGAAAGTCAATATCTAATAAAATACTAAGAGTACATTTAACTTTACACCAAGTATTACTGCACAAGGTCAACTGGAACATAATATAAAAGACCATTTTCAAACTATCTGTTACAGTAATCACATAATTTAGAAACTAACGGCTGAATAAAATGGATCCATAAATTGGAAGTGATCCTATTTATAGAAAAAGCTACATAACACATTAAAATAAAACATATATTATAGTCAGAATAAATCGCTCCTAGTGGCATAACGGTGTGTCTGTGGACCCACACCGCTAGAAACCGGGTTTCGATATCTGTGATGGGCAGAGTACAGATAGTCCAGTGTGCAGCTTTGTCCTTCCTTAATTCAAAACAAACAAAACAGAATAAATCATAGTATAAATGTTACAAAAAAGTTCATGTTTTGTTTAAAAGTAACCTAAAATATTCAAGTCGTGCTCATATTATAACATTAAACTTTGTTTTATTTCATGTTCAGTGATTAAACTATGTTTTAGTTCATGCATTATTCACAACTATAACCATTATTAGCCAACAGAAAAAAAGTTAAGTAATCTTTATGTTTACATCCTATATCGCAAAAGGGATCAGGGCTTTAAGCGTTTCTTAATGTAAATTATCTTACATTTCAGGCTAAGCAGACATTATAAACACTAGCCCAATTTAGTAAAAATTGGTTCATCTTCAGAAACGTGGCAAAATTTCTGGTAACTAAAGCTAAAAAGAAAAATATCCTGACCAGATGAAAACTAGAACAAGAATCATTATGTATCACACTGTCAAGTCAGAATGAAAGTTTTTAGTGAAATATCTCGTAATCCTAGATCATTCAAATTATGCACATTTAAAGACCTTGGGGCATCAAAGTCTAGACTCATTTTCAGAAACACTCAGTCGCGTTTTTAGGAGCTACCAGGAACATAATGGATTTATTTATTTTTATAATATGCAAATTAGTGAAAGTGGTAATGTTATAAAACATGTGCTGGAATATGTCTTCATACCTACAGCACTGTTCAAAAATGTTATAACAAGTGTTTGTTTGTTTCAAATTTTGCGCAAAACTACACGAGGGTTATCTGAGCTAGCTGTCCCTATTTTTTTTTTATGTAGAGGAGCGAACAACGTTTCGACCTTTTTCGGTCATCGTTAGGTTCACAAAGAAAGTTTGTTTGTTTTTGGAATTTCGCACAAAGCTACTCGAGGGCTATCTGTGCTATCTCTACACTCCTACACTCAGTTACACAACCCCTTCAAACATGTGGTCAGCTATCGGTCAGTTACCTCTTTCTTTTTTTGTGAACCTTATGATAACCGAAGAAGGCCGAAACGTTGTTCGCTCCTCTACATAAAAAAATAAAAACAAATTCTCAACCCAAACCAGCCGTTTTTACATATATATTTTTCTCTACAAATGGGTTTTCTCGTCATTACTGATCTCAACCCAATTGAGCAAATCTGGGATTTGAAAGATAAAAACTTATTGGGAGTATATTATAGACATTTGGAGTAAAATCTCAATAGATACTTTGATTAAATATGTTGCAACAATGCTTGAAAGACTTTTTGGAGTCATTGAAACTAAAGGGGGAACACCTAAAATATTAACTGTTTGCTGAGCACAAGAACTTCCACTGAGTTTATGTTGTACTAAATATAAAGATTAATAAAATCTTTATATTTCACCTGTGATTTTACCTTCAAGTGTTCTTTGATAGTAGCCTGAGATATAATTTCTTTGTCCTAACACATTTACACAGTACTGTATTTCAGTATATTTTCATACAAAATCATAATATGAAAATGCTCTTTTTTTTCTGAGAAAAATATCAAAATCTAGATAAAACAATGTTAAGAATACATGCTACTTTAAATACGATCCGCACTTTAGAATATAGAAATATGATTAGCTAAACAAGTATAATTGAATACGTCTTACAGAACAATCTTTGTGTTATATAACACCTGTCAAAAATACAGAATTAGTATAAATGTATAGCCTTCCACATCCTGTTTACAATGATGTTAATTTGATAAATATTTAAACCTTGCATAAGTATTTGAGAATTTTACTTGATTATACCCAAATAACGAAATATTCTTACCTCATATCAGTGAATGAAATATAGTGGATGTTTTATCTGCAACAGGCCCAAATTAACACACAGTATAAAATTAGGTCCTTTTAAAATTTCGGATCGAAGTGATACATTACGAAAAGAAACAGACACTTTAATCAGAATTTTATAATATTTCAAAAAGTGTTGGAAGCTTGTTTTGAATTTCACGCAAAGCCACTCGAGGGCTATCTGCGTTAGTCATCATTAATTTAGCGGTATAAAACTAGAGGGAAGGCAGCTAGTTATCACCACCCACCGCCAACTCTTGGGCAACTGTTTTACCAACGAATAGTGGATTAACCGTCATATTATAACGCCCCCACGGCTAAAAGGGCGAGCATGTTTGGTGCGACTGTGATTCGAACCCGTAAACCCCGGATTAGGAGTCGTATGCCTTACCACGCTTAGCCATACTGGGCCTAAGAGTGTATGCGTTGGTAGCACTTATTTTTATACGCTAAATGTGAATCCAAATTATTTACACAACAGAAATTAGCCCATAAACCCACTTCAGTTCTGTGCATAGTCTGTTTATTCAGCCTATAAGCTAATTTCGTTAAAGAATATTGGTTACAGACGTCAGGGCATTGAGGCTCCCGTTGTTTTATATAACAAAGAGTACATTCATTTTATTGTTCACAAACACATACACTGAAATATGTCCACATTATATCACTTTATTTGAATATATTTTAACAGTTATACTGTTCTAAGATACACTACTGACCAAAATCTTAAGGCCAATGAACATAAAGAAAAAATATGCATTTTGCATTGTTAGACTTTGAGTAGAGCTTTGAAAAATGAAAATAAGAAAAGGGGAAATAAAAAACCTTTTTAGCATTTAATAGGGGAAATGTGAACACTATGAAATTAGTCTAAATACTAGCTGGTCAAAGTTTAAGACCATACTGAAACAAAGCGTCAATTGGTAAACACATAATGAATTTAGTCATTTGTGTTCAAGCATTAGCATTGTCAACATCTCCCACTGACATCTCCTGTGTTACATTGGGTAAAAACATGGCAAAGGCTAAAATGTTGACAGAGTTTGACCATGGCAGAATTGTTGAACTGCAAAAGCAAGGTCTCTCTCAACGTGCCATTGCTGGTGAGATTGGGCATAGTAAAACTGCTGTTGAAAATTTCTTAAAAGATCCTGAGTGATACAGAATGAGAAATTCAAGTGGTTGACCCAAGAAAATTTCACTGGCATTGAGCAGGATGATTCGACGGGTTGTCCGGCAAGACACCAGCCAATCATTGAACCAGATTAAGGCCCTTACGGATGCAGTATGCAGCTCAAGAACAATAAGACGGCATCTACAAAGAGAAAGACTTTAAAAACTGTAAACGTCTTCAAAGGCCACACCTCCTTCCACATCACGAAACAGCTCGGTTAAACTTTGCTGAGAAGCACCAAACATGGGATGTAGAAAAGTGGACGAAGTTTTTGTTCTCTGAGAAAAAATTTAATCTGGGTGGTCCAGATGGCTTCCAACGTTACTGGCACGGTAAGGATATCTCACCAGAGACATTTTCTACACAACACAGTGGAGGAGGTTCCATCATGATCTGGGGTACTTTCTCCTTCCATGGAACAATGGAACTTCAGGTTATACAGGGACGTCAAACAGCAGTTGGCTACATTGGCATGTTGGAGAGAGCATCCTCATTGACTGAAGGCCCTCGCTTGTGTGGAAATGACTGGATTTTTCAGCAGGACAACGCTGCAATCCACAATGCCCACAGGACAAAGGACGTTTTCATGGCGAATATCGTGATTCTTTTGAACCATCCAGAGTGTTTGCCCAAATTGACTCCATTAAAAATGTTTAGGGGTGGATGGCATGGGAAGTCTATAGAAATGGACGTTAATTTCAAACAGTGCATGATCTTCATGAAGCCTTCTTCACACTGGAATAACATTCCAGCCAGACGTCTGCAAACGCTTATATCAACCATGCCAAAGCGAATGTTTGAAGTTATTCGCAATGACGGCCGTGCAACTCACTACTGAGACCTCTTGTTGGGAACTTTCTACCCTGTTTAGGACTTCTTTTTGGTATGGTCGTAAGCTTTTGACCAGCTAGTATTTAGGCTAATTTCATAATGTTCACATTTTCCCTATTAAATGCTAATTTTTTTTTTTTTTTTTTCCCTTTTCTTATTTTCATCTTTCAAAGCTCTACTCAAATAAGTGGTCGAGTCTAACAACGCAAAATGCATATTTTTACTTTATGTTCATTGGCCTTAAGATTTTGGCCAGCAGTGTATATATTAATCCTAAGGAGGTTCTTGTCGAGATCATGATTCTGACAGTCATATGGGAAATAGAGGAAAGTGTTTTATGATGGCTGCAGGAAGTGTTTCTCATTCAGACTTTTTATTGTAAACTTGCCAATGGAATGAACGGAAAAAAATCAGTGAAATTGTAAGTTATAAGATTTAAAATTTCTTCGTCTTCAACTTCTCAGATGGTGGTGGGGAGATACAAATATCCTGCTCAGACTCTATCCATTCATTTGGATGCTTCATTTTTGGATATTCTAAATCCACATTTGTTTTTGGATTTTTATTGTATCTGTTTGAAGCAGGAGTATAAAACCTAAGATCATATATGAGGACTTGATCCATAAGATTTTTTATTTCAAAGTTGCGCCAAAATTTTGCAATTTTTATACAGTTGATTTATGATTTTTAGATATAAAATAAAGCATTGAAATATTTTTTTTAAAACTTAGTGATTTAGTTTTATTTTTTTACAATAGTGAAAAAGATGTACTAATTTGGTTAGGATAATAATATGAAAACTGGAGATTTGTTTTTCTCAAGAGCAAAAGATCATCTTAGATTGAAAAATATATATATAAAAAAAAGCAATTTGTACTTTCATCTTTCGAAGCCATGACTTTTATAAATAAAGATAAATAAGTGAATAATATTTTGTTTCGTGTGATATTTTTAAGCGTCATTACATGAGTGATAAAAATTTACTTATAATTTTTACAGAGGTCACCCAAAGCTACTCCCTAGCAGCGGCATGGCGGAAAATGTAAACAAAAAACACACTTCCTAGTTACGAGCACCAGCAGACGAGTGATTTATGGTAGACGTAAATTCATCATGGATGAGCAGCGCAATCGGTTAGGGTGAGTATGGATTAAATTTCGATCTTATGAAAACTACATATTATGGACAGAGTAGTTTTTTGATTTCTTTCTTTAATATATATTTGTAGTTAAAAATTGAAGTTGCAGCTTTGTTTCATAATTTCAGATATAAATTATAGTGAGAAAATAAATTATTAAACTGCAATTCAATTCAACATAAACAATAGCAATAGTACCGATAAATTTATTTTAAATTGATCGCGTTGTTGCGCAGAATATAACTGCAAGTTCACTATAAAACTATATATGCATCAGTGATAATATCATTATTACCAAAAGAAATTCAATAATTCGAGTACCTTTGAAAAACACTTTTTCATCATGTCTTTTCTGATTAACTTCGTAAACAATAATTTTAGCATTAGCATAGCAAACGAATTAAAAGTTTAGAACTACAAATTCTTCTAGTAGAAGAAAAACATTGTGCGACCTTTGCATATGTATTAAGTATGAGACAGAGTAATAAATATTAACTGAATGTGAGCAACATTGTCTATTGGTATTTGACGTTAACGTTAGACCATATGGCTACCAGAAAATCGTTACATTGCAGTAACTTATGTAAGCTAGTAAATGCAAGTTTTCGAAGAAATTCTGACATGGAAATGTTACTGTTAATGTTATATTTGCTGTAACGCTTTTCAAAAATTAGAGGCTGTAGACAACCAGATTTTATATTAATCAAATAGAGATAAACCTACTAGCATTAAATTAAATTGTTTTCATTACACATTATTAATGATATAGACCTAGCTTAATAGTTAAGTGTATGTTGGTTAATTCAAAAATATTAATAACAAATTAAATTTCTCACATTTAATAATTTAAGTGGCTAATTTATATAATTTGAAAATAAAGCAAGTTTTATGTTATGACACTAGGTACAATTTAATTAAATCATGACATGTTTAAATGGTTGTGTAATTAAAAATTAAAAAAAGAATGCTAACCTTCATGAATAATAATATTGAAGAAGTCTACTTATGTAGATGCTTATTTTAGTGGAATGTTTATCCACTAAATCATTTCAGTTGTATATTAGACTATTTTTTAAATGGTTTGTTGATCTTGTTATTCAGCTACAAAGGTGCATGTGAAATATGCTTTAATTTAAAAAGTTACATGGAATCATATGCAAAACGTTATTGATATTAACCTTCTCTATAGTTTTAAAGATCCATTTCAGAGGAAATGAAGAAAACCATAAATGATGAACTACATTTTCCTCCAATACCTGAGAACAGCAAGGTAGTAAATATGAAAAATTCATCACAACAGAAGAAGTCAACTTTTGCATCAAGTGAATCAAACTTTTCTGTTCCCAAAATAGAAAACAGTAAAACATCAGAAAGAAAGTTAACAATGTCTCAACACAGGAAATTTTCATCTAAAGCATTAGGTAAGAATTTATTTTCTGATGATACTTTCTTTATAAACAAACAAATTATTAATATATATAAAAAAAACAACTAAATTATTGCCCAAAGCTTCTATGTTAATGAACAACCTATCAGAGGGTTTCAGGTGAGAAACATTAGTTTATTTTAGTCAGTTCTAATGCTTAACCTTTTACTATACAGGGTGAGCCAAAAGTAGGTGGACAGTAAAAAAACATTTATTTAGAGATCACGTATACGTACAACTATATGTAATAAGACAATTATATTAATGAAAATAAAATGTTATTTATTAACGCAAATGCTCAAATTGTTTTCCTTCTTGATTTACACAGCTTTGAAGTCTACCTCTTACGCTTCAACAACCATTTTAGCACAAGTCATTCTGGGCATTAATTTCTTGAAATGCATCTCTTATGTAATTTTTTAAATCACCGACACTTCTTGGTTTTTGACTATAAACTTTTTCCTTGAGTACTCCCCAAAAGAAAAAATCCATAGGGGTCAAGTCCGGTGAACGTGCCGGCCAATCGATTGGACCTCTTTGACCAATCCATTTCAATGGAAATGTTTCATCAAGATACTCACGAACTCCCTTGGAATAATGTGGAGGGGGCCCCATCTTGTTGAAAATAAAAGTCATGTAAATTAGGTTGTTGCTGTAACTGGGGAACAACTTGATTCCTTAGAATTTCGAGATACTTATCTCCTGTAATTGTTCCGTCCAAAAAAAATGGTCCATAAACACCAGAACTTGAAATACCACCCCAAACATTGACACCAGGCTGATTTAGCTGTTGTTCTAATGTTAAATGCATGTTCTCACTATACCAGTAAACACAATTATGTCTATTGACATGACCGGATAATTTAAAAGAAGCTTCATCACTCCACACAATATTATCTAAAATTCCTGGGTTTTCTTCAATCTTGTTCAGCATAATTTCACTAAATTTCAGTCGCCTGTCTGGATCATCCTCCAATAAGCCATGAATTAGTTGTGGTCGATAGGGTTTCAACCCAATTTGCGTTATAATTTGCCTAATAGAGGTTTGTGGTATGTTCAATTCCTTAGAAGCTCTTCTGGTGGATTTGTTTGGACTTTGAACAAATGCATCGGCAACACGTTGCTTATTATTCTCTGTACAGACTGTTTTGGGTCGACCAGTTTTAGCAGCATTAAGGATTGAGCCAGTGGCGTCGAATTTTCACTGATACGGTAAATGGTTTGTCTTTTTGGAGCTGGAGTATCAAATGTTTCAACCCACTTTCTCCTTAC
Organism: Tachypleus tridentatus; assembly: GCF_004210375.1. Lineage (NCBI taxonomy): Eukaryota > Metazoa > Arthropoda > Merostomata > Xiphosura > Limulidae > Tachypleus > Tachypleus tridentatus. The sequence continues at coordinate 130,288,212 of NC_134834.1, read as the reverse complement.
GGTTTCAGTATTTTGAGATTTCCAATACTCTTTTAACACCCATATTCTTTTATCTGTATTTAAAGTATTTGACATTATGGGTTCTATTAACAATCTAAAAAAAAGAAAACAGATTAAATTAAAACAAATGTAATTATAAAATTGTAATTATATAACACAAATAATATAGTTGCAACATAGTTATAATATACAATTGCATTAATATAACCGATACATAAACCTATTTCAAATGCTGTCCACCTACTTTTGGCTCACCCTGTATATAAATTACTCTGATAGGTATTTTCAAAACTTGTTATGATATGTCATTCCAAACAAGACATTTGTTTGTTATAGGATATAGAAAAGTTTTACTTCCTTTAGATGTAAATATGAAGCATTACCTATTGAGTAATGGAACATTTTTGCTTCCTAAGATGTAAATATGAAGCACATGTGGGTATGGTGAAATAAAAAATGAGCATTTGATGGTGTTCCTATATATGTTGGTGCCCATTCACTGCTCCAATTTTTGTTACATTTTTAAATTAATTTTTGGGCCATTATTGTACTTTTAGCTAGTCTTTCTGCAGTTTAGAATACTTATGGTTTAAAGTCTAGTTTTTAGATAATTGTGTTTGAAATGCCTCTCTTTACAAGTTGTTGTAAACATATATCTATTAATCTGAACAGTTGGTATGGATGTTTTGACATTACCATTTACAGCATGTATTCTGAGTAAATAATGCAGTGCTCAGATGTATCTTACTGTTGTGAACTATGTTTTAAGATTTTAATTTTGGTAGTTGTGGTTCTGAGTGTGATGTCTAAAAATTTTTGAATGTCTTAATTTGATGTGACATCTTGAATTTACTACAGATTTGGGAAAAATATTGTAATGGTATAAAACCACTGTAAGGTATATGTGACTGTTTCATTTCAATTTAATACAAGAGTTATGATTTAGATAGTTATAAAGTTCAAGTGTTAAATTTACTAGTTTCAAAAGTGATAATCTGTCACAGATTTGCTTATGTAACTGTTTACAAATCATTTATTTTATTGTCCAGTTGTGGATTGACGTAATATAATTTGAATGTTTGAAATGTTTTTTGTTATTTTATTGAGTATTATTATGTTATAATGTATCATAATTTGTAGAAAGTTCTAGGTCTCGGTCAGGCAATATATAGGCAATCATGATAGTGAAAAAAGAAAAAGTAAGAAAATAAGTTAGTATAAATAGAAATAAAAGTGAAGTAAGACTGCATGATTGTGAATTTAGCCAAAAATAGTTTATAGTAACAATTTTTAAAGTGAATTTAACAGAGAGATAGAGATAGAATAAATTATCTTGTTAAAGGGTGTTCTAAAGTAATTGAATCTACCTGTGTGGACTTTGATGAAAAGGAGGTAATTGTTTAAAACTCTGGATACATCTGTGAAACAGTTTTTTGTATGTATGTATGTAAGTTTGACTTGTTTTCAATATATTATTTCAAAATAAGTGGATTGTGAATTAAGACTGCTTGGTCATTGCTAGCTGTTGAAACAGTGTAAGTTATATAACTTTCAGTTGAAAAAGTTAAAAGCTTTCTTGTATCAATTGTACAAGACTATGCATTATTTTTTACCAAACAGTAGAAAAGAACCCATCTAATGATAAAGAATCCATTGCAGTAGTAGTGGAAGGAGTGTAATATTTTTGTGAAAATGTGATATAATGAAGACTAATTTTCAAGATGACAACACACAACACATGTTTAAAATGAAATTTACTATTTACTGGAAATGATGAAACATAGAAAGAACAAACAAAAAGTGACAGAGCATTAAAAGTAGACCTGGTAGAAATAGAATAAAAAATTGAAAGAGAATGAAGAGGAAGAGAAAAAATTGAGGAATGAGACAGATGAATTGAAATTGGTATTAAATTGAATAATGTCATGAAAAATAATTAAATTATCAAAATTAATGCTTCAGATTATTATGTTCTTGATTATAGCAATATATAGGCAACTAAGAGGTCACAAGTGAAGTTAGACTGAAAGTTTGTTAATTTAACCATAACAGGTAATATTTTAAAGTGAGTTTCACAGTTTAATATAGATAAGGAGAATAATTGGTCATTTCAAAGGGTGTTCTAAGGTAATTGAACCAACTGAGTGCACCATTACAATTATTTAAAGTTCTGGATACAATTCTATTAATCCATAGGGTTATGTAAGTTAACTTATCACAGATTGTATTGTAAGAAACAGAGCAGAGAAAAATAATTTGTTTTGTTAATTGAATTTTAAAGTAATTGTATCATCAAGTGTGGACTTTTGTCAGGAAAAAAAGAATTATATGCAGTTTTAGATACAATTATGATATTCTATAGTGTAAAGAATTTTGAATTTCTGTACATACTTGTTTTGAATATATTACTTTAAAATAATTGAATTGAGTGCTGTCTGTTTATTGTTTGAATTCATTGCCAAAAAGTCACAAATACCTACTGTACAGAATCCAGTTCATATAAAACCTGACAATCAGTGACTAATTTGAGCTGTTTTTACAAACTAAACATTGGTGGTTAAGTGTAGCAACATACCTCCCTTTGTAAGAAGTGAAATTTGATAGTCCTTAACAGACATAAAAAATTAATAATTATCAACAGAATTTATTCAAATTTATCAGCTGACATTCTTGTTACAAGAATAAAAAATTATACTGTCTTTAGTTTCTATATCAACATACACTGAAACCAGTTGCGTAGCTAGGGTTTTCAGCACCTGGGGATAAAGTCAGTTTTCGCACCCTCTCGTGACAAAATGTAAGCCATAATTCCAAATTATGTAGCATCAATTTGGTGCCCCCATCCCCGATGCTGTACCCGGGGACAGATGCACCCCTTGGACCCCTAGCTATGCCACTAACTGAAACCAGCTTCACACAAATACAGTAATCTACATTAAATGAGCTTTTACTGTCTTAGATAGCCTCAAACTTCAGACTATAGGGACATTGTATCACAGTAAATAAGTGGATCCAGATGTGTCAGTTAGTATCACACAAAAGAAAATGTAGGCAACTTTAATGCAATAAGGCCTATTTCATTGAAATTTGCATAGTCACCCAACTTACATTCTATACCAGGGGTTCCCAACCTTTTTGCACTCGCGACATGAAAATGTAATTGATGAAATAAAATTAATGTTATCCCAAGCTACTTCTAACAAGGTTATGCGACTCCCCTGCCACAACCCACCGGTTGGGAACCCCTGTTCTATACTGATTAAAAAGAAACTCCATCACTGCCTTTAGAAGAGATATGCATAGATAAGTATATTTATAAAAGTTTCTTTTGAGCACCCTATGGTCTGTTCTGGAGATCTTCTGCTGGTTGAATAAGAGTTAGAAAGTAAACACTCACTTACTTGTTAACATTCCTCTTGGAGTTATGGCACAGACTCAAAACTGGATAACTAACACTTTTAATAACTCAGCAATTGATAAAATTTATAATAATGGGAACATTAATTTCAGTTAATTGATTATTATTGTGTTGTGACACTAATATTTTAAGCTGAGCAGCCTTGAATTAATTGAAATAATAATGAAAAATCATAAAAGCAATATTTTACTTACTTGGATGTATATATACATTACTCAGCTGAGGCCTAGAACTTTCTACAAACTATGAGACACTGGAATCTGATTAACTAATTGGTCACTAATCATGTTCTCTTGCAGGAAGGACAGCTGTGACTTCACACATGATAGATAGTTGTCTTTTCTGTTATTAAATATCCATAGGCTTTCTTTCCCCTGTTTTTGAGTGGCAATAGTTCAGAGTCTTGTGGATGAAATGTATGTCACAAGCAGGCTGTCTTTGTTTATGTTATTGTATTTTGGTGTTTAAAGCCAGGTATTTTACTGTTAAACAGAATTCTAGAGAGAGATTTTGGTGAGATTAGATTCTGTTTGATTTTGTAAGATTAAGAGATTCATTTGGACCTGTAATAGAAACATTGTAAATGCTTATTGTTGTCTCATTTTAACATTTTTTCACCTTATCTTAACTTTAAGGAGTTTTAGTTTTAACCTTATTTTTCACGTGGCTTATAGTAAACAGGCAAGAGAGAACCAACAAAGGTTTTGTTTTAGATCATCTTTATTGCCAGTTCCACAAACCCATTACAAACACATGCCTTTGTTTTGTTTTTGTATAATTTGTTCTCTATAAATAAAGATTGTTGTTGTTCATTTTGTGTATGGACTCGTTCTTATTAGTGAACTCATTAAAAGTTCAAGGGAACATAAATCCATACTCTGTGACATTGTATTTGTTGGACATCCATATCTTGAACAGTTGGTAACTGAAAACAAGATCAAACAAGATGGTTAAGAGAAAACTGGGAAGTTTAAAAAAAATGATAAGCTCCTGGGTCAGATAATATTTCTCCAAGGGTTTTGAAGGAGGCTGAAGATTGGATATGTGAACCACTTAATCCAGTTTTTTGTCAGTGTTTGAACAGTGGGGATATACCAGAGGATTGAAACTTAGCTAATGTAACCTCTCTTTTTAAGCAAGGTGATAAAACTTTCCTGAGTAATTTATAGACCCATTAGTTTACATTAGTTGTGGGAAAAGTGTTGGAAAATCTGATAAATAATGTTTTTAAAGTAATTTAACAAAGTTTAGAATTTTATTGAATAATCAACATGATTTCACAAAGGGAAAATGTTGCCTACAAATTTTTTTGACATTACATTCCTTGAAAATGGTTATTGCTTATAGATGAGGGTAAGGATGTAGATTTGCTGAAAGCATTTGACAAGGTGCCACACAAAAGGCTTGTAAAAAATATCTGTAGGTGTGGAGGATAAATTATCAAATTAGATAGAAGAGTGTCTGATGGGAGAAAGCAGAGGGTTGTTGTAAATAGAGTTCAGTCAAACTGAATAAATATCACAAGTGGGGTACCTCAGAGCTCAGTCTTAGGACCTTTGCTTTTTTCATTTACATCAATCATGTAGATGAAGGAATAGTCAGTAAATTACTTAAATTTGCAGATGATATTAAGGTCTTGGGTGTTGCTTGCTATGAAGAGGATGCTGCTGAATTACAAAAGAATTTAGGATATTTAGTGAGCTAGGCAAATACATGGCAGAATTTTAATTATAAAAATTCAAGATAATGTATGTAATTTATCATAATTTGAATTATAAGTATAATTTGGATGGGAATAATCTTAACAGTGTTATGAAAGAGAGGGTGTAATAGTTGATCAATCCATGAAGCCATCCATAGTGGTAGGGCAAATAGGATTCTAAGTTATATGTACAGAAATATTAAATACAAGTCTAAAGAGTTTATAATTTCACTGTTTAGGTTGCTGATTAGGCCACATTTGAAATATTGTGTTTAGCCTGGGAATCCCTACTTTTTTAAAGACATCAACTTGTTGGAAAGGGTTTCTAGAGTGGTGCCTGGGATGGATGGGGTTGTCATATGAGGAGAAGTTGAAATGTCAAATTGTTTTTTCTTGAGAAAAGAAAAGTTACAGTGGATCTGATTGAGGTGTTTAAGATTGTAAAGGGAATTCATAGTGTTGATGCATCATCTTTTTTCATATTTAACAGTGAGAATAGTAGGACTAGGAGTCACAAGTGTAAATATTAGGCAGAGCTAATATTTGTCATCAGCTAAGACAAATTTATTTTTCTAACAACGCCTTTGGAATGGGTTGCTTTCAGATGTTGTAAATGCAGCAAATTTAAATAAGTTTAAGAAAAATTTGATGATTATATGATTGATAAATGTTGGCTTTAATTTTTTTAAAAGTTAATTTAGTTTAGAGTGTGGAACAGCTGAGATGCAGTAATTGGTTCTATGTTGTTTAAAAATGTTATGTTAAATGGGATTTTACTCATTTATACTCAGTAATATTCATGTAGCAGAAAATACAACATTACTGAAGTGATATTCTGGGAAGTGATGATTGAGCTTAGAACCATAGGCAAAATAGACAGGGAAAATTCAGCGTAACAATGACTAGAGGAGTGTTATATTCTTGAAAGATTTGTTAAAATTTCTTCATCAGAGTTCATATTATATTTGACATGACCAAGCAGTAGAATAGTTTAAGAAAGAATGTTCATCCAACACAGAAAGTTTTTATAGTGCAAGTAAACCATCAATTCCAACATGGTACATTACCTCTGTTTACATAAATAGTTATTTTTTTCAGTGCTTCCCTCTATTTGTAAACTTTTTCACATGCTACAAGCCTTGAGCTCCCACTTACCCCTAGATCAATGTAGCCTAACTGCATCTTGCATGAAAATCATGCAACAACCCTCTACCAACAGGAGTACAACACACCCTCCTGATGAATGTAACTCCCTTTATTTGATTCTCATTTAGCAATGCAATTGTCAGGATGTTTGTTTGTGCTATTTTCCAGTGTTTTTTTGTTTTTTCAAAATTCTTATGAAGTGAAGATTTTTTTCCCCACCAAAGCTTATATTTTCACTTGGTTAGGGAGCTTGACTCATAATCTGAGGGTCATGGGTATGAATCCCTGTCACAGCAAGTATGCTTGCCCTTTCAGCCGTGGTGGTTATTTTTATAATGTAATGGTCAATCCCACTATTCTTTGGTAAAAGAGTAGTCTAAGAGTTGGCAGTGGGTGGTGATGACTAGTTACCTTCTCTCTAGTCTTATTCTGCTAAATTAGGGATGACTAGTGCAGATAGCCATTTTGGTAAGATTCAAAAAACAAACAAATATCCCTGGTGGCTGGGTTTTGGATTCAGTTGGTTTGCCATGTATGGTTCATTATCCTCTAGCGACTCTACACCTGGAGGCACGTCCTTTTACTCTCACCTACATTGATGTACTTTAAGGGATTGAGATTCCATTGTCATGTGGTTTATTGTCATTGTTCTCTTTCTTTTTGATGTGCTCCTCACAATTTCCTCCCATGTCTGCAACACCACTTTTCACAGTTGGTACAGAAGTGGTGCAGACTCTCACATATGAACTTCTATTGTGAGGATATATTCTTTTATGGTATCTTTTGGATGCTTCTTTGTTTCCCTCACACTGGCTCCTCCACCTATTCAGTATGAGATTCTAGCTATTTATGTGAGTGGAGGCAATGTACCATATCAGAAGCTTTAATTTTTTGTACTAAAAATGTATTTTCGATAGGCACACATCCCACCCTTCCTTCCCACTGAAAACTGATATTTCCATTTTCTGCCAAAACTTCAAGTAAGTAGAATTGAAAGAGTGAGTCACATGCATCAGGAAAGTGTGTCAAACTCCAAGTGGTGGAGAGTTGCTGCATGATGATTTCCATGTGAGGTTTTGTTGCTTTAGTTTAGAGTATGTGGGAGTTTAAGGCTTGTGACATGGTAAAACATTTCACATAGAGTGCATTACTGAATGAGAATAGCTATTTATGTGAAAGGAGGTTAGTACCTCTTGAGATACATTTTCAGTATTGGAAATTATAACATTTAGCACATGCAAAAGGGGTTGACATAAATATTAAAATGTAAATACTTCAATTTTTCCCTTTCAAGTAGGCTTTCTTTTTAAGAACAATGAACAGACCACCTCACCAATGAGAGAGCATGTCTGATTTAAAACTAACCTTGTTTACATCGTATTCTAATTCTAAGCTCAACCATATCTTCTTAGACAGAAATCAGACAACTGGCAAGAATTACTTCAGTGCAAGTAACAGCTCAGTCTAGAGCATGGTACGCTCATATTATTGGTCTTAAGAAACCTGAGTGATTAAAGCTTTTCCAGCTAATAGATCAACTACAACCTTTAAAAACATATTAATGTTTGAAATCAGACTGATGTTGCAAATTTACAGATTTATTTCAAATGCAAAGACTTTTGTAACATATCTGATCGTTTTTGTATATTTTATTGAAGGTTTGCAACATTTTGTGCAAATAGATGTAGTAAATTTGGAATTATAGTTAGCATTTTTTCTCAGATATAGGGTTGGAAACAACCCCCTGCACATTAAAATAACTTATGCTCTGAATTTTTCTTTTTCAATCTCTTTGTTGCCCTAACCAGCTTATCAATGTATTTGTTATATTTCCAATTTCTCCAGCTACCTTACCACTAACATTTTGCTACCTAGCTGGCTTATGTGGAGCATGCCTCTAGCATATAATCTACTCTTACTTTATATACTATCTCATATTCTTTCTTGACCTATTTCTGCTTTCAGTCATTTTTTCAGCAATTATGCAGTCTTATCCAAAGATTTTTCAACCTATTCTCACTTAGAATATGTTGTAAGTGTAGTGTTTTTATTTTTCTGAACTTCCTAAAAGTTGCAATCAAGCCCACAGATTTAAACATAACTTTATCCCAATACTAACTGTACTGTACAAGGTTTGTTCCACTTATGCCTGGACTACTATTAATGATATTGCACACTTGCCAGTCTTTATTCTCTGTTACCAGTCTACCCATCAAAAAACTGTATATGTAACTGAAATTATTAGCAAGACATTAGTTGTTATTTGAACCAACCTTCTTTTCCAGTTATTGCACAAGTTTGGCTTGTTTAGGATGACAACAGTCTTGATACCTTTCTACCTCCATCTGAATTCGCCATATCATCTCTGGTTACTTCTGTGGGTTTTGTTTGGCCTAATACAACTCTTTTGAGCTTGATGTCATATGTATATTTTGTTTTATCCCTTTTCCAGATTTCCTATAATTTTTTACCTTCCTTGTCACATACTACTCCTTCCTCTCAGTATTTTATATCTCCTCTCTCTCCTGAGTTTTTTGTATCTCATTTAAGTAAAGACACAAACATATCTAACCCTAAATGGGCTGTGGACCACTTTTTTTTGTCCTACCATCAGGTCAATTTTCCATTCCTGGATTTGCAACACTTGGAATCCACTCTACCATTGTGTGTGTGTAAGGGGGGTAAGAATAGATCCTGATTGCCCTTTTCCTTTATCCAATGTCAAATTTTCTTGCCTTTGTCTTACCCTCACATCTATAACACAATACTTGTCTACCATCCACCTTTTCTCCAAAGTGATCCATGATGATCCTGAGGGTTTCTTGGGGATACATTTGACCTAATTACCTTCTTTTTGATACTGTTGTTGACTTTGGCACTTTCTTTACAAAGCTGGTTCTTCTGTTATGTGGGATCTTTTGTGGAGAGGTGCAGTTCTGTCCAACATTAATTTACCATCTCTTTATTTTTTGGACTTAAAGCTCTCCATTTTAATCTATAGGTCAGTCTTTGGACATCTTCCAGTGACTTTGGAATCATGGCTGGATCTGTGAGACACCAGTTATTTCTTTCCTTGTTAGTAGATTGTTTATCTCACATAATTTCCTATACCTGTTCTCTGTCCTACTCCTTCACAACCTTTACCTGTTCCTTCCACAAGGGTATCTTTTATTTCATCATTTTATTTAATGAGAAGTGTTGTGTTGCTAACAGTACTGGTGACTACCCTGTGAGTTCCAGTCTTGTGGTGGCTCATTTATCCCAGTTTGTTCATCCATGGTGAGATTTTGTCAGGGATCTATGGATATTTCAGGTTTTATCAGAGGGACTTGTAATTCATTTTCTCTCCCTCCTTCATTGTCTCAGATATCAATTTTCTTTCCATTGCCTCAGAATCATCCCATATGTCAGTGTCTGTATGAGGCTGTGCAGGCTGTTCTCTTTCAACATGCCATCAAACCTGTAGTTCACCATTCTCCAAGGTTTTATTCAAAGCTGTTTGTGTACCCCAAGAAAACCAGATACTGGTTGCCTGTGATATATCTGACACACCTTAATTGTTTCTTGGTGCTACTTTGTTTAACAATGGAGTAATTTTTAATTTTTCAGGTGGTCTTTCTCTCTAGGTTTATGGAAGACCAAGGTTGACATCTTGAATGCTTGTCTCCATATTCCAATATCGAGATAATTGAGACACTAACATTGGTTTGTTCATCACAGAGAGCTAGAAGTATCAATTTTGTACACTTTCTTTTAAGCTTGCTGTTGCCCTGTATGCTGTTTGTTGGGTGGTCAAGGCTTTTATGAGTCTTACACCCACTCAAAGGCTGCATTTCCACCATTTCATGGATGACTGGTTTCTCTTGACTCATTCTGAACTAAAGTCTACCTGACACACTTCTCTGCTTCTGTCAAAAGTGTTTTGAATCGGTTGGATGATGAAGTTGGAGAAATCTTTTCTTGGTCTTATTCAGTATCTTATATATTTGGGTAATTTATTCAACATCTATTTCAGTTAGGCTTAACCTTCTCTTCTTTAACTCTATTTGATGGAGCTAATTGTCATCAATGCCATTACTTTTCACAGTGTTCTATTTCTGCTGGCACTTATACCCATGCATCTTGCTTGTATGAGATTCCTTCAGTGGGCACTTGCTGATCAATCTGGGATGTTCCTATTACCTCTAATCCTTCTCTTGTTGATGATCTGCATTGGTGGCTGAACAAGGTTCACACTTTAGAAGGGGTTCTGCTTCCTCCCCATTCTCTGAATTTACATCTTTTCATTGCTTCACAGCTGGGGGAGGTGTAGATTGAACATCAAGTTGCTTCAGATCTGTGGTCTTTGGCAGAAAGGTCATATCATATAAATATACTGGAGCTATTTGCTGTCCAGCAGCCCTTGGATAATTTTTTATTTCTTGCCTGCAGTTATCTGATTATGATCCATATGAATAATTTTGTGGCTGTGGAATATATCAGTCACTGAAGAGGCACATGTTCTCATTCCCTTTGTTCTTGAACATTGGAACTCCTGTCTTTGGCCTGCATGTCATGTTCCAGGTGTTTTCAACCTGGTTGCAGATTATCTTTCCCACCCAGACAAAAGTTATCTGATAGAGTGGTATCCTCAGGATATTTTGTATTGTAAGTCTGTGAGCCTACTATTGTCCCACCAGAGGGATGCTTTTGATGGGAGCATATACATGGAAAGAAATGAGTACAGAAGACATGTTGATTTCCAGAGAGGAAAGTGGTGCAGAAATAAAACAATACATGATTGCAGTTTAAGTATTCGGGATTAGCAGATTCATTCAAGAATGTTAATGTTCAAGTGGGCACCCAACACCTAGATGTATTTTCCACTATCCTCAATACTAAGTTACTTCAGTTGTGGTCTTTTGTACTTCATCCACTTGCTATGGCTGTCAATGCATTCAGTCAGAATTGGACTGACAGATTTCTCTATGTTTATCCTGCTATCTTACTCCTACCAAGCTTGACTTCTATCATTCAACCACACCTCATGTCAGGTCCTTCTGATTGCCTCATTGTAGCTGGCTCAACCATGGTTGTTGCAGCTGCCTCAGATCCAATCTACTCCAACATTGTCTCTTCCCACAACTCCAATATAGCAGCTTTAGTCCCAGGTAGTTCATTCTGCCATTCCTGCCTTTCATTTTCACATCTGATTTTAATCCAGCCCTTGGTAAGAAAATCTGGAATATCATTGGTGAGTAGCTTCATTGTTTGATATTATTCCATGGAGTTATATCAACATAAGTGGAAAGTCTTATGCTACTGGTTTTTAAGCCAGAAGCTCTCCCCTGCTCATCCCACTGTTTCTGTAAATATAGATTTCCTTATGTGGTTATTTGATCAGGGTTCTTTGGTCTCCTTGATCACAGATTATGAGGCAGGCTTATTTCACACCTTTAATTTTTCCCAATACCATAAGATTTTCCTTTCCTTACCTTATCCTTCCTGTTACTTTCCTTTTAATTTAGTTGCTTTCCATTGTCCCCATTGTGAATATTGCTCTGGACTCTACACTACATTTGTTTCTCCTTGTTTTTTCCAGTGGAGTAAGAGAGTCTTTACCACTTTCCAGTTCCAAGCTGCTTTAGTGGTGGACCATGGAGGTCTCCTCTTGAATGCAACATATACAGTATAAAAATAACACACTCATTCAGTTGAGATTATGGTGGTGATTGTCTACTGGTGTAGACATGATTGGGATCCCTCATCTTGCTCCTGTTTGGAGGTTGATTCTTGACAGTTGAGTTTTTGATTTGGAGCTGAAATAATCAATACAATGACTGTACTCATGAGGTAACAGTTGGGATTTCTTATCCTACCCTCATCTGAATGTTAGTTTCTGGCAACTGAATTTTGGATTTAGAGCTGAACCAATCAACTTAGTGCCCTCACACATGTAGTGCGATTGGAATCCCTCATCATACCCCTGCATGGATGTTAGTTCCTGATGGTTGAGTTTTAGTTTAGAATTGAATCAATTCCCATATATTATCATACATGTCGTGATTTAGATCTCTGATTCTACCCCCTCATGGATATTAGTTCTCAGCAGTTGAGTTTTGAATTTAGAGCTGAACCAATTAACATAAGTTCTCACACATATGTTCAATGTGTCCATGAAGATGAAGGGTGCACTTGGTCATTGCTCCATTTCCTCCTCTTGCACTCTCCATCTTTATGCCAGGTATGGTACTGCATTTTGGGTGGTTTTGGTATTTTCATTTGAGAGAGATATATCTGTATTTCATTCTGATCACATGTATCCTGTTTATCGATCAGGATTGATAATTCTTCTTCCTGTTGGCTGAAATTGAAATGAAGACAGTGTGATCCTCTTTCCTACTTCTGCTTAGATGTCTGTCCCTGGCAATTGAGTTTTGGATTGAAGTTAACTTACCAGTGGTATGATCCTTGTATAAGTTTTGGTTTTTAGCAGTACAGTTTTATATGAACTTAATTTGTCATGTACACTTCATTGTGGGTAAAAGAGGCTAGGGCTCATTGATAGGTAAAATTCTAGCTATGTTTGTGAGGAAGTAAGATATCTTTTTGGAAGTTATAATCCTATTACACTGAAAATATATTTCTGACAAGTACAATTCTTCTCACACTTCCCATCCTTCATTCTCTGATGTCTGCTGAGACTTACTTTCTGCCTGAACTCAAAGTGATAGGTAGAATAGCATAGAGGGAGTCGTGTGTATGATGGAAGTTGGTCGCATGATAATTTTCATGCATGAATCAGTTATATCGTGAACTAGGAGGGTATGTAAGGATAAAAAGCTTGTGGCATGCTAGAAACATTTTACTAACAGAGTGCAGCACTGAAAGAGAATAGCTGTGTATACGAGAAGTACTTATTGGAAATGTATTTTCAGTGTAAGACAATTATAATTTTTTAATGAATATTATTGATTTTGTGATGTATAGTGTTTTTAGTTACATATTGTTAATTCATAATTTAAACAATTTACTAATACATTAAATTCTCATCAGCAACCAAGTACTAATAGAAACCAGAACTTTAACTTTTTAAGATAAATAAATTTTTAATTGATCAGTACTAGTGTACTAATGAAATTAAATTGAAGGTAGAATAATTCTGCACATGTATATGTCATTAGCACAAATGTAGGTAGAAAAAGTTAAGAATAAATAATCATTAAAATCCTTTGTTATTGTTATTTTATTTCAGTACACAGTGTATGTTGTGTGGTGTTATACTTGATTGGAAATAGTTGTCAGTTTCATCAGAATGAGATTAAAACATGCATGGGAAAGGATTTTGATCAAAACTTCTTTTGAATTGCAATTGGAAATAGAAGTTCTGCATTTAACGTAATAGATTAAATTCAACATCTAATAACAAAGACTTATTTCGTCTTTATTTGATGAAGAGGACTGGCTGCTTTTGCTTGAATTTTTGCCAGAATTGAGGTTTTACATAAACAGAATGAAAGGCATTATTGATCCTTCTTTCTTGGAAAATTACATATAAATCAAAGCTGTATATTATTCATTTTCTTGTTAAAGCTACAATGCAAACAGTGCTCACCTTGAATTTTCCAACTCTACATCACTTGTGCCTGGTATTATGTAATTTGAGTGTTATGTTACCGGTATTTTAATTAATTGGTACACAACTAGTGTTTTGAGTCAGATTAAAAATATTACATTTAGTGACAAACTACTCATAAAAAATTGATTATTATAAAATCTACTAAGCAATTGAGTAATCTTTAATATTTCTATATTAAATCATTTTGTTAGATGTTGGACAACATATATCTGATTGGTATGGAAAAGAAATCGAGCCTTACATATCTCAGAGAAAAGAAGTACCCATTGATTCCATCAACATATTAGTGCAAGAGTTAGTTTTCCTTTTCATAGCTACTTTCCAGGAAGATTCGTAAGTAAAAGATGTGAGGTCTTTCTCCTAATGACATTGTTTTATAAACTTTCATGCCTTTTCTACATATTTTTGTATTTTAAATTTGTGATAGAGTTTGCTATTTTGTGTTTAAGATCAATAGTTATTAAGTAAGTAAGCTATTGAAAATATTGTTAATTTTTTTACAACTTATAATATGTAACTAGTTGTCTACTTTAGCAAAAAATATTTCATGTGTTGTTATAACAATACTTTAACTGTTTTAAATTCAACCTAGCTACTTTAAAGGGTAGAATAGTACTAGGATTTACCTAAAAGAAAAAGGAACAAAAGGTTTGAACTTCTTCAAACTTTTTAAGATTTGTTATTTCTGTAATTAGAAAAAGGAGAAAAGCTACTGTTTGGTTTAAATAAAAAAAATTCACTGTGAATGTAAGAAGTTTCTTATGAAAGTTTTCTTGTTTTTAATCACAGTACTCCTGCTTGGGATACACTTCTGAGCACCTTAAAATATACAGTTGCCTTATCTGAAAAGTTGAAAGATTATCCACAGGTGAGGTTATGTTTTGAATTACAGATTTCTATCTGTGCTATTATCACAGATAATAAATGTAAGACTAAAAGTTTTGGTCTAGAATTGTTGATTTGTGTGTGTGTTAAAGCTATATTTCATGATAAAAAATTAATTTAAATTTTGTAAGATACACTAAAAAATTGGGATTAGGTTTCTTTCCAATGTAAGTTTAACTATAAAATATCCCCCCTTTTGGACCTTTTGTACTATATCCTATCAGATTGAAGTTCTGTAATAAAATTGAAAGGGTTTTATGTTTCTCTCATATGTACATGCATCCATTCAATAAGGTAGTTTTCTTGGTTTTTAATGATGTACTTGTAATGAAATATCTTTCTGCTATGTATGTAACTTCTCTTAGTGTACCTGTAATGTAATGATATTACTCTCAATAATGATTGTGTGCAGCCAACCAAGGCATTTTACATAACCTGCTCACAATACACAAAACCAATCAACATGTAGGTGCAAAAAACACTCAGAAATATTAATTTTTTGAAGCCATCAAAATTTGCTTGTTGTTTCTTTCTCTGCTGGACTTCTGATTGAACAAACAAGTCTTTCTGCTTTTGACTTTTGCTATTAATGAATTAAGTTATTTTATTCATTGTATTGCTAGCAATTCTGGGTATATTTTTATTAGTTTTGAAATATGAGAATTTTAAAGAAAGTGTTAGTTTTGAGTTGACTGTTACCTTCAAGCTAAATTTGTATGGCAACTTCTTCCATTTGTTTTACTACATTGTTTAAGATTTAACCCTTGTTTTCTAATTACATCATAAAAAATGTCTTATGTGTGTTTCATTAAATTTATATATTTCATTCAACTGCATTAACAGACCACATTTGTTTGTAACACAATGTCAAAATATTTTACTGAAATATAAACAAATAACAATTGTGTATTGATGTATACCTCTAGAATAATAAGACATACAGAAAACAAGTTTATTTAACCTATTTATAGATGAAATCCAGCTGTTGATATTATTTTTGAAATTCTTCTTTAACACTATTATAAAACTGTCTCTACTTCTTAGTTTGTGAAGCAAAGTATGTGATCTCTATGTTATAGATATTAAATTTTTGCAAATGTGTTAGCTGTCATGCTATTTTATCACAGCATGACATGAGAGGTTTTAGTAACAGACATCACTCTAGAAAAGATGATGTTGCTGGAAATGCAATGTTAGGCATGCAGAATTCATGCACAATGATGTGATTGAGACTAGACATCCAGAGCTTTTGCAGAATGAGATGAGAATGCTGCCATAGGGTAAAGAAAGACACAATAAACAAATGGTAAAATAATAATAATAAATATAAAAGACACATTTCGTTATGTAATGTTATTGTCAATTTTTTAGTTTTCTGACTGGTCATGCAGTGCATGACTTTCATACCCTGGATTGCAAGTTGCTGCTGATATTAATTTTTTTTTTAATTTTATATCCTTTTTAAAACAGAAAGCTTTTGAATATTAAATGATAAATGTATAAACTAATCTACACAACAAAGTAATTTTAAATGGATTAGTTATGATTTTTTTGGTTTTAAATGACTTGTGTTTAATCAAGTAAAAAACTGATTGTACAGTAATGTAGGATAAGAAACCAACAAATTTATAAAAAACAAACAGAGCCTAACAAGTAAATAAATGGTTCAAGCCTACCACGATGTTAAGTATCCCACAGTAATATAGACTTGTGGCCATTGTAATGCATAATTACTTTCCTACATTCTAAACCTATTAATTACTGATGTATCTTTACGTATCAAGTGTTCAGAATTTTTTTTTGAAAATATCAAAAACATTTCAGTACATTCATGAGGCTTATTAATCAGCTTCAATGACATTTACTTTGATCTTTCATGGATTTTGTACTCTTAACTCATCATTAGTGACATTTTCATAGAATACTTTAAAACTAAAGATTTATATAATACATACTAAAATTTAAGAACTTTGATGCCATTTTTGCAATGTGGCCTTGGATAACTTCTGGACAGTTTTTTTCAAAATCTCGTCTATCTAAATTGCCTATGTGTTTCACCATGCAGATAGGAAACAACAGAATTTTACTATACTTAAATGTTTCTATTCTTTGATATGAATATCATTTCACAGTGACAAAAACAGGAAACTTCTTACTTTTACTTTAACCAACCACACTGAGTAAAGTCAGAAAAATCAAACAGTTTACATTACTGAGTGAGAAAAATGAGTAATAAGAAAATATTGTTAATTTTATATACTAGAATTTTCAATCATATAATCATTCTATGAATTTCCTTTCTACTTCAAACACAACCAATACTGTTCAAATTGAACAAATAAGAATATTGCAGAACCAAAATTATTCTACTATTCATTTTAAAAAACATGTTATAAACATAGAAATATTTGCTTTAGATAAGGCAAATATTCAGGAGTAAGTAGTGGAACAACCAAGTAACAGAAAAGAAAAAAAAAATTAAATCTGCAAAGCTTCTTGTTCATGTTATGATCTGCAGAATAGAGAAATAACCTTTAATAAAGATTGAAAAATACTAGAATGCTACAAGAAAACCTCATCTAGAAGTCCCACTTGGCCAAAAAGCAATTATTAAGCCAACATTTCAGTGAAAATCAAGACAAAAGTTTGAAGTTCAGTTTTGTAAAATCATAACATTTAAACACTATTTTTACATTAGAAAATACAGACCGGTTATCTATCAACCAAAATCAATCAGCATACAAATATCCTTTCTCCTAAACTGACATAACTGCTATGATGGCATCATACAAGAAACCTAGAAATATTCATACACCTCAATGCCACAAATACATTGGTAAAAGAAAAAAAAAACAACAGCAAAATCTCGGACGTAGACTCACATAGTCAATAGGGATTCCTGAAATGCACAAGCTCCTGTGACTCATAGAAAACCCAAGTGCCATTGATCTCAAAATCCAAGGGTGTATCTGTTTATAGGAAACTGTGACCATATTATACCTAGACTTCATAGAATTTCAATAATTTGAATGGAATTTTAGTGTTGAATTCCCTTATGATATTGTTAACAAGAACACATTTTGTGAGGTAAGAGAACTACATGAAATAAAGTACAAATATATCAAATTATAACTTAAGAGTGGTTTATTTGACTGTTTATTTCTTGAACAGTATTTACATGTTTTGCAAGTTGGTTGTTCTTAGAACACAAATGTATAACAAATTTTGTTGAATATTATTATTTGTTATTACTGTTCACAGAAGTGAATTTTAATAAAAAAAAACATGAAGCATTTATTGAAAGATGATACATATGTTAGATTTGAGCAAATATGTGTTATACACATTATTATCATTTCTCTTTTAAAATTGGATTAAACGTATTTAGTGTTTGAAATTGTTTAGACAGTCATTGAAAAATCATTTATTTATTAAATACTAATTATCCATTTCGATAAATAATAAATAATTGCAAATTGAATAAATACAGTTAACGATATTTAAACAGAGACAACATATTGCATTTTGCTACTTTAAATATAAATAAAGTATGAATCATAAGATTTGAAATGGTGAGTATTTTGAATATTTGTATTCTACTCAGTGTAATATGACAGGTGTACTTATAAATTAATCTAACAGCAGAACTGTAGACATGATATTTGCCTTGTCATAACTGTTAGATGGACTTAATTTTTTGTTATAAGAAAATTTGATTTCTTGCTACAGTATATGTATAAATGTTGATAGTGCAGCTAGTAATGGCAAAATTTTGTAATTAGATTGTAGTTTACTTGAGCAAAAATGTCTAATTCAGGATACAAATAAAGAATTAGTTAAGAGTTTTTGAGAAACTGTTAATAGCCAGTATTCAATATGTGAAATGTGAAACCATGATTTTAGGTTCAATTAATATTATTTTGTTCTCTACAGATTCAACATTATATTAGAAGAACACAATATCATGTATCTATTGCTCAAGGAAGATTATTAGGTTTGAACATTCTGGAAACTCTGCATGACATCTTTCCACAGGTAAATAATATAATACTTTCTTGAGTTAACCCTTTCATGTCTGGTCAGAGTTTAATGACCATTTTGTCGTGTTTATTGACTTACATTCAAAATTTTACTGAACTACTATTTTATAAATTTATGTTAATAAGCTTGGAATCAAACTGTAGATTATAATTGAAACTTTAATATTATATATGAGTTAATGTCTTAACTTCAAAGTAAATATTAAAAGAACACACCTAAATAAAGTCTATAGTTTTGTACAATTTATGAGCTCAAATTACTAATATTTTCAAGCTAGAATATAAAATAAGAACCTCATATCTTTTCATTTTGCTGAGATATGGCTCATGTACTGAATCAAACACTGTGGCCTTGTTCAGTTCTTTCTGCTTTTTGAAATGGTCCCTTATATACACTTATCTCAATATGTGACATATGAGTAACCAAAGAACAGCTTATAATGTTCATTGAGTAGTTTTGTCCATCATTTCAACTTTTGAAAAGGTTTCTATGTTCTTTCAGTCCAAAATTTCAATGAGGTAGGATATGTCTTTAGTCTGCTCCAAGTTTCATATTTTTAAAATCTAAGTACATCTTAGTTAGTAAGCTTAATAACATTTATTTGATATCCTCCAAATGCAAAATTTTAAAAGGCTTAGCAACCTGTGTCCAGCAATAACCAAGTACAAAGGTTGTAGCGAAAAGAGATAAATGTTTGCTTTACTTTTTGATTTATTGTTCTATATTTTAAGAAAAATAAGTTTAATAATTTATTTCTAAATAGTAATAATCTATATACATATATATAATGTATAATAGTTGAAATGTGACTGTATATTACAAATCCACTAAAACTTAGATCCACTAAAACACAGCCAAAACGGGGAAGACTAAAGGTCAGTTTTATATTACTGGATATCGTGACCTGAGAGCATATGCACCATGTCAATGCAAGCTATGTAATGTTAGGTAGACATTAATAGGTATATGTTTATATATAGTGTTATGATATTGAAGCAACTTAGACAAAACATTTGTATTTTGATGTTATAAAATGTATTCATTCTAGCACGAAAAAGTCATAATTTATATTTATTTCTTTTTTAATATGATGGTTAGAAGTTGGTTAAGTGATAGACCCTTATTTAGAGTATAGTAAATTACATAAAATATGAAATGTGTTTAGGAGGTTTTAGAGATTATGCAAACAATAATTGAGGTTTTGGGAACAAAAAACAGTTTTTGTAATCATAACATGAAATCATTTTGCACTCAAACTAGTAAGGAAACAGACTCTATTTTCACAAACAAATATTTTGTAAAAATATTTCATTAAAAAAAAATCTGAATTTTTGTATACAAAATACTTGTAATCTTTACTACTATGACATGAGGTTTGAATTCAGTAAATGCTATACCAGGGAGCTGGGAGTGGTTATGATTATATTTTCAGAATGTGAATCCAAGTATCTGTGTTCTCTCATGTTTTCATTGGCATAAAAAAAAAAAGATGCTTTGCACTTTGGGGCTCATGTATTCTTTATAGAGAGTGATTGTCAAATTCCACTATTTGGATTAAGAGTAGCTCAAGAGCTGGCAGTGGATACTGTTGACTAGCTGCCTTATCTAGTTCCAAAGACAAGTTCAGATATTCATTGCACCAGTATGTAAAACAGAGAAAAACTAAAGCCATATCTGTGGTTTTATCAGTTTTCTGCAACTTACATGAGCTTAAATTAATTTTAATGCATAAAAGGAAGTTTTCAATTACAGTTTTATTGGTAATATATTATAACTCTGTACAACATCTCAAAGAGAGTACTGTCAGAAACATCTCCAGTATAATAAAGCATAAATGAAAAATTATGAAATTTTACTTTGTAAATGTTACTGTGTAAAATAAAACTATATTTTGTTACAAACATTGGTGCTTACCATTTTTATCTTTTTTAAAATCTAAAATGAAAGATGTTGAAAAATACATTTATTATTTGATCCTGATAATATTGTTTTAAATAATGTGAGCTGATTTTGACAGCTCTTCTCCAGTAATGTCACCAAACAGATAAATAATAAAAATAAGCTGTCAGATAAGTTACAATGTGACAGAATAGAAAAATTGCACAATTCATATGAGAACTTAAAACAAAGTAAAAATTATCTTTTTTTTTTCAAATTAACTCAAAGAATGTTTGTTTTCATGCCAGCTTTAGTTCTAAAATCAATCAAACCCAAATTTATATTCACATAACATGAAAAGACTGTTAAAAAATTTCATTGTTAGAGCTTCTTACAGCTTGTTCCAGCATCAACCAAAGATGAGAGGTCTCAAGAAAGACTTAAGAAAGTGAGAGAAGAGATTCCAGTTTCTATTCAAGATGTTGGAGATACAGACCCATTTACAGAGTCTTGCTACAAATCCATAGAACATTTTAAGGAACTGAAAGTTAGTAAAGTAAATTTAAACTTAGATGATTTTTAATTACTGATACTAAAAATGCAAGTAAATTGATAGGTTTCAAACTTATACTACAGTAAACAGGAGGTTTATAGTAAAGAGTTTCTGATGTTATACATAACATCTTCTCGCATTTACCTTTTCTCAATTCAGTGCTGCTCTCTCTCTATATGTGAACTTTTCATTCAGCATTAGCCTTGAGACTCCCACCCAATCTCAAGAGTTTCCACAAGATATTGCTGTGTTATTGTATGCAAATGAGTATGTCACAGGTCTCCACCAATAGGAGTGCAACACTTCTTCCAAGTACAGCTTTATTGATTGTTCAATTATCACTTCTAAATTTGACATTTGTATCTTAAGACATGTTCTTTTTCATTTGTAAGAAATTTCTAAACATCCACATTTGGTTGAAGTATCTACAAATCTACGTTTGTAGAAATATTTCTTTAATTTTCAAACAATTCTGCCTCTACAGACTTTGTGGTCCTTATTTCCCACAGCATGAATTACACACAGACAGTCATTTCCACACTGTCTAGTGTTGAATACCTGGACTTTGTTCACTCTAGACAAACTACCACAATGGTATTGGGTGCTTCTTTCTCTGTCAAGGAATTTGACAGGTATTATGCAGCAGTTGATGGAATTTTATATGTGACCTGTGCCTTTTTATAGGCCTTAACATGGATTTCTTTCATCTTATAATTCCTATTTGAGAGGAAGTAGATTTTAAGCATTCTTTCTTGCCACCTAAATGTACTTACAATTCTCTTAATGCAGATGTGGATCTACTTTGGTGACATTTTGTACCCTTCTATGACTTTTCTTGTAATTACATTACTCTTTTTTTTATACTCCCTCTTATTCCTTAATATTTTTTACTTCCCATTCTTATTTGATTCCTTCTTCAGAATATTTCGTTTTTGTCCTTCTCCTGATATTTGAATCCATGATAAACATTTTTTTGTATCAATTTAAATCTGTTAGTATGCCTCACCTTTCTTGACTGGTTGCACATATGCCTTGGCTTCCAGTCAAGATGAAGTCCTTTTCTTAGGCTCTCTTAGTCTTTCTCAAACTCATTTTTCTTTTACTCTTACTACCCTTTTATATTATCTTTCCTTCATTCTTCTCCTTTTGGAAGTAATCCTCCATTCCCCTGAAGGTTTTTGACACACTTATTCCCTTCCTATTTCTACATTGGCACATTATTTTTCCTTGGCTTTGCCCCTTCTCATTTGAATACTATGTTGCTGGAATTTGTTGGGAAGGGTTGCATTTCTTTCTGAAGTTTGTTTACCTTGCTCTTATCTCAGAGACCTTTTATTAGCTTCTTTCCTCTGCCAGTGATCTTTAAATGGGATACCTGAGTCTTTATAATCTCAGGCTGAGACTTTGTATTGTCATTTTTCCTTGATTACCCTTGTGTTCTGTTTATCCCTTGTTCCTTCTCTTCCAGTTGTGGTCTTTTGTTCTCCCAACTTCTTTTTATTTCCTGTTCTTCTATCTCATTCCTTTTCTCCTTTCCATTCTTCCACTATCTGTAGGTTTCAGTTCCAATAGTCTCATCAGTGACTATCCTCTGAACCCAGGTACATTAGGGGTATATTTGTCTTGATTGTGGATTAATGAATTCCCATTGTGGCTAATTGTTGGGTGCTATTAGTTTTTATAAGTAGGCCTTACACTTAGTTTTTTTCTTTTCCTTCCTTGTTTTTTGTTTCCATTCCTTTTCAAGGGAATTCTCTATCTGGTTTGTATCTCTTTAGGGCAGTGTTTAAATTTTTTTAACAAAGATGCCGTGAAAAGAGTTTATCACCCTTCTCAGATATTTTATTTTTGTCTGTTTGCTGTTCCTAAAATATCTGAAGATTGATATCCAGCTATAGATCTTTCAGCTTTCAATCAGTTTCTTGACTTTCTTTAATTTATATGAAAAGCTTTCTCACCTCTGTTGGTCATATTCTCCAGGGTTTTGGATGACCAAAGTGAATGTCATTAGTGCTTATCTTCACATCCTCATATCCATAGCTTCAAAACTTTGCCTCTGCTATGTATGTCTAGGATAAGTTTATCAATTCCAAACTTTTGCTGTTGGCCTGATACTGACTCCATACTTTTTTGTTCTGTAGTGCATGCCTTCATTCATCACATTCACAGCTTGGGATTGTGATTTCACCTTTATATGGATGACTGGATTCTCTTAACTCCATTCTGACAGGACTCCTCCAGCCATACCCTTTAATTTTCTTCTTCAGCTGGCTGCTTGTCGTGGTTGGCTAATCAAACTTAAGAAGTCTTAACTCTGACCAACTCAGTATCTAGTTTATTTGAGTGTATTTTTCAATTCCGAGATCAGCAGGACATAGCCTTCTTCTCTGCTTCATTTGCTAGTCATGATTTCCATAGCTCTGTCTTCTCTTATATTTTTATACAAGAGGATATGTCTCTTTTGAGTACTTGGGCTTTCAAGAAGCCCCTTATTCTCTGGAGTTGTACTCACATTTGTCTTTTACAGTGGATTCTACACAATCAGTGGAATCTCTCTCGGGATCTCTTATCCATTTCCCCCTTTCCTGTTCAGAGATCTCACCTGCTGGCTTAACAGGACTAATACTACAAGGGATGTTTCTCTCCTTTCTTTGTGTATAGATCTTCATCTTTTTTTTAATGGATATTCCATGAAGGTTGAGATGCTTGTTGCAATTATTTTGAAATGTTAAGCTGAATGGAACAGGAGGAAACAATCCTTTGTGCCAAACTTTTGGAGCTCTCTTAGTGATTTGTTAAGTTTTGGATAATTTTATTCCAGCTGTACATGGTTGTTTGGTGATGGTCCATTCAGACAACTCAGTTGGGGTATCCTATACCAATTGCAAGGGAGTATTCTGTCTCACTCTGTGTATTTCTATACCATCAACCTCCTCATATGGGCTCCTTCTGTATGTGTTTGTCTTATGGTGTGCAATGTTTTAGGTTCCCTGAATCTTGTTGAGGATTGTCTTTTGAGGTTTATTCAAACTTAGATAAGTTCTTTTGTGAGCAAATCAAAATTATTCGTTAAAAGAATTTAGAAATTTGTGGCATATTCAGAAAATAATCATTGATAAAAATAAGACAAGTTCTAGAAAAGCCAGTACATTTTGGTAACACTACATTCAAACAATGGATTTTATGTCATGTAGCTTAGCAATAAAAGTATAACCTAATATTGTTGTTAGTGGAAGTACTGAAAGTATAAAGTTAAATGTATAGAAAACAAAACTGGAAAAAATATTTGTTGTTTTCGTAATTTATAATATCAGTTGATTTAAAAGGTTTGTTTCTTTGTGTAAAATTTTGGTTATATAACAAAATAGCATAATTCACAAATGATTTAAGTTTAAAATTGGATCAATATTTTTACTTCTATGATAAATTTTATGTGCTTGGCTCTATGCTACGTGATCCCACACTAAGTCTTTTTGTTAGGCTTGTTATAATATCACTAACTACACTTATAAGGCTTCATGGTACCCTCTCTCATAACCCCATAAAATCATACTTGGGAGACAGTAATCAAACTATTCTATTTGCATAAATGCATCTTGACTTTTGTGGCTCCTCCTAATTAAGATTTTTTATATTTTTATGAAATGAAAGTGAACATTTTTAGAATAAATTTATTAATTTCATTGAATCAAAGAACTAAAGCTACAACTAACTGCACTAATTCTCAATCCGTATAGAAATATTATGGGAAATACATGTCTTATGAAAAACTGTTATCAACATTATGTTAAAATTATAATGAACAAATAGCGCTCTGATGATGGATACAAAAATCACTTAACTTCTAGAACATCCTATTAATTGTATTGGAGAAGGAATGTTTATAATAATTCTGATTTTACTATGTGTATTTATAAAAAAATATGATAAGTTTTTAATCAGATGTACACAAAAAGTCAAATGTGTTACATACGTATACAAAAAATAAGTTTATGAATGGATGATGTCAGTCTGACTCAGTCACAGTGCAAGGTGATGCTCATGTGAAGAATTAACAAACATTAGTCAATTATACAGCTTGCATATTGCACTTACATAGCCTCTAGAACCTTCAAAATCTATATCTACAAATTTTTAACTATCCTTTTATACTGAATCAGATATCTTTTCTCCTCTATCACAAAGTATCAATAAACCTACAATCTAAAGTAAAATAAATATTTGATATTTCTGACCTCAAATACATAATACCAGAACAGCTTTTTAAACTTAAACCATTTGACTGTATTTTAGAGTCCCCAGCAGTATATAAACATCAGTAATGTTTAGAAATGCTTATGGAAATTTATATTATACAACACCTTATTTTCTATTGATATTCTATCTGATTCATTATTCTATGTCTATACCTTTCTCATAGCATACCCCAGCTCAAGAGGCTAATTTAACCACAGCTCAATCAGCTTCTAAACTACCTTGCGAAGATTCAACTCTGAAAGAGAAAAGCCAAATTCATTCTATTGCAAAAGATTCAAAAGAATCTTTAGTTACACAATCAGCCATAGAAGGAAGATGTAAGAAACAATATGTTGCACAAGATTTTAAAGATCTGTCTTTTGCACACTTGGCTAAAGAAGAGAAAGACCAAACTCAATCTGTTACACAAGACTTGAAAGACTCATCTTTTGCACAATCAGCTAAAGAAATGAAAGGCAAAACTCAGTCTTTTGCGCATACAGTTACAAAAGGAAACAAAAAAGCACAATCTGATGAACAAAAACTGAAAGAAACATCTTTAGAACATTCAGCAACAGGAAAAAAATGCAATTCATATTGTGCTGAACAAGTAAGGAATTCCATTGCTTACAAATAAATTATTGCATCATAACATTGTTAGAAGTATCTTGGAAACATAATGATATGCAGTTGAAAAGGAAAAGTTTTTTTCAGTGAAGGTGACTAATAAGCATTTTACAAAGGCAGTATTATGCATACTTTTCAAATTGGTGGAATTATAAGGCTATGTATTCCAACAAATTAATAAATGTTATTTGCATGAAATACCATATTTTGTATCTAAAAATATACATTCTTATGAAATAAGAAATAATACTTTTTTTCACCTTAGTTTGTGTGTGAATTTTCATGAGAACATTTATATGAATAATTGGAATGCTATAGATGTATTAATGTATAGGGCTATTTAGACAAAGAATGATTTCATTAATTATCTTATATAGTTATTGCACAGCCTGCTTATGGTATTTAATGTTTTATACATAGTCTACTTTCTTTTGATGAAGTATTAGCATTTTTTGGCTTGAAATAGTTGCATGCCCCCAGAACCCTGTAATAAAATATATGTTGGCTTTTAAGTGAAATAATTTTTACACATTTAAATTGTTGATTTTTTTTAAATCCATGGAGCAGGAACAATGTATTTGCACTAGTTGTTTACCTAATAAGTTAACACTCATCTAAATGTATCTTTAGGCTATGTTTTGAGTACTGTCAGCTATTTCTTCATGAGATGAACAATTAACAGGATGAAATATCAAAATTAACAAAATGAAAAGTCGTGTACCTAACAATAAGCCCTCTTTAAGAAAAATATTTGAGCATTTTTCAATATCATATGAAGACTATTCGTAGTTTAGGCAAAAAGTCTGTTCATACAGTCTATATCAATATATGTAGTCCCCTTATTGGACTCAGTGCATATCCAGTAGTTTTCTGAAGGTACAATTCCCATCTCATGATCCTTGATTGTTGATTTTGTACCTCTGGATTTATGCAAGTTGCTGATGTTCCATTTGAATGATGAAATCCTCGTAAAGGTAATTCTGAAACATCCAGGTGGAAAATATGATGGCTAGACACTCAATCAGTCACAGAATAATTCTTTTCACTTCTCAACACCTTTTTTACTTATGTACACTACTGGAAACTGTCCCTCTTCATGTTTTGCAGGAGCACTGCTCCAATTTCTGTGTCTGAAGCAACAGCTTGAATGATAAATGATTTGTTGAAGCCTGTCATTCTAATGATTGGCAAACGTCCCAACATGTTCTTTAACTTCTAAAATGCCATGCACTGTGGTTGTTCTAACTATACTTTCTTGAGTAGGCCTTTCTTTGTCAGGTCAGTCAATAGTGCAGCAACTTCATCATAGTTTGAGATGAATTTTTTGTATTATTCTGCTAACCCCAGGAAGGACCTGACATATTGTTTGGTCATTGGAACTGGTGCATCTTGTATACAGGTTAACTTCTCTTTTTCCATGGCAATCTGTCACTTGCCCACCTTATGTCCAACAAAGTCCAGCACAGAATAGTCAATGTAGTTCTAAGATGGTCTGATACTCAGACCTGCTGCCCCACTCATTCAAACAACTTTCCAAATTTCTTCAGGTTGTTTTCCATCTGGCTATTTGACTCAGTTTTTGTGCAACATTTTTTTCATCATGGGGTTGAATGTTGTTTCCTGCTAAGCTGACTAACCCAAATGTCATTCCATTTAACTGGTAGTATTTGTTTGATATCACAAAAGCTGTTTTCTTTTTGGATTCTGTCTCATTTGGAACTAACAATAAATTTTACTGAAATTAATTATTGTAAAGAATTTGGCTCTGTCTAGTTTCATGATAATAATCTCTCAGTTATCCTTAGATTTGGAATCAAACTTTGTCATGAAGTTCAGTTTCTGGAAATCTATGCAGAATCAGTTTGAGCCATCTCTTTTCTTCATGAATACCACTGGTGAACAGTACGATGAATTCAAATGGTCAGTTTCTCAAAGACTTAACTTTTTGCTTGATTCAGTCTTTCATCTCATAAGGCATATAGTAGGGCTTCATTTTCACTACCCCTCGGTGTAGATTCCTGTACGTGGTGAGGGGACATCCAAGGGAAGGTTCTGTTCTTTCAGTTTACCTCCTCTGGGATCTAAACATCCACCCATGTGTTTGCCGTGCATGGCAACCTGTGAAGGGGAGGAGAGGATCCTGGCGGTTGAGGGGTCCAACCCTAACACACCACTTTGGGCTTGAATTCCTGTAGATGGGTGGCCTTGGGATGGCTCCCTTTGGGTCAATCGGCTGGTCCACTCAGGCTAGAGTCAACCCAGAAAGGACTAGAGGGACTTGCTGGCTCTCCAAAGTCAGTAAAAAATCTTTGATCTGGTGACATATTGGTGAAAACACCCACATCTCAACACAGTGAACTCCTGTTGCACTCAAAGGCAATTGGGGATATACCTATGGAGGTTACACCTCATGCTACTTTGAATTCATCATGAGGAGTTATTGTTGAGAGGGATTTGAAGAACATCCCAGAGTCGGAGATTTCGCTGGTTTCTCCACCCAAGGAGTTTTTGCAGTGAGGTGTATCTCCACTCGCAAAGATGGAATTATGGTGCCGACCAATGTCCTCATTCTGACATTTACATCACCATGTCTGCCTGCCACCATCAAGGCAGGTTATCTTAATTGCAGAGTATGGCCATACATTCCAAACCCTCTCTGATGTTTCCAGTTTCAACAGTTTGATCACGATCACTCAAAGACGTCATGTCGTGGTTCCTTCACGTGTGCTCATTGCAGTGGCAAGGACCATGATGCCTATGAGTGTGAAATGGACCCTCATTGCATCAACTGCAATGGCTCTCACCTGTCCTACTTTTGTTCTTGCCCTAAATGGTTGAAAGATAAAGAGGTGCAGTGTTTAAAAATGATTCATAACATTACCTCTCCTGATGCTCGAAAATTGCTGTCCACCACCTCATCTCGGAAGTATGCTCCTGCACTTCATTCCACAACTACTGTGGGAGTGCAGACATATCTCTTTGTACCTCCTAAAGAATCGTTATCCAAACAAATGAAAAGTCTTTTGACCTCCATGGTTAAAAAAGTTGATGAATCAACTTCGACACCTATCTCTGTCCCTTATATACATTCCACCAAACCACAAAATCCACATCCTTTGGTTCCAGGAACAGGCATTTCCTTGGTTCCATCTTCCTCTCTCATCCCAAGATGCAAAACAATCATTCATTCACATCCTCAGTCTCTGGAAACCCCTTCCAACAGCAAAGACCTGCCTAATCGACCCAGGGCAGGATACATGGAGGTCGATAGACCTCCCTCAAATAAGTAAAGTAAGGAAAAAAGATGTGATCGTAAACAGGAGGGTTCTCTGCCAAATTTGCCTACTTGTAAATAAAAATGGCCACCTTGATACAATGGAACTGTTGAGGTTTACGTTCCAATTTCGATGACATCAAAACATTAATTGCTTCATACCATCCTGTTTGTCTCTCCTTACAGGAAACATTTCTCAAACCTGCCGATACAGTCACCTTTTAGCTGTTTTCTTTATACAGAAATGACAGGCTGTGTGATGGACGAGTGCATGGAGGGGTGGCACTGTTGGTTGATCAGCATGTACCCACCCTGTCTTTGCCACTCAACACACCCTTAGCAGCCGAAATCATCCATGTTTCCTTGGGTCATACCATCACTGTTTGTTCTCTCTATCTGTCACCTGGAGAGACATATGATCAATTAGACCTTGATGCTCTCATTGAACAGTTGCTGTCTCCCATTTTCATCCTGGGGGACTTTAATGGACATAATCTCCTCTGTGGAAGTGCTGATATTGATGGAGAGGTCACTTCGTAGAGGGTATGCTCTCAGAACACAACCTTTCTCTTTTCAATAGTGATTTTTATACTTATTTTCATGCACCTAGTCAGTCCTTTACTGCTATTGATCTCTCAATTTGCCACATGGCATGGAAAGCTCAAAAATGATCCTGGGATACTTTCTGTAGATATCCCACACTCTCAACCTGCATCACTTTCCAGCAGGCCCATGCACATGCTTGATGGGTAAGACGTCAAAACCAGAAGGAATCTTGGATAAAGTTCACAACCAGCATATTCTCTACCACCAGTTCCAAATTCACATGGGACAAGATTTGAAAGGTTAGCGGGCAATATCACTCTGTCTTCCTCTCGATCTTGTTTTCTGATGGCCAGGAGGTATCAAGACTTAGGCAGAGCAATCACCTCTTTCCTAAGCTGATTGTCTCTATGGCTATAATCGTCCCTTTACACTGGTGGAACTCAAACTGGCCCTTCATCGGTTTGGCAGTACTTTGGTTGGACCTGATGATATACACTATGATATTCTGCATGCCATCTATCTCCTGCTTCTCTTGCTATTCTTCTGATTTTAACTGTATCTGGTAGGAGAATGTTTTTCCTGATGCCTGGTGCCAGGTTATTTTCCTACCTTTTTCCAAGCCTAGGAAGGATCCCAAGATTCTTTCAAACTACTGTTCGATTGCTTTGATGAGCTGTCTCTGTAAGACCTTACAGAGGATGGTTAATCCTCGTCTTGTTTGGTTCCTCGAATCAAACAACCTTCTCTCGCCCACCCAGTGTGGGTTCTGACGACAGCGCTCCACCATGGACCACCTGATTCAACTTGAAACGTCAATCAGAGAAGCCTTTCTCAAACAAGAACATCTTGTGTCAATATTTTTTGCCATTATGATACAACATGGAGGTATGGCATTTTGCAAGACCTACATATATTTGGGTTACGTGGCCACTTGCTCATTTTTATCAAAAATTATTTAATGGACAGGAGACTCCGAGTTCGTGTGGTTCAACACTCTTCCATTCTTTCCTACAGGAACTTGGAGACCCTCAGGGCTGTGTTCTGAGCATCACACTTTTCAGTATAAAAATTAATGTCATCACCGAACAACTCCCTCTAACTGTTAGAAATGGGCTCTATGCCGATGACTTTCACATCTTATGAACATGAGGTATATTGAGTGGCAGCTACAGAATGCCCTCAATTGTTTACTGAAGTGGACCACAGCAAACGGATTTACCTTCTCTCTCCCTAAAACCGTTTGCATGCACTTTTGCAGCCAACAGGGTATTCACCCTGATCCTGAACTCCGTATCGGTGAAGTTGTGCTGCCTGTGGTCTCTGAGACTAAGTTCTTGGAGCTTATCTTTGATCGTAAGCTGGCCGTTATACCACACATCAAGCATCTATGGATCAATTATACCAGAGCACTGAACATCCTTCGTCTCCTCTCTACCACCACTTGGGGAGTGGATCTCTGCTAAAGACATATTGTGCTCTTATTTAATCAAAACTCGACTATGAATCACTGGTCTATGGCTCTGCCAGACCATCTGTCTTAAAGATGCTAGACTCTATTCATCATCAAGGACTTTGGCTCTGCACTGGGGCTTTCTGCACTTTCCCAGTTCAAAGCTTATACATAAAATCTCCTGAACCTTCTTTGCAACTGTCTTTACTATATGCTTCAAAACTTTGTCCCTTACCAAAGCATCCCATCTCGGTGGGCCATATTTTTTAGAACAGACGATCTGTCATTGCTCTTTTTGGTCTTCATATCCAGGCACAGTTAGATGATTTGGGTCTGTCCTTGGATAACATTGGTGTATCCACTGGTCAGCCCTTCCCACCATGGCTTCTTACAGTCTCCAGTTGTGACCTATCTTTAAGTCATCTGGGAAAAGTAGACACTCCTGATTGGAAACACTGTCTGCTATTTGCTGAACATTTTTTGAACCATCCTTCCATTCCTATTTATACAGATGTTTTGAAATCAGGTGACTGTGTGGGCTCTGCCATGGTTTGTTGTGGTTCAGTGGTTGCATGCAGATTCCCCTCTACAGCTTCTGTGTTCACTGCTGAACTGTATGCCATTTCTCTTGCCCTGAATAACATAGAAGCTGAGCAGTACTTGAACTGCACAATTTATACTGACTCGCTTATTTCTCTACTGGCCCTGGAATCGCTTCACATTGGTTCACACCCTGTTCTCACCAATATTCAAAACTGACTGGCCCATTTCTCTTTAACATCTACTTCTATCCATTTTTTCTGGATACCGGGCCACATTGCTAATCACAGGAACAAGCTCACTGACATTGCAGCTAAGTTTATCTGCTCTGGCACTATCACCGCTGTACCTGTCCCATACATAGACTATGGTCCTGTATTCAAGGCTAGGCTCTGTGCCAGCTGGCAGTTGATGTGGAGTGAGTATCACAAAAACAAACTTTTCCAAATAAAACCCTATATTGGACTTTGGCTGTCTTGTTTCCATAAGGATTGGAAAGAGGAAGTTGTTCTAACTAGACTACACATTGGTAATAGTTTTTTAACTCATCGTTTTCTTTTATCTGGAACTGATGCACCAGTGTGTAGTTTGTGTAACACTCAGATCACAATAACCTACATTTTACTTTTTTGTCATTGTTATGATTCACAACGACAGCATCATTTTAAGCATGTTCTGTCCCAAGGTTTGTCCATGATGTTAGACAGTGTTATTGGTAATGGTGACACTGTCCACCTTGGTAATGTTTTTTAGTTTTTTTAAAGGCCATTCATCTTTTTAATGTCATTTAAGTTTTTTTAATATATACTTTACATTTTTTTAATGTGGCTCCCTTTTAAAAATCACAGTTCATCTAGTTCAATTTGAAATTAGAAACTGACTGTAACATTAAGTAACTCAAAACCAGGACTGGAAAGGCCAACTTCAGGTGACTGATGGTGGTTTTTGTACTTCCCTGTTAGGTTTCCTGACAAGTTATGATTATTACAGTCACACTATAGAAAATCCTTTACAACTTGAATTACTGTTGTTTTTCTCTTGACATTGTAGACTAGATGTAAACATTGGTTTTATGCTATTTATTTATTTTTTAACTTTGTTTTGTTTTACCTTAATTTCCTTTATGAATTTTACTGAATTTCCTTTTTCCTTTTTACTAGATGTTTGGCACAGATAGCCTAGCTGCTTTGTGCCATGAAACACTAAATCAACCAACTAACCAACCACTTTTACTAGGTTCCTGATTTTGGTTTCAATCTTGTGTTGCAAAAGGTTGGTCTTGCTTGGTCTTTCTGTGAAGATATCTGCATACTGACATAGTAGATCTTGTAGCTATTTCTTTTGCTTAGCAGTCAGTTCTTCATTGATATTGATGTCTTTATATGTTTCATCTCCACTCAGTAGTCTTATGCTTAGAAGTTCTTCATCTTCTATGGTAAAACAACTGTCTTTTGATTCTGTGTCTATTACAACTACAAGATATTTGTCTTCCTATCCACTTTCATCTGATAGCCCATTCTGTTGTCCACTTCTTGCACTTCAAAAGATCCTTTCCACTACAAGGTAAGTTTGTTGTTGTCTGTAGAAAGCAGTATCAAGATCTTCTTTCAGTCAGTCAGTCCTTTGCCTTCTTGTCATAAAAATGTTTTTGACTTTCTTGAGTTGCATACAAGCTCTCTTGAGCAAGTTGACATATATCTTTCAGTTGGTTTGTGGGGTCTAACATGTATTGATTTGTATTCTTCACTTCTGGCTCTTCTTTGCCTGTTCACCTCTCTTTCAGTATCTGCATTGGATATCATAAAGTTTTAAAGTTCTGCAATTAGAAGGGAGAAATCCTGTACTTACTTCTGGGACTTCTCACTGAGCAAATTTTACTGTATGCAGGTATCTGTCCTAATCATGTGGTTCCTCTTGGTACATCTTCTTCATCATACTCTTTTTCAGATTTCATTAACTGTTTCAAAAAGTTCATTACATGTGGGATTGTATGGGGTAGTAAAGAGTTGCTTTGTGCTGATGAGTCTCTTATCAATTCTAAGGTAAACTGGGTCTCTGTTACTCAAGACCTGTTTTTGGAAACCTATTCTGCAGAACACTTCCAAGAGGTCTTGTGCTACTCTATCTCTCTGTCTTTAGTAATGCTATGTCTTCCAGGTATCATACCATATAGTCGACTACTGTCAGTATGTACCTGACGCCCTTGTTAGATACAATCGTTAGTGGTCCGATCAAGTCTACAACGAATCTGATGAATGGTTCTTCTTGGTGCTGTGGCTACTTTCCATCTAGGTATTGTCTTTGACAGATGTCACATTACCAGCAGAATCTGGTCACACCTCCAATAATCCCTGGCCAGTGGAAGTTGCTGGTGCTTCTGTTTGCTGCCTTCTTTGCTCCAAGATGCCCTCTCACAGTCCATTGATGAGCCATATTCATCAATTGAGGCTGGTATTCTGTTGGTACTATGATCTGTTTAATTTTTCCAGTGAAACTGCCTTACTAGATCTGGTACAGCTCTCCCTTCTTTTCTCTATTCTGTAAATTATTTTCCCTTTGGTCATATACTTTACTTTATCTCTGGCATTGTCTGGTTCCCTCTGCTGCATTACTGCACCCAGTGTCCCATAGGACTTTTAACATAGCCTTAACCTACTGGCATGTGGTGGTTTGTTGAAACATCTGGATATTTGTCACATGCCCTAGTCACTACTGGCACTGTTGATCCATTTAGTAACTTGAGCTGACCATCAGTCATGCTCTGTTTAATCAGGGTGATAGCACGTTTTTCTTGGAGGTGAATCTGATAAGTTGTTTCATTATGATATAGGAAACAAGACTACCATTAGATATCACAGCTCAACAAGGATGGTGATCATCTATGTAACGATATCCCATTGTACTGTCCTCACATTGTTGAGCCCATCTTTAGAAATATTTTGGGTTTTTCTTCTTTGTTTCTTTTTAATAAGTGAACTGTCATGTGGCCCATCATGGGATTTACTGGCCATTTTAAACATAGGTGAATAAGGACTACTGTCTGTGGAGAATGTCCTTCATATTAATTTATTACAGAAATATGTCCTCCACTTTAAGAACCTTCTGCTGGAGCAAAACAATATTCCTCCTTCCTGTGACACACCAATATACCACTACCACTCAGAAAACTGGTCACTTTTATCTGAATTAAAGGTTTTTTTTTTTTATAAGTGAAAAGGTATCCTGCTGAAAAGAATGGCTTCTTCTAAAGCAGGGGTTCCCAACCTTTTGGCACTCGCAACATGAAAATGTAATTGATGAAATAAAATTAATGTTATCCCTAGCTACTTCTAACAAGGCTACGCGACTCCCCTGCCAATGCTTCGCGACCCCCCAGGGGTTCCCGGTTGGGAACCCCTGTTCTAAAGTGTCCTTTAGATTCACCATTTTATTTTATAAGGCTGGTATGTTCCACTCATTTTCCTTCAAACCCAGTTTTCTTCAAATTATTTTATGGTGCTTCTGACTTTGCTTGGCTACATATTCCTTGTAGTCTATATTATTATCTTTTTTATCCTGTAGTTTTTTTATTTTTCTGTCTCTGTATATATTTATCAGCTGCTACCACCTTTAAAGTACAGAAATTTTGGCTTTCATTATTTTGGAAGTTTGTTTATCTGATTAGAATTTTACATTTTTAGAATAAAAATGAATTTCAAAGAGCTACATACCTCAGAAATATCTTCTTTTTTACCTTCCCACAACCAAATTTAACATAGCCACAACTTTCGTTAAAGTCTAAATTATGGCAGGAAAGCAGAGTGTATGTAAGATTTCCATATGCTTGCACAATGTCATGTGGAAATTAGGAGAGTGGAGAAGTATGGGTAAGTGATGTATGTTATACAGTGTGTAAAGGACATTTAAAAGTTTGATTCAAATATTTTGTTAAGAGTGTGAACTCAAATTCAACCAGGAAAAGCTTACAGTATTTCAGATGTAAGTATATCTTTGAAATTCATTTTTAATCACAAAAACGTAGTTTCATCAGTTAAAGTAGAAAGTACTGAAGTTATTCAGTTCCATGTACTTATTTTAAAATCATGTGGTTTCAAAAATATTAATTTAACCTTAAAAGATATTTTTTGTAGGAAGAAGTGTTTGTTTAGTGTTTTTCTTATTATATCTATAAAACTTAGATTTACCCATGTTGTTATAGGTGTCCATTCTTCCAAAAACTGGCCAAGAAGTTGTAGTGTATTTCAATTCACAAACAGAAACAGAGAGCAAAATACAGTTTTTCTACCTTGTTCCATCACCAAAGAAACAGTATAATCCATATGATTTAGCTGTTGTGCCAAAAAGTAAAGTAAGTATTTTGTTTTAGTGTTATACAAAATTTTAGTTCTTTCATTTTTTCTTTACTGTGACACATTGAGTACAATAAAGTATGTGATCTACTATACTACATGTATCTTACTACAGTATCTTAAGTTGTGTATTAAAATAATTAACATGTAAAAGATGTTGCAGAAATACTATTTCTACTGATGAAAATATCTTATGGACTGATCATCATCTATTAGTGAGCCATTCTGTTTTAGTTTTTCCTTTAAAAATGTAATATATTGTACAACACAGTAATACATCTTACACAGCTCTTTAGTTAAAAACACTTATATAAAAGAAAAACGTAGGTTCTGAAACGATACACGTCTCCTTGTGCAGAAAGCTGTCTTTCCAGAGTGTTTGTCTTGGAAATTTGCATGCCTCTAGGCAAATCTCACGTAATCACATGAAATCTCTTGTTTTTTGCATGACTGCATAATGAAATTACGTAATAAAAGCCATTCACTAATAGAAGAGTAACATAACCTTCTTGCACGCTAGCTCCCTGTGTGGTCATGATGCTATTCCTTGATACAGAATACATCAGATGTTGTTTTTTTAGTCAATTTAACAAGATTTGTGATATTTAAGAAACTTAATTTTCTTATTTTTCTTCAGACTCTGAAGTTCATGTGACATCTTCTACTACTTATTAATTTCATCATCCAGGTTGTGTAACAACTGTGGTTTATGGAGGCACATTCACTGAGGAGGGCATGATAGTTGTTGTCAGTGGGGTAGTAGATTCCCTTATGCTGCCAGGACATTCAGCTACAGTTCCTTGTTTTCAGGTATTTTTTCATCCATTTTTAGGATGAATGAGGAGGATGAATTTCATTATTTCTTAAAATGGTTAGGCTTGAGAAACTACTCTTCCTATTGAAGATGAACTTAAAATTTATTATTTTCTGTGGCTTTGATTTGTCAGATATGCAGCATTCCTTTTGTTCCCCCTGTATTATTTATTTCTTCTTGTTCCCTACTTGTTAATCCTAACCCTATCTAATTTTGTTTATCATTCTTGGATTGCTTACATTACTGTGACATCAACTCTCATCCTACCTGTCTATGTGATTCTTAATTCATTAATTTTAGTACCTTTTCATTCCCTTTCATGATTCTTATGTTTGGGATTACCCTTATTGGTGATGGTGGGGAGTGAACTATTGCTGTTGATTTTGCTCTCCAGTATCCAATACTCCTATCTTTGCCTGATTCACACTTTCATTACCACTTCTATTGATGCCTTTATTCTGAGGCACCCCACCATATCCTAGAGGCTTTTTCAGGTGGTTTTCCATTTTCCATTCTTCCACTCTGGCTATTTTGCATCTGCTGTGCCCTACTCAGTTGCCTTTTTGTTACTGCAGATTGTTGGATAGAAATATTTACTTGTTCTGACTTTGTCTTCATCCTTCCATTCTGTTTACCTTTGAAAAGCACCTTCTTCCATCTGCTTGTAAGCTATGGAACTTGCATTCACTTGGGTTCATGTTTATCCTAATCCTTCTATATGTCAAGTTTAATGTTTCATGACCTTGGGTTCATAGAGACTGTTTATTTTTTTGGGTTTCACACATATGTACTTCATCTATTGGTCTTTACATGACTAGAAGGATGCCTTAGGGGATTCTTTGACCTCACAGGCTCTCCTGTCCTTTCCTCTATTCTAATATTTGTAGGTGGTTGCACCAATCCAACATCACCATCTGTGTCTATTACTTCCATTTAAACCAGACCTACACCTCTTCCTGCATACTTTTCTCTCTTGTTGAGGAGCATCCCTGAATGACAAATTTATATCAGGCATGTGGACCCAAAACAAGTCCTCTTCCTATATCTACATGCTTCAACTTTCAGTAGACGGTCAGGTATGATATCATTATTGCCACTCTTACTGGATCATTTTGTTTTATTCTATTCCAATAGCTGCTTGGTTTCTCTTAAATTAAGTGTCATGGGGCAGTCCAATCCAAAATCCTTGCTTTCAAACCATGAATCTTCCTTTTTTTAGGCAGTTCTTAACAAATTGGATTCTTCATCTGCCATGTACTTAGTATTACAAATCAGATTGTGAACTACCTGTCTTTGCCAGACTCTGTTCTACCTGCAGATGGTCTCTTCTTCAGTTTCTACAGGGGGTGATTACTCTGGGACTCTACTCATCACTGTCCAGCCAATTCTCTCACTTTCATGCTTCCTTTCTTCTTATAATCTGTTTTTCATTCTTTAACTCTGGCTGTTGCTACCTTTTTTTTTGGCTGATCTGGTCTGATATTTTTTATAATGCTTACCCACCTCTCTGACCTTGACTAGAGTCACTCTTTGTTGGTATTCCTCTGCTTGGCTTTACCTTGGTTTTCTCTTCGATGACATTAACAACAACCACCTCCCTCTTCCCCCACTTATTATACATATTATTGTTTCAACATTCCCTTTTTTTTGCATCACAGGATGTTGTCCTTCATTATCATGTTTGAATTAATCTGGTCTATTACCTTTCCATTTCTTATGTGGGGGATGTGGGTTAGTCTTTGCCACCTTTCTTGTAATCATTCTACCCTAAGACATCTTTCTTCCCTTTACCAGACTGTTCTACAGGGTTTAGCTGTCTCTGTCTTTGCCATTTATCAGGCATCCTTGTTTTCAACATTTTTCTTTTCGTGTTCTCTTTACCTTATCCTTGTTCCTGTTTTCATTCCATACTGGAGTCTGAGTGTCATTCTGTATGCTCTTAACTGTACACTTTTAACAACCAGGCAATCTGCAATTTGTACTGCTTCCTCCATCATCCTTATATTTTTATTTATCCAGAGTCATTCCTCCTTCAGTTTCAGCTGCTTAGGAAGGAGGCCTCTACCCTTATTCGTTTTCCCTTCCTTCTATTTCACTCTTCTATAATCATTCAGATCCAGAAGGACTCGTGTGTTCTTTTCATGCCATTCGTTGCTACTTAGCTTGTAATTTTTCATTTTGGGGTTTTCATCTTCATTATTTAACTGTCTCATGTCATGTAGATTACATCATGCTTCCATTTGCTGTCTTCATCTTTAGTGAGGTGGTACATTCTCCCTCCTTTTTGAGTTTACAACTTTGCTTACACAATCCTATCAAGTGGCTGGTGGTGCTTTCCAGGGTACACATTTTTTTTGAAATTTCACATCAAACCAGAATAATATAAAGTACTCCTACCATCTCTTCTGGCTCCATGTATGCCCATTGTTTACATGGGATGTTTTGCAAGACTATTTGAGGTATCTCCATGTGTTATTCTGATATCTATGCACTGTGTAGTAGGACCATACCTTTTCCATGGACTGTTGTGGAAAACATTAGCATGGATGCTCTACTTTTTTCCTTTATTCATGCTTACTGGCTTTTCAGAATAGGTTTACTTAATCACCTGTTGCACTGTCTCCAGAAAAAGACATTTCTGGTAAATGGATCAGGGTGGATATAGGCATTTTTTAAAGGATTTTCCATTCATTGCAAGCTACTTCAGAGCCCATTGTCTTTTATTGGAACAAGACCCTTACCACTTACTAGCTGCTGGGGTGGTGGGCCATTGAGAACTCTCACTGAGTAGGATCTAAATGCTGGGGCCAGAGCAAGTGGTGACAAACAGCGTCTGTTCAGTGGAGTTGAGATGAGTACACTATATGCACATACTCTCCTCCTGCTGCTGATGCTTTTCAGTTGAGTTGGTGCATGCTTTATATTACATAATTCATTATATGAATTTCTGTACCCTCCTCTCACAGTGTTTGGTGGTAGAGTTGAGGTTAATCCACACCACCATTACACACTCTTATGATATTAATTCTGTGTATTCTTCCTGCAGCTAGTCTTGGTACAGTAAATCTGACATCAGAATTGAGGTGTGCAGTAGGTATTATATGAATGCACCTCAATCATGCTACACATATTGGCTCCTCAATTTCTTGTGAAAAATACTTGAATTACCATGTTCTTATTCTTCCCACACCCATGTGCATAGAGCTTGTTCATTTCTTCCTACCTTCTGATCTGGATAAAAGTGTACCTGGGAGATTTGATGTGCTGCTATTGAGCCTTTGACATTTGGAGTCACATTTCATTTATTTCCTTCAGACACTTTCTGAAGGGTGCTTATCTAGGTAAATTTTGTACCAGTCCTTCCATCATATTAATGTAGGATTCTAACTTTCTCTGTGAAGAGGATGTGTTACTCGTCTTGAAAATTAACATGTATTTCTGATAAATATTCAGTTTTTCACATACTTCTCACCCTTCCTCCCAACTTCTAGTGCAACTTAGTAATTGTTTCCTCATCAAAGAGTGAATTTC
This sequence comes from Tachypleus tridentatus, assembly GCF_004210375.1. Classification (NCBI taxonomy): domain Eukaryota; kingdom Metazoa; phylum Arthropoda; class Merostomata; order Xiphosura; family Limulidae; genus Tachypleus; species Tachypleus tridentatus. The sequence continues at coordinate 130,247,604 of NC_134834.1, read as the reverse complement.
ATGAGTGCAAAAGCATAGAATAGCTTGTGCAGAGGAAGGTTATATTATCCTCTTGTTAGTGGAGGGCATTTACTGAATAATAATGTCATTATGAGTTTAGGTGGAAGTTTCTTAACTGCTAGTGGCATGAAATCTCTAATGCACATGCACAGGGAAGATAGCTTTCTGTGTGAGAGGCAAATATCTATTGGAAATACATTTTTATGTAAAGAAAATGTTAACTTTTAAAAATAAATGGAAGACAAAAGTAAGAAACTCTGTAACTTGATTGCTTTTGAAAAATTGTTCTTTCTTCATCAGGGGCAAACTGGAAATAACTAGGTTAAGTGAATAGTGAAATAAGGTAGAATGATATCATAGTTGTGAAGAGTGGGCTCATATGAAATTGTCTTCTGTGATTTACTATTGATAAAGTAAAGTGCATCATTACCTTGTAATACTCTTAAAAGAGCTAACACATCAAATGTATTGTTTCCTTTCCAGACAGCAAGCAGCATTATCATAGGCAATTATTTGTTTCAGGAAAACTGTTTTACAGTTATAAATGTTTGGTTATTTAGTTTCCAACTGGAATGGTCATTGACATGGTATGTATACAATGGAAGTAACCAAGGTAACATGAGGGTTACATCCATCTTTCGTGAAGCACAAGAGATGCAGCCAGCAATGAAATATAATGGATGTAAAAGACAGGATAATACATATTTCAAAGAGTGCTTGATCATTTGAAGTAATGACTGTCATGAAGAAGAAAGGTATGCCTAAATTTTGCATTAATTTAGGTAGGTCATTTCCATTGATGCTTTTCAATTACTACAAACAAATAAATGTCTAGATGGATCAGAAGGAGTTTAATGATACGGGCAAGAATAGCTGGGTGATGACAACAGATTTAAACACAAGAGATGGCATGTATGAGTTTTGTGTCATGTCATTTGGACTTTATAATGTGCTTTAGAGAGGCTGTTGGATCTTATACTGACAGGGCTGCAATACTTGGTCAATGTTTAAAATGTCTTGGTCCTTTGTTTTATCTGAGCATGCAGCTAAGAACTTTAAAATGATATTCCAGTAAGTAAAGGACAGCTTTGAAATTGACACCAAGAAAATGTGAATGAAAGTGGAATTGTTTTATTATATTGTGGGAACATATTGAATCTAAAGTTGTGACACATTTCAGGTGGAGTGAGGAATGTTAAGAAAGCATTTCACTCTATGAAATATGCTTTAATAATCATACTGCTGGTGTATACACAACAAGATAGTGAGTTCTGTGAAACACTGTAAAAGAAATTATTATCATAAGCTTACAAATAATCTCCGATTTTTCTCATGTATATTTGTTTATCAACAATAGTATTAATGAAATTTCATAACTTGTATTTGAACCCATTAATGTCATGGCCTGGGGATTTGGATGCTCAACTTGCAATCTGAGGGTTGTGAATTCAAATCCTTGTCACTAAACAAGCTCATCCTACTTGGTTGCCAACTCAGATAGTTACCTAAGTGCAGAAATTCTTTGCTTACAGATTTATCAGCTGACCTAAAAACTATTTGAGATTAAAGTCAAAATAAAAAAAAAAGTGAAAATAATTTTATCTGATTTTGACATATTGAATATTAACTATAAAATTGATAAGTTGAAATATTTCCATTCATCTTATTTATTACTTGTTTGATTCATTTGTATTAATATGTAGATTACAAAAGACCACTACATTTTCTCAAAGTCTGCAATATTACATGTTCAAAGTGATGGATCTTCAGAAAGCATCTCCTTAGAAGATTGGTCACAAGAAGCCAAATTGTTTGAAAGATTATCTGTTTTGCCATCATTTAAAAACTTCTTGCTGAGAAAAGCTTTCTTCCGGTAATGTATCTAACTTTATCATTTATCTTTTTTTTTGTTTATTTGTTTAATATTGTGCAAAACTACATAAAGGCAAACTGCACTAGCTGTCCCTAATTTTAAAGTGATAGGCTAGTGGATGGCAAGTAGTCAATGCCATCTATCACCAATCTTTGTAAAGCTCTTGTGAAATTGAATATTGGATTAGATTGATTCTATGATGAAGTACCCTAAATATGAAGTATGATATTTTATTGGGTGGTAACAAGGGAGAAGCAAAGTTTCATTTGCCCACTTCCATCTCATTAATAAGCTGAGCATCTTGTGTCCAACAAAAACAGTGTAAGTTTATTGATGATCCATTTACAGGAATATCAGTTTGTAAAAATGATGTATGATATTTCTGTTGTGCACTTGAGTTATGTGAATTATAGTTTTTACTTCAAATATGTACTTCTTTTGTTTTACAAATAGCAGAGAAAACCTAAATTTGTAGTTTTTTTAAAACTGAACAAGGTCCACTTTTAATCTGCTAAGTTGGAAAACACTTTTCACAGATAGGTAACTCCAAGTTTCAGTTGAATATTTTTAGTATTGCAAGATTTGAAAAACAATATCTAAATTCAAAATACATTGCTTTTCATTTTGTAATGTATATATTTATATTCAGATATGCTGATATCAAACAGAAAAATACCAAGTACTTGTAATTCAGAAGGCAAGAAAGAAATTCATTAGACATTAGAAAATGCACAAAAAATAAGTAATAGAATAAAAACAATTTTTATTCTTACACAAATCAAGTTAAATATTGTAAGAGCTATTCACTTATATTAGGCAATATATATTTGAGGTTTTAAAGTATTTAGCTTCTGAACCTGGAGAAAAACATGTGTACTAGACAAAGACATAGTTCAGAAAAATGATGATAATCAAGTTTTAATTTTGTCTAGAGACTTAATGAAGTATTCCACAATCCTTAGATTTATATCTGGCTTAATGCTCATTCCTGTTATACATATTTAACCAGTTGTAGCCTAGTGGTGAGCACAACTGGAATGTTAATCTTAAAATTTGTGGTTCATTTCCTGTTGTCACAAAACTTATTCTGCACTTTTGACCATGGATATGTTACAGCCTTCACTTATGGTGTATGCCTTTTACAAGCATTTAAAGAGTAATTACAATTATACTTCTCATAATGTATTAGTATTAAGCTTATTATATTTTATCTTGTTCTTTAGTCATATCCATTGGTGACAATGCATTTAAATCAATGCAAGAGTCTTCAGGCCATGAATGGCAATAGATATGGCAAATATAATGTTACTAGAATACTATCATTATACACTTTTTTAATTCTTGAAAATCTCTAATACTATATAAAGAATTTAGCATTTAAAAATGTAATAAACCAAACACTTATGACAAATATAACTGTAATCATTCTTTACAAATTTGTACAAGGTACACACACCATAACAATTGTTTCAATATCAAATGGCTTGCATAAATAGTGTTCTAGTCAATGTTCTGTTTATGTGTCCCAGCCAGCGTGAATGGCTTTGGACTGAACAAAATGGTAAAAGATATGACAAATATTGTATGATTGAAATATTATCATCCAATCAGTTTTCTAATTCTTGAAAGTATCTAAGCAACTAAATAAAGAATGTAATGTTCAAAAATGTAATAGGCATTATGAAAAATATAATTATAATTCTTATTTTTCAGCCAGGTAATAGTAGCCTAAGAGCTGGAAGTAGGTACTGTTAACTAGCTGCATTCCTTGTAGTTGGAAAGTTAAATATTTATGAAAGCTGTGCTTAAATATTCTATGCATAACTTTATGCAAAATTATAGAAACAAAATTTATGTATATACATGTATAAAAGGAAATAAACCACCAATTTGCACTAACATATACAATCTCTGTGCTTTCTCTTCAAATGAATATGACCTCTCTTTACAAGAGCATAACTCAAAAATAGCAGACTTTTAGAATAAAAGTTGTAGTATGTAACACTTGTCTAGTTATAGTAGCAATAAAGGTTGTAGTATGTAACACTTGTCTAGGTATAGTATCAAAACACAAATTTCCTCAGTAACATGGTATTCAGCATCAAATACCAACCTAAAAGGTGATACATCAGAGCTAATATTATTTGAATTAAATACCTGAAAAGCATAGGCAAGAGTTTCTGTACAAGTATAAACTAAAGTAGAGTGACACATTTATAAACTGTATACAGCATTGTATCTAGTAAATACTTTTAGTTTTTTGGACAAAACTATTCACAACACAGCTGCGAAAATACGCTGGCTGGTCTTGTTTATCTGGACAAAGTAACTAGTATTTTGTTGTAATTTTAAAATACTATATTTCTTACAATGCTTTAATAATTTTCGAAAAAGTTAAGTAGAGATGACTGTCATTTAGAGTGGCAGTTATCATTTTAGTTGTTCATAGAAGTTTTATTCATTGTGGTGATATTTTCATATTAAATTAAGTTTATGTTATATATTAAGTATGATGACTAATGTGAAGGAACATGATATTTGAATGACACAGAAATATATATTGATTATAGATGGAAAGAAAATACCTTGTTACTACAGTATAATTCTACTCGACAGCTCTTAAGTGAGAGACTTTTACCTTTTGACCCAGCTTTTAAAGGAACTTGGATCAGAATAATGAGGTAGGATTAAGTACTGGTGTATATAATCTGTTATCTAATGGCTTTTACGTTTTTGTAGTACATTTTAAAAGTAGTAAAATGAGGGTGTTTAGTGAGTTTTTACTTACAGAAAATAATTGCTTATTTTGAGATTTAATCCAGGTACTAAATAATTTATAATATTTTGTTGGAATGTTTCAACAAGGTTTATTTAAGACCAACTTAAAAATGTGTTATATAACTTCACATTACTGTTCATAAATATTTTGTATTTCTTATTTTTTTTTTGTGTATATTGCTGAGATAAGATGTACTGATTCGTCAAGGATATTTGAAAATGTTTTGTGAGAGAAATATTTATAAAATTGAATGTTCAATTTAGTTTGTAGCATTCACAGATATATAAAAATAGCTAATATAAGAGTGAGTTGTGGAGTAGACGAAAAATTTCCTTCCACCTGAAATGAAACTTGAAACTACAGTAATCGTTCTTAGACATGACTAAATTATCTGCTGTGATAAAAAAAAGTTGTATCTCACAGAAATTTGTTATTTAAAGGATCAATAACCAGATAATGAATCACTGAGTTCAAACTGTAACAGTCACTGTTGCCAAGACATAAGCATATATGACTTATATATTGTATAGGTAATCAGATCATGTGGCAAATTGGTATAATAATAGTTATGATGGAAACAGTTCAATAAAGATAAATTTATTCAATGATGACGTCTATTTCATAAAACATCACATCTCTATTTTATAAAACATTCACGTATCACATTTTTATTCCATACCTGATGAGTTTCATGTTCAAATTAGAACTACTTTCTCAAAACTCTATGGTTTTTTAACTTTATCAGCAACAGTTGTTTGAACTTGTGTTTTGCCAGCTTCTATTTCAACAGCAATATGAACACATTTAACACTCTTTTCATGCTTTTGATAACTTTATCCTTTTCTTGAAGTGTGAGGTGTTTACATTTTCATTTTTCTTGAGATGTTGTTAGACAGAATCAATCTTTGTACAAAAATGCAAATGATTTGTTCTTTGACCTGTTTATATGTTTATATCCTTTTATTGAAAGGAAAAGAGTCACTATAGAGAGGTTGTTATTCATCCTTCCACCTAAAAAATCATGATTGTATGTTGCTTCTTTCAGGAAGTCACTCATGGGAGGTCAGATCAATGTAAAATCATTCTGTGCACAGAAAAAAGATGTGTCTAAAGATAAATTGTTATTGGGAGGGGTCACATCAGTCATGTACTGCTATGTTATTTTGTGCATGTTAATTGTTAACAGTGTTAAAATTATAATCATGAAGGTAGAGATAAAGATACAAATGAAAAAAATATTAAAAATAATTACATTTATAAATGTATGTTATGCATCACATATTTTATAATTGATTGTAATAATATGTTTTGTTTTCACTGTAGAAATTGTAAATAAAAGCAAACTAATGTTCAGTTATAATCTATATACACTGTTTAGCTATGGCTCTTTTATACAAGATGATAAAACATTGTAAGGCTATGTGTTGCTATAAAGTACGTAAAATAAATTATTCAGTAGACTATTAAGAAGTATCAGAAATTAATAGTTTAGTATCTAAACAATGCCAGGATTAATTAAAGTGGTAGATATTAACTTTGTCATAAATTCACAGTACTTTCACTATATCTGACATGGTCAGATGTTAATGGGTATTAACTTAAGAAGTCTTCACACCTAGCTCACCATAATGTGGGTATATTGGAATGACTGAGATACAAGAATCTTAAATCATCATTAAGAATTCTCAATATTACTTTGCTATGTTTAAAATCTATCAGTATTGGATTCTTGATAACTGGTTACAAATTGTGAGCTTAAGATGTGGTGTACAAACTTTAAGAAAATTTGCTGGTCTTCATTCTGTTCATTTGGTGTGAAATAAAACTTCATATTATCTACATGCAATAAATGTTAAATTAATAATGACCCTGAACTATATGTTATTATAGTATTGTTTGATTACTAGGCCAGTATGTTGTTTCAAAACACAAATACCTCATCTCTGTTCTTAAACTAACATTACTGATGTCCAGGAATGATGTACTAAGAAGTTGGATCTCAAACCTGTTGAACATTTTTTAGGTCACCTTGAGGGTTTAATCCAGTAGTTTAGATCATAGAATTGTAGTATGTAATTACTACACATATTACTCCCCTATAATAATTATTTATTTTCCATAAAATTTTAAAATGTTCTAATTTTGGAACAAATTAGATCTGGTTGAGGTCATGGACAAAATCAAACCTGAGGTGTTACTTCATGCAGCATGATTAGTCAGAGAACGTGTCTTCTCTTTTATGCGTTTAGTGTTCTGTTTAACTCTGTGTATGGAGGGGATTCCCTTGCAATTATCACATGGAATAGGGGTACTTCAAAATCCTGATGCCCTCTTTGTGATTGGTCAGCTACAGGTAGCATGCGTTTTACAAATGTGGTTTTGAAGCTTTCAAGAGAGTGATCCTGAGTTTTGAGAAGAATAATTCTCTGTTTATGGGGAGATTCAAGATATATTTGAATAAAATTTCATTCATGTATCAATATTTAATCCAGCACTTGCATAAGTCATATGAATTATTTTCCCTTATTTTTTCTATACAATCCGTCTTTACTTTGTAATTGCACCTCACAACACTTTAACCCTGGATAGTTTTCTTCAATAAATAAAATTTTTATTTTGACTTAGACTTCAACACTATATCATGTATTTTTCAATGACCTTGCAAAAAATTATTGCACTTTTCCTTCGAAATACTAAATCTATGAACCTATTGTTCTCACAGAGATCAAGTACATGTGTGTAGATGCACCCTTGAATTACACACAACATTTCTATTTTCATTAACTGGCTGAGCCTTTGAAACAACATTTTTAGCATATCATGTTAGAATATTAGGAGCCCATTGCACCAAGTGAAGTGCTGCCCGTATTAAGAAAGTTATCAGTAGGACTTCCCCTTATAAACACATGTTTAGATATTTGTTGCAGCCACAAGTGATTTTAATTTTAAAAAATCTCTGTTTAAGAATTAGTGATTTTTTTTTCTTATTTCTATCATAACTAGGTTAAAACAATTTACTATTCGGGTGTGCTGGAAAAGTATGTTTCTCTGTGGATTAATTGTTTTAGATAAAAGCTATTGCAGTACAACTGCTAAAGATATGCATTTTTTCAGGATTATTTCCAGAATCTCAACCATTGAACTCTTCCCTTGGGAGCCAACGTAAGCTCACACCTTATATTTTTCTTGTTGTAATATCTGTTTTTATGCTAGTTAATAGATCATTTATTTTCATCGTTCACTCATTGTTTTCAAACAGCTAATAGAATAAATAGTAAAATATACTCCTTTTTATGTAATACACACGTTTTGTATTTTTAGTTATTTCAAGTAGTTTTATTTTCACATGCAGTAATAAAGTCCCAGTGGTTTATTCATGCATAATAATAATAGTATAGATATGGTTTATTCATGTATAATAACAGCAATAGTAGAGATATGATCTTATTTCTATACTGAGTTCTTCTTTGAGTCAAAATCCTTTCAGATCAAAATAAAAACTTTTGAAATGCCATAAGATTAGTTTATTGTCAGTGTAGTCTTAGAAACAAATACAGGTTAAATGGTACAAACACTACACTTTTTACTAGATAATATACATAAATATACATTTTTAAAACTAAAATGTATTAGAAAATCCATACATAACTCCAATATCCAAGCTTCTGACAAACCTGAATATGAAGCATGCTGTTTTCAAGGTACATTTATTTGTAGCATTCAAACATTCACCAAAATATCTACATTTTCATAATTTTTTGAAAATATGATAAGAGAAAAAGATTCAAAAATAATATTTTGAAATTTCTGTAAAGTGAACTATGCTGATAATGTTGTTTTTTTCCGTTGTATTAATTAATTAATACAGATTGATTAAGCCTCTCCTTTTCTTTTGTTAGATTTTTCTTAATACATACATATATATAAATATTGTGTGATTATTACTACATTAGCGAAATATAATATTCTGTTTTAATGTTCTGACCGTTTTATAGAGTGCAATATCTGAAAGAATTTAGAAATGGTTTAACAGATCAAGCCCTTGCTGCCAAGCCCATACTTGACATGTGTTTGACAGAAGTTGATTTAGAACTTGTCAATATTAGAAGGCAAACTTTATCCAATTTTAACATCTGGAAGAAAACTGTACGTTTGAGAACTAAAGCCCACAGGTATTGCCCCACTTATAAAATTGGAGATCATTTATAAGAGAGAATACAGAGACTTTTGTCTTACTTTCTAATCATGATTTTATAGTTTGGTTATATTTCAGTAATCAGAGGTGATAATGAAGTTTAGAATGTCCTGGACTTATATATTTTTGTGTTTGGTATCCAGATGTATGGTATTTCAAGAAGATTATTATGTACATAATGAGAACCTTTATTACACAAATGCATGCATTTACTTACAAACAAATTCTTTCAAATACAAAATGGAGTTACATTCTTAGTTTTTTAATTGCTTATATGGTCTTTTTGCAGTGTCTTGACTAGTGATTAGTTCTTCTTTTTATTTAAATATGTCTTTCAGTCTTCCTGAAACTTTTCATTCATGTTTTTGTATTCTTTATACTGATTATTAGACAATATTATAAAAAAGAAGTTATAATTTCCTATACTTGTCATAAGACATTAATATTAGGTCTGTTACAGTTATAAACACTGCATCCTTTATCCTAGTTCCTTAGGGATTTTTAAGAATTAGAAGAATGTATGATAATAATAGTAGTATTGCAACCACACTATATTTTTTTATCAATATTGCTAGCAATGGGTTCACTCAATCCAAAGCTTTTCACACTGGAACAGTATTTATATACAACATCAATTCTTATGATGTGGATGCCTTTAACAACTTGGCAAAGAAAGATTATAATTATACTTGTCTTATAAGACATTACAACCCCTACTGTATTTGTTTAATCCAGTTGGTTTAAAGCACTGATTGAGTAGAATATGCCCTCAGCAATGTATATATGATAAATATAGTGTTTTTGTAATACTATTATTATACATTCTTCTCATTTTTGAAAATCCATAGGGGACTAGATAAAAAAAGCAGTGTCTAAAAATGTAATAGGTCTAATACTAAAATCTTATGTGAAGTGTAATTGTAATTATTTATGCCAGTTTGTAAATGGCATGCACAGTATATCAATAATTACTGTATCAAATGGCTTATATAAGTAATATTTTGACCACTACTGTTTTTGTTATGTCTAAGCTGACCTGAAGATCTTGGGATTGAGTGAAATGGATTGTAAACAGTGAATATGACAAATACGGGGTGGTTGTAAAACTACGATTATTATGTACTCTTCTAATTTTTGAAATTCTCTAAGGAACTAAAGAAGAAATGTAATGTTTAAAAATATACTAGGGCTAGCATTAATGTCTTGTGTAATTATGTTCTACCAGATTTTAAAAGGTGTTTTCACCTTAACAAGTTATGATTCCTGTTTTGACATCTCACTCTATTTTTTGTTTTGTTTTACAGAAAGACTGAGATACATATTTGGTTAAAAATCAATTTGACTCTTATGAAAATTGAAAAATAAACTATATATCATACTTGTTTATTAACATGGCTGTGTTTTGAAATTACCTTGTTTAAATCCATTTGAAAAGTAGTTGTAACAATAATCCATTTATTACCAGTCTGGTGATTAACATCTGAGCTAACTTTGTAACCCTAATAAACAACAAATAAAAATGTAAAATAAAATGTTTTAATCTTACATCTTTCTCTGATAGCAAACTTCCCATTGTTCAGTCTAAGCAAGAACAAGCATACAGAAAACAACAGTTTCAGAAAGCCTTAAATACAACACAGTGAGTAAACGTATGTTGTGGGCTAAGAAATTGTTAAATCCTATATACAAGTGTACTGGGGTACATAAGTGCAGGGTCTTGCTAGTTATTCAATTTTGGTCAATTTATTGCTCAAAATTTACAGTTTATCATTCATAATTCAGGATTTTCTTTAAAAATTTGTTCTTGTATTTATGTTGTAAAAAAATGTTGTCTTTTAAACTTTTTTTGCAATTTACTAACATTTATATGAATGAAGTAGTTGAGCTATATGAAAATAGAAGGTGTTAATGTAATTCAGTGACACTCAGTGAAGTGTTTTTATTAAGTGTTTAAAAGGTGGATAAAATTGTATTTCACCAAGAATTTAGGCCCTAAAATTATGTTGTAGTACCATTTGACTAAATATTTAAGTAGTTTGGATGCAGTTTTGTATATTTTCCATTTCTTTGTTGCATCATATAGATTAAATACATCACATAGTCATTTTTCAAAGTTAAATTCAATAAGTCATGTTACCTTCTGTTCATTTTGTTTATGAAGGAACTGTATTATTTCATACACCAAGTATTATATAAAATAAAGCTTGGTATCTAAGCATTGCACCTTTCTTATTCAATTCCATTTTTAAGTAGAAGTCTTTAAGGCATATCCACAAATGTGTCTAACATTCCAACCCTAAATTACACATCTGTACTTGTATGAATATATGTTAAGTGATTCAAGGTCACCTACAGTGTAGAACATAACTGCACACAATCACTGAAATTGATGTAAATATCATTCAGGAAATTAATATCATGTATGCAATAATAACAACAAGCTTTTATTGATATGGCCATGACTTATTATTAAAGTAAGCATAAGTTACATATGAGTTTGAAACCTGTTGAAGTTTGTATGTTATTGATTCCTTATGTCATTTTAATATATAGGCTAGTTTAGGTATTGTGCTTTTTATGATGAAATGTTCATTTAATTTGATGGCAATGAAGGTTTAATATTATAGTAATTTGTTGAATCAGACACTTAGTAAGCTTGGATACTATATGTAATGTTACTGTTCATTAGTTAGATATGATTGATAATATTCTCTTTGTTTATGGTTTAGATTAGGTGATCAATTGATGTCACTGTGTTTGTAAAGGAAAAATAACAAAATGTATTAGATAATAAGAAAAATTATTATGTACATAACATGTCTAACTATTTTACCATATAACTACAGAAATACAACTGAAATAGGATTCATTGTGTCAAGCAGAGTAGTAGAATACATGCACATAGTTTTGATAATTATGTGTCTCCAGCTGTACACATTATGCTGTAAAAATGGTATGCAATAACATGTAAAAAACGAGGTCTGTTGTATAGTTTTAGAGTAACTTAGAAAATGTATCTCTATATGGTTGTGTAAGATTCATAGTAAGATACTATTGTTAAAGCAGATTGTCATACTTAGTTATAACTTTTTTATATTAAGTAATCCAGTAAAGTATATCTTTAATTAATTAATGTCATTGAGTACAATGCACTACTCTCATGAATGTTTGGTTATGCAGTGATCTAACTTATTATATACTTGAGCTAAAAATATATATATAAATAATTACTAATGAGAGAGTCTTGTTATGAAAAATTATTAATCTTTTTGAGAATAAAAATTCCCAAAACATAAATACTTGTATTTCAATTGCATAAACCTTGGCTAAGAACATGAGCTGAAATGCATGATATAATTGTGTTTATTGTTTTTTTTTCAGAAATCTTGGTTGTTTTCACACATTTGTTATTGAGCTTTTTACATCTCACCTATTACATCTAGTCTACTACAACCTTCAACGTTTCTTGGTTGCTTTAAAGGACTCTACACTGGCTTTCAAAATGCCACTTGTTATTCAAGGTTTGTTTGTTTGTTATTAAGATATTCAAGACGTGACATTCTACTATCAAAAGGTTTTGCCAGAAAAATCAAGACAAATCATACAGGCCTGACATGGCCAGGTGGGTTAAGGCATTTGACTCGTAATCTGAGGGTCGAAGGTTCGAATTCCGGTTGTACCAAACATGCTTGCTCTTTCAGCCATAGGGGCATTATAATGTGATGGTCAATCACACTATATGTTGGTAAAAGAGTAGCCCAAGAGTTGGTGGTGAGTGGTGATGACTAGCTGCTTTCCCTCTAGTCTTACACTGCTGAATTAGGGATGGCTAGTGCAGATAGCTTTCGAGTAGCTTTGTGTGAAATTTAAAACAAACAAACAAATCACATAATTTATGTTTTTAATTTTTTTGCAAATACTTTGTTTGCATAATACACTTGGTTATTTCTTGTTAATCACTGGTAACCTTTTTAGTAAGATTTCAAAGAGAATCTGAATATGAATATTCATTATTATAACAAGCTTGCGTTTCATTATTTTTGAACAGCTTAAACTTGTTTGCAAGTTTAATTATAAGATTTTCAGATTATTGTATTGCAGCAGTTTAACAACAGTTCACAGGTATAAGGCATTGCAAACCATTCAGTTTTATTTAGTGTTCATTTAAAACTTTTATCAAAAGTAACTAAACAAAATTAACATTTCCTAATGAATATACATAATTAATATAATTTTTTTCAATTAAACAGTAAAGAAACAAATAAACATAAAATATTTTCATACTAGCATACATTAGTGCTTTTGGCATCTCTATAATAGGGTTATCCTTTCATGATTGGTATAGTATAATATTGCTAATTGAAATTTCTTTGTCTGTTATATTTTTTAATGTGTATAGTAATACATTGCAATATAAATTTATAGACTTGTTCCTGAAACAATGACTAATTTATAATACATGAACAACTATTGGACTTGCAGATGCTTGACTTGCTCACTTGGTACTGTTTGCAATTTCTTTCTAATGAAAACTGTTAATCAAAGCTTCTGAAATGATACTATTCTTCTCACCCAAAGCTACCTCAAACTTGATTTGCCTTCTTAAGCATTGTAACATGTTTTCAACAATGCAGCAGTGTTTTATGTTTGTTTTTGAATTCCATGCAAAGTTACATGAGAGCTATCTCTGCTAGTTGTCCCTAATTTAGCAGTGTAAGACTAAAGAGAAGCCAGCTAGTCACCACCATCCACTGCCAACTCTTAGGCTACTCTTTTACCAATGAATAGTGGGATTAATCATCACATTATAATGCCCCCATGGCTGAAAAGGCAAGTATGTTTGGTATGATTGGAATTTGAACCTGCAACCCTCAGATTATGATTCTAGTGCCTTCACCACCTGGCTATGCCAGGCCACAGTGTTTTATATCCCTTCATTTTTGTGCCATTGTGGCAACATGTGCTGATCATATGATAACCCTCCATCAGTGATACAATGCCACTTATACTAGCACAGGTAGCTCTCTCTACCACCACAGCACAATTCTCACTTTTTTGATAGGCATCCTAATGTACAGACATGTTTTTAATTCAATCTCCAGTGACTACAAGATTTTAATTGTGCTTAATCTTCAACTTTAGATCAGCTTCAACTTCAGGTTTTTGACTATTATTTTTAACTTATATTGTTTCTACTCATTATTTTAGAACTGTTTCTGAATTCCACGTTTATATGAATTTGAGATAATTTAAATTCTTGCTATAAGTAGAATACTAGTCTCCAGGTCTCAGAATTGACAATGTCAAAGCATGGGCTTTAGTGTGCAAAGAGTACTTGTCTTATTTTTGGTTGACAATTTACCTTTTATGTTATGATTTTTTATAAAGGGAGATATAACTACTGTGGAAAATTTGTCTTTCAATGACACTTTCCACCTGTTAACACACCTCCACATAATATACTGGGTTAGGTATTGTTCCTTTCCCAGGAAATTTGTGGTTAGTTTTTTAGTGTGTATTTCTTAATTCCCAAAGGTATACTAATGTTCAGTGACTTTCTGTGAGCTTGTATGGATATATCTAATTTCCATACTGTAATTTAGGTTATTGATGTCTTCTGTGCTCAATGTTGGGTAAGTTAGATTTTTTTACTTTTATCATCTAGGTTAATTTAATTTAAAATTGTATTTGGTGTTTGACTATTCTTTTATTTTGGTTTCATTTTACTTCTTTTCATTGAATGCAATTTTTTTCTAAGTTTCTTTTTCTTTACTACTAATCAGTCTAGTTTGGGATCAAATTAGAGTTAAACTTTGTTTTTGTTAACTGGATATTATGTTTTTTAGGATTGGTTTTATTTTAATGTCCTTTGTCTTATACATTCTTTGGCTGGACTTGTATGTTCGATATTTAAGGATTATTTATCTTCTATGCTTCTATAGTGGTTTAGTAGTTTGGGTGTTACTTTTTTCTATTTTAAGTTAAATTTCATGGTTTTGCAGGTTCGTTATTTTTTTGTACTTTGAAGACTTTACATGTTTCAACATTTTGTTAGTTATGAGTACTTTCTCTCAATATGTTTTCTCTTGAGATGGATTGTTATGTGCAGTTAGGGGGGTCTTCCAGAGAAAATTCTGTATTTTCAGCTTACCTCCTGTGGGATCTGAACATCCACCCACATGTTTGATATGCTCATGGATGCATTCATTTTGTTCCTCACCTTTCCCAGTTCTTCATCTGGATGTTCGCTCAGAATTTCTTAGCTTTAAATATTTTTCTTTTTAAGGTAGTCCTGTTGAACACCTTCATTTCTTTCACTTCCAGAATGCCTTCCCTTCTCCAGTTGTTTCCCTTCTTTGTTGGTCATTTTGTCTAGTTTATCCTTTATGTTCATTTGTTCTGCTGGTGTGGAATATCATTGTTTTCCTTCATGCTCTTTTTCCTGCATTATTTACCATTCCATAATGTGATGGTTAATCCAACTATTCGTTGGCAAAAGAATAGCCCAAGAGTTGGAGGTGGGTAATAATGACTAGCTGCCTTCCCTCTAGTCTTACACTACTAAATTAGGTACGGCTAGTGCAGATAGACCTCGTGTAGCTTTGCATGAGATTCGAAACAAACCAAACCAAAATGTTGTAATATCTCATGCTTCATTTTAAAGTTATGCATCAGAAGGGAAAGATTCATTGTATGATTTGACAATGTTTCATAAAAAGTAACACACTGTTGTAAAGGTTCATTTTCTTTGCCAATACACATAAAGCCCAATGATAAATAATTAGGATCCTATTACCTTGTAATTTATTTCTGCTGCTATTTCTCTGTTGGCTGCTGTTAGTAAACATAGATGTACTAGGATTTGAGTGATAAGTTTTTTCTGAATCAATCAGTCTTTTTGAGGAACCAGTATTTAACCATTTGTTCATATTAAAATCTTTTCTTTTTTTTACATTTAAACAACAAAGAAATACACAACACTGCAACTAGAAACATACTCTAATCTAGATTTCTTGCCGATAGTGTAATAGACAGTGCAATTTGATAGGTTTCATGAGCATGTGCAAAAATGGAAATATCCTATAGAAACTATTTGAATCATAGCTCAGAGAACACTGTGGGTTAGAATGTATTGGCTTCTTTGCAGCAGAATGGTTGCAACAAGAATTATCTAAAATACTTTATAAAAGTGAGAGAATATATTTATGCTATGGCTGCGTACAAAATTGTATCCGATCTAATAAACATTGGTGGTCAGGATTTAGTGGTGGTATAGGTGTGAAAGTGCTTATGAACATCCTGTTTCCTGTTTTACCATCCATAACACAGTAACCAATAAATGTGTAGTTTCCAATATTTTGTAAGGCTTAGTGACTTTTCAGTTACCATACATTACATATATATGTATGTTATTTTTATTTACAAATAAATATTTAAATTTAACAACTTTTTCTCAAAACATATTTGGAAAACAGTTATTTCCATTTATGATGTTTTACTTGAACTTGTGTCATACTTGTTCAAATTCGTTTGTTGATTTGGAAAAAAAAATGTATGTAGACTTTATATATGCATTTTTGAATACCAAAACATTATAAATGACTATATTGATACAACAAAATCTGTTGTAATTTACCATGCTTCTTAACAGTGATGTATTTGGGTATAAATCAGTAGCATTGATCATAATAATTCAAACTCTCCATCATTATAATAGTTTTTTTTCTCATTGATAACTTAAAAAGACTAACAGAATTACATAGAGAAAATGCAGACCTTTTGATTCATTATAAACTTATAGGTATAAAAAGT
The DNA here is from genome assembly GCF_004210375.1 of Tachypleus tridentatus. Classification (NCBI taxonomy): domain Eukaryota; kingdom Metazoa; phylum Arthropoda; class Merostomata; order Xiphosura; family Limulidae; genus Tachypleus; species Tachypleus tridentatus. Next base: position 130,230,945 of record NC_134834.1, on the reverse strand, counting down.
AGGCATAGATAAACAAGTCTTCTCAAATGATATGTGGTGGGTGGAGCTAATATGGTGGATTATATAAATGTTATCACATTTCAACAAATAGAAGATATAGGAGGTTTGCATTTTATATTTTAACTTGCCAACAACAGAAATTTGAGTTTATAATTCATATGAAACTATAGACATCGTATTGTGGTCATTGTAAAACGTAATCTGATGAAACTCAGATGTTTAGCAACTTTTTTGTAATATGTATTATCAAATTAAGAAATTAATTGATGTATAATACTAAAATTTGAATTAAAATCTAGAACTTGATACCAAGTTTATTAACATTCATTCCTAAAATAGTAGTTTGATAAACTTTTGAATGTAAGTATAAATGTGAGAACATGCCTTTTTATCCCTAGCTAACATAACAATAGGGTTAACAACTTCTGCTAAATTATACAGTATTCTACTTTGTGGCAAGTGTTACTCAGGCAGGTGTGCTTTTATCAAACCAATTACACACTTGCAACCACTAATTCAATGCACTTTATCTAGGTTGAAGCAGTTTCTGTATAAATGAGGCATTCCATAACATCACATAGAGGATAACCAGGTGGTATGGCTGTAATTATCTAGACCATCACTCATGGATTATCATGAGTAAAGCATAAGGGGATTCTGTACATCCATGCTGAACATTGGATTTAATAAATCAGAGTCAGTTTATTTTTAAAAATTTAAGGAACTTGTTTCACCTATTGCACTGTTTTGAGAGCATTGTTCCTCAGTACTCAGCAATGTGCATTAACTCCAAATTCTACAAGTGAAGCTAGAGAGTTCTTACCATGCTTGGTTGTCAGTTGCTTGGGTTGTGGACAGAGGCTCTTCCTCCAGTGTGTTCAAGTGAATTTCCTCCACTTTTGTAGAAGAAGGCAAAGCTAGGAGCCTTCCTACCTAGTTACTGGATGTTTTTCACAGATATTGGTAGGAGGGGCACCAGCCTACATGGGAGCCTGCTCATAGCACTGGTTAAAATTTGATGCTGGTCTGTCTAGTTGAGTTAAATGTGCCCTTTTTCTTTTAATCAATGTTGTTTCAATATGTTGTTCATTGAAGAGGATGTATTTTCTCCTTGTAATTCTGAATGTAGAGTGGTCCCATCCTGGGTCTTTGGTTGAGCATAGTTTGTTCCATGTCCTCTCCATATTTCCAGTTGCAGGTGAAATTTACCTTGTCTACACAGTTGGAGAGTGAGAATGAGTGTTCTTAATTCCAGACTAGATAACTTCTGTTTCTTCAGGTTGAGTAAGACTTACAAGATCCCATCATTTGGAGTATGGCCTTTTGGACTTTTTCAGGTTGAGGAGAAGATTTGTCCTCTTTGGTGTAGCTTACCCTATTGTCATTATTCCAATAGCTCAGAATGCATCACTTTTTAGCTGCAAGTTAGGATCTACTTTTAAATATATATATCTTGAAGTCCAGTTACCCTGGCCACCAACATGACCCTATAATTCTTACCCAAGCAGTGAAACCTTGGCTATCTATTTGGAGCCTGGCCAATAGTGATGATAAATCATGTAAAGCTCCACTCATAGTACAAGAATTAACTCTCTTAATTTGGGCTGTGTCAACCAGACTGATTACATGACATTTTTGGAGATTTAATATTACTAATTTTTAGTATAGTGTGCATATATTCACAAAATTTGGCAGTTTTCAGTGTACAAAAAAAAAACATTTATTTAGTGAAGTATTTGTAATAAACTAACTAAACATTGGTCCTTAAATATATTGAGTATTTGTTTTGAATAGTCTGTGTGCAAAGTGATTTTTTCATGTTAAGAATAAAAATCTGAAATTTCATTTGTGTAATCTGTGAAACCTAAATTCATTTAAAATATTTGTTTTCAGTAAAAGTTTATATTTTATTTGCTGTTTTACTCTACTCTAATTCTATACAAGTTTGTTAAATTTGACTGACTTTGTAATCACCAAAAGAAATCAAAAGAAATCTAAACTACCTTCTTTTTATTTCTAGAATGGTCCCAAATTGTAATATGAAGCTGTATTTGTTTACCCTATATGACACTAAACTTGTAATATTATACATCATTTATAATTTAATTTTTTGTTTTATTGTCCCCATTTGAACCGTGTCTAACTACTTCGTGATGATGAGAAATCCACGTGAAGTAAAAATGTATCTCAGGACGGCTGGTATGGATATTAACAGTTTTACTAATAAAGCAGAGAACAACGTTTCAACCTTCTTAGGTCATCTTCATTGTGTCTAACTACTATTTGTACCAATATAAGTTGTAAATCACTTGGGGAAAGTGCATTTCTTGCTAAGCTGTCAAATTATGTGTGCGTGCCTCATGAAACATTTTTATTATATTATTATTATTATTTATTTTATCTAATCTAATATTAGCTAACATAAAGAGATCCCTATTTTTACATTTTAGTTACTTTTATAATAAAGAATAAATATGGCAAACATGAGGTAAAGTATGTACTCATCTTTTTTTGTTGTTGTTGATTAGCAGTAACACTTAACCATACATGTTTTATGCTGATGGTAGTAATACACTAAATAATTTTTATTTAATTAAATAATGCACAATGAACAAAGAATAATAACATGCAAAAAGCAGGCAATTTCCTCTAACTATTACAATTTTTTTGGCTTTCTCACTATGTGATAAGTCTTTACAATTAAATTGATCCTAGCTAGTTGTTATTTTTCCCATAGGAATGAAACTTGCACCAATGGTGAAATTGACAATTATTTGACGAGAAGATAATGTAATATATTATGGCATTTGGTAAATGAAAATCTTGGCTTTTTATTGTTATAGATAATATTTAATTAAACGTAAAAGAGAACTATTAATAAATTCCAAAAGAGAGCATGTGACAGGTGAGTGTGGCAGAAGGAGTCTGATTTTCTGTTTGATGCCTCTGTAACCAAACAAAATTGAAAGCAAGGAAAATATGATTTGTCTGAGCACTTATGATTTTATAGTGCGTAATTTATTTTAAATTTTGTACTTATTGGACAAGTGCTAAATAAAATAGAGAAGATGGGATACTTGCAGAAAATGTGTCACCTTTCTCATACTAGGGAAAGTTCAGAAATTTTCAAATATTATCTTATAAAATTAAATATTTAAGGTTTATATGCTATTAAATTATGGATTATTAACCACAAGTATGATATACTAATTGGTATAATGTAAACAAAAAGTAGTTTAGTAAAATTTAGAATGTAAACCAGTAAATCCTTTTGACATGTGCCTAAGTGATGCATAAGTGATGCCCAAGCAGATAGCGTTAATTTCCCCATGAAGAGAACACGAGTTGTGTATGTAGTGCAGTTCCTTTACTGGTGTGACAATCTTCTGTTGATCTACCCATGATCTATGAATTAAAAATACTTAAATAAAGCAGATTTTATAGGTGGAATCACTATATTGATGTATCTTTCTGACCAGTTCATCCCTTTATGTAAATATATTCTAGCTGTTTGTGATTATTTTCCAAAATGAAAATTTACAGAATATTAAATGAGTATAAAATATATATTATGTTATTTATAATAACTGTACTAAGTTCAGTATTTATACAGATAGTTAGCTATAATAAAACGATTTTGGAGCCTCACAATGACATTACAGTTTATATTGGCATGTCCAGTCATATTATCTTTCTTATGACTGTGCATCTTGACAATAGAGCATAGTGTAGTTTCATGTCTAAACCAAACCACCTCTTCCTTCATAATTTCCATAACTCAACTGGTGTATGAGGATGGTGATTTCCCAGTGGTCCTTTCAAAGTTTAATCACATATAAATCTGCAGTCGCTACTTCTGGCAACTTGATCAATGTTTCTTCATATGAAATAATGTGAATATCTATTTCATTTTCCAGCTGCTTAAAATATGCAGTGGTTGAAAGATAGGTATGACAAAAAACCTTATCTTATTAACATGTGTGTTAGTGGCCTTGTTTACTAACAAAACCAGTATTTCTGTGTTATACAAAGGATTCCAAACACTGTTCACATTAATCTTTGTGTCTTCTCTCTTGATCTCTAACTTGTGATGATCATAAATTTCTTTGGAAAAGTTTTGTGACTTACCATGTACCACTTTTGGAAATTTTTCTGGAATGTCAGGTGATAGAAAATGGCACATAACTTGTTAAAGTTATCAAAGTGCACATAGTCATTGTTGAATGTCATTAAGTACTGACATATTTTTTTATCTGGGTATTGTTTCTACTTTATTTTTTGTGCTTTGTAAGCACAGAGCTTCAGAATGGATAGTATATACTGTGCCCATTAACGATACCAAAACCAAGTTTCTAGAACTGTGAGCCTTCAGACTTGCTACTGAACTAGGGGAACACTTATAGTTTCCTGCAGTTAATCTTTCTTTCATGAATCTGTTGTGGAAGCATCATGTTCATACATAACACATGTTGCTTTTATAGGTAGAGATCCTTCTTTATTATATTGCATACTTTTGTCAGGAGCACATGGAATTTTTTTACTACTAAACTTTGTGTTTTTAGATTCTCAGCTGTTATGAGACAATGTACTTTGCTTAGCACAACTGGGATATTACTTGTTGCAAGTCTCTGAATGTTCTTGGTTTCCCAAATTGATCTACATTCCTTTACTTCACAAAACAATGAAGCACAAGGAATATGCCATCTTGTAAGTTTTAAATTCCAGTTATGAGCACTTATTTATTTTCTAAGTATAGGATTATTTTAAATTGTTACCATTTTCCAATGATATCAAACTACCTATGAAACATCAAACAATGTCAAAATGTATTTTGATACTTCCCCTTCTGCAACTAGTTTTCTTATTTTTAATAATTATTATATAATTTATTTTGCATCATTAATTAAACACATGTATCTAGAACTAACCTAAATCAAGTAAGCTTACCAAACTTTATGATATATTATTGGGCTTGTGATAAAAAATAATGTTAACAGTGAACACAACTAACTGATGAAATAATGCATTATAATATTAATAAGTAAGAATGTAAAGACAGTTTAGTTAATTAGGTATACTCATCACTGGATTTATTTATCTTTTGTTAAGTAGATATCTTGTTTGTGTCAAGAGTTAATAGGTTTCAAATATTGTCACTGCTATTGGAATGATACCTCTACATGTTTTGTTAAGAGGATGTACTGTTATTAGAAGTTGCTCTTATTTTGTGTATAATGTATATGAACAAAGAATAGGAGGAAGGTATGAGATGGTTTTAAAACCAGAGAGGAAATATGTATTAGAATTATGTGATGAAGAATTCTTTTCATCTTACTTTTCAGAAACAAAAGTCGATTTAGTGGATGATGATAAAGATCTTTTACAAAACCTTCCTGTGTACCTCTGTGACATTAGTACAGTTGTTACAACTGCTGCAGCAGAAAAATCAGGAAAAAAGAATGAAAGACTAAGATTTGCCTTAGAATCTGCTGAAGAAAGTAATTCATAAAATAATTTCTTCTTATTTATATACATATATGGAATATATGTCCAAAATTAGAATAATAGTTCCAGTCCACTTTTCATACCACGTTTAAGTTTTAAAGATATGTTTGCAGATTTTGTTGAAAATGTCAAATAGGAAAACTTAAGTTTATTTAACAAATTTAATAAAAGTAAATTAAATTTTCCTGTCCAGGTTTAAAATATTTGGACTTGTAATTAAGCACTCTTGTATTTTAGTGTAGCTATTACAAAATAAATAAATTATATGAATAAAAGTAGATAGTACTTATTTCAAGAGCTTTAAACTTTTTTCTTTTTTTTTGGCATTTTTACGTTTTCCATGTGAGAATTATATTTATTTCTGTGTTTGGTACATAAAACTATGATTAAATCTTCATTCTAGAACTTTATAAAAAAAACACAATCTATTTCTGTTGTTTCATTCAAGTAATTGCAAACATATATAACTTCAGAATTGATATTAAACTAAATCTGGTAAGAATATTTATCTACCTTCTTGTTTGATTTTTTTTTTAATGCTCAAGCTGATTTAGTTTTATAATACAAACTTCCATGAATCCTACTGACTAATTACCTTTTATGACATACAAAGGATATACCCTTCTTACTGTACCTGAACTTGTGGTCACATGGCATCCATCTAGCAAACTGATTATAGAAGGAGAGGGAATGCCTGCTAGTATTCTAGAGATTCCTGACATATCTCTGAAGATAAACACAGCTTTAAATGAAAGGTATTCAAATATGTTATTGTAATGTATATAACAACAGATTAAGGTATTGATAAACCAGATGATTAAATAACAAAAAATGTTTGTTAATTGATTACATCTTGTTGGTTTAATTGGAAGAAACACAATTCTGATGTGATAACCTCCACCATATCCAGCTTTTCCAATTCAGTGCTTCCATTTATATAAGTACTTCTTTTCTTACTACTAATCTTGAGGCTATCATTTAATCTTACATCAATCATTTAATCAATGCTTGATTGAAGTATCTACAAACTGAATGTTGTGGAAATATTTTTTATTTTTATTTTTAAACAAATTTGTCTTTACAAACTTTGTGGCCCCTATTTTTCACAACATGAAATATGCACAGATGGTAATTTCCACGTGTCATCTGGACTTTTTTTGCTTTATGTTGACTACTACAAATGCATCAGGTGCTTCTTTGTCTACAGTTATTGTCTAGCAGGGTGCAGAGTCTTGCATGTGGCCTGGGCCTTTTTCAGGCCATGACACAGATTTCTCTCATCCTATAATTTCCATTTGTGAGGGTGTAGATATTAAACAGTCTTTCCTGCCACTAAACTTACAAACAATCCTTCCAGTGCAAATATGGATCTTCTTAGAAATTCTGCATCCTTTCATGATATTTTTTCTCAGGTATTTTACCTTTTTTCACTCTCTCCTGTTTCTTATTGTTTTATTTCCCAGTTTCTTTTGTTTCTTTCTCAGAATACTATCATTTTCTCCTTCCCTTAATATCTGAATCTATATTGAAAATTTTTTGTCTTTGTTTCACCCTGGTCCTAATATGCCTCTCTTTGACTGGTTGCAATTATGCCTTTGCTTCAAATTGAGTAGAAGCCCTTTTCTTGGACTTCCAAATTTTGGAGTTTCTTTTTCAGGCTTGGGTTTTGGATTCAATTTCCTCTGTTAGGCTTGCTCACACTCAGTTTCTCACTGTCACCATTAGGCTTGGTATGGGTCCTTCTAGTCCTCATCTGTCTACGTTCTTTGTATGGCTTTTGACTAGATATTGTTTCTCTTGACTATTGCTGTTTACTGTGCAACTCTCTCTATTACTTTCTAGTTTCCTTTCATATTGGGTTTTTTTCTTCCCCACCCCTCTCCATTCATCTAATCTACTTGTCTTCATTCTTAATGTTGCTTTCCATGACCTTACTCTATTTCTCTTTAAATGTTTAACTTCCTGTTTTTTTATACCTTCTGTTCTTAATTTTGATAATTGGTGTTCTCATTGTGTATGCTATTGATTCTTATTGCATTCTGTGTCATTGCTCCTGTACCCTTCTTCATCCTTATAGTGCTTTTCTCCCTAAAATGTATGCAGCACATAGGATTATAGTGCATTCATTTCTAGTCCCTTACAGGATCTTGCTCACTGGAAGTTGGGTTTTCAGGTGGTTTGGTGTTGGATTAGCATAGGACCAGCCAACATACATCTTCATGCATTAGAAGGATGGATGGTACTTTTACATTCTGAGCTTGATGTGGAGATGGTAGGGACCCTCTTACTATCAAGGCCCAGGAGCCAAGCTCCAGTGCTGCCTGATATTGGACTGGAGTTGACCCACTTTGCATGGTCTGATGCATTGTAGTCACACTGCACATATACCACTTTTAAACGTTTGATACAGGTTTGGAACTGTGCTTGTGTGCTACATCCATCCTTTTGATGCTCCTCTTCCTTTCCTTGTGAAGTGTGTACCTTGGTACAGACCACATGTGGTTTCTCATGAATGTGTCCATATACTGTTCCAAGGTATAGGGAGCTTTTTTAGTTAAACTTTTACACCAGTCCCTCTGCCAATTCCAACACTGAAAATGTATTTCCAGTAGATACCTCTACTACACTTCCCACTTTTCTCTCTCATTTCTGGTGCATCTTATTTTTTTGCTTAATCTCAAAGTGTGGTTGAACAGCCAGTATAGAGAGAGCCAGTACACTAGGAAGCATTGTTGCAATCCTATCGGCAGAAGGTTGTTGCATGCAACTACACAGTAGTATCACATGTGCAAACATACCAAACTAGTTGGAAGTCTGAAAGCTAGTGGAAAGTAAAAAGGTTTGAATATAAATTGCAGTACTGAATTAGGAAAGTTAGATGAGAGAATAGATATCTGTCAGAAATACATTTGCAATGTTGAAAAATGTTAACTTTCATTTTAAATTAAATTTTGGAAGGTTTTTGTACATTTTTAACATCACTGTGCTTCTAATTTTTATGTGTTGACAAAAAAAATATTTTTAGATATTTTTGCTTTGTTAAAATTATAAACATCACTCCAGAATTTAAACATGAAACTAGTCTTGGCTTCTTAAACTAACATTAAAAGGTTGTTTTGGGCAATTTTAGACTTTTAATGTTTTTAAATAAATCTGATTGAGGAGGATCTCAAAATATATTGTCTTTTCAATAACAGGGTACATTATGAACAAGCTACTTTTTCTACTTTATTTTGTCACATGTTATAGTCTCTCCCTCTAAATTCAAATTCACCTAAGTATATGCTCTTTTCATATAAGTATATGCTCTTTTGTATTACATTTATATCACTTGAAAAAAATAACGTTTGTATGTGTCTGTACATAGCAAAATGTGATTGATTAACTTTCGGTGTTGTAACTTCTAAATTATAAACTATGAACTTTAAGTTTTATAGGAAGTCACATTTCCATAGAGCCTTGACAGTGGTGTGATGTTAAAAATGTGTCTGGTGCATTTACCTAATTTTTTTCTTGTCAATAAATCTCAAATTGTGAGGAATATGAATATCAAATTTAGGTTCATGGAATCAGATTATGAGTTTCAACATCCCAGTATGTGTTATGTAGTGTAATTCAGAATTACTTAATCTTCTTTCTATCCTGGAATATATATATGTACATTCGTATATATATATTCGTATATATATCTGTTATAACAAAAACAAGCTGAAACAAAAATAAGAATTGCTGGATCAGTTGAAAGGATCCCTGTAGTACAGGTTCTAATGTAGGATACAAAATGTACCCTAAGTTTTAGAGGTGACTGTGGAAGTAGGACCCACAATGCAGTATGGATACACTGTCTATCAGTCTTAACCTCTGTTCACCAGTTTAACATAAATAATAATTAAATAATGAAATAAAGTAAAGGAATAGAAATTAGGAGAGTAAGATGTGGGTGCTCAAGCTCAGTGTCTCACATCTATATCCCCTTCACTGTCTGCAGATAATTGTGGAAAGGAGGTTGCTCTCCAAATTAAAGAAGAAAAAGATATATAAGTATCAAAAATTAAATGAAGAAAAGCAAATAAATAATAAGGTACCATCACTTGGGGGTAAGTAAGTAAAATAAACTTACCTCCTGAAGTTAGCATTCAAGCCCCCATTATGGTGATAAAGCACTAATTAGTAGCCCAGTAGATGAATTATACTGGTATGAAGGGCCCCAACCAGTTGTCCTTAACTAACTAGCATAACCCCCAACAACTACCCACTAAGTCTACTGTAACTACCAGTTTTCATGCTCTAATGAAGCCTTTATATGTGGTAAGGTGTTCATCTGCATGAAGTAGTGCCAAGTTGTTTATTGACCTTATTCACAACTAAAAATAGTTATCACAAACTTTTAATGAAATTTCTTTAATTTGTATATTTATTCACTACATTTTTATATTTGTTACAGAGTATTTTAATAATTTCATTTAAAGTTTCTTTACTAAATTCATTAACTATTAATTTTTGTATCAGTATTTCAACATTACTGATAAAATATCGCAATTCATTAGAAATTTTACAAAATCTGAATAACTGTGAAGCTATAATGCTTATGACAGAAGGATATGGTACATTACTACTAAAAGAGGGTAAATCATATTTTGGAAAAGCAAAATATTTCCTTTTATAAAAAATATTTATATTGATATCATTATCAATTATTTTAATTTCTGAATCTAAGAAATGTGCCTCTTGTGGCTTGTTTTTTATTTATAACAAACTAACATTTGTCAGAGGTTTGGATTTGCTGTTTTTAATAGAATCCTTTGATTTTGTTTTATTTTACTTAACTCTTCAGTATTAATATCTCTCTCTCTCTCTCTCTCTCTATATATATATATATATATATATATATATATATATATATTTGTGTAATAGTTTGTTATAACTTAAAAACCAAAAATAAATTAAACACAAAATGCTGCACTAATTGATAAGCTCTCTTAATGTGGGATTAAAAAATGTACCCTAGGTTTTAGAGGTGATTGGCAAGTAGGACCCACATTGTGGTGGGGATACACTGTCTGTCTATCTTAACCTCCATTTGCCAGTCTCACATAAGAAATAAAAGAGTAGCAATAGATATAGAAATAGAAATTCGGAGAGCAAGGTGCTCAATCCCACAACATCCCACATCTATATCACCCTTCACTGCCTGCAGACAGTTGTGGGAAGGTGACTGTTCTCCAAAGTAAAGAAGAAAAATTAATTGAAATAAAAATAAGAAAATTAGATACTACCATTTGAGGGTAAATAAGTTGAAAACTTACCTCTTGAAGTGAGCATTCCAGCCCCTAATATGGTAAAAAGGCACTAATTAATAGTACAGAAGATGAATTATACTAGTATGAAGCATCCCATCCAGTTGTCTAAGCAAACTAGTATAGCTCCCAACCACCACCCATTTACTAAGTCTAATGTGACTATCATGCTGTAAACAAGCCTTTATATGTGGCAAGGTGTACATCTGCATGAAGTAGTGCCAAGTTCTTAAATGATCTTATTCATAACTAATGTTTCCAATCACTTATCTGTAAGTACAAGTGTGAATATTACATCCAGAACAGTAAAATACATATTAGAATAAAGTGACCTCAATGGATGTGTAACTTCTCAAAAAACACTCCTTAGGAGAGATAACCAAACCAAAAGGCTGAATTTGACATGAACCTTCAAACAGTGGATAAGAAAAGATGAAGGAGGGTATTTTCTTTTACAGATTAATTCAAATTGTTTGATAATAATCAATGTTACATATTTTCTTGAAATGTATGAGAATGGTTTAAACGTTAATATACAACTTCTAAAGTGAATCATAGAAGGGATCCGTACAGCTTTGAACCATATCTTAGACAAAAATGTTGGAGTTGGAAATCTACATAAACATTATGGCACCTTGATTGCTGACAGGTACAAGAAGAGTTATTTATCCTATCTTTCCTTCAGGAACAAAACCCATCAGACAGGGAATCAGCTTCCAGCAAGATAGTAATACCAAGCATACAGAAAATTTGGTGAAGTAATAACTGGGAAGGAACAGAGATCAATGAAACATTCACAACTGTGGCTTGCCTATACAATGTTTCAGTGCAAACACTGTTAAGGTTGTACGGGCTTGAATATAAACCAAGTCAAATTGCAGTCACACAACTTAATTAAAGCATGTTGAACAATACTTCAAAATCGTACATTAATAAACTTATATTAGCTTAAAAACAAGATGTATTTCTTTGTTTAAAGCAAATACTAAGACACTGTATAGCTTTTCTGTAAGAATGTATTAAACTAATGAATGACAACTTGACCATTTGGTTGCAATTACTTATCATTTATCTATCCTTTATATTATCATTTGCATGTTTTCCTGATTATTTTTAATAAATTTTAATTGCATATTAGCAGATATTTGCATGCTCTTGATTGTATTGCTGTTCTTGTGTAAAATGTAAACAAAATTCATTTGTTCAGTAAGCAGATCTGTTATTCTGTTGAAAGAATAATATTAACAATGTGCTATTTAATGCTGAATCAGTAAAAAAAAAAAAGCAAAATGTTATATATGTGTTTGGATAAATATAATTTAATAACATAGAGTTGTAAATAAATAACAAATTAGAAGCTAATTTGCAGTTTTAACTTTATAATTGTATTCATGTCATGGAAATTTTCATTTGAAATAAGGTAGAAAAGTGTATTCAAACATAAAATATTTTGTGGTGCTTGACATTTTTCTTTCATGTTCATTTTTGTCATTAAGTTCTAAAAGTTTAAAGAATTAACTAGATTTAAAAGGAAACAAGTCTTGACTAATAAAAACTACTATCTTAAAATTAAAAACTTGTATACATTAAATTACATCAGTGGAATATGTCAAACATTTCAACTGAAAAATCATATATGTAATTAGTCAGGGTAAAATATTTTTATATAATATTGAACACAAACTTGTATGATGATGAAATTTAATTCAGTAAGTTAGTAGTTAAATGGCTGAAGTATGTTGAATTGGGTGTGTGAACATTCAGGCTAAGGGAGCAGTCATTTATCAGAGAGGGAGGATGCTGGAAAAACTGAATGGTGTGGGAAGGTGTTGACAAGATTTTTTTGTACACAAGTCAGAGATTGGTCACTTTTTTGTGCACAGAAAAAAAAATGGAGTTGAGCCCACCTTTTTAGAAAAAAGTCATGATGCTCCTAATAAAAGTTTTGTTGAAAGATGCAACAACATTTTGATTGTGACATTTGTATTTTTAATTTTTTTTCTGCCATATAGTAATCATAAAAATATTAATCTGTATAGTTTGGACATCATATCATTTGAGAAAGAATTGGTTGAGCTACTTTGTCATGCTTATGATGAGATTAAGACATTTCTCAATGTGGACACACCTAATGAAATTCTGAATTTCTGTTCAACATATGGCAAGAGAGAAGATGTAGAGAAACTTTTGGATACTCCGCCTGAGAAGCTGGAGGTAAAATAGAAAACAAAATCAGAATATAATTTTTTGTCTATTGTAATTGATTTGGTCTAATTCTGTGTTTATAAATGGTGATAAAATTTGTTATTATTTTGGCTTCAACATGTTGTTTGTTACTTTGTTTTACACATTTTTGATATGCTATTATTTGTATCACTGTTTTTTTTACTGATAAACAGTTTCTTGGTTTAATTGTGCTTCATCCATTCAACTTTAATTTTTCCTTTTTACATATGTATTTCTTTGTTCCAGTTGCTTTTAACAACACTATATGCTATCCTTGGTTGCACATGTTCTCAGATTTAGCTACTTACTACAATCTTTTCCAAGATAACTCTTTGTTTAAACCTCTGGTTATTTGGTGATTCTTGTTCAAAAGAATGACAATATTATTTTCTTGCATCTAAGTCTTTTCTGATCAGTGAGTCTAATATATGTAGTTTATGTTACTGTTGTTGAAAGTCTCTTATTAAATTTATTTCCTTTTTACTTTGATCTGCTGTAATTCTTTCTGTAAAATGTTATCATTATCTTTGGTAGAACTACATTGTTATAGTTTATATACTTCTTTGACAATTCTCTTTGGTAATTTATTCACACGGTATCCATTTGTTCACTATTAAACAATTTCCAGTCCTGCTTTTAAATAGTGTTTCTATCTATAATCACAAGTGTGTACTTCAGTAAATATCATAACATTTTCATCAGTTTTTAAAAGATATAACTTTGACTAGCAATAATTTTTCTTTTATCCAAAATACACTGTACAGCTATTTTTAAAGAATTTAACACATTATACTAACAATTTCTGCTATACTTAAAATACATTGTACATAATTTTTCAGAAGGCTTAAGCATAACAATAATTTCCTCTATATCCAATGTTACTCTGTTTGATAATAATTTTCCTTGCTATCCAAAGTAAATTTTACATTCAAATTTCAGAAAATGTAAAATGTGTACATATATTGTGTGAATAAATTCAGGTAGTTACTACATGTTTGTGTGTGCACGTGTGTATATATAATATATAAAATACTGTTTTAAGTCATCAGATATTTATGTAAGTTGCATATTTCATCAAAAAATAGCAATAGTTGAATCCTTACAGCATATTTTGAAGGCTCATGTTTCTTCTGTACCATGTACATTTTTGTTTCAAGCATATTCTTGTTCAGTATTATGAAACAATATATTTGTGATTGATTTTTCAGTGATTTCTTAAGATGTTTTACTTGTTTTGCAGGCTACTGTGAAAGAAATTCAGGAATGGCAGACTAAGCTGTTAAATCTTCCCGATACTTTTTATTCCTCAAACAAAGTTGTTCAAATAGACTGTTCTTGTGCCAAAAGCGTTTTGTCACAGAAACTGATGCAGCTTATACATCTTATAGTTGTTATAGCAACAAATCTATCAAGTCAAATAGGCAGAAACTTGTGTAAAAAATTAACAGACTCATTAAAAGTAAGAACGTTTTCATTACCTTTTGTAACTACATCTATGTTTTACATACTTTTAAGTACTTCAACTGTAATGAGAGTATGTTTGAGTTAATAAGTTGTTTTTATGATTTTAAATTCTGTTACATTTTTAAAGAAAACACATAATACATATTTTGTGTATTATTATTTATTTTTATTACTAGAAGAAATAAGAAAACATTTAGATTTTAAATTATAATATACTGTTTAATAAACAATATTGAACTAAGCAATGTTTTACTGGAATTTTTAAAGTAGAAAATAACATATTGTAATACACAGGTGTACTCAACAGAGAGGAGGCATGTCAAACTTTGTGAAAAATGCAAAATTATTTAGATGATATGGTGATATTACTCTGCAAAGTAGGAAATATACATTAAATTTTATTATTTTTAAGTATGTTTTTATAATTTGCTTCATTCAAAACTAGAAAGTTATGCTTATGCAGCTGAGATCAAATCAGCACTATTTGACTTTAACAAAGTTTTAATGATGTTCTCTCTTCATATCATATTGGAAAGTATAGATAAGTTTGTGATGTTTGAAAAAGTGCATCTTATGTGCACATGCCAAGGAAATCTGATGTAACTACATGTGTTTTTAATGGATTTTAAATAGAAAATTGGATATTGTTAATATATTTACTTGTAATACATAGGTCTGTCTCAATTTTGCTACATCTTAAACATATTATAATGTAACTTTATAACATAATAATATGATATTATGGATTAATAGGGTATTCTGAAAATTTCTGTACTAATTAGTAAATCATGGAATTCATCTGTTTTTATCTTCAAAATAAAAATAATGTGGTTAACTTGTTTTGGTGTACTTGTAAAGCATAACCTTAAAAAAAAAAAAAGGAGTGCAACATAAAGGGTTTGTTTTACCCAGTAATTCATAGTGATCTTTGATGCATTGTATAGTGGTAATAACGTTTGTAAAGTACAAGCTACTAGTACATTATATACATGTACATACTTCTCTCTGATATAGAACACTTGGTCAACCCTAAGCCATGATTGATCTTATCTTAGAAATATGCATTTGTCTAGGTCCGTCATGGCCAAGTGTGTTAAGGCGTTTGGCTCTTAATCCAAGGGTTGCAGGTTCGAATCCCAGTTGTACCAAACATGCTCACCCTTTCAGCTGTGGGGACATTAAAATGTGATGGTCAATCCCACTATTCATTGGTAAAAGAGTAGCCCAAGAGTTGGTGGTGGGTGATGATGATTAGCTGCCTTCCCTCTAGTCTTACACTACTAAATTAGGGGCAGATAGCCTTCTAGTAGCTTAGCGCAAAATTAAAAAAACAAAAAACAAGCATTTGTCTACTTCAGTTATATGTATGGTTCTGCTCGAACCTATTCTTTAAGTCCTCAATTTTTTGTCTTACCTACCTACTTCATTTATTTTCCAGACAGACTTATTTACATCCAAACAGAATCTGTGAAAGTGAAAATCTGTTTCATATATGAGGTAACTTAAACCCACAATACTCCAAAGTTCCTTGAGAATACTAATAAATAAATTTTAATAAAATGTCACTTAAATTTGAACCAGGTTTACTCTCAACTTAATCCATTTTTGTTGCAATATTAAGATTTCTTTATATGCTATTGTTTGTCTCTCTTCCTTTTTTTTTAACTTAAAGTTTTTTCTTCCCTGTTATTACAGTTTCATATGGTAAAATAAGCACTAAATCAGGTAAATGCTAATTGAGCATGTATAAAGTTCTAAAGAGATTGTACAGATAAAAAGTACCCAATAGCAACTGAATTCATGTGCAAGATGGTGGGTCGATACTGAAAAGTGAACAAGAACAATACTACATTCAGCAGTAATTCTATTCTAATTGTATTAAAATAATTTAATGTTTGGTTATTAATATTTCTATGACTATTCGGATGAGTATGACTGGCTAAGTCACTTTAAATGTAAGTCCAGTTCCATCTTATCTTATCTTCGTGTTATCAAGTTATATAGTTCAAGCGACTTCATAACCTAAGTAGTCAACATGAAGAAATGCTATAATATGTGTGTGAGAATATATAATAGAGTATATAACATTGTTAATTAACATTCGACAGCTGGGTACAGTTGGGCTGGTTTTTTTCTAGTATGCACACAAAATTTAGACACAAAGATCTATCTAAAACTACATGTAAATTAAATATTTTAATACGTAAGCCACTTATATTTTCTCAGATACTGGAATATAAACCTACAGCCATTGGTACTTTTGCTGCTTTTGTTGGTACTGTTCAAAAGTGTACTGATAAACAAGAAGTATGGCAGAAGGAAGTAATAAACATTAATACCTTGTTTAAAGTGAGTATATTTGTATCTTTTTATAACACAATATTAAATTAGTTAAATTATTATTAAAAAGTTTAGTTTTTGCATGCAAAATTTAAAATTGCTGTAATGATTAGAATATTCTAGATTATTTATATTAAGAAAATTAGATCAATCATTTTTATATTTCACTTTAACTGGCAGTAATAGTTAATATTGTTTTGCCTTCAAATAAAGTATTCTTTTTTTCAATATGTATGAAAAGAAAATGTATAACCTGGAACTTGAGCTTAGTAATAGTGACATCTATTTTTATGTAATAAAACTACCTTTTATTTTTGTGTGGTTTAAAAAGCTAACATTACATTCAACTGTTATTCTGTTCTTATGCTGTATAATAAAGTATTATTATATATTCTGACTGTGTGAAGATGAGCATAGTTATTATGTTTTGGTACCTTATATAACCTTAATTTTCGTAGTTGCTATATATTATATCTTATTTGAATATATAATATAATTATTATGTTTTGGTACTTTATGTTACAGTAACTTGTGTAGTTACTGCATATTTTGTATCTTGTCTAAATGTTTATTATGATTATTTTCAAACACATAAAATTTTGTTAAACTAGAAGTAAAACACAAGTTTAGTTAGTATTTTTCATGATGTGTGGGATTAAATGTGAATATTATAACACAAAATGTTACCTTCACTCACTAAAAGCTTTTTTTGACTTATATTGCCCTCTATAAGCTCAAATCTTTCCTCACCACTAGCCTTGATACTCCCACTCACTTTTTTGTATTCACATGAGATATCTGCATGCTATCATGCAAATGCAACACAACTTCTATCATTGCTTGTGCCCTGTCTTTCGTGCAATCCCTAATCACTTTTTTGATTTGCAGTCTTACTGTTTGGATGTGTTTTTACTTGAGTTTTTTGCTTATTTGCTCAAGTTACATTTTAAATTATCAGCCATGCAATTTTTGTGAATTTTTTTTTATTTTTTAAATTTATTTTGATGATAAAATTCTCTCTTTTTTTTCACAGACAATTCCACTTGTCATACATGCACAATTTGGCATGACATAAACCACAATTGCTGTAATTACTACAGCTGCTTTGCTTCAATGGCATCTGAGCAAGCTATGCTCAGGAAGTAAAGCTCTACTTGGTTACTTTTGTGTGTGTTTCTGAGCTCCTGATGATTGTCCTTCATGTTGTGTGAGGATTTGCCTGCACATGATGATGAGGATTTAGATAGTCAATTTCCTTATTCTGCCTATGCTTCATAGTTGCATGTCATTTTGGGAGAGGTGTCCTTGCTTCTTTCCCATTTGTAGATCTAATACGTAAGGTATGTTAACTTTTATTCTTATCCTCAGTTTACTATGATTCTACTTCTGATTCTTTCAGTGATGAACCATTAGGTAATTATTTAATGTTCCTATGCCCTCTCAGGATATTGAGGTTCATGGAACTTCATTTTGGGGACTAATTTAGTTCTGGTGTCACTCTGACCCCCACATACTTTGAATGAACATACTCTGGCACATTATTGTTCTGACTTTCCCCACTTTGACTCATGACATTGTTTGTCCCTTTGTGGGTATTTGATCTGAATACTTTGGTATCCATTTTCCTATCTACGATTTGCACTTTTGAATTGACGTCAGGTGGGTGCATGTTCAAGGAGGTTGGCCCATTATAGTGTTATTTTCTTGCATAAGATATTTTATGTCTACTCAGCTATATGTTGGATACCAGCACTTAGTTCAAGGTAGAGCAGCAATGGACTGGCATTCTGTCCAGGGAAAATGGGTCATCATCTAGAGTTTGACAGCAAGCTCCTATTTCCTACTTAAAGCTACCAGCTGAGAAAGCGATAAGCTTGTGGATTTACAGTGCTGAAATTTAGGGTTAGATTCCATGTAGTGAACACTGCAGATGGATTGATGTGATTTTTCTTTGAAACAAATAAACAAATCAAAATACTCTGAACAAGTTGAAATTAAAAGGAAACCAACAAGCTTGATCTTGAAAACTGGGGCTTGTGATCTATCAACAAGCTGTCAGCTTTGAATCATTTCTTGATTCTCCCACATTTCACCATGGAGTCATACTTAGGCCTTCATTAGAATTCCTGCCTGGTTTGTGGGTGATGATGGTTAGTTTGCCAGATGCATATCTACTCATTCACATCTCTCCTGTATCCTGACATTATCTTTGTTTTTATTTTTTAATAGAATGTGTGTTTCAGTCCAGATTCTTCTGTTTGAACTTACTGTTGCTCCCTATGTTTTTTTATCAGTTGATCTGGGCATTTGCCCATATTTTTCTTTCTCAGGGCCTTCTTTTCCACCTTTCATGGATGAGTGGCTTCTTCTGGCATTCTCCTTGGCCAATCCAACCTTTCCTACCCAGCTTCTCTCAAAAGTAATGACTTGAGTTGGTTGGTGTAAGTAGAGACATTTTCCCTAATTTCTCTGCAATATCTAGTTCACTGTGGGTGTTGTTTCATTCCCTTCTCTGTCAGGTTCAAATTATTCTTCTGTAGTTGAGAATATTGAGCTTTCAGCTCACAGCTCTCCTCACCCTCTTCCATGGCATGAGGGGTTTTTAGGGCAGTAGGCTCTCTTAGATTCCTCTATCTTTCTTGAATCACTGAGAGCTCCTTGCAGTTTGATGGGTTTTGCTTCACTTTCTTGAGAGAGCAGTGGGCTCTTTTGAATTCCTCTATCTTTTTTAAATTACTTATTGCAGTTTATTAGGCTTTGCTTCATTTCCTTGAAGGCCAGTTTGTGATGGTGCTTTCCAACAATTTGACTCTAATCTTGTATATTTATGGGCCAGAGGGTACTCAGTCGAGAGACCTCTGTATTAAACCACTGGTACTTCTATGTTGGGCCAAAGCCATTGGATTCTTGTTTTTGCTTGTCATATTTAAGGTGCTCTGAATGTCATTGTGGAACATTTATCATGTCCCAATGGGATTCTCCCTACAGAGTGGTTACACACAAGTTTTTCAGGGATTTTTTACCCAGTGAGGTGTTTCAAATTTGTTTGCTTTTGTAACTCATCTAAATTCCTCACTCCCCTCATTTTGATCTATTATTCTACTATCTTTGGCTGGAGCTTTGGTTGCTCTCAGTCAGACTTTTACAAGTCTATACCTGTATGTCTACCTTCCCATTTGTCTGCTTCCCCAGGTTCTTTCCATCATCCAGATCACTCTACATCAGAGTCTGGAGGTGGTTACACTTTGGCCAGCTTTGCTATGATTTTAAACTACTGTACTGACTATTCAGGTTGCCTCCTTTTTTTTCCATTTTCCTCTCAACTTTTTATGTTGGTTTTGTCTGGCATGTGTCATCAGTCTGTTCCTATTCTTTCTTCAAATTTGACTTTTTTTTTCAGTTTCTGGCATACTGACTTTTTGCAGAATGTGGCATGTTTTGTTGTTATGTTCATCTTTCCTCCAGAAATTGTGCTACAAATGATTGTTTCAAATTTCCAAAGTGGTTCTTTTTTCCCACATTTTTTGACACTCAGGAAGGCATTTCCATTTTTATACTAATCTCTGTCCCTTCATTATTACTTCTTTATGATCTTTTCAATTGTGATTTCCTTCTCTGTCTGGATGTGGTTCTCTTCTTTCATGTGGTTCACACTTGTTCCTTCCAGGGTTCTCATTCTAGTTGGTTATTCTTTAGAATTCTTCCCAGTCCCATGAATGTGTTCCTAATTACCTTTATGATTTAGATTTTCTAGTTGTTTCACCTAGCTTATTCTTCCCGTTCTGCAGCTAATTGTGGTATTTTCTGTATTTCTTCCTGTCAAATTCTTCAATATCTATAGCTGCTAATTTCCATTACCCTTTGGAGGCCCTCATCATTATTGCTGGTATTTTGACCACTTGCTATGCCATTACTGTTTATTAACTTCACAAGATTGGCATTGTTTGTTCTATGGAGTTTCATCTACAACCAAATTTCTTTTTCAGTGAGTAAATGCTCCTTTTTCTTCAATTATTTGAAGGGTCCTTTATTGCACATTTGGATCCCGCTCAGTGGCAATTATTGCTGGATTAAGTATACTTATTCTTAAGTCCACACTATAAGACCTGTTTGTTGTATACACCCACTGTTGAGATTGAGTGTTCCACAAAGCCTCTTGTAAGTATACCTCATGGTATCTTGCTTCAGACTGTATACTCATAGACTATGATCCATGTGTTGTAGATCACAGAATCAAACTGCTTTTCAAAATATGGTGTCCCACTCACCCATTGCACTGTTTCCATTGTAACATTCCTCTGGATTCTTCAACATGTTGTTTCCCCCATTCTTTTAATGGAGTATAGGAGTCCTTCCAGTTACTAGCTTCTAGTCACTGAGATGGTAGACTATGGAAGCTTCCTCCTGAGCATGCTCAGTCCCACTCTGTTGAGAGCAGGGTATTGGTGTCCTGGTGGTGTAGATGATATTAATGCTTATTCTACTGCAGATCCAAAGTTAATTTCCAGATGGTGTGAGGTATTGGATGATGCATTCCACTAACATGCAATTTGTCCCTTTGACAGAGGCACACTCCTTCCTACTGTCCTCACTTCCAGTGTTTGTCTGATATATAATGCACAATATTAGTGATCAAAGCTGCACAGAAGAGAGGGTGCTAGTAATAATAGGAGTTATATTGCACTCTTGTTGATGGAGGGTTGCTGTATGAACATTTCTATGATAGCATGCAGATGTTTCAAGTGAATACATATGGGTGGGGGAGTATCAAGACTAGTTGCTGTTGAAAACTTTTGCTTACAAAGGGCATTAGAAGTCAAGAAAAGCTTTTTGTGATAAGAGAAGTTTCTGTAAGAAATACCTTTGCAGTTTAGGAAAATGTTAATGAACAAACTAGCGCATCATGTTGTTGCATTTCATACTATTATTGGTATAGTTAATTGTCTTTTCTGTGTAGTAAACATCCTGAATGATTAAATGTTAAATAGAATTTTTTTCTACAAGTGTAGTGTTATGGTAGGAAACTTGTGTATGTTTTGTGTGTCCTAATTATATTTCACCTTGTCTCCCAAGGTTATACGACTTCTTCGCAGCCCTTTGACCAAAGAAGAAGTTTTTCTACAGAAGGAAGTGAATACCACATGGAAGAGGTTTGAGGAGGCAGTGGAAGATGTTCAAGAATTTTCAGGCATAGTACGAGGCAGAGTTCTACCAGATATCGACAAAACTTGTAATGTGAGCAACTGTGGTTTTATCAACTTAATATCATTTTTTTAAAGTAAATTTGTAAAAGACTAATTATTTCTGATTAGATGACTTCCAGAAACAACTAAAATTAACTTGCATTTGGTGCATAAATCCCTTTAAAGTGTAACCAACATTCTACAGCACACTATAACATTTTTTCAGTATCATATTTCTACAATTGGAACTATATGTAGTATGGAAAATATTTAGAGAACATACATTACTTCAGTGCATAACAGATGATCATAAAACATTTGATTACATGTCATCATTTTACTCACTAGACTAATTATAGTACAATGTATTCGGTGAAAGTGAAACAGGAAACTGTACAAAAGTGTTTTTACTCTATATTATTGACAAATAAAACAGTTTTATTATGTTGACAATCAGTGAAATATGTTTACAATTAACTAAAAGTTCTGTGAAAATGTTTGTGTAGAGAAGGATCTGAATGTTCTATTGAAACAAATTATCAACCTTTTCATGACAAGCTTGGTATAAAATACTGTAACTTTTAATACAGTATGTGTATCTTCACAACATTATGCAAACATTAAAAGTCCATTGCATACAGAAAAATCATATTTTTAATGAAATATTTCAACTAAAAATGTGTTTGTTTGCTAAAATAGTAGCCCAAAAGTTGGCAGTGAGTGGTGAAGACAAGCTCCCTTCTTTAGTCTTACACTGCTACATTAAGGACAGCTTGTGCAGATTACCCTCGTGTAGCTTTGCAAGAAATTCAAAAACAAACAAACATATTTAGTACAACAGAAACCCAATGGAAGTGCTTTAATTCAGCAAACAGCTAATATTGCAGAGAATCTTTCAAGCAATTTTGCAACATACTTAAGCAAAGTGTCTTTTGGAGTTTTACCCCAGATGTCTCTAATACATTCCCATAAAATTTCTTTGGAAATAACTTTTTATTTGTCAAGTTTTTGATTAATGAAATCCCAAATTTGCTTAACTTGGTTAAAATCAGGACTCTGTGTGGGCCATTGTATCATTTGAATGCCTCCAACAGCTTTTTTCTTAGTGAAGTAATTTCTGCATGGGTTGGGTAAGTATTTTGAGTCGTTATTCTCTTGGTAGTTGAATCCTTTACCAATAATACACAAGCCACTGGATATCAGATCAGTATCTAATGGTACTTGTACTTGAGCATTATTTTATCTGTTTTGCAAATTGTCCTGTTGCCTCAGCAGAAGAACACTTCTGAAAAATCACGCTGTCTTCCCCCATACTTCGTGGTAAATGCTATACATGGAGGTAAATATTTTTCACCTTTCTTCCACCATACATACAATTTAAGTTGGAGCATCCATCTGTAACACCCTTTTCCAATCATCAGTTTTGTTCTTTTTATCAAATTTCAGTATTGACAATATTTGGAGATCAAAGTAAAGATTTTGTAACTGCTATACAACCAAACATTCTATTCTCATTTCATAAGTGGTCATTTGTCTTATGCTTGAGATCAGTGGTAGTCTGCCTTCTGTCTTGAAGGCTACATAAATGAAGATTCTTAATACCAGTATGATTGAGTTTAGATATTCTATCTTCTCTCTTTCGTAATTTGAAAATTTCTTACCCTAGCCTCGTGATCTAGGTTGTGCTTGACAGTGTTTGGGAAGCATTTTGCTTTTTTCTATGTAGTTAAGATACTGTATGGTGCACCATAACTGTTATTTCAGATTTTAAATTAGATCAGTGTGTTAACTCAAGCAAAACCTTTGTGACATATCCTTAGTGCTTGTATTTGGGTATTTTAAAGAATGATAAGTATTCTTATCTTGGCTCACCTATAGTATTACCATAGTGTTGAAATTTGCATTCTGTAACGGTATGGAAGAATTAGCTTCATAAAATAAAAAGAATTACATAACATTCTCTTATCCTAATAATTTTGTGCAGTACTGTATATAATGTTTATTATATTGACCTTACAGGAGTACCTGATTAACTTATAATAGTTGCAGTTGTGCACCACACGTGCACTCGTGCTACCATATCCAAAAATGTAAGGCTGACCTTTTCAAAGTGACTTGTCTTGGCTGTGTTTTAGTGGACTAGAATTTTATAAAATACAGTCATATTTCAGTTTGAATACAGTATATACATATATACACTATTACTTTTTAAAATACACTTGTTATTTTCAGTTATTTTTCTTAAAATGTAGAACATTAAATAAAGAATGATAGAAAGTAATTATTATTTCTATCTACAAATGTTGAATTTGTTTTCTGCTTGCTAAACCTTGTCATATTTTTGCTAATTTGTTTATAGCTATATCAATACAGCAAAATTCCATTGTAATTTATCAAGTTTTGTAACTTTGCTCTAGTTGGCACAAAAATGATAGGAAATTTTGAGCTCACTAAAGACTTACCTTAATTTTTTGGAATCTGCCACAGAAATAGGTGGATGAGACCATTGCCTTTGATTCAGTAAATTTAGATAGGAGGTTGTTATTTAAGATTATAACTTGTCAATATCGGTAATTTGAGTATCTAATTCGTAAGAAACTTTAATGTTTGTATTTGGACTTCACAAACATATAATTTAAACCTATGCTACAATCAACATACCACATGACACAAGATATCAATATTTAGGATTTCCTTTTTAATATTTACTTTTAAATAAAGAAATTTAACTGAAGAATCATACTATTTGAAATTTAATCTACAATTTTTTACCAAACTTATTGACATACCTTTGAATGTAAATAAACAAACATGATATGACATGGCCTTTGGCCCATGATCCATAGCAATTTTCACTATTTATCATTTGTGCATGTTAAACAAAAGGACTGAAAGTAGACAGCAAATTCAGGGTGTAGATTTCACAAAGAGTGTATATATTTTTACAGTATACATGCAGTAATAAATTTTTATAAAATCTGGATTAATAATTAAAAATCGGATTAAACAAATTTAATTATAAATATTGTTTATTTGTTATACTTTTTTGTTACAATAGATGAAATTTTAATCAAATAAGTTTAGTTGATCAAGTTGAAAACTTACAGACACCTGTTTATGTGCTAATGCTTATTTTAGGAAGAAATAAGACATTTTAAGATTTTTGTATTCCTTGAAAAATATTTTTTATTTAACTTGTAGTTAAGACCAGTAACACTACTTATGTAAATGTTTATACTTAAGTATTTGTAAGAATCAAATGCATATAAATGAAGTTTTATCGTGGAACTAAAAGTAATTGATATTGCTTAAAACCCTAGATTTTAAACATACTATCTCTCACACCGTAGCTGTTACTCAACTACTAGGGTCTATCTTCTTTACCCATTTGAGTATTGGTCTGATATTTTCTAACTTGATCAGTTATTGTATTCTCCACTTAATTGCCCTTGGCAGTATCTATCTCATGACACACTCAACCTACATCAGGGTTTAATTTCTAAGGTTGCCATGTACCTGTCTCAGTCTCTGCATAATCTCACAATAGGCATTTATCAATGAAAATGGCATATATACCAGCAATGGTGTATTGAAAGTAGGTTGAATCTACTTTAATGAGAAGTAGCCAACTATAACTCATTTTTTTTCACCTGGAATTTTGGTTAGGGTTTTGCATCCTCCACAGTTGCCTCATATAAGGTGACCTTATCAAGTACCTATATTTTTTAGAGATGGAGATTATTTGAGTCCCCAGGGCTCTGCTCAAGAAATGGACTTTTGTCCCAAAATACCATTTAAGTTACCTAACTGGGATATTAATTGGTATTACATGCTCTCTCTTGAAATTCATTTGAGCTCTTAGCCTTGTGTACCATGTATTGCCTTTCCCATAAGTTTTACTTTTTGTTGGTGCTGGGCTGTGGACATCCCTGGTCAGAGTTGTTTGTGTTGCATGTACACAGAATGCTTTTTCATTCTACCTACATGCTCCTATACTCAGACAGGTCCTTCTTATCTAAGACACTGGCAGCCACAGAAGAAGAGGATAAATCCTTTTCACTTCTTCATCTGACCACTATTTCTCACCTCTATGGCCAATTATATCTCAGTCGTTTGTTTTGTCCAGTGAGGGATTTGAAGTGTTTTGTTCCTTTTGAGGAGCTAGATAGTTATGAGTAAAACATAAGGGGACCCTGCCTGTCTCTTCCTATCATTGGATTATAAAATTTTAGGAAACTTGGTTCAGCTATTGTATTGTTTCTCAGGACTCCAATATTCTACTAGTGAAGCTAGAGAGTCTTTACCACAACTGATTTCCTGTCAGGGGGTTGGTAGACAGAGGTCATTCCTCCAGAGTGTTCAAGTAAATTTTCTCCACTCTTGGAGAAGAGGGCTAAGATGGGGTCTTTTCTGTTTGGATCTCTGGAGGTTTCTTCCCAGATATTAGTTGGAGAGGCATCAACTTACATGAAAGCCTACTCAGAAGACTGGTTTGGAAGAGATTTACTGACCATGGTCCTATAATTTCAACCATGAACATTGTAAGTTCAACTATGTGGTAGGGGATTTAGTGAGTACTGATGACAAATCACATCAAATTGTACCCTCAGAGCCTGAATTAGGTTCTGTTTGAACAGCATACTGGTTTCGAATGTAGTAAAATTCACCCACTAGGGTGCTAATCTTGTATTAGCAATGTTATGATCTTTGCAGGTGCATTCTGTATGGATAAGCCCTCACTGGCTCCTCTACCTCATCAACATAAGATTCTATCTGTACTAAATAAAGAGGTAAGTATGTTCTGGAAGTTGACATTTTCTTAAAACAAAAATATATTTCCAATATTACTTTCCTTCCTACTAAGAGCTGCTACTGGAGGCTACAGATTTGGTCAGTCTTAAAAAAAGTAATAATGTTATGTGATTGAGGTACTTATTTATATGCATTATCAGGATAGAGGATGAATTGATGTAGGTGGAGAGCATTATAAGACAGATATCACCAAGGGCAATTAAGTCAGGAATAAAACATTGGAGCGAGCAAGAAAAAATCAGACCAGTACTTAGATGGGCAAAGGAAGGAAACTCTAGTGGTTATGTAATAGCTGTAGTGTGAGTGGAGATAAGTTTTATTCCTTAAATTTTCAATTTAAAAAAAAATGTTAAATTTCAAAGTAATCATTACAAGAGTTTTATTACTTGAGATAAGTATATGAGCTTCATATTTCAGTGTATAAGAATCATTGAAAAATTTTATTAGTTGATTGTGAAATCTGCCTGTCTGATTGTAAAGTCCAATTACAGGAATCAACACTGCATACCCTTTTTTGACTGAATTTTATCAAAGGAATAATTTAGGCATATGGAATTCTATTCATGGGATTATTCATTAGACAAACACATTATATTTATTGAAACGCAAACATGCCCTTTCTCTAGAATAAAGTTTAATAACTAGAGAGTAATATAGAAAATATTTGTGGTGATGATAAGGATGAGCTTTCAGTTGAAGATGAAAGTAAAGAAAATGCTTATGATCTTGACAACATTGATTACACTGAAGATCAAGATTAAAAGTGAAACTGATGAATCTCAAGAAGATGATACCACTGAAGAGAATAACCCCTGGAGTAGGTAATAAAGGTGACTGAAAAAACTAGTTTGATGCTGGGTGGAAATACAGTTAACATATTTACCTTGTGGTGCTTTTGATACTGCAGCTATTATTGAATTTGACAACATTATTCCAGTCTCCTGACTATTTAAATCTATATTTGTTGTAAATGCAGACTTTTTCAGTTATATGTTTAGTGAAACAAATATGTATGCTTAGCAGTGTATTAGTGACAGCGAAAATAATCTGAGAAGTGCTCACATTAGAGAATGGCATTTGACAACCAACAATAAATTGAAATATTTTCTTATTTTGACATTTCCTAGGAAATCTGAGATTGAAATGTATAGATGAAATGATATTTTGTTCAGTATTCAACTTTTCGAACATTTTCTCCACACAGAAGTTAGAAAGTGTGTAAGCAGTGAAAGTATCAAGTTTTCTTAATACTTAATAATGAGGTTACCCTTTTCAAAGGTTCATAAATCACAAAACAATTGTCGTGTAACAATTCCATTTTTTTTATCTATATCTCAAAGAAAGTTAACTGAGCTGTTTCTTTCAATTGTCTCAGAGGTTAAAAAATTACTAAATTTGAAGCAAACGAAAATAATAATTTGTAGTTATGTATGACCTTTATACAGCTTGTATAATGTTTAATATTGCTTTTTTAAAGATATTTCACTTTTCATGTTACAATATATTACTAAATACAGTAAAGTAGAATATGGCTAGTCGTAACTTTATCTGAGTCATATGTCATCATCACATATATCATGTTTACCAGTTTTATTATAATATTTCTTCAGTCTCTCTTTCAAGATCTTGAAGTTATTTATAGTGATGTGAACAAGGGCCATTTTATTAGTCCCAAAACAGCAGGAAAAGAAGTTCTTCGAGATTTTTCAAAGGTAATTTTTTAAATGTTTTCAAAATAGCAGTGTGAGTTTATTTTTAAAGTCAAGATCAACATTTTCTTTATCTAATATGCACTTATTATTTTTACATGATGATTAATAGAATATTTGAAATAAATTTGATTTTGTTTAGTAATGAGAATTTGTTGCTTTGAATAATTTCACATTAAAGAAAGGTGACAGCCACTACTGCTCCATGGTGGTTCAGTGGCAAGCTTAAAGGCTTTTAAAGCTGAAACTAGGGCCTCATTCTTTAAAATGTGCACAGCAAGGGTAACTTATTGTTTAGCTTTGTGCTTAACAACAAACAGACACCTACTACATTATTTTTATTTTTCTTATTCTCTAGTTCAAGGAACATTTTCAAAGTGTTGCTAAAGAATTAAGAGAGTTGACTAAATGGAGAGAAACTATCAGTGGACAAACTACCAGTCTTGAGGATCTAGATAGTCTGGAATGCTGCTTTAATGCACGTGGTGAGGTTTGGAAGCACTTTACTTACACACCACTTGTCATCAAGGAATGGATGGAAGTATCTGTCACTAAAGTAGGTACATACTAATGCTATTGATGACTATTATAAGTAAAATAAAGGTGTAACCTAGATATGATATCTTTCTCTCTAACATATCACATGACTTATTAAAAGGACTGTAGCTCTTTAAGCTGTAGAATTAAGATCAGTATTATTACATAATAATATGTTCAATATTTAAATGAAGTAGATAAATGTCATTTCCAATTATACAGATTACTTTTATTAACTTAATTAAAGACATATCTTATAAATTCACCAGTGTTAAGCTCAATGCATTTCAAATTACTTACAGATGTAGATATCACACAGCCTTCAAAGTAAAGTTTTCTTAAAAAATTTCATAATTTCTATTTCTGTGGTATGTGAGCATACTTAACACTTTATACCTTCTTATTTTAATATATTATTTTTTGGAATTAGTTATCATTTTGATATTTATACTTTTAATATAACATATGGTCAAGAAATTTGTTAAGATGTATTCTAGCTACCTTTATCAATTTCTTGAGATAAAACCTGGTTTACCAATGAAACGTATTACTTTAAAGTTGTGCCTTAGTAGGAGGGTAATGTCTTAATGTTATGATCTCCTTTAAGTTTTAATGAGAGTGATCAGTCACACTGGTATTGCTGGGAACTCTGGATAAATCCAGCATTACCAAGATAAGCAATGTTAGATTTAATTACTCTTGTAGAAACTATAATTAAAATCAGTTTGGAGAGAGCTAAACTCAGATCCAACAAAATTGACTGTCCACCATTCAAAGCAAGTATACATACTGTGTTTTTGTTATTAAGTAAAAACTGTTCTTGTATCTTACATTTTTCCAGATTCTTTATTTCCTTTTTACAAATTCAGTTCATTTCAGATAAATTGAGAACTACTCTGTATGTTGTAATACTCTGAGTATACAATATTACTAATGGCTGTCTTACAAAGATGAGCACAAATACAGCTTATCTTAATGATGATTTCACACAACTTCTTTATTTCTGCATTTGAATACTGTCGATTTGTTGGTATATAGAGAATTGAGTATGCAATGTTACAGTGATTTTGAATATATAAATCAACAAAATACATGGCAATAACAACCAGAATATACAGTCACAATGTAATGCCTTATATCAGAACCTCATTTTGACATTGCATAGCCTTTTGTAGGTAGTAAGATGTCATCAAACATTGATCACTTTTGAGAAGGATATGTACTGGACCTTTCCAGTGTGAAATATTCATACACTCAGATCAGGAAATCATGAAATACTAATATTGTTATATCATAAAAATTAACATTAGAAATTGTTTTAAGTGAAGAGAGAGGCAGCAATTGATACTTGAATTTAGGACCTCTAGGGAGAGGCATTATAAATGAGCATTGGCAGAGCCTGTTTTTACTCTGGAGTATCTTAATTGCTGGTGCTGTCTTGGAGTTTCTTTTTGCTTATGGGTTTTTACTCTGGGTAAAATCTGAGATTAACAAATTAAGTAAGTAATGGTAGGTTTAGTCACTGGTAGAAGTTATACTGAAGTGCAGTTTAAAAACAGATAAGTCCAGATCCAGAAAAAGTAATTTTCCACCATCAAAAGTAAATATGCATGCTGTATTTTTATGTTAGTAAATGAAGACTGCTGCTTATTGAGTCTTACATTTTTCTAGATTCTATAATATGTTATATTAATTGTTCAAGAGTCAGTTCTCAAATTTCTTTTCACTTACGGGTTTTTTCTTAAAGAACTATTTAATATTGTTCAGATCAGAAATTAAGAATTTAGAAGATCTTTTGTACTTAATAGCAATAGAAAAAAATAAAAAGGGAGAAATAAATCAATTTGTGGCATCTGGAAAATCCAGAAAGAGACTTGCAATAAGTCATACCCTAGACATGGTAAGCAAACTGTAGCAAGTGAGAATCCACAAACACAAAGGTCAGTGACAAGAGCCATCTATGTGTCTGGGGCAAAAGTATGCAATATGATCAAAAATAATCTCCACCTGGAAATGTAACACTGGTCACATGTACATGAATTGTTTCCATAATGTATGTGATGAGCTACTGCACACCTCTAAGCACTTGGAGAATAAAGTGGGTATTCATGTTATACTGTCAAGTCATCAAGACCATCCAGAAAGAGACCTGCAAGAAGTCATTCTCGAGCTGTAGTGAGCAAAGTACATCACTTTGTAACAGGTGAGAATTCACATGTTTCAGGGAACATTGTGCCTCATAATCAAGAAAATTTTTCACCTGAAAAAACTACACAAATCATATATACACAAGATACTTTAATGACATATCCATTCTACTGTCACATATTTTAAGCAGCAGGATAATTAGATGTTTCATACAAACACATTTCTATCAAGTAATGTATACACTAAATATGAATTTTTGATGATGAGACTCTTATAATGGATGTTAAAACACTGTTCTTTTCTTATACTAGATTGATTTATGGAAAGTTGCATGGCAAAGTGATGGCTTTATGATATAGTCTTTTATTTCTTTTAGTGGAAACTACAATTTTATGGCTATTTTCAAGATGCACAGTAATCATAAAAAGCATAATTGGATGTGTCTAGACTCCAAAATTATTTTAATTTAACATACTAAACCCTTTGTGTGTATGTATACATTGCATATGTTTATTTCACGTCTCTTCATACAAATCTTAAATCTGATTGAGCAATTGATATTATACAAAAAAATAACTAAGTTGGTTTGTCAAAAAGTAATTCTATACTTTAATAAACTGGTTGGTGCTGGCTGTATTATTTAGATGAAGAAGTAATCTCATGACTGAAAACATAATACAGAACTTGTATGTAAATACATTCTAAACAGTAAGTTTAAAAGAAATAAAGAATACTCTCACATCATTTTATTTGTATGTGTGGCATTTTCTAGGATCTTGTTTGTGTCATCAAAGAGAGAACAAAGGAATGGCATCAGCAAGCAGATGTCTTAGAACAGCAACTTCCTTCAGCAGATCCTGTACTTGCAGAATGGCAAAAATTGATTGACCGAATGAAAAAACTGCAACCTATACTTGAGAAATTGGTATCGCCCATTATTACAGTAAGAACAGTTTTCTTGCTTATCTTAATTACTTTAACAGACAACAAATGAATTTACATATCTTATTTTTAGTCATTTTCATCTTATTAAAATGGTTACAGCATTGATTAAAGTGTTCTCAGAAAGATAATTTTCTCTATATTTGTGTTTTTTTCATCAACTGTTAGGATAAAATTTTGTTTATACATACAAAAAATTGTCAGTAATAGGGTTGTGATTTAGATTTTTGTTGTTACTCAGATTTTCTTTAATTTAGGGATATAGTATTTTATTTGGGTCTTCCTGCTTCGTAGTAAAACTTCAGTTACTGGGTTATAAGATCTACATTATTTATATTTAAAAGTTGTTTAGCTCTTATGATGTTAGAATGAAAATTAACTTCTTATTCTCTACAGTGTACCTTTTGGGATATAATTTTAAATGGCTTGGGTTGTCACAAGACTGAAATAAACATCCCTCCCACTCTAAAACCATTGATGGATCATGATATTGAAAACCATGGAGCATGGGTAGAACAGATCTATCGAGTGGCCCAACGATCATTAGGTGTCGAAAATATTCTTCATAACATTAGCGAAACTTGGATAGATTTGCAGTTTCACTTGACATGGCATACAGAACAGGAAGTTGAAAAACAGACTTGTAGAAAGTTGGCACTTGATCTAAATGAACTCTCAGATGATAACACCATATTAATGTTGGAGAATGGAGAATTTTTGAAAGAAGTAATGGAGGTAAATTTAAAATATCAATTTTTAAAATATTATTTTTTATAAATCTTAATTTTCTAAGGGAAACAATACTGAATTCAGATATATAAGATTGAAAAAAGATAGTTTGTGATTAGTTTACCTTTAGTATTTCAAATATGTATATATATATATTTTTGGAAAAGAGTAATGTATGTGCTTTCATATATGCATGGTAAATTTTTTAAACTGGTTAAACTATGCAAAAATGAAATTAGGAGTATTAGAGTATAGACAATGTAATCACATGCATAAGGGAAGGGAGGTTGTAGATGGTACTAGGCACTGCAAAGGGTTGGATGTTTGGGAAGTGGATCTGTCATCCCTCAGAGCCCCATCTTAGACAATAGTGTTCAAGTGTTAAGGTTTTGTTTGTTAATTTTTTTTCATTTCTTTGTTGATACTCAGAGTAGAGGTACTGTCATCTTGTTGACTTTTAATACTTGCCATAATACCTACAATTTGAAAGTGTTGCTAAATCTAGTGTTTCTGAATATGTAAGTAATCAGTTTGCCCTTTTTGATCAGACCATTAAGCTTTCTTACTGAAATATTTGGTAGGTATCACATGTGGAATAGGGTGAACCTGCTTAGTCATTAATACATCCAACACAAGCATCAGGATCATTGATAACTCTGTCTATCTAATGTTGTATGTGAATAGTCTAAACAGGTCACTTAACTGTTTTAATTGTTTAAAACATACAGGCGTCTTCACATTTTATAAAATTTGTGAATTCATAGACAAAATACCATAATAAAAAAATGTTTTACACATGAAGCATGAGTTTTCTCCTAGTTTGTTATTAGAGCATTTGAAGGATTTCCACAAGTTCCTTTCTTATTTCTGCACAAAAATGAGAAATCTATAATAATATTAATTGCTGTTTTTAAAACTTATATTTTGTTGATGTATGACTGAAAATTTAGTCTAATCACATACAGTGATATGAGAGATGATCATTTTGACTTACATCATTAAGTTTTAATGATGAAAAAGGTACAAACACTCTTTGCAATCACGTAGAGGGTCAATTGCACTTTACAAGAATGATTTATATATGGTATTGTAAATGATGGCACCATATTGGGCAATATGTTAACATTTATGTTTTTATTTATGCCAAATTCCTGAGCGTTTGAAATGAAATACCACTGTGGATAAGCTTATTAATGTGGTATTTTATTATTTCTTGAAGATGAATATTTATATAGTAGAAATATGCATAATCTGTAGCACATCAGTGTTTAAAATGACTGTCTATAACATTGGTAGTAAGTAACATTGGTAAAGGAATATTGGCTCACTTTTATGAGAATGTAAAATTGAAACAGCATTTTATTTTCAGTAGAATCACTACATTGTCATTATCCAGTAAAATTAGATTTTCTTCACCTACTCACTCAGACAGTGTTTAGCCTCTCAGTGGATCAGAGGTAATTATGCAGGCTTAAGATTTTAAAAATCCTCATGGTGAGCAGAACACAAATAACCCATTATGTAACTTTGTGGTTAACAATAAAGAAAGCAGCCAAACCAAACAGTGTTTGCTAACTTTTCATAGCAGCTTTTAAGTGTTTGAGAATTAGTTAAACTACAAAACTGTTTCCCCTCAGTGTGGATTCCTGTACGTGATGAGAGGACCTCCCAGGGAAGGTTTTGTTCTTTTTGGTTACCTCCTCTGGGATCTAAACATCCACCCACGTGTTTGCCGTGAGTGGTGACCCGTGAAGGGGAGGAGAGGATCCTGGTTGTTAAGGGGTCCAACCCTAACACACTACTTTGGCCTTGGATTCCTGTAGAATCCTTTGGGTGGCCCACGTTGGGTCAGTTGGCTGGTCCACTTGGGCTAGAGTCAATCAAGTACCAGCGTTGGATGTTCTCAACAGGTGTTGTGGAGATAGCATCTGATGCTCGTCTTTGGGTACAGTGCTCACAAAACCCTGGCGTTGCTGCAATGTCCTTGGATGACATTGTAGTGTGTCCCATCGTAGGGCTCCATGGTGGGTGGGGTCAGTGGGTACCGAAATTTTCCTTTTTTCCTATGGATCCTCCTACAAAAAATTTAAATAAAATAGTGAAAAAACAGTCAATAGGTAAACGACCACGTCTTGAAGACTCTGAGCAGCAATCTTCAACATCTGTAACACATGTATCTCATTTTCTTATATTACATTCTCTTTCAGAAAAACCTTTAGGGCAAATGTCCCCCATTTTTATTCAGAAGGGACTAGAGGGACTTGCTGGCTCTCCAAAGTCACTAAAGAAGCTTTGATCTGGAGACATATTGGTTGAAACATCCACATCCCATCACAGTGAACTCCTCTTGAATTCAAAGGCAATTGGGGATGTACCTATTGAGGTTACCCTCATGCTACCTTGAATTCATCACCAGGAGTTATTGCTGAGAGGGATTTGAAGAACGTCCCCAAGTCAGAGATTCTCGTTGGTTTCTCCACTCAAGGAGTTTTTGCAGTGAGGTGCATCTCCACTCGCAAAGATGGAGTTACACTGCTGACAGATATCCTCGTTTTGACATCTATATCACCACGTGCACCTGCCATCATCAAGGCAGGGTATGGCCGTACATTCCAAATCCTCTCCAATGTTTCCAATATCAGAGGTTCGGCCACTCAAAGACGTTATGTCATGGTTCCCTGGCATGTGCTCATTGTGGTAGCAAGGACCACGATGCCTATGAGTATGACACAGACCCACATTGTGTCAACTGCAATGGTTCTTTCCCTTTCTACTTTCGTTTTTGACCAAAATGGTTGGAGGAAAAAGAGGTGCTGTCCGCCACTTCATCTCGGACACATGCTGCTGCACTTCGTTCCACAACTACAGTGGGAGTGCAGACAGATCGCTCTGTGCCTCCTAGAGAATCATTTTCAAAACAAATGAAAAGTCTTTTGACCTCCATGGTTAAAAAGGTTGATGAATCCAGCCACTTTGCCTACTCGTCATTAAAAATGGCCACCTTGATACAATGGAACTGTCAAGGTTTATGTTCTAATCTGGATGACATCAAAACACTAATTTCTTTCTAGCATCCTGTATGTCTTTCCTTTAAAGAAACATTTTTGAAACCTGCCAATACAGTCACCTATCGGCAGTTTTTTCTGTACAGAAATGACAGGCTGCATGATGGATGAGTACATGGAGGGGTGGCACTGTTTGTTGATCAGCATGTGTCCACTCTGTCTTTGTCACTCAACACACCCTTGGAGGCCGTAGCCATCCGTGTTTTCTTTGGTCATACCATCACTGTTTGCTCTCTCTACCTGTCCCCCGGAGAGACATATGATCAATCAGACCTTGATGCTCTCGTTTAACAGTTGCCATCGCCCTTGCTAATCCTGGGGGATTTTAATGGACATCATCTCTTCTGAGGAAGTGCTGTTATTGATAGGAGGGGTTGCTCTGTAGAGTGTATGCTCTCTGATTACAATCTTTCTCTTTTCAATACTGGTTCTTCCACTTATTTTCACTCACCTAGTCAGTACTATTGATCTCTCAGTTTGCTCCCCTTCATTATTCTCCCATTTTTCATGGAGGGTTGACAATAATCCTCTCAGCAGTGATCATTTTCCTTTTCTTTTAAGAGAGACTGGCCGTGGTCGATGCCACCCTACCCGTGTGCCCCAGTGGAAGCTGGATCAGGCAGACTAGTCCACTTTCACTGCTCTTGCATCACTATATCCTGATATAGTGAGACAGCCATCAGTAGACGACTGTGTAGCAGCGGTAACTGACTGTATTATACAAGCAGCTGCTCAGTGTATTCCTAAAACCTCAACACGTTTTCCATGATATCCTCATCTGTGGTGGAATCCTGCCTGCCACATGGCATGGAAGGCTCAAAAATGGGCCTGGGATACTTTCTGTAGATATCCCACACTTTCGAACCGCATCACTTTCCAACGGGCCCGTGCACGTGCTAGGTGGGTAAGACGTCAAAGCCAGAAGGAATCTTGGATTAAGTTCACAACTAGCATATCTTCTACCACCAGTTCCAAGGTCATATGGGACAGGATTTGAAAGGTCAGTGGGCACTACAATTCTGTCCCCCTCTTGATCTTACTCTCTGATGGTCAAGAGGTAGCTGATGTTCGGAGCATTGCTGATACTCTAGGTGAAAGCCTTTGCTGGGTATCTAGCACTTCTGCTTGTTCCTCCACCTTCTTGGCCATCAAGACTCGGGCAGAGCGTTCACCTCTTTCCTTTCGAACTGACTGTCTCTTTGATTATAATCATCCCTTTACACTGGTGGAACTGAAAATGGCCTGATGATGTACACTATGACATGCTGTACCATCTATCTCCTGTTTCTCTTGATATTCTTCTAATTGTTTTTAACCAGATCTGGCAGGAGAATGTTTTTCCTACTGTCTGGTGCCAGGCTATTATCTTACCTTTCTCTAAGTCTGGGAAAGATCCCAAGATTCCTTCAAACTACCATCCAATTGCTTTGACGAGCTGTCTCTGTAAGACCTTAGAGAGGATGGTTAATGCTCGTCTTGTTTAGTTCCTTGAATCCAACAACCTCCTCTCACCCTCACCCAGTGTGGGTTCCGATGACAGCACTTCACGATGGGCCACCTAATACTACTTGAAATATCAATCAGAAAAGCCTTTCTCAAATGACAACATCTTGTATCAATATTCTTTGACATTGAGAAGGCTAATGACACAACATGGAGGTATAACATTTTGCGAGACCTCCATTTATATGGGTTACGTGGCCATTTACCCATGTTTATTAAAAATTTTATAATAGACAGAA
This sequence comes from Tachypleus tridentatus, assembly GCF_004210375.1. Lineage (NCBI taxonomy): Eukaryota > Metazoa > Arthropoda > Merostomata > Xiphosura > Limulidae > Tachypleus > Tachypleus tridentatus. Next base: position 130,193,246 of record NC_134834.1, on the reverse strand, counting down.
GATTCCAAGTTTCTGTGGGTTCGACACTTTCCCATTCTTTTCTACAGGAACTTGGGGTCCCTCAGAGCTGTGTTTTGAGTGTCTCACTTTTCAGTACAAAGATAAATGCACTGAACAACTCCCTCTTACTGTTGCAAACGGGCTCTATGTCGACGACTTTCACATATCATGTCAGTTGTTGAACATGAGATATATTGAGTGGCAACTACAAACTGCCCTTGGTTGTGTACTGAAGTGGACCACAGCGAACGGCTTTAATTTCTTTCACTCTAAAACCGTTTGCATGCACTTTTGCTGCCAATGGGGTATCCTGAACTCTGTATCGGTGAAGTTTCGCTGCCAGTGGTCCCTGAGACCAAGCTCTTGACACTTATCTTTGACCGTAAGCTGACCTTTATACCACACTTAAAGCAGCTACGGGTCAAATGCACAAGAGCACTGAACATCCTCTGTGTCCTCTCTACCACCAGTTGGGGAGTGGATTGATGTTCTATGTTAAAGATATATTGTGCTCTTATTCGATTGAAACTCGACTACTGATCAATGGTCTATGGATCTGCCAGACCCTTGCCCTTAAAGATGCTGGATCCCATTCATCATCAAGGACTTTGGCAAAGCATCCCATCTTGGTGGGCCATACTTTTTAGAACAGTCGATCTGCCATTGCTCCTTTTGGCCTTTGCATCCAGATGCAATTGGATGAATTGGGTCTGTCCATGCATAACATTGCAGAATCTACTTGTCAGCCCATCCCACCATGCCTTATTACAGTCCCCAAATGTGACCTTTCTTTAAGTCATCCGAGAAAGGTAGATACTCCCTATTGGAAGTATCGTCTTTTATTTACTGAACATCTTTCAAATAATCTTTCCATTCCAATTTATACGGATGGTTCCAAATCAGGTAACTCTGAGGTCTCTGCCATGGTTTTTTGCAGTTCGGTGGTTGCACGCAGAATCCTCTCTACAGCTTCTGTGTTCACTGCTGAACTGTATGCCATTTCTCTTGCCCTGGATCATATTGAAGCTAAGCAGTACTCCAACTGCACTATTTACACTGACTCGCTTAGTTCTCTACTAGCCTTGGAATTGCTTCACATTGGCTCACACCCTGTTCTCACCAATCTTCAAAACCGACTAGCCCATTTCTCATTAACATCTACTTCTATCCAGTTTTTCTGGATACCAGGCCATGTTGGTATTCGTGGGAACGAGCTTGCAGACACGGCAGCTAAATCTGCCTGATCTGGCACTATCACCACTGTGCCTGTCCCATACATAAACTATGGTCCTGTATTCAAGGCTCTTCTCTGTGCCAGCTGGCAGTCGATATGTAGTGAGTAACGCAAAAACAAGCTTTTCCAAATAAAACCCTATATTGGACTTTGGCCGTCTAGCTTCCGTAAGTTTCGGAAGGAGGAAGTTGTTCTAACTGCACTACACATTGATCACAGTTTTTTAACTCATCGTTTTCTTTTATCTGGAACTGTTGCACCAGTGTGTTGTTTGTGTAACACTCATATCACTGTAAGCCACATTTTACTTTCTTGCCATCTTTACGACTCTCAACGACAGCACTATTTTAAACATGTTCTGTCCCAATGTTTGTCCGTAACATTGGACAATGTTATTGGTGACGGTGACACTGTCCACCTTGATAAAGTTTTTAGTTTCTTAATGGCTATTAATCTTTTTAATCTCATTTAAGTGTTTGATATTTATTCATTACACCTTTTTAATTGTGGTTCCTTTTTAAGAGTCTCAATCACTGACTCTTAATCAATGAATAACACTGCTGTTTGAACTATCCATTTGAACTACCCGTTAGTCATCCTGGTGAGTTGTTATTACAATTTTGCTGCATTTCTTTTAACATTTTTATTACTTTACCTTTTGCTACTGGCCATAATGACACATAACCCAGAATCAGGACTGGAAAGACCAACTTCAGGTGATTCACGGTGGTTCTTGTACTTACCTGTTTGTCTTCCTGGTGGTTATGATAATTACCATTATGCTACAGAAAGTCCTTTACAACTTTGTAGACTGGATGTCAACATTGGTTTTATGCCATTTTATGTTTTTCATTGCTGTTTTGTTTTTACCTTCATTTCCTTTTATGAATTTTACTACATTTACTTTACTTTTACCTTTTTAACGGACATTTGGCTAATTATTATTACGATTTTGCTACATGTCTTTTAAAACTTTTATTACTTTACCTTTTGATAATGGCTGTTATGACACCTAACCCAGAACCAGGACTGGAAAGGCCAACTTCAGGTGACTGACAGTGGTTCTTGTACTTACCTGTTAGTCTTCGTGGCAGGTAATTATTATTACCATTATGCTAGAGAAAGTCCTTTACAACTTCTTTTACTCTGCTTTCTCTCTTAACATTGTAGACTAGGTGTCGACATTGGTTTTATGCCATTTTATGTTTTTCATTGCTGTTTTGTTTTTACCTTCATTTCCTTTTATGAATTTTACTACATTTACTTTACTTTTACCTTTTTACCGGACATTTGGCTAATTATTATTACGATTTTGCTACATGTCTTTTAAAACTTTTATTACTTTACCTTTTGATAATGGCTGTTATGACACCTAACCCAGAACCAGGACTGGAAAGGCCAACTTCAGGTGACTGACAGTGGTTCTTGTACTTACCTGTTAGTCTTCGTGGCAGGTAATTATTATTACCATTATGCTAGAGAAAGTCCTTTACAACTTCTTTTACTCTGCTTTCTCTCTTAACATTGTAGACTAGGTGTCGACATTGGTTTTATGCTTTTTTTGTTTTTCAGTGCTGTTTTGTTTTATCTTCATTTCCTTTTATGGATTTTACTACATTTAATTTATTTTTACCTTTTTACCAGATGTTTGGTGCAGATAGCCTAACTGCTTTGTGCCATAAAACAGTAAATCAACCAACAACAAAACTGTTTTGTAATTTCCATTGTTTTGTAAACTGTTTCAAGCAGTATTAGTTAATAAAAACAGAATGGTTGGCTAAAAAGAATGTTGTTATTATTTTTTAAAGCTGATTAACTTGTTACATGTTAGTGTCTTATCAGTCAGAGTTAGTGAAAAGGTGAACCCTTACTGTGCCTTTGCAAGGCAAATAGAACCAGTGCTTTTAAACTCTGGTTTTAAGTCCCACAAGTGGATGAGAATGATGATACAGTACCCTAAACAGGATGCTAGTCCACCACAGTTTAATTCCTAGATAACAACTTATATATGTCATACAGCTGGGTACTGGAACAATAAGGTAAAGGACATAACAGCATGATGCAGACCAACTTCAAACTCACAGGCATCTGACTATAAGTCTAAAGCATGAAGCCACTGCGCTGTGCTGACCCTATCTTATATGTAGTGGATGTTTATGTAAGATAACTTTCATTTTTAGCATCAAGGTATGATTATATCCTATTTCAAGTTTCTTTTCTTGTCATGAAATTAAAGAAAAGATCAACAATGAAAAAAAAAAGTGATTTCATTAATACTTCTTAAAGGATTCTAGTTTAAAATATAATTTTATTATTAAGTTTCTGCCATTTTAAGTAGTTTGTTCCCAAATGTTAGCTTATTTATCCTCTTATTGTTGTATCACTTAATGGTTAATCTCATTGGTTTACAGTTTTTGGATGGAAATGGGTTAAGTTTTTTCCTTATTTCGTATATCTTTAATTGTTATTCAGAATCATCAAGTTTCTGCTTCATTTTCATTTTTTGTTTCTGTTAATTTATAAATACTTGTATATATTGGCAAATGAAGAGCAAAAAGCTACCAGAATTCTGGACTTAGCACTGCTGGAAACACGATCTCAAAGGATAAAGAAAATTAAACAGAAGTTGAAAATTAACTAACTAATGAAGTGAAAATAAATCTATATTGATTTTTTTTACATTTACAGTATTCAGATTCATTAGATTCATATCTTTTTTCCTGTTCATGAGTTTTTCATGCTGATTTTTTTTTAATTGTCAGCTTTCCTTAACATAACCTTTATAAGCACAACATATAATGGATATGATAGAAAGTTGTATTTCCTGTTTATCAAGAACTAGAAACTGAAACCCTGATAACTTAGTTGGCAAGGACATAATTTGCAAGAATTTCTGAAAGAGATATCTGCCTGGTATGTAAGTCCTAAAGATGTAGTTGATAGAGCACTGCATTTTTCCAATGGTTGCGAGTAGGCACCTTTTTTCTCATGTACTTCACATTATTTCAAATTCTAGTTTAGAGAATATGTTTTAATAACTTTAACAAAGACGTACATTCTTTTATTAGCATCATCAGGTTCAACTTCAGGCCTTAGAATCCATGTGTTTGGAAAATGACATCAGTAACAAGATACATGAGTGTCTAGATGTTTTGTCACAAGTATGGAATATTGTTGATGTGTGGCAAACTTGCCAGCAGCAGGTAAGTTCAGTTGATGAGGTATAAATTCAAGAATTAAATATTTGTTACTTTCATACATGTATCAATGTTTGCTGCTGTTACCATTTTGATATTATTAATCTTTAAGTTAATTCCCATTAACTTAATCTGTTGCTATGATTTTAATGAGATTTAGAATATTCCAGATCAGAACTTTGGAAGAAGTATAATTTTTTTTTACTTGCAATATAACATAAAGTAGAGTAAAATTTATAGTTTTTTTTTTTGTATGTTATAAGGTTTCCATCACTCAGTGTTCTTTTACAATGTAACATTAGGAAATTATACATTATATTGTTTTTAGAGTTAAGCCAATTATGGCAGGATAGAAGTAATGTGGTATTTTTTGCTACACATGTTCTTTAAATAAACAGTTATGTTAAGATAACTTTAACTTTAATAGATAACTTTAAGATAACTTTAATGTTAAGATAACATTTAACTGTTTAGATAAACAGTTAAATGATTGGCTTTATTGGTACTCATGTTATATGTTACTTCTAGAAACTTTTGTAATGTTTTATAACTTTCAGTTAACACAACCTATTATGATATAAATATAATAAATGAAAAACTTCACATGAAATAGTGTAATGGTATTATAGGAAATTTCATTTCAACATGGAATGATGATTTTTCAAGATTTTTTTATTTATTTTTATAATTTATTCTGACTTTTCTTTGTATGTATTAGTGGTTGTTACTCAACAAATACTCTTGTACCATTTCTGGAAATAATGGCACCCCCCAAGATGTATTCTCTCATCTAACAGCAAAATTCAAGGTAAGGTACAGGTTGTACTTTAATAAAAAATTGTAAAATAAGTTAGTCAGTTTAATTTTGCTTTATATATATAATTGGTTATACAAGCTTTGATAAATATCATTGAGTGTTTTGTATAATAAATATTCCTAGTTAACCCAAGCCAAATTTATCATAAACTAGAATAGTTTAAATTGTTTAGATTGTGCACATTTTTGCACAAGAAAATTTTTATTTAAAATATAATTTTAGTATTTTTTTTGTATAAAGATGTATTTATCAGATTAGATAATGCTTATATGTAAGACATAATTGTTTTACATGTTAAACTGTTACAGAAGTTATTTTCCATTCTTTTTGTGCTCAGTAAAACTTCTGATTGTTTTTTTTTGTGTGTAATGTACAACTTTTCTAATAATTGTTGTTGAACTGATTGTTTTGGATAATGTTGTTTTGTTATATGAGAAAATGGATACCTTTTTTCATTATTGCAGGACATCCTAGAGAGAATGGTAAAAGATCCATATATCTTCAGTTATGTGCCTTTACCCAGCTGGATCATGTTACAAGAATCAAACAAAGAAAAAGCTCAGAATGTGCATCTTTCCCACAGGCTTCTGGTTACTGAAGTATCTCTCGAAGACAAATTGAAGTCCCTTAAGCATCAGCAGGTTAGTGTTTCTGGCTGTTGATTGTGTTATATCAGTCTGTATTTTGGAACATATGATGTAACTATCTCACTGAAGGCCCAAAGCAAGAACATTATTTCATCCTTCCAATCAGTTCCTTGAAAAAAAAACTAACTACAATATTTCCACAAGTTAAGGTATGCCAATGCAATATATACTAATACATTTGTTAGAAAATAATTTTTGTGCTGGGATCCTTTTTCAAATCATGCACACAGTGTTTACTGCATTGAGTAACCACTCAGTGCACATGCAGCACATTTTTAAATGTCAATCTACTACTGAGGAATATGTTTTGGATTGCTTTCATAGTTTCACTGAAAACACTTTTTTGTTCTCAAATGAGCAAAATACTTAAACAGGCAAAAGTCAAACATTTTAATGAAAAAAAAAGAAATCCCCATGAATCAGGGACCCTTGAACTGCTTGGGGATCTAATAAATTGCTCAGCCTGTGTATACATAGTGCTGCCACAGGATGTGACAATTTGGAGTTTCTTACCTCCTTGAAGTCATTATCCCCCTAAGAAATGGAGGTTAAGGTGTGTATGTGTAAGAGACATTATCAAGGTGTTATATTTCTCACAAATAAATACTACCTTATCTGGGAGTGTATTTGTTTAGATAGTCAAATCATTTGTGACTTCCATGTGTATAGACCTGGTGCTGTAATTTTGTTGTGGCTCAATGTAGTTTATGCATATGTTATATTGTATTATAACTCAGAGAGAGAGAGAAAAAAACACAACTTTATGAGTTGAAAAAGCATTGCCATTTGTTCAAAAGTCCAAAAAAATCTTAAAATGTATTTTGAGACAAATGAGTTAAGAATCATTAGGAAAGGGTTTCTGATTGTTATATAAAAGTTGGCTCATTGTAAATTAGGTTTACTTGGCATATTTATTCATTTGAGCATCATTAGTGTAGTTCTTTCTGTTTCTGTTGTGTAGTAGTATTGAATTATTATATTGTTAGTCCTTTGAAATCTTATTGTTTTCTTTCTTTGTTGTGTTTAGTTGTTGACTGTGTTCTTAGAACATAATCAGATTGTTTTTCTTCTGGTGTAGATGAAATGCTGAGAAAAACTTTGAGTTTAAGGTACAAAAACGTATGCCTAGGTTACTTCCATCTGGTATTAATTAGTTTCTTTGAAAAAATTACCCAATTAGTTTTTTTTTGTTTTATGTGCTGAACAAGTATTAAAGCTACAAGATATTAAAATTTCCTGGTGTTAGAGCCTTCTAAAGTTTCTTTTAGTATTCTCGGTTGAGTCAACTGCAACATCAGGTGTTCAATATATTTTTTTGTGTTATTAAATTTTGAAACATTGTGTATGTGTTTGACATTCATTAGATATAGAAGTTAACATTAAATTAGTATATCCTGTTGCTAATGTATGGATAGATACTGAAATATCATTTTATGCCTGTAATGTTTTCAGAAATAGATTTAGTTAAATGTTGGAAAGTTACTTAATATTATTGTTGAGTATATGATGAATTGCCTCTTTTTGCTAGTTAAACAACAGAATACCATAAATTTGATGAAGTTGATTTTATTTTTAATTGCTGTTGACTTGTTAATGGTGTGTTTTCAAGGTATTTCTTTGTGATGTTAATGATACTTCGAAGTATCATCAAGTCAATGTGGCTCAACATTTGCAGTCCATAGTTACTTAAATTTATTAAAAATTAGACTTCTGTTGTCACTATTTCATGTAATGAAGCACTACATTAAGTAATACTTAATGAAAAGCTGTGTAAAATCTTTCCTGCGTTCTAGAATATCATTATCTTCCGTACATGTTGCAATATACAAAAAATAACTTTCTAATTGGAAGAGGAACAAAATATTTTTTATATTGTAATTAAATTTTACAACCAGGGAATTTCAAAATGCTTAATATTTGATTAACATTTTAATATATGGAATAATAATTTTGTATTTGATAACTATGGTGTTTTATTTTGCCATGTGATACTAAAAGTGGAACACTTTCAAATATTTTATATGAAGAATAGTTGTATGTACTGCATTTCTTATAATATTTAGTTATCCTGCACATATGTAATACAAGATTTTGAAGTGTTTAAATTTATCTCTCATTGTAGACATAATGTATTTCACTATGACAGGAAATGTTATATGAAATTTTTATGCTTAAATGATGTTTTCATAAAAAGATAAAGTGCTTGATATTATTTGCATACTTTACTGAATGTTTGTCTATGTTTATATCTTGGTTATTCTTTAGTAAATTATTATATTATGTTTGTTTGTATTCAAACAGCAGTGTGAGAATTATATAAAATTCAAAGGCATATAAATGTTTTGTTGTTTATTTTACTGTGGTATATGTCAGACCTTATTGTAATATCTATACATGCCACTTTCATGTTTCTGGTTGCATGATGTTTCATATAACATATCAAAAATCATTAAGATATTCGTAGTTGCAAAGGTAGTCATTTTCAGAAACAGTAGCTCTAAATGGTCTGAATTCTGAGTAATTAAAAGAAGTAAAATTTGCACTGTTATGTATTATAATTTATCTTGAATGAGTCTGCTTTATTACATTACACATAAAAACGTATGATTTCAAATGGCTATAGCTTTTAATTTTAATTTAGAAGTTAATTGAATGTTGTTATGTATCAAATTTATTATATTTGCCAACAAGATTGATACACACAGTTTTCTTTCTTAACACAAATATATTTTAATTTACAAACAACAATACAATAAATAATAATAGCAGTTACAAACTTACAAACAATACTGAGTCATCTATCTGTTCTAGAATTTAATATTTTATTGATGGTTCATGATGAACAAATTAATTCTATGTTGATATTGGTACAGTTCATATAATGAGTAAGCTATCTCTCGCTGCTCACATGTGGGTTTTTTCCAGATGAAAATATGTGATGTTCTTGTATAAATACTAACACTCAAAGTTAAATGGTTTGTAATGTTTGAAATCTATAAATGTTTGTAATCAAATATCTGTAGTTTTCAGATTAATAAGCATTTATCACAGTTACAGCTTTTGTGGTTTATGGCAAACCAACAATATTAAATTGTCTAATTATCCATCAATTTATAAACTTTAAAGCAAGCTTCTCAAAAGTTCAGTTAGCAATAATACTGGCATTCATTAGTATTTTACATTCATAGTACATTGTTGATTCTTACACTCAAGAATCTTTCAACATACATTTAACACTATAAGTCACACGCATTTCTAAGTATGTATTTTTAACTAAAACAAAAAAATTAAAATAAATACATAATAATAAGTCTGTTACAATATTTTTCTAGTTTTTCTTTTAATAATTTTTAAAGCTATAATAAAACACATAAGCTAGATAAATAAATAGTATGGATCAGTAAACTTTAAGTGAAAATCAATGGACATATTTCTACATGCTTCATGAAGAAATCTTGAGATCATAAAGAAAAAAGAATCACCCTGTTTCAAATATAAGTTCATATTATATATAAATATATATATATACACACACACACACTACATGGTCAAAAGTACGTTGAAACACAACATGTGCTTGGTCCCTCCTTTGCTGCTATAACTGTCTCCACTCTTCTGGGAAGGCTTTTCACTAGGTTTTGGAACATGGCTGCAGGGATTCACTCCTATTCAGCCTCAAGAGCATAAGTTAAGTCAGGCACTGATGTCAAGTGAAAAGGCCTGGCTTGCAGTCAGTGTTCCAATTCATCCCAAAGGTGTTCCATAGGTTGAGGTCAGGACTTTATGCAGGTCAGTCAAGTTCTTCCACACCAACCTTGGCAAACCATGTCTTTCTGGACCTCACTTTGTGTGTGAGGACATTGTCATGCTGAAACAAAAAAAGGACCTTCTCCAAACTGTTACCACAAAGTTAGAATCACAGAATTCTTTATAATGCTATTGTATTCTGTAGCATTAAGACTTACCTTCGCTGGAACTAAAGAGCCCAGCCCAAATCTGGAAAAAACAGCCCCAGACCATTATTCCTCCTCCACAAAACTTTACAGTGGCACTATGCATTCAGGCAGGTAGTGTTCTCTTGGCATCTGCCAAACCCAGATTTGTCTGTCAGACTGCCAGATAGTGAAGTGTGTTTCATTACTCGAGAGAATGCATTTCCACTACTCCAAAGTCCAATGGCAGTAAGCTTTACACCATTCCAGCCAAAGCTTGGCATTGTACATAGTAGTTTTAGGCTTGTGTGCGGCTACTTGGACATGGAAACCCATTTCATGAAGCTCTTTATGAACAGTTCTTCTGTAGAGTTTGCTTCCAGAGGCAGTTTGGAACTTGGAAGTGAGTATTGCAATTGTGGACATATGATTTTTACATGCTACACGCTTCAGCACTCGGTGGTCCCGTTCTGTGTGCTTGAGTGGCCTATCAATTCATGGTTGAGCTGTTGTTGCTCCTAGACGTTTTCACTTTAAAATAACAGCACTTACAGTTGACTGTGGCTGCTATAGCAGGGCAAAAATTTGACAAACTGACTTGTTGGAAAAGTGGCATGCAATGACAGTGCCATGTTGAAAGTCACTGAGCTCTTCAGTATGATTCATTCTACTGCCAGTGTTTGTTTCTGGAGATTGCATGGTCGTATGCTTTATAAAACCTGTTAGTAATGGGTGTGGCTGAAATAGCCAAACCCACTAATTAGAAGTGTGTCAACATTATTTTGGCCATGTGGTGTATATAATATGCTAAGCCAAAAAATTTTGATGTCTAAAACAAATGTGGGTGTAACATTTATGAAAAGGCACTTTTATGCATTAATAGTATCTTGTCTCTAAAGAATATATTTTTTGTTGAGTATGGATGAAACATGCAGCTGTTAAATAAAAGAAAAATGTGCACATATCAGGAATGAGTACAGTGGTTCTGTATTCTAGTAGAGGGATTGTTTGTGGTTCTGTATATTGAAAAACACATATAAAAAGAACAAAATCATATACATACTGTCAGTGAGTAAAAGTGTTCCATTTAAGCAGTTGATAGAAATGTTGGCAAGTCACTGGTTTCAAGATTTATTGATGATTAGTTGTCAATACCCCTTGAGGTGGATTCCTGTAAATGGTGGAGGTATCTCCCAGAAAAGGTTCTGTAATTTCAGTTTACCTCCTCTGGGATCTGAACATCTGCCCATGTGTTTGCTGTGCATGGTGACCTGCAAAGGGGAGGAGAGGATCCTGGTGATTGAGGGGTCCAACCCTAACACACCACTTTGTTCTTGAATTCCTGTAGAAGTATTACCTTGGGATACTGCCCCAGGGTCATTCAGTTTGTTTTTTTGGGCTAGGATCAACTAAACACCAGTGTTGAGAGTTCTCAATGAGTGTTATGTACATTATGTGTGATGCTGGTGTTTGAGTATAGTGCTCATGAAACCCTGGCGATGCTGCAGTATTCTTGTTTAGCATTGCAGTGTCCCTTTGTGGGGCTCTATGGTGGGGCAGTGAAAACTGAAATGTTCTTATTTTATTATGGATACCCCCATTCATTAACCCAGAAATAAATAAATAAAAACAAATGATTGGAAAATGACCACGTATGGATGACTGTTATACAGCCACCATCAAAGTTGGACTCAACACCTCAATTTCTCATTCTCCATTCATTGCCTGAGCAGTCTTTAGGACAGATTACCCCCTTTTTCATTCAAAAGGGATTAGAGGGACTTGTTCTCTCCCTAAAGTCAATAAGGAAGCTGCACTGAGAAGACATCTTGGTGGAAGCATTTACACAACACACCAATCTCCTCCTGAGTTCAAAGAGCATTGGAAATATACCCATCGAAGTTACTCCCTATGATACCCTGAATTTCTCAAGAAAAGTTATTGTTGAGAGGGACTTAAAGAACATTCCAGAGTCAGAGATACTCACTGTTTTCCGAATATCCACTCTTAAAGATGGAATTATGATGCCTACTAATGTTCTGATTTTGATGTTTACATCACCACATCCACTTGCCACAGTTGAGGCAAATTATCTGAACCATACATTCCAGCCCTCTCAGAAGTTTCTAGTGTCAATGTTTCTGTCACTTAAAGACATCATGTCACTGTTCTTTAACATGTGCTCGTTATTGTGGCAAAGACCACGACTCCTGTAAATGTGAACTGGAAACACACTGTGTTAACTGTAGTAGTTCACACCCTTCTTACTCTAGTTCTTGCCCTCAGTGAGTGAAGGAGGAAAAGGTGCAATGCTTGAAGACTGTGAACAATATCTCATACCCAGGGGCTCAGAAGTTGTTGTCCTTCACTCCTTCTCAGACATATGCTGATGCACTTCATTCCATTGTCACAGTGGGAGTGAAGGCACAAAGGCAGATTCATTTCCAAACCATTTGAAAAGTCATTTGCCCTCCACAGGTAAAACAGTTGATGAGTCTATGTATTGAACTCTCTCTCTGCTTCTTTTCACTTTTCTCTTACTTTTCTTGGAGGGTTGACAGTAACCCACGGGGCATTGATCATTTGTCAGTGCTACCCGACCTTTGTGGCTTAATAGAAGTTGGTCCACGACAATTGAGCCTCTTTCACTTCCTTCTCAGAACTTGATCATGCAGTTGTCTATAAGCCATTGACAGACGACTGCGTAGCAGCAGTGACTGACTGTATTGTCCAGGCAGATGCTCAATGTTTTCCTAAAACCTTTACATGATTTTCATGGTATCCTTGTTCATAGTGGAATCCTGTCTACCACATGGCATGGAAGGCTCAAAAACATGCCTGGGATACTATTTGTAGGTATCCCACACTTATAAACCACTCTGCTTTTCAGTGGGCCCATGCACATGCTCAGAAGGTCAGACATCAAAGTCGGAAGAAATCTTGGATTAAGTACATGACTAGCATCTTGTTTACCACCAGTTCTAAAGTCATATGGGACAAGATTCGGAAGGTCAGTGGGCAGTATACTTCCTCTCCCCTTTCAATTTTGCACTTTGATGACCAAGAAGTTTCTGATACCCAGAGCATCACTGATAGTCTCAGCAGAAACTTTTATTGTGCATCTAGCACTTCTGCTTCATCCCCCATCTTTTTAGCCATCAAGACATGGGCAGAGTGATCACTTTTTATATTTTGGGCTGATCTTCTCTATGAGTATAATTACCCCTTTACTCTGCATAAGCTGACTTTCATTCCACACATCAAAGCAGCTGTGCATCAAATGTACAAGGGCACTAAATATCCTCTTTATCCTATCTCCCATCTCTTGGAGAGCAGATCAGTGTTCTGTGCTCAAGATCTATCGTGCCCTCATTCGATTGAAACCGAACTATGGATCTCTGGTCTATGGCTCTATCAGAACCTTGGCCTTGAAGGTGTTGGATTTTGTTCATCATCTGGGACTTCAGCTTTGCACAGGGACTATCTGCACTTCTCCAGTTCAGAGTTTGTAGACCAAGTATCATGAACCTGCTCTACACCTGTGCTGTTTGCAACTATTTTTATTGTATGCTTCAAAACTTCAATCCTTACCACAGCGTCCTACCTGAGGTTGTGTTTTCATTCTTCAGTGGGCCACGGTTTTTCAGAATAGACTGTCTGCCAATGTTCCTTTTGGTATCCAGGCTTAGTTGGTTGAATTGGGTCTGTCTGTGGATGACATTGCTGTATCCACAGGTCAGCCCATCCCACCATGGCTTATTACCATCCCCAAATTCTGACCTTTCTGTGAGTCATTTGCAGAAGGTGCATACTTCTATTTGCTAAACATTTTTTGAACTATCCTTTCATTCCCAGTTGGTATGGATGGTTCAAAATCAGGTGACTCTGTGGGCTTTGCCATGGTGTGATTTGGTAGTTGCACACAGGATCCTCTCTACAGTTTCTGTGTTCACTGCTGAATTATATGTCGTTTCTGTTACCTTGGATCACTTAGAAGCTATGTATTACATGAACTGTACTATTTATATTGACTCACTTAGCTCCATACTGGCTCCTGGAATCACTTCATGTTAGTTCTCATTGATGTTCAAAACCAACTCATCCAATTTTTCTTTATCATCTACTTCTATCCAGTTTTTCTGGCTATCAGGTCATGCTGGTATTTGCTGGAGGAGCCCACTGACTCTGCAGCTAAGTCTGTCTACTGTGGTGCTATCACTGCTGTGGCTGTTCCATATATGTACTACAGCCCTGTATTCAAGGCTCGGCTCCTTGCCAGTTGGCAGTTGACTTGGAGTGAACAATGTGATAATATTTCCCAGGTAAAAACCTTCTCTTTGACTCCGGCCTTCTTGTTTCCATAAGGATAGGAAGGAGGAAACTGTCTTAAATAGGCTAGGCTTTATTACAGTTTTTGAAATCATCAGTTTCTTTTATCTGGGACTTATGCACCAGTGTGTGGTCTGTGTGACACTCAAGTTACAATAGCCCACAATATACTGTCATGGTGTCTTTATGACCGTGAGCAACGGCACCATTTTAGACGTTTTTACCAAAGGTTTATCCCTGAAATTGGACAGTGCTATTGACAATTGTGACACTGTCTATATTACAAATATTTTTGAGTTTTTAATGACCATTAGACTTTCTAATCTCACATAAGTTTTTATTCAATGTTGGCCACTGTTTTTGTTTTAACTTAATTTCTCATTACATTTTATAATACTTTCAATATTATTTCATTGTTTTACCAGTTATTTAGTACAGATAGACTAGTTACTTTGCACCATAAAAAAACAAACAACAGTAGTTGTCAAGAATCATAGAAAGGTTAAGGTTAAAAACTCCAAATTGACTTAACATGTGCTAAAACAGAGGCCCAGTAAATGTTAGGTTAAATATCATCATCTGACAACAGCTATGTTAACCATGTTACTACTATACCTTGACAAATTTACCAATCAGTATATGTTGCCATCTCACATGCATAGAAATTATTTCATCATTGTTTGGTTGCAGAATCAGAGTGCCTTGTCTTATGGGGAATGGCAAAAGGTATAACTGCAAACCAATAATATTTCACACTTGTAATAGAAATTAAACCAGTTACTTTACAAGCAGCTAACAATGCTTCTAACCTGTGTTCATATCATGCTTGTTAAACATTATTTAATATGTAAATGAAGTCACATATGACTTCACAAATAAATTCAGAGTTGAATTTTATTTTATTAATGTAAACATTATGTTGTAATACCAAAGCTAAATGTAGTTAATACAAAACTTGTCTGTGGTAACTACTTTGTTCAGAAATAATATTGAGATAAGACATTCAATATATCTTTGGGGTTCTGAATGTTTTTCAGTTTTGTGGATAAAACACATAAATAAAAACTTCTGGAAACCAATAGGCACAAGTAAAGAAAAATATTCAAAAAGGAAGTAGAGGTATGAATGGCTAATATCAATCCTTCAAAAACAATGCAAACAAGATAGTAGGGATGGCACTTGCATCACCCCTACATAATAGCCCTGGAACACAGAGTAGTATTATGTTAAAAGACAAAATAGGATAAATAGAACTCAATTGCAATTTAATATATATATGTTGCTATATGTTAATTATTTTCTTTACTTTTATATAGGGATAATGCAAATGCCATCCCTATTATCTTAAATGTATTGTTTTTGAATGATTTCTATATGTAAATTGGACTCTATAATAATTAAATCAGTCTGTGTAGACTTTTCACGAGAAAAAGAGAATTATTTAGAGTTTTAGATAAAATTGTGATATTCTATCATGTAAATAATGTTTTATATAGATTTGACTTGTCTTGAATATATTTTAAAACAAGTGGATTGTGTGCTATCTATTTATTGTTTTAATTTGTTGCCAACAACTCACACTACATCTTCTGTAAAAGAATCTGGCTCCATATAAAAGCTGACAATATTAGCCATCCCTGTCCGTGATGATGAGAAAACCCTCTTGTAGAGAAAATTATATATTTAAAAATGACAGGTATGGATAGAGAAAGTTCTAGTAAAGCAGCAAACAATGTTTTGATCTTCTCTGGTCATCGTCAAGTTCACAAGGAAAGAAAGGGTTACTGACCAGTAGCTGACTACATGTTTGAAGGTAGTTGTGTAATTGAATGTAGGAATGTAGAGGGCATGCTTAGGTGTTTGATTATATATTAATATAGGTATAAAGGTGTTTCTTTGTATTGCTTTATTTTGGGCTTGAGTTGTTGTATACGTAAGGCTTCTTTAATTTTGTGTTTGTTTATGTTTGTTTCTTTATTTATTATTTGGGTGTTTTCTATGGTTATGTTGTGTTTATTTGATGTGCAGTGTTCAAAAACGTGTGTATGTGACTTTTTGTGTTCTTTGAATCTGGTTTTCATTTTTCTACTTGTTTCTCTAATATAGAAGTCATTTCAGTTATCACATTGTATTTTATAAATAATGTTGATGTGGTGTTTGTCAGTGTAGTTTTTACACAGTATAGACCTTAGTTTTGTGCATCTCCATTTGTAAAGATGGAATTATTCTGTTGACCAATGTAGTAATGTTTGCATATACATTGTGACATTCACCTCCCTCTGTCAAAGCAGATTAGCTTAACTGTAAGGTGTGACAACATATTTTTAACTCTCTCAAATGTTTCTAGTGTCAATGGTTTGGACACTCTTGTCATGGTTATCCAATGTGTGGGCATTATGGTAGCAAAGACCATGATGCCTCTGAGTGTCAACTGAACCCTCACTGCATCAATTATGATGGTTTCCATCCTTCTTAGTTTGATCTTACTCTGAAGTGGGTGGAGAAGAAAGAGGTACAGCATTTACATACTGGAAACAACATTTCTTGTCCCGAGGATTCAAAGTTGTTGACCCTCACTTTATCTCATCAAGGAAGCTTTACTCAAGAGTAAACATCTTTGATCTAGATAAGACTTATGACACTATTTCGAGACTATTTGCATGGCCACTTGTTCATTTTTATTCATAATTTTGCATATTACAGGTGATTCCAAGTCTTTCTCATTTTTTACACAGGAAATTGAAGTCCCTCAGGGATGTGTCATGAGAATTATGCTTTTCTGTGTGAAAATTAATGCCATTGCTTGACAACATCCTTCTATAGTTATTATTGACCTCCTTGTCGATGACTTCCATATCTCATGTCAGTTGTCAAACACTAGATTTGTTGAGTGGCAGCTACAAACTGCCTTCAATCTCTTGATGAAGTGAACCACAACAAATGGTTTTATCTTTTTTTTTTAAAGTCCCTCTGTGTGATTTCCTGTATGTGGTGAGGGGACCTCCCAGGGAAGGTTCTGTTCTTTCAGTTTACCTCCTCTGGGATCTAAACATCCACCCATGTGTTTGCCGTGCATGGCAACCTGTGAAGGGGAGGAGAGAATCCTGATGATTGAGGGGTCCAACCCTAACACACCACATTAGCCTTGAATTCCTGTAGACAGACAGCTTTGGGTCCACTCGGGCTAGGGTCAACCAAGTACCAATGTTGGATGTTCTCAACAAGTGTTGTGGACATTGTATCTGATGCTGGTGTTTGAGTATAGTGCTCAAGAAACCCTGGCGTTGATGCAATGTCCTTGTTTGACATTGTAGTGCATCCTCTCATAGGGCTCCATGGTGGGTGGGGTCAGTGGGCATCAAAATTTCCCTCTCTTTATAATGGATACTCCAATTAAAAATCTTAATAAAATGGTGAAAAACAGTGTTTAGGTAAACAACCATATCTTGAAGATTCTGAGCAGCAATCCTCACTTATTGTACCTCATTTTCTTATATTGCATTAACTTTCAGACAAACCTTTAGGGCAAATGTCTCTGCTTCTTCCTCCACCTCCTCAGCCATCAAGACTCAGGCAGAGTGATCACCTCTTTCCTTTCAAACTAAATGTCTCTATGACTATAACTGCCCCCTTATACTAGTGGAACTCAAACTGGCCCTTCATCGGTCTGGCAGTTCATCAATTGGACCTGATGATATACACTATGAGATGCTGTGCTATCCATCTCCTGCATCTTTTGCTATTCTACTGATTGTTTTTAACTGGATCTGGCAGGAGAATATTTTTCCTGATGTCTGGTGCCAGGCTATTGTCTTTCCTGTCTCCAAGCCTGGGAAGGATCCCAAGATTCCTTCAAACTACCATCCAATTGCTTTGACAAACTGTCTCTGTAAGACGTTAGAGAGGATGGTCAATGTTCCTGTTGTTTAGTTCCTCGAGTGAAACAACCTCCTCTCGCCCATCCAGTGTGGGTTCCGATGATAGTGCTCCACCATGGACCACCTAATTTAACTTGAAACGTCAGTCAGAGAAATCTTTCTCAGACAACAACATCTTGTATCAATATTCTTTGACATTGAGAAGGCTTATGACACAACATGGAGGTATGTCATTTTGTGAGACTTCCATATATATTGGTTACATTGTCATTTGCCCATTTTTATCAAAAATTTTTTAATGAACAGGAGATTCCAAGTTCATGTGGGTTCGACACTTTCCCATTCTTTTTTACAGGAAATTGGAGTCCCTTTTCAGTATAAAAATTAATGCCATCACTGTACAACTCCCTGTCACTGTTGCAAACACAACAGTGTTGTAGTCCCTTTTCAGTATAAAATTTAATGCCATCACTGTACAACTCCTTGTCACTGTTGCAAACGGACTCTATGTCGACGACTTTCACATATCATGTCAGTCGTTGAACGTGAGGTATATTGAGTGGCAGCTATAGACTGCCCTCAACTGTTTACTGAAGTGGACTACAGCAAACGGCTTCACCTTCTCTCTCTCTAAAACTGTTTGCATACAGATTTCCTGCCAATGGGGTATTCACTCTGATCCTGAACTCCATATCAGTGAAGTTCTTGGGGCTTATCTTTGACCGTTAGTTGGCCTTTATACCACACATCAAGCAGCTGTGGGTCAAATGTACAAGACCACTGAACATCCTCCATGTAATCTCTTCCACCACTTGGGGAGCAGATTGACGTTCTATGCTGAAGACATATTGTGCTCTTATTCAATCGAGACTCAACTATGGATCACTGGTCTATGGCTCTGCCAGACCATCTGTCTTAAAGATGCTAGACTCTATTCATCATCAAGGACTTTGGCTCTGCACTGGGGCTTTCTGCACTTTCCCAGTTCAAAGCTTATACATAAAATCTCCTGAACCTTCTTTGCAACTGTCTTTACTATATGCTTCAAAATTTCATTCCTTACCAAAGCATCCCATCTTGGTGGGCCATACTTTTCAGAACAGACAATCTGTCATTGCTCCTTTTGGTCTTCGTATTCAGGCACAGTTAGATGAATTGGGTCTGTCCTTGAATAATATTGGTGTATCCACTGGTCAGCCCTTCCCACCATGGCTTCTTACAGTCTCCAGTTGTGACCTATCTTTAAGTCATCTGGGAAAAGTAGACACTCCTGATTGGAAATACTGTCTGCTATTTGCTGAACATCTTTCGAACCATCCTTCCATTCCTATTTATACAGATGGTTTGAAATCAGGTGACTGTGTGGGCTCTGCCATGGTTTGTTGTGGTTCAGTGGTTGCATGCAGATTCCCCTCTACAGCTTCTGTGTTCACTGCTGAACTGTATGCCATTTCTCTTGCCCTGAATAACATAGAAGCTGAGCAGTACTTGAACTGCACAATTTATACTGACTCGCTTATTTCTCTACTGGCCCTGGAATCGCTTCACATTGGTTCACACCCTGTTCTCACCAATATTCAAAACTGACTGGCCCATTTCTCTTTAACATCTACTTCTATCCATTTTTTCTGGATACCAGGCCACATTGTCAATTGTGGGAACAAGCTCACTGACATTGCAGCTAAGTTTATCTGCTCTGGCACTATCAACGCTGTGCCTGTCCCATACATAGACTATGGTCCTGTATTCAAGGATCAGCTCCGTGCCAGCTGGCAGTCAACATGGAGTGAGCAACGTGAAATCAAGCTTTTCCAAATAAAACCTTATATTGGACTTTGGCCATCTTGCTTCCGTAATTCTAAGTAGACTATGCATTGGTCAAAGTTTTTAACTCATCTTTTTCTTTTATCTGGAACTGTTGCACCAGTGTTTAGTTTGTATAACACTCAGATAACAATAAGCCACATTTTACTTTCTTGTCATCATTACGACTCTCAACAACGGCACCATTTTAAGCATGTTCTGTCCCAAGGTTTGTCTATAATGTTAGACAGTGTGATACTGTCCACCTTGGTAATGTTTTTAGTTTTTTAAGGCCATTAATCTTTTTAATGCCAATTAAGTGTTTTAATTTATGCATTATACCCTTTTAATGTTGCTCCCTTTTAAAAATCACAGTTCATCTCATTTGATTTGAAATTAGAAACTGGCCATAACATTAAATTACTCGAAACCAGGACTGGAAAGGCCAACTTCAGGTGACTAACACTGCTGTTTGAACTACTCCTTAGTCATCCTGGTGAGTTATTATTATAATTTTGCTCCATATCTTTTAAAACCTTTTTATTACTTTCCTCTTTGAAAATGGCCATAACATCAAATAACTCTGAACCAGGACTGGAAAGGCCAACTTCAGGTGACTAATGGTGGTTTTTGTACTTACCTGTTACTCTTCTTGGTGAGTTATGATTATTACAGTTATGCTACAGAAAGTCCTTTACAACTTGAATTTCTGTAGTTTTTCTCTTGACATTGTAGACTGGATGTAAACATTGGTTTTATGCTGTTTATTTATTTTTTAAACTTTGTTTTGTTTTACCTTAATTTCCTTTTATGAGTTTTGCTAAATTTATTTTTTCCTTTTTACCAGATGTTTGGCACAGATAGCCTAGCTGCTTTGTGTTTTGTATGCACTTTTTCCACCAAGGTGATGTTGTTCTTCCCATGGTCTGTAAGGCAAAATTCTTGGGGATTATCTGTGACTGTAAGCTTACTTTCATTTCTCACATTAAGCAGCTGAGTATCAAGTGCACAAGGGCAGTAAACTTACTTCATGCCCTCTCTTCCACTTTTTTGGGAGTGGATCAATATTCCATGCTCAAGATCTATCATGCCCTTATTCAATCTAGACTAGACCATGGGTCTTTGGTCTATGGTTGTACCAGGGTTTCTGTATTGAAGATGTTGGACCTCATTCACTATTTGGGGCTTTGGCTGTACATGGGGGATTTCTGCACTTTCCTAGTCCAGAAGTTGTACACTCCATCCCACAAATCTTCTCTTCATTTCTGCTGTTTGCATCTTTCTCTGCATTATGCTAACAAGCTTCGATCATTACCAATGCATCCCACCTGGGGTTGTGTCTACCTTCCTGAGTAGGTTGTGCTCCTTTATAATAGATGGTCTGCAATTCCTTCTTTTGGGTTTTGTATTCTGACGCAGCTGTCTGAACTGGGTCTGTCATTAGATGGTGTTGTTGTCTCCAATGATCAGCCCATCCCACTGTGGCTAATTACCATTCCCACTTCTGACTTTTCTTTGAATCATCTGAGGAAGGCAGATATTTTTAATTGGAAATACTGTCTCCTCTTTGCTGAGCATCTTTTGAAGCATTCTTCTATTTCTGTTTATACGGGTGGTTCAAAATCAAGTGACTCTCTTAGATTTGCACTGGTTTGTTGTGGCTCAGTGGTTGTGCACAGGATTTTCTCTACAGTTTCTGTGTTCACTGTCAAGTTCTATACCATTTTTCTTGCTGCTGATGACAGAGAAAGCTATGCAGTACACTTATTATACCATTTACCTTTACTCTTTTAGCTTTGTATTGTTCTTGGAATCATTTAACATTAGTTCTCACCTTGTTGTCATCAATATTCACTGACGACCGACTCATTTTTGTCTGTCTTCTGTTTCAGTCCAGTTTATCTGGATACATGGCTACTTTTGTAGTTATGGAAACAAGCCTGCTGATACCACATATACGAGGGCTGTTCAAAAAATATGCAGACTGTTTGAATTGCGTGGCTCCAGTTGGTTCCAGGGGAATCCTCTTGGTGTCGCTAGGTTCGCACAGATCAGCTGATTACGACGCCATTTCCCGATTGCAGATATCTTTATTTGTGTATTAGCTACGCAGTTTTAAGTGAAGTGCGATTTTTTCGTTTGGCGGATTTCAGAACGAATGACCTGAAGGAGCAACGACTTGCTGTGAAATTGTGTGTTAAACTTGGAAACTCTGCGACTGAAACTTTTGCTATGCTTAACACGGCTTACTATGAAGCTTACGGCATGTTTCAAATGGCATGAACGTTTTAAGGATGGTCGACAGTCCATTGAAGATGATGAGCCTCCTGGACGCCCTTTCACGTCAACTGACGACCCACACGTCGACAAAATCAACACCCTGGTGCGGGCAAATTGACGTCTGACTGTCAGGGAGCTTGCTGAAGAGTGTGGGATATCAGTTGGATCTTGTTACGAGATTTTGACTGAAAAATTGAAGATGCACCACATTGCTGCGGAATTCAGCCCTCAGAACTCGTGAGTTTTTGGCCAAACACTCGATCACTGTTCTTCCCCACCCCCCCTACTCACCTGATCTTGCTCCTTGCGATTTTTTCTTGTTCCCCAAACTCAAAAGACCCTTGAAAGGAAGAAGATTTGAGAAAGAAGCGTACCAGGACTGTTTCAACAAGTGGAAACACTGTTGGGATAAGTGTGCATTGGGGAGGAGAGTACTTTGAAGGGGTCCCAGACCTGTAACTTCTAAACAAAGTACATTTTGTTTTATGACGTCATTCCGTGTATTTTTTTAACAGACCTCATAAGTATGTTTTCTATGGTGTTGTCATGCCTGTGTCCTGTTCCATATATGGACTATGGTCCTTTATTCAAGACTCAGATTCATGGTAGTTGGCAGTTGGCTTGGGGTGAACAGTCTTAGCAAGCTTTTCCAGATTAAACCTACTGTTGCTCTCTGACCATCTTGTTCCCATAAGGATTGGGAAGAAGTTGTTTTGAATATACTATGCATTGGTTACAGTTTTTTAGCTCATCATATTCTTTTATCTGGTACTGATCCACCAATGTGTAGCCTTTGTGATACTCAAATCACTATTACACATTTTACTGTAATGCCATGTTTATTATTGTGAGAAATGGCACAGTGTTATAAATGTTGGATGGTTTCATAGGCGATGGTGATACTGTCAAACTTGATCATGTTTTTAGCATTTTATGGGCCAAAGGCCTTTTTGATTCTTTTTAAGTTTCTTTTTTACATGATTTTTTATCTTTGTCTAGTTTTCAACTTGATATTATTTTACATTTTTCAATATTTTACTTTTAACATTTTTGCCTATTGTTTGGGACAGATAGCTTTGTTGCTTTGCATCAAAAAATGCCAAACAAACAGTCATGTATTTATCATTCATCTGGACTTTTAATTCAAATTGCACATATTTCGAAGGTCTCAGGTGAAATTTGACACTGGTACTCAATTCTATGTGTTCCAGGCAACAGCTTACCTGAATCACTTTAAAACAGTTTAGGTGTTTTCTTTGGCAGTCCTCTGGAATATTGGTAGGTAAGTTGTTAATCTGTTTAAACTCAGTGCATGATACGTTACAAATCCTCCTTAGATATTTTGTTGTGATTGACATTTCTAATAGCAGCTAAATGTTTAATTGGGATTCTAGAGGAAGATGAAAAGATTGTTATAAGCAGATTTGACATGGTAGTTAAGATTTATGGTATAAAATGTGAGTCAATTTTTCAGGAGTATGGGGTTATGTGAACAGTGTCTGGAGACTTGTCTAAAAAGCCCTCACCAATTTTGAAATGTGTTTTATATTTCTATTTTATATAAAAGTGTTATGATTAACATAATTCTGATTCTTTTAACATAGGAAGAACTGATGGCTTCCTTGAATACCTGTCTGGTGGAAGAAAGATGCATATTTCCACGACTTTATTTTATATCTGATGAAGAACTACTGGATTACATGGCATTTGCCACTACTGATTGTTTATTATTGTATTCTACTCCACTTGTTCCTAGGTGTTTTCCTGCAATTTATAACCTAAACTTTGGTATTTGTGAAGGTAAACATTTTTTTTTTTTGGAAATATATATTTCTTGTTGGTTCCAAATCACTAGACTGCATGGTACCATAATATTATAATTTAATATGTTGTTTTGAAAACAACTACAAAAACAATATTACACATTTGTTTTTAATGATTTCTTAATACTTGTGAAAGAGTTTGAACATATGGTCAGTTTTTCTTCTTTATAGTAGAGTTTTGTATGTTTTTCACATAATAATTTAAGTTTGTATTGATAATTAGATTTAATAAACATTAATTGTTTCAGAATAAAGGTTGTTTATTTTATTCAATATTCACTAAAAATAAAAAATATAGTCTTTGTATCACTTTGATAATTTCTTTTAAGTTAAATTTGATGAACACATCATATGTATAAAGGAATGCAGATTTTATTGGTGAGATGGCTTGACTTTGATAATGAATGGATATTTAATTAGGTCTTGAGGAAGAGGGAAATGTGATTCAAGTGATAGGAAGTTGTGGAGAAACTTTAATCCTTCTAGAACAACCAATATTTAGCTCTTCACTTGGAAATTGGCTGCTACAGCTTGAAAGCTCTGTTTCCAAGATTTTGCACTCTCAACTTGTTAGCTGTTTTAAAACAACTAAAGCTATTACAAGAAGCCAGCTTCTCAGCCATCATAACTGGTTGTTGGGTTTTCCTGCTCAGCTTATTTGTGTCATCCTTAGCAGCTTGTGGAATCAAGCAATAGAGGAGCAGCTTAAGGCAAGCATGCTACAAGGGATAATTAAATTAAGGTATGAATACCTTTTCATTCTATCCCCATGTGACTTCATTGTCAAAACTTAACACTATTACAGACAGTAAAAGATTTATGGAATTATCTTTTTTTTTTGTTATTAGTTGGTGGTGCTGGTAATGTACATTTGAATGGTTGCATATTTCTGTAGGTAGGCCTGTCTTACATTTAGGAGTTCATATATACTTTTAAGTCTTATGAGGAAGGTATCCATTTAGAGTTATTATTGAGTTATTGTATTGTTCAACAGGATTTTCTTTTTTCATTGTGTTGTGTTGGCACAGTGAAGTAATTTTTAAGCTTAATTTAAAACATTACATATTTAATCAAAACATGAAATCAGGAATTTTTGGTTGTATGTTAAATGGCAAAAAGTTTTGAAATTCATTCAGCAGTTTCAACGTTTTAAGGAATTCAGCATATATTTGTATTATATTTAAAGCTTATCATATACAGGCCTTGTTAGGGTTATAGTCAGTTATACTATATTCACTGATATAACATTTTGTGTTTTGTATTTGTGTTTACCATTAGTATCCAGTTGTCATTAACTATAATTTCATGTGTATTTTGAGACTAAAACATACATACGAATAAAAACAATTTAAGATATAATATTAACCAAGAAAAGTCTATCATAACTTTCATGATTCAGCATAATTAGATATGCACAACTGTTTAATTTACATTTAATATGAGAGTTATGATTTAGATAGCTATGAGGCATGAGTGTTAAATTTAGTAATCTTAGAAGCAAAAGTTATTACCAGTTTGCTTATGTAGATATTTATGAATCATTTATTGTATAGCTCAGTTGTTGTGAACTGACGTCATGTTACTTGAACCTTCTGAATTTTTCTTACTGCTTTAGTGAAAAATGTTACCTCATAACATCTCATAGTCTGTAGAAAGTTCTAGGCCTTAGTAAGGCATTATATGCATATAGGCAACCAAGCTATTGCAAGTAAGTTATTAAAAGTGAAGTTAGACTGTATGTGAATTAATCATAATAGGCAATTTCTAATGTGGGTTTCACAGCTTTGTTTGTAATCACAGAGATAGAGAAAAGTTATTTGTCTTGTTAAGGGGTGTTCTAAAGTAACTGAACCCATCTGTGTAGGTTTTGATGAAAAATAAGCAACTGTTTAGAGCACTGGACACAATTGTGGTAACCAATAGTGTAATGAAATTTTTATATACATTTGACTTGTTTTGAATATATTATTTTAAAATAAATGGATTGTGTGCTGTCTCTTTGTCATTGAAATTTATTGCCAAAAAAGTCACAGAAATCTACTGTAAAGAATCACAGCCCTATAAAAACCTGACAAGCATTCAGTTTAGAGGTAATTCCCACTATCTTACTTGTGTTGACCAACAAAAGAAAAGAACAAAATCTTGAGCACAGTTAAAGAAAATATCAGATTTTTACTGTATCAAAATCATCTCTGAAATGCACTTTTAACCATGGCTTCTGCTACTAAATATTAGTTTTATAATGTCAAACATAGAATATTAAAACTTTGATTTATTTTTGAGTCTTGAACTTCAAATATATCAGTTTACTTTGTGATATTTCAAAATATTTTTAGGGAAGAAACTCAAGAAGAGCAGGACATCTTGGTAGATCAGTTGAAAAATCTTCGTCTTGATCAGAGTGAAAGCATGTTGTATCTAGTTTTGACTCAAGCATTCATGTTATTGCACCGATTTATTCGTTTGCTAGATGGTAAGTTTTCATTTAAGTAATTTTATTTATTCACATGAAAATAGATTTAGTAAATGTTTTGACTATATAAAATATTGAGATTCAATGCACAGAAACATTTCAACATGTTTAAGAAAAATATTAATTATCTTTTAAATTTAATGGTTTCCTAGTTACTGTTATCATAAGTACATGTAATTTTATAAAAGCTTATATTAGTATATTGCTACATTTGTGAGGGATTTGTACCACTTCCTTTAATATCATTAGAAAATAAGTTGATGTTGAAAAAAAGACATCCAAATATACAAGAAACAAATATGGACATACATTTAAAAAACTTAAGATAGTAGAAGGCTATCATGATCCTAGAGGACAGTACCAATTTAGTCAATGACAGTGCATTAAGTTTTTATAAGTTCACAAGAAATATTACACTATTTCTCAATAAGAACTTCCTCCAATTTCTACAGAGATGTTGAAGTGTTTAATAATAACCTATAATATTGCAGTAGGACTAAAATTAATTCAAAATTTAACATTTTCTAGTTTATTCTCATATAAAGGTTTTTTTTGTGTGCTATATGAAACGTAAGTTAGCAGACGTGAAATGAATATTTTGATGTTGAACATCACATTTTAATTTTATTGATTACAATGTGTAATTTGGCTTAATTTTGTAAGGAGGAATTTGTAATTTTTGCAATTTTTTTTCAAGTTTGAAAAATGTACACTATTTCATAAACTCCTAATCATCTTCAGAATGTGTGCCAATATAAAACAGCACACTTTTATAAAAATGTAGTGTTAGATATTATAAATAGAAATATGGGAAGCATAAAATTGGCATTTAAGTCAATGAAATTTACTAAAGTTGTTGTGGGTCAATAATTTTGCAAGTTTTATATAAATAACAAATAATCTCTTTTTTAACATTTTTTGAAAAGCAATAAAAGTTGCTACTTCCTTCATGATGACAAGAAATCCACTTGAAGTAAAAATGTTAACCTGAAGATGACCTAAGAAGGTCAAAATGTTGTTCTCTGTTTTATTTTAATAAAAGTTTTAATACCCTTACAAGCCATCTTGAGATACATTATCTGTTTGCTACATTCATGAAAATGTTGAAAATTCTGAACAACCCCTCATAATCTATTTAATAGTAAATATATATATATGAAAATAGATATTAAAATGTGAGACATTAAATTTGGTTATCTTGGGTGGATATACGAGGGCTGTTCAAAAAATACGCAGACTGACGTCATAAAACAAAATGTACTTTATTTAGAAGTTACAGGTCTGGGACCCCTTCAAAGTACTCTCCTCCCCAACGCACACACTTATCCCAACGGTGTTTCCACTTGTTGAAACAGTCCTGGCACGCTTCTTTTGTAATGTCCTCCAGCTCCTTCGTCGCATTTGCCTTAATCTCGGGAATCGTCTCAAATCTTCTTCCTTTCAAGGGTCTTTTGAGTTTGGGGAACAAGAAAAATCGCAAGGAGCAAGGTCAGGTGAGTAGGGGGGTGGGGACGAACAGTGATCGAGTGTTTGGCCAAAAACTCACGAGTTCTGAGGCACAAATTTCGCAGCAACGCGGTGCATCTTCAATTTTTTGGTCAAAATCTCGTAACAAGATCCAACTGATATCCCACACTCTTCAGCAAGCTCCTGACAGTCAGACGTCGATTTGCCGCACCAGGGTGTTGATTTTGTCGACGTGTGGGTCGTCAGTTGACGTGGAAGGACGTCCAGGACGCTCATCATCTTCAATGGACTGTCGACCATCCTTAAAACGTTCATGCCACTTGAAACATGCCGTACGCTTCATAGTAAGCCGTGTTAAGCATAGCAAAAGTTTCAGTCGCAGAGTTTCCAAGTTTAACACACAATTTCACAGCAAGTCGTTGCTCCTTCAGGTCATTCGTTCTGAAATCTGCCAAACGAAAAAAATCGCACTTCACTTAAACCCGCGTAGCTAATACACAAATGAAGATATCTGCAATCGGGAAATGGCGTCGTAATCAGCTGATCTGTGCGAACATAGCGACACCAAGCGGATTCCCCTGGAACCAACTGGAGCCGTGCAATTCAAACAGTTCGCATATTTTTTGAACAGCCCTCGTATTGTCCACATTTTTGGTAGTTATTTAAAGTAGGTGATGTTTGTTAGTCTTGAATATTTTTAGAGTTATTTAAAATTCCATTTGTTCTTATAAAATTTAACACATAATAAAAAGAAGTTTTTATGTAAAAGAACTTGCAGCTTCAGACTTTTATAACAGTATAGGCTTTTGTCAGATCTATAATACTCTTGTATGGTTTCCATTGTTGGGTGAGTTTTTTCAGAAGATTGTCCACATTTTTGGTAGTTATTTAAAGTAGGTGATGTTTGTTAGTCTTGAATATTTTTAGCATTATTTAAAATTCCATTTGTTCTTATAAAATTTAACACATTATTAAAAGAAGTTTTTATGTAAAAGAACTTGCAGCTTCAGACTTTTATAACAATATAGGCATTTGTCAGATCTATAATACTTTTGTATGGTTTCCATTGTTGGGTGAGTTTTTTCAGAAGATCTTGATCTCATGTTCACAGATATCCATATAAATTGCTAATTTATTTAAATGTATATAGCTGTATCTTTTCCACCATTCCATTACAAGAGGTATGAAGCAAATTAGTTGTGGTCTTTTTGCTTACAAGGATTTGACACAACTCTACAAACAAGGTTGGTTCAAAGTTCCATCCCTAATGCAAGTGAAATTCCATTGGCACCCAGATCTTGAAAAATTTAAGTTTCAACTCTGTATATTAGACTTTCTGCTTCCATGTAGCCATTTACTGGAATACTCTATTACAGTGGTTTCCAACCAGGGGTGTGAGATAGCGTTCCAGGTGGTGCAAGATAACATTTGTTTTGGCCACCTTCACCTTTATTCTTAAATAAATAATTACTGTGAGGGTGCGAGAACATATTAAAATTTTTTAGGGGGTGCGGGGCATAAAAAAGGTTGGGAACCACTGCTCCATTATCACCAGGATATATTAATTCCCACTTTTGCTCTGTAACAGATGAACAAGCAATCAAGAACAATTTTCTCAATTGATGTTCTCACATAATACTGCTGAGTTGCTCATGCTATTTCCTTTGGAAACCTTTTCACTCACAACACATTTTACATGCTTTATGCCATTCCTCTATAGATTTCTGACATCCTCATTGAATTCTTCCAAGCAACCAAGTTTTCAGTTGTCATAAAGTGTAGAGATTAGAGAATGCTTCTGATTGTAGTAACTGTGGGAGTTCGAGTTGAAGTATTAATTTTTGTCCAAGGTGTCTTTCCATTTTTAACACATCAAGCATTCTCACAGGTATAACAAACCTTACTATATGTCATAAGGGTCATTCTGCACGAGATAATTGGCTATGGATGGCCTGTGATGAATTATTTTGTGATATACCATATGCTTTTCTTTTTTTACAATGTTTATATCTTTGATAATATAAGATATATAGGATAATGTATAAGAATTTCCATGGTACTGTTCAAGGTGACGCACAATGCTGAGTGTGTACATCCAAAGTTTCTAAAGCGTCCTTACAACTTGTCTTCTGGACTGTGGGAATTCGTTAGTCACGTCAATGCTGTATGATATTTTTAAACTTTAACCATATAGGTAATGAATGAAATCACTCAGAACTCAATAAATATTTAATAGATGTTTCTGAATTCTGTTGTTCTTTTTTTGTGCAGAATTGCATTGCTGTAGTATATAGTTATGTGTTTTTTACTATGCTGTAATTATTATAAAATTATTAGCATCTATT
This sequence comes from Tachypleus tridentatus, assembly GCF_004210375.1. NCBI lineage: Eukaryota > Metazoa > Arthropoda > Merostomata > Xiphosura > Limulidae > Tachypleus > Tachypleus tridentatus. The sequence goes on along the minus strand of NC_134834.1, from coordinate 130,163,021 downwards.
ATTAGTGGATCTTCAAGAGTTGGATATGTTAAAATAGAAATGGTAGAGATTTCTTTCTTCATTTTGTTGAATGCTTATTTACAATCAGCAGTCCAGCAAAATTTGTTTGCATTTTTCTAGTAGTTTGTACAGAGGGTGAGCCACATCAGAGAATGATTTTCAAAACAGTGATAACAATAGCACAGTTGAAGATATCCTCTTGTCTTACACAAGTTCTATGATATTGGCCAAAATTTGTACAAATTCAGTCTTGATTTGGTTTGTAGACACTCTGTCTACAGTGGTAATATATCCCAAGAAATTTACTTCTTGATTGAACAGCTTATACTTCCTGGGATTAAGCTTCAGGTTTTCTTTTTTCAGTTGATCCTGTATTTTTCTCAGCTCATCACAAATATCATTGAAGTTATTTTCATGTATGATTATGTCAACTAAGTAGATGAGTATAACATTTCAGGAGAGTCCATAGAGAATAAATTTCATTAGTCGCTCAAATGCAGCATATGCGTTACATAATCAAAATATTACATAAAATGATCATCCATCCTACATTTTGCTGTTTCTTTTAGATTTACATATTCTAGTATACCATCTTCAGATCCAATTTGAAAACAATTTGATCCAGATAAAGTAACCAAAATATAGTCACTCCTTGGCTGTGGGTAAGCACACTTTTTTAGCTTTCTTTATCTTTTTTTGGTAGTTGAACTTGTGGATCCAATTTTGTTCACAAGTACAATTTATTCTTTCATGGTTTCTATTTCTTTGAAAGCCTCATCCTGCTTTCCAACTGAAAGTTGTGTGAACAGCTGAAATTTTAAGCTTGCATTTCCATAATCAGTCTTATGAGATATTTTATTTGTATAGGACATCCACTGGAGAAGACATCTTGGTAAGCTATGAGTAAGTTAAGCAATCTGTGGTGTTGATTAGAAGTAAAGCTTTCACAGCTCTAATTATAAAACATTGGACTTCCCACTTGGTGTCTAATGTGACTACATCTTTGGTTTTTTGTGTTGGTTTATCCATGTACAACTTCATGCCTTGCAGTGTTGCATCCCAAACTGACTCATATTTCATGTTGTGTTCATTGCCTTACTTACAACATAACTGTTCTTTATATCCATGAGAGTCTTTCCAATCAGCAATCAATCAGGATAAGCTGTAGTGTTTGGTTCTGTCATTTTTTAGTAATCAGATGAAAAGTTGTTCTTAATAAGTCCTGGTATGAATATTTCACTTCTTGATGGCATAATAACTGCCCTTCTTGTTGCCATTGGTGTTGTAATATTGTGTAGTGCATAAGCATTTCCTGTTTATAGACTATGAAACTCTCTGAAATGAGTCTAACCTCACATCCATGTTTCCTCATGAAGTCTATTCTAAATAAGAAGCATTTCTTAATTTCAATTAATTAGAGACCATGTTGTGTATAGAAGCCTCCTATTATTTGAGGTGACTTCTAAATTTTCTGATGTTAAACATTATAACATTTTGTTCAATTCAGTTCACCTTTTTTTTCATCCATAGATAGTTTCTCAGTTTAAATTACCAGATTAGGTTGAGCAATGTTAGCCATAGAAAAAGTGCCAATCAGCAAGTTTCAAGGGTTTCCATAAATGGAAATGGTTGTTTTAATTAATCCTTTGACATCTTCAAGACTTTTATCAGAAATAACTGATGTTCCCACACAGTTTATAATTTATGAATGTTGCTTTTAAATACTATAAGTAAACGGCCTTATAACACTAAAATGTTGTTTTCATGTAATTAAACACTTAATGGTTCATTTTATAGCTTCTTCAGGAGACTTCACTAAATACTTATCAAATGCTGTGTTTTATTGAATGCTCCTGAAGAAGCTGTGAGGCAAAACCTTGAGTGTCTAATCAAATAAAAACAATATTTTGGTGTAATAAGGTCATTTATTTTTAGTATTAATATGTCTACTTTAGTAGTGCTATTATGTAACAGTACAGATTGAGAAAAAAATTCTGGTATTCACACATTGAAAAAGTGAGATGAAATGCATTTATGACCCAATTATTTGCATAATTTATATAAATTTAAATCTTAGATGTTTTGCGATAATATCTCCATTAAACACATTTGCTTACACTGCTGTGTAATCAGTTTTGTTATTTTCAGAAAATCAGAAATGTTTTGTAACTTTCAAAAACAAATGCTATTTATTAAAAAAAAATCATTACAAATCACTTTGAAAACCTAAAAGACCTAATTTTAAAACATACTTACCTCCTTTCACACTACAGCTATCCCTTGTCTTCTAGGGTTTCTTCCTTTGCCCATCTAATCATTGGTCTAATTTTATATCTTTCTTTAGCTCTTTATACCCAACTACATCATTTTGCCATTTACCCTGGTGCTTAGAGTGCATAATACTGTACATAAGTACCTCACTCTAAGTTTCCTCAGTTACCAGGGTTTCTTCCTTTGCCCACCTAAGCATTATTCTAATTTTTTTTAACTTTCTCCTGTCTTCTCTTTCCCCACATGATTCAGTGTGCCCTCTATCCTGATACTGTAAATGAGCACCTCATTCAATAATATTATCACTTTTCTTGACAAAGTATTCACTAACTGGTTTTTCTGTGTGTTGAAGATACTTTGACTGTTTTTTGTTACCTAATTGATTTTCATAACAAAGAAAAAAAATATTATTTTACAAGCATATATATGGTATGAATTCCCAGATTATTATCTCCAGCACATAGGCAAATCTAGTCTCTGATATCTAACGTCGCTCAAAAATTGGGGAGAGTTACTTTTAGTTGAGACTCTCAGAGATCTTTTTGTAGTGAGATGGAGACAAATATTCGGTTCAGTAGTGTTCCTTTAGAGGGCTGTGGAGCTACAATTGAGAGTGCCTGGCATTCTGGGCAAAATTAGGATTTGCTTTTTCCTGTGTTTTTTACTCTGGTGGCCTCAGGATGTCATTTTGGGATAAACTGCATCAGGCTCCTTTTATTCAGTTGGTCAATTGAGTATGTGATATTCTGGGTCTTTGAGCATACACTTTACTTTTGGCTGATAAGTCTTCATGCACTGACATTGTGGTTCATGCAGGGAAGTTTACTGCTTAGTTATGTAAATTGATAGCTATGTTTTGTTCACTATGGTTGTCAGAGCTATTATGACTTAGCCTACCATTTTCAAGTATAAGTATATTCTGATTCTCAAGGAATACATCTGCTCCTATAAATCAGGGATTCTAGAACAGTGTTTGTAGTTAACATAAATTGTTCAATGTCCCTTGGCTGGAAAAAGGTAAGTCTACAGAATTAAAACATTTGATTCCCCACAGTGGATGCAGTAGATAGTCCAATGTGTTGTTTGCCTAGAACAAACAACTTTCTAGGAATTGTCTGACCCTATATATGGTATACAGTACCAAGTTATTTATTATCCCTATAGACACTGTTTGAAGACTATCAAGATCACCAAGTCAACTGATTATGAGCTGTAACCATTGTTAGCATGCACATTAGTTTGATTGTCAGCTTCTTCACTCATCTCTGTTGCCATTGGCATCTTGACTTTTGACTTTTGCCAGCTTCTACAAGGGATCAAAGTTCCACCCCTTTTCAAGAGTTCTGACCCCCAAACATCAGCCTCTCTGTCCATTGGTACCCAGAATAAATTTTGTCTGTATTCAAGTGTTCTGCTGCTTGGTCCAAGCAACACTAGTGGAGTCAGTTACTATTCTATGCACTTGGGGTCTGTGAGAGCTTAGCTCCAAGAATTTCTGGACATGGAATAAATCTTAACCATGGATCCATGGGTACTAGAGGTCCTTGAGTCAGGATTATTCATTCAGTTCACATCTTTTTAACTATTATCCACCCAACCTGTATGTTTCCATCTCCTGCAGATCTTTAGATTTTAAAACTTAGTTCCAGGGCTACCAGAGTTTGGTTTGGCAGGGTGTAGAGAGAGAGAGAGAGAGAGAGAGCCATATCTTCTGAGGTTTTATTCCCATTGATTTGTGTTGTTCCAAAAAGACAGAAGATTAATGTCCAGTTATCAAACGTTCTTATATATATCAATTTTTAGATTCTCCAAGTTTTACAAGTCACTCATTACTTACTTTGAGTTGGTTCTTTTTACTAGGATTGTGAATGTTTAAGGTGTAGTTGTCTTCTACTTGCACATTGCCATAGTGGTGGTGTTCCTCCTCTATTAGCATTTGTTTTTTACATAAGGTTCAAGAACTGCAATTCAGGGCTTTTACATTTGGACTAGCATTAGTACCACATAGGTTCTGCTGAATCGTACAAGCATTTTCTTGTCACATCCATTCCATAGCCATGTGCATATATCATTGTATGGATGATTGATTGCTGCTGGCACCATCTCATCAATTGTCAGAACATCATACCTGGATTCTATTTTGAGAATTAACCAAAACAGGCTTCATTCTCTGAGCTGAAATATCTATTCTTGTCCAATTCTATATGTTGTCTGTCTATGTATTTTTTTCATCACTTATATGAGTGGTGCTCATCAAACTCCAATCTGGCTTCATGCTGTGGAACAGGAAGCTCGGTTTTTACCTCTACTCCTCTTATTGCACACATGGTTCTTTCTCTTTTTGGAATGTAGCCATCACTTGAATCACTCATATCTTTTGAACAAGTGAACAAGTGATCTTTTTAGTGGTCTTTATGCAACCAGTGGATCATAATTGTCAATTCACTGGATTTCCCAATTTTTTTATTCAGGTTCATTACCTTCAATCTTTATCTAATTCCTGTCTTGATTTTGCTTTATCTGTCTATCAAAATAATTAGTGATTTTTTCGTCATTGGTTCCTCTGTTGCTTTCTTCATTGGAGCACTTCTGCTGTGATCTATCTTTGTGCTTTTTTACTTTGTTGTTCATTCATGATATGTTGATCTCCACCATCACTAGTTATTGAACAGCCTCATCCAATACATTTTGCCTTTCTGGTTGCCACAGGGTATTTTTCTTCTTCTTTCCTTTCCACTTTATTCTAATTTTTGTTTCTTAATTGACCCCCTTGCTCTGCTCCCCTGCCTAACTGGGACCTTGATGTAGTGTTTCAAGCTCTCACATGTACCCTGTTTGAGTTACTGGCATTTTGCATTTTCTTCTGCCTTTTCCTATGACTTGTTTCCTTCTCCTTCTAGTTCATTGTTGCCACCATTTAGATATCTATTCTGTTGATGCTTCTCACATTCTGTTTCAATGCACTTAATCCTTTTTTATCCAGGCTGTTTCTTTTTCTTCCTTGGCTCTCAGTATTTCAGGAGAGTGACTATTTTTACTCTTCTATCATTTACATATATGAATAATCTGATCTGGATTGACTTCTCCATTCATTTTGGGCTGTTTGATGTTGCTTGGCATTAACTTCACCTTTCAGAGATATCCACCTCTTTCTTCAACGAGATCTCACATTTTACTTTTACCAGTTGGGTCCTTTAACACCTTTAGTTGGTGTATTCTTTAGATATTGATATTACAGGGTATTTTTGTTTTGTTAAATCTCCATTCATTTCTCTCTCACTTTATTGTTTCTCATTTTTGCTGGTCTTTGTATGGGATCCTCCTGAAGGTCCTATGGACAACTCCTCAGTTATTCATCTTTCATTATTTTTACTGTTGAGTTGTTTTGTCTCTTATTATTCCCACTCTTCAACTGACTCATCATCCTTGCAATAAGTGAGTATTTTATCATCTTCTCTCCCTATCTGTCTAACAGAATCCTGTCATGTGGCAGGTGTTGCATCCAGGGTATGCTTATTTCCCAAAACTGACATCAAACTAGGGGTAACAAAAAATGTTCAAACCATCTACTCTGTCTCTACTAATGCCTGCTGTTGAGGTGGAGCATTCCACAAGACTACTAAAGGTATGATTCTTTTATACAAAATTATTCAGTTTCCCAGTTCAAACTGTACCATTCAATGAATTATCACGACAAAAGCAGGTACCAGAGAAGTGACTTACTACTTCTTTGGCTTTTGCCAGCTTTTCATAATTAGGTCTCATGGTCACCCATTGCACAGTTTCCATTGGAAGACCTTTCTAGCAATTGTCTGATGGAAATATGAACACTTTTTAAGTGTGAATTACCCCCCCCCCTTCTTCAAGTGGAGCATGAGAGACCACTGCCACTTCCCATTTCCTAGATGCTGGAGTGGTGCACCTCACTGATTAAACTTAGCACAATACAGTGGGAAGTAGAGCAGTGGTGATGCTCTCAGTCTAATGCAAGATATCTATCAAACAGCTTGAGTGACTCCCTAGAAATCTACTTATACTATTTTTTGCAGAAAAATCTTGTCATCCTGGGCATTGGGTGATACGAATTCCATCCCTACTTTGCCTTAGCCTAATTTGCATAGTCAAAATTAATTAATCTATTTTTTTTCAACTGGAGCATCTTGATTAAATAATTGCACAGGCCAAGTCTTGTTCTCCCGCCTCTAATCTAAAACTTTGCCTTCAGAACTTCCTTCTGATTTTACACTCCAAATATGTTTGATAAAGTAATCATTAATGCCTGGTAGTTGTTACACCTCTTAGCTAGAAAGATGCTTAATATTAATATAAATGTTCATTTTAAATTATCAGCCATATGAATAGATTTTGTTCACAACTTGGAAGGTGAACATTCACCTTGGAAATTACTTTAAACTGAGTCTGATATACCACCAGTAATACCTTCATAATTTGCTAGTTTCTGACTGGAAAATGTTGCTGAACTGCATTTGATGAAGTAATGGTATAGCTGAAGAAGTCCAGGAAGGTTCAGCAAGTAAAAGTTGGCAAAATAGTCGTATTTCATGTTGTAATTCTTGAGAAATGCAGGGAGAGCTGAGGTAGCTGATCCAATCTTGCATTTACCAGTTCAGTTTCTTGATATTCAAACTTGTCATTAATGTCCTTCTGTACTTCTTTTTTTTACCTTTTTGATATTTTTTTACAAATAGTACTTTGTTTTTCACTTCACTCTTGTTGTTTGTAAATCTTCAATTTTATTATCATCCTTTTGTGCATTTCTCACGTCTTCTTTGATCTTGACATCAATCAGGTTTATTTTTTATTCACAATTTTTGTATAAATCTTGTATCTTATTCTCGTAACTCCTCTCTTTGAGCATTCAGTTGACAAATGTATAGTCTGGAATGGATGTAAATAAGAATGTAACAAACTAAAATTGTCACTACAACTAAACAAAAAACTTTAAGTATAACAACATAATTAGAAAAAGCAGCTTTCATACAACTCTAATGGAAATTTGAACACTTAAAAAACAACACAATTAATCCATGTCTGGCCATACCTTGGTACAAACATTATAAAGAATACAACATAAATCTCAATGTGATTAACCTCCGTAAATATCAAAAAATTAAGATAAAGAAACCAGAAAAATAAAAAACCTAATTCACCAGACAATAACACAGTAATATAAATTTAAGTCACTTCTTAAAATCAAGAATAATATAAGCAACAAGTGTAAATAATTCTTTCAACTTTATCTTGTAAACCAACTCATTTCCAAGATCAAGGAAGGTTTTTTATTTAATGGTTTGACCATAAAGTTAAATCTCATTTTACTAACTATTACCATAAATCTCACAACCTTTCACAACATTAATATTTGTACATCATTTCTAAAAGAAGCTGGGGTTTGTTTCTTTATAGGTGAACTAAATGATAGAAGGTGTAATAGATTAATGGAAAAGAATACAATAACAAAATAAAAGTAGAATTTACTGTCTCGCAATAATACCTTTTCAAAACTGACTAAATATCTATGTGAGGATTGAATATGTTTTAGTTTATAAAGAAGTTATTAAGTGTTTTTTAAATACTCTGTTATCTTTAGACACAAGTTCTGATGACTCATAATGCTCTCAAGCTCATGCATATGATACATTATATTATAGATCATGAGATAAATGCTTTAAGGTTTAGACAGCTTAGTTTCTTTACACACTTCATTCATTGGAATCGGCTGTTTGAACAGTTTGTTACATTAGGGCATAAGAATGTGATCTTGTATATTTTTTAGTGTTGATCAATAAACAAATCACAAGTGCAAAAGCCTTTGAGTGGCAGAGTTATGTGAAGCAAATGGTGGAAACCCATGAAGAAAGAAACTCTGGAGGTAAGAACTATTTTAACATTTATTGGCTGCTTGTGTAAGTTGAGAAGTAAGAATATTGAAAAGTTCATTGAATATATTGAAGTTGTTATAAATTTTATTTTGAATTATATATATTTTATTGATATGATCAGATATGAGTAAATGTGACAGTTTTATTACTGTTGGTACATATCCAATAAAACTGATACATTGTGATGCAAGATAATTTTTTGTTTTTGAGAAAACCTGTAACACAATCAAATGATTTGAAAAAGTTGTAAAGGAGTTTCAGTTTTAAACAGTAGTTTACTAGGATTAAAAAAATATGATTAAAGTAGATAGAATAATAATATACTAAGTATAAAGTCAGGTTGATAGAACATAATTATAAACTGAAATTTTAAAAGTTTAAAAAATGTTAGAGGTAGAAATATTTTTCCCTGATATTGAACTATTTTTCATAGTCTTTATTGTTTTTATTTAATCCATATTAACAGTAGAAGTAATCTTTTGTCTCAATATACTTTTCTTTTAACTTTTATTTTCTTTCCTTTTCTCGTTACCTGTAATTATTCTACTCCTTTTAGAGGAGGAAGAGGTGAGGAATATAGGGTTGTTTCAAATTAATATCTTTCCAAATTGTATCTTATTTTAGTCAAATTTAAAGAAAGGTATCCTGTTATTTGTTCTTTAACACAAAACCTAATTCAAATTCATACAGCTAATGTTAAAATTCTCAGTCTTTGACAATGAGTCATTACATGTTAAGGACACTAAATTCATTTTGATTAAAATGTGCAGTAAATAATATGGTTAAGAATAGCAGAAAGTCAGCTGATATTTGGGCCAAGGCAGAGAAACACATTAGAGTGCTGTTACTACAAATTGAAAGGTATTCAAAGTGTAGTAGTTAAAAAACATGGATAAATGTACAAGTTGATGAAACATATGGATTAATAGCTAATGATAAGCTTAGGAGTACACTGTAGAAAGATCTTATAAAGTACAGTCTATTTTCTGACCCTTTCTTGGAAATATTGTTTGTTTGAAAGTGAGAGGAGTAGTTATAGGCAAATTAAAAAAATATATATTAATGGCTGCAGGGGAAAATAATGCTTTAAAGTAATACACATGAAATTTGTTCAGAAAGCTGTTTGCTAGCATTATTTATCAATCAATGACAAAATGTTGGAGAATGTAAAGTATACCTGATGTGAAGTGGAACACTATCTCTCTCAGTAACCCCTCCTCCCCAGATTATGTATAACACATATACAGTTCTATATTTAGAACTGGACATTGTTGAAAGGTATTGTGTTTTTCATTAGTGTTACTGTTTTGATGTGAGATAGAGGAAAGAAGGCAAGAAGGTGATGATATAGATTTAACAGTGGTTTAAATTTTTTCTTCATTTGAACTGTTCATAGATTTACAGAAGAGTTAGACTGCTATTTTTAGGTATCCTCTTATTTAATATGTGAAAAGCTTTAGTTTGTAAACACAGCTGCTCTCTTCTAATTTTTGAAGTGAGTCCTATGGTTTTCAGATTTTATGCTCTTTTTCAATTTATAGAATTCAGTACTTTAATATATTTTTCATGTGCTTTTCTTGTAAGGTGTGTGGTTACACACTTAAGGATGGATAGATTAAAAGGCTGTTTTATATATAATACTTAAAATGCAGTATAGTCAGTATGGTATGAGCTTTGTAATTTCAATCATATCAGTAATGGAGTCATTCAAGTGTGGTTGATTAGCTGCCCTTCCATCTTCTCTGTCTGTTCAGAATTAAGGATGACTTGAACAGATAGCCCTTATCTAGTTTTATGTGAATATTTGAAACACATTAACCAAACTATGATAGTGATGTTTATAAAGAATGTCATTTGTGCCATTGTCCAATTATAGATACTTCTATTTTTCTTTAGCATATCAGGCAGACATAAGAGTTCGGTGTATGGAATACAGCTATTTCTATGGTTATGAGTACAATGGGATAGACAATGGTCTAATTGCCACAGACACTTCAGATAAAGTTCATCTTTTTCTGCTAAAGTGTTTACATGATAACAGTCCAGGTGCAGTGATTGGACCACCACTTTCTGGAAAGTCAGAAATATTTGTAAATTTAGCAAAGGTATGTTCTTAGAGTAACTGTTGGATTTTGGGATTCAACATGAAAAGGTGTCTTGATTATTTTATTCCAGAGATGTATGTTATCCAGTTATAATTTTATACAGTGAGACAGTAAGGAAGATAATTTTGAAACTGTTTGAATAAATTTGTTTTAACCAAACGATGTCATGTATATTGGTCTGTACCCTCATTCACTATTTAGTTATTACACTAAACAATAAATTTTGTAATGCTTAGGTTTGAAATGATTGGACTGGACAAAAAACAAAATGTATGGATTTCATATAGCATAAGAGAACCACCTCCTTGGTAGGTTGTGTTTAACTGATAAATATTAGTTTTATGTACTTTAGATACTATTATGAAGATACAACTTAAATATACAATATTAATTTGTCACTATTTGAAACCCTTATTTTCTTCAATAAAAGATGAGTCAGTTTCAGGTAGTGGAAATATTTTGATGATTGTTGGTTAAAAACCACTTGTATAATACTAAAATAAAAACATTAAATTCAGGGAATATTTGAAGAAGATTTTCTTATGTAACTGAATTTTATTCATTTGATATGTGATGAAAGTCACTAATATAAACTGTGTTCTATATTTTATAGTAATAAGTTTTTGGTCTTTTCCTTTACAGTGTCTATGGAAATATATCATCTCTGACAAAATTGCATTGTTAGGTTGTAAATTTTGTTAGTTATGATGTGGATGGATGTATTCTACAATTAAGCATTATGGTTTCAATAACTTGTATGTTTTTATTTCTTTATTGGTCTTAATTCTTTGTCATTGGAAAACTTAAATTAAAAGGGAGCTTGTTATTTCTTGTTTATATTTCTCATGAAGGAACTCTGTCTCATCTCTTAAAAAGTACTGAATTTCAACAAATTCAAGAGCCTTGATTGTCTTTGAGTGTCCATATCACACAAATATAATTAAAATGAGACATAAACAAAAATAAAAGGACTCCTCCTTGTAATTTTATTGCTTTTCTAGTAGCTAGGATTTCTTGGAAGAGTATCAACTACAAATAAAGTGTTTTATTTATTAATCTGTCAGACTGTTCTCTCTTAGGTAATTGTAGTACTTACCATGATCTATCAAAGTTAGGTTTTTATAATTCTACTTGAGTTGGACATCCAAACTTCTTCACTTTAAATTGAACTTCATCAGCATGTGCATGAGGGCTTATGTAGTTGAGCCCAACTATTTACTTTCCACCTTTTAAGGAAAATAATACTAACATTTTAAAAGTTTGAATTTTTCTTTTTTTAGTGAACCATCTGATTGTCTGTAATATTTTATAACTGTATTTTACCCATGAATAAGTCAAGAAATTTGATTGGTACATAACACTTTTTTTAAAATTTTTATTCAGAAATAGCATTGGTATTTAGTATTTCTTAGCTCTTCACGTATTTAAGAACTTCTTAATTCTCATATCCAGGAACTTCAAAATTTCAATGCAAGGAAAGAAGCACTTGAAACATTATAAGATCTATGTTATATCTAGGAAATACAACTTGAAATGACTATCCAATACCGTAATACTCCATTAAATGAGTTGTTTGAGTTAAGTAACAAAATATGATCAGAATTAAAGAGCATTTTATCTAAAACTGGCTGTGTTATATTTTAACAATTATATAAAAAAATGAAAAATTAAATATGATGCAGGGATAGCAATACCAGAAAGTACAGAAAGAAGATAAGTATTAATACACAAATCCATATAAAAATTACTATAAAATTAGCCAAATCTTTCCAAGAATAGCTTTAACATACAACTACAACAAAATGTTGAATTCAGGTTTGAATAAAATCATTTACAACAAATCATATACAGTTTAACAGTAGCTAGTAACCAAAAGCATGTAAGATTGATTTAGTACACATTGGCTACTTGTGTTAAGATTTTTATGTGGTTTTGTGTATTCATCCACAGCTTGTTTCTGTACTTTTTTCCACTGCCATCCTTACATCACACTTACATGGCAGAAGGTTTCTTTGTTACTTGTTTCTTCTCTTTTTTTTGTTTAAACAGTTTCATTGAAGTGTGTTAATAAGTGAAAATATGTTTTATTTTTATAATTCAGTGGTAACATATATTGGTAGTGTTATATCCGTTTTGGTAGTTTCTCTAACTATGGATTATGTTGGAAGCCAGTGAAGTTGAAATGGTTCCTCCATGACTGTACAAGTATCACAGAGGTGTGGACTGATGTTAAGGGGATATTTATGGGATGTATACCTTCCAACTACATCCCAGCTTTCTGCATTTGAATTCAATAATATCCATCATAGGGTCATGTTGATTAAAAGGATGAACATCATACGAATCCCAGGTCATGAAGTATGTTACCATGCATATAAACACAGCTGCCACAGATCCATAGCATTGAAAATCTTTAATAAAGAAAAATATACAGCTATATAATGTATTGTTTTGATAATTAGGAAACAGGTGTTTTAAACTCAGATAACAATAACACGCACATGGATCTATCAGTTACATAAACACTTAATCTTCTAGAAGCAAGATTCATTGAATATGAAGTTAGATTGTTCTTTCTTTATTTATTTATTTTAATTGAAGTTGTTTTGACAGATATCATTTTTGTGAAATTAAAGTCACAAACAATTATATAAAAACAACTTGCACTGTTATGTAGCAATCAGAAATGAAACTGTTATTTATGAAACATGGAAATAATGTGTGCTTATAAACTGAGCTCACGGCTGAATAGTAGTTTTCCTCTTTAATATATATCTACAAAATTAATAGGTGGTAGGAAAGCAGAATAATATTAATGGTATACAAACTGTGAAACACTCGATAATGGCATTTATATGATCAAATAAGGCTATAACATAACTTTAACAGTAATTTATAAGCATCATAGAGTAATAGATTGAATGTGACAGCTGTTATATTTTCAGCCCATATTCATATTAAGCACTACCATGCTTAGTGATAAAAAACTGAAAGGAGTTAAACTATGCATTACAAAACATGAAATAGTTATATCACCAAAGCTCCATTTTATTATTATTTTTTAAACTATTACATATATTTTCAGATAACAGCTCATGAAACACATTTTGGTACTCCAAGGCATACATGTATATTTCCCTGTGTATGATAAAGTTTTCTATAAAACCTACAACAATTAAGCCGTTTGCTGAACTTTCAGTGTGTTTTTGAATGTATAGATTGTTAATTCATTTGAATTTGTAAATTTACCAAAAAGTGTAATGTACAATAATTTTAATTTCTCAAAAGTTGTTGGTTAACACTGCTATTTACAATTAATAGCTATATTGATTCAGTACCAAAATCTATTAGTAAGGTTATCCAGTCTTCAAGAAAACAAAGGAATAAAGGTTTGTGACAATAAAAGAACTTACAAAAAATGTTTCATCTTTTGTTTTTTGTTACATCTGAAAATTTATAACTGAATCATATGTACAAATTATATGTTCACCTATATTTAATTACACAGGCCTGCATATTTAAACTTCATAAAGGTTGTTTTGATTTTAATAATGGATTTTCCATAATTCAGCTACACAGATTTTGAAAATGATATTCATTTTTTCTATCATGTAAGGAATATTTACAAATCAGGAAGGAAACAAACTCTTACTTATCAAGTTATTATTTTGTTTACCGCAATGAACATTTTTTATTATTGTGTTTGGGTTGTATAACAATTGATAAGTCTCATGTTGTGATTGATCTAAAGAAATCTGTAGCCAATGGTTGTCAACATTTTAAGCATAACAAAATGTGACCTGATTTCCATGAAAATTATTTACTTATGTAAAAGTACATATGATGTTTTGTGAAAAACCTGAACATGATGGGAAAAAATGGATATCATTTTTGGATTCAGCATACAGAAATTACTACTGCCATGTAAAAATTTCAAGACACTAAAACTATTGCATGCCTGTGTTATATAAAGAAGTGCTATGAAACATATTCATACAGTTTATGAAGTTTTTTATATAAGCACATCAAGTTGTATATACATGTATAAATGTATACTAATCTTATTTTTAATTAGTGAAACAAGGTGTTTCTTGAGCTTTTAACTTGTGGTGCCAGGTGTCTCAATTTGTTCTGGTCTTTTTAAAACAAGTGAAATGAAAATATGTAAATATAGGCCTGCTAAATATCTCACTGGGAAAGCATTTAGTAGTATTCCAACCTAGTTCAATAAATTATATATACTTACTGCAATTCATTCATCATTTAAAAGTCAAGATACAGTAAAAGAACAACAGTTGAAGTTCATAATTTTTTTTACAGATTAAATAATACCTTCATGAATAACATAAACAAGAAGCAACAAGCTGCCTCTTAATTTAAAAGTTGTTCAATGACAAAGAATTAAGACAAGTAATATAGGATTTATCCCAATTTACAATTACAAAATTTAATTTGTTTTTTAAGTTTCTAAATGGCATTTGTCTATTCTTAATATGATAGTATTAGATTTTCATTAGCTTTATATGCCAGTAACACAACTTTCTATTCAGAAGACCAGTCTCATTGTGAATGTTGATGAACAGTTGAGATCCAAGATTTTGGTTGTTAACTGAAAAATCAAAACAGGGGATGACATTTACAGAAAATTAGTTTTTCATTTATGTATTCATTGATCTGAAAGAACAGTTGGATACAGGTTTTAATTTATTGGGATACCACAATTTAGAGATTAATCATATATTTGGAAGTTTAATAAAATGTGCAGGTAACTCGGCTGTTATCCTACAAATTCCAAATAGAATCAGTACATTCAGAATTACATTATGCAACATGATATAATTTTTATCCATCTAGCTCATAAATGTCTTTGTTAATAATATTACTCTGGTTACTATAATAATCTGAAACTTCATGACTGAAGTGTGTGTTTAACTTAAAAGTTTAATTTGTGTTTGGTTAAACAAACTGAGTAATTAATATTTTATTTGATTAGGAATTAAGTGGATGTTTTGTAAAATTATTCATTGACTATTTGTGTAGGTTAAGATAAACAGTACATTATATTCTTAAAGAAAACTCATGTTTAAAGTAGGAAATAATAAGAAAATGTAAAATGATTTAAGTAATTTCTGTTGTTGATATGTTTTACAGATTCTTGGTCGAGCATGTTTTACACTTTCTTGTCAACCAACACTATCTTTAGCAACTGTTGTGAACCATATCCTAGGAGCTGTCACTGCTGGATGTTTGTTATCTATGGATCAAGTTAACTCTCTACCTGAAAGTAAGTTAGGTGTATTTCAGAATTGTCAACCATCACTCTCTCAAGTAATGTAGAAGTTAACCACTAAAGTTTTGTTTATATATGGACCAAATAAACTCTTTTACCAATAGGTTAAATGCATTTCTCAATTGTCCTGAGAAATTTATTTTAATAACTTCATGAAAGCTCTTATGGGTGTATGCTATCTCTGGATTAAATGCACTCACTCTAGTTGAAAGTAAGTTAAGTTTTTTGAACTTAAAAGAAAGCATTTTATTTTTCATAATTGAACCATTTACAGTCTGTTAACAGGTAGTGTGATTTAAGAAGTTTCAAATAAAACATTTTATATCCACCTGTTTAGACTGAGATGAATATTAAAGTAGCCATACCTAGTAGAGAGTGTTTGATTTTGTTGATAGTTGTATATCATTACTTAAGAAGCATATGCAATTTTTTTAAAAACCATTCAGCTTCAATCTTATTTTCTGCTTTGTCTAAGTGCATTTGTTGAAAATATACTAACAATGCATGTAAATATTCTTTCAAAATATTTTTTTTTCTCACACTACAGCTTTTACTTGACTGTTTGGGTTTCATCCTTTGCCCATCTAAGCATTGATCTAATTTTACTCACTTGCTCCACTTTTTTATTCCCTACTTAATTGTCCTTTGTAGTATCTGTCTCATGACACTCTCTACCTATAATTGTCCTTTGTAGTATCTGTCTCATGACACTCTCTACCTATATCAATGCACCCTCCATCTTGGTACTGTGCATGAACACCTTCTTACAATAATGTTATTATTTTTCTCTCCAGACATTTACCATTGGGTTTCTCTGTAGTATAACTGTTGGACATACTTTGCACATTCTTTGTGTTGCTTATTTTGATTCTTGTTACAATTTTTTTTCTTGTTTAGCAAGCTGATGTACAACATGAATTCCCAAACTATTGTACCCAACTCAGAGACAAATCAAGTTTCTTTTGTCCCATCTCTGATATATAGTGTTGATCACAAATTGGGAGGGGAGTCACTCTCGATTGAAGATGCACATCATCTTATCTATAGTGAGATGGAGCATTCTATTTGTTTTGGCAGTGTTTCTCCAGGGAACTGTGAAGTTTCACTTGTGAGTGCCCTTGGACATTCTGGAAAGAATTTAGACTTGCTTTTTCTCATATTTTCTTTTACTCTGTTGACTTCTCATGAGGTCAGTTTGGTTCTTTTTATTTGGTCAGTAAATTGAGTGTGTGATGTTTTGGGTTTTTCTTCAGTTGATTTTGAGTATGTGCCTTTCTTGATGGTAGAAAGGTCTGAAGGCAAGTTCTTAGTTCTGCCTTCATCCTCTAATATTGTGGCTCATGTATAGAGGTTTACTGAACAGTTATATGAAGGGACAGTTATGCCTTGTACACCACATTTATCAGAACAACATGGTTTAATCTACTACCGCCAGATGGATGCATATTTAAATTTTCTATGATTACTTAAGATTTAATTACTTTATATACTAAAATAAATTTAAAATATTTCATTATGGTGTTTAATGATCTATTTAATAATTTTATAAATGTGTAAATAATTATTTCACAAAATAAATTCACCAAATATCAATGTAAAAGTATAATTAGTTTTTATTTACAATGATTATATTACCTTTAATGTAGAAGCTCATGAATAAACAGTGGGTTTTCCAATGGGTGCTAATTTCTCTTCAAACATGGCCAACAAACATCTGTTTTTTTATGAATATTCCTTTTTAAACCCTAATTTATATTTGTATACTTTTCATTACATAGACAATGTAATTTCACTCAACAACCTGTATTTTGACCCAAGCATTATATATCCAACAGAATTAATAATAAAAAGAAGTAACAATAGTAATACATATGCTCATTATTTAGATATTTAGTAGGTTGGCTATTTTTGATAAGAGGAAAGAATTTGATGTTCACATCTTTGATTTATCCAGTGTTTTTCCATCAATATTGTTTAAAAGGGATTATTATGTCTTAATTAAAAATATTTCTAACTGTTTGTAATAATAGCAGTTCATTTATGCATAATGTTAATTTATTAAAAATAAACTGAAAAATATTGGATATCAGGACTGGTTTATTTTTATAATAAACATAAAACTATACTATACTAAGGGTTCTCATTCACAGGAAGTACATTATAGAAAATTTAGAGGGTGTTAGTTATTTAGTTTCAGTAGCTAATTGCCATTTTTAGAATAGTTCAGTATACTATGGCATAAAGACCATCTTTGTGTATCTGAGCTTATCTCAGCTCACCAAGTGTATAGTTGGTCTCTTGTTTTGGTTAACATAAAATAAAAGGATCAGGTCGGGAATTCTGTAGTAATTAAGGGCTGCTTTGTTCTACTGTAAGAATATTGTTATTTATAACATCAATTGAAAGGATAGAAGTTGGATGTTTTCCTTTGTCGAATTTTTATTAGGTTGGTTTAGTTCTGCATTAAAGTTATTTCAAAGTATCAAGGATTGCTGTTTTTTCTGCAACCAGCTGCAGGCTGTGAAAGACAGTTAGAGTTGAGATGTTGTGGGTTCGTGCACTCAACTCCCAACTCTTAACCTTAGTTGCAGGCAAGTTTTTCATCAGTGTTTGGATTTTGCCTGATAAATGGAATATCCCCAATCTATTTAAATGCTATGTTCACAATCGTTATCTTTTACGTATTAAGGAATGGTAGCAGAGGCATATTTTCGAATTTCAGATGTGTTGTACTGTTTTTGGTTTATATTAAGCTCATTATTGTTTTAGAGTGCTGATTTTAATTGCCTAAAAACAGTTAATGCATTGAATAGTATTCTATTTATTTGATTTATATATATACATATACATAGTAGGTACAATTAAATACAATTATCCATAAATGACGTGAAATATTTCAAATTAATACAATCAGAAAATCTGAACTTTAACTAATAGGAGACCAGCATATTGGAATCTAGACATTTCAACTTAAGATTTTAATTGTTTATTTATCAGGTATATTAAGTTTGCTTGGAGAACAAATAACATCATTGAAAAGAAATTTGGACTTACTGGCATTGAAGAAAACAGACAAGTCAATTGTATTGTGTTCAGATGAGGTAAGCCTTGTGGAAATAAGAATAAGAAATATTTTAGAAAGATTTTGCAATGTGATATTACCATACAATTTTATAAGTATTTCAGTATATACTCATAAAAATATGAATGCAGTAAATAATGCCAAATTCTTGACATTGCAAGTTTTAATGAAAACTACATGTGCAGACTGTTGTTGTTTTAATGAAAAAACATTGAAATAGCTAAATATTTCATTGTAGTTTTAATTGAAAGCTTCTAAAATATTTTATGATGAAATGTGTTTTAAAAATTTATATAATTTATTTTAGCTAACTCATTTATCTGGTGAATAACAAACATTTTTATTGATGATTTCTGACATGGTACTTGCCTCCCTCACAAGATTAGCTATTCTCATTTAGTGCTGCCCCTTATGTAGAAATTTTTTCTTTACCCATACAACAAGCCTAGCACTCCTCCTTTGTTGGAATTGATATAATCCAACATACCTCACATGCAAATCATCATGCATCATCCATCAACCAGTTGTAGTATAGCATGCTCATGTGACATATATGACTCCCTTTACGTTCCTCTACCAAACCTTCATTTCACGTTTGACAGTGTTCAGGGTTGGATATGCTTTTTTATTTATTTATTGCAGCATATTTGATTTTGTTTTACTCATAAGATGATTCATTTTGAACTTCATTTCTTTTTTCTTTTTGTATTTATAAACTAATCACTTTCCTTTATTTCTGTACTCAAGTTTTGTGAAACTTTTCTATGCAATTTTTGCTGAAGTTCACTTTACCACTTTGGGGATTACAACAGCAAAAAGCGTTTTCAGAAGTTCAGTTTACACCAAATAAAATAAAAATTTTATTTACAAATTTTTACTCTTCAAATTATTGAAGAGGGAGTTGCATGCATCACATGAGCATGCTATGGTTGATGGGTGGTGTATGATGATTTGCATAAAAACACTTTGAAGTATACTAATTCCAATGAGGGTGAAATGCATGGCTTGTAGCATCCATAAAGAAAGCATTTCCTTATAGAGGGCAGCACGGAACAAGATTAGCTAATCTTATGAGTAGATCCAAGTACCTATTAGAAATACATTTTCAGTATAGGAAAATTATTTCTTTTAATTGTTTTATTCATTTAGAACTTAAACTTATCTCCTGATTCATCTGTTTTTGTGACTAAGTGGATCCCATCAATTGCTCTAAATGAACGAAAAGTGAGTGCTTTCAAATATTGGGGCTACATGTAAATATAAAAATTATCTAAGAGAAAAAGTAGATATTAGAAAGAATAAATGTTGAAGCTTGTTATGTTCTTACTTCTAAAGCAGCTTATAATTTGATGATTTGTCCATCAGCAAGTATATTCACTTTTTAGAAAAGTTGTCAAAGTCAAAGATTATAAAGTTTTTAATGTATAAAAATGTCAGCTATTACAATTTTTTACATACAATAAGAAGGTCTTTTATTACAGAAACTTAAATAAAAGTTAATCACTTTTCAATGTTTTTTTAGGAATATATAAATTAATATATTAATTTGATTGAAGGATATGTATGGTTTTGAAAACCCACTGTTGGTTGTTAAATTTACATAATTAACATCTATATGTATATGTCATGAATTTTGTCAAAGTAAATAAGTAAATCTATTTTTTTGGTAATATATTTTCAGAAATTTTTTCTTTACTCATCTAATTTGAATAATTAGAGCAGTAGTACGTGACTGATATAAAGACTAAGGCAAACATTTTTTTAAAATCAAACATGTTGGTTTTACTTTAAACATTTTATGGTATATGTGGTTAAACTATTAATGCCTTTTTTGGTTTTAATGCTAATTTATTTTAGTCCTCAGAACCTCACAAAGTATCCAGTGCAATAGATCAGACAATTGAAAAGCTATTGTTCTTTGGACAAAGTGTGAAGGTTAAAAGTGGTTTTGGTTTGTTCATGACAGTTACAGAAAAAGCTGATAAACAACTAAAACTGCCAAGAAATTTCATGGTAAGTAATTACTATGCAATAAATTTGATGTAATGTAAATTTTTGTATCTTGTACCTTTTCAGTATGAATATAACCAAAGTTTTGTTTTTATATGTTTATTGTTTGTTTGGACATTTTTTTAATATTCATTTGCATTTTTATATGCCTGAAGATGCACAAATAATGTTTTCTTGTAAATTTTTGGTCTTTGGCTTTAGATGAAATCAGGAAAATTCATTTTTGATTGTTTGTTTTACATTATAGGATACAAAAAAGTTAAAGTTTTTATTATTATTTCTTGTATGTAGTTTATTATCAATGCACCCTAAGTGAAAGAAAAATCTAATGTAAATCTTGATAATTTCTAAATATAAGTAAAATCAGTGAATTTCTTAAAAAATAAAATACTTTAACAAAGAAACACAATAGGACTGGTTACCATATATACTTATATTTTCTGTATTAATTGTAGTGTAAATTAGCTATTATAGTATACTTGTAAAGTTAATAACACAGCCCTGCAAATTTAAATTTTATAAAAGTTGTTTTGGTATCAATAATGGATTTTTTATAATTTAGCTACACAATTTTGATAATAATATTCATTTTTTTCCATCATATAATAATTTTGTTTTACAAATTGTAAAGTAAAAACTCTTTATTTATGTGAAATTATTATTTCATTCACCACAGTGAACATTTGAAAATTTTTTATTGGTGTGTTTGGGTTCTAGAGCAATCAATAACATTCTTACATCTCAATTGGTCGAGAGAAATCTATAGTTATTGGTTGTTGACGTTTTAAGCATAACAAAATATGACCAGATTTCAATTAAAATTATTCACTTATGTAAAAGAACAAAATATGTTTTGTGAAAAATCTGTATGTAATGGACAAAATGGATATCCTTTTCAGATTCAGTATACAGGAATTACTGTAGAACATGTAAAAAGCTCAAGACAATAAAACCACTGCAGATCTGTGTAATTGGAGTTTGGAAGAACAATGATAACTGTAGTTCTAAATACAATACATCAACATATAAAACTAATAGCTTATAAGCACTATATATTACATTTATTCATCAATTATCTACTTTAATTATTAGTAGTATTTTTGGCTGGAATTCAGTAAAACTTTCATCGAGTTCCACGAGCTTAGGATATTTATATTAGGTTTATCTCATACTAGGCTATCAATGCAAGTTAAATCTAATGAAAGCAATTAGAATATTTTATTAAATTGAAAGGTAATTTCAAATGTATATAATTATATGTAAAATTTCATCCACTATCATATAATAAATTAATTATGATAAGAAACTGTAAAACATTATTACTAGTCACATGTAAAATATTATGTAATATTTAAATATGTACATAATTTTATTAGAACTGGGTGGTTTAATCAACATAAAAATTACCTTATGCAGTAGGTACTCTGAGTAGTGCCACACAAAATAATTAAATCAGGTAATCAAAATTAGTGTTTCTAATTATTAGGTTTCATTTATTCTAACAGTTGATTAAATCAATTATAGAAAATGATCCACTAATCATAATTAGTGTTTCTGATTATTTTCATTTTAAACTATTTTAGTAATCAGTTAATTAAAGTTCCAGTTATATTGATAGTGAAGAAAATAATCAACTACTCAAAATTAGAGTTTCTGATTTACTACCTTTGATTTTCTTAATTATCCAAACAATTGAAATATTGTTATAATGTTTGTTTGTTAAGCACAAAGCTACA
This sequence comes from Tachypleus tridentatus, assembly GCF_004210375.1. NCBI lineage: Eukaryota > Metazoa > Arthropoda > Merostomata > Xiphosura > Limulidae > Tachypleus > Tachypleus tridentatus. The sequence goes on along the minus strand of NC_134834.1, from coordinate 130,140,624 downwards.
TAATGAGCTATCTGTCCTCAGCTCAATTTTAGCTTTATAAGTTGTTTTTTCATTCAACATTAAACGTTTATGATTTGGGGAGGGGCTTATAATTTGATATTTTCAGATTCATTTCTCATTACCTCTGTCTCCTAGTGACTCTGCAGTAACTCTGGGGGCTTGCACCACTAAAAACTGAGTTTAATTACTCATAGTGGACACAACACAGAGAGTTATTTGTGTACCTATATGCTTAACAACAAACAAACCTGCTACCATCAAACTGTTCATCCTGTCTTTGTTAATGCAAATTTACTAAGGTTTTTTTTGTCACTGTGACTAATTTTTGGATAAAAATAGAAAGTTGTTACAATCAGAGTTCAATCAAATTGGACTTATGTTACAAGTGGGATACCTAAGGGTTCACTCTTAGAGCTTTCACTCTTTTTTATTTACATTTTTGATTTACTGCTTAAATCATCATTAGTAAAAGTTGTTATATTTTTAAGAGGAAAAATTTACAAAACCATATTTGTCAGAAAGATGATAATTTTATCTTAAATTTAATTATATGTCTTTTGTTTGTTCAACTGACCACTCCTGACAGATACAACATGACAAACGTAATATTTGAAGATGAGTAATGTTATTAATAAATCTGATAACTATAAGGTACTGATTGTTTTGTTTGTTATGTAATTTCACTTTTGTCATCACGTTTATTAGTTATATGCTGGTAATGTTAATATAAATGTTTTTATGATGAATAATTATTAAAAACCTTTTGTGTTTAGGTTTCATTTCGAGTTTGTCATGTGGTTGAACCATTCCCTGCCATGATACTAGAAGGAATTTTCTTTTCTTTGGGTTTTACAGAAACTATTAGTATTGCATCTAGTCTTGTTGAATTGATGCAAAATGTAAAAAGCAAGGTATGAAATTGTGATTGTTGCTGATGGCATTAACAGCACTTTTATTTATATATTTACTTTTCTCTTTGCTAGCTTATTATAGAGATGTCAGCATCTTCTGATCAAAAATAAGCTAACTGAACATATCAAAACCAAAGTTTTGATTAGAAATGTATAATGCCAAATACCATTTCCAAAAAACAAAGTATATAATTATTAGAATACATAAAATTATTATTTAGGCTAATAATATTATTTTCTAATGTTGTTTAACTTCTTAACTTTGTATTATTGGTTGTTTTCAACAAAATTATCTAGAAATGGGATTAAACAATAGGGAATTATAAAACATGGCATGAAAAGTCATGAACAAGAAAGCAAACATAGTCAATTTACCACACACCACACAATGATATAAGACTAGAAATGTAAAATATTATGCATAGGTAAAGAACCAGTTACTTCAAAAATGTGATTAAGTCAAGAAAAAATATTGAAAAACATTGTATGTACTTTACAGCAACAAAAGTAACATATATATGAGCATGTATTAAATATGAAAACATAAAAAAGTTACTACTTTTTGATAACGAAAATGAGAAAAATATTGTTTATGAAAAAGTGATAGACACAATACTGTATTGACCACTCTGGTAGGTATTCCATGATGATATTAGTAGTAAATGTTACCAAGTTATTATAAATGACCTTTGAACAAATGTAGTGAAAGCATACTAAAATCTTATATCTACATCATATTTTAATGGTTTATTTTTACCATGAAATTAATTATTTTTATAACTTTTATTTTTCTTATGTAACTCTGTGTTGTTCTCAACTGTTTCTTGTTTTTAGGTTTTTTTCTGGATGTCATTTGTATTTTGAAAGCCACACAGGGCTGGTTTACATTTTTGTGTATATGAAAATGTGAATAAGTATAAAGGATACACATGCTTCACATCCCTTATCTATATTATCTATTAGAATGAAAACCATATCAAGTATTTTATATAAGGAAAATATATGTATTGCAGAATTGTTAAAAAGAAATAGATAATAATCACTGTAGAGGTGTATCCACTGACTCATCTATCATATGAAAGAGAACAAGTAAAAGGCATAACCATATGAACACACTCTTAAGAAAAACACAACTTTTTTATGTCCTATTAGGTTTAAGCTATAAGCCATAATTTTCCTTTACAAAATATATGTAAGTTTTGATTGGAAGTTATTAATATTAACTTCTTTGTACTTTTGTAAAAGAAAAATGTGCTCTAGATTTATAAACAGTCTAAATATTTTTACATCTTATTAGTAATTTTGAACTAAACTTTGTACATACAATAAATATATTTTCTTTTAGTGCTTCTCATATGAACTCTGAAATCTGTTTCAGAAACTCTTATAACAAGTATCTTAGAAACGATACTGTGTGTTATATTTTTGCAAAGTAATTCAAGGCTTACAAATAAGAAAACCTAGGTGGAATGTGTTAATTTTAATTCACATACTTTTTAGGAAAATTAGTTCACTCTATATGAAATGGTTTAATTCTTCACAGTTTTAACATCTGATTCCACAAATGTGTTTTTTATTTCCAGCTCCCAGCCTCTGTGTCTAAATACTTCACTTTAAAAACCTTAAAGAAGACAGCTTACTTAGCTGCTGAGTTTTTTAACAATCCACATTATGGACAAACAGATGATGAGAATCAAGAAGACTGGGGTTAGTTTCTAAAATATGTTTTGAAGTGTATTGATTTTTTGTGTTAAATATTTCAATAAATTAGTCCACATGTGGATTGGTGTTTAGAGTGCCAGACTGTAAATACATGGATTCATGATTCACATCTTGTTGTCATGACAGTATGCTCATTTTATCTGTTGACCATGCTATGTGGAACAATATACTGCATTTTCTAAGGAAAGCAAAGGGAAATCACCTCAACTTTAAATTGTAAATTATTTAACTATAAAATTACTTTTTGTAAAAATAATAATTATGTGCAAATTTGATGATTCCTAACTATATCCATATGTATATTCAATCTTGTGATTCTCATTTTTTATGTTATTCAGGAAATTGTACATACGCTGTTGTACATGTAGTATTAACAAGTGTATTTGTGCTAAAACGTTCATCTACAGCTAAAAAATGAAATATCATTTTTATATGTGTAACAGATTTTAAGATGAAACTAGACATATGGGGAGAACCTTTTTATAATGATGTTCAAATTCTTTCTTAGATGGTGTTTCATCAACTGCAGAATTAGAAGAACGAGCAATTGTATTAAGTTTACAGAAGAGCTTTTCATCTCTTCTATCTCAACAAGAAAAAATTTGGTTTAAGGACATAATTGAACAATCATTTCCATATTTCCTGATTGGTGAATTGGACACTGAAATCTTTTCTGATTGGTTACTAAAGCAAGAAGTAGAATTATGTCTTGTAGAAATGGGAATTAATCCTTCTGAAGAGTTATTAAGTAAAGTAAGTAATTCTATGTTGCAGAACAAAATTAGTACACTAGCTTCAAGCATCTAGAATTAATGTTAGATATCAGCTATAATTTAAGCTGATATTGATACTGCAGTAATTACTGACAGTGCTGAAAGTAGGAATTCAGAAGTGGAGTTATGCTTGATGATATCATATTTCATTGTTTGGAAATTTTAATCAAGATATACAAGAAGTGGGGGTATGCAAAATGCCAAATTAGAGAAGTGGGAATAAACATACCCCTGCATTACTATCCATATTGAGCACTGGTTACTGGTTACATATATAGTGCTTTCATCTGAATACTTCTAACAATAAAAAGATGTTTTGGCTGGTTTCATGTTCAATTCTAAGTAATTTTTACATTAAATACTTTAAGAAAATAGCCTTACAATCTCCTTTGATAAAAATATAAAATGCATCCCTAATGATGTAATTGTTATCTGGTGTCATCAAGCAGTTAGACTAAGTAGCTTCTTTCTACATTTCAGTGCTTTTAACCAGGTAATGTAGTTCATAATACAATTTGGAAAATAAAGTTAAAGTCCTGTCTTTTCTGTTTAGGTCCACCAATTGACTGCATCTATTTTGAAAAAAACAACACATGCTAGTAGGTTCTTATGTTTCATACCTAACGACTTCTATACGTGGAATTATTTGTTTCATCTACAACTTTGCCACCACATTTATGTGTTAAACTTTAAATCAGAAAAGAAGAAAGACATATAACAAGGGCTTTCAAGTCTAGGTTAGCTATAAAGTTTTATTTTATCATGTTAGTTAAATAATAGATAAACAAAACTGCAAATATGAATAAGTTCTTGCCCATTTTGCTTATTTATTCAGTATCAAATTTTGGGGGTTCTGTATTGCAACAGTTTTCTGTAAATCATTCATATTTCATTTGATTTTCTGCATTTCGCGCATGTTGAACCCATTTTAACAATAGAAAAGTACACAAGTGCAACCAAATTTCTCAAGCACAACATATATATGCATATGCACAATGTGAATCTTCTGCTTTAACTTGTGGCATATTTGAGCTTTTCAAAATTACTAAATGCTTGTTACATTAGATGGGTCATCAGTATGTTTTTATAACATTATCATGGTATTGCTGTGATCCCTCAAGTTGGTTTATAACCTTTGTGTGTTTATTTATGGACCTATACAGATTTACATTTTCTTACTTTATCGTTTCAGACTTCTACATCTTGTGTTTTTAAGTTTGTTGATGTTGCTTCTATTCATTATATGAAAATTTCAATTTTTTACCATATGTGCAGGATTCTAACCTGGGACCATTCATCCTACAAGTGAGTAGTTACCAAGTGAGCTGAAGGATTAACCTACAAGCAACTGCTAATTAAACACTTAAACAACAACAACTACCACATTATTTTGCTCTTATAGACAAGGCTTGAGTTTGAGCAATTGATCAGCTACTATTTATTTAATAGATTTTGTTCTGTTAATCTAAGTATTTTGCATTTCAGGACTCTTTGAACTACAAAGGTGTCCTTTACCAACTGAGCTAAAAGGGTTAATCCACTAGCAACTGATACTAAACCACTTTTTAACTACTCAAACTATCTCAGGTTTTCTTTCTAGTTATATTCAGTCACTTCTTATTGTCAGCAGGTTTTAATTTATCTAAATTCTTCTTGTTATTCTTAATAACTGTCTTTCTCCACTTTTTAATTTTGAGGTTTTTAAAGTAGTTTTCCCGTACAACAGCTTTTATATTATTAATTATCTCCATCAAATTTGGAAGTATTGGCTTTCTTTTGCCCAATTCTCTACACTAATATAAACTTAGAGATACTACCATTTTAAATTAAGTCTAATCTGAATAACTTTTGCTAACAGTATGCTTAGCAATTATTATTTTGTGGGGTCTACGTCTGTTGACAGATAACAAAATTAATAACTAAATTTTGATTATTTTACTACACTTTTTCTAGATTTGAAAATGAATTTACAGCGGTAAACACATCATTGATGTAATTATGTTTATTAAAAGACACATTTATGAAATACGTGTAACTTTGCAATCCTACAAGTAATATAAATCATGCTATAATGTGGACTTCAAATATGTATTAGGAAGGTTTGTGATATATGTCATTATTTCAAGGGAATGTTTAAATGAATCTGTAACTAAATGCTAACTGTACTATACAGAAGAAATAAAAGCTCATGTGTCTTGAAAATCTTTCAGATAAAATTTAATATTATTTTACATAATTTCTAACTCATTATTTTAACTGAGATGATTTAATTAGGTTACTCATCATACCTGTTGCTAAATGGATTTTCTATGCTGTTACATTTCTTTTTAAGGTCCTTGATATTTTTTCTGGAATCCACTCAAAAGGCTCTGTTGCATTGGTTGGTCCATCTGGTAGTGGAAAAACATTAAGTTACAGATCATTGATTATGGCCTTAAACAACCTTAGTGGCTGTATGTCTGACAAAGAAACCAACAGTTCATACCCTTGTGTATGTGTAAGACATCTGTTCCCTGGTGGTGTAACACAAACTGCTGTGAGTAAGAGTGAAGATGTTTTTCTTGTACTGTGGACTAGGATGTGAACTAGCAATAATATCATGGTTTACTGATGTGTACTTAGTATATTTTTATTGGGCATTATTATCCTCTCTGAATACTGATTTTTTTTGTCAAAATACACAAAAAAGGGTTTGTATTAAGGTATTGATATTTTTATGGTTTTCTAATAATACTAAATGGAAGTTTGTACTTACAAATATTAAAATATAGAAGTAATATGCTTGTGTTTTTCTGCTTGTCTGTTTAGAGTTTATCTCACAAATTGTTTGATTAAATGCTACAACTATCATAGCTTGAGAAAGAGTCTGGATTGTATATTGATATTTTCCATTCAGAATTGTCTTATCTGTCCTCTGCTTAGTCAGACATTTTTAATGCAGTGAGTATGGTACATGACACAATATCATCGTCATCATGCAATGACTGGCCTCAATTTCAACTTTAGTTGTTGTTTTTGTTATTTGCAAAGTATTCCCCACAAACAACACTTAACCCACATGTAACTTCTTAAAAATAATGAACATTACAAATGTTTTTTGACTTATTTAGGTTTAAAGTATGCATGGACAGTTCATTCAAACCATATGCCTATCATTTTGTGAACATGCATTTAGAAGTTTCAGCATATTCTGCTAAATTTGCCTTAATTGCAACTTTATATTTAGTTTACTTTGCAATAATATAACTGTGGTTTATTTCACAGATTGCTATAAACATCTTTTAACTACTTTTTTTTCTGTATTCTACATTTTTGTGTGTTTCTTTGTTTCAACTAATGAAACCACATCACACACTGAATACTCATATCTGTTTCATACTCTTTATGATATTATAAGTACCTTTACTATACTTTATTGTCTACTTTACATGTAGTTTTATTAAATAAAGTTATGTCTACATGAGTGTCTTTGTCCAACTTCATAAGAAGTTATCCAATAGTCCATAATCTATTGATTTGATACATAATACTTGCAAGAAAGCATAACTTACATACTATGCATGAAAACAATAGAATAAGGAAAATTCAATTGAAAGGCATGCAAACTACCACAAATGTTTTGCAGGTTGAGGCTAGTTATTATTATTATTTGATTGTAGTCTTACAAATATTTTTGTACAGTTAAGTACTAGTGAGACTTCTTACATTCCTATACATGTTATTCAAACACTTTAATTACATTGTAAAAATATAATAAACTATACTAGTATATTTCTGTATTTGAAGCTAGTTACTATACTGCAGTTTGAAACACCAAATAGTAGAGTTGAAATTATGATTATTAGTTTTGTATACTAGATTTTGGCTGCTAATCTTCAAGGATGTCTTGACAAAAATTATTCCTATCTCAGTAATTGATGAGATTTGATCCTGGTTTTTATTAATAGAAAGTCTGGTGTGTTATCTACTTAACTGAAGTCTACCCATCAAGAATCAGAACAAGGATAGGAATGATAATCATAGTAGTCAGAAAAACTTGTTTTCAAGAGAGTTATACAAGTTTTAATGTATATAGTTAAGAATCAGAACAAGGATAGCAATGATAATCATGGTAGTCAGAAAAACTTGTTTTCAAGAGAGTTATACAAGTTTTAATGTATATTGTGTTATGTTGACTGTGTGTTATCAGTTAAGTAAATAAAGAGGGGCTTGTTTTACCCTTCTTTTTCCTTGTGTGTGGTTTATATCCTATTCTTTTGATATTACAATTTATAGTATACTGTCCTCTGATGTGATAAGATATTCCAGATAGATCAGTATTATTGAATCTTGTATGTTTATTTCGCTCTGTAATTTTGGCATTTGTTGGTCTTTCTGTTTCTACAATACATTGAAATCCACATTTGTAGGGGATGTTGTAAATGGAATTGTTTTTGTTCTTTTTTTCTCCATAGGAATCTCACATGGTCTGGTGTATATTTGCTATGTGCTAACTGTGATTGTATTTTGTTAAGTTTTGCAATACTTTCTTTTAATTTTATGCTATTTACTTATCTTTGTCAGAGATACCTCTGATATAGGGAAATATGTGTGTTACTGTATTCTTGTTCCTTCTGGATATTTATATTTGTTATTTTTTTATTAAGTGTTCCACATATCCATTGGTAAGGAGAATTTTAGTGATTTTCTTTCTTAGTTTCTTTGGTAATACAAATTTTGTTTATTTTACAATCTAAATAGGTTAAAAACAAGAATAAACAAAAGGAAACTTACAAACATATTCAGAAGTCACAACAAAATGTGATTGCAACTAGCAACATAAAACCATCTAAACACCCAGTGGACAGGAAAAATACCATTGAGAACAGCCATTGTCAATGTGTATTCTATTACAGTGGAAAAACCAAAAAAAGACCCAAAATTTAGAATTAAGGAGCATATAATAAACATACAAATTTGTCTGCAATAGCCCATCATGTCAAAAAAGAATACTGTTGATAAAATCAAATAATACTAAAATAATAGTATATGAAACACACATGAAAAAAGCAAGGTAAAAGCATTCTACATCCACCTAATTGAAAACACACTCAGTAAGCAAAACTTGGATAATGATTTTGAAAATATTCATGTTGTCAATTGATTAAACCTCTAATGGATAGACTCCATTTGAGTTGCTAAAACCCCAGTATTTCAAAAATGAAGATCCAGGATTGAATCCCAAACATTGCCAATAAAGAAAAAATCCTTCTCAAAACTTTCCAAAGGACAACAGATGAAATATGGGATAAAAACTAATTAGTATATAAATATTAATACAAAAACTTATTCACTAATAGTTGAAGTTAGGTGATTGTACAGATTAACAGAACATGACAATTGTACAAACATGTTATGAATTGTAACATAGCAACATTAAAGTAATAAAACTTAAAGCAATTAGACTTAATAATTCAACTTTTTTTCACTATTTTTGTATGAGTATTAGTTATTCTGATTAATAGTGATGCAGATTTTTTAACTTAAGAATATTATTTCCTGGTATCATTACATACAAGTGATGGTCAGAATGAAATGGAAATTTAATTTCTGTAGGCACCTATATATGATCACAGTCAAACAGCATTCAGTATTGGTGTTGAGAATGTAGCCACCCAAACACATTTTCTCAACATCTTGCTAAATATAGATCCTTTTATCCAATTGTATGTGAGCATTGTTATAACAGTTCTATAATATGTAAGTGTGATGCTGTGCATTTGTATACATCCATTTTGAAAACACTGGTGTTTTTATGTAGCTCATACATAAAAGAACAAATGTTATGCAACCAGTATGGTACACATGTCTTAACAACGTATATGCATCCTTTTAATTCATCTTTACTGTGAACTTTAATTGCAACACATTATTAGAAATCAGTGTAAATTACAGTTGCCATTATTATATAGTTTATTTTGTTGAAACATATAACAAATCGTGTCAGAAGTTAATCACATACAGCACATGAAATATGTAATTCTCACTTTTGTCTGGACTTCCTTCACAGATTTATTATTAAGATTATTTGTAGATATTGTTTCTAAATTCTAGTATTTATAAGTCTATTTTTTATGACTTAAAATATGGTTAAGAACAACGTTTCAAAATTCCCACTGTTTCCTTTGTCAGTCTTAGTATAAACTGTTATATATTTGGCAAGACTGTGTGAGTATGGTCCATATTAGATTTACGTATTAGTAGGACCTGAACAACATCAAAGAACATGCAGTTAATATTTTATTGTTATGAGACAATAAATACTTTGTTCACACAGTTTATAAACTATCTTTTATAAACTTTTATTTATAAACTATCAAAAGTTGGCTTTTGATAACATTGATTAATAGAAGCAAATAAAGACAAAAAATTATGGTTTATAAAGATTAAAATATATAACATCACCAGAGTGATAAGACAAGTAAACTCTTGAAGGAATGTAAAACACCAGAGTGAATGATAATTGGATCTCACTAAGTTAATAAGATGGTTAAACATAAATATTGTATTAAAACTAAATGCATATTTCAAAATTCCAGAAAATGGTATGTTGTCATGACAGTCACCAAGATATTTTTTTCCAAACCTCATCATAGTTGGCTTTTGTACAAGTTGACATTTGACTAACTTTGCCTTTGCTCATAAAGATTTTTTTTCAGATCATGAATTTTTAGGTTTTTTTTAGTTTTCATTTTTCAAACTTTCCTTTGCTTATCAAGGTTAACATTTATTGTGCCTCTATGGTTCTCATATCTCAAGTTACAAACAATGTTATGCAAGGGTATTAGAGTCAGTATGAAAGTTTTTTATCATTGAAATACATTCTTTTGTTTAGGGTTTATCCTAAAATATATAGAATTCTTAGGTTAATTACTGTTAATAGTTATTAATATTTGTTCATTGTTGCATAGATTTTCTAAATTAATAGTACTAGTGATTAACAATATTTTCTCATGTTACTACAATAAACTAATTACTATTTATGTAGTAGTTATCAATATTTGTTGGTTGTTGTTACATGAGTCTAAAAGTTAGCAGAGTTGGTCCTTTTGCTTCTGTGGATTTGTAGCACAGACTTGTAAATGTCTGGACTATTTTTAGTGGTTCATATTCTTTTCTAAAGCAGTTATATAAATATATTTATGTATTAATAGTGGAAATTCAGTAGTGTTGTAAAATAGGATATTTTGTACTGTTTCATCTTGCTATTTAATCATCGTTAATACTTGCATATTTTTAAGGATTTATTCATCAAATATTTTTAAGTACAAGCACTGAAATTGTACTTAATTCTTCTTTAGGATATAGTGATTGTTGATTATTTTTATATTCTTTATGCTATTTGGCTTACTATTTCTATTGCTGTATATATTTTTCTTGCTATTCTTTTGAAAATGTTAATGACTTTTGCTGAAACTCTTTCTTTGAAATATGGCCAGTTTCTTTATCTCATAACAAACTGACAGTAATTAAACTGATGCTATATGCTTCATAAAATATTTATTCTATGACTAATTATTTGGATTAAAAGAATATATTAAAAGTGTATGTGTAAAACATCTTAATAGATATTCCACTTGCATTTCACATATTTTAATCTTTATTTTTCAATTTTTGATATTATTCATCATGCTTGATTTTTTCTCATTCAAAGAAGCCCAAAGGTGAGAACATTAGTGAAAGCAATGCAGGATTTCTAAGTGCTGCTCTAAGTCATTACAGCCAAAGCATCAAGTTTAATGAAACTTGTAACCAGATATCAACTCATCGACCTCAAACCTGGTTAATAGTAGATAGTATTTTTTATCCCTACTTGTGGGAATCGGGACTACGTGGAAGGCTTGGTTGGGAGCATATTCTGAACAGTGATGGGAAGATGAAACATTCAACAGGTAATAATATTGTTTAAAATCTTAATTTTTAACATGTTTAAATTGAGAAAAAAGTAAAAGGTTTTACTTGAATTATTCTTTATGTTTTTACCACTAATTCTTCATTTGTTGTCACATCAATCATGGTACAACAACAAATGGTATAAAATATTTATTGAACTTACAGTGCTATGAAAGATTAAAGTATAATATTTTAAAAAATGTAAATCTTCATTATTTATCATAATGTTAATAGTTGAGTATGATAATGTTACTAAATTTGTATTACATGTGTACTTGTTTGATTTTTAAGGTATAATATGACTATGATGTAACCTTATGTTTGTTTTTGGCCTGGTATGGCCAGGTGATTAAGGTGCTTGACTCATGATCTGAGGGTTGCAGGATCATATCCTCATCCCACCATACATGCTTGCCATTTCAGTTGTGGGAACATTATGATGTGATTGTCAATCCCACTGTTCACTGGTAAAAGAGTAGCCTAAGAAGTAGCAATAGGTAATGATGACTAGCTGCACTTCCTCTAGTTTTTTGCTGCTAAATATGGAATGGCTAGTGCAGATAGTCCTTGTGCAATTTTGCATGAAATTCAAAACAAACAAACAGTGTTTGTCTGAAGACTGATAAGTACAGATTACAATGGCACAGTGCTTTACATGTTGAAAAATAGTTGTAAAATATGTTGGGGAAAAAAGCAGTTTTTTATGAAAAATTAATTTTTAAGAAATTTTTATACAGTGATGTTGATACAGAAACATTATCTTATAATTTATGGTGGAGTGTTGTTCCATAGTCTTTACTACCTGACAAAGGGTGTGTGGTCCAAACTTCATGCAAAATATACTGGAAAAGTTTTTATTTAGATTTTTTAATTTATTATTAGTTATCAAAATTATATTACTAATATCAAAAATATTATTAATTCATAAAAACATTAAACATATACTGTCTATATGTAATGTTTCTGATTTTATCAGTATTGTCAGAGTAATGATAATGTTCATGTATATATGACTAAATGACTTAACCCTGTTCTGACAGTTATTGGAACAGATGTATATTTTTGAATTGGCTGCTGAATTTAATCAGTTGTATAACTGATTTAATAAGTTAATCCAATTAGGCAAATACATTGTTATAAAACAAGAACATAAATTATTAGAATGCATTGATTCAGCAGTTGGGTACTTTTGCTGTTATTGACATTTTTGGCTGTAATTGACTAACAGAAGAGTGGAACATCATTCAACATCAGTTCTTCTGAGCTCAACAAAATTTGCATTTCAATACGTAGTCTTTACATTTAGTGTAAAATCATCTTGGTGCCTTAGAGTGTTTCAACAATTATGATTAATAGTTCTTTAACTGTGAAGTGAAAAATAAGTTTAACCCTATAGTTTCATTATATTTTAACATTTTTGCATGTGTTTGATCTGGTATGCTCCTTTTCGTACAGAATACATTTATGGAAATTTTTCTTCTGTTGCCAGTAATGTAACTCCAACCTTTGTTTTATTTGGTAGTTAAGCTTCTAGTGGAAACATTGAATCTTAATAATGCATCACCAGCCTTTTTGACATCTGTCAGTGTAGTGATGTTTAGTAATGAGACTCTTCACTGGAAATCGTTAGTGGAAGGCTGGGCTCGAGGGATGCCCATTCAGTGTAATTTATCTCTTGCTAAGTAAGTCATATTATGTGTGTATTTTTCTTAACTTTGTTAATCCTTTTGTAAAGCATATGTCAAAGTGTGCATGTCACAACTTTCTACAGAGTGACATTCAAAATTTAATTCAACAACTCTGTCATCAAATCACGTGAATAAACTTGGTGTCAAAACATAGTTAATAAATTAATTTTAACATTATATAAATTTTAAATTTGCAATTTCAAAATTAAATATTTAAAATAATTCTGAATTTTCTCTAGTATGAAAACTGTGACATATGCTTTCCAAGTCTTCTGTCTTCTCTAATTTATTTACCCCCCATAAGTGCAATATTTCTTGTTTTTATATGTATGTACTCTTTATTTATTATTATTATAAAGGTAACTAAATTGTAAAAATTAGAAGTTTCTTAGGTATAGTAAGGTTAGAGTAGATAAGACAATGAAAAAAACGTATTAGAAATTCTTTACAAGTTATGCTTGCAAGCAGTTCATACATTATCTAATTTAATATGGTAACTTGAGCAGCATCTTTGCTGAGTGATTTACAACTTGTGTGATAGGATTATTATTTAGGCACAGTTCAAAGTTCTATAAAACAATTATATTACATACAAATAGATGTATGCTTTTATGAGCTTTAAGCTATTTAGGATAAAGAATTGTGGTTTCCTATTGCAACTTGCAGTCATTCTCAAAAGTCAAAGGGTAACTTAGATTTATTTCTTAATTTTGTATGGTGGGTACAAGGAATTTCATTTTTTCAGTTGGTTTTCCCAATCAGGAATGCATGGTCCATCTATAGTTCTTTAGTTAAGACCAATGAAAGGGAACATACTGTATAGATTAAATAAAAAAATAATTCATGAGGAAATGTAATCTTCCTGATAGCTTTCCCTTAATTGAATGCAATTTTGTTTCTTTAGTTCTATACCTGTATTCATTTAAGCGGTTCTAGAGATTATGCAAATAAAATTGGAAAAATTTCAAATGAAGAAAAGTATCTTTAATCTTAACATGAAAATCACACTAAACATTCTGACTCCCTTATATTTATGGACATATTTTTGTATGACTATTTAACTAAAATGTTGGCTTTTTGCCTACAAAAGACTTTTAATGTTTACTGAAAGCTTTCCAAATTTTCTCAAGATACAATAAGTACTGTCAGAGTTATGTTATGTATTGTACTTTCATTGTCACATGGTGATTACAAGGTCATGTAAAATGTACAATCCTATTATGAAAGAGTTGAATAAAGCTTTGGTCTAGTATTGGATTAATGACAAATAATGGGTTTGATTCATGGAAATATATGATCAGAAGTAACAGGTGGAATATGTTTTCAAACAGAAAATAGTAGTAATTCATGCTATTATTGGATCAAAATTGAATTATTAAATCTCAGGTTATGTTATAGTTTTAATTCAAGAAAATTAATCATAGAATTTCTTCCTGGGGTATGTAGTTTTGCTAAATTTGTTTACTCCTTTTATAAAATACATTGTTTAAAAATAGCAATCTTAGCACTTTTAAATTTCTAAATGACAAAACATATAATAATATTGTAAACTTCTAATCCTTCTCTTCAAATAAAATATTTTTGTTTCTTTTTGGTCAAAATAAGTAGAAGAGCATTTCTTTAGCTTATCATAAAATATTGCTTTATAGCATTTATGATACTGTTCTTCTTTCTCTTCACAAGATTATATATTCTCATTTATTAATGCTCCCTATATACAGACTTTTTATTTACACATGCCACAAACCTTGTTTTTCTTCCTGTTGAAATCAAGTGAGTACAATGTGTGTCTCATTTAAATCATCATATGTCACCTCTTCATCAAAATAAGCATGGTACACTCACATAATACATGACTTCTTACATGTGCCTCTGCCAAACAGTCACATCTCGTATGGTAGCATTTGTACTCAGACATTTTTTTGCCATTCTTTAATGTTTTCTGTTCACACTTAGTATATTCATGAAGTGATCTTTATTTATTATAATTCAGATTTTCTTTTTGTCTTCATCTGTTTCAGCTCATTTCAGTTGCATTCTGAAGCTAATACTACCACTACAGGAGTCATGCCTAAAACTAGGGATATCTCATAGGTCACAGTTACAGGCAACCCAGCATGAATTTTTATCTGTGTTTATCCTGTGGGAGATTAAATATTAAAAAACGTTGGCTTCTTTCTTCAGATCTCACCTGTAACTCTTCTTATAGACACTAATTCTGTTTGGGTAGACAGAGATCTTGATAGTTTTTTTCCATCACCAGATGTCAAATGTTCAATTCTTCATTTCCATTATGTAGTCTCCATTTCCAATATGGTAATTCTATGTTGTTTTCACTCATTTATAATGGCTTTAATTTTCTGCTTTATTTCGGTGATTGTCTACTGCCTGCACTGTTGTCAGACCTTGCTTTGTGGTTTATGATCCACCATTTCAAGACTTTGAAGAGATAAGATTTTTTCACAATTTTATTGTTAATATTATTATCTGAAATTATTTGAATTCCATAACATGACCTTATTTAGATTACTAAATAATAAGTTAAATTACAATCTCCAACTATTATTTGTTGTTTTTTTTATATACCATTTGATTAAGTTTAACATGGTATATATATGTCATTCATTAATTTAACTATGTTATTTCGTTACTTTTATATCATCATTTACATTTCACTTATTTAATAAGCTTTTTTCTTCACTTAGTGTGAGTGGAATCCCTAATCCAAAGCTCACACAGACTTTTTCTAGTATTGTGCATATTTATTGTTCTATTTTCTTTTACTTTTTGTTCTTAGGTTATCCTTTGTTTTATACTGTCCATTTAGGTTTAACTAGTATTCATTCTTTTCAGTTACACCATAATTCTAGTTTAGATCTCCTTGTTACATCTCTTCACTACCTTGTTTTATTTGGCTACATTAGAGTATTATTTATTGGTTTACCTGTTGTGTTATTGATGGGTTCCATCTTAGGTTCCAGTTTTTCATTACAACTACATCATATGGGATTTATTTCCTGTACCATTTTTTTTCCCATTTTAATATGTAGACTAATTTTGTTTTTCTTTATAGTTTATCCTTTTAAAGTTACCTTCATTTCATCTCTGCTATATAATTGTTTCAATTCATTTCATTTAGTTTATAATTTATTTTTCATACCATTAATTGAAGTATTTATTTCCTGTAGTTTTATGCATGGGCTCACATCAGTTTCAGATTTTTCTTCAACTCAGTATCATAAGGGATGCATTGCCTACACCATTTTCTTCCAATTTTACACTATGTTAATTATTTCATTTATTTTTATTTATAGTTTTACAGTTACTTTCATTTGACCTTTACTTTATGCCTCTTACCATTAATTTTGTTTCATTTTTTAATATATTCTATGTACCAGGAATGTAAATTAATGTACTGGTCCCTGGGAGATAGGGTCTGCTGTATCTACTCCACTGTTGCTTACTTTCCCCATCTTACAGTTGAATCCATTTTCCAGTGCCATAAAATTGGCAGTTCTCCCTGACCTTATCAGGGATTGCCTTCTGTACTCCTATTGCGACATCTGTTAAACCTCCTTTACACATTTTCAGACACGTTTTTCAGAATACCATTTTAATGGTATTTTTGCTATTTCTTTTGTCTTTTTTGCATTTAGATACTTACAAGCTTTACCTTTTACATTCATTCAATTTTACCTTAGTTTAACTTTAGGCAGATTTCTTTGGCATTTGTCCTTTTGTTTTCCCCTATTGTTGCTCATACCTTTAATGTTACTTTGTTTTCCTTTACTTGGTGTAATGTTACATTTCAGATTTATCGAGGGATACCACCTCTTTCTTTCATTCATGTTGGTGTTTTTGCCACCCTCAGTTCATTCCCTCCTCACATGATTTCTTGCTTCTGTGTTACTATCAAGTGTAATACTGCTGATTGTTTTCCTTTCCATTCTTAATAATGTTTTATATTTTGTTCCTTATCTTCTCTTTTGAGGGTGTTTTGCTCCTATGGGTGGCAACTGTTTACATTTCGTCTCCTTTTTTTTTTCTTTTACATATTAAATCTACTCTTCTAGGGGACCATGCACAATATTCAAATTCTTGCATGTCATATCCCAGGTACTTTCACTTGGATCACAGTTTGTTTTTTTTGTCATAACACATTTCATTCAAAGGAGTTGTTTCTCGATTCTCTCGTTTTCTGGTGGCTTTATCTTCTATAGGATTCTCTCAATATAGGTTTCTTTACTACATCTCTTAAACTCCCACTACCTCTATTTGGTGTCCATTTTCACCTTATTTACAAGGGATGTTAATGCCATCAGCTGAGATTGGTTCCACAGGTTCCTGTATGTTTGCCCCTCCTAACCTCTTTATTTCCAAGAGTGATTTCCCTCACTTCTACCATTCTGTGTTAGGTCCTTCTGATTGCTCCTTAATGACCAGCTCAACTGTGCCTTCTGCAAATTTTACTTCCACTGTCTCTTCCTTTGTTTTCTGCCCTTCCTTGTTCACTTCATTAGCCAGAACTCCATCCATACATTCACATCTTTTGTCTTCACGCTTGGCTCTTACTCGGTCCTTGGCAGGGTGATCAGGATTACATCTGCAGGTAGGCTTATTTTTGCTTGTTCCATTTGTTCATCTTCAATGGGCATTTATTTGCATAAGTAAAGTGTTCTGAAGTTAATTCACATGTCAGGATTTGCTGCAGATTGAACCCCTGTATCTCTTGTGGTAGAGTTTCTCCTTTTGTTTTGTTCATCTGTGGGTTTTTGGTCCCTTCATTCTAGGGTTACCAGGTAGCCTTGTCTCATACCTTCATTTCTTTCCCAAAAGCACTAAGGTTTCACCTTACCTACTTACTATACTTATACATTCCAACCTGAGATATTCATGTGATCTCTTAATTTCTAATCCTACCTTTATTTGCATCACTTTCCTCATGTTCCATGTTTCACTTTCCCTTAAAGCATAGTGCCTGTGTGCATTGTAGGATGAATTTTTTCCCATGATGTTTTTTATATTTTTCCCACTCCCACTTTTCTTCTTCATTCAGATCTTTTCTTTCTACCCAAGATATCAACAACTAGGGGAGTTAACTCCTCCTGTTATGTAATTTCATTCCTTTCATTTTGCATCTTTATCATCATCCTAATCTGTATCAATTCCTGTATATGGTCTGTGCTCTTTATTTTTCTATTTCCCACATGGTTTCTTTCCATGGTGCCTGTTTCCATCTCTTCCTTCCTGGGCAGTTTTCCTGGAGTCTTTCCCTCACAATCTGTGTCCAGCTTTTGATCCCATTGGCTTACTCTCCTTTATTGTTTTCTTCCTGGACTTTGTTACAGGTGTCTTTTTATCAGTGTCAACATCCTTACCTTTTGCCTGGCATCTCATAGTAGTTGGCCATTTGGGGAACTCTTACATTCGGGCATGAGGGCTTTATTTAATACATTTGTCTCCCCTTATTAAATTGTGGTTTCTTCCTCATCTGGTTTTCATCTATCACCTGTGACCATTTTCATAGCTTGGTGCAAATATAATTGTATAAGTGTCTGTTCATTATTTCTTTCCTATTAGTGGCCCTTGCTTCATTATTTACTGTTTGGATCCTACTTCATGGTAAGTGTGCCTTACCAGATACCCTGAATTGAAATTTGCACTGTACAGCCATGTGGAATTGCACTTTTGTCCATGGCTTAACAATTCTTGCTATTGAGATGGGGTGTTCCACAAATCACTTGAATGTGAAGGGGTGTAGCTGCTCATCCTTACCATGCCTTGATGGAATGCATTGGTATAGTCTGCTTTCCAAAATAGGGTTTTGTCATCATCCATATCACTGTCTTTGATGAGGACATTCATCTGGACTCTCCACAGCATATTCACTCTTCTTTCTTCTAGTGGAATTTGGGAGTCCTTATCAGTTCCAAACCACTGGGATGGTTGGTCGTAGAGGCACAATCCTGAATGGATCTCGCAAAAGAATGGCTACAACAGTTCAATTGAGAGTAGAGTGATGGAGTGATGGAGGAGTTGAGCTGTTCAAAATGCAGTTTTCCTGTATGATTGGGAGCCCTCATTCTACTGGTGCATGGATGTCAGTACCTCATACCTTCGTGTTGGATTCATAGTGAAAAAATCAACATCAGTTCTCACATAGATTTTTGTTGTTTATCTTCCTCCTTTGATTTCCTTTGCTATGTTGTGGATCACAACAATGGTATGTGGACTTGTTCTGGTCTGCCCTAACTACTCCTTGTTCTCTCTTCTTATGAGAATGTTATTACCATTTGGAAAGTGCCAGCTGGTTTCTCAAAAGTTAACTAAATGCAATAGACATCTTTTAGATATCAGATGTCAAGTTCTCAGATCAATAGCACAGAGTGGTTTTCAGTTCCCTTATCCATGGGTTTGAGGTAAAGACAGTATTATCCTCACTTTACATTTGTGCAGATGTTAGCATCCCTTGAGAAGGTTTTAAATGTACTTAATTTATCGAATATGATTTGCTGCACCCAAGCCACTCTACATCCAAGAGCACATCCTTGTTTAACCACTTTGTTCATTGTTGGAGTGAATTACAATATCTTTTTATGTTTTGGATCACTTTTCTGCCACATTTGCTCCCACTTGATAGTGCTCCTCTCATTTTCTGCTTTGGTATCTTACACACTCTACTGATGGGAGAAAGATATACCTGTCTCTGAAGTATTGTAGATCCTTTATTCAGATCTAACATTCTCTTCTATGGAGGTGAAGCATGATAATTTACCTGAGAAACTTGTTGGAATCACTTGATTCCAATAAGGGGGAGCAGAAGGCTTATGGCATGCATAACTAAAAAGTTTACATATAGGGGGCATCAATGAATGAGAAGAGCTAATTTTGTGAGCAGAGGGAAGTAACTATCAGAAATATATCTTCAGTAAAGGAAAATTATAATTTTAGTACATATTATTTTTTGCAACTTTAACAAGCTAAGGCTACATTACAGTATTTTATTTTACAATGCTGTATTAATCAGCATGGACACTATTGTTGGGTGGATAGAAGATAGTGTACCTGCTGCCTTGTCCTTTCTTGAAAACACAGGAGAAAAGGTTTGGTGGCCTGAAGCTGTCTTTTCAACTTGTCAGGTTTCTACATTTTTGCAGGTTTTAACTTGTGTCCTCAAGACTCTGTTCAGTGAATGTGAGTAGCATATTTATTGGGTATGATTTACTTAGTTTTGGACTAGTCATGAAATATAAGTTATTTGTTAATGTAGTATGCATTAATTATTTTATAATTTCGTGTTCCATGATTGGCTAATAATCCTATGTAATTTTCTTTTGTAGTTTCTTTCATTGATTTATTTTACTTAAATAGGAGAAGTTTCTGATGACAGTTATCTATGTATAAAATCAACCTAAGGAATTAGCTCAAGAGAACAGGATTCATAATCACATAAAGTCTATAGCTGTAGCATTACTGAGATAAAAGCTTGGTGTTCTAGATTTTCAGCAAGTTATATAGGTATAGAGCTTTAGTCTTAATTTTTTTTTCTAAGAATTCCTTGACCATTAACTCTTAACAAATGTATAAGCTATCTATGATTTCAACCAATAATACAATAAAAGTTTATACTGAAGAATATATTATTTAAATAAATTTTTATGAGGTTTTCAAAGAAATAGAGAGTTCCACTGACACACTGGTTCACCATTTCTGTTTAACTAATATTATTTATCTATTTCTGAAAAACTTAAAATTAAAGCACAGTATAACTAAAAAGTTGAAATTTTAATGTTGTTATGGTCATACCTCTGAATACAATGGCAGCATGATCATACTGCTCTGACACAAAATACTGTCACAGTCATACTGCTGAAATATATAAAATGTCTTCATGATCATGTTACTTGTTCTTCAATATATATATATTTATACACTCATTGTTAGAGGATAATCTAATATATTATACATAGTTTATCAAAAAAAATTCAATAACATATCTAAAGAGTGTATTTGCTACTCATTTCAATTCATATGTGGCTGTTTGGATTTCAGATATAATTTTCAATGTCGTGTCTTTTCATACATTTTTTGGGATAGCAAAATCTTCTTTGTTTTTGTATATATGTTAATTGATAATTATTGTATCCTTACAGTAAAAAAAAATTGATTTATGAGATTAATTAGAATAATACATTGTAAAATGTCTTAATCAAAGTAACACATAATGTTAAAGTGTAAGCTTACTAGAACTTACATTATATTTCTAGTAATTCTTTAGAATACATCATAGTTATTAAATAATTTAACTAATCAACAGATATTGATTACTTAGATTTTTAAATTTTAGGTGCTTCAACTCAAGATCGTCTTCAGCACATGACAAGAATGAAAACATCATATGCATATGCCTTTCTGTGGGGGTTTGGTGGCCAGTTAAACAGCAGGTCATTATTTAAATTACTTAATCATAGTTTAATTATAACATCATTTAAACCTTCATAAAAATTATTAATTTTGTATCTTTTCAAAGTTATTTAATGACTTAAAAGAGTTGGAAACTCTCAAAATAATCCCCTATAATTCTGCAGTAAGTTTATTTCTAAGCTTTACATTAACAATGTAAAATAGACTAAGTCAAATACTAGTTAAAAAAAAAGGGTAAATGTATCTTTTCAAAATTCATAAAATTGATCATTCATAGAGCTGTTATGGTTAATTACAGGTAACCTTGTGTAGATACTAACAAATCCAAATATATTTTAAAATGTTTTTTCAACCTCAGCTATGCTTGTTTTTTATCAAATTAGGTTTTAATAAAGTATATCAATGCAAACTGAAATCTAAATAGATTATTCTGACTTTGTATTTTAATGTGGAAAAAGTAAACAGGATAAAATGCAGTATGTGTACTCATATATTTATATGGAAAGATGAACATAATTTAGGTTATCTCTAAAATAAAATAATAGGATCAGCATTCAAAATAAATAATAAATACTTTATTTGGCCAATGGCTTATGTTTTAGTAGCTTTACACTACCATCTTCAGACTATATTAGACTATCTCTCTCTCTCTGCTACCAGGAAGCTCAGTATACACTCTTTCATTTTTTCAACACAGAGCTCGAAAAAAATTTGAGCCATTTGTACAAACATGTTTGAAGAATTGTATTCCTCCTATTAAACCACCTGATAAAGGCTCTACATTTGATTATACCATTCACAAAGAACATGGTCAATGGGTGCTTGCTGATGGTGGAGGTTTTGCTTCTGGAAAACCAATGTCAACAAGTTCTTTCTATGTTCCTGTTTCTTCAGTGAGTCAATATTTTCTTTTTTCCAGATTTCACAATTTTTACCTTTCACTGTTTCATTCTTACTATATATATACATATACATGTATATGTATATATAAAAGTATAATTGTTTAGTTATATTCCTATAATCTCTCAGTATTGTTAAAATTGAGATTAAATATCTATATATCCAAAAATGTTACACAAATACACAGGCTTTCATTGGGTGTCCTAACTTTTTCACATGACTGTATATAGATGTCATTTTTGTTTCAGTTGTTCTATAATATATAGTTAAATCATAAATTAAGCATGTTATAATATAGATTAAATACAAGTTGAGTTTAAATTACTTTTATAAGGATGTTTTTGCCAGGGGAATATTTTTTATAATATTAAGAGAACATTAATAGTTGGAAGTTTCAAAGAAAGTAAACATTCTAATTTTCAATAAAAAAGCAATAACATTAAGCACATAAAAACAACTACAATAGAAATAAAACTAATAATTAAACTAAATCGTAAAATAGAATATCCTAGTCGTGATTTGGACAAGAACTCCTTTAAGATCTTTTAAAAAAATTGAAATATCTGAAAATACTTTAGAGTAAGATAGTTTCATTATGAAGAAAATGAAATAAGGAATGTTATACAAGTAATAATGGCTCCACCCAACCCTTGCATTAGTGTGGTTTGAAACTATTACTGAGACAAAGTGGATATCAATGGGGCTATAACTTATAATTGATCATATTAATTTATAAGTAATTACAGTTATTCTCAATATAATCAGTGGAAAAACTGTAGTATAGATATGTATATACAGGGTGTTCGGAAAGTTACTGTGCACTTATATATTTATTAACAGACATGTTTCAGTATAGAATACAGGAGGTAAATATGAATGACAATTATAAACAAAGTTGAAAGTGACCCCCGTTGGCATCAATACAGGCTTGGATCCTTCTTATTTTGTTTCTAAACACTGCTATCAGTTGGCATCAATACAGGCTTGGATCCTTCATATTTTCTTTTTGAACACCACTATCAGTTGCTGGCTTGAAATAGACTGAATGAATGCTGTTATCGCTGCTTATCTCGATACGCTGCAGATTTTGCTGCTCCCCATAGATAAAAGTCTGATGGATTAAGATCTGGTGAGCGTGGGGGGCACACGTCTTTGGAAATAATGCAGTCTCCAAAACATTCCTTTAATAACCGCATAGATCTGTGAGATGTGTGGGCAGTAGCACCATCCTGTTGAAACCATGAGTAATTGATTTCATCACTTGTCATCTGACCAATGAAGGTGTGAAGAATCTCCGAACAATAGCGCTCACTGTTTATTGTGTTCATAAAGAAAACAGAGCCAACAATTCGACATCTGGAAATCGCAACCCACACACCAACCTTGAAATCATGAAGGGGTGTTTCGTTCAAACTGTAAGGATTATCAGATGACCATAATCTTGAATTTTGTGAATTAACGTAACCCGAGAGATGGAACCATGCTTTGTCGGTGAAAAAGGTCACATCCAACACATTAGCTGTATTCTCTTTGATAAATCGGTTAAACCATTTGCAATAGCATATTCGTTTTCATTATCAGTTGCTTCCAGTTCTTGTACCACCATTATTTTGGATGGGAAGAGCTTTAATTTTTTTCTGATGGCCTTATGAGCAGTTCCAAGACCAATATAATGCTGCTGAGCTAACTTTCATAATGATTTTGATGGACTCTCCATCACACTGTCAGAAATCTCCAACAGTTGCTCCTCCGATAGCTTTGCTAGCCTTCCACAGCGTTTGGCATCATCCACTGATCCTGTTTTCCGAAACTTATCAACAAGGTTATGAACTGCATTGTGATGTGGAACAGGTGTATCTGGAAATTTTTCAGCAAATCACTGTCACACCACATCTGTGTATCTGATATCTTCTCGGAATACATGTTTGATAAGCCATACACGTTCTTCAGTTGTTAAAACCATATTGGGATCAAAATCTGAAATATAGAAAAATATGATTACAAAACTGCACAGTGACTTTCCAAACACCCTGTATCAAATGGTATATAAAAAAATTAGAGTTAGAAAATAAATAGACTCAAGATGAATTAAATATATTTAATACTTCATGAAGTAATATATACATTTAAGATATTTTTTCAAATAGATTTGGATTTGAATTATTTGATAACTAAAATTTTTTATCATTTAGATGTGATTTAAATACCAAGCTGTTCTCTATCTCAAACGTTTTTGGTATATCTGATTTCTGTGTAACTTGCAATTATTTTTTAAGTCTCTTTGCAGTTAATTTTACTATATTGCTGCCAATCATAATTTATATCTTAATTTTAACAGTTCATGTAAATGATATGTTAGCTAGTTGTTTGTGTAGAAACAAGTTTGTACATTATTATGTATATTTTTTACTTTCTTCCCCATTTTATCGTTGACATTACTTTGTTATGTGTACCTTACAAATAATTTGATATCTTTAATGGCTCTTAATTTCAAAAATGTGGTATAAACTCCAACCAGAATATTTTGTTTTGCTATTCATTTTTACTTATAATTTCTGTTATTGGCCTTCTCTTTTGTATTTATTATTGTTTTTTGTTGAATAACAATGTTTGACCTTTACTTTTTCTTTCAAATAATTTTATTTTACATCTTTAACAGTATACATTGGTAAAATTATGGCAAAGAACATGCTCATAAAGATATCTTAAACTTATATACATACACTAACACATAATACATTTCATGTAAAAGAACAAAACAGGAGAGTATTTATACAGCAGATCAGTATAATGTAGTATTTCAAGGATAAACCTAATACACAGATTTAGTGATTTGCTACACATGGAATGGATAAGACAAGACTTGGTTAGAAGATAAACAAGAACTTTAGGTATGTGACAGAAAACAAAGGAATTGGTTGATCATTAAGTGGAAAACTAATGTGTTGTGTGTACTGAATTAAAATAAATTGTAAGTAAAAAGTTTCAGTTAAAAAACATTTTTAAAGAAACAGAGGTGATAACTTGAAAATAATTCATAGCATGCATTATCAGTAAATATTAGAAAACAGAATATGAAGTCAAGAATTTGTCAAGGTTTTGAATATGAGTGGGTTTGGATTCTTTACAGAAGGTACCTGTGGCTTGTTGGCCAGAATCTCCCATTAGTCTCACCCATGCCAAATATTCCTGCTTTTGTCTTACCCTCACAACTTTTTTGCAGTACATTTACAATATCCATTTCCTGAGACTCTTCACATAAATCCTAACCTCCATGTTGGCTCGTTTGTTGTATTACCTTTAATCTGTCTAATACCACTTGATGGGTTGTCTTCTGCTACTTATGTTTATTTGTTGGTATATGAGAGCTTTACTTTTCATCTTCATGCCCAGGGGCTGTGTTTTCATTTTTACATAAACAACTGGCTACTTCTGGACTATTCTGAACAGAAGTCAACCAGTCATATTCATGAGATTATTCTTATAGCTGCTTTATCAAATTGGAAAAGTTTTTTTCTTTATTTTACTCAATACCTTATGCACTTAGTTGTCTTTTTTTTTTTAACACTTACCTCAGTTTGGCCCAATCTTCTCCTCTCTGATTTTGTTCTATGGTACTGTCAATTTGCCATGCCCTGTCTGCTCTTTCACTTTCTGCATGCAAATTTCTGTTACTTTGGGGATGTGGTCTTCCATGACACTAGTTGTTTCCATAGTTCGTGCACATATACATTCCATACAGTAGACTCTACATGATCAATGGAACCATGCTCAAGATCCCTTAAATGCTTCCATTACCATTCCTTATTTCCTTGTTGCAAATTCCTGTGATGGTTGGACAAGACTCACACTTAGGCAGGTGTCCTGATTCCTCTTCATCCTTGTCTGGACTTGTATATGTTTATGGATGCATTGCCTTAGGGATTGGGGTTATGTGTTGTTAGCCAACCAAGAGGCTTTGGTTCATTGTCTGCTGCCATCAGTCTTTACTTATCAATATCCTTGATCACCTAGCTGTTCATTGAGTTTTGGATCACTTCCTCCCTTCCATTGCCTGACATTGTTTGTTGATGATCCATTCCAATAATTCAATGATTGTGGCTTATATCAGTCATGAAGATAGCACCCAGTTGAGATCCCTCCATTTTCTTACATTGGATTCCTTATAGTGGGCCTACACATGGTACATTTGTTTAGTTTCATGTCACAACCTGGGTGCTTTCAACCTTTTGGTAGATTGTCTATCCAGCCCTAAATGATGTGGTCCTTCATACTTTCATTTATCTGGTGGCTTTGCAATCTGTGTGGTTTTCCTCACACAGACACATTTTCCACTGCCCTTAATCACCATTTACTCTTCTTTTAATCCCTAGTACCTTTTCCTAATGTTTTAGCTATAGATGCCTTCATACAATATTGGTCCCCAATTTCCTATGTGTTTATCCTTCCATCTGATTGCTTTATTGGGTAGTTTTCCTTATCCATGCCAAATCCTTCTGATCACTCCTTACTAGCCAGTTCAACTGTGGTTTTCTCATTTACTCCAACTCTAATGACTCTCTCCTGTACCACTTTCCTTGTTTCCCAACCTCCTTCATAAACTCCAGTCACTTGTTCTGCATCTTGTAGTTCACATTTTCTGTTTTCATGCCTGGCATTTGTGTTTTTCGTCTGGTTTCTTTCATCATGTAGCTTTTCATTTGGCTTAATCCATCTGCCCTTTGTCCATGGAAGTGTGTCAGTAAAAGTGGAAAGTCGTTAGTACAGAGACCCTGGATCAGCGATATCCTGCTGCTCATTTTGCCATTGCTGATGTCTCTGAGTTTCTCACATGACTTTTCAAATGGAAGTATTTGATCTCCTTTTTGGATCATGTGGCATTTACACAACTACTGTAATTGATCCATCAATAATGCAATTCATCCATTTGATTGGGAGCCCTTATCCTACGGTTGCATGGATGTCAGTACTCTGTGGCCCAATTTTGGATTTAGAGTGAACCAATCAGTGTAAGTCCTAACACAATTTTGGATTGTGTACCTTCCTCCCTCAACTTCTTCCATCTGTGTTGTGGGTCACAGCTGTGATATGTAAGATTTTTCCACTCCCTCATTCTTTCTTCTTATGGAAATGTTTTTGTGATTTGGAATGTTCTGACCTGTTTCATGGTTGGGGGGAGTTGATTCTATGCAACAGACATCCTTTTGATACTGGACAGCAAACTTCTGGATCAGTAACTCACTGTTAATCCTGCCTTGGGATCAGAGCAGTTATTAGTTCCTTGAGTTTAAGGTGAAGATTTGCTTCTCTTGTTTTATGCCTGTTTTATTACATGTTACAAATATGGCTGAAAAATATATCTGGATCAAAAGCGGTGCAGTTCCTCTCTTTGGGTTTTTAAATGTGACTCTTTCATATGTGAAGGTATCTTTTAGATGCTTTCTGGAGGTATGTTTTTCCCACATGCCAGTTCTTCCTCCTAATCAGTGTGGAATTCTAGCTAATCTTGTGAATCAAAGGAAGTACCATATTAGAAGTTATTATTTTGCTATACTGAAAATGTATTTCTTATAAGTACTTCTCTTTTCTCACACTTCCCACCCTTCCTGTCCACTCATTTCGAGTGCTTCTGATATCTGCTAAACCTCAAAGTAATAGTTTGGGAGAGGCAACTAGAGTGAATCACATGCATCACATGAGTGTACTAAGCTCCTGTTGATGAAGAAGTGACGTATCATGATTTATGTAAGAAAGGTATTAGAATCATTTGATTCCAATAGGAGGTGGAGGAGGCTTGTGGCATGCATAATAAAATTGTTGCATATAGAGGACAGCAATAAAAAGGAATAGTTGTTCTTGCGAGAAGAGGGAAGTACCTATTAGAAGTATATTTTCAGTATAGAAAAATTATAACTTTCATCAAATGTTCACGTTTGGAACCAAACCTGCAAAACAAATTGTTTTTCCTGTCTTTGTTGTTACAATAATGCTGTGAAACACAATAGAGAGATTACCTGTTAAGGCTAATCACACACACACACCTGCTAACTTCATATTTTCTTTCACAAACTAATTTTTCTGATTGAACTGGACTTTTTCTTGACTTGTACGTGCTTTATTACCTATACATATACATAACTTGTCCAACTGAGAGCTGGATCTTTATCTACAGACCAAAATTTGGTATGATATAAGAATACTCACACAGTGAGGAGAACTTTGAGGTTTCAAGAATACTACAACAATTGAACTACACTCAAAATGTATAATTTTTACTGAGTTAGGTAATGAAGTTTGTCATAACTATCACTTTTAAAACAATTAACTTTACCACTCTTGTTACAAAAACTAAATACTCATTAAATATTAAATTACTAAATAAACTAAATAATAAACTATTAAGCTAAACAGTCTTGTATATCCAACAGAGTTCACAGACAGATATTGGATTTTCCATGTCAGGGACAAATCTGTTTGAAAATACTAAATAGCTCACATCTCTCTGTAGCTGACCAATAAGAAAATTGGCTTGTGCATATTAAAAAATATCTGTTCAATCTTACAACTGCAGAGTTTTCCTTCAAACACAATATAAAGTAAGATACAACTATAATCGTTCTATTGCTTAGTAGATAATTTCTGTGATTGCAACAGAAAGTAACCTTCAGGGCTAAATTACTGCATGATCTTGTCCAAATTTAGCATGTTTATAAAAATATATAAATGTAGGAAATATAGAATATAGAAGTTGAATATGTTATATTAAAATGATTTTGGAACCTCACAGCATGACATTCTACATTACTATGTACGTTCCTGCTCTGTCAGATGATTGTACATCTTGACAGTAGTGCTGAATTAATGTTTTAATTGTAAAAGGCTTTGTCATAAAGCTATGATTTTAATAGCACACCTCTCTTCATTAATGGTTTTAATAATCCTTTTAGTGCCCATTTCAGTAATCTATTTATACACAAATCATTAGACTATAGATCTGATGACTTAACTGTTGTAATTACATATGTAAAACACAAATACTCATTTAATTCTCCAGATGCTTGAAATGTCATGGAAAAACTTTTATATGCATAAATTGTGACACTTTTTCAGAAAAACATCCTTGATAATGTTGTGCAATATTGACTGGGATGTATGGATGGTTTTTGCCACTGATTTTTGTGTTCATGACTTTTAAGTTATTACAAGGTGCCACATGTTAGTTGAAATGGCAACACTATAACATTTTGCAGGTCTTTTCTAGAAGATCCTGTTGCCCTGAGTTAATTCAATGCCATTAATTATAAGGAATACCCCCATCATGGAAATTCAAAATCCCCCTTCTGAACACATCTTTGTGATCTAAGTATAAGAAAAATATATTGTTAGAAAAGGGTTTTAGATACCTTCCACAAAAGCAGTTAGTTTTAGATGAAACCACATCATTTAGGTAATACAATGTCAAAATGTACTTCTTCAAATGTATCTCAGAACAGTTGGTATGGGCACCCGTATAAGCTGTTCTGAGATACATTTTTAATTCAAGTGGGTTTCTCATCATCAAGAAAAATATAGTTTTGATACATGTTATTTCACTTTAATTTTGTATCATCTCATATTGTCATGTGATATGCTAATTTTAAGATAGCATATTTAATCATGTATATACATTAACTAGGAAAGTGAGGTATGTATATATGCTAATTTTAAAATAGCATGTTTAATCATGTATATACATTAAATAGGAAAGTGAGGTATGTGGTATTTAGTCCTTTATTTTTATGTTTATTTATGAGATTTTTAATTATTATTTTGGTTTATTTTAATCATAAATATTCTTCATTAATAAAATTTAATCAATAATTTCATGTTTAAGGTATAGT
This sequence comes from Tachypleus tridentatus, assembly GCF_004210375.1. Lineage (NCBI taxonomy): Eukaryota > Metazoa > Arthropoda > Merostomata > Xiphosura > Limulidae > Tachypleus > Tachypleus tridentatus. The sequence continues at coordinate 130,110,394 of NC_134834.1, read as the reverse complement.
TGTAGTTTTTTATGACAAAAAATTTATGTGCTTTTACAGGTTCTGTCTTGTATATAATTTTACATGGCAGTTGGTAAATTTATCAACAACTTTAAGAATTTCAGTTCCTTCACTAAGAAAGAATTTTTTAAAGTTAATTAACAGCATAAAAAGACTGTGGTAGGACACTTTTCAAATTTAGCATTTTTTATTTTCTTTCTTTATTCAGGTGGAATTTTTTGATTTTCTGGTAATTATAATTAGTTTGTGTGTTTCTAGTTCTAGTCAGCTGGTTTTGTTTTGCATTAAACATAAACTGTTATGTTTATTTTTGTCAATACTTTTGTTTTGTTTGTTAAATGTGGTTTCATGGAAACATTTGATCTTACATGAAAAATGTATTGGGATTTTTACAAAAGTTACTATATTTGACTTACAACTGTGTTTGTTTTGCTTTTTTTATTTACTGTAGGACTTTGGAACTCTTATACTTTTGGAATGGCTAATGAAAACACATCAACCAATTTTGATTAATGGAGAGATTGGATCAGGGAAGTCAGCATTGTTGAAAGTAAGAGTAGTTTTTAGTATATTTATCACAATATGTGCATAGTTTGTCATACATTTTATCATGAATTTTACATATTTGAAAATTGCTTTAGTTGAAGTACAAAACAAAATAAAATTCAATAACTGAATTAACTTGTTCCATGATTTTAAGAAATTTTATGATTGGAACAGCTACTAATTTACTCATTATAATTAGTTTAGAATATATGTTGATTGAGGTATATTTATTTAATGTTTTCAAATATTCCATGTATTTTCTATATGTACTGTAATCAGATAAATTATTAAATTATTTAAGGTTGTAAACATGTATGTGATGCAACAAGCCATGCAGTTTGCCTTCCTTTAAACTGTATGTAAACCATTGATTGAAATATGTATATAAATCAAAGGCATGAAATACTTTACCAATGCTTTGACCATAGAGTATGTGAGGTGAATTTCGATAGTTCTCTTGCTGTTTTTTAAATTGATAACTCTCTTGTTCTTAATTATTTTGCCCTCAGCCACAGTAGCTATTCTTGCTGATAAGAAGCCAGCCAAATATTAGTATAATAAAGATTTTGATTATTCCTTTATTTATTTTTGTAACTGCATACACTTTGTTACCATATGGTACTTACTTTAAATACAGTATTAGCTATTCTCGTTCAGTGCTGCTCTCTTTATGCAAACTTTTTCTTTACACATACCACAATTCTTCTGCTCCCCCTATTAGGCATCACTTATCCACCAATAGAAGCATAATACAATCACGTGATGCATGTGGCTCTCTCTATACATCTCAACAAAACTATCACTTTTCATTTGACAACACTTTTGCTCGAAGATATTCCTTTTTTTTTCTAGTTTCACATTTGTCTTTACTATACTTGTGAAGTGATTTCCATTTATATTATATTTAACTTTATTCATAATTTTTCTTTTCTTTAATTTAAACTCAGTTTATTGCAGTGAAATTGTTATTTATACTTTTGATTTTTGGTTGACTCTTCATGCTTATGAATTCTGAAGTTTATGTTACCACTTCAGGGGTCTTACCTGTGACTAATAGTATGCCACAGGCCTCAGGTGAAGGTGTATAGTTGGAGGGAGTTACTGATGTTTATTTGCTGAGGTACTGAATGTTACATGGGTCAACTTTAACCTCCACACCTTGCACCACTTGCTGATTTTATCATGCCTTTCCATGCCCCACCTGAAGAGTCAGTTCAGCCTACTGTAGTCTTTTTTATTCACTTCTGAAATATATGATGTTTTATTCCTTGACCCTATTTCCTGTGAACTGCATCCTTCCTTATTACATGACTATTCTTCCCATCTCTATTTCTTTTTCCTCCCTCCCTGGATATTCAGGTAGATGCTGACTATTTTGCTTTACAATTAATTGATGGGTTTAGTGTGCCTTGTCTCAATGAGCTTCAGATCAGTTTGCAGATTTTATTTTTCTTGACCAACAATTTTTAGATTCTGTTTTGCCTGTTTGGGATGAGGTCCCCAAATCTCCTGTAAGTCTGACCCATGCCCAATTTTCTACCTTCACCTGACCCTCATAACTCTTTTGCAATATCTCTCTCCCATTCATCTCCTCAGTGAGGCTCTCCATAAAAAATCCTGAGAGTTTTTTTCTTTCCAGAAATCTTCTACCTTCTTTCCAGAAATCTTCTACCTTCTTTCCTGCATGTTGGCTTGTATGTCTTCTTTGTCTCTGACCTTGCGTATATGGCTTCTCTGTTGTTAAGACCTTCTAGTTGGTGATGCAATTTGAACTCAAATTAGTTTCCAGTCATCTTGTTTTCAGGATTTATATATATATTGCCCAATGTCTACCTTATAAAATGTTTTGCACAGTTCCTGAGTCAATAGAGTCACAAGTTGCATCACTACAACAACGGTTTTCCTTTCCAAGCTTGCTGCTCGTATGTCTCAGAAGAAGACGAATAAAGAATTTTTTACATTTTCCTATCCTTCTCTTACCAAATCCTCACCCATCTTTTCTTCTTGGAATGCCTTGTCTAGTCATTTTCTTTGATGATCCATATAACATTATCATTAGTATCAGTGACTCTCCACTTGGAGCTCAACTTTCTGATTTTTTTCATCACTGACATCCTTTTGTAAGGGAATGTTGGGCTCTTCAAGTTTTATCAGAAGGATTCATGATTCATTTTCTTTCCCCAACTCCCCTGTCACTTATACCCATTTTCTTCCCCTTGCCTCAGGGTCCAACAAACAGATAGCATCTGCCAGAAGCAGTTCAAGACATACTATCTCAGTAGGCTATTGAACCTGTTCTACATTTTTCACAATGTTTTTGTTTGAATTTTCTTTGTTGTACCCAAGAAAACGTGAGACTGGAAGCCTGCCATCAAGTTGTCAAGCTTCAATCGATTTGTTTCACTACCCCATTTTACCATATAGTCATTTTTACCCTATCAAGTGGTCAGAGCTTTTGTTTGCAATCTTGATGCTTCAGGGATGTGATATCACCATTACATGGACAGCTGCTTCTTCTGGTCAGATCTTTCAAGTTGTTGCTCAGGTCGGTTGGTTAATTAAATTGAGAATTTCCTTCCTCCATCTTGCCCAATTTATTGTCTACTTTGGTGTCTTATTTGATACTTATCTCAATCAAACCCAACCTTCTTCCTTTGGACTACATTTTGTGGAAACATTAGTTTGTTTTGCTCTTTCTGTTTGCAAGGTTCTTTCACTTTAGTGGATGTGGTCTTCAATGATGTCACTGGTCCATCTTTGTCAAACACATATCTAGTCCCTTCAGTGGGTTCTTTATGATCATTGGAAACTTGCTCAAGATCTCTTGGCAACTTCAGAGACCTTTCCTCATACCCTAATAGGCAGTACATAGCAATAATAGCTAATGTTGTGAGAGGAGGTAGGTATATATAAGAAATACATTTTCAGTGCTTGAAAATTATAACTTTGAGTTAACAACTCTTGTAATTTCATTAATGTTAGTGTTGGTATTTTTTTATTAGTTGATTCAAATGAATAAATAAAATAAAGAATGATCTAATAATTTTAATAAAGCCACTATAGGGTTGAATGTACACTATTATGTCTAACACAATTTTCCAAGAATATTGATACAGTTGTATTTAAATTACTGTATCATTATTCTCAGAAAATTTAATATACCCACAACAAGGTTGAATCTAGATCATAATATATATTTGAGGGGGACTAGGGTTTTCCAATAATAACTTAGCATGATAAATAAGTCCACTGTAAAGTTAAGTGTTAACTACTGTATTTTTTGGCATGTCTGAGACAATTTTTCAAGAATAATCCAATATTTTATTTCTTTTATATGACTGCATCATGGATAGTTAAGGAGCGGAAATCTTTTCCAGACATCTCTTCTCATCTCTTAATTTGTATACCTGATTGAGATTAAAGTTATTTTGTAGAAACTGTTTTGTATTTAGTAAAGAGTAATCAACAAGATTGATATTTTAACACTCAGGATAGGAGATGGTTATTTTGGGAATTAGCCCTAATTTGGATTTTGTTCTTAAAACAAAGGTATTCAATGAGGATCCTAGATATAAATTTGATTATTGGAGACTTATCAGCATCTTGACTCAGTATGATACTGCCACGTTTAAGATAAAATGTATTTATTGTACGCTTCCTAAACAATTTTAAAATAGCATATCAACAGGACATACCAGAATTCCACTATGGTTTCACTGAGTGCAGGTTACCATCCAGCTGAGCTGTGTCAAATTTTACAAATGTTGCAAAAGAGGGTTAGGTCAAATGGAGATAAAGCTTCATTAGCACCATTACAAGTTGGAGACAGGCGAAGGCTACTTGTTTGTGTAGATGACTTGCATCTTGGTGGTGGATTATCAGGTTAGTCATGTCATAAAATGAATTGCATATTTTATGTAACAAGTGTTTTACTATTTTTAAAGGAATAATGATTTCACCTATCTCAGTTTAGTGTTTTTAATGTACTAGTAACTAATTAGTGGTTTTTGAAGAAACATTTTATGTGCTGCTCATAATTCTAAATGGTTTTAATTAATCAGTGATAGTAACATTGTACATTTACCTTTTCAGAATATTTTTTCCATCTAAATTGTTTTATATTTCAATAAACTGATCATTTCCTCATTGTTAATTTATCATACACATGCAAAATACCAACAATCATATTAAACTCCTTAATTATGTCCTTCTATTAATGTAGTAGTACTCAATCTTTTTTGTGGTAACCCTATCTTTTCAAACATGCATTTTGTTACCCTCTTTTCTCCCACACCCCATATTAAAATAAAATAAATATTAAAATGATACTCAGCATAAGACAAACAGTAAATTTACTTTTAATTTTTGTGTGAAGGATGGGCTTGAGCTTTGGGGAATATAAGGTCCATTCTTGGCTGAATTGTTGACACAGCAACTTGAAAATTCCCCTCTACCATAAAATGAGGTCATTATTTTATTTTGATTGCTGTCAAAACAGTAAACACTGGCTTTTTCAGAGAGGTTGATATAAAGATCAAAAGCATATTCATCACTTTACTTGACTGATCAGAATATTCTTTATGAACTAGCATCTAGATGTACCAGAAGGTTCTGACTTGAATTCTCCATGAAAAGTTTTATCACTGGAAAGAACTATGAGTAGATGAAATGTTATGCTAATTTCTGATTTAATCGTGTTCTCCCTTTGATTCTTGAAGTTAATCTGCAAATTTATACTGAAGTTTTAAGATAAATAGAAAGAATGTCACAAATAAGAAACTGTGATTTAACTCATTTTTTTCCAAGTACTTACTGATATGAGAAAACCTTTCACAGTTTTCATTTTCAAACTGGTTTTCCACAGCACAAAATGTTTGTTAAGTGCAGACACTTTGTCACTCAGCAGCAAAATATTGCTATTCTGACCTTCACAAATGAAAATCCTTGAGTTTATCAAAAATATCAGCCAGGTAATATGGTAATAGAAGCAACTTTTCATCCATAAAATATATCGCTAGTATGGGTTTGCATTCCAACAAAAACTATGAAATTTGTTTTTCACGTGTACAATGGGACTGGGTACTTCTTGTGGTTCTGCAAGCAGTGGGAGCTTGTTGTATGTAAATTCCTTTTCTCTGCCAAGAATGGAAAAAAACAACAAAAAACTTGTTTCTGCAAGCCCCTGATTTCATAAATTTCACAACAATCACAGTATCTTGTAACACTTTGGTTGCTTTGGGTTGCAATTTCTTTGAAGCTAGCATTTCCCTATGTGTGGTGCAATTTGTAACTGTTACACCTGAAGGAAAAGCACTTAGTTTAGCTCTGAATCCTGAAATGCCTGGTGATAGAGGTAGAATAGAGGAGGACTAGTTAGCCTTCATTCTAGAAATGCTAACTTAAGAATTTATGCACCAGAAACATCAGTTTGTTTAAAATAAATAAAGTATAACTGTTGAAAATGCAAATTGGCATATAAATTTGCAACTTACGACATTAATAATCACAACACTCCTATATAGAAACCCTTGCTGAATGCTTTGTTGAGAAAAGTGATTACATTATATGAAAGAGATGCTTTTAAACAGCACCTGGATAGAGGAAACACTGATGTTGGTGGAGAAAGTTTTGCAAACTACATAGTGTTTAGAGCAGAGGAAGACCTGAAGAGAAAGGAATAACTGATCGATATAAATGTTCAAGTTCTCTAAGAAGAATGCATTGAATAGTTTTGAAGTTTTTTAATACACTTCTGAACAAAATCATAACGAAAAACAGAGTGTGTTTACAGAATTAACTTGAGTGTTTCTTGCCTTATGATCTGATGTCTTTCAGAGAAGTAAATTAACAGCTTGTATGTTTCTCCCAAAAGCAGAAACTTGCTGGTAACAGCCTACTCCTTATTATATTAGCCATGACACAACGTTGTCATATTGGCACTTATGGCAATAATACTTCTCTGTGTATTATACTGACAAGAGGTTGATCCCAACCATGCTGTCTCAGGTGATGTTTGTAAGAATGCATTAGCCCCTTTGATCTTCTGCTGGTATTACCATCAAGTGGTAAAAGTTTGACCCTGATCATACTGTGTCAGGGCTCTGGGAATGTCAGCAAGACTATGTCTGTCTCTTTAATTACATGAGTGACAATTGCAATGCCCAATTAACATGAAGCTATCATGATAGCAACATTTTTCAATATTTAGTTACAAGGTAGACAACTACAGATATTAAGTAAAGCCTGCTGACAAACCTGTTGACTTTTATTAGAATTTAAAATTAAATGTAATAAATAGTGTGGAATTGTGAAGTGAATAAAAAAAAAATGAAAATATTGCTTCCCATTTTCTGGAAGGAGGGAGGTGCCATGCTTTGCCACCCTCCTGCACATGCCTATGCATAGAAGGGTGTGTAAGTGTAGAAACACATTCTACTCTGTTCTTTTTGCAGCATCAGGTTATTAAAGAACTAGATACAAATCTTGTGAGGAAAAGATGACACTGCAATGGTTTTGGAAATAAACAGAATAAAAAAGTATATATAAAGATCCATATTGCCAGAGAATTTTCTGCTATGCTATGTTTTGTATATGCATCACATGGTCCCCAGCAGTTATGGGGTCTGTGGGTCCCTAAACATGGCACTGGGTGATCCAGAGTTTATTAGACCTTCTCCAAGATTCCTCTCATCACCTCCAGTATCATTTGCATTGCCTCAGGATCCCATGACCAGTCAGTCTTTTTCCAAAGCTGTGCAAATTATTTTTCACAGTAAACTATAGAATCTGTCAGTCTTTCTTCTCCTGGATTTTACTCTAGGCTTTTTGTCATTCCCAAGATCAGGGACTGGCAAGTTATAATTGATTTTTCCCACCTCAACCAATTTCTGTATCTTTCATTCTTTATGGTGGAATATTTTCTTACTATTGGTGGGTTTTTCTCCAAGTATGTGGATGACCAAGGTGGATATCTTGTATGCTTACCTCTATATTCTCATTTCCTGTTAGTTCAACCCCTATTTCAGTCCTGCACTTTCCCTTTGAGCTTGCCTCAGTACCAGGTGTGTGCTTTTTGTTTTTTTTTGAGTGGTTAAAGCCTTTACTTGATTTTTGCATGCTTAGAGTTATGCTTCCACCACTACATAGATGACTGACTCCTGTTAGATCCTCTCAAACTAGAGTCTTCTCAACCCCATTGTCTGCTCTTGAGAGAAGCAGCTTGTATGAGTTGGATTATTAAGACTAAGAAGTATTTCCTCATTCTTATCTAATATATTATCCACTTTGGTGTGTTTTATGACAGTTCTTAAAGTTGGGCTCATTCTTTTCTTCTTCATCAGCATTTGATGAAGCTTGCAGTTCTCCATGACTTTTTCTTCTATCGCTCTTTGTACATGCAAGATTATATATCTTTTGAGGACTTGGACTTCCATGCACCCCTTATCCTCTTAGGTTATGCACATATGCATTGTCTTTGGTAGACTTTGCACAACCATTCGAATCTTGCTTGGAATCCCTTGTATTCCACAACTACTCTTCCTCTTTCCATTCTAGATTACCTGTATTGGTGGTGAAAAAAGGACAACACTACAATGAGGTACTGCTTTCTCTCACTAGTCCAGATTTACTTCTATTCTGAGCTGGGGTGCATGAGTCAATTCCCAAAGGCTTCTGGATGGTGATCTCAGCACAAATGAGTTTACCATATCAATGTCTTAGAGCAACTGGCAGTACAGCATGCTTTGGACTATTTTCTTCCTATTGTATGCAACAGACTTGTCATAATCCATTCAGACAGTTCCATTGTTATCTCCTATATCAATCACCAAGAAGACACTTGTTCTTATTTCCTTTGTGGTTGAACATTGGAACAATTTTATTAGACCCACATGCTGCAGATACATCTCATAATGTGTCATATTCCAGGTGCTTTCAACCTCATCTTTATTGACTGATTCATATCCATCCTATGAAATGACTCCTTGACCCTAATGTTTTCTGGATACTTTTATCAATTTTCTCAACATCAAGTTACATATTTATGGTATTCAGTTCCTCATACATAGGCTCTTACAGTAGATGTTCTTAGTCATAACTGAATTAATTTGTACCTTTATACCTATCTTAATATCTATGGGAAATTTTGGTCATTCTTTGAGGCTCCTTGGCAGGTTCTTCTGATTGCTCTTTACTGGCTGGCACAACCTTAGCTTTCTATTCACCTTCAGTTCCAAAATACACTCTGTTATTTCACTCTTCATTATTCCTTCATCAGCCTCAGTCACCAGTCTTTCATCTCACCCTCTAATTCAAGTCTGGCTTCTTTCCAGTCTTATATAAGGAGATCTGGATTGTCCATGCTTGTCACTTCTATTTTAGCCCAGCATGTTCACCCTTCCTCTTTTACAGTTTATCAACATGAGTGGAACATCTTCTGCCATGGGTCATTAAAACATGATGATTCTCCTTATGGATTTTCTTACCTGACTGTTAAACCATGGTGATTCTGTCTCTTCCATTTCAGATTAATGAGCAGCCTTGTCCAGCTCTTTCCATTTTACAGGTGTCGTGTTATATTTTCCTCCCTTATCATCTTCTTTTTAATACATTTCTTATAGATTCGTCGACCTCCTCATTAGATGGTTCTTCTGGATTGACATGTCAATATTATTCCTCACTGACTCACAGTACTTTCACTTGAAACTTTATCCTCATGTTTTCTGTATCACCTATCCCTCAATATTTATTTTCTATTCCATATAGCCTGTGGGTATTGTTGGTCTGATATTTTTGTCATCAGTGTTTCACATACTATATTTCATTCCACATACGTTATCCTTTCTGCAGGTCGATCTTGCCTCCCAAAGCTTTTAGCACCTCATGAGGAGTATTTTTCATTCATCCCAATTTTACTTCCTTCCAGTTCTCACTTGTATATATAAGCAGAAAATGTTCCAGGGAATGAAAAAGCAGATTGGGTTCATCAGCATATTAGTTTATTATTGGTTGTGAGCATTGCCTGTACAGGTATGCTACTTATCTATCCATTCCAAAAATCTACACTGGGTAGTTCCTCTGATGCTCCACTTTAAGGAGGTTCACTACTTGAGGTAAATGTTGTTCAGAGTGTAACTGAACCAATTGGCACTACATTGGCACACCCCTTTCTAGTATCATTTGAATTTCAGGTTGCCAGACGACTGGTGTTCATTGTAATTTTGTGCACACGTGCCTTTTTAATTGATTAGTATGGAATTTTTCTCCATTTTGTTCCACTCCACTTGAAGTAAAAATCATGTGGATTCTCCTCCTATAAATCTTGTCAAACAGGATGCTGCAAATATTTCATGAAACAGTAGATAAGATTGTTGACAATACAAAATATATAATATAGGATAATGAAGTGTATGATATTTGCATACTGTCAATTCATATAAACTTAAAAATAATGAGGAAAAGAGAAATATATTGAAAGAAATTAAAGTAAACTTGTTTTAAGTTGTATTAGCTGTTTCTCATTTACATATGCAAATTGAGTAACTACTACATTTATATATTCGTGTATAGCTGTATCATGTCTCTATATAATTAATTTCCAGGAATAAGCAACAGTAAAAGAATTTGTTTTCATACTTAGGATTATTTTCTGTCCAAGAGGTTATTAGAAGTTTGTGCTCTGTTAAAAAATTGCTGGTAGGTGGCACTACCAGGCACATAGACATGAACAATCTGGATGTAATAGTGAGCTGTGCAACATCAAATCCACCCTTGAATCTACAAGTTTTGAGTTCCCGTCTACGTCGACATTTTGTGAATCTTCATTTGTCCACACCAAATGAAGATTCTTTTCTACAGATATATTCTTCTTCTTTGTCTGACTGGCTTTCACAGTTTCCCAAGAGCATACTTCAAAACCATGCTCTACTTGTAGAGGTAAATTGACTTATACTCACTAAAATGTTATAATTATTGAATTATGCATAATCACATTAATATTATTATTATCTAGATGTTCAGTGTGCATAATTTCAGATATGTAGATGCTTATAAGCATATTCATGTTTGCTGTTTTAGTAAGCCATGTGGATCTTAAGAGTAAATGATTGATATTTTTATTTGTACATTAAATTGATTGCTCAACTAAACTTATAATGCACGTATAATGCATTTGGTATTTTTATAAGCCAGTCAAATAAACTTCACAATGTAGCTGAAGTCATTTTTTTTTTGGAAGAAGTAAAAACGTGTTCTTATAAGAGGTATCACTAGGTACTTAAAATATTTGGTGCTTGGACCCATAGCCTCCCCACTTTGAAGAATAAGTAGGTATTTCAACATTTTTTTAGAATGCAAAATGCAATGGTATACAAGTGGTGTATTAAACTATATTAGTAGTATGAATCAAGCAATACAATATGTAAATTAATTTAAACAGTCACATAGTAACTGTTAATTTACAAATGCAAAGTTATTCTGTAAAAACACATAAGTGGACATTATATCTTTAAATATTAAGCTTTGTTTTGATATATATACATATAATATAAAATGTTTACTTAGAAATTATATGGGAATTGTCAGCACATGCTTTCTGTTTAGTCCTTTAACAAAGTGATCAATGACAGCATTTTCAGACACAAGTTCCAGCACACATTTTTCAATTGAAAGCACTGCCTGGTGCTGTAGCTTAGTTTGTCCCGTATTGTTTTGCAGCCAGGTTTGAAGACGTGTTAAAACACTGTAGGACCTTCCAAAGCTACACCTACTTACTGGGATAGTTAATTAAAATTATACAACTTTTCTTATGGTTGGAAGCATGACAGAGTCTGAAAGCTGGTACTCATCTTCTATGGTGAAATTTTTGCCATTCTTCCATTTACCATCTAAATCATTTTTAACAACAAGTACTTCTTTGGAGTTATGTTTTGTAGTGCCTTTACAGAGATAAAGTTTAATGAGAGTGGACTACATATCTGTATTCCCATCATTAACTTTGCTTTAATGCTAAAGAACAACTGGTTAAGTTCAAAAGGTACATTATCTAACACATATAATAATTTGTCTTTATTATCTGGTGTGCTGACATCCTCACATACACTACATGCAATTTCAACCACAAAATCATCCATATGTTGTTGTTTTCTCCTTTGCACTGTTGCTTCCTGGCTGTCAGTGCTGTTGTTGGTGCACAAGGCCATTGCTTTTTTGTATATCATTTTTCATTTTTCATTCTGATATTATTTTAAGTGCTGCATACTGGTTCTTTAAAAATAGACTACTTTTGCCAAATCAAGATTTATTTTTGGAGCAATTTATGAAAGCCCTTTATTGTGCTAAGGATAGAATGAAATATAAGCATAATAGGCAATTTGTGCAGCTTTACCAGTAGGCCAATGGCTGTTGGATACTTCATTTGTGAAAGGAATTGCACAACAACGGCAAAATGTGTTATCAGTACGTTCACAGAATGCACCTGGCATAACTAGCGTGTAACCAAAAACTGTAACAGTTTTTTGGTTTTTTTTATCTGAGCTAAATTTAGAAGTCACTAAATCATTCTCAATGTCTTTCAAATCAGAAGCCTCTGAAGCTGTGCTGAAATTCACTGGCCTGATACTTAAAGCCTCTACTGCTGTTTCCTTCTGCATTAGACAGATGATCCTGTGTGAGCTGCTTTTCATTTCCTGTTTACTCTTTTTGATATTGCTGTGATGCAAATTTACTGCTAAAAAAATTACCTGATATCTTTTCCCTATGGAGAAAGAAAATTATTTTTTCAGCATAAATAAAATTAAACACTCAAACAAAATGATGTTGCAATGAACAAGATTAAACTCTCAACTTCAGATTTTTCATTAATTACGATTTCATCCTAATTTATTAAACAGTCAACACCACCATCTATTTCAACAATCAACTATTTTTACCAAAACTTATTTTACCAACATTAATTTGCTGACACTATGCACTACTCCTGTTATTAACCAACTAACTATTAATGGCCAATGAGAAGGTGTGCTAAAGTATCTTTTAAACACAGAAATAAACTCACTAAATTAAGATGAGCTTACAGGTTTGTTTGAAATAATGTAATTATACAAAACAGATATCAAATTCAGGAAAAGTTAAGTTGTAAACAAGTCACAAGTAATATCACATCAATTCTTCATAAAGTACAAATTAAACAGTATCTCTCATGTCAACACATCAAAATTACAGCAAAGAAACGACCTTTATGCAGGCAAATATTTAGGATTCCAAATCAGGCCAACATTGACAACACAACAACACTTTAACCAACAAGGCATATAAATTTTACCTGGTTTTGATCGTTCATACTAAAACAAAACTGCAATATAAAGCACACTGATATATGCAGTTAATTGTCAAATCTTTTGCTTGACAAGAAGACATCTCAGAAGGTCTTCTTGACATATAAAATCAAAAAAACTTTTGTCATGTTTTCAGGTTGTTCTATTAAATTAGAGTCTTGCAGTGCATACAGCAGGAACACAACTTGGTAATGTAAAAATCTGGCTTGGCCAATGATTATTCTCCCTTTTATATGAGAAGAGTAGAATTCCACCCTTGTTTAGGCTTGTGCTGAAAGCTGCTAAATTTGACACTTTTCTTCTGAGTTCCAGAACTTGATTATTTTTTAGTGTTTCAGTATTAAATTGAACAAGATTTTCTATTCTGATTTTTCAGTACTTTAATAATTGCAACATGCCAATACCTAGCAATACCTCTGGTTCTTATTGTTGCATAGATTACTCTTGTACATAAAGGTAAGTGCCAGTTAGACTTGCACAGAAATTTTAAAATAGTGAAACTACTATTATTCATCATGGAACAAGTTCTAATTCTTTTTTTTCTTAACTTTGTTTGTGTTTCTTCAGCTTGTATGGAAACAAGAAAATTAATATAACTTTTTATTCTATTTTTGTTGTAATCATAATTTCTCCTTATACTTCCCCAGACTATAGTTTCAAGTGCATTTGAACTGCATTGTAACATCAGTACTCATCAGAAGTTATCTGAAGAAAATCCACTGTGTGTATTTAGCTGGCACAGTATCAGACAATTACTAAATGGATTGCTTTTGGTCAAACGAGATAAAGTTACTTTACAGGGATCTATCCAACTTTCTTCAGTAGTAGCTCGATCTCAAGGAGCTCTGAAAAAGAGACAAGACTCTAAACTTCCCAGACTTGCAACTAAGGCAGAAAAAGCAGAGCCACCCATAACAGTCTGTAAGCAAACATTCTGTTGGCTACTTAAGGTATGGATTCATGAAGCTCAAAGAGTCTATATGGATAGAGTTTGGGACTGGACAGGTAACTATTTGTCCATTGTGGACTCTTGTTAGCTCTCTTTGTATATATTTTAAAATCCTTAATTTAATTGCTATGATAGATTTCCTTGTAAATTTTTAAATGTTAAAGAGCTTATATTTTTTGTATATTGTGATGATTAAAATATGGGAAAAAATGAAATATTCAAACCTAGCATTAATTAAAATAAGGAGGCATGAGACATTGAACATTTATAAAGAAACAAAACACTAATAACACATAAACTTTAGTAATGCACAAATAATTAAAAAAATAACAAGCATGAAAAAAACAACTAGTTTTGATAGTTAAAGCTTGTCATTCTCAGCAGGTTGAGTAAAACTGTTGTTAGCATCTTGTACTTTCAGGTTTAAAATAATCTAAAGGATCAACTAATGGTAGTAGAGTGAAAAAGGACAACTTTATTTTCAGAAGACTGACATATATAAAAAAAACTCATTTTGCTTATGTTGAACGTTTGAATCAACAACATCAACCTGACTGCAAGGAGATGTTCATTTGAAGAATAAAAATATATCATACAGTATACATATTGTATTTGTATAACCTCTAGAATCTCCAAAATGTATACCTATAGCTTTTTAAATATTCCTTTACACTGTAACTGGTATTAACTCTTCTCTACTGGTAACTGTTACTAAATCAGCAGTGTAGGGTAAAATGAATAGCTGATAACTGTGACATCAAATACATAATACCATAATAAATGTTGAATAACATTCACTAAAATAGGGAGAATACATAAAAAATTTAGCTTACTGATGATTAAAATAGGGTAACACACACACTGCATCTGAATCCTGTGATGATATAAAGAAATAACATACTTCAGAAGATAACTTTTATCATTAAATTAATATGAATCATTATGTTTACTTTTTACTTTCATTTAAGAGCTCTTCACAGTCACATGAATCTTTATTAAGTGCTTAATTTAAAAAAAATAAATTTGTTTAATGACTGGACTTGTTTTCCAATTGATGATGTTTTGTTTGTTTCGAATGCTACAATTTTCTTTATAGGGGTCCACCAATTTTGGGGAAAAAGCAAGGAGACAGTTGCATTCTATGCCTTAGCCTGATCATGGCCCTAGTCAGTTTTTTTACTGTTCTGTACATTATGTATTATTTTAAGAAATTGATGTGCACTTAGCCCTAATTCATGTAGAGAAAGTCATCTTAACCTCCACTTTAACCTTATATTCAAAATAAACTTTTACAGTTATGCAATATTGTGCTGTGATTTTTTTTCCTGCAAAAAGGGGGCCTTTATATAACAAAAATTTATTTTAGCTAAGGGCCCTTCTTGAGTTTGCCTTCCTGTTCTTTCAGTTTTGGATGTGGCTCTGACTAAGTCAAAACAAACATATCTTACCAGACTAATTATAGATTGATAACATGAAATGTTACTTTTTAGAACTAAATAAAGTTATGTAATTTAAATAAATATTCTAAATGGATATCCACCTATACTCGAGTCTCAAAAAAACAACAACATAATTTCTTAAAGCTTTCAGTTTTATTAATACTTCAGCAAAATAGGAAACACTATTTAAGGTTTTATAGCTTTTGTTATTACTAGCTGAAACTCAGCTGGGCTACTATGTTTAAGAAACACTTTATGTTTAATCTGTTATGAATATTTATGTTATATTAATAATTCTGTTTTATGTGTTGTTCTTTTTGCAATTAAGGAAACCTTAGTCATAGTTTTAAAGAGAATTAACTATTATTTACATCATTCTGATATATTAGGCAATTGTTGCTTCAGTCCTAACTAATAAACAGAGTTAGACTGTGTATATATATTTCTGTCATCTGTATAATATTATAAAACATGAAAGTGACATTTTTCTTCAAAGTTAGATTCATGAACTAACCTAATTTTGATATAACGTATACAGAGAAAGAATGGATTAAACAAAGAATTATCCACATAGTAGAAAAACACATTTGGTCCAAAATGTGGCAGTTTGTTCCATCTAAGTCCCAGCATGTAATGCTGTTTCATCACTCATTCCAATCTCAGACTGGTGGTGGAGAAAAACATAATTCAAGACCTAGTAGATCTCATGTGGGCTCTACTGTTGTGAGTTGGAGCATGACTACAGAAGATGTTGTTACATCAGATAAGGTGTAATATATATTTTAAAAACACACACATATATACAGTATTACTGTAAGATACTAAGCACTTATTAATTATTCACTTAATTTTTTGTGCATGCAAACATCGAAATGTATCTTGCTTTAGTCTTGATTATTTACATGCTTAACATAATCTAAGCCAGGAAATATTTTTGTTTGATAATTACACAATTATCTGCTCCTTCTACTAAATGATGAAATATTATATTTAAGTTGTAATACATCTTTGTGGACTATTAATTGTTAAGTATTTATTCTTAGTTATTTCACATCGATTTATGATTAATATGAATGGGAATTTGGTTCCATGGACTTCTAAGAGTGCATACGAGACAAAATATATTTGAACTGGAAGGGGGGAGCTTGCAGTTGGGGGTACTTTATTTGCTATGTTAACCATGATCACAAATCTTTGTTCCCCATTCAAAGGGGCTCCTTCTTATTAAGTCTAAATTGAGGGGTTTACTCCAGTTTATTAATTTCATAGTGTTAGTTGTATAGAGTGCTAATACTCGGATATTGTTTAATTGTATAAAATACTAAATTACAGAAGTCTTTTACTATACATGTTTAGCATTTACATGTTATTATTTTTTTAAGTTATTACTACCAAAATGTTTTAGGTAATACACAAACATAGCTCTGTAAACTTTTATACTCTAGAATGTGTAAAAACTACATGTGCTTTGTTTTGTTATTCACTAAGTGCCAGAATTCTTATGTTTATTAAATATTTACTTCTTTAAGCTATGAAACAATGTATACATTCTGTAGTTACATGTAACTTGTATAACAAGTTATGATACACTGAAAGTTTTGCCTTGTGTAAACTGTTACACACTAGAATATGTAAATACTGCATGTAATCAATTCTGGAGGTTATGATGCTCCATGTTTTGTAATTACAAGTATGTTATTACAGTAGCTATTAAACACTTTGATGTTTGTTTTTAATAATTACACACATTTATTTCCTAGTTAAATTCATCAAATTGAAATGCAGTGGTCATTGTCCTAGTTCATTTTCAGTTATTATGGTGTTGTTTCTAGGGGAATTTTCTGAAATTAATTTTGTATAAATAGTTGGGTTTGGGGCTTAAAGAAATAGTTGGATTTAGAACTTCAAGAACCTATATATGAATTTTTACCTATGATGTGTACAGTCCTTTTACAAATTCTGAAATTGTTGGAAAATTAATACTTCATGACTGCTCAACCAGATGAGCAATCCAATTTTTTGTGCATCATTTCACTGTAATTGGTTCTGTTTTGATGGTAGTTGTTGACTAATCATGTGAGAACTTCCCCATTCTTATTTAATGACTCTTCATGTTCAAACAGTTCAAATTTTTGTTTTATTTCTGGAATTATATTAAATCATGAAACATAGTTTCAGAATGATGAAAACTAAGTCTCATCTGTTAATAGTATTTGCTGTTTTTATGATAACTTTGCAGTAGATTAGTTTTAGACAAGAAAAATCTTTGAATTGAATTTTTATAGTGTCTCCCATGTTTTCCACATCATCTTTTTTTATATCCAACCAGCAGGATGTTCCTTCTTATTGGGCCCTAGCAGATAACATAGATGATTTTCTTCTCTCTGCATCTGATCAAGAGAAAGAAGTGGTAAATGAAACCACATTATCAGACTTAGCAGTTATTGCAATCAACACTATCCAAATATCAAGACCACTCATGTAAGTATTATATTAGTTGCATCAATGACAACAGAATGAATATTCCTTAATAGTTCACAAAACATTTAATGGTTTACAATAAATTCAAATAAAAGCATCAGTCATCTATATTAGTGGTAGATTACATCACTAACATTCATAAAATCACAGGCCAATCACTGTAAAGTCATAACATGCTGGAACTATATGGTTAGTTTGATAAAATATGTACATTTTCTTCCTCCATTTTAAATTTATTGCTGTCTGACATAAACCTTTCTTTAATGCATTTACTAACAGCCTAAAGGAATTGCATGCTTACAGAATTTAAACTTTTATGGCCATAAAGACCATTAAAAAAGTAAGTATAGAAACACATTATTAATACAAGAATTTAATCAAGAGATAAATAAAGACTTAAATAACATAAATACCATTGTTAATAAATAAAAGACATACCTATCAACATAATTATGTGACAATAACTTGTAAATGAACGACATCGTGAACAGTGTTTTATGAAGGATTAATGGTAGTGAACGAGTTATTACTGGCTACTGAATGACTAGAATTGATTGTTTGAGGTATGTTTGTGTATATTAATGGAACTTAATAATTTGATTTCCTTACATCACATACCACATTTATATAAATGGATTAAGATGGCACAAGAATTGAACTAATTTTAATATCTAAAGGAAAGAGAGCATAAAAAAACTGTACCTCTTTAACTTTGTTTATTTATTTTTAAATTTCATGCAAATAATAGAAGGAGTATAGTGGGACCAAAATATACTGTTGTCTGGTACGTTTTTCTTATTGACCTGTAACTGTTAAGTGAATTGCTGAATGTTTGATTTTTTTTTTAATGACAGTAATAACGGATGCAGTCTTCCAAGACTTGGAGAAATATTCAATGCATATTGTAAAGAAGAGTGTAAAGCAAAACTGTGAAATTAACATTTGGTATTAGCTGTAATATAATTGTAACAGATAGCTGGGATAGAAATCTGTTTTATTTCTGTTTCAATACAACACATTATCTTTTCAGACGTAAGTAGTTATTCTCATGCAGTGCTGTTCTCTGTATGAAAAAAAAAAGTTTACACATGCCACAAGCCCTCTATCTCCCCCTCTTTGAAATTGGCAAACTCCAATGATATGTTTCTCATGCAAATTATCATGCATCAACCCTCCACCAATAAGAGTGGAACATACTCTCATATTGCATGTGGCTCCTTTATTTAATGCTACTGAACTATAACTTTTCGTTTGGCAGTACTTGTGTTCAGACTTTTTTTTTCTTTTGGTGCTCTTCATGTGAATTGTGAATTTAGTAGTTTAAGTTCTGAAGTGGAATTTCTTCCTTATTATTTTCTCTTTACACTGAAGAAATTTTTAATTAAATTTAATATTTCAGTGTTTGTTGTTTTTTCTCACACTTGCATATTTTACATCAAACACTTTTGTTTGATTTATTTATTTCTTGAATGAACTATGAAGTTCATGTTACCACTTCAGATGTTATACCTCTATCACTATTTTCACAGGCTGCAGGTAGGAAAGACCCATCATTGGATTTATCTGTGATGATCCGTCATAAGATTGATCATTATATAGGTCAGCCTTCTTCTCTTGTATTTGTTCCACTGTTCCTCTTGAACAAACTGAACCTGTTCAGGACAGTGAGGATTTGATAACCTTTTTACTCCACTGAATTTTGCCATGTTTTACTTTACCCTTTCTGCAGAATCAGCTAGGCTTAACATGGTATTTTTCTACACAATTTCTTAGGTATATTATGTTATCCAACACACCGTATTTCTATGATTCTTTATTACCTGCACGTCCTCTGTCTTCAAGTATGTTTTTCTTCTGGTCGTTGGCGAGGTGATCTGGCTTTTCCTGATTGTTATGCTTTCTTTAACTTGTTTTGTTCATTCTTCCTACATGAAAATTTTTCAATAGAAATGGAACTTTTCCATTATTGGTATCTGGGTCCAGGGTTTTCTCCTGATTACCCAGTTTCCTTAAGTGAATTTTCACTCTTAATTTATGGATTAGGGGTTTTCTGTCTCCTTAGTCTTGGATCTTCAGATAGTACTGTCCCACAATTTTCATTTTTTCCAATCTCACAAGTATTTACATTTCCTACACTTTATCTATGGATTTGTTCTTTCTGGATTTGTCATCCACTGTGGTTCACTGCTATTCTAGATGGCTGTATTATTGTGGTCTTGCACTACCTCACTTTGCATGGGTTTGAACCAATCTCACAGTGCTTCTTGTTTCACTTTCCCTTGTGTTTTTCTTCCTTCTACTATTTGCCAGTGGACATCAGTGTCCTGTTTATTTTCCATCAGTGTTTCATGTACTCTATGTCTTCCTGCATATCTTCTTTCTCAGAATCATTTTTTCTTTCCTAACGCATTAGTAACTCATGAAGATAACTCCTTTTTCTAGCTACTTTCCCTTCCTTCCATTTCACATCTCTTTCCTCATCTTGATCTAGATCAAATTCTATGTTCTGTATGTATATACCCTTGTCTGTTATATTGCCTGCATGACTCTCTTTTGTAGTGTCTTTTCCTCTCTCTTTCTTCCTTAGTAATTGTTCTGTGTTTTTCTCCTTCCTTCTTCAGTTCGCTTCTTCCTCTTTACTGTTCTCTCCCTTACCTTGTTCCAAGTGTTTTCTCACTCAGTTTGACATTTTACTTTTTCGTTGGCATTTCAACTTCATCATCCTTTGGAGGTCCTTCTTCAATCAGGTATATGGACTACCTATGATATGATTGTCTTTTACTAGTTGCATTAGTTCCAGTGGCTTGAGCTTTGGATAGTAGTCGTTTTGCCAGTAGTGTTGTCCTCTTTCCTAATTCCTTCATGGATGTCAGTACCTGGCAGCTGAGTTTTTTATTGTAGTTTATTTTCTGTAGGTATGAATCTCATCCTTCCACCCATGAATGTCAGTTGTCAGCAGCTTGGACTCTGGATGTAGTTGACTTGCTGTGTATGGTTTGTCTTGCCCTAGGTGCCCTACACCTAAAAGCACACCCTTTTCATTTTAGCCACTTTTATAATTTCTTGGATTGATTTTTATAAATATTGCAAATTTTCTAATACTTTACAGTTATAGTTTTCTCCCATTTGGATGTGTTTCTCTGTTTTCTGCCCATATATGCAACATCTTTCTACAATTGGCAAATATTATATCTATTTCAAAAGTTGTACACTTCCCCACACCAGATGTTGGAATCTGACTGTCTTATCTTAGGAAGTGCCCTTAGGATGCTTCTTTCTCTCCTTTACAACAGTCCCTCCACTTATTCAGTGTGAGATTCTAGTTATTTATATGAGTGGAAGTAATGTATTGTATTGGAAATTATAATTTTGCTATACTGAATCCATCCATAATTCCATCTTTCTTCCCCACTGAAAACTGAAATCCTCTTCCGAAACTCTAAATCATAGTTTGTTAAGACTTGAATAGAGGGAGTCACCTGCATCATCAGAGTATGGAAGGTTGATGCATGATAATTTGCATGACAAATGCATTGGAATCACTCAGTTCCAATAGAGAAAAGATAGAAAGCTTATGGCTTGTATAAAAAAAATAATATTTTCATACAGAGCTTCATTATTACACTAAATGAGAATAGCTATTTACATGAGTAAGGTAAGTAATTATTGGAACTACATTTTCAGTGTGGGAATATTATAACTTTTTCTTTAAGTTTTTAAAGAAATGAATTGTTTTCAGGATAGGAATTATGATAAAAGGTTTGTCAACTAAGAAATTTGATAATTTTAATTGTCACAAGGAAAAGTCTGTAGTGTTAGTAAAATTTCTATTTAGTGTGTGATAATTGATTCTTTAGTTGTGTGTCCTCATTGATAGCAGTATTTTCAACTGTAATCTCAGAAATATGTCAAGAGGATTGGCCAGCAGAGGAGATTTAGATTTTTTAAAAATTTGTATTGAAAGATACCAATGTAAACTAATTCTCATAATAAAAATTGAAAAATTATACAAATAAATATACATATTTTATACAATTCTAACCAGAACTGGTAATGAAAGTAATGTTAAAGAAAGAATAGAACATAACTTACTTACAAAACACACATAAACTAGCATTTGCTTTATGCACTATGTATCACTGATTCTCTTAACCTTAAAAAAATCGTGACACCAGTATATTTATATATAAAGATATAAATATATCTAATCAAATAAAGCCCACTGAATACTTCCAACAGTGTAACTTAATTTATAGTAAATTAACACCTGAGGAAAGTAAACAACTTACCTGAAATAAACCTATTCTCATAAAAGTAAAAATATACATTTGCAGTGCAAGTAAAATAGTTAGCTACCATTGGAACTCCTATTACTTGTTTAAATAGTTGGTTATTGAAAAATATATATTTATTATAAATGCAGAAACTTAATACATCTTTTATATTTTTTGAGATAAATTTTCTTTGTCCCAGGACTACAAAAGGATAACAAAACTGTTCTGTTAATGAATTCATAACAAAATTTAAATGGAATTATGGTGTACAGTGTGGTAAAATCAAATGTTTAATTTGAGCTATTCCACTTCCTTTGCAAATTTATTGAAAATTTCATAAACCTGGAAATTTTTGCTTTCACCTGAAGATATACAAATGATTTAATTAGTATAAATAATCGTGAGATAAATAATGCTATTAACACTATTTATCTGGTAGAATTATAAATTGAAAATACTTCAGTTTCTAATGAAAAAGCATATTATTTAGATGTAAAAATTAAAATATTTGATTATGATACCAACCTAACTATTTTTTATAAAAAAATATTTTTCTTTTTCAGTATATGGTTTACCCTCTTTTAATAGTAATATAAGCATTATAACTTTAAAATTGTTCAGATTTTGTAAAATTTGTAGTAAATTGTGGTATTTTATTATTAATGAAATATTAATGCAAAAATTAGTATCTAATAGATTTAATAAAGAATCTCTAAGTAAAATTATTCAAATATTCTGTGATAAATGTAAGAATGTATTAAATAAATATAAAAAAGTAAAAATTAAAGAAATTTTATTGAAAGTTTCTAATAAGTAACTTTAGCTGTTAATAAGGTCATTTAAACAACTTTTATGCAGATGAACACCTTACCACATATAAAGGCTTGTTTAGAGTTTGAAAACTGATAGTTACAGTGGACTTAATTGGTGATAGTTGGAAGTTATACTAGTTAGTTTAAGTAATTGGTTGGGATCCTTTATACTAGTATAATTTGTCTACTTGGCTACTAATTAGTATCTTATCACCATAATGGTGGTTGAGATACCAACTTCATGAGGTAAGTTTATCTTACGTACCTTCTGTTTTTACTTCTACTTCATTTTGGAGAGCAGTCACCTTTCCACAACTGTCTGCATGCCAGGAAGGGAGATATAGATGTGGGGTATTGTGGGCTTAAGCACACACATCTCACTCTCCTAACTTCTTTTTTTATTATTATTTTATTATTTAATTTTGATTACTCTTATTATAATTTGTGAATTTCTTCATGTGAGACTGAAGAATGGAGGTAAAGACTAATTAGGTAGTATATCCCCACTGCAGTATGGGTCCTACTTCTGCAGTCATCTCAAAAACCTAGGTACATTTTCTATCTTAGATTAAGCCTGTACCTCTTGATTTGTGCAGAGTTTTCTTATTTTTGTTTGGGCTTGTTTTTGTTCATTAGAAGAAAAAAAATTATATATATATATATATACATTCATGCATTAATAATTTTCTGAAATTGTTGTAAATTAAATGCTGCCTTGTCAGTCAGATGAACAATACTGTCAAAACAACAGCTAAATGAGAAGACAGTAGAATGGCTGCTAATGTTTAAAAAGTTTGGGAGTACATTTCAGTGAATTGATTATATTGAAAATGAGTATCACCCTAGCTTATTCAGTTATAAGTACTTTCACCTCAAAATACAAGATATGCCTTAAAAAAATCAAAACAGTAACAACATTTAACTTGTAAAACTTCATTTCAGAAATAGTTTATGTGATACAAAGACAATGACTCAAAGATGAGCTTTCTAATAATCCCATAACAAGTTATTGTAAAGTCATAGTTGAAGAAATTTGTTTTCAATGTCTGTGTTAATTTCCATTACTATCAAGAGCTTATACTCAAGGCAGTTATCTGTGAAATGTAATACAAATCATAAGAAAACCTCAGGATATACTTGTTAATCCAAGCATATTTTTTAAGAACTTATAATTAAAATGGTATCAAATATTATGTATTTTTAGGCATGTATGTCAAATCACTTGTTCCTTTTGATAATCAATCTTTTGCATGGATGAGACATAAAAACCACAACAAGAGCAACAACAGCTTAGAAACTTGCAGAGAAAAATGTTTGATAATCATTCTTACATTTCTCATACAAGTCTCTTATTGAACTCTCTGTGAAACCAGTGTTTTTAATTAGAATATTTGAAACAAAAAAATGGGCATTTGGGTTATAAAATCAATCACAAAAAGTGTAAAAACAATTTTATTTTCTAAAGTACAGGAAAAAACATAATGTTTCGGGGAGTATTATTTTTAAGACTGTTTAATATATTTCTCCCTACAATCAATAACAAATTAAATATTTAACTTTAGATAAAATTTTATTCAAAATTCATTATGTTAAACTGTATAAAAATTGTGTAGTTTATTAAAAAATATATATAAAATAAACTAACAGCAATTAGTTTCAGATTTTTTTAACAATCATTAAATACAGTGCTAAGTATCTCATTTACTCATGTTTGATATTGTAAAATTGTTAGATACATTTATTTATTTGATATTAGAGAATGAGTTACATAGTGATAGTTCTAATTTTAAACTCTTCTCAATAAATTTTCATCTGTTTAGATTATATCTTGATAGATTTTCTACAAGCATGTGATTTTTTTTTCAATATTTCTGATAATAAAGGGTCTTATCATAATTATAAATTGTAAATATGCAATTATAAAAACAGTTGTTGCTGCATTCTTTATCTTTTCAACTCATGGTAAGGTGCTGTTCTTTTATTTTAAC
Source organism: Tachypleus tridentatus (assembly GCF_004210375.1). NCBI lineage: Eukaryota > Metazoa > Arthropoda > Merostomata > Xiphosura > Limulidae > Tachypleus > Tachypleus tridentatus. The sequence continues at coordinate 130,085,573 of NC_134834.1, read as the reverse complement.
TTTCTATTTATAGTGATGAATTATAAGTAAATTGTTTGAGGATTTTATACAATTGATAACTTTTACAGATTGGAGAATGTGACAAGAGAGCTGATATTTCCTGATCAGTTTTTACACCACTTAGCCCATCTGATGAGAGCTTTGATCACACCTAGATCTCATGTTTTCCTATCCAGTCATGTATCTTGGGTAGGTAAGACATGCTGTGTAGAGACTGCTGCACAGATTTTGGGCTACACTGTAGTCAAGCTAAATAGTAGCAGTGATGTAAGTGTTGAAGAATCACAGCTGTGGATATACGTGAGTGGTAGTCCAAGCTTTGATATTGTACAGAATAATTCAGGTGCAAGTGATGTTAAAAATGCTACTGAGAAAAATTCCAGGGAGTCATCCAAGGAACTTGGTTCCCAAGAAATTGCTAAAAAAACAGCTAAACAGAGTTTAAGCAAAGAAGCTGTAACTGTTAAGTGTAAAAATCAGTTGTCTTTCAAAACAGTGTCCAAACTTGGAACTTTGCAAGGGAAAGTTCAGAACAGAAGAAAAAGTAAGGAAATTAAGAAATCCAATGTAAATCTGAAACAACAAACAGTGGAAGCTCAAGTGAAAAAACACTATGGAAAATTGACCAATGACAATCAGCCTGACCTCAGAGTTGGAGAAAACATTTTAACTTGCAAAACCTTTGGGAAGGACATTGTAAACAATGAACCTGAGCATGCTGATTATAGCACATTGGAGCTCAAAGAGTGGTATTTGTTGAAACAGGTATTCCAATATTTAAATACTTCCATGAGCATTTAAAGGAGCTAATGTTAGCATTGTAAATATATTTATGTAACTGCAGGCCTTTTATTCTGTTCCAGCTTTTCAAATGTTTTAGTTTCTCCTTCAGATTCCTTCTTTTCCTGTTTAAGCACTTTTGTCCCATGCTATTAATGTAAAATTTGTTCAGAGATTTCTTTAATTTTATATGCATGTGCATATAGTATATTTTGTTTGTGGATCATGTGTGACCAATTGTTGCTTGAGTTGTTTTTTTAATTGACTAATTCATGGATAAGTAGCCATCAGGTGAGTATCAGCTTTGCTACTTGTACTGGATTAATGCTGACTAGTAAATTTGACCACAGTAAAAATGTAGAGAAGGAATGTTGGCCTAGTACAGAGCATAGTCTTGAACTAAAAATTGGTAATCATTAGAAAAAAATTATTATATGTAGTATGAAATAAATAAAAAAAATGTGTAGGTAACTAAGGATCATGTGGTCAAATATTTGCACTCTTGTGAGTTTATATCTGTTGCCTCTATTGAAAAGGTTTGCAAGAGAAGGTCTATATTTAATACTATGTGTGTAAAATAGGATAAAATCAACTTTTTATACCTGCTTTCAATAACATGTGTTTTTTTGCCACCTTGTGACCTATTTTATCACCGAAAAACTTACTTTATCCCTACTTTTTTATGTCGTTGTTTTTAATTTTTTGTAGCACACTGGTAGGAAGCATATAGTTGATTATTTTAGAATACTTATCTTCTTTGTGAAGGATTACTACATTTTATAGTTAATGCTCTCAGATCAAAATTGTTTATCATAAGATTTTGACTTCCTGTGTGTCACTGTTCATGATTTGTTTTGTTTTTTTGTTATAATTTAAAAAGAAGCACTGAATATCTTCTATCATTATTAATAGGTTTCAGAGATTTTTAATTCATTTGTTGCATAGTAATTATCTAGTAATAGATCAGTACATTTGCCAATTTTCCAACATGTTTAGTAAGAGAATATTACATTTGTACTTCAACAGTTTATGTTAATACTAATTTATTGAAGTGAAGTACTTTGAAATAAATGTATTATTTTGAAGAGATAGAATTATTGGATTGCCATTTAAATTCTGTTTTATGAAAATACAGTACAAGTCTGAAAGCAGTATTGTATAAATATTATCACTTATGTATATGTATATATTTAACTCTGAAGGAACAATTTGGTAAAACTGGAAAAATGAAATTTCATAAACCAAATATTATACTACAACACAAAAGACATTATGTACATATGCATGGAATAACTTAAAATGATTTCTTTGTCATAGTGAAGGCATGTACTTACAATAAGACATAAGTATTTTGTAGTAGAAAATAAACCTGGATTATACTTGATATTGTAGTGGTAAAAGTTAATTGATTAACAGTTTCATGTTTCATTTAATTTAGCAGTATTAAGCTTATGTGGCTTTAGCCATGTTCAACCAGTTCACCTCAGATAATTTGCTAAATGCCATAGGGAATAATCTAATGAACAGTTAATTGAAATCTTGGTTTTAATTTTTAAAGAGTTTTGAAAACTCTCTCTCTCTCATTTCAAAATTGAACTTTTGAAACTTGTTCAGTTTTGTTTTTCTTCTGTTGTATACCAGTAGTTGAAACTGTTTCAGTCATGTTATTACCTTCTTTTTTGTTTCAACTGCTGTTGCTTTTGTACAATCAGATGGAACACTTTTCAAAGTATTGCAAGACTTATTACAATATAAAATGTATCTTACTTAACAGTTAGATTATCTTTCAAATTATCATGTAACTTGTTATTTACAGACTTAAGCTGAAATACAGAGCTTGAGAATTTTGCCAACAGTCATTAACTGTGACAAGTAATTTTGTTTCGGAGCTGGGAAATTAAGCCAGCTTGTATCATAAAGCCAAATATTTTAGCGTATAAAAAAAATCTAAAATAATCTCCTCAACTAAAATTACCTTAAATTAGTGATTCACAACCTTCAATCAAAAGAGAGATTTTAGCTGTTTTGCAAGATGGTTGAAAAACATTTTCTGGTTTAAAATACAGCTACTAAAGTATATTGTTTCACAATTTCATATGAAAGTGCTTGAAAAAATCAGAATTAGTTGGTCCTTGCCTGGAATGTTAACAAAGAATAACTTCAGTAATTTGATTTTGAGTTTTTAAATATTTCAGAGTACTGTAAATGAAATTTTTTGGTATGTATTAGATACGTTTAGCCTTACTCTTGGCTGGTCTTCAAGGAGATAAGATTGTTCTTATAGTTCCAACAAGTGTGGTGAACTATCAAGGGAAGTGGCTGAATTTACTGGAAGGATTGTTGCAACATGGAGATTGTCAGTGGGTGTGGAATGAGCAGGACATGGAAAACATTGTGGTAAACATCCGGAGAACTTTTTGGAATGGAGACAGGGTTGACCATCTCACATGCTATGAGATGTTCATTGACCGTGTAAAAAAAAATTTACATGTAATCATATGCCACAGTGGGAGAAAACAGGTGAATTGCTAATATCTTACTAAGCTTGTGTTTTTATTTATTATTTTTGTCCAAGACATACCACTGTTTTTTTGGGGGTATTTTGTTCATTTTTACTAGTATATTGAAATAATTTTAACTTGTCATTTTTAATATCTGTAAAATAAAGTAAAAATCCTTCACAGAGAAAATAAAATTAACATAAAATATAAAATGCCCTTGTTATTAAAAACATTTTCATAATAAATACAAAGATATTCAATTATATTCAATTTAATCACTATTTCTTGTGTATAAAACAAGGCTCAAGCTTTAAAACTTTATTTTCATTGTTATATATTAGAGACTTCATTGATATCTATATTATTAATTATACAATTACTGAACCACCTGTTTTGTAAATTATTTATTCTTACAATGCTAGGTAAAACTGATGAAATATTGTGACAAAACAAAGAAAAGAAAACACCCAGATAGGACTTCTTTGATTTTGTTTTTTTTTATATTTGTTTCCCTACTTTTACAGCAACTAAAATCAAAATTAAACCAATATAAAGGAACACCTTTATAGATATACTAATTAATAACCTAACATCCACCTGCAACGCCACCTACAATCCCCTACCCATTTATACTCTCATCTCTAAGACATGTGTCCAGCAACGGTCACTTTCAAACTCTCTCTTTCTTAACCTGAAGATGTCCTAGGAAGACTGAAACGTTGCTCTATCCTTATCAATAAAAGTGTTAATACCCATACCAGCCATTCTGAGATACAAACAATTTGTACAGCTGATACAATCTTATCTGAAATTAAGTGACTATTTTGAGAGCTATATGTTACCCTTTAATCTGTTTTTGTTTTCTTCTGTCTTCATTTTAAAGGTTTTATTGTTTGTGGAGGTATGTTGCATTAAACAATTTTAAAGGTGAATGTAAAGCACCACAAATTAAATTTTACAATTTCGAGAATATGTTAATATTAAATGCAGTTTTAAAATATGATAAAGAATGATATTAAGTCATATGATTGATCAAGTCTGTTTTCAGAAATTATTTGCTCATTTTATTCTCAGAGTAAACAATGTTAAAGGATGTAAAGAATTAAATGTTACCATTTCTTAAAAAAAATATTAATAATGTGCATATATGATGTATTAAGATATAAATTCTCTTCTTTCTGCAGGATCAGTTGAATTTGATTGAGAGGCTGAGACCTGTGTTTACTCAGATCTCTTACGTTGAACACTTTTTGCCGTGGAACAAAGAATGTTTGACTAAATTAGCATTACAGTATTTGGTATCTTACTTTGAATTACTCTTGTAAATTATCTGTGTTTAAAAATATTTTTTGTATAATGTTTTTTTCATAAATCCAATCGCAAAAACTTTATGAAGGACAACATTAGGGAATGTACCCCCTTCTATTCAATATTAAATCGCTAATTATCTCATTAGGTGTTAATTGCCTACCATGCTTTACGGAAAAAGATAATTGACTGATTTAACTGATTAAGTACTTGTGTCTTTAAATTCAAAACCAAAGTGTATAAACAAATTGCAAGTGGATTCTATTTTAGAGTTTTTTATCTTTCTTGGGAAAATTTTCTAAATTAAGACATCCTATGTATACTGTCAGACAGTGTTTAGTTACCATACATTTAGCTTTTACTTTCAGTAATCATTTTCATTCATGGGAGAGCAGTGATTCTACAGATATTTGTAAATATACTTATTGAGATATATGTATACTCCCCTGAGTGAGTGTATATTAAATTTACACACAGCAGTAAAATCCATGATTTGATTCCAATATGTGGACAGAATGAGATATGTGTATGATTACATAGTGTATACAATGCATCAGAAGTGTAATGTATACAAATGAATGTGTTTCATTCAAAAACTATAAATGTTTGCAATTTTTAAAAGTTTTTTGAATACTCAGTATACCCATACATTATGTATAATACAGAGAAACCTTCTGATAGGTGATGGTACATAAAATAATTGTGAAAGATTGGTATTTGTAGATAGGTGGCATTCCTTACAGGCAGTTTATAATTTGTGCACTTCACAACAGACTCAACAGAAAAATTAGGTATGACTGATAGATCCATTGCATCCACTAATGTTCAGTTTTGGTGATGATGGATATTTTCATCAGTATCCATCAAAGAGTTAGGTGATATTTTATAAAAATTGAAAGTTATATGCAGATTTATATTATTGATCAAAAATGTCATTATTGGTTAAAAGAGTAAATTCTAGTGGCACTAATATTAAATAGCTGTTGCAGCTTAGTATGTTATGTTTCCAATATGTTCATTTATAAGTAGGCTTACTTGTGTAGATAATCTTATGTGATTTTGTGTTTCTTTTTTCCTCAGAGAAATATTAGTTCTCTCTCACTGTCAGACTCCCTTTGTGAGTCTGTAGCTACAGTTCTGGCTGAACTTCACCTTGCAGCTCTGGAAATTCAGCAGGATTGTAACCATTACCAGGTGATTCATCCATCATGGATTCAGTGGATGGTGCACTGGTACTCCTTGTTGTACAAAGAGATTGTTGAAGCTGAAACAGTAAGTTACATTTTAGAATATGTCATATGCATTACTATTTAAGCTCTTTATTGTTTGACCTGATGAGAAATTATAGTTTTTTGAGATTTTTACATTATAATGTCTAATGTTGAATTCAAAGAAGTTAACTATCTTGCTTCAGGATTGTGGAATTATTTGAAAGAAAATCTCTCAGAAAATGTGTGTGTAAGTTATCATAAAGTTTTTATACATTAATCCTCTACAAATATACTGATGACTTAATATAACAAATTATAATGGAAATTTTCTATAGCAAATAAAAAAAGATAAAAATTTGCTTAGAAGTAATTTTATTTATATTTTGTCAACCAGAAATGGACTGGTGGTTAGCATGCCTGAAGTGTGAATCTGAAGATTCATAGTTCATGGTTCACTGCTGCTAAAATGCTTTATGAACTTTTGAAACATGGGTGCATTATAAGAGTGCCATTCAAATCCCAATGTTCGATCAGAAAAAGAGTTGATGATAAGTGCTGTTAACTAGTTACATTCCCTTTGACCTGTCACTTTAAAAATTGTGATGGCTGTTGTGCAGCCATGCATGAAGTTCTGGAACAATCAAGTATTTTCAAATATAACATTTGATCCTTCAAAATTATAATTTTTAATATCAACGTTTTGTAACAAAAGGTTTTTCAATCACAATACAGTTGCTCATGTACTCATCCACAGCAAATGAACTGTGCTCCAGTTTGACCAACATTGGAATATTTCATTGACAGAACTGAAAGCTTTCACTGGTGTGCCTTGCACATTTTTTTGTTACATTGTGAAAATCATTCTTATTTAATATAGAGGTAGAGTCACTGCTGATTTCACAAGTTGTAGCCATAGTCTTCAAATTAATTAATTTTGAAAGGAAATTGAAAACACTTTGAATAAGAATTAATACAATAAAGTTTTTTATAAATCACTGAAAGAGATTCCAAGATTTTATTCGTCTAGACAGATAATTTTTACAACTATTTTCTTCTAAAATTGTATCAGTACTTTGAAAAGTTTTAAGAAATATACTCATTTATGTATGAGATATAGCTCCTGGAAAAATTGAAATACATATTTATTAGGTATATGTGTGGCAGTGAATCTTGCATACATATTAACAAACATTAATGGTATGAGTGGGTGAAATAAGTAACTAATTTTCAGTTTTATGACTTCTTGATACTAGACATTTGTTTACAGTTGTAGTGAAGCAGGTAATCAATTTTAATAAGATGCTGGTTGATAAGTCAGTGTGAAACATTTAATTAATATTAATAAAAACAGTTTATGATCAGTTTGAATCATGTAGTTGATCTAAAAAAGATGCTGGTTGTTGAGTTAGTGTTAAGGTTGCTGTTTATGAGACAGAGTGAAGCATTTAACTGATCTTAACAAGGTGCTGATTATTGAGACAGTATGTAATGCACTTAATTGATGTTAACAAGATTCTAGTTTTTGAGAACGATTATGTAGTACTAGGGAAGTAGTCAGAGCTGAAGTACAGTGAATATTAAAAAAAGGATAATATAACCTTCAGTGGGTGCTTGGTAGTCTCCATTAGTGACTACCAGGAAGAAGGAAATTATACCAGCTTCTATCTTTCTTTCAGATGGTTAAATAGACTAACTCACAATGACACCTTTAAAGTTTTACAGGTAAATGAATGTTTAGATTCACTGAATGGGGCCCATTGGTTCATAGAGAGACTAATATTTAAATTCATTGGAAAAGGCTCAGTAGACCTGGCATATATTTAGTGACAAGTTAAGTTTTATAGTGAAAGCAAATCTACAACTGCATGCAACATGAGAGATAGCTGTTATGAATTTCGCATCATGCCATTTGCTTTTGTAACTATGCCTACAAGGTTTTAGAAACTGGTGGAACTTACACTGGGAAGGCTTCAATGGGAGAAGTACCTGATCTGTACCAATGACATCTTAGCGCTTGGTTGCACATTTCAGTTTATGGCTGAGAACCTGAAAATGGTATTTCAGACCCAAAATAAAATAGACTTAAAGTTGAAACCATGAAAATTTGTGTTCATTTTCTTGGAAGTAGAATTTTTCTCTCTCATATTTTAGGTAAAGAGGGAATCTCCATGGATCTTACTGAAAATAGTAGCAATGCAAGATGGCTCAACTTGTTAGCATATGAGAAATCCAGTTTTTTCAATTTATTATTATCAGCAGTTTAAGGCCAACTACTCATTGATTATTTTATCAGTATTGACTCTTGTTAAAGAAAAGATGCACTTCAGAAGGAATGAGGAATGTAAGGAAACACACTTAAGCACTTGAAATTTGCTGTAGTAGAAACGCCATTGTTGGCACATTCGTGATGGAATTGTGTTTTGTTTAGTTACTAACTCCAGTCACAGTAAAATTAGAACAGGGTTACTGCAGTTGTAATACAAAGTAGAGCATGTGCAAGTTGTTTGCTTGTGACTCTCAAGTACAGATACTGTATAATGAAGAAAGAACTGTATGGTAGAAAGCACTGAAAGAACTGAAAAGATGATAGTGTTCTAGATAACAGTGCTTTAGGAATATGATTGGCAAATATATTATCATCTGGGTCTGTAATAAGTATAATCAAATCAAACAGCAAAACCAAGTGCATTTATTGAATGTCCTTATCCTGGACATTGCATTAGAGTTCAGACATTTTTTTCTTCCATAGAAATGACAAACTATGTATTAACATATTTTACTAGTAGATGGTTGCATATGATTAACTCTTTGAGAGCTTCAGGAATAGCAACCCAGATCTAGTGTAGGTATTACTTGTGTAACTCAGATTAAGAGGCATGTTACAGACATGCATAACTTCTATACAAGCAGTTATGGGTGCTGAAAGATACACTGTACTATTTTTATCAACTACCAATCAGTGGTTCTGAGCCAATTTAACAGCCCAATGGCTTTTAGACCTGTGAGACACAAAATTGTCTTGACTTTGCATAACAAAAAGTTGTATATGCATTTGTGTTAATATTCAATTGTGGTTCTTTTGGCAGCATTTGACTTAAAATTTTTCACATTACTTTGTGTTCAGTCTCATATTTTTCCCAGTTTATTAGAGATTCAGAACTACTTAGTGATAAATATCTTTTCAAACCTCCTTGTAAGCAGAATTATTTCATTGCTCTAAAGTTAATTCAGTTCAACCTGATTAAACACACTGTTTAAATTATCTATATGGATGTCACAGCAATGAATTTACCTTTCTAACTTCTCAAAATATTCATGCTACTACCATAGTGAATAACTAGTTCAATTTATAAGTTATTCAAGCTATACATGTAGCTATTACAGTAATGAATTAACTTTTATAACTATATAAACTACCCATGCTGCTGCTACAACCTTTTTAAACTTTTGATGTAACTTGCACAGGAACATATTTACCTTTATAGGTAATCAAACTTGACATGCATAACCACAATAATAATTTTTTTAAGTCATTCAGACTATCCATATAGCTACCAAAGTAATGAATTCACCTTTTTAACAACTGAAATTATCCATGCTAATGCCACAGTGATTATTTCAACTATTTAAATTACCTTTATAACTACATAAACTCTTCATGCATAGCCAAAGTAATTATCTTCCTGAATTACTGAATCTATAAATGTTAGCTAATGACACAGTGATTATTTCAACTTTTTAAACTACCTTTATAACTACTTAAACTCTTCATGCATAGCCAAAGTAATTATATTCCTGAATTACTGAATCTATTTAAATGCTACCATAATAAATTTGCCTTTCAACTTCTAAATTCCCATTACAGTTGCCACAAGCACTAATTAATCTTTTTGTTTTTCAATTATCATTAAAAATCTTTAATTTAAATTCTGGTGTTTTTGTTACTAGTGAATGGGTGCATAATATAAAATATAGAGACTTTATCATTGCTGTACTAAAATAAGAAATCCAATTTAAATTTAAATATGACAATATCTCCTCTGTATCAGGCAAAAATAGAGAAAATACAGCAAGGTCTGATGAAAATTAAAGAACTTCAGCAAGTTGCCCATGACTACAGGGAGAGAATAGTAAAGTTAGAAAGAGATTTACGAGAGGAAGAGGAGCACTGTCGACAAGCACAAGAAGAATTACAACAATGTAGTTTGGAATATGCAGTGGTGAGATTTGTTGTTATTTTTTTTTACTTTTCTACCATCAACATATTCAGTTGCTAATTATTTTAATATAATGGAACTTAATTGATTTTGTTATATGATAGAGGTAGTTGTGTATTTCATACAGGAACAGCACGTAGTAAGAATTATATAGTTTTTCTGGTTTTTCAGTACGTTTATTCGTAGGTAGACACTTAACATGATATATTTTGACACATTGAATAACTGTGTACAAAGTTGATAGGATTTTCATACATTCAAGACTAATTACTCTCTTTGTACTTTATGTTAATTTAACCACTTTTGAGTATTTACATAGTTTGGAAGTTTTTTTTTGTTGTTGTTTTTTGTTTTGTTTTTTTGCAACAGACTTACAGGATTAAACAACAATTTACATGCCAAAACCAACTCTTTCAAAGGAAACTATGTTCATCATTGTCCCTTGTTGATGGAAAGCTACATCACACTCGTCTTCGACATGCTCCAATACACTTGGTCTATTTGGTGTTGTTAAATATGCATGTTCTTTCACTCACACCAAGTAACCTTGCTTACAAGAAGAACAAGTAAACTGATAAACTACATATGATGTTTTCAGGGAAGAAATATTGCAGACAACACTCAGGCTTAAAAGTGCATCACAGTTGTACATGTTGATACAGTCAAGAAAGTAGGATGCTTAATTATTATTTTTAACCAAAATAATACTTTCTGCTATATAAAAAGGCTGTATGAACTGGAAATTTAGAGACTTCATAGAGTTTGCCTTTTGAAATAAACACCAAATTATTGATTAATTAGATAAGTAAGAATATAGTTTTTGCATAGGAAATGTCTGATGTTGCAGAGGTCTGTTCATTATGTAGCAATTCATAAGTGTTTGAGATTGTATATGCACATTAAACTAAAATTTTCACCAGATTTTCTTTAAAGATGTTTGGCATATAACTAACTTATGAAATTAAAATAAAAGCCAGAAAATCATTTTTTCTTATTATAATTTCATATTTAATGTCACCATTACAATTATGCACTAATGTAACCAGAAATGTAATTTCGTCATCTTGCCAATGTTCAACAGTAAACTCAGTATTTTTAATTTACTGTTTTAAACAGAAGAATATTATTTGAATCCTTTAAAATAGTAAAAGTATCATTTACATATATTTGATAATATAATGATATAAAAGACTGTGGCCAATCAACTAGCTGTTGTTTTTCATGAAAACAAAGAAAAATTATAGTCAGGGAAGAAGCCAACCTAGAATCCACAGTTGTTTGCTCTTCTCTGTAAAATATTTTCTCAACCCAAACGAGCCATTTTTGCATATATATTTCTCTACAAGTGGATTTTCTTGACATCATCTGAATCCACTGTTGTATTGTCAACATGATAATAAAGTTTACCATTGAGTAGAAAATGTGATTCTTTGTTTCATACTTAATTAACTTCACAAGTGCTTCTCAGGAAGCCACATTAGGATAAGCTATCTCAGGTCCTTTTTTCTTCAGTTGGTACATTTGAGTGAATGATGTTTTGAGTCTTACCACAGTTGCATTTTAGCCAGTACCTAACTTTATGGTTGAAAGTTATGGAAGCAAGTACTTAGTTTTTTCCTCCATCTATGGACATTGTGGTTCATGTATGGACGTTTACTGCTCGATTATGTCTTATCCAGCAGGGTAGTTGGAAGTATGTGATTTAGTCTACCATTACCAGGTGAAAGCATATTCCAAATCTCAAAGAATACATCTATTCCTAGTAATTAAGGGTTCTGGAGAGGACTTTTTAGTTAACCCAAATAGACCCCAGCTTCCCTGCTAGGACAGTAGTAACTCTATGGACTTGCAACTATAAAGTCTAATTTGTTGTTTTTTTAAACCTAAAATTTTTTGGAAGACTCTCAGGATTACTAAGTCCATTGATGCTAAACTGGACCTGTTGTTAGAATGCACAGTGATTGAATATCAGCTTCTACATAAATCCTTTTTTTCACTGGCATCTTAAGTTTCATTGTCTCCTATTGGGGTCATAGTCTTGACACCCTAACATCAGTTTCTTGGTCTATTAGTATCCAGAATAAGTTCTGTCCATGTCCAAGGGTTTTGCTGCTCAGTCAGAATGCTGCCAATGACAATGATAGATATTGTATGCATTCAGGGTCTGACATGTGGTAAGCCTTATTGGTGAATTCATGTCCTTGAGTGAGGATTAGTCATTCAATTTACATCTTTGCCCCTATTATCCACCCAACCTGTAGGGTTTCTGTCTCCTGCATATTCTTAGAATTCGTAACTTTGTTTTAGAGCTATCAGAGTATGGTTGTTCTGGGGGTAGAGAGAGAGAGGGCCATGTCAGTTTTCTTGGAGTTTGTTCCTGTTGGTTTGTTATGCTCAAGAAGACAGGAGATTGGTGTCCAGTCATTAATTTTTCTTGTCTGTATCAGTTTCTGTATTCTCCATGGTTCATAAGCAACTCATTATTCACTCAAAGTTTTTATTTTTTATAAGGGCCATGGATGTCCAAGCTTGATGTAGTTGGTTCCTCCTTAGTAGTGGCATCACACCATTATCATCATTTTCTGTGCACAAGGATCAGGTACTGCAAACAAGTTGTTTACCTTCAAACTAGCATCAGCATCAAAGGGATTCTGCTGAATTGGAGTGTTTTCTTGTCACCTCCATTCCTTATGCCCACCAGTTTGCAGATGACTGATCACTGCTGACACCATCTTTTCAATTGTCTGAACATCACACCCCAATTATACATTCAGATAAAACCAAGACATGCTTCATTCTCAGAGTTGGGACATTTATTCTTGCTCTAACTCAATATGTCATCATTATGTTTTTTTATTATGTATCTCAGTCAGTCTCAGCTGACTCCCATCCTGCTCCACACTATAGAAAAGAAAGATCAGCTCTTACCTCTCCTTTTTATGCTTTTGGGACAAATGCAGAAACAATTCTTTCAATGATCTGTTTTAACAAGAGATTTTCCAATTTTCTTATTCAGGATTATTCTTTGATCTTGATGAATTGTTAGATTGAAATAATACTAAGATATGAGTTCCTCTTCTGCTACCAAGTTCAGAGATCAATTTCTTCAGAAATGCCTCATTTCAGGGATGGGGTACATATCTCAACCCTCAGGACTTCCAGCATTTACACAATGTTTTAGACCTTCTTGCTTTTCAAAAAATCTAGTCTCGACTTGTTGGGGGGAAAATCTTCAGGCTTCACTCCATAATTGTAGGGGGCTTTCTTGCATTTCCCATCAAGGAAGCTTCTTGTTTTCTAACCTTGGATCTTCTTTCTTCATCCAACTCCTACCATACCACCCTACCAACTTGCCATGTTCCCCAAGTGATGGCTGTCATACTAGTTTGATTGTCTCAACTTAAACAGATTTTTCCAATGGAACAGATGAGGCATTGTGAGGTTTTTTGTTCATTTGGCTTACCTTTTGAAACACTGATGACTGACAGATTAGCTATTTTTTGAAACATACAACTATTGGTCTCCAATACTTCACCTTTGGGCTTTGGCAATGGATGCATTTTCTCAAGATGAATTGTAATTAGCACTGTCAGCCTTCTCTCAAATTCATGTGTTACTTAAGGTACTACATTTGATTTGTTCCAACCCATAGTTCAGTCCTGTTGATACCACCTGATTGACAGCTACATCTTGATTTCTGCTTCTGCAGTGTCTTTAGGATGCTCTCTTCTTCCACTTTCTCTTTGATCGTTTCAGTGAAGGCAGCCATGATCTCACATGGTACACATGTCTATCCAGAAGCTCAATCCTCATGGATGGAGGCTATGCAGTCCTTTGTGTGGCAGTGGGGTTTAATTTTTAAGGTTTACTTACATTTATCTCAGTTTATTCGTAGTTTTGAATTGGACATTTATCAACAAAAAATGGCAAGCACATCAATAATGATATATTGAGAGGAGATTGAATCCACTTTGATCAGAAGTTTCAATAATAACCCCTTTTTTTGGCCTGGCTCTTTGGCTAGGGTTTTGTATCTTCCACAATCCTCTTGGTGTGGATTCCTGTACATGGTGAGGAGACCTCCAAGGAAAGGATCTGTTCCTTCAGTTACCTCCAGTGGGATCTAAACATTCACCCATGTGTTTGCCATGTGTGGTGACCCATGAAGGGAAGGAGAGGATCCTGGTGGTTGAGGAGTCCAACCCTAACACACCACTTTGGCCTTGAATTCCTGTAAATGGACAGCTTTGGGGTGGCCCATCTAGGTTCAGTTGGCTGGTCCACTTGAGCTAGGGTCAACCAAGTACCAGTGTTGGATGTTCTCAACAGGTGTTGTGAACATTGTATCTGATGCTGGTGTTTGGGTATAGTGTTCACAAAACCCTGGCATTGCTGCAGTGTTTTTGTTTGGCATTGTAGTGCATCCCTTTGTAGGGCTTCATGGTGGGTGGGGTCAGTGGGCACCAAAAGTTCCCTTTTTTATTATGGATCCTGTAAATTAAATAGTGAAAATACAGTCCACAGGTAAATAACCATGTCTTGAAGATTCTGAGCAGCAATCTTCAACATCTGTAACACCTGTACCTCGTTTTCTTATACTACATTCTCTTTCAGACAAACCTTTAGGGCAAATGTCTCACAAGGGACTCGAGGGAGTTGCTGGTTCTCCAAAGTCAGTAAAGAAGCTTCGATCTGGTGACATATTGGTGGAAACATCCACATCTCAACACAGTGAACTCCTCTTACATTCAAAGGTAATTGGGGATATACCTATTGAGTTTTTGCCTCATGCTACTCTGAATTCATCATGAGAAGTTATTGTTGAGAGGGATTTGAAGAACATCCCGAAGTCAGATATTCTCGCTGATTTCTCCAGCCAAGGAGTTTCTACAGTGAGGCATATCTCCACTCGCCAAGATGGAATTATGATGCCGACAAATGTTCTCATTCTAACATTTACATCACCATGTTATCCTGCCACCATCAAGGCAGTTAGGTTATCTTAATTGTAAGTTACGGCCATACATTCCAAACCCTCTCAGATGTTTCCAATGTCAGCGGTTTGGTCACTCAAAGACATCATATCATGGTTCCTTGATGTGTGCTCGTTGTGGTGGCAAGGACCACGATGCCTATGAGTGTGAAATGGACCCTCATTGCATCAACTGCAATGGCTCTCACCCACCCTACTTTCATTCTTGTCCTAAATGGCTGGAAGAAAAAGAGGTGCAGCATTTGAAAACGATTCAAAACATTACTTACCCTGAGTTAAAAGTTGCTCTCCACCATTTCATATCAGAGGTACATTGTTGCACTTCATTCTGCTACTACAGTGGGAGTGCAGACGTTCTCATACCAAATGAAAAGTCTTTTGACCTCCATACTTAAAAACGTTGATGAATCAACATCAACACCCATCTCTGTCCCTAACATACATTTCAGCAAATCCCATGACCCACTTCCTTTGGTCCGGGAATGGGCATTTTCTTGGATACATATTTTTCTCCAACCTCAAAATGCAAAACAATCATTCGTTCATGTCCTCATTTGCTGAAATCCTCTTCCAACAACAAATTCCTGCCCAATAAACCTATGGTTGACAGATTTACCTTGAATAAAGACAATAAAGAAAAAAGACGTGGTCATAAACAGAAGGACTCTCTACCCAATTTACCTACACTTAAAAAAATGACCATCTTGACACAATGGAACTGTCGAGGTTTACGTTCTAATCTGAACGACATCAAAGCACTGATTGCTTCCTACCATCCTATATGTCTTTCCTTACAAGAAACATTTCTGAAACCTGCTGATAAAGTCACTTTTTGGAAGTTTTCTTTGCACAGAAATGACAGGCTGTGTGATAGATGAGTGCATGGTGGGGTGGCACTGTTGGTTGATCAGCATGTGCCCACCCTCACTTGGATGGTGTTTCCTTGGGTCATACCATCACTGTTTGTTCTCTCTACCTGTTACATGGAGAGACCTATGATCAATCAGACCTTGATGCTCTTATTGAACAGTTGCCATCTCCATTTTTAATCCTGTGGGACATTAATGGACATCATCCCCCCTTGTGAGGTGTTAATATTGATGGGAGGGGTAGCTTCATGGAGCATATGCTCTCTGATCACAACCTTTCTCTTTTCAGTAGTACTTCTTATACTTATTTTCATGCACCTGGTCAGTCTTTTATGGCTGTTTGTTTCTCAATTTGCTCCCCTTCACTATTCTCTCACTATGAAAAGTATTTGTCACACAATAGACAAATGTGTGGCAGCAGTAACTGACTGTATTATACAGGCAGCTCCTTTATGTATTCCTAAATCTCAACATGTTTTCTGTGATATCCTTGTCCATGGTGGAATTCTGCCTTTTATGGGGCACAGAAAGCTAAAAAGTGGGCCTGGGATATTTTTTGTAGGTATCCTACATTCTCGTACTGAATCACTTTCCAGCAGGTGGGTAAGACGTCAAATCCAGAAAGACTCTTGGATTAAGTTCACGACCAGTATATCTTCTACCACCAGTTCCAAAGTCATATGGAACAAGATTCAAAAGTTCAGTGGGCAATATAATTCTGTTGCCCTCTTGATCTTCTTCTCTGATGGCCAGGAAGTAGCTGACACCCATAGCATCACCAATAATTTAGGTGAAAGCTTTTGTCAGGTATCTAGCACTTCTGCTTTATCCTACACTTTCTTAGGCATCAAGACTTGGGCATATAGATCACCTTTTTCCTTTTGAGCTGATTGTCTCTATGACTATAATCGTCCTTTTACTCTGGTGGAACTCATACTGGCTCTTCATTACTATTCTTCCAATTGTTTTTAACCAGAGCTTACAGGAGAATATTTTTCCTGATGCCTGGAACCAGGCTATTGTCCTACCATTCTCTAAGCCTGGGAAGGATTCCAAGATTCCTTTAAACTACCATCCAATTGTTATAACAAGCTGTCTCTGTAAGGCCTTAGAGAGGATGGTTAATGCTCATCTTGTTTGGTTCCTTGAATCAAACAACTTCCTCTCACCCATCCAGTGTGGGTTCCAATGACAGAGCTCCACCTAATTTGACTTGAAATGTCAGTGAGAGAATTTTTTCTCAAATGACAATATCTTGTATTAATATTCTTTGACATTGAGAAGGCTAATGATACAACATGGAAGTATGGCTTTTTGCGAGACCTCCATATATATAGGTTATGTGGTCATTTGCCTATTTTTATTAGAAATTTTTAATGGACAGGCATTTCCAAGTTCATGTTGGTTCGACACTTTCCCATTCTTTTCTACAGGAACTTGGACTCCCTCAGGGCTGTCTTTTGAGTGTCATACTTACTGTTGCCAAATGGCTTTATGTCGACAACTTTCAGATTTCACGTCAGACGTCGAACGTGAGATATACTGAGTAGCAGCTACAAACTTCCCTCAATCATTTACTGAAGTGGACCACAGCAAATGGTTTTAACCTCTCTCTCTCTGAAATTGTTTGTATGTACTTTTGTCATCAATGGGGTATTCACCCTGTTCCTGAACTCTGTATTGGTGAAGTTGTGCTGCCTTTGGTCTCTGAGACAAAGTTCTTGGGGATTATCTTGGACCGTAAGTTGACCTATATGCCACACATCAAGCAGCTATGGGTCAAATGTACAAGAGCACTGAACATCCTCTGTATCCTCTCTTCCACCACTTGGGGAGCAGATTGATGTTCTATGCTAAAGATGTATTTTACTCTTATTCAGTCAAAACTGAACTATAGATCACTGGTCTACAGCTCTGCCAGGACCTCAGCCTTAGAGATGCTGGACCCCGTTCATTATCATGGACCTTGGCTCTGCATTTCCCCATTTTAGAGCTTATACACAGTCTCTAGAACTTCCTTTGCACCTCTGCTGTTTGCAATTGTCTTTACTATATGCTTTGAAACTTCATTCCTTACCAAAGTATCCCACCTAGGGTTGTGTTTTCCTTCATCAGTGAGCCATACTTTTCAGAACAGAGGATCTGCCATTGCCCCTTTTGGCTTTTGTACCCAGGTACAGTTGGATGAATTGGGTCTGTTCTTGGACAACATTGCTGTATCCACTGGTCATTCCATCCCTCCATGGCTTCTTACAGTTCCCAAATGTGACATATCTTTAAGTCATCTGAGAAAAGCATACACTCCCGATTGGAAATACTGTCTACTATTTGCTGAACATCTTTCAAACCATCCTTCTTTTCCTATTTATACAGATGGTTCAAAATCAGGTGATTGTGTTGGTTCTACCATGGTTTGTTGTGGTTCAGTGGTTGCACTCAGAATCTCCTCAACAGCTTTTGTGTTCACTGCTGAACTGTATACCATTTCTCTTGCCCTGGATCACATAGGAGGTAAGCAGTACTCAACTGCACTATTTATACTGACTCACTTAGTTCTCTACTAGCCCTGGAATTGCTTCATGTTGGTTCACACCCTGTTCTCGCTGATATTCAAAACTGACTGGCCCATTTATATTTAACATCTATTTCTATCTAGTTTTCTTGGAAACTGGGTCATGTTGGTATTTGCGGGAACAAGCTTGCAGCTAATTCTGTTTGCTCTAGCACTGTCACCACTGTGCCTGTCCCATACAAGACTATGGTCCTGTATTTAAGGCTCAGCTCCGTGCTAGCTGGCAGTCGACTTGGAATGAGCAAAGTGAAAACAAGCTTTTCCAAATAAATCCTCTCTTGGACTTTGGCCATCTTGCTTCCATAAGGATCGGAAAGAGGAAGTTGTTCTAACTAGACTACACATTGGTCACAGGTTTTTAACTCGTTGTTTTCTTAAATCTGGGACTGATGCACCAGTGTGTTGTGTGTGTAACACTGACATCACAATAAGCCACATTTTATTGTCTTGTCGTTGTTATGACTCTCAACGAAAGCACCATTTTAAACATGTTTTGTCCCAAGGTTTATCTGTAACATTATACAGTGACGATGGTGACACTGTACACCTTGGAAATGTTTTTAGTTTTTTAAATGCCATTAATCTTTTTAATGCTATTTAAGTCTTTTAATTTATACATTAAACCTTTTTTAATGTAATTCCCCTTTTAAGAATCAAAGTACATCTAATTTGATTTGAAATTAGAAAATGGCCATAATGTCAAATAACTTGAAACCAGGACTGGAAAGGCCAACTTCTGGTGGCAACCAATGGTTTTTGAACTTATGTGTTAGTCTTTCTGGCGAGTTATGATAATTATATTTATACTGCAGAAAGTCCTTTTCAATTTGTGTTACTTTACTTTCTGAGAATGGCCATAACATCAAATAACTCGAAGCTAGGACTGGAAAGGCCAATTTCAGGTGACTAACAGTGGTTTTTGAACTTACCTGTTAGTCTTCTTGGAGAGTTGTGATAATTACAATTATGCTACAGAAAGTCGTTTACAACTTGTGTTACTGTAGTTTTTCCATTACCGCTGTAGACTAGATATAAAAATTGGATTTAATGATATTTATATTTTTAATTCAAAAATTAAACTTTGCCTTGTTTTACCTTAATTTCCTTTCATGAATTTTAATAATTTTACTTTAATTTTAACTTTTTACCGGATGTTTGGCACAGATAGCCTAGTTGCTTTGCACTATAAAACACCCAACTAACCAACCAATATTCGACAATCATAGTGTTTAAGGCAGCCTTATCAACTACTATTCAATACATTACTCAAAAAGGTTTAGAGTCACCACTACTCTCTGGCTTCTTCAAGTTACTTTGGATTCTTTTTCTCAAACAATCACTCCAGTTCTCTAAATGGTATGTTAAAATTACATTAAATGCCCTTTCGCCTTAAAATGGCATCCTCTATATCACCTTTCCCTGAAGGTTTATTTTTTTATTGCTGCTCACCTCCAGACATTACCAGTTAAAATGATTTAAACTAATTGTTTACAGAATGCTTTAACATTCTACCTACATTTTCAGACCAGCTCTTTTTCCCTAAGACACTGTCAGACAGAGAAAGAGATTAATCATTTTCACTGATTCATCTGATCACCATTTCTCACTTTTATGACCAATCAGATTTTGATCACTTGTTATGTCAAATGAGGATATTGAAGGTTTTGACTCCACTAATGCCTTTAGAGATGCTAGACTGTGACTGTTTATTCATTGTAATCATCCAGTTTCCCAGGATTTATTCCCATTTACAATGATAAGGTGGGTTCAAAATTAATTCACATTGTCTATTCTGGGCCCTCTTTGACAACAAGGAATATTCTGAAAGTCATGTCTAATGAGATTCATCAAATTTCTATGACGTTATCAGCCCAATTGAACTGCCTGCTGGAGGACATTGTGCAGGCTGATATGTGGACGTCCCCCAAATCTTTTATCTTGTATTATTTGAATTATCTCTCAGTATCTACATTTTTCAATACCCGCCTATAGCTATCTTAACCTCTTTCAATAGATTACACAGAAGGGTGAGTATTTTCATTGATACACTTGTCTCTACTTTATTTTCTAGAGTTCTCTATCTCATTTTCATAGGATCCTACTCTGTGGTATACAGGTATACTTTTATCAAACTAATTCTATACTAGCAACCAGTAATTCAATATGATTTATTAAGGTTGCAACAGGCTCTGTAGAAATGAGGTGTTCTATGAAACCATTTAGAGGTAGACCTAGTATTGTTACTGTACTAGGGTGGACTGCCTGTCATGGACTATCAGGAATAAAGCATAAGGAGAACTTGCACTTTCCCTGCCAATCATTGGATTGAATAAATTGAAGTCAGTTTGCTTTTAAAAACTTAGGGAACTTAGTTCACCTATTGCATTGTTTTCAGAACAATGTTTTTATGAGCTTCCCAGTGTGCGTTACATCCCAGATTCTACTAGTGAAGCTAGGAAATCCTCACTGCACCTAGTTTCCAGTCATTCTGGGGTAAACAGAGACCGTTCCTCCAGTGTTAGTGTGAATTTCCTTCACTCTTAGGTAAGAGGGCAAATTTGAGGGGGCCCTCCTTCCCAGGTCTCTCAATGTTTTTTTTTTTCCATGATGCTGTTAGGAGAGGCACCAGATATGCAGAATCCTACTCTTTAATACCAGTTCAGATTTCACATCTAGCTATCCAGTTGTGTTAAAAGTGTCCCTTCTTTTTGATCAGTATTGGTTTAATACATTGTTCGTGGGAGAGGGTCTAATGTCTCCTTTTAATTCCAAATGCAGAGCAGTACCATCTTGGGTCCTTGGTTAAGCATAGTTTGTTCTGTGTTCTCTCCATACTCCAGGTACAAGTAGAATTTATACACTTTGAAAGTAAGAATAAATGTATATAATCCCACACAACATAAGTCCTGTTTCCTCAGGTTGAGTGAGGCATACAAGATCCTGTCATTTTGAGCCTGGAGTTTTGCCTTTCACAATTTTTTAGGTTGAGGAGAAATTTTGTGCAATGTGGAATATAAGGACCATGACACTATAATTCCAACCCTCAACATTGAATTTGTGCTATCTGTTTTTGGGCATGGCTAATAATGGTGATAAAATATGTAAAATTCCACCCACAATACAAGAATTAAGTTTTGGGTGAAGATCATACCTGTGCTGAATGTAGTGCAGTTCCCCCACTAGGGTGCCAGTCTTCTGTTAACACAACCATAATCTGTGCAGATGCTTTCTATATTGATAATGTCCTTGCTCACTCCTCACCTTATCAATGTGGGATTCTAACAGTAGTGTGAGTGGAGGTTAGAAAAAAATCAAACTAATGGGCAAAAGAAGATATCCTGGCAGTCAAGTAATAGCTGTAGTGTGAGTGGAGGTACATATTATTAGATATACATACTTAATTTATGAAAGTGTTAACTTAAAGAATAAACATAAAAGCATTAAAATTATCATTGAATATCAGCAAGATTACAAACTTGGATGTATGGATACAGTAGTGTGTAAATGTATTAGTAACTTTAAATGTGAAGTTTACCATAAGAAAACCTTTACTGGTACTTATTTTAATTTTTTAAGTTGTATACCATCTGCATTTTAAAAAAAAATCTGGTGAAGAGTTTATTTCATTGTGGTTATAAAATCTGAATTACTGAATTTTTACATAAAGAACTCTGGAACATCAGAAATATTCTGTTTTATACTTTGTATAATTCATGATTATTTAAACAAACAAGTTTCTAGAGCTAGCAATTTGTGAAGTTCTTAAGTATCATAAATATGCACCTTACTTTATAAAGTATACCTGAAAAACTTATGCAGTTGATGTTCAGTTTTAAAAACATATTGCAGTTATAAATGGAAGGGATACAGGGATCATATTTCTTTTATAGAAAACATCAGTTGTAATTGATCAGTTTACTTTTCATACTTATAAGCAAGGTTGCATTGGTTCTGTGATGATAAAGTTACAGACACAAATGATGGAACGTGCAAATTTAAGAATGCTAAATAAATCAAATGTCTTGGAACATGCCCTTGGTGAATGTGATGTTACTGCCCATTCAAATTATTTTAAGATATTAGTAAAGGTGAGGCAAAACTTAATCATGTTAGTTCATTCTGTAAATTGTTGCTTTACTTATACGTTCAAAGAAAATGGTCATCAATTTTATTATTTTTGGAATGGGCTTTTGCCATTTTTGAAGTATATTTAATTAGTACACTTATTTTCTAATTCTGAAAAACTTGCTTCTCTTTAAATATTAATATTAGAAGGGGAGGAAACCATTATTAATGTATTTTATATGTTTCATTTAAATGCATCCAATTGATCTGTGAATGAAAGCTAGTTAGAACGTGTGTCAACATATGTATTTAAATTCAGTAGTATTTTTTGTAAGAAAGAAAACCAAAATTGTACAAGTATCACCTACATACATTTCATAATGTAATTATTTAAAAGACTGTGGACAATCAACCAAACACTGTTTTCCAGGAAAACAATGAAAAATATAAGTCAGAAAGGGATTCAGTTTACAACTCATTGTTGTTATTAATTTCATTTCCTTCCTATACTTGATTTGTTTAGTCAATGAATGAAGGAGTAGAACATATGTTGACTAGCTGACTGATAGAAGTTGAACTTTGAACTCTAGGTGGAAGATAAGTGTACCAAGCTAGAAGCTGAGCTGACATCTCTTGACCAGAAGATGCAGGATGAGTCCAACAAAATTCAATTCAAGCTTCAGGAGGCTAGTCCTACCTACTGGGGTGCCATTGAACAACTGTTAGCTTTAGCACCATCCAGATTAGATGAAATTAAAAGTTACAGAATCCCTCCACCTGCTGTGGCTCATGTCGTAGAAGCTCTGTGTTTACTATTTGGCCGTCCTCAGAGGTTGTAGAATTTTTAAGTGTGATAGAAATATGTGATTATAAAGGGAAGATCTAACTGAACCATTTTTTATAATCAAATAGTAAGATTTTTACAATAAGATGTAATGTCTGCAAGTTTTCAGAAAAAAAAGTTAAAAACACAGAATTTCTACAGAATATTATATCATTAATTTTCTCTATTACAAGATTAAATGTTCCTGATTTTTTTAGAAATTTAACAGAAGCATTGTTGAAGAGCTTTAAGTGCCTGGGTGATTTCTGCAAATATAATTTTCTAACATCCATAGTGTGGCCTTCATATTTATAAATATGTAGCATTTATGGTGCTTTGCATTTAGTCCTATTTTTATTTTGACAAATATTTGTTAACCCTATATAAGTGTCACTATTTTTAAACCCTTTCTGAGTTACATTCAAAATTTAACTTTACCAATTTAATATAATGTATTTTAATGAAATGACTATTATTAAGTACATTATAACTTCTAAGTTTTATTCATTTATTTTAAAAGGAAAGATTTAAAACAGCAATTAAAAGTGCACATTTTGATGTCACATGATCTGTCTAAACTTCACAAGCTATTATATATAATACTGTGTGAACAGAATAAAAATTGTTGGCATACAAGGTCAAATTGAAATTCCACTTTTTTTTCATTAGCATTTTGAAAATTTCCAAGAATTTCTCGATAGGGATCTTACATTCTAATATTTGTAAGCTTAAGATTGGCCATACACACTTGCAAAGTCAAAGATGTGTTGCTAAGTGACAGTTTGAAATTGAATGACGTGCTTACTTCCAATAAAATGGAGATTTTCCATTATTCAATTATAGCTTAAAAAATGTTTTACTAGTGAATGGATTTGTAGCATGAAATTAAAAAACAGCTTAGTCCATTGTTTTCATGAAGTTTACCTAATGTTTGGCAAGTGTTTCTCACCTTTATGTATTAGTTTCCTGAACAATTAAATTGCATTTAAGTTTTACGTTTATATTTTAACTAGTTATGTATTATTTGTGTTTATAAATACATATTTAAAAATTTTATGATCGTATACATTTAACTTGATGTAGTTTGACTTGTGAAAATATCTAAGCAAGATGGCATTGTTCACATGTGTAAGCATTAGTGAAAGAATTTGTAGACAAACTTTGCACTGTAATAACTGTTAAAACCACAGGGTCTCATTGGCATGAATAAGTTTGCATACTTGAATCAAGAATGAAAGGAAAATTAAAAAATAAACTATAAATGAAAAGATAAAGATAGGAAATTATGCAATTTATAAACAGTATAAAAAGTACATACTTGTTTCCTTTTCTTAACTTTAATCATTTCATTACATTGTATGTTGATGATAATATCTAGAATTAATGATGTTATAGAGAAAATGGAAAATAAAATATAAACATTTGATATCCATTTAGGATGTTCTAGAGATTATGTAAATGGAATATGAAAACTATGAGATAATAAATAGCATTTTTATATTTGAAATGAAAATCGCATTGCTCGTGAAAAATTCTGATTCTCAGTGCATATAACTACATTAAATAACAATCTTTTTATTAAATATTGTAGAAAAAAAATATCTTATTTTTGTAAAAGTATGTAATCATAGGAACGTTCATGACAAATTTAAAACTATTTCATCAACTGGTTTCATTTTTATAACGAACTTTCATGAGAGTTGCACACCTACTTACAATGTAAGTAAATTGTAATCATACAGTTGATGTTACAAAGCAGCATAAAAATTATTTATAAATCCTGTTATTTAAAATATGGTAATTTCTTCATCTGTGATAAATATCAGAAACTATAGTACAGCATGCAGCTGGTATGTGAGATGGGGTTGAAACTAGCTTGCCTCATCAGATCATTTCAAATAATTTATAATTAAAGATTTATGATTTACAGATTTACTCAGCTCTTAAGAATGTTTATGGTAAGAGTTAAAATGAAAAGAGAGAAACTATGAAGTATGAAGCAAAATATTTATTATATCAGTTGGGCTCAGTTTCCTTTAAGCCACAATCAGTTCAACCATCATGGTCATAAATGTTACCTCAATTCAAAACCTTTATTTTTATACATCCATATGAATCAATAATGTTTAAAACATTCATCTCTTTACTAGCTAATTAGTACTTTCTCCTTCTTTGCTTTTACATGCAACAATTGAAATACTTGTTCTCCATGTAGATAATAAGAATACTTCATCAGCATTCTGATAGATGTAGAAAATTGAGCTGCTCTTTTTATAGTTAACTATTTTATTCTTCCTTGACACCAGCTTATGTAGTGTCTAGGTTACCAAAGCAGTATGGCAATTTTAATTCTTCATGCATACAGTCTAACCCACTTGGACCCATGCTGTTATCTACACCTTGTGAGCTCTTGCTTAAGCATGATTGCTTTGTCTAATCATCTTCAGCAGGATGACTGTTTATCTCAGTAGACATCCATGCATATAGATGTTAATTAGGTACACTTTAAGCTGTTAACTTTGTTTCATGCTCTTTATGGCTATTTTTCTGTAAACTCTAGCTATGTTCTATTAAAGAAGTGATTGCACTCGGTAGTGACAATCAACACCTTTGTTTCTATGACATCATCACATCTCATGTGATATGTGTGTTATATACAAATTCCATCCCATTTCTAATGACCAACACAGCCATACATGGATAAATAACCAAGTTATTATTCCACATGAATATTAATTACTCTCTTTATGGGAATTCAACTGGTTTGATGTTATTTGATCTAGTTAGTAGGCATATCTTTATTCTCTTGTGCAGTGCCCTTTCATGGAAAATTTCAAGTTTTATAAACTTTTCTCACTTTACTATACAAGCTGTGCTAATTATTCTTCTACTTAAATGCTTGTTTATTAATTTATTATATTTTTTCCAGTTCACTGCTTTACTTGTTTCAGGTATTTAGAAATGATGGATTTTTTATTATTGGCTTCAGGTTTTGAAATTTTTGTTTACTTAGATGAAAGTATAAACTAACGTTCCTGAATACTAAGTTTTTTAACATAGTTTATATGTAATTAAAGACAAGTAATCAGGGGAAAGAGTTTGGAACAAACAACTCAATTAAACTTTTAAAAACAAAAGAGTGCATGTAATTTTTTTTTAAACTAGTGAGGTTGATGCAAGAATTATTGATAAATGATATTTAATTGGAAAAGATATTTCATTTATTTTGGAATTTTTAAAACATCCTACATAGGATCAGTGTTAGGATGTTCAAATATATTATTCTTTATTTAAAGCCAATTTGACCAATAAAAATTTGACTTTAGGACAGTTTTATCATTTGAAGCATAATAGTTTACCTGAAATATCTCAATTCTATAAGTTGTGATTTTTTGTAGGGAAACTAAAGTTATTTTGTTACTGGGCAGTCAGTTACAACTGTTATTTACAGAAACAATAACACATTTTTTGTCAGCTTTAATGAATGTCTTACCCAGATATTCTGAATGAAGATAGAATTTGTGAAATTGATAGATTTGTATTAGTTTCTACATGCAGAAACCTTTTCTTATAAACAACTGCAATGAAACATTTAATTTGTAAGAGTGAGGGCTAGATACTAAACTCTTACCATAAGATTTTATTCATCATTATAAAAGATACATTTTTCCAGTTTATTTTAAATTTAGATATGACTGCATATGGATTTGATAAGTATAAACAATGAAATATTGTTTTATAAATCTTTTAGATGGGAAAGTGGAAGACATCTTTTAGTTTCAGACAATTTCACCTCCAAGCTTGAATACTTTGATGTGGAATCAATATCCGAGAGTACCTTCAACCAGCTTAAAAATTACATCAGTGACCCCAGTTTTACTCCCTCTGTAATAGCAGCTGCCAGTGAACCTGCTGCTTCATTATGTACCTGGATTCATGCTGTTTACACTTACCTGACTGTAAAGGTATTTTCAAATTAGCTTGCTTGAAATGTTTATTTTTCTTATTTTATAGAAACATTACTTATGCAAGTTGATATCTGTTTCACTGTGTTGTTGTATTTATATTATTTGTACCAGTTACTTACTTGTAGGAGTCAACTTTTTTATTAAACCATGAAGCTTAAAGTTACCTAATTATACAAGTACACTCAACATGGCAGTGTATTATCCTGAATTCATTACCATTGTTGTCTTTAGCTGCCCAACTACTAGCTGGGCTACTGATCATGACAACAGTTGTTATCTGCTCACTATGACCTTATCATGAATACTGAATCATGATAGTTAAACATAAGTGGATGTGAAAGTCAGACTTAAATTTGTATTAATTTTAAACTTGCTTAAATAAACATGTATCTATGATGTTTAAACACAGTTAGAAGCAAATAACAGATTGCAATACCTAATTTTGAGTACTTATTATTTAAGTCTGCATATATAATCATATATCTATGATATTTAAACATAACTGAAAGTAAACATCAGATTGTAATTCATAATCTTGAGTTCATTTTGTTTACTCCTGAGTTTAAAAGACAAAGTTTATGGACAGTGATACTTGAAAGTTATTGTTATAATAGTCTACATGGTAAACTGGCAGGTCACTCATTTGACAAATAACTGTATTCATTATGCATAAACTTTTTCAGCTGTACAGGTAAATCCAGTTCTTTAATTTATGATGTTTAAACATATTTTAAGACAAGAACACCATTATATTATTGAATGGCATCTTTCAAGCAAGTATAACTTTGGAAGTGAGTACTGCACGTCTTCATTTTGTTCTTGCAAGCCACAATTAAACTGGAAAATGTACTACTTTACCAACATTTTGTGGCAAATTATAAATTACTTTTGATGTTTTCAATCATATTATCAGTTTTAAATCTACTAGTAGTTCAAAATAGAAAGTACAGACTGTAAGCTATTTTTCCATATAAAGTTTCATATACTTTGTGCATTAAATTTAATTTAATTCTTTCTAAACAGCAAACTCTAAAACCCCTATATACAAACAAAGCTAAGGTGCAGAGAGAAGTAAATACTCTAAAAGAAGAACTAACCAAGGAACGAGCTGCCTGTGAGACACTTGAAAATGAGCTGAACACCAAGAAACAAAACTTACAAATATCAGAAGTTGCAAAAAGTAAAGTTAATGAACAGATAGCTACTGAGGAAAACAACCTAGCCTTAGTTTGTAAAGTAATCCAAGAGATGAACTGGGTTATTGGACAATGGGAGCATGCAGTTAGTCAAGGGAAGCATTGGATTCACACTGCTCATGGTGATGCCCTGTTGACTGCCTCAGTGTTAACATACATGGGGTCAGTTGGAAACAGTAAAAGGTCTTATCTCTATACACACTGTAGATCAATTATTGGGTGTACTGAACAAAGCATGATGGAAGATACTCAACAATACTCAATGCAGCAGATGTTAAAGTACCAGCTGCCTTCTTATTATCCTAGCACTAATGATAATCACACAGAATTAATAGAAGAAGAAGAATGTGTTGTTACTAGAAGTGATTTTATTCCTCATCAGCTTCTCCTTCAAAACAAAGTACAGGGACTCCCAGCTGATCCACAAACCCTTGAAAAATTTGCAATTTTAAAAAAACACATACTTAATAAATATTTTGCCTATTTATTGATACATGATCCAGAAGATATAGCAGTGAAGTGGATTGAAATGATCTTGGAACATGATTCAAGCGATCAGAAGACATCAGACACCAAGTTGACTTCAGATGCTCCAAGAGTATTTGAGTACAAAAAAAATGTAGAACAAGAGAGCATACTTGTACTGTATGGTGAAGATCCTGAACTGGAATACAAGTTGAAATCAGCTGATTCTACAAATATCCCGTTGATGGTAAAAGATTTTGATCTGTGTTCTGGATTACCATTGTGGTTATTAGCCAAAACTAAAGAATTTCATAGCTCATCTGAAAATTTACCAGTATTTCTTGTCTCAGGGCTTCCCCTCTATGAATTAGGTAAGTTATTTAGTAGTTTACTATTATATGCAAAACACTTAGAAATTTTATAACTATTGCATGAAGTATTTTCACAAAACAAAAATCAGGTACTAAACAAAAATTGTAGACACTGGTAAATTTTACATTACATAATAAACAGTGCTTGTAATACCATATAAATATCGATATAAAATCTATATACCTAGATGACTAAAACATATTCTTTGACAATTATTTAACATTTTCATATAGTTATTGAATTCCTATGTTATATAAATAAGTCCTTAAATAGTTTTATTTATTGCTTTAAGCTTGTTATTTTACATCCATCATTGATGTATAGTCCTAACAGTTTTAATTATTGTTTTTAAATGGTTATTTTATAGCCTTGATGTGCTTTTAAAAACTGTTTCATACTTCATCATTTCTGTTTCTTTTGTTAATTCATTCCTATAGATTGTCATAATGATTAGAATGGATCAAGTCTTAAAGCATAAATGTTTAATTTAAGTTTCATGAATATTTCAATAATTTTATACAGTTATTATGAATTCTTTCATTCATTTAATTAATAGTAAATGAAGTAATTGCTGAAATATGTGAAACAGTGAGAGAAGAGATAAAATAAATATTTATAATGTCTTAAATATTCCTAACTTTTACTATGAATGAGGCTTGTATAATGCAAAGAGCTGCATAATATTCTCTATACCTCTCACTGCTCTAACTAACCATATATTTTATAGCACTGGTTGATTTCACATTGAAAACATTTTTTATTTAGTTAAAAGATCTTTACTGTTGGAGAAAATGCCGCTTCTTGACCTATCTTTGACACATGAAGGCTTAGTTGAGAGCATAACTCAAGAAATTCTGGCTTTTGAGAAACAAAGATTTTTATCTATGGAAAGGTAAAAACATATTGAATAGTTTTGTTATAATAAAAACATTTTATAGAGCTTTAATTTTCAATTGTACCCTTTAGTGTGATACTTGGTAAAAAACAACAACTATACTTCTAAGTAAGATACAACTCTGAAATGTTTATAAAAACATATGCAGTTGTTTCTCAGGTAATGAGTAATCTTCTGGAATATGGGCATCTATAAATAAATCAAATGAGTAGCGAATTTAAATATCATGAAGACTAAAGTAGTTTGGTGATAGTTCTAAAGCTATTGTAAAAAGCATTGAATATTATGGATTAAAGTATTAATCTCATAACTGTAATATGGATAAAATAGTGGGATGAAAAGATCATTCAGAAAGTTTCTATGTGAATAGAAATTCTTTTTTAATGACTGATATCTGAGTATTTTAATTTTGAATACTTATTGTATTGTGTGTGTGAAATATTTTGACAAAGGTGTGATTATTTTGGTATTGGTATTTTTACCAATATTTTTGGTATATACAGGTACACATTTCATTTGTCATTACACCAAGAAATGAATTGCTCAAAAAAATGATTGAGATAAAATTTCAAATTTTTGTAATCAACTGTAATATTGTCGTACTTCTAATCTAATACCCATGTAACTGTTTGTAACTTTAGAGCACTTTATCGTGATGACCTCTACCACAGAAAAAATTTAGAAACACTTAAAATTCAGTTGTGGCAGGAACTGATTGGAAAAGGCAAAAATTTAGTTGAGCTGGAAAGTGGCAGAGCTATTGTAAGCAACAGCCGAGAAGCAGCAGAAAACTCCACAAGATTGCTAGATGAAACAAGTGCACTGTTCCAGAAACTTGATCAAGATAAGGCACCTTTTGTGGAAGTTAGCAGTTACATAGCTGTGATGTACAAAGTTTTAGGAGAGATACCATTAACTAAAGGACTTCCATTTTCTAAGATAATTTCAGTGTTACTGGAAAACGGCAAACAGAAGTTTGAAAATGAAAGTGAAGGTATGTGTGTTGATATGTCTTACAGCTACATAGTTCATAGGATACATAAAAATTCCCCAAGTAACTTAAATAAAGTAAAAGTTAACAAGTTGGACAGATATAAAGCATTCAGAAAAATGAGTAGGAATGAATAGACTGTTATGCTTTCATTATATTTATGAAACTACAGGGTGTTCGGAAAGTCACTGTGCAGTTTTGTATGTTAATAAATATATATGTGCACAGGGACTTTCCAAACACCCTGTAGAATAAAAGGTAAAGTTTTACAAATTTCTTTTAGAAAAGCAGTTCTTGTAGGATCTTAAAATTGAATCATGTAAACATTTCATAAAGTAATATTAAGGTAAATAAGAATAAAACTATGAATTAGAAGTTTTTATAGCTAATCAACTTTTAAAAAAATGATGTGAACTTAATATTGAATTTTATACATTTGCAATAAAAATGAGAGCATTATAGCAATGATACTTTGTAGAAATATAATTTAGTTAGAACTTTTAAAGGACACAAGTGATGTGATATAGAAATTTTTACCTTTAGCAGAACACTATTTCTTTGTGGCTACTTTTATGCCCATATCCATTCCAAACATCACAAATATAAACCATTAGTTAAAATACTTGACAATTCCACTATTAAAATACATCGATTCTTAGAAGTAATTCTCCAGCCACCTAATTGATACTGGTAGATGTTACTTTTAATCTTAGTATTTTAATCCTTTGAGTACATAATTAAATTTCTGCTGGGTTCTTAAAAAGTATAAATTATCTCCTAGCAAATGAAATGTAAAATTTGACCTTTTTAAGTTTTTTATCAGTATCAGAATCCACAAGTTGCACTTTTACTCAGTGATGTATGCACACACAGTACTAAAATGGGAAATTCAAGGGCATGTGAGTATCCTGATTGTCACACTGTGAGGAAAAGTTTTTGTGATACCATGGAGTAAATTTACTTGTAACACCAAACAGCTATAAGTGCCAAGTTAAATAAATCTAATTATATCATCCAAGCAGTTAACATGAAGGCAATATTCAGAATATAAATCACTGTTGTTAAGTTAAAATCCTCATTCTTTAACTGTTAAAACATTGCTTCTAGTTCAATACTCCATGATAAATCTGGAAAATTATCAAAATGTCCATCAAATGTGGCCACAACCAAAACATGGATAGATTATTTGAAAAACAGTAAAAGCTTGTTCTTGTGTAGAGATTTTGGTTTTAAATGGTGAAAAATGGGTGTCCTTGTGGTTTTAAAACAAAAAATCACTTTTTCCTAAAACAAGATGACAAGAAACCAAATTGAAGTAAAAATGTTTTCTCAAGAAGGCTGGTATTGGTATTAAAACTTTAATTAAAATAAAGTACATAACAACAATTTGACCATCTTAGGTCATCTTCAGGTTAAGAAAAAAAACGTTGTTAAACCAAAGATTATGTAAGAAGGTTGAAACGTTGTTGTGTACTTTATTTTAATTACAGGTTTAATACCCATACTAGCTTTCTTGAGAATACGCAGACTGTACACCCTATTTAAATATTTTCTTTAGCAGAAGTACAGGAGTCATAAGTAACTTAGGAACATGAGGAATACCCCTCGGTGTGGATTCCTGTACATGGTGAGGGGACCATCCAGAGAAGGTTCTTTTCTTTCAGTTTACCTCCTCCTGGGCCTAAATATCTACCCAGGTGTTTGCCGTGCATGGTGACCTATGAATATTGTATCTGATGCTGATGTTTGGGTATTAGTGCTCACGTATCCTTGGTGTTATTTAGCACTGTAGTGCATCTCCTTGTAGGGCTCCATGGTGGGTGGGGTCAGTGGGCACTGAAATGTAGCTTCTTTATTATGGATACCCTTCTTTCTGCCAAAATAAATACAAATGAAAAAAAGTTGGAAAAAAAACAGAGCATTGGGAAATAACCACACATGGATGACCTGATGTACAGTCAATATTACAGCCAGATTCAACACTTCAGTTTCTAATTCTCTATTCATTATCTAAGAAATCCTTGGGGCAGATGTCTCCATTTTTCATTCAGAAGGGATTAGAGGGACTTGCTGCCTCTCCAAAGTCAGTAAAGAAGTTGTACTCTGGAGACATTTTGTGGAAGCATCTTTACCACAACACACCAAACTCCTCTTTAAATCAAAAGCCATTGTGGTTACTCCCCATGCAATTTTGAATTCTTCCAGAGGAGTTATAGTTCAGAGGGATTTAAGGAACATTCCAGAGCCAGAAATCCTCGCTGGTTTCTCCAACCAAGGCATTACTGCAGTATGCCAAAACTTCACTCATAAAGACGGAATTATGACTAACTGCCTTCTCTCTGGTCTTACATTGCTAAATTGTGGACGCCTAGAGCAGATAGCCTTCATGTATCTTTGTACTAAATTCAAAACAAACAAACAAATTATTATGCTCTATACCATCTGCAATCAAAATGCACAGTTATAAAAACAACCAAATTATTTATACCTCTTCTTAATCCATTGACATTTAATGAATTTACTGTCCTGGGCTCATTTTCATTTGTTAAAGAGTGAACATGTTCTCCTGCCACAGTCAAAGCAGGTTATTTGAACTGCAAGATATGGCCTTAGATTCCTAATCCTTTCAGATGTTTCCAGTGTCAGTGGTTTGGTCACTCAAAAACATCATGTCGTGGTTCTTTGATATGTGCTCATTGTGGTGGTAAAGGTCATGACGCTTACGACATCAACCTGGAACCACACTGTGTTAATTGTAGTGGGCCACACCTCTCTTACTCTATTTTTTGCCCTCAATAGGTAGAAGAGAAAGAGGTGCAATGCTTAAAGAGTGTTAATAATATCACCTACTAAGAGGCTTGAAGATTGTCCATAACTCCGTCTTGGACATGTGATAATTAAAAACGTTGATGCATTTATGTCTGCTTCCATCTCTGTCCCTACCGCTCCTTCCAGTGACTGTCCAGTTTCACTTCCTTTAGGTTTAAGTTTTTCCTCAGGTGCTTCCTCTTCTGCAGCCCCAAGAAGTAAATCTACCATTCATTTATGCCCTCAGTCATTAGAATCTTTGTCTGCAGACAGAGACCTGCCTACTTGACCCAGGGCAGGATCCATGGAGGTTGATCCATCTTTGTCTAATAAAAAAAAAACGTGGTCACAAACAGATCTCCCCACCACATTCTCCTCTACATAAATAACCATAGCCACTCTGATTCAATGAAACTGTCAAGGTTTTCAATCAAATTTAAATGACATTAAAGATTTGATTGATTCTTACCATCCCTTGTGCTTTTCCTTACAGGAAACGTTTCTGAAACCTGCTTATACAGTCACCCTTCGGCAGTTTTCCTTGTATAGAAACAACAGGTCATGTGAAGGACGAGTGCATGGTGGGTGGCAATGCTGGTTGATCAGCATGTACCCAGCCTGTCTTTGCCACTTGATACACTCTTGTAGGCTGTAGCCATCTGTGTTTCTTTTGGGTCGTGCATGCACTATTTGTTCTCTCTACCTGCCTCCTAAAGAGATCTATAATCAGTCAGACCTCAATGCCCTCACTGAGCAGTTATCATCCCCCTTTTTACTACTGGGGGATTTTAATGGACATAATCCCCTCTGGGGTGGTGCTAGTATTGATTGGAGTGATTGTGCTATAGAGCATATGCTCTTGAACCACAACCTGTCTCTATTCAATACTGGTTATTATACTTATTTTCATGCACCTAGTCAGTCTTCTACTTCTATAAATCTTTCTGTCTGGTCCCCTTCATTTTCCACTTACTTTTTTTGGAGAGTTGACAGTAATACATGGGGCAGTGTTCATTTCCCTATTATTTTGAGAGAAACTGACTGGCTATGGTTGATGCCATCCAACCTGCATGTCTCAAAGGAAGTTCGACCAGGATAACTGGCCTTCTTTCACCACTCTCTCAAAACTTAATCCTGCCATTGTGTGTAAGACATCAGTAGATGACTGTATTGTCCAGGCAGCTACTCAGTGTATTCCTAAAATCTCCACATTTCCCACAGTATCCTTGTTCTTGGTGGAATCCTGCCTGCCACATGACAAGATTGATTGGTTGGTTGGTTGGTTGATTTAATGTTTTATGGCACAAAGCAGCTAGGTAAAAAGGTAAAAATAAATTAAATGTAGTAAAATATGTAAAAGAAAATGAAGGTAAAACAAAACAGCATTGAAAAACAGAAAAAGCATAAAACCAATGTTGACACCTAGTCTACAATGTTAAGAGAGAAAGCAGGGTAAGAGAAGTTGTAAAGGACTTTCTCTAGCATAATGGTAATGATCATAACCTGCCAGGAAGACTAACAGGTAAGTACAAGAACCACCATCAGTCACCTGAAGTTGGCCTTCCCAGTCCTGGTTCCAGGTTATGCATCATAACAGCCATTATCAAAAGGTAAAGTAATAAAAGTTTTAAAAGACATGTAGCAAAATCGTAAGAATAATTAGCCAAATGTCCAATAAAAAGGTAAAAGTAAAATAAATGTAGTAAAATTCAAAAAAGGAAATGAAGGTAAAAACAAAACAGCAATTAAAAACATAAAATGGCATAAAACCAATGTTGACATCCAGTCTAAAAAGTTGTAAAGGATTTTCTGTAGCATAATGGTAATTATCATAACCTGATAGGAAGACTAACAGGTAAGTACAAGAACCACTGTCAGTCACCTGAAGTTGGTCTTTCCAGTCCCGGTTCCAGGTTATGTGTCATTATGGCCAGTACCAAAAGGTAAAGTAATAAAAGTTTTAAAAGACATGTAGCAAAATCGTAAGAATAATTAGCCAAATGTCTGATAAAAAGGTAAAAGTAAAGTAAATGTAGTAAAATTCATAAAAGGAAATGAAGGTAAAAACAAAACAGCAATTAAAAACATAAAATGGCATAAAACCAATGTTGACATCCAGTCTAAAAAGTTGTAAAGGACTTTCTGTAGCATAATGGTAATTATCATAACCTGATAGGAAGACTAACAGGTAAGTACAAGAACCACTGTCAGTCACCTGAAGTTGGTCTTACTAGTCCCGGTTCCAGGTTATGTGTCATTATGGCCAGTACCAAAAGGTAAAGTAATAAAAGTTTTTAAAAGAATTGCAGCAAATTTATAATAACAACTCACCAGGATGACTAATGGGTACTTCAAACACATAGTTCAAACAGCAGCATTAGTCACCTGAAGTTGGCCTTTCCAGTCCTGGTGTCGAGTTATTTAATGTTCTGGCCATTTTTCAAGTTCAAATTGAACTAGAGATAGTGAGATAGTGCCGTCATTGAGAGTCATAACGATGTCAAGAAAGTAAAGTGTGGCTTACAGTGATTTGAGTGTTACACAAACTACACACTGGTGCAACAGTTCCAGATAAAAGAAAACGATGAGTTAAAAAACTGTGACCAATGTGTAGTCTAGTTAGAACAACTTCCTCCTTCCGAACCTTACGGAAGCTAGATGGCCAAAGCCCAATATAGGATTTTATTTGGAAAAGCTTGTTTTCTTGTTGCTCACTCCAAGTCGACTGCCAACTGGAATGGAGCCGAGTCTTGAATACAGGACCACAGTCCATGTATGGAAGAGGCACAGCGGTGATAGTGACAGAGCAGATAGACTTAGCTGCGGTGTCAGCAAACTCGTTCCTGTGAATACCAACGTGGCTCAGTATCCAGAAAAACTGGATAGAAGTACACGTTAAAGAGAAATGGGCCAGTCGGTTGTGAATGTCGGTGAGAATAGGGTTTGAACCAACATGAAGCTATTCCAGGGCCAGTAGAAAGCCAAGCAAGTCAGTATAAATAGTGCAGTTTGAGTACTGCTTAGCTTCTATGTGATCCAGGGCAAAAGATATGGTGTACAGTTCAGCAGTGAACACAGAAGCTATAGAGGGGATTCTGCACGCAACCACTGAACCACAACAAACCATGGCAGAGCCAACACAGTCACATGATTTTGAACCATCTGTATAAATAGGAATGGCAAGATGGTTCAAGTATGTTCAGCAAATAGCAGACAGTATTTCCGATCAAGAGTGTCTACCTTTCTCAGATGACTTAAAGATACGTCACATTTGGGGACTGTAAGAACCCATGGTGGGATGGGCTGACCAGTGGATACAGCAATGTTATCCAAGGACAGACCTAATTCATCCAACTGCATCTGGATATGAAGGCCAAAAAGAGCAATGCCAAACTATTTGTTCTGAAAAAGCATGGCCCACACAGGAAGGAAAACACAACACTAGGTGGGATGTTTTGGTAAGAAACAAAGTTTAGAATCATATAGTAAAGACAGTTGCAAAGAGAAGAGGTGCAAAGATGGTTTATGAGACTATGTATAAGCTCTGAACTGGGGAAGTGCAAAAAGCCCCAGTGCAGAATTGAAGTCCCTGATGATGAATGAGCCACGTAACCCATATATATGGAGGTCTTGCAAAATGCCATACCTCCATGTTGTATCATAAGCCTTCTCAATGTAAAAGAATACTAATGCAAAATGTTGTCATTTGAGAAAAGCTTCTCTGATTGACGTTCAAGTCAAATCAGGTGGACCATGGTGGAGTGCTGTCATCAGAACCCACACTGGATTGGTGAGAGAAGATAGTTTGATTTCAGGACACAAACAAGATGAGCATTAACCATCCTCTCTAACATCTTACAGAGACAGCTCGTCAAAGCAATTGGACAGTAGTTTGAAGGAATCTTGGGATCCTTCCCAGGCTTAGAGAAAGGTAGAACAATAGACTGGCACCAGGCATCAAGAAAAACATTCTCCTGCCAGATCCAGTTAAAAACAATCAGAAAAATAGAAAAGAGAAGCAGGAGATAGATGGTGCAGCATGTCATAGTGTATGTCATCAGGTCCAACCAATGTACTGTCAGACCAATGAATGGCCAGTTTCAGTTCCACCAGTGTAAAGGGTTGATTATAGTCATAGAGACAATCAGCTCGAAAGAAATGAGGTGATTGCTCTGTCCAAGTCTTGATGTCTAAGAAAGTGGAAGAAGAAGCAGAATTGCTAGATACCTGGCAATAGCTTTCATTTAGAGTATCGGCGATGCTCTGGGTATCAGCTACTTCTGGCCATCAGAGAGTAAGATCAAGAGGGGACAGAATTATATTGCCCACTGACCTTTCAATTCCTGTCCTATATGACTTTGGAACTGGTGGTAGAATATATGCCAGTTGTGAACTTAATCCAAGATTCCTTCTGGCTTTGACATCTTATCCACTGAGCATGTGCACAGGCCCGCTGGAAAGCGATGCAGTTTGAGCGTGTGGGATACTTACAGAAAGTATCTCAGGCCCATTTTTTAGCCTTCTGTGCCATGTGGCAGGCGGGATTCCACCATGGACGAGGATATAGTGGAAAAACGTGTGGAGGTTTTAGGAATACATTGAGCAGCTGCTTGTATAATAGTCAGTTACTGCTGCCACACAGTCGTCTATTTTAAGACTTTTCATTTGTTTAGAGAACAATTCTTTAGGAGGCACACAGAGATCTGTCTGTAGTAGTTGTAGAATGAAGTGCAGCAGCATACATCTGAGAATAGGTGGTGGACAGCAATTCTCGAGCCTCAGGATAGGTAATGTTATGAATCGTTTTCAAACGCTGCACCTCTTTTTCTTCCATCGTAATTGATGCAATGAGAGTCCGTTTCACACTTGTAGGCAACAAGCACATGTCAAGGAACCACAATATGACGTCTTCGAGTGACAGAACCATTGACACTGGAAACATCGGAGAAGGTTTGGAATGTGCGTCTGTACTCTGCAATTAAGATAACCTGCCTTGATGGTGGCAGGCAGACATGGTGACATAAATGTAAGAATGAGAACATTGGTCGGCACCATAATTCCATCTTTGTGAATGGATAAACGCCTCACTGCAGAAACTCCTGGGTGGAGAATCTAGCAAGAATTTCCAACTCTGGGATGTTCTTCAAATCCCTCTCAACAATAACTCCTCATGATGAATTCAAGGTAGCATGAGGGGTAATCTCAATAGGTATATCCCCAATTGCCTTTGAAGGTAGGAGGAGTTCACTGTGATAAGATGTGGATGTTTCAACCAATATGCATCCAGATCGAAGCTTCTTTACTGACTTTGGAGAGCCAGCAAGTCCCTCTAGTCCCTTCTGAATAAAAATGGGGGACATTTGCCCTAAAGGTTTTTCTGAAAGAAAATGTAATATAAGAAAATGAAATACGTGTGTTACAGATGTTGAAGATTGCTGCTCAGAGCCTTCAAGATGTGGTTGCTTACCTATTGACTGTTTTTTCACTATTTTATTTAAATTTTTATTAGGAGGATCCATAGGAAAAAAAGGAAAATTTCGGTACCCACTGATCCCACCCACCATGGAGCCCTACGAGGGGACACACTACAATGTCATGCAAGAACATTGCAGCAACGTCAGGGCTTTGTGAGCACTGTACCCAAACACCAGCATTAGACACAATGTCCACAACACCCATTGAGAACTTCCAACACTGGTACTTGGTGGACTCTAGCCCAAGTGGAACCGGTCGATTGACCCAAGGGGAGCCACCCAAAGGCTGCCCGTCTACAGGAATTTAAGGCCAAAGTGGTGTGTTAGGGTTGGATCCCTCAACCACCAGGATCCTCTCCTCCCCTTCATGGGTCGTCATGCACGGCAAACACGTGGGTGGATGTTTAGATCCCAGAGGAGAAAGAACTGAACCTTCCCTGGGAGGTCCCCTCACTCCACCAAGGGCCACATGACAAGAAAATCTCAAAAATGGGTTTGGGATACCTTTCGTAAGTATCCCACACTTTTCAACCACATTGCATTTCAGCAGGCCTGTGGACATGCTCAGCAGGTCAGACATCAAAGCCAGAATGAATATTGGACTAAATACACCTCTAGCATTTTTTTTTACACCAGTTCCAAAGTCATATGGGACAAATTTCGAAAGTTTAGTGGCCAGTATACTTCTGGCCCCCTTTGAATTGTGTTCTCTGATGACCAGGAAGTTGATGATACCCAGAGTATTGCCAGTACTCTTGGTCAAAGCTTTTCTCACGTATCTAGCACTCCAGCTTCATCTTCCATTTTCTTAGCCATCAAAACACAGGTAGAATGATCACCTCTTTCCTTTTGGGCTGATCGTCTCTGTGACTATAATTGTACCCTTACCCTGGTGGAGCGTAAACTTACTCTTAACTGGTCTGGGAGTACATCAGTCGGACCTGATGATATTTGTTAAGAAATGGTATGCCATCTCTCTCCTGCCTCTCTTGCTATTCTTCTGATTGTTTTTAACTGGATCTAGTAGGAGAATGTTTTTCCTGATGCTTGGCACCATACCATTATACTCCCCTTTTCCTAAACCTTTGAAGTATCCCACAATTCCTTTGAAATACCATCCAACTGCTTTGATAAGCTGTCTCTGTAAGATCTTAGAGAAGATGGTTAATGCTTATTTTGTTTAGTTTCTTGAATCAAACAGCCTCCTCTCACCCATTCAGTGTGAGTTCTGAAGACAGCGCTCCACTATGGACAACATGATTTAACTTGAAACATCAATCAGAGAAGCATTTCTCAAGTGACATCTTGTTTCTCTATTTTGGACCTTGAGAAAGATTATGATACAACATGGAGATATGATTTCTTGTGAGACCTCCATTCATATGGATTATGAGGCAATTTACCGATTTTTTATTAAACATTTTTAATGAATCAGCATTTCCAGATTCGTGTGGGTTTGACAATTTTCCATTCTTTCCCACAGAAACTTGGAGTCCCTCAGGGCTGTGTCTTGAGTGTCACACTTTTCATTATAAAGATTAATGGCATCAGTGGACAACTACCCCTTAGAGTTGCGAATGGTCTGTTTGTTGATGACTTCTACATATCATGCCAGTCGTCAAATATGAGGTATATTTCGCAACAGCTACAGACTGCCCTCAATCATTTACTGAAATGGACCACAGCAAATGGTTTTGACTTCTCTCTCTGATCCTGAACTTCGTATTGGTGAAGTTGTGCTGCCTGTGGTCTCTGAGATAAAGTTCTTGGGGCTTATGTTTGACTGTAAGCTGACCTTTATTTCATGCATCAAGCAGCCATGTGTTGTACGAGTGCACTGAACATCCTCTGTGTCCTCTCTTCCACCTCTTGGGGAGCAGATCAATGTTCCATGGTAAAAAATCTATCATGCC
This sequence comes from Tachypleus tridentatus, assembly GCF_004210375.1. NCBI lineage: Eukaryota > Metazoa > Arthropoda > Merostomata > Xiphosura > Limulidae > Tachypleus > Tachypleus tridentatus. The sequence goes on along the minus strand of NC_134834.1, from coordinate 130,044,152 downwards.
CTTATTTGATCAAAACTAGACTATGGGTCTCTGGTCTATGGCTCTGCCAGGACTTTAGCCTTGAAAATGTTGGACACTGTTCACCATCAGGGGCTTCAGCTCTGCACAGGGTTTCCTTCCTCCAGTCCAGAGTTTGTACAAAGAGTCCCATGAACTTCTCTGTACCTTCATAATCTTTAATTTATGCTTCAAAACTTTGATCTTTACCACAGCATTTCACATAGGATTGTGTTTTCCTTCCTCATTAGACCACACTTTTTCATAATGGATGGTCTCCCATTGTTCCTTTTAGCCTATGTCTACAGGTGCAGTTGGATGAATTGGGTCTATCTTTGGATGACATAGTGGTATCTACAGATCAGCTCATCCCACCATGGTTAATTAATGTTCTAAAAAAGTGACCTTTCTTTGAGTCATCTGAAGAAGGCAGATACTCCTGATTGAAAGTATCACCTTCTATGTGCCGAACATCTTTCGGACCATCCTTCCATTCCCATTTATACAGATGGTTCAAAATCACATGACTCTGTGGGCTCTGCCATTGTTTGCTGTGATTCTGTTGTTGCACACAGAATCCCCCTCCACAGTTTCTGTGTTCACTGTCAAATTGTACACCATTTCTCTTGCCCTGGATCACATGGAAGCTATGCAGTACACAATCTGTACAATTTATACTGATTCACTTAGCTCTCTGTTAGCTCTGAAATCACTTCACGCCAGTTCTCACCCTATTTTTGCTGATACTCAAAATTAACTGGCCCATTTTTCTTTAACATCTATTTCTATCCAATTCTTCTGGATACCAGGCCATGTTGGTATTCACAGGAATGAGCTTGCCAACACTGCAGATAAGTCTGTCTGCTCTTGCACTAGCACTACTGTGCATGTTCCATACATGGACTATGGTCCTGTATTCAAGGCTCAGCTCCATGCCAGTTGGCATTTGACTTGTAGTGAGCAATGTGAAAACAAGCTTTTCAAAATAAAACCCTATTGGACATTGGCCATCTTGTTTCCAAAGGAATCAGAAAGAGGAAGTTGTCCTAACTAGACTAGACATTGGTCATAGTTTTTAACTCATCATTTTCTTTTACCTGGGACTGATGCACCAGTGTGTTGTCTATGTGGCACTCAGGTCACAATAAGCCACATTTTACTGTCTTGCTGTTGTTACGACTCTTAGCTTTTAGTTTTCTAAAGGCCATTAACCTTTTCAACACTATATAAGTTTTTAATTCATAAATTAGACCTTTTTTTTATTATTCCTTTTTGAAGTACCACTAGTTCGATATGAAATTCAAAATGGCTGTAACTTCAAATAACTCAAAACCAGGACTGGAAGGTACAATAGCAGGTGACTAATGCTGATGTCTGAACTTACCTGTTTGTCATCCTGGTGAGTTATAATAATTAAAATTATACTATAGAAAGTCTTTTACAACTTCTATTATATTACTTTCTGAAAATGGACGTAATGTCAAATAATTCGAAACCAGGACTGTAAAGGCCAACTTCAGCTGACTAATGTTTATGTTTGTACTTACCTGTTATTCATCCTGGTGAGTTTTGATCATTAAACTTAGGCTTCAGAAAGTCCTTTAAAAACTAGTGTTACTGTAATTTCTCTCTTACTGCTGTACACTAGATATACAAATTGGATTTCACATTGTTTAAGATTTTATTTCAAAAATTCAACTTTGTTTTGTTTTACCTTGATTCCTTTTTACAAATTTTAATACTTTTACTTTACTTTTAACTTTTTACCAAATGTTTGGCATGGATAGCCTAGTTGCTATGCACCATAAAATGCTAAACCCACCACCATCACCACATGAAGAATATGGATAGTTTGCTCAGATAGATTTTGTTGATACTATTAGTTATACAGGGTGTTCAGAAAGTCATTGTGCAGTTTTGAAAGCAACGATAACAGCATTCATTCAGTCTATTTCAAGCCAGAAACTGATAGTTGTGGTGTTTAGAAACAAAATAAGAAGGATCCAAGCCTGTATTGATGCAAACGGGGGTCACTTTCAACATTGTTTATAATTGTCATTCATATTTACCTCCTGTATTCTATATTGAAACATGTCTGTTAATAACTATATAAGTGCACAGTGACTCTCTGAACACCCTGTATAAACAGGAATAATTTTGATTAATAGAATAACATAATTTTTTTTTTTTTTTTGGATCAAATCCCTGTTCTTCATCACTAAGCTTGAATACTTTATAACATTAAGCTTTGGGATTCATTCATTATGGTGGGCACTATGTGCCCAGTGTGCAGTTTTACACTTAACAATGTAAACATAACAAAATAATTTTAAACAAAAACCATTAAAATCACCCAATAATTTGTAAGTTTAAATTTTAGAGCACAACATTATTTAAAATTTTTACACTAATTTTTATAAATTTGTGAAAGTGTGAAGTGATCCTATAATCATAGCTTTGTAATATAAAACTCAGCTGATTAGAAATAAAAAAAAGATAAAAGAGTTTGTTTTATGTCTTAAAAAGGAAAAATTAAAAGTTAGGTCTTGTCAATTCAACTATGATGAAACATGGGATTTATATTTGCAAGTTACAAAGTAACGTTAGTGACCAAACTTTAAAATCTTACTTTTTTTTTAGGTTTAATGACTTTTAGTTGTTTAAGAGCCTTATTTTTGCTATCAGAAAAACTGTTCAAAGGGTTTTATTTTTATATAAACAATTATGTTGTACAAAGTATAAGAAAAATGTGATTGTTGTGCTGATAAACCAAACTAAAGTTCGTAGTTACTGGTATGAATGATTTGGATCAAGAAACTAAACATTAGTGTGGATTTTTTGGATATTTTTTCTTATCATTAATACCATTGAAAACTACCTGAATAAAGATTACATTTCTCATTTAATAAAAATAGATTTTGTTAAGTTAGGTATTCTCCTCGCACTTATTTTTTAAATGATTAAAAGCCTTCAATTATAGAAATAGTTTAATTACAGTATTTGAAATAACTGTATCCAAAGGAGAAAAAAATTGGTATAAAATGCAAATATTATGGTATTGCTGCCCCTCTGTTGTTTGAAAATTAATTGAACCAGAATACAGTCAAACATTGATAGTTTAACTAAGATCTTTTGTTTCAATTATTCAGCAATTACTACACCAGTATAATGTTAACAGGAGTGAAGGTAATCATGCTGTTCCAAGCTGTAGCGTGGTGAATGCATTTGTGCCTTCCTAGACAGAAATTACAAGTGTTAAATGCATACAAATCAAAGTTGTAACAGGTGAAAGTTACTGCATGTGACAGAATGAGATAAATTTCATGTTTTGGTAGGAGTTGAGTGGAAACTGTAAAGAGAATATGTGAAATAGTTTTGTTGATAATAGAAGCTTTCAAGTTATAAAGTCTAAACCTTTCAGAAGTGATGTTAAGTAGGTCAGTGTATGATCTTTGTGTGACCCTACTGGAAATTCTTGTACGTTATATATTTGTAATTACAGTTGAGAATTTTACCTCCAGAACAGTAAATTACACATTGGCATGAAGCTATCCTGGTCAGTGTAGATGTGTTGAAAAACCACTGTTTAGTAGAGATAACCAAATGAAAATTTAAAAAAGCATCAGTGTTCAATCACAGGTGTGAGAATAGCTGAAGGAGGATATTCTTTACACATTAATCCAAATTTAAACTATTTGGTAACAGTGAGAAATAGTTTGGTTGATGACAGAGAAAATCAGTATCATAATGAAAGCACAATATTTACAATGAAGCATGCTGAGGACTATTACTAGTAGGAACTGCATCTAAAGTGTTGTTATAAACCTATACCAAAGTGATGGCACTCTGACAATTGACTGTTCAAACATTTTCTTACCATCATGTCATTCCTTCAGAGAAAAGATTAGTTAGGGTTCATCTTCAGCTTGGCATGCAAAAATTCCTAATAAGAGTATTATTAAGGATGATGGGTTTATAACGAAACTAAGAAGGTCAAATGGCAACCAAACAATGTGGCTGAAGTGTGGGATTGTATTACAGGACATATGAAACATTACTTCATAATCATAAATTGAAAAATTATTACAGCATAAAAACAAGATAAACTTAAACTACTCTGTTTAAAGCAAGTAGAAATAGTAGCTCATTGTGTTTGTCTACCCTTAGGAAAAGTAAATATTTATCATTCCCCTCATTTATGTCTCAACAAATCATTGATTCTGCTCTTAAACTCCCATAAAGTGGTGGCTTTCACTATTTCTGACAGAAAACCATTCCGTACATCAATCATTCTGTCAGAAAAATTAAAATTGTCTTCATTGAAGCCAAGCCAGTCTTTTCCAAATCTAAGACTTATGTCCTCTAATTGTATTATCTTTAGAATTTACTGTTTAGTTGCAATTACTTGTTTGTGACTTATGTAAATTTTCACAGTGATTTCCAATACTATATCTTATGGTCTGTGTTTAGTTTCCTTCAGTATCATAAGGTTATGCTTTTCTCTCACATTAAGGTTATGATAGTGTAAAATATACAATACCATGTATTTTGGTTTTCTCTTTTGTACAGAATCATTACTATGCTTATTTGCTATTTAATAATTTCTTTGTTTAATCTGTGGGCATAGTTACAATGGAAAAATATATATGTAAAAACAACTGGTATTGGTAGAGAAAACTCTATGTAGAGGAGCAAACAACATTTCGACCTTCTTCAGTCATCGTCAGGTTCAAAAAGAAAGAAAGAGGTAACTGACTGATAGCTGACTACATGTTTGAAGGCAGTTCTGTAATTAAGTGTCCTACCAAAATATGAAATTTACCTCATTCTATCACATGCAGTAACTTTCATCTGTTACAACTTTGATTTGTACAGATTTGACACTTGTAATTTCTGTCTAGGAAGGCACAAATGCATTCATCATTCTGTTCCCAGTAGCATAGAAGAGCGAACACATGTAAAATATTTTCTCAACCCAAACAAGCCATTTTTGCATATATATTGGTGTGGTAATTGCTGAATAATTGAAACAAAAGATCTCAGTTAAACTATCAATATTTGACTGTATTCTGGTTCAATTAATTTTCAAATAATAGAGGGACTGCAATACCATAATATTTCCATTTTACACCAATTTTTTTCTCCTTTTGATACAGTTATTTCTAATACTGTGATTAAACTATTTCTATAATTAAAGGCTTTTAATCATTCCTACCTGACTCATGCACACCACAAGTATATGGCATCCCCAAACCTCAGAAACCAGATTGTCCATTATGACCAATAATGTCCACATATGAATCATTTAATTACAATCTTGGCAAATACATAGCATGGGCATTCTCCAAATATGTAACATCAGCCAGCTCCATTCATCAAAGACTCTTTTAATTTCATGTCTAACCTTAATCAACTTGATCATAAAGTCTTAATGCCCAGTTTTGATGTCATATCCTTCTTTACAGAAGTCCCAACAGCATAAGCCTGCAAGATAGCCTTAGAACTCTATATCCGAGACCCCAACCCATCAATAGACACCCCCAGCAACCAATTTGCAACCACAACTATATACGAACAAATGGCCTAAGCATGTGCAATCCACTATCACCAGTTCTAGCCAGTATTTTTGTGACACAAGTTGAAACACAAGCAATTAACACAGCATTACATCAACCACTATACTGGTACAGATATGTAGTCGACACAACTGTGGGATTCACATGTACAGAACACACTCTTAATTTTTTCAATCACATTAACTCTATACATCCCAATATTAACTTCACATGTGAACAGAAAGAAAGCAATTAAATATCATTTCTTAGCCTCAAAATTACAAGAACCGATACACAATTCAAAACAGAAATCCACCAAAAAATCACCCATACTGGACTATACATTCCTTGGGACTCAGCACATGAAACAAAACAAAAACTCAACATACTAAGTAACCAAATAAACACAGCCATAAAACTATGCTCACAGATAAAATTGAGGATGAATTAGACAAAATAAAACAATACTTCATCAATATTAATAAGTTTCCTCCACAAACCATAGAAAACATTATACACACACACACCTAGAAAAAAAGCAAAATCAACTAACAAAAGTAAATATACCCCACGATTTAAAAAATCACAAAACCATATACTGCTGCATTCCATATATTCCCAACATCAGCAGAACAATAACCAACATTTGGCAAAAACTAGCAACAAAATATGACATTCCAGTTAATACCAAATTTATTCACAAACCAGGCACAAACCTAAGGCCTGTACTATGTAAAAACCACACTGACAAACACCACACCAACATTATTTATGAAATACAAGGTGATAACTGCCACGTCCTCTATATTGGAGAAACAAGTAGAAAAATGGAAACCAGATTCAAAGGACACAAAAAGAACGCAAAAATTAAAGAAGCCTTACTTATACAACAACTCAAGCCCAAAATAAACCAATACAGAGGAACACCTTTATACTTATATTTATATATAATCAAACATCTAAGCATGCCCTCTACATTTCTACATTCAATTACACAACTGCCTTCAAATATGTGGTCACCTATCTGTCAGTTACCTCTTTCTTTCTTTGTGAACCTGACAATCACTGAAGAAGGTCGAAATGTTGTTTGCTTCTTTACATAGAGTTTTCTCTATCCATACCACCTATTTTTACATATATATCTTTCTCTACAAGTGGGTTTTCTCATCGTCATGGACAGTTACAGTGGATTAAGAGTTTTTCTACTTCTCTACATATACAAAAATACATGCACACATTAAGGAAAATCCACAACTAAATGTAGAGAATTCTTTTTAAATGTTTCAACAGTTGGAAAACTGTGATTGTGAACCTACTATCACCAAATTTCAAAGATTTCAAAACCAACCAGTAAAATGAACCATTAGCATTACAACTGAAATGAAGACATTGTGTTGAAGTTTTGTAGCTTTATTTAACACTTCTGGACAAATAAATGTGAAGCAAAGAAACTTCTATAGCTAGGTATTATCCACAATCTTAGTGAAAGAATAATGGTGAAGTTTCTGAACTTTAAAAAAATCAGCATGAACTGGATCAAAGATGGTGTCAATGTTAACCAGACTTCAGAGAAGTCAAAAGAAAAAAAGTTGTGTAGAATGATTTAGTAATCAGCTTTATATGGATGTTCAAGTTGTAAATAAAAGAAACATTTTCTGTAGTAATATGTATTTTAGTGTTACTGTTAAAATTATACCCCCTAATTTTCAATACTTTCAAATGGCTTAGCAAGTTAATAATTGTTTTGCTTGTAACCTCTATCTTATTTCTTGGGTTTTTTTCCCTGCCTCTGTTTGTTATTCAGATAATGTGGCAATCTAAAAAAATATGAACATGAACTCATTATAAGAGGTTTGAAAGAAAAACTGAAATATTGATATTTTCTTTGAAAATCAGTTAGTTAATCTGATCTCATATTATCATTATGTGCCACATATAAGCATATATATTGATGTACATAGTTTAAACTGTTACTTTAAATCTTGTTTTGTTGCATATCAGTAAGACAAATGATTAAAAATTATATTTATTTTTTGTTCATCGTCACTACTTGACCAGTTAATGATATTAGCCGAAGCCAGATGCTGAAAGACAACTTCCTTCAATCCTTTGTTAGTTATCTAGCATCCTTTTTGCCAAGTTCTCAACTGGAGAATTACCTATACCAAGTTGTCATTGAAATAGCAAGAAGAGAGGGGATACTGGAAGAGTCAGAAATAAATTTTTTTAAGAATGGAGTATCTGAGGATACAATAATAAGTTGTGGAGTCAGACCAGATTGGATATCCCCTCAGGTGAAATATGTTCTCTTTATTTTTATTTATAGTTGTAAAAATTGCATTTCACATATCAATCTTAAAAAGATCAATTATTTTATTGCTTCCCCATTTGTCTCAAATAACTATAATTAAAAGAATGGCAGTGTGTTTCACTGAAGAAGTTAAAACATTGTACTTGAGGATTTTTTGAGGATTAGTTACAGTCTTAAAGCTAAGTGAATTTAGTCTACTTTAGTAAATGCTTTCATCTAAAATTATATGTTCAATAGATGTGGAATAGGCTGTGTCTCCTGGAAAGAACCAATGATATCTTCAAAGGACTACAAGCATCATTGACTTCACATTCACAGTTATGGTTAGAATACTTGGAAAGTCCATTTTCTCTTCTTTTACCAGTACCTTCTCTTGAAAATAACAGAGAACTAACACCCTTTCATCATTGTATCATAAGGTTGGCCCTAAACCCTGAAGAGGTGAGATGACATTCTTCTTATTTAAACAAAATATAATTATTATAATAATTAAGGACACTATAAACTCTTCCTTCTTGTTCTTAAGACATTAGAACAATTAATAAGGAAGTATAGTTTTATTAGTCTTTATTAGAAATAGTTAACTTGCTCATGACTCATTTTATATCCCAAAGACGGCTGGTATAGGTGTTAAAACTTTAATTAAAATAAAGTACAGAACAATGTTTAGACCTATTTAGGTCATTTTTGGGTTAACAAAGAGAGTTTGTTAACCTGAAAATCAAAACGTTCTTGTATACTTTATTTCAATGAAAGTTTTAATACCTATACCAGCTGTCTTTAAAATACATTTTTACTTCAAGAGGGTTTCTCAACATCATGATTCATTTTGTTAATGGAGAATTTGATGAATAATCACTATGGTGCAAGTGAATTCTCAGTGAGCTGATTTTGTAGGTATTTATTGTGAGTTTGAAGTCAGTTTTCAGTTATTTTATTGTGTGTTCCTTTTTAATTTGAAGTCAGCTTTCAGTGAATACATTGTGTATGTATTCCTGTTTAATTTCAAGTTAGTTTTCAGTGAATATATTGTGTAAATATTCTTGTTTAGTCAGTTATATATATATATATATATGAATGAGACCTATCTGCTGTCATAATCCAGTATGTTAATGTGTGTTGTTGTTTTTCTTAATTTATTCAATATTGAATCTATTTTCTTTATTGGACACACACTGAAATGCCTAAGAAGGGAAAATCCAATTCTAACATTGAGAATGAACTTATTTTATTTTATTTAAGACTTAATCCACTGAAAACTAATTACACTGTCTGAATAAGAAATTTATGTAATGGTATTGCGAGTGTTTGTTTGCGGATCACTTATACAATTACTTATACACTCAAAATAAATAAAGGATACTTTTTTGAACTTGGGTACTTGTGAATTAACTTTTTGCTCTACTGGTTCAGAGTCATGCTGTTAAATGGCAGTTGATTCGGTACACTCTTGGACCACTAATGATGCAGTTTGAGAATACCCCTTCACAAGAGGAACTACAACAGATAGTAATTGCAGCCTATAGCAACTCAACAAAGTCAACTCCTCTCATGTGCTTCACTGACCAACAGTCTGTAATCTCATTCCAAGAAGTAACTGAGAGCCATGAATCTACACATCCAGCATACCCAATTTTCACACTGGCTACTCAGTTAAACATGAAGCATAAAGTTAGAGTATATGTTTGTGATAATACAGAAGCAGCCAGCAAAACCCTAGTCAGTGTACTTTTGCATTCCATCCAATGGGGTGAGTGGCTAGTTATTCTTTGGCCAGAATCTGGGTTCATGTGGACTCCAAAACTTGTTTGGACTCTTAGAAACATCCTGGATGATAAAGCACCTGTGTGTCATAGTGATTTCAGGCTATGGATAGTCTTGGACATTACAAACTGTCCCTATTTACCAAGTGAGTATTTCTTATTATTATAATTCCTGTATATTGACTTTGAATTGTTTTTCAGACATAAATTATTTGTGTTTGGTTGTAGTTGGTGAAATAAATTCAAAGGAACAAACAGAACTGTACTTTTATATCCTATTACAAATTAGTTCCTGTTTTTAAGCAAAATTATAATATTTTAAATGTTTTGAATAAACATCAGTTTATGTAATACAAATCAGTAGTGTTGTTAGGTGATAGAATTACTGTTAGTATTTATCATTCAGTCTTCTGAGCAGTTTCACTCGCAAATACTCCCCTTTAAATATAGTGAGTTTATAAAATAAAAAAACATATATAATATTATCATATCTTTAAAATTTTCCTTCTTGAAGAGTTGCATTTCACCAAAGGTAAGTTGAAAATTTTTATTTTTATTCAGGAAGTTTTGGTCATATTACAAGATCTCAAATCCCTCACTGTAGGTTTTGAATATGCTTTCTATTATTCTCAATCAGCATATCAAGTCTATTCCTAAATATAGCCATTGTAAGCATCATCTGTTCTGGACACTGTTCATTGATCTTTACAGTATCCTAACTGCTAATGTATTTTATGTACTTTTATAAGAGAGTAAAATAAGAGAAATCATTCTTTGAAAGATATAGTTTTATATAATTTTGAAACACCTGTACCATGTCCAAATTTTCTTTAAGAATAAAACATTTAACCCTCAATGTGTATCTGCTGGTATTTTGTTCTCCTTGTGTTTTGATATGGGAATCTTATTTTAAAGCAAAGTATATAAAATGTATATATGGTATAGTTTTTCTCTAGTCTAAATGAGCTGCATGCTTTATAATATTTTTAGTACAAGTTTGCCAAAACATACTTATAACACTAAAATTTAGGTTTCAATACTTAAGGTGGGCAAGCACAGATACCTATTTTGTAGCTTTGTGTTTAACTTCAAATGAAACCATAACATCCATGTCTATTTTAAAAGATTTATTCTTGTTCATAAATATAAATTTATAAAAAATTATATTAATGTATTTTAAACTATGCTGTATGTTCTAATACCTTAATTTGTTTGTTAATTTTTTCATCATCTCATTTCTTAAGAGTCTGTGAAGGTCATTACAATAAAGAAAGAGCTTGAAGTCTATTCACTCACACACACACACGTTTGAAGTAACTAGTAAATATGTATGTAGGTTTTGTACTGTAATGTTTATTATTTCAAACATTTCAGGTTCTTATGTATGTGTGGATTGGCAGAATTCTTTACAGTAGGTTTCTGTGGCTTGTTGGCAATAAATTTCAACAATAAACAAACAGTACGTGGTCCTCTTCTTTTAAAATAATATATTAAAACAGCTCAAATGTATATAGAAAATGTTATTTACACAGTTAATCACAACAGTTGTATTCAAAGCTTTGGACAATTGTCGTTTTTACTTGAAAGTCCACACAGGTTTATTCAATTATTTGAGGAAACAATTGAAAAGACAGTTACAGTACACTTTGTGATAAGTTCACTTTAGAAATCACCATTGTATGCTCTTATGGCTAAACTTACAAACACACTTTCTGGATCTATCTGTTTAACATTGTCTTATTTCCCTTACTTACACCTTTTTATTTAACTAGTTTAGTCTCCTCTGTATAAAGAACTTTCTACAAACTACAAGACATCATGATGTGAAAATACTCAGTGAAACAACAAGAAAATTTTAGAAGGTTTGAGTAACATGATTCAACATATAATAAATCATCAACTAGTGAAATACACAATATATCATTTGTACACAATTATGTAAACAAACTGCAGTGAATTATCGCTTCTAAAAGTACTGTATGTAACTCTCACATTTTATAAGTATCTAAATTTTAATTCTTGTATTAAACAGCCATATGTATCTAGAAATAAGCACTCTTTAAGAAAAATATTTACATCTTTTACACTATGTACAAAGACTGTTTTCAGTTAAAAGTTTCCTCATAAAGGTTGCACCAAAATTTACAGTTCCCTTGTTGGTTTCTTATTGCATACAGCATCTAGTAGGACTTCCCCTTGACTGGGTCCCTGATTGTGGTCTTGATCTTGTGTTGCATAAGGTCTTTCTTGCCTGGTCTGTCTGTGAAGATCTCTGCATACTGGCATAGTAGATCTTCTAGGTCTTTCTTCTGCTTGTCAGTTAGTTTTTTCACTTATGTTGACATCTTTGTATGTCTCATCTCTTCTGCTTCTGTATCTATAACAGCCACACCTGCAGTGTTCATCTGTGCCTCAATAGAAGCACCTATTAGGTCTTCTTCTTCAAAGTCCTCTTCAACAGATTGATGTAATAGATCTTAGTTTTCCCTTCCACTTTCACCTTGTAATTCATTCTGTTGACCACTTCTTTTACTTCAAAAAGATCCTTTCCATTGTAGGGTGAGTTTGTTGTTGTATTTGGGTTGCATAACCAAGACCTTCTGTTTGACCTTAAAATGTCAATCTGGAGACTTCTTTTCATAGAAGTGCTTCTGAATGTCTTGAGCTGCATACAAAATTTCTTGAACAAGTTGACAGGACTCTTCCAGTCAGTTTCTGATATCTCACACATATTGGTATGTCTTCCTCACTTCTAGCTCTTCTTTTCCTGTCCACATTTCTTTCAATATCTGTATTGTACCTCTCATTGTTCTTCTGTACAGTAACTCAAAGGGTTAAAATTCTGTACTTGCTTGTGGGTCTTCTTTGTAAGCAAATAATGCTGCCTGCAGGTACCTGTTTTAGTCATGGTTTATCTTGGTAAATTTTCTTTAGCATGCTCCTTAAAACTCCATTAACTTTCTCACAAAGTGCATTACATCTGAGCTTGGTAACTAGTTGTCTAGTACTGATGAATCCACACACCACTTGCATCAGTTCAGGTGAACGGAGTCCTTCTGTCACTGAAAACTTCTTTTGGGAAGTTTACTTTGCAGAACGCTTCCAGAAGAGTTTTTCTACTCCTGTCTCTATCTTTGACAGTGTGTTGTTTCTAAATAATGTGTTGCATAGTTCTCTACTGTCAGCAAGTACCAGTTACCCTTGTCAGATTCAGTTACTTGTGGTCCAATTACATCCACACCTTGAATGGCTGTTGAATGGCTTTTCTGTGAGAAGCCACTAACCTAGTAGCATCTTGGCTATCTTTCCTCTGGCAGATGTTGCATGGCCTGCATAATCTTGCCACATCTCCAATGAATTTCAGTCAATTGAAATTTCTGGTGATTCTGTCTACTGCCTTCATTGCTTATAGATTTTCTTTCACAATTAACTTATTACTTGAGTCTGGTATTATGTTGGTACTATGATCTGTTTAACTTCCCCATTAGAACTGCCTTGATAGATATGGTCAAAAAACACTTTAAAAGGTATGCTTATTACAGTAAACTAAACACTACTATATATAAGGATGCATCTCCCTATAGTGCATAAAAATCTAAAATTTGCAACAACGTAGGTTTCAGTTAGCACAAAAATGAGGGAGTCAATAGTGCATTAATTATTGAAACGTATATATAATATCACCATGACTTTTAATGTCTGATATGTTTTGATGGAAGGTAGAAAAGTGACACTTTCTTTCATGTTGATAACTTTTAAAACACTGTATTTTGGTTTACAGGGATTATAATTGAAAAAAGCATCAAGTTCAAATTGATATGATTCTGTACATGAAGTTAAAAGATGTCTGCTTTCCAAGTAAGAATACTGAAATATGACACTACATACTGAAAAGAAATATCCACGTGGCAAGTAAAAGTAATTTAATGTTTCATTACAAGTTAAAAAGAACATTTAAGTAGTGTTTGTAACATATTAAATGATATAATCAAATCTCATGTATAATAAAGGGAGAAATATGAGTGTTATGTTTTGAATAAAGAAAATGGATTTTGCTCTCTTTGTTCATGTTATGTTGTAACACTACCTCAGCAATGTTGCAGATTCTGTAAGATTATTTTATGATGTGAGCTTCCTTTTTTGTTGCTATGACCTGATGGGTGTACTAGCTAAAATGAATTTTAAGCATAACGTTTAGAAAGTGTATTTAGATAAGTATTAAAGCTAATTTATAAATATCACTGACTTGAAACTGTTTCTGAAATATTTTAGGAGATAAAAATTTTAAAATGTTTGTGAGTGGGTAATTGTTATACTGGTAAGGAACATAAAGATTTGTAATGTTGCATATGGTGATAGTACTAGTGAACTTTAATAATAAAAAAATGTCTTTTGTAAAATTGTGATAGTTTCTAGAATTGCTTTATAATTTGAAGTTGGTTGATGAAAGTGCAGCAGAGTTAATTATCTTTAGAGCTGATAGAGATTAAAATCTGTACATAGATAACTAGAAAAGTTATAGAGCTATAGTTCTTTTAGCATTGTAATTGTGAAAACGTTTAATGAGAATTTAAAGAAATAAAAGTAGGTAAACAATAAATCTGACAGCATTCAGTCTTTAACTTTTTTATATAGATTATACTAATCTCAACAACAAGTATTAAATAATCAGTATTGATATAAAATCCCTATAAAAACATGAAAGAATAACATAGACATTTGACAGCTTTGTTTTTGTGTCATTGAGTGTATAGATCTTCACATCTATTAACCATGAACCATTTTAAAGCCTTCATCTACTTACAAAATCATGACAAAATCAAAACTCTCTGCTTTTTTCTTTAAGTAACAAAAACTATATGACATATTAGAGGACTGTCTTGGTAAAATTATCAAACTTTCATTCTTTTCTGATAAACTTGAACAAGTTTTAGTTATTATTGAAAATTAAACAAGAGAATGAACATATCATTGTTGTTTGGTTGTATTTCTAAGCTCTTGGGTAAGAGTTATACCAGTATTCAAATAAATCTCAATGTGGCTACATTGAATACTGATTTTGATTTTATGTAAAATTGTCATTGGTGAATGAAGACCTGATTATTCAATGAGAAAATGAGTTTTCAGTGCTACTGGTATAACTCAATACTTTAAAAGTATGATTTTTAGATATGAGTTCTAAAAAGTGCTAAACTAAGAAAATTAAGGTTTTAAGTTAAGCTTGTAACGTGCACATTCAATTCTTAAACTTGAGGCAGCTGATAACCCCAGAAAACTAACTCATTTTACTGTAAGAGTTGACATTGACAATAGTGTTATGTTCTCTTTCAGGACAATAAAGATAACCAATGCTTAAGATCTGCTTCTAGTGATAGTATTAGTCATTTTTTTTACATGTAAATACTTTATTTAGATCATCATGTTATTAGTTGTTATATTTTGTAAGTAGTTTCATACATCAACCTGAATGACTTGTTTCAATAAAGTGCTTTATCATGGTGGAAAGACAATTGGTATATTTCTGGTTTTTGTTTTTTCTTTTTTTACTTTTATTTCTGGCTAAATCATTTAAACTTGTCCTTGATGTAAGGTTTCAATAACGTAAAATTAAATTAAAAAGTTCAGCTTATGAATATGATTTTACTTATTTTTTTTACAAATTTCCTCATACAAGTGTAAGCATGTAATCAAAATTTAGAAAATATAAGTACAGCAAAATTAGCATTACATTTTAACTGTGAAGGGTTTCTCCAAATAACAAGAAAAGAAATCTAGTTGAGGTACAGTAGTTATAGGAAATCAATATCCCATTAAGAAGTTAACTTAATAATGAACATGCATTAAGATGAACAAAATTAACCACAGAAATAATTTAGAACATGAAATAAGTTAAAAAAAAGCAAGCTTTTTGAGGATTTATTACCATTTATAGGAGCTCTAATATATATATATATTAGTATTTCCTCACAGCTTACTTCAGATGTATGAATATCACCTCACAGCTGAACATTGATATATTATCATTTCCTCACAGCTCAAATCAATTTCCTCAAAATCAAATCATTTTTTTAGAAGTTATTGTTAGAATTATTCCAAAGTAATAAAGGTGTTATAGAAGTTATACAAAAACAATAAACTAATGGTGTAATGTACCAAGTATCTGCCGTTATAATCCCAGAGGAGTGTATAATAGGGCACAGTGTCATATCAAGAGCATGCATTAACTGCACTCTATAGAGCCACCCCTCAGTGTGGATTCCTGTACGTGGTGAGGGGACCTCCCAGGGAAGGTTATGTTCTTTCAGATCTAAATATCCACCCACGTCTTTACCGTGCATGGTAACCTGTGAAGAGAAGGAGAGGATCCTGATGGTTGAGAGATACAACCCTAACATACCACTTTGGCCTTGAATTCCTGGGTGGCCCGCCTAGGGTCAATCGGCTAGTTCATTTGGGCTAGAGTCAACCAAGTACCAGTGTTGGATGTTCTCAACAGGTGTTGTGGACATTGTATCTGATGCTGGTGTTTGGGTATAGTGCTTACAAAACCCTGGCATTGCTGCAGTGGCCTTGTTTGGCATTGTAGTGCGTCCCCTCATAGGGCTCCATGGTTGGTTTAGTAAGTGGGCACTGAAATATTTCTTTTTTTATTATAGATCCTCCAAATAAAAACTTAACTAAAATAATGAAAAAACAGTCCATAGGTAAATGACCACGTCTTGAAGAGTCTGAGCAGCAATCTTTAACATCTGTAGTACCTGTACCTCATTTTCTTATACTACATTCTCTTCAGACAAACCTTTAGGGCAGATGTCTACCTTTTTCATTCAGAAGGAACTAGAGGGACTTGCTGACTCTCCAAAGTCAGTAAAGAAGCTTCGATCTGGTGATATACTGGTGGAAACATCCACATCTCAACACAATGAACTCCTCTTACATTTGAAGGTAATTGGGGATATACCTACTGAGTTTTTGCCTCATGCTACTTTGAATTCATCACGAGGAGTTATTGTTGAGAGGGATTTGAAGAACATCCCCAAGTCAGAGATTCTTGCTGGTTTCTCTACCCAAGGTGTTTCTACAGTGAGGCACACTCACAAAGATGGAATTATGATGCCGACCAATGTCCTCATTCTGACATTTACATCACCACGTTTACCTGCCACCATCAAGGCAGGTTATCTTAATTGCAGGGTATGGCCATACATTCCAAACCCTCTCAGATATTTCTAGTGTCACACAAAGACATCATGCCATGGTTCCTTGATGTGTGCTCATTGCGATGGCAAGGACCATGATGCTTATGAGTGTAAAACGGACCCTCATTGCATCAGCTGCAATGGCTCTTACCTGCCATACTTTCATTCTTGCCCTAAATGGTTGGAGGAAAAAGAGGTGCAGCGTTTGAAAACGATTCAAAACATTACTTCCTCTGAAGCTCAAAAGATGCTGTCCTACCACTTCATTTCGGAGGTACATTGTTGCACTTCATTCTGCTACTACAGTGGGAGAGCAGGCGGATCTCTCTGTGTCTCCAAAAAATCATTCTCAAACCAAATGAAAAATCTTTTGACCTCCATGGTTAAAAAAGTTGATGAATCAACTTCAAAACCCATCTCTGTCCATAAAATACATTCCAGCAAACCCCAAGATCCACTTCCTTTGGTTCCAGGTACGGGCATTTCGTTGAGTACATCTTCTTATCCCACCCCGAGATGCAAAACAATCATTCATTCACATCCTCAGTCACTGGAATTCTCTTCCAACAGCAAAAACCTGTCCAATCGACCAAGGGCAGGATCCATGGAGGTTGACATACCTTCTTTGAATAAATACAACAAGGAAAAAGACATGGTCATAAACAATAGGGGTCTTCATTCAATTCGCCTACTCTTAAATAAAAATAGCTATCTTGATACAATGGAACTGTCGAGGTTTAGGTTCTAATCTGGATGACATCAAAGCACTGATTGCTTCCTATCATCCTGTATGTCTGTCTTTATAGGAAACATTTCTGAAACCTGCGAATACAGTCACCTTTCGGTAGTTTTCTTTGTACTGAAATGACAGGCTGTGTAATGGACGAGTGCATGGAGGAGTGGCAATGCTGGTTGATCAGCATGTGCCCATCCTGTCTTTGCCACTTGACACACCCTTGGAGGCCGTAGCCATCTGTGTTTCCTTGTGTCATAGAATCACTGTTTGTTCTCTCTACCTGTTGACTGGAGAGACGTATGATCAATCAGATCTTGATGCTCTCATTGAACAGTTGCCGTCTCCCTTTTTAATCCTGGAGGAATTTAATGGACATCAACCCCCTATGGGGAAGTGCTGATATTGATGGGAGAGGTCACTTCGTAGAGAGTATGCTCTGAGATCACAACCTTTCTCTTTTCAATAGTGGTTCTTATACTTATTTTCATGCACCTTGTCAGTCCTTTACTGCTATTTATCTCTCAATTTGCTCCCCTTCACTATTCTCTAACTTTTCATGGAAGGTTGACAATAATCCACTAGGCAGTGATCATTTTCCAATAATTTTAAGAGAGATTGGTCGTGGTCGATGCCACCCGACCCGCATGCTCTGGTGGAAGCTGGATCAAGTAAACTGGCCTTCTTTCACTACTCTCACAGTACTTGATCCTTTCATCATGTGTAAGCCATTAATAGACTGTGTGACAGCAGTAATTGACTGTATTATACAGACAGCTGCTTAATGTATTCCTAAAACCTCGACACCTTTTCCATGATATCCTCGTCTGTGGTGGAATACTGCTTGCCACATGGCATGGAAGGCTCAAAAACAGGCCTGGGATACTTTTTGTTGGTATCCCACACTTCTGCTTTGCATCGCTTTCTAGCAGGGCCGTGCATATGATCAGCGGGTAAGACATCAAAGCCAGAAGGTCTCTTGGATTAAGTTCACAACTAGCATATCTTCTACCCCCAATTCCAAAGTTATATGGAACAAGATTCAAAAGGTCAATGGGCAATATAATTCTGTTCCCCTCTCGATCTACCTCTCTAATGGCCAGGAAGTAGCTGATGCCCGTAGCATCGCCAGTACTTTAGGTGAAAGCTTCTGCCAGGTATCTAGCACTTCTGCTTCTTCCTCCACTTTCTTAGCCTTCAAAACTCGGGCAGAGTGATTACTTCTTTCCTTTTGAGCTGATTGTCTCTATGACTATAATGGTTACTTTACACTAAAGGAATTGAAACTGGCCCTTCATCAGTCTGGCAGTACATCAGTCAGATCTGACGATATACACTATGAAATGCTGTGGCATCTATCTCTTACTATTCTTCTGATTATTTCTAACTGGATCTGACAGGAGAACGTTTTTCCTGATGCCTGGCACCAGGCTATTGTCCTACCATTCTCTAAGCCTAGGAAGGATCCCAAGATTCCTTCAAACTTCTGTACAGTTGCTTTGACGAGCTGTCTCTGTAAGACCTTAGAGAGGATGGTTAATGCTCGTCTTGTTTGATTCCTTGAATCAAAGAACCTCCTCTCACCCACACATTGTGGGTTCCGACAACAGTGCTCCAACATGGACCACCTGATTCGGCTTGAGATGTCAATCAGAGAAGCCTTTCTCAAACTACAACATGGAGGTATGGCATTTTGCGTAACCACCAAATATATGGGTTATGTGGCCATTTGCCCATTTTTATTAAAGCTTTTAATGGACAGGCGATTCAAAGTTTGAGTGAGTTTGACACTTTCCCATTCTTTTCTACAGAAACTGAGTCCCTCAGTGTCACACTTTTCAGTACAAAGATTAATGCTATCACTGTTGCAAACGGGCTATGTGTCGATGACTTTCACATCTCATGTAAGTTGTTGAACATGAGTTATATTGAGTGGCAGCTGCAGACTGCCCTCAATTGTTTACTGAAGTGGACCACAGCAAATGGCTTTAACTTCTCTCTCTCTAAAACCGTTTGCATGCACTTTTGCTGCCAACGGAGTTATTCACCTTGGTCCTGAACTGTCTGTGGTTCCTGAGACAAAGTTCTTGGGGCTTGTTTTTGACCAGATGCTGACCTTTATACCACACATCAAGCCGCTACAGGTCAAATGTACGAGAGCACTGAACATCCTCCGTGTCCTCTTTTTCACCACTTGGGGAATGGATCAATGTTCCATGCTAAATATATATCGTACTCTTATGTGATCGAAACTATACTATGGATCACTGGTCTATAGCTCTGCCACGACCTCGGCCTTAAAGATGCTTGACTTTGGCTCTATATCGGGGCTTTCGGCACTTTCCCAGTTCAGAGCTTATACACAGAGTCTCAAAAACCTTCTTTGCATCTCTGCCGTTTGCAACTCTCTTTACTATATGCTTCGAAACTTCGTTCCTTACCAAAGCATCTCACCTGGAATTGTGTTTTCCTTCCTTGGTGGGCCACCACTTTTCAGAACAGATGATCTGCCATTGCTCCTTTTGGCCTTTGTATCCATGTGCAGTTGGAAGAATTGAGTCTGTCCTTGGATAACATTGCTGTATCCACTGGTCAGCTCATCCCACCATGGTTTCTTACAGTCCCCAAATGTGACGTATCTTTAAGTCATCTGAGAAAAGCAAACACTCTCGATTGGAAATACTGACTGTTATTTGCTGAACATCTTTTGAATCATCCTTCCATTCCTATTTATACAGATGGTTCGAAATCAGGCGATTGTATTGTGGTTCGATTGTTGTGCGCAGAATCTCCTCAATAGCTTCTGTGTTCACTGCTGAACTGTACGCCATTTCATTTGCCCCTGGATCACATAGAAGTTAAGCACTACTCAAATTGCACTATTTATACAGACTCGCTTAGTTCTCCACTAGCCCTGTAATCGCTTCACGTTAGTTCACATCCTGTTATCGCCCATATTCAAAACCGACTGGCCCATTTCTCTTTAATATCTACTTCTATCCAGTTTTTCTTGATATTGGGCCATGTTGGTATTCGCGGGAAGGAGCTCGCCGACATCGCAGCTAAATCTGTCTGCTCCAGCACTATCACTGCTATGTCTGTTCTGTTCCATTCATGGACTATGGTCCTGTATTCGAGGCTCGGCTCCATGCCAGTTAGCAATCGACTTGGAGTGAGCAATGTGAAGACAAGCTTTTCCAAATAAGACCCTCTATTGGACTTTGGCCGTCTTGCTTCTTACGGATCGGAAAGAGGAACTTGTTCTAACTAGACTATGCATTAGTCACAGTTTTTAACTCGTCGTTTTCTTTTATCTGTGTGACACCCAGGTCACAATAAGCCACATTTTACTGTCTTGCCATCGTTACGACCTTCAATAACGACACTATTTTAAACATTTTCTGTCCCAAGGTTTATCCGTAACGTTAAACAGTGTTATTGACGATTGTGACACTGTACACCTTAGAAACGTTTTTAGTTTTTTAAAGGTCATTAATCTTTTTAATGCTATTTAAGTTTTTTAATTTATACATTATACCTTTTTAAATGTGATTTCCTTTTAAAAATCAAAGTACATCTAGTTCGATTTGAAATTAGAAAATGGCCATAACCTCAAATAACTCGAAACCAGGATTGGAAAGGCCAACTTTAGGTGACTAATGCTGCTGTTTGAACTACCCGTTAGTCATTCTGGCGAGTTATAATTAAAATTTTGCCACAAGTCTTTTAAAACTTTTATTACTTTTGAAACTGGCCATAACGTCAAATAACTTGGAACCAGGACTGAAAAGGCCAACTTCAGGTGACTAACGAAACTTACCTGTTAGTCTTCCTGGCGAGTTATGATAATTACAATTATGCTACAGAAAGTCGTTTACAACTTCTATTGTGATTGTTTTCTTATAGCAAAGTCACACCGGACTATCTGGTGAGCCTACCGAGGGGAATCGAACCCCTAATTTTAGCAGTGTAAGACTAGAGGGAAGGCAGCTAGTCATCACCACCCACCGCCAACTCTTGGGCTACTCTTTTACCAACGAATAGTGGGATTGACCGTCACATTATACACCCCCACGGCTGGGAGGGCGAGCATGTATAGCGCGACGCGGGCGCGAATCCGCGACCCTCGGATTACGAGTCGCACGCCTTACGCGCTAGGCCATGCCGGGCCTCTCTTATCGCTGTAAACTACATGTAAAAATTTGTTTTAATGCTAGTTATGTTTTTAATTAAAAAATTGAACATTGTTTTGTTTTACTTTAATTTTAACTTTTTACCAGATATTTGGCGCAGATGGCCATGTTGCTTTGCGCCATAAAACACCAAACCAACCAACCAACTGTAGAGCCAAAATTGTTATGTACCTGTGCTAAAAAGCTGGACTTGAACTGCCTTCCGTCTAGACTATCGCTTCAAATAATTAGAGACGGCGAGTGCAGATAGCCTGTATATAGCTTTGGGCGAATACATTTACAAATTTTTTACAAACACCATTGTGATATATCGATCAATATATTTATAATCTCGCATATACAATTCAGTCATCTTTCTTAGCCCTAAATTACACGCGTTGTTCAAATTCTAGACCGTGGTTATCTCTAACAAGACTTCATATACAAGTTAATGAGACATGCTTTACTGCTTGTTACAAAGTACATTGGGTTTTAATTGCTTGAGCTTATCCAATCACATATTTATATATAGGCCTTTTCTCCGACAATATGGTAGTCAGAAATACACAGTTTTATTGATCAATATTATATTTTATTTAATTTCGAACTTTTTACATAACATGTAAAAATGTAGAAATTAACACTAAAGCTTAGCACTTGAATACCGCTGTCTGAGATGGAGCGCTGAGGGATGACAGATCCATTCCCCAAATATCTTTTCCTTTGCAATGCATAGTACTATCTATAACTACACCCCTTACGGATGTGATGACGTTGTTCATAATTCCTTACTACTATTTTCATTTTTGCGTATTTTAATGAAGTTTCGAAAGCTTTTCCGTACACGTTATTCTTTTAATGATCTAGATTGCCGTTTTAAATGTTGCACAGATATCGTCTTTTACAATATATATAAATAAGAGAGTACTTAAGATTTCGCGAAATACAAGGGATTTGGAGCATTTGAACAGTTTGATCAGTGATGTCACTAAATATTAAACGAAAAACGGTTTGGTTTGTTTTGAATTTCGCGCAAAGCTACACGAGGACTATCTGTGCTAGCCGTCCCTAATTTTGGAGTGTAAGATTAGAGGGAAGGCAACTAGTTATCACCACCTATCCCTAAATTTTGGGCTACTCTTTTACCAACGAATAATAGGATTGATCTACATAGGCCCTTTTTGTTTTTCGTAATTCCTTTATTTATGGAAATTAATAAGACTTATATGCATGTTATTTGAAAATTATATGTTGTATTTTTGTTGTTGTTACAACTTAAGAAATTATTTTGTTTTTTTTTTAACCCTGATTGTAGTGGCATTTTGTTTAAGCACATTTGAAGTTTTGGGTTTACAATTTGCTTTGAGTAAATGTGATTTTAGATACAACATTGAATCGATATGGATTCTTACTTTTAAGAGAGTTGGAGTCTGTTTGGCTTAACTGAATAGTTAGTATTCAAATTCAACGTATAACATAGTCAGAGAGACAATTGTTTTTTATGAGCAAAAATAGTTAGGGACGGTCATGATCTTTGAAAGTAGTTTGCTGCAAACACAATTACTACTTGCATATTAAGGGGTAGGGAGCAAACTTGCCTTTGTGTTTATTGATTAATTTCACAATCAATACCATGTTTATTCCAGAAGTTTCGTAATGTAGGGGAGTTTTTCACACTTTAAGGGTTGAGCAAACTACAAGAATAATTCTTTAACTTTATTTTGGACTTTTAAGTTTAAAACTGTATGAATGGTAGATTTCTAGTACAGTTTTAGGCGTATCTTTTTCTTTAAGCGAAGGCAGTCCTAAACCTCACGTTTAATCATTGAAGATTCTGGCTTTCAAAGAAGTTGATATTTGTTTGGCTTAAGTGGAACTTAACCAAGTAGGTTTTTTGTAAAATCTATGTTACGCTGGATTTTAATTTACTTTGTTTGTTTAGTGTACATTTACTTGTCATTTTGTATCTACTTTCTTTCCAATTTATTTATCTGTAGTTTAACCTAGAGAGAAAATTATATTTGAATTGTTAAGAGAAACTTAGCTTGCACATTTTTTTCTAGTTAAATATATCCACGAGAAAGTGCTCAGCGTTTCATTTTACTTTGTATTGTGTTTTGTTTTTGAAGTGACTAAACACTTTTTGTAATCTGTGCCTTGTTTTTGCCTTTCATTTTTAGCATGATGAACTTTATTTTTAGTTTGGAGAGAAACGTACTGCATAGCTCAGTATCTCAATGACCTTAATGACATACCATCATATAGCGAAAGGTTTTGGAAGTCCTATTAAACAACATCTGCACAGGCTTCCCTGGAGCACTAATGATAAATCCAGTGCTGAAATAATGCTGATGTTCACAGATAGAATCATGAGCTTTCCGAGAGTATATGGTCCTCTTCAGTGGTTATTGTTAGGAAGAAGGATTGTAGTAACAGGTTTTGTGTGATTCCCACCGGGTAAACACATGTATTGATGCTTTTATGTTACTGAAAACAAATAAATATCTGGATACATCTGAAGGTGTATTATAAACCTTTGGATACTGGCAAGTCATACTGGATGGCGAGAGCGGACTCAAAACTGTTATATTATTATATGTAATAAATTGTTTGAGTTCTAACTCACACCTTTTGTGTCCTGTGTAATTCTCCCACTACTTCTAAAAGACTAATGGAACATGTTCAATGCTTAGAAAAGAAAAGGGCTTAGACAGGAAGAATTATTGACTTCCTTCAAGAAAGTTTCTCAGATATTATCAGACCCCTTCCAGAGAATAAGATAGGTAAATGATACGTACAAGTCATTGGTTGCTTTATTAAATGGCATGAAGCACAAAATCATAAGTTAACACCTTAGCACAGTCTATCACTTTTGTGTTGGCAGAACAGTGGATAGCACATTTCAGCACTCCTGGAGAGATTCACACAGACTCGAGGACTGATTTCAACAGCCATTTATACTGTGTATTGTGAATGGTGTTGGACATGCATTTCATCAATCACTCCTAGACAGATGTTTTGTTGATATGGTTGATATAGACTTTCAAGAATACGCTTGCATAGTTTTTTGATACTAGTCAACTGACTGGAGCAAACACTTGTCGTATTTTATTATGATCTTTCCTGCAACAGAAGAGAGATCTACTGGTTATTTAACTAACGTGCTCATGGATAGGTGGGAAATAGCATCCTCTTAGACGTGATGTATGGCCCACCTCCTAGTTCCACAGTACCACGATGCCAACAAGCCTATATGGAGGGATTGAGAACACATGGGTTTGTGCTCGTGGAAGTTGGAAAAGCAGCAATGCAAGAAAAAAGTTACTATAACAAGACAGTCAAGGAGAATACCTTAACTGAGAAAACTGGATCTGGCTGTAGTACATGCCTGCAGTATAGAAGCTGCTTGTTTCTGATTGGACTGGTTCCATAACGTATTTAGAAAGATTGATCCACTGATGCATACATCATTAAATGGATATTTGTAAGCAAGTTTAGCACATGGATAAGCTGTAACCAAATACTATAGATGAAGTTCTCTTTTCATAGCTTGGCCAGAAATCAAAGATTGGAAATGATAAGTTTGAGAAAGATGAGGCTGTTATGGAGCATCTAAGTTCAACTGAATGATGAAGAAGAAGCTGAAAGTACTGAAAGCTAAAAAATGAATCACATGAGAAAGCACCTGAAAAGATGTTATAAAACTCCAGTTATGGGTTAATACGATAACAATTTCCTGATCGTTATGAAAGGAAGTTACTATCAAATTAACTAAAAAAAGTGATTTGTTCATGCCACCAGTGATTGAAGGGGCTTAGTGACCTCTTGTTTTCCGAGTTCAGGATGGTGATTTAAGTAACATGTATGCATTACATCGTACATTTATCATTCGCGTAACAGTTACTGTCGTGTTGTGAAACAATTAAACAATTGTAGGCTGAAAGAGTTTGACAACTCTTGCTTTCTGAGCCCCTAGATGAATATGGAAATACTAGCTATGTAGTACACTGAACAATCACCATTACTGTACTGTACACTTAACTGTCTATAACTTCTATAGGTACACAAGCACAGATAATGGACTGGGCGACTGTTTCAATGAAATATACCTTGTTTCATTAAGTTTACCCATGTTTGCTTTGTTGTGTTGCCAACTAACATACAGATAACAGCCAGTTCAAATAGCAAATACCCATTTAATGGTGATTTTTTAACTTAACCAAAGTTTAATTGAAAGTGTATTGTGTTGCGAGGTGGTGGTATGATCAGTATTCCTTCTTACTTCTGACAAAAGGAAGTTTGAGTGAATATTCTAGTTCAAGAAAATTCTGCCAGAGATTTGTATTTTGGAAAGCCAGTAAACATCTAATGAAATTCACAATTCACAGATAGCAGCACGTTACAAGAGTATAACTAGCAATGGCTTGAGTACTAAACTAGCTTGATAGTTATAGTACACACATGTCTAAGGCAATCTATTATAAGCAACTAAAGCATGTAAGCAAATTGTATAAGTTATAAACTTACGTGTATGCAGATATACGTTTCTGAGTATTATCTGTGCGAAGTTTTGCATACATATATAAAGCTTTACATAAACTCGTGATTACGAGGAACCCACTTGAAATGTATTCTTAAGACGGCTGGTATGGGTGTTAAAACTTTAATTAATTGTTCAGTACTTTATTTTAATTAAAGTTTTAATACCCGTATTAGCCGCCTTGAGAATATATTTTAACATAAACTAGCTATTAAATGTTGTCCAACACAAAATGAATCAATTCCTGATAACACAACCAAAGGAGCAATCTTTGAATGACAATATAAGAATTTGATGAGAATGTTAAAACTTTATCAAATAAATATTATGATAAGCAAAAACATTATTTACATATTAAAAAAGTTAGGACTAGAAAGAATTTTAAAAGGAGAAATAAACATAACTCTCCATTCAATTTATATTCAGAGTAAAATTCACATAACATTCTTTCAAAATGTAGATTTCAAATGGTATCATGATTTCAAATTATTGTTTAAATTATGTATTAAATAAATATTGAATTTTTTATAAATTCTTTTCATGTTTCGCTAGATTCTGTTTTTTTTTTATGATGAATGTCATATACATTAATTTTTCATAATTAAAGTTTGTCACCATTACGTATATTTGTTTCAAATATTTTATGGATCGTAGAGTGTTTTACAGATACTTTAAACTTCGTTTAAGTTTTATAATGTATTTTAAACAATCATTCAAACAATCACGAAACATGTTAGAAAAACAATGTAACAGGTTTGTTGTACACTTATTTTAGTGCCTGCGTTTGTTTCTGTACAGTTGTCTTTATTGCATGTAACATATATTATTGACTGTGTATTGCGCAAGTCCCTCCCTTTCTCTGGACCAGTAGAAATTTCTTGCTTGTGAAAATGAACAATATTTCTTTACGAAAAGGTCACAAAGTTTTGTTGTAGCGAGCTGCGGTTTATGTTCTAGAGCAGTTGTTCCCAACCAGGGGTGCGAGATAGCGTTTGTTTTGGCCACCTTCACCTTTATTCTTAAATAAAGAATTACTGTGAGGGGTGCGAGAACATATTAAATTTTTTTTAGGGGTGCGGGGCATAAAAAAGGTTGGGAACCACTGTTCTAGAGTATCGCGTGATTCCTATAAAAAACTGCTAGCTGGGATATGGAAGGAGAATATTATTGAACAGCGACAGTCAGTACACTACAGGCTTAGTAACGTGTACTTGTGGTTAACGTCTATTAATCGGAAACTACAGAAATGTTATAGATTTCGAACGTTAAGAACCATTTAACTTCAGTGAATTAATTCTGACGTTAGATTTCTACGAGGTCATCAAATATCTTCGCTGGAAGGAGTCAGCATTGAAGTTAATCAAAAAACAACAGTTAATTAGCTTTAGCTAAGTGCAATAATATCAACCCACAATTAAGTTGTTCGTCGTGGACCTGTAATGTCGATAAAATATTTAGTTCTAGACCGGATGTAAGACTCAGCATTATCTGTAAGTTTGTATATAAACTGTTATTTGTAATAACTGTCAGTATAAACCGTTTTTATGTTAGTATATTTAAATATATTTGTGTTAAAAAAGAAAATTGTATGCATCAATCTTGTTGGCAAATATCATACATTTAACCCATATTAACATTTTATTAAATACTAAGCTGAACTAAAATTCCGGTTATTTGACGTAGTAATACGTAACGTGCATAACGTACTAATTCGGAGACACGTCCGAAATAAATAACAATACGTAACAACACCTAATAAAGTGTCTTGTTTTTGTGAAAAGTTTTATACTGGAGAAACTGAAAGAACACAGAGATTTAACACAAAACATAAAACTGAATAGAACAAATAACAAAGTATGGATGCAACTAAACACTAAAAACAGGGAAAAATCAAAGAAACAACACTTATCTAAACCAAGAACATAGATCAAGGTTATGCAAATGAACACATTGTGGAACACAATACTTAAGAACATTACGGCGAAGCCCCCTACCAGGGGCCTGCGACATAAGCAACAAGAAACACCCAACAAAATACAGCTCTTTCTTTGCTATAACCAATGAGAAACAACCGAAGCAATACAGCTCTATCTTCCACAACCAATAAGAAAGACCAGAAAACATACATCTCCCTCCGCCATACCCAATGAAAAATACTTCACAAAACACAGCTCTTACCCAGGAACACATTCCACCTCCTATTTATAAGAGCAATACTACCCCAGGCACTTTAATCTGAAAAAAACATCAGTATAGCGATCAAAATGTTGGAGAATAAAAAAAACAGAAAAGCATGTCAGTTAATCTCCAGTGTGCAAACAATTCCGAAAATCCCTAAAATACTGCCTAAACTTACGATAAAAAAAGAGTTCCAAAAAAACATCTGGGGCTTCGAACATCAGTATCATAATGTTCATTTAACCCTCAGTATACACCACACGATTTATTTCAAGACAAAACACTATTTAATGGAGCATTATTATATGTAATGTCACGTGTTATCACTACTGTAAATGAAGTCAGAAATAAATATTTTAAATTTGGGTGAAGACGAAAACAGTCTTAAAGATAATAATGTACTGGATGTAAATTGGGAAATTGTTTATTCAGTGACAGCTTCTGAAGCTTCATTTTCAGGTTATCAGTGCTAATTCTTTTGGTCAACACAAAACAACATTAACGTTGTTAGTCCGAAGAAGCAATTCCACATTTTTCATAATATTTGTTTATTTCATACACTCCACCCACAATCAGTTTAAGTTTTTTCTCTGATGTTAGTCGTTGCACATTCAAGTAACAAATAATTTAATATATATATGTATATTAGTTTATACGAACTAAAATATTCAGCTCTTTTATCCACTAAAGAACTGTTTTTCGTGATGTTTACTATAAATGACGTAGGTTGACTAGGAAATAACCAGTCTCATTATATCTTCATACTTGATGTAGTAGTAAACAAATTCTATATACTTTATTCTTCAATTTCTTTTTAAATTCTTCTAATAACTTATTTGGATGATATTAAATTCCGTTGAGGTTCTGTGTTAAGTTGCATTTTGTGTCACACTTTGCAGCTTGATCAGTCAAGGAACTAGTTTCATGATTAGTTGCATGGTGCACTCTGTGACTTCATATAAAGAGAATATTTTGCGGCTCTCACGTGGAACAGAAATATTTATGTGTGACGGTGTCTGTTTGCTGATTCTTCAACAAGGTGTGGTGTGAATTTCGCACAAAGCTACTCGAGGGCTATCTGCGCTAGCCGTCCTTAATTTAGAGGGAACTAGTTATCACCACCCACTGCCAACTCTTGGGCTGCTCTTTTTACCGACGAATACTGGGATTGATCATAACTTTATAACGTGATGACGAGAAAACACTTGTAGAGAATTATATAGTTAGTTAATTAGTGGGCCTGGCATGGCCAAGCGCGTAAGGCGTGCGGCTCGTAATCCGAGGGGCGCGGGTTCGCGCCCGCGTCGCGCCAAACATGCTTGCCCTCCCAGTCGTGGGGGCGTTATAATGTTACGGTCAATCCTCCTATTCTTTGATAAAAGAGTAGTTCAAAAGTTGGCGGTGGGTGGTGATGACTAGCTGCCTTCCCTCTAGTCTTACACTGCTAAATTAGGGACGGCTAGTGCAGATAGCCTTCGTGTAATTTTGCGCGAAACTCAAAAACAAACAAACAATAATTTGTCATTTAATTACATTATAGTAATTTTTGCTTTGAGAATATCCGTGTATATATATATTAGGGGGCAGGCTGGAAGTGTCTTCATCATTAACATTTCAGGCTAAGAATTGGAAAATTCGCAGTTTAAGACATGATACTACTGAACACTTTCATCTCTTAGCGCGTTATAAACGTGACAGTCGGTTTTGTTATTCTTTTTTTTAATTAGACAAATTCTTTGTGGCAGCGTGCACTGTTGTTTGGCTACCTTTTGCCTAGTCAGTAGCTTCGTGAATACTTATGACACTTACACTTAAGGTCCCGTACAAATTGATATTTTCAATTAACTCTTTAGTTTGTATACGTTACTTACACGTACGTTTTTATTGGTTCATTCTTTTCTTTCGACTTAATTAAAGTTTATTATCCCTTGCTGTTGTTTTTCTGGATGTTAGTTTAATTTATTTATTAATAAATACACCAGCTTGCTGTTAATCTATTGCGACAGTTTTTGTAGTTTTAGTGTTACCAATTAAAATTTGAGTTAGGTTTCCCATAAGCGTGTGAATGTTACGTACAGACTGAGGAAATTAATTTTATTCTCGTTCCTCAATGCCTATAATTTTTTAAGCCCGCGCTAGTCTGCTGTCTCTGATGAATGCTTGTCACAGAATCTTCATCTATTTCAGTGGTTCCCAACCTTTTTTTATGCCCCGCACCCCTAAAAAAAAAATGGGTGTGCGAGATAACATTTGTTTTGACCACCTTCACCTTTATTTTCAAATAAATAATTACTGTTAGGGGTGCGAACACCCCTGGTTGGAAACAACTGATCTATTTGGATCTAAATATTTAGTGATGATATTACATCATGCATGCGCTTTAAAGTCCAACCATAATACGTTTTTTTTCCGTTATTTGTTTTATATGATTTTCGGTTTTAGACATGTTTAGTGTATAGTATGTTACTGAAGCCTATTTTTTATTTCTTTTTTGAAAATACATTAAAAACAATTTGTAATAAGTCTCGTTGGATTTATGCATTCTCAGTATCCATGTAGGTTTCGTTAATACTCAGTTTGATTACTACTAAATCTATTTTATTTTAATATCATATCTTTTAGTTTAACCTCCACAAACTACTGAAGCAATCCCTCCTCTTATCTATGTTTTAAATAAAAGACATATCAATATTTTTAGACTCGTTTGTTTGAAGTTAAAAACAAAGTTACGCAATAAGCTCTCTGTGCACTGCCCACCACGGGTGTCAAAACCCGGTTTTTATCGTTGTACGTCCTGAGGGGCGAATTTCTTGGCCTGATTATTAGTAAATACTGTAAATCTCTTTTTCCTTGCTTTGTAACACAAGTCTACATGCAAAATTTCAAATGTGCGAGACGTGTATTTTGCACAAACGTTTTTAATGTTAAATGTACATTGTCATTAATGTATCGATTCTATGAGTATTTTGTTAAGATAGGTTGAGAAAACTGCCTTTACTTGGGAACTTAAAGGATTTTGCGAAATAAAAAGTAGGCATGCTAAAACTAATTAAATGTCTTTCATGTAGTCCTAGTTTTAAGTTTACACAGTTTCAAGCACGAATGTGGCAGCATCACTTGTCTTGATGCACAGGGGAACAGCGCACCTACTGATTTCATTAAAGTGTTTTAACACATTAATAACAGCTCACATCATACGCAGCGTGTTCAGTCTTGTTCAATGGATTTCAGCACTCTTTCTATAGTAATACTTCAAGTAAAATGCAGCAAACGAGGTAAATCCGTTACAGTAAAGCTTCAATAATGCAATATCTTTTTTCAAAGAATACAGATCGCGAACATTCCGGTATTCCTATTGAAACTTCTGTCAGGACTTTCCTATTTCTAGATTTCCTTTGATCACATGGTGCCCTTAACTCAAGTTGATGTACGTTGTTTGGCTTTAAACATAATTATCTCAACTAGTTCCAAGCAACTCAAAAGAATTAGCTATAACTTGAATAATGAGACGATTTTTGTTTTATTTCTGAAGAAAATAGAATCAGCTTTCAGTAACCTAATAACTAGATAAGTCCAAGTGATATTTCGTACTAACGAATACTTAAAATATTCAGGAAATTTCCCCATCTGCAGACGAATTTTGTTCTGTTACAGGTATTTCTCTGATGTCGACTAATTACCATGATAAAACCTGATATTGATCGGT
Organism: Tachypleus tridentatus; assembly: GCF_004210375.1. Taxonomy (NCBI): domain Eukaryota; kingdom Metazoa; phylum Arthropoda; class Merostomata; order Xiphosura; family Limulidae; genus Tachypleus; species Tachypleus tridentatus. Next base: position 130,011,998 of record NC_134834.1, on the reverse strand, counting down.
TTGCAGCTTGTGATAGCAGCATTATAATTGTTGCTTAATATGCAGTAACATGTTTCGTATTTGAACCAGCTGAAACTTGGAGCTTCGATATTCTATGGAAAATTACACTATGTAACAAAATTTTTACTTTTTTTTGTTCCTGGGCAAAAAGTGTTATTTGTCAATTGCTTATTCCTAAAGTAAATGGAAAATACCTATTTTTCTCCTCAAACTTTGCTTTTGTGACCTGAGTGATGAAAGTTTCAAATGTACCCATTTTCCAGAACAATTCCAGGTAGATTAAGTGCTAATTAGCTGATAGAGAATTTCCTCGAACTTACAAGAACTTTCTAGAATGTTGTTCAAGAACCTTTTAGAATTTTCAGTTTAATTCTAGCTGCCTAAGTGAACACATCACACAGATCTATCTGCTATATATGTAGCTAATTTATCAAGACAAGAGCAAAAAAGTACTCTGTGACAGCATCTGCTAAAATGTGTGAAGCCTACAAGGCATATTTCGGCATGCCTGTCGGGGATCAAGAAAAACCCTGGACACCTAATTTTACCTGCGAGCACTGCAAAAAAACTTTAGAAAGCAAGACGGACAATTTTTGTTTGCTTGAAGAGTAAGATTTTATATTATACATATTTTAGACCTTTTAAAATTTAAATATCTTTGTTTTTAATTTCTAATAGTATAGAAAAAATATCACTTATAAAATATTTTGCATGAACCTCTTACACGTTAGTTGTAGATGAAATAAATTTATTCTTCATAATAATTTTATTTTGCTCTTTTGCAGGATGGTACAGAGGAGAAAAGAGAGCCATGAAGATCGCTATTCCAAGAATTTGGCGTGAACCCACTGACCACTCAAGCAGTTGCTACTTCTGCATGGTGGGCCCTTACAAACGTCGGACTGGTAAGAATGCATCTGCTATAATGTATCCGGACCTTCCATCGCCCCGGTGCCACACTGCTCTGAGCTCCCTGCACCCACTTCGCCAGAGAGAAAGCAGCCATCCTCAAAAGAGAGCTGCAAATCAGAAGAGGAGGTAGACGTTGAAGATCCAGATTACAATTTCAGAGGTGCTGCTGGTGAGAGAAACCCATACTTCCCCAACCAAAGAGGCCTCAATGACTTGATCAGATATCTTGGTCTAACAAAGTCGAAGCCGAGCTTTTGACATGTAGGCTCAAGGAGTGGGATTCGTTGGATGAAAGTGTCAAAGTCGCAAGTCAGAAGAAGCGTCACTGACATTTTTCAAGCTTCTTCACCCGTCAAGATGGACTCTGCTTCTTCCACAGTGTATTCGATCTGTGCGAGGCAATTGGAATCGCCTGTAACCCGAATGAGTGGCGCCTCTTTATTGATAGCTCATTCAGAAGCCTCAAAGCTGTGCTGCTCCATAACGGGAATAAGTATCCGTCTCTTCCCTTGACTCATTCGGTGCACCTCAAAGAGGAATATAACAGCGTCAAGACATTGCTAGAACACTTGAAGTATGATGAGTATGGCTGGTAGGTTATCAGAGACTTCAAAATGATGGCATTCCTGATGGGTCTCGAAGGGGGCTTTACCAGGTTTTCCTGTTATTTTTGCCTTTGGGACAGCAGGGATACCGCAGCGCGTAACAACAGGAAGCACTAGCCACAACGGACCGAGTTCTCTGTGGGGAGGTACAATGTCAAGTGTGAGCCACTAGTGGATCTCCAGAAGGTGTTGTTCCCACCATTGCACATAAAACTGAATCTTATGAAATAATTTATCACAGCCCTTGATAAGGAGTCTGCAGCCTTCAAGTACCTTCGAGACTTCCTCCCTAAGCTGTCTGAGGCAAAGGTTAAAGCTGGTGTCTTCGTTGGACCACAAGTAAACAAGATCCTGGAGTGCACGGAATTACCCAAGAAGCTCAGTAGGAAGGTAGAAAAAGTTTGCGGCAGCTTTGTCGTAGTGGTTTGGGGCTTCTTGGGCAATCACAAGGCCGAAAATTATGTGGAACTGGTTGAAGCTCTGGTGAAGAACTACGGCAAAATGGGCTGCAGGATGTCTCTGAATGTCCATATCCTTGACGCTTATCTTGATAAACTCAGAGGAGTAAGGCGATCGCTTCCGCCAAGATATACTGGACTTTGAACGCCGCTACCAAGGAGCGTATGATGGGAGACTATATTTGGGGGCTGATACGTGAAAGTGATTTACATTACAGTCGCAAATCTCAAAAACTTACTCACTTCTTCAGATCTTATTCAGACTTTATATAAATGAAAATGTGCAGATTTGCTCGTTTTTACATAGAAAATAGGTTAATTTCTAAATTTCATTATCCAGGTAACAAAAGCAAAGTTTGAAGGGAATAATGGGTATTTTCTGTACTTTTGCAACACAAGCAGTTAAGAAATAACACATACTATCCAGGAACAAAACTTGTGTACATAGTGTTATATTATCATAATGTCACAGTCTAGAAAATTTCACTCAACAATAGAAACTCTGAAATCGTCTTAGGCTGTTTTTTTCACGGGTTTTGCTCGTCCAATCACATCTCGGAAAATAAATATATTTAAGAAGACTCTTTAATGTTTCAGTAAAAAAATCTCTTTAAATTGTTATTTAGAAGGTATTACAACAGAAAACCAATTTATATGGCGTTTTATTTTTTCATTAAAACAATGATGCTATTTCTTAGGTTATTCGAATACTAGCTTATGCCGCAACTTTTTACAGTTCATCAACTTCCTGAAGTATAACCAACTTGTATGCATAAAATACAATGTACAACAAGAATATCATATTTTTACTTTATGTGTACCAAAAAATGTGGGATTTTATTTTTGTAATGTTTAGATTATATCATTTTCACATTACATTCAAACCAGCTCCACCACAATATGTTCGAACTAAATCTCTTCTCAATTCATCCAAACCAGCCCACCACAATACGTTTGAACCAAATCTCTTCATAATACATTCATACTAATTCATTAATAAAATGTTCACAACAAACCGTTCTGCAGTACATTTAAACTATCTCCATTGCATTAAATGCTACTTATTTAAGAATCTTACAATGCTCTCGATTAGTCACGTAATGTTCACCAATGAAAAAATGCTCCACACAAGGACATCATGAAGTCATCATTATTTGGTATCTTGAAATACAGAAATTAAAAGAAGATAAAATATGAAATTGTACCATAGCTATCTAAAAGTCTGAGAAGCATCAGAAGTAATTTAATTAAGAATAATGTCCGTTTGTGAACCTCACATGAATTTCATTTAATGCTTATTTCATCTAAGAAAAGGTTTTCTGTATTCTGGACTCAAATAAAGGTTAAACAAAATTGAAAAAATCTCAAACATTCAGCTTGCCAACATGCTACAGTAACATTAAAATTATTTGTTGTGAAAATATACTGTTAAAGTCCTGTTCTTGTTTTCAGCAAGGTTGTACACATCAGGAATTAGAGCATCAAATATTTTATCATAATTCAAATTATAATTTTTTATATAATGTTGTAATTTCAAATTGTTTTCAGACTTTACTTGTAGGCACATTCGAACTAATGTTTCAATTTCTTCTTAATAAAACATTGCACTTTTTTTAAATACGAAAGAAAATTTAGGCACTTCGTTGTTCATTGTTTTAAAAAAATCTTTTTCTATTTGATTCTAGCAACATTATTAAACAAATGGAATGTGATGGCGGAATTTTCATAGCATTTTCAAATTGAAACATTCTAAAACATACATGGTTTCATAGTAATGCTTTTAAGTTTCTGACTTCCATTAAAAATTCATTGACCATAAAAGGATGTAAGAAAAAGCTGGTATTTGTCTAAAGTAATTTTTATATTCCTGTGGCAATTATTCATACATTGTAAGAAAAAACACTTAACAATTTTGTTAGATGTTAGGTAAAAGAGGTGGTTTAAGTATCGTAATAATCTATTGCAGTTTATAAAATAAGTGTTAGATCAATACTGAAACTGTGTTAGGCCTAAACTTACAAAAGTTACTAACATTATAAATTACTATACTTGCGAATTCTCTATTATATCTGTTTCTTTATCAAAACGCATACTCATTAATTACAGCAGTAAATTAACTAATTGACTTACAAACCCGCTGACTGAACAACTGTTTCTTAGAGACTTAATACGACTTACAAATATATTCAGTAATAAATACCTTCACTATAACAGAATCGCAAATCAGTTATCACCTACTCTAGCCTAACTCACATTCCATACTCCTCAAACTATTCCAAAACTTTGGAGAAAAATCTAGACGTAAAGGACATCAATCCATTCTTCTAGCCAAAGAACAATGTGAACATCTAAATTAAAAACATAGCCTACAATACTGCTCCTTCCACAGACTAGAAAATTCCTTAAACAGTTCTATTAGACAATAAAATGGCACGTAAATGTAGTTATATAATTAATAACAAGGTTAGCTCTTGTCAATTAACTTTCATGATATATATATACATATAGGCTTGTTAGAAACAGCTAAAGCATAGGTTATTCTTTCTTCAGTTATGGTAACTTACTCCTATGTTTTTTTTTAATTTTATGTAGTTATATTAATTCAATTATTTCATTTCATTATTTATTAGTATTATTACATATATTTTTCTAAACCTTTAATTAGACGTGATTGCTTTTCCATTCTAAACTGTTAGCAGCAGTCTTCTATAGAAACATAACAAATAAATGAAACCACAGCCTGGACTCAATAGTCTGGTATATTATTACACATATTAATCTGTGTTAACTGTTCTATTGAAGGCATCTTGGTATTTGTGAGCAAGTCGTGTAATAGTTTTATTTCTCTGGTTATATAATTCTCGTAAATGAAGTGTTAATCTCCCCTTATGTGAAGATTTCGCAACAAACTTCTTACATCTTGTTTCTAAGGTGATATTCTATGATGCGAAAGCACTGATTGTACAACTTCATATTTTTCAGTACTCTGTCAAGGCTTGACCCGGATTTTAAGGTTAGTTACGTTTATGAACCCATTGATGACACCCTTGGTCTTCAGATATAACCAGTAATCCCTCAGAAAACCTGAAGCAGTTGGTTCGGCTACGACTTAGTCACAAGGAACAAAATTATTCCTAATAAATTTTGTTATGAATATTTTATTTCTTGATAGTATAATATTTAGCCCTTGTCTTGTCACTATAATTTCTGCCTGTGGTATCGTGTAATGCGTAGGGATTTCATGGTCATAGACTATGAAAATGTGTGAAGCAAATCTAACCTAATGTCTGTAGTTCATAGTAAAGTCTGTTCTCCATGTACATTATTCCTCAATATTAATTATCTATACATCATGTTGTGATGAATTTCTCACATTAAGGACGCCTTTAGGCTTCTCTCTTACTGGAACTTTGCAATAACTTGCTGTTTGTATCAATCCATCTTCATGTTTCATCTCTGGTGACAGATCGAACAATGGTTCGGCTCTCAAAAAACAATATAAAGTTATTGAAATAGCAGGAACATGAAAATTTAGGGGAAGTGTAAACCAATGGCTCTTTCGTATACAGCATCAAGTTATTCAAACCAAGAACTTTAGAGTATAGGTGTAGTATATAACAGTAATTATCAATAAGTAATATCAAGTTATTGAAACAACAGATAAATGAGAATGTAGGTTTATATATACATACAGCTATTAATAAACACTCTCAAACCACTTCACACTTGAAGAACATGGTATTTTAAAAGAATATGCAATCCACATAAACATTCGATATAGAAAATATATAACTATAAATATTACAAAACATTTTATTATGTTACTTAAAAAAATAGAAAGTGGGATTGTAACGACTGAGGTGAGGGAATATATAACTATTAACAAATTATAGAAAGTTACAAAAATATAATAAACGCTAAAGAAACTCTTACTGAATGATATTGGCTTTCTCAATCCTTCACCTACTTTCAAGTGTAATTATCCTATTCTTTAAACAATTTGGGATTCTGCCAGAAACAACTACAATTTGTTGAGACACTTGAATTCTAAAACAGTATCTGTAACTTGAATCATATAATCGGTCCCTTGTATGAAAAGATGTTCCGTTGTCCTGAGGTGATGTTTCAGGAAAAATTAAGATCTGTGTTTTACATCAATATCCGTAACTTGAACCACGTAATTAGTTTTTAGGTGCTCACACGAAGCGATGTTTTTGTAACAGATATTCCTAGAATGCTTTTAACGTTAAATTAGAATATTGAATGAATTGCTCTTACTTATCAGGAGTGCAATTCCCCTCGGTGGACTTAACAGATAGCCCGATGTGGCTTTGCTATAAGAAAACACACACACATAAACTCTTCATACTTACAATTACACTGTAAGTAATCGTCAAAACCCTTTAGTTCCAGGTACACAAAAACGCTTAAAAATTAAATAGGTAATAATAGGTAAAGCAAATGATTTTATAACTAATACAGATTAGACATACAAGTACAGTTTTTTTAAATAATGGCCATGTATTCATTTGGGCTTCATTCTAAGGTTCATTCGTTAGTCAGAAATTTGATAGTTCTAAACACTTGAAGGTTAGTCACGCGCCATTTAAGCAGTGTCAAGTTTGTTTTCTTGTTAACAGTAATCATACGGTAGATGTCACTCAGGCCCGGCATGGCTAGATAGTTAAACCACACGATTCGTAATCCGAGAGTCGCGGGTTCGAATTCCCGTCACACCAAACATGCTAGCCCTTTCAGCCGTGGGGGCATTATAATACGACAGTTACTCCAACTATTCGTTGGTAAAAGAGTATCCCAAGAGTTGACGGTGGGTGGTGATTATTAGCTGCCTTCTCTCTAGTCTTACACTCCCAAATTAGGGGCGGCTAGAGCAAATAGCCCTGGTGTAGTTTTGTGAGAAATTTAAAACAAACCAAATGTCACTCTTCAGAAAATTTCTGTCTTTTGATATGTATAATACATTTTATTTAAATAAAAACTTTTATTTAATTCAATATAATGTTTTAAATGTCTAGCATACAAGACTTAAGAGGAAAGTTATGAGGATGTTATAAGTATGAAACATAAAATATGCGCGAACGAAGACAACTTTAATACTGTAAAAGTAACATTAGTATAACTCCACACTTGCCCACTCCCCAAGCTAATTAGGCAATTACGTTGTTAAGAGATGTTACTAATAATAACACCCTATTTTGTAACTTATTGTTACAGTTGAAAGTCCATATTTATATTATAATGGAGCTGTTCGTGTTACCCTGTTACGTTGTGCTGTTTATGTATTAACATACCTATTTTATTAGGTATGTTTCATTATGTTTAAAATGACTCTGACTCCAAACTTGCTAGGAATGCTGACTGTTAAATAAAATGTTGTTTCAGTTCTTTTTTTAATTTACAGCGACAGAATGCTGTTGCGAATTCAACTTTAACGTTATTTAGGGATAACGATATGTTTGTGGAGTTACAACAGTAGAAACCGGGTTTCAATAGAAGTGGTGGGCAGAACACGAATAGCCCAATGTGTATTTTGTGCTTAACTAAAAACATACATCAAATATGTATGTTTTTTATTTATAACATAAAAATGATATTACTGACCAATATAACGGAATATTTAATTATATGTGAATATTTTATTTTCATGGGGTACATGTAAATTACAATGTCTACTCAATCAATTATAAACTAATGTGCTGTCAAAAGTTCCAACTATTGTTCAATAAAGGTCAACATATGCTCTAGTATTAATACATTTAAGCTCTTCAGTGTACCTAGTATAAATAAATATGGACGCTACTCAATCTCGTTTCAACTTAATCATTATTATTTTAAAAATAATTTTATACGATATAAACTTTACGAATAATTATACAACAAATAGTTTATCAGTAAGTTTCTATTTAATGTTTCTTAATATCATCACTGAATCTTCTCTGGCTATAAACATTAAAGCCGAATTATAAACCATATCATAACAGTTCCGATTATGTCTAACATACTTAAACTAATGCGACATTTTACATTTATTATTAAAACAGTATATCTGTCAGCTTTCGGCATTAAAACAGTATTCGTTCTAGTTTGTGTAGCATCGGTCTTTGAATTAGTATGAAGAAAGTTGTTAGGTTTTCTACAAAATAAAAAAAAACAAACGACTCTTACTGAGACACGTAAGAACTCGTACACAGTGCGATATTCCTCACATTTACTTGTCTCTCAGTAGCACAGCTATGTTTATTGACTTACAACGCTAGAAACAAGGTTTCAATACATGTGATGGGCACAACACATTGTCAAGTTTTGAGTTTAATTATCAGTATTGGAAATCATTTTAGAACTTCGTTTTCTTCTAAATTAAAATCCAAATTTCGGCTATTTGAAATCTTAATACGTAGTGTACGTGACATACTAAACTGGAGACTCGTCGGAGATAAATTATAATACCTAAAAAGCATAAACAAGTACTATTCAGAAATGATACATTACGTTGTCTGATAACTGTTTATACACTAGCAGTTTGTTTCTCGTGGATTCTAAAACAATCAGTAACTCTCATATCGCGATTAATTGTTTGTAGGTGTGTAAGTACTGTTTGTAGCAATTTCTTAAAACCTGATACTGATGAAAAGAGGTCTTCCATCTAAGTATTTATATTTCTATGCATCTATACTGTTGAAGTGTTAATTCTCGGATTTTCATAATGATGTTTTAAGTTAAATTACTGTTGGTTGTCCGGATAAAAAGTTAACGTTACACGACGAGCACGTTAACATAACATTTGTGATTTTCTACAAAATTTTAGAACTGTTTGGGCCAGAAATGGGATTATTCTGGTATAAAAAAAATTAAGATAAAAGTCCAGAATCAACTCCTAGATAACGATATAATTAAAATGAAATGTTAAAGCAACGAGATCTGCGAAATACAAAAGAATAGCATTGAAATATAGAAAACCACCGAAAAAGCCATAAGAAATGTACAGAAAATTACAAATACAAGATAAAGGAAGTATATAAAAAAACGTAAATGCCAGAATAAAGTATGTAGTACCTAAACTTACACATGCACATCTAACTACAACTCCCTGTGTATCTGCTTGAAAATTTTAATCTCGCACCCAGTTAGCTACATCATATGGAATTGGACAATTCATATGATTTACACCTGTTTCTACTATTGTTGTACTGTCTGCGACTGCAGGACTTTCCTATACTACTCCATTAGTATGAAATTTAGTAGGCTACGTTATCAACACAGCCTAGTTAAAATACCAACAGACTATAGTAGAAAGATACCATGAAAGGCATAACAGGCATAATTTAAAATAATTTCCAAAATGAAGAGATGGAAAAATAAAAATTAAGCTACTGTATGCTACACGTTTAAAAGGATCAGCTTTATAATATTAAGGAAACTTCTAAAAAAGTTGTAACAATTATCATGCATAAGTGGCTGCTTTATCAACCATATATCGAGAGTCACATCAGAAAGAAGTTTTTAAAGTAAAGCTTAGGAGCAGAGTAAGGAGGTAGGACTGGACCATAGCTACATTTGTAAAATATATGAAAATACTTCTTCAGTTGTCTTATCAAGATGATCAATATGAAATGATGGATTCATTGATATATGATTGGATGAGGATATGTGAATTACGCTAAAGCAAAGTTGGTATTTAGTAAAATCAAGCTTTCTTTTTATTGTTCATCTATCTAATTCCCCGATATGACAGTAGTAAGTTTACGGACTTCGAATGCTAAAACCCGGGCTTTGATTCCATGTGATTAACACAGCAGAAAGCCCAATGTGACTTTTCTCTAAAACAAACAAATAAATATATTTATTTAATAGATATGTGCATCACTATAGCGCTGTAATACTAATCTATGTTTTGTTATATTCATGTATTTTAAATACGTAGGCTACGTTCTCATGAGGTTCATATTATATGTGTCTTTTTCAGAAACTACTTTTAAGTAAGTGTATGTGACTTGTGGCGATAAATTCAACAATAAGCACACACTCCACTTGTTTTTAAAATAGCATGTATATTCGAAATAAGTTAAATGTATGTACAAAAATTCTTTACACCATGGAGATCACAGTTGTATCTTAAACACTATGCAGCTTGCTTCTTCTTGCCAAAATTCTACTTAAGCCAATTCTATTGCTTTAGAATTCATTTGACAAGCCTCTTTCTATCATAATAATATCCATGTCTGGTTTTAATAATTCTAATAATTATCTGTCATTTGTCAAAGTCCACACGAGCGGCTCCAATTACTTTAGAACACCGTTTGATGAAACAAATTATTTTTTCTTTTTATCTTTCAAATTATTAATTTCACTCTAATATATCAACCATTAGGCTATTCGCTCTCACGATGGTTAACTTTATGTTTTCTAGCTTTTCTATGACCGAACTTCTCTTTCACGTGACTTTTACTATCTTTTTGCTTCTGTTGTCACAACTGTATATACATCTATCACTTAGGCCTTCTAAAAAGCTCTATAGCCTCGACATCAATGAATTACAAACACAAAATAAATTAATTTACACCAATATACCAAAAATTATCTGACATAAGCCTCACTTCAAGAGGAATATTTACAATATTTTTCACTATACACAAAGACTGTTTTCATTTCAAATTCAAAGTCTTCTCATATAATGTACACCAACACTGACAATTCCTTTGTCTGTCTCTCCTAGTGTAGTGTCTTTAGTAGGGCTTTACCTTGACAGGATCCCTTATCTTCATCTTTATACTGTGTTTGACTTCCTCTCAGGCATTGTCCCGAAGTTTCTGCAAAGAATGGTTTTTCTTCGCACTTCCTTAAGCTCCCGTGAACCTCACTTTTCGAAACTTTAAGAAGCTTGATATCTTGTTTGCTCGTTTTCCTCTGAGCTCTTACGGTGACTGCAGTTGCTTCAATAGTCTTCTTTTTGTCTAGTTCTTTGAAGTTCTTACTACCTGGTATATTTCTAATTACCAAGTCACATATTGGTGCTTTCAAACAATGGCCTCAATGAGTCGTACATAATACGTAGAATCCACCTTCAATTTTGCTATAAGAAATGTTCTCACTGTCCCATCAATTAGCACAAGCAGGCGTATATTGTCTATCATCTGGTTATCAAATACTAAACCGGTTGTCACTGCTACATTATTGCACCCAGTGTCTCGTAGAACCTTCAGTTTCTTGTCCCCAACATAGCATTCATCTTTTGGGATATTATAATTTGTTAGCACCTTTCAATGTTTGTAACGTGCTCTGATATCTGCTGGCACAATTGCTCCATTTGTTAACTTGAACCAACCATTGACCATGTACTGATAAATCTTCCAGATGATACTTTCTTATTTTGGTGAATCTGATGAGTTATCTTGATTTTTTGTCTTATGGCAGCAGTATCCATGTTGCCAGTCACTCTTTTCTTGTTTATTACCAGCACTATCTTTTAAAGCATCTCCAACTGGTTTTAGTTAAGTTTTCTGCTGTTTCTCGCTGATAATGGACTTATACTACTTTGTAGTCTGCCCCATTTTATAGCAAACAAAGCATTTCTTCTCCTATTTGTCTGTTAACCTTCTTCACTTTTGGTAGACTCCTTTCTGCTTCTGGTCAGCCACCACTGATTTCAGTTTTAACTGGATATTCTTGGACTTGTCTTTTATACTCCCTCCATGAGCTTTCATGTATTGTCCTGCCAGATTGATAATCTTCTCTACATTATTTGATACTCCCTCTTTTAGGAACAATGACATGTCAGTTGAACAAAGTGATTATGAACTGTTCATGTGCTAGTAGATACGCCAGTCCCTCAAACCTATTGTCACACTTGGCCATGTCAGTAAATCTTGTGAAGTATTACCGTTGATATAATGCAAAAACCGTCTTCTGTAAGTTCATTTCGTTTTAGCAAAGTCACTTTTAATTTTTTTATAGTCTATAACATCTTCTAACGTCATATCTGCATATGTGAGAAGCGGGCTAAGGCAGACTGCCCAGTCGCCTTTGCCCCAGTTATGATTTGGGACAAATCTTTCATGTTTCTCCAGGAAATTATTGACGCCGTCTTTCTGTTCATCAAATTTGAACAGTTTGAGTTAGCTGGTCCTACCTCTGTTCTTTTTATTGGGTGTTTTGTCCTTCAGTTGAGTGAGCTTACCAATCTTAACTTGTGCTCTTATTCTCTCTATTTCTTTATTAGTTTGTGCTCTTATTCTTTCTCTCTCTCCATTTCCAGTCTTTTCTATCTCTTTTCTTACCTCTTTTTCTCCTTTCAGTCTTTCTTCCTTTTTTCTGTTTCTCATCCTCTCTTCAGTTGTCATTCTTTTCTGTCTACTTCTTGTTTTCGTTCAAAACCTCTCGCAGTTCACTGTCTTTTAACCTGAGATGCTCTCTTCTTTTTATCCATTTATTCGAATTTGATATGGCTGTATAGCATGATTGTAATCTCCACACTAACTGCACTGTTACTTGAGTTAATGCGTAAATAGGCCTATTTATTTCCGCTGTCGGTTACGTTTTCTGTTATTGCAATTTACCACTGTATAATCCTGACTCACTTGCCAGATGTTGGAAACGTACTTTTTAGTAGTATATAAAGTAATGTAAATTTATGGATGCATTAGGCTAAGGATTCTTCTGCAGTAGGTGTTTGGAACTTATGGCGATAAATTTGACAATAAATGAGCAGTTGTATCTTAAATACTATACAGTTCTTTTCTTCTTGTCAAAAGTACACACAGCCCAGTTCAATTACTTTAAAATTCACTTAACAAGAGGAACTATTTTTCTTTATTTTTATCGCAACAGTACCTGCGTATGATTCACTTACGCTAATACGTGAATTACTGCACTTGTAGGCTGAATTTCCAGTAACAGTCTACCATTTGACAAAGTCCACACAGGTGAGTTCAATTAGTTTAGAACACTCTCTGACAAAACAAATTCTTCTTCTTATCTCTTTCAAACTGTTAATCTCATTCTAACGGATTAAAACGTTAGGCCATTCACTCCCACGACGGTTAACTTTATGTTTTCTAACTTTTCTATTTCACGTAACTACGTTTACTTTGTTTCCGCTCTTCTGGTAGTAGCTATTTATACATCTATTACTTAGCCTTTCTAGAAATTTCCATAATCTCGACATAAATGAATTGAAAATATACAACGTTCGATAGTCTCGATATCAGTGAATTACAAACACAAAATAAATAATTTAATAATACTACTTATAATAAACAGTCTTTTATATCTGATAGTCTTGTCTTAATTATATTATAATAAAATAACGCCATACAACATAATTAGTTAGAATTTCACGCATACTTTTAATTTGTTCTGTACAACTTAAACTTTCAGAGGACAAAGTATTTTTCGACCAACATACTCATTTCACAACAACGACAATTATGGCTTTTTTATATTGATTGTTGTTGTTTGTTATTAAGCAAAAGAGTATCTATGCTCTGCCCACTACAATTTTTTAAAAGTATAAGTCCGCAGATATGCCGTTGTGCCACTAGAGGGCTATGTGAATTGTTCCTTGTTTTGCGATCAGATATAGTGAAAATAATTACTTGTATGCTAATATCGCACTTACATAATCAAATTTCCAGCTAGATTAATAAATTGTGGCTTTTGAACTTGGCGTTTAATAATAATTGTAAAAATATTTCACCAACACAAGAACATAAAAAAATGTTAAAATTTTTACACATAAAATTTTAGAGTTGTGAATCAAACAACCGTGTTTTATTCAAGAAACCTAACTGAACGTAACTATACAGCAGTGTACTTTTGTGTGGCATGGCCAATGGTTAAGGCACTTGACTCGTAATCTGAGAGTCACGGGTTCGAATGCCCGTTGCCCCAAACATGCTCGCCCTTTCAGTTCTATTGTTGGTATTTAGTAGTCTTGTCATTAGGAACGGCTAGCGCAGATAACCTCGTGTATCTTTGTGCGAAATTGAAAAGCAAACAAACAGTCAGTGTGCTTCCGAATAAAACAGCCTCATATGTACTATTTTTTTAGAATCTTCTTACAACATTTTCATTATCCTCAATCAATGATAGAATTATTTTTCTTACATGGACTAAACAATATGGCATGATGCTAATTAAAAATGTTAATACGTACACGTAGCATCATCACGTAAATAAACATTGTAAAATCTCTTTGAACATTGTTTCTGTAGCTAATGAAACATAATGTGTAGATATTTTTAGTTGTCGATCCATTTAATGCAAGTTCAAATAAATTACTGTGTTTAAGAGATAACGTTTATTTTACCTTTCTGGAATATCAAACTGTAAAGTATGTATTGTATTAAAACGTTTGTTTTTACAGCATAGTTTTTTTTACATCTTGGATTTGTAAGAAAATGCGTGAATGCATTATAACACATACTAAACTGAAGAGAAACTTGTAGTTTTTCCGTACCATTGCCACAGAAAACAACCTAATAACACTTTACTTCTTTGATAAAATTATCTCAAAGAAAAATGTCCCCATGTTTCCAAAATATTTTATAATTTGATAAAAGCAACATAGCAGTACTTAAAGATTAATTATTTTACTGTGAAAGTAACAATTTAACAATTATAACACATCGTACATATATTCTGAATCGAAGAACATTTTTTACACTAGTGTTTTTCTTTTAGCAAAGCTGCATCAGGCTATCTGCTTGTCCACCGAGGAGAATCAAACTCCTGATTTTGGCGTTGTAAATCCATAAACTTACCGCTGTACCACTGGGGGACTTCTTTTTTTACACGAAAAGCTGAAAAAATAATCCATCTCTTTTTCTTCTTCTCCTCGACCATGAGTTTAAAGTTTTTAATCAGATGTTTCTTTTACTTGTGTACTTTGTATGGTTAAAAATTTTAAACCGATCATTGTGTGCTTTTTAACACAATAGCTTCGAATGAGGCTTGTGAGCAAATATTTTAGTCCCACAGAATAATACCGATCTGTTATAAACCTCATTTCATTACTCTGTACAGAAAACATGAATCTACTGTCATATAACCTTTCAACATTACTTACAGAAAAACATTAAGTTGGTATCATATATCAGGAGAGCATGAACATCATCTTGTTTGTTTTATAATTGTAAACGGCATGGCCTTAGTATTAATACTAGGTTTTTTTAACGTTAACATACTGCTCTCCCACCAGGAAACGTCACGGCCCAAATCTTAATTACCACCTTAACTTTATTTCATGTTCCTTATATTTCGAATTATATTATTTATATTATCATTCTTTGGAATTGAGAAAAATATCGGTGAAATATCACCGATAGTAAAGTTGTTCGGTTACGCCCGCTTTCTCTCAGGTATTAAAGTTGACTACTACATTCTGTTTGTATATGTATATACATATATATTTGCATGTATGTGTGTGTACATATATATAAATGTGAGGAATTACTTTGCCTTAACAGATAATCTGCAGATCAACCCGAGTTAAAATACATGTAATTAATTAAAACCTTTTAACCTACTAATAGATGCTTAAAATACAGTGGTTTCGAAGTATTGTCATAAGGTACTGACTAGCCTTAACTTAGAAATTTTGAAAGTACATTTTCTGGTCGTTAAAAAACTTGACTCTCAATTTGCAAGAAATGGGTTTGAATCCTCGTTACAGAACATGCTCGTCTTTAAAGCCGTAAAGACATTGTAACGTTCGGTCAATTCCATTGTTTGTTAGTAAAGAGTAGAGCAAGAATTGGCTGTGGGTGGTATTGAGTTATTGCATTCCCTCAAGGTTATCATTTCAAACTTACGCCGTTATTCCTCGAGTAGCGTTAAACGATCCTCAAACATACAAAAACAACGCACACTATAATTGATTCCAGGTTCCTTAACTTTTTGAATATCTTGGAATTAAATTCATAACTGTTTCAAAAGTTAGCATTTTTGTTTACAGTATTGTAAAAGGTGGGCATAAAAATGGTATTTATTAAACATAATTGATAGTTTCTATATCCCATATTTTTAATAAAATGAATCTACAAAACGGAAACATTGACCTTAAAGAGAGAAACAATAACCGAATTTATTGTAATTTACTGTTAATGAACATAATGACAGTTTTATTTATTGAGTCTATTGACAACTCTCTTCTTTGTTATTTATAATTCGCAGAATATGTTGTATTACAAGATATATATCTGATTCTAAGTACAAAAAAAGAAGTTACGTCGTTATATACAATTTAAAATGTAAATTAAAATAGGTTTGTAAGTATACTTTTCCCCATTTTACAACATGGATCTGTTTTTATTGTTGCGCTTTTGTTTCTTAAAGTACAAAAGCCTGGATTTGAATTTAGGTTTTATTATATGAGGTAAAGAAAAACACTAAGTTAATTCTAAGTGTTTGTAGACAGGATCAATATGTACAAAACAGTATCGATCCGTTTTTCTAACTAAATCATCAATGTACAGGTAACTTCGACCTGTTTTTATACAGTTTTCTCAAGAGAAAGAATAAGGTGGGTCTCATTATTTCTATATATATAGAAATACACGTTCCAAAACAACATGGATACATTTTATATATGGTTCGGAATTAGAAATAACAATGTGTCACTTATTTCACAAGTACCTATTGACGAGGTGCAGAACAATATATGGACTATGGATGTGAATTTATGTATCTGTGATCAATGAGGAAAACAACATAAATCTAGGTTTATGTCTTTGTGTTAAGGTACAGTACATCTTGTATCTTGTTTCATATCTGTATGTGGAATACAATATATCAATTTCACTTATGTGACGTCATGTTATAGGTCAACTCTGTATTTTACTTCAGTATAAGGAAAACATCTTACCAGTTTCAGAGCATTTTTGTATATACAGCAAAATATTAATAAATTTTATATGTATATATTATAACCATAAATTTTAAGCCATTAATCTCATGTTAATCAGTGTCTCTACCATACTGAAGGCAAGAATGCTATCTTCAAGAGGTAAGTTTGATCTTACTTCCAAATGGTAATACCTTATTTTCCTCAATTTTTATTTTATTTATTTATTTTTCATCTTTTTATGTTTATCTTTTTCTTAGTTTAACTTGGAAGAGCAGTCACCTTCCCACAACTGACTGTGAGACTAGCGAATTGGAGGTTAAAACTGATAGACGGTGTATCCATAGTCACCTCCAAAATCTAGGATTCGTTTTATAATCCCACGTTGTAGCTTGTATCCTAGGAACCTTTTACAAATATGCAGCGTATTTTGTTTAATTTTAATGTGTTTTGTTTATGGCTTAAAAATTTATGGTGATAATAAAGTTAATCAGAGGTTGAGATTTGCTATTTTTAACGCAGTCCTCCTTCATGATTCTGTTTAGTCATTTGGCTTCATTTAGATGTAATTATTTAATTTCACTAAGTGTGTGTGTGTGTGTGTGTGTGTGTGTGTGTGTGTGTGTGTGTGTACACACACACACACAGAAAGACCTGTCAAAATTCACAGAAAAACAGAGACCTCGTTCTATATTTATATAGTTCCTCAGAGTACAAACAGAACTTGTCCAGGTAATAAATAATATTAATCTAGTTTGATATAATTTCCTTATCTATTTTAGATAGCTTGCTTTGGTCGCAACTTAACGTAAATTATGACTGATGACATTTCTATTCACATGTACCATTTCTGGTACTATCTTTTCTATTTCTGATTAAAGACCAACATATAAGCAAATACGCAATATATTAAAAACCGATATTTAGTTTGTCAACTCTTCCTTTCCCGGTTAACAATATATATCACAGACATCTACAGTGAAACTGTTTTAACATTACACAGATTAAATACGCAACATTAAACGTGTGTCCAGTTTCTCCATTATTTCTTTTCCTGGTTAACAATATTTATCACAGACATCTACAGTGAAACACTACACTGATTAAATACGTAACATTAAACGTCGGTGTCAATATCAGTATGGCTAATTTAACTTTCAGCGAGAGTGTTACTCCTTCTGTAAGATCTACGTTTGTGTCCTGATTGTCTCGGTGACGAAGCAGCGGCAGCGGCGTCGCGATCGAGTCCCGTGGAACGAAGAAAGTTTGGTTGAAGACTGGCCCGTCGGAAGCGATTAGGAGAGCTGAGTTTATTCACATCCACACTCGAGGGATCAGCTTGATATGCTAAAGCATTCATAATCACGTGGTCCGGTATAACTCCAACAGGATGCACTTCCTTGATAAGTACACTCGCTGGAATTTTGTAAAACTCGATATACTCAATGAAGTTGGCAATAGTCTCTCGCAAGTCAGCGTTTCCCATAGTGTCACAATATCGACGACTCCAGTGCATAGCTGCTTGAAATTTAGTCATCTCATCAGCTCGTAACTCTTCTCGTGAGAGGATGAGTCTCACCACGTGAAGAGGAAGTAATGCGAAGGAGCCGAGGCTGAGCACTTCGTTTCCATGGTTATCCACAAATTCTAATACCTACGGATTAATTAATTTTTTTTAAATTTTGAAAAAATGTTAAATTTTTATTTACAAACAATTTAAGATTTTTAAAGTTATAGCTTATAGAGTTTTAAAAGACAGAAACAAATATATATTTTAGCGTAAAATAAAAAACTTGGTTCAGAACATACCCGTTGAACTAAAGACTTGGTACACTTATATTGGATGTATTTCTCTGCTGATGCGAGTAGAGCACACACAGTATCGACATTAATACAACTTTGTACAAAACCCATACAGGCTCTCCGCAGCTCTTCTAAGCCGTAGTAATCAGCTGCATTCACAAGTCCTGAAGAAAAAATCGAATACAAAGACAGACACTCGTAACTTGTTATAGAATAAAAGATAAACAAATAATTTTTCGATTTGTTTGTTTTCGGGCAAAGATACACAATGTTATATGCACTATATGTTCACCGCAGTGGTCGATACCAAATTTTAGCGTTAATATGCCTTTAAGCTTATCGCTGAGAAGCCAAGAGATAATTATTAGGTTTTTCGAAAAATAATGGCAGATTTTAACTTTTAACTTTAATAATAAATAAATAAATAATTCAAAAGAAACTATTAATAAAAATAGGAACATGGTGAATCTACACACCTTTGCCAACGGAAAACAATATTATTTATGCCATGATAAGAAAACTGAAGTCCTAGAACCCAAACGTTTTTAAAGTCATTCTCTGTTGTTGAATCATTTGTCTTGTAAAAAGTTGTTCAAATGCTTTAAAAAGTCTGGAGAGTAAGGCGGATAAAGCAATATTTCGTAACCCAATCCGTTGAGCTTCTGGAGTGTCATTTGAGAAATTTGTGGTCGAGCATTATCATGAAGCAAGATTGGTCCTTTAATTGACTACTGTTGACATTTTTTACGCAACTTTATATGTATTTCTTCCAATTCTTAACAGTAAACCTCCATAGTGATATTCTGACCCTGGTTGAGTAAGCTGTAATGGATAATACCGGCTGTAGACCACCATACAGTGCCCATAATCTTCTGCTGATGCAACTTTGGGTTTGGGAAGTGTTTCCGAGCTTCGTCACGGTTGAGCCACTGCGCAGGTCACTTTCTGTTGTCGTAAGGGATTCATTTTTCATTGCAGGTAACAATTCAATCGATAAATGGATAATTTCTTTTGCAAAAAAATCAGCATACAGTACAGTTTAAAATGGTAATTTTTCTTATTTTCACCGAGTTCGTGAGGAATCTAGTTGTCGAGCTTTTTTCACTTTTCTAATTTGCTCATGGTGGCCCAATACTGTGGAAATGCTAACACCCAATTCTTGTGCCAATTCTCAAACAGTTTCACAAAACACAACCAGTGTGAATACAGCGTTTGATCAAAACACATTACATATATATACACCTAAAATAATACACGCTCGTAACACGAAATAACAAATGTGAATACAAGTCGTAGCACAAATTATATAATCACCTAGAAGAATACAGTCCTGTAACACTAAACTAGAGTGAATACAGTGTTTAATCAGAACCTAGAATAACTTGTATATTCACCTAGAAGAGTACGGGCTTGTAACATTACACATCCAGTGTGAATATACTCAATGAGCTGACGGAAGACGTCTGGTTCGAATTCTTCAACAATAAGAGTCTGATGCCCAGTAACTGGAGGCTGTAGAAGAAATAACAAATAAAATTTTGAGAAATAAAACTCAACCACAAAGCTAGTTAATGGCTACCATTTACAAAAGTTGTACATTGTAATTAAATGGTACCAGGGAAAAAGAAAAGAAAGATGTACATAGTATATAATAAAGCGCTATAAAAATCAAAGTGTTTTTCTTTAATATTCATATTAGTGGCTTTTAGGGGGCACAGAACACGCACACATCGAAGCATCTTTCTCATATTATATAGACAACTAACCGAATAATAACAATCATTCAATGAAACAGAAGATACACAGAATAATGGAACCAAGTTAACTACAGCTACGCTAAATGACAGGAAAGAAATACATCTCTATTAAGCCCGCCTCCAGTAGCACGGCAGCATCTCTGCGGAATTAGTGTTGAAACCGGATTTCGATACCCCTGGCAACATGATATACGACTGAAATGATGAAGAATACTATTTTTGTGTGTGTTTTTTTTCTTATAGCAAAGCCACATCGGGCTATCTGCTGAACCCACCGAGGGGAATCGAACCCCTGATTGTAGCGTTGTAAATCTAGAAACATACCGCTGTACTAGCGGTGGGCATATATACTATTTCTTTATAAGTTTTGATGTGACGGACGGCCATTCTTTGTAGCGAATGCTGGTAAATTTTCCACTGTCCACAACTGAAAGTGTAACAGATGCTCTTAATAACTGATTTGGTCAGTCGATCAGATCTTTTCGATGGAGTCAAGTGAGGTGGTTTATTAAATACACGATTTTGAACATTTTTTACAGTAATTCAAAAGAATTTATTTACAAGGACACTAAATAATCGGCAAATGGAGAGAGAGTGGTTAAGGTAACATTGTCAAGGTATCCAGCCTCACCCAGTATTATAAAAGTGCCAATTATTCAAGTCATATCTCGTTTAAAGTTGATTTATCAAATGCAATTTTAACCGTTTAACTAGTAGGCACTTTATCTGAATATACGAGTTTGCACTTGTAATGTGGCTGTAAAATTTATTTTTTTTCCAAAATAATAAACGAGATTATTTTTCACTTCTTATATTTAATAGTTCGAATTGTAGTGAAACGGAAAAATTGCCTGCATGAATAACCAATATTACTCTTTTAAATTGGTCACACTCACGACTTAAGTATCTTTCCTGACGGTTTACGTTCTGAATTTCGCGCAAAGCTACTCGAGGGCTATCTGCACTAGCCGTCCATAATTTAGCAGCGTAAGGCTAACTCTTGGGCTACCGTTTTACCAACGAATAGTGGGATTGACCGTCCCATTATAACATTACCATGGCTGAAAAGGCGAACATATTTGGTGTGACGGAGATTCAAACCCGCGACCCTCAGATTACAAGTCGAGTGCTTTAACCATCTGGCCATGCCGAGCCCTTTCCTGACGGTCTGTTCCCCCAATATTCATCAGTGCATGGAAACGCTTCATCATGAGCAACGCTCTGTTCATTTGATTCTCCGGTACTGGATCGAGCTTTTGGATATTTCTCATCCTTTCCTGTGTAAATATGATGGCAATAAGCATGACAATGTGCTTCCCTTGCAATTAGATCATCATTTTGAATTTTAGTAAGCCGTTTATCGTCCGATTTCCTTACTGCTGCTGCTTTTAGTGAAATCTCGGCTATTTTATTTACACTTTTCACTAATCTCGCTCATTAATTGTAATATATTTTATTTTACTTAAATCACACAATTAATACATGTCACTGGGAAGTATAGAAAAGATTCGAGACCATCGTCTTTTACCTAAGGAAAGTACTTCATTGTCAGCTTCATTGACACGTTTACGAAGATACTTGACGTTTGTGAAGCCTGATAACGAGACCTGTAATACATATTTTGATTAACAGCAATGTTGGATACATTATAACAGACTTCATCTTACCTATTCTTTTCGTTTTCTGACAATATATGCAAATTCGAAACCAGTATCTTTGCATAATCAATTTCGTAAATGGTTTTACCTCAACATCTGTCTTAAATTTTACCTTATGTATGACATACATTCTCTCTAGGTAACATTTATTATTTTGTTATAAGCTTTCCTGGTTCACTTCTAGCTAACGGGTTTGCTATCAGACATTTATTTTTCAATAATAGAAATCATAACCGGTGAAAACTCATGATAAATAAGACATTGAAAATAAAAGAATGGAAATTAATGAACGCAGGGTAAGATATTTCATTTCCTAATTTTTGACTATAAAACCCTACTTAATCAAATTTATAATTCTAATGAAGATTTTTAATACAGATGACAAGGGTATTTCAGAATTAAGCACAAAGCTACACAATGGGCTGTCTCTGCTATGCCCACGACAGGTGTCGAAGCCCGGTTTTTTGCGGTGTGAGCATACCGCTGTGTCACTGGGAGCCAGTACAGTAAAAAAAAATAGCAATAAATATATAAATGTTAATTAAAGATGTAATCAATAATCCTTCTATTTATCAAAGGTTCTTCAGTTTACCATTTTGACTCGGAAAAATTCATTAAAGATCTAATATGCCGGCGTAATTTTGAAATCTGAAATTTGTAAAGAATTTAACATAAATGTGTTATAATATGAACCAGAAAAATGACTCCATGCATTATTTAAATCAGTTCTGGAGGAGAAATATTTGAAAATATCAGAATACTTGTAAATTTGTATCTGGGTTGAGATTTGGTTTTTGCTATTGTAAACATGCGCGCGCGCACACAATGAAAACAAGAAGTTAACATAAATAGGCTTAAAACATTCGGTCAAAGATTCATCTTTATACTGAAACTACATGTTATAAACGTACCGCTTCTGTTAAAAAAAAACAAAACACGATAACATCTAGAAATCACAATTATCTCCCTTGATCTTATGTCTAAAAGATAATCAAAATATTCAAACATTTTACAATTACAGAATTATAGAATTTTAAAATTATAATTTTTACTCGTTATAATAGAGAATAGGGAGGCCTGATGTGATCATGCTGTTAGGGTGCTTGACTCGTAACCGGAGGGTCACAAGTTCAAATCCCCGTCCCACCAGATATGCTTGCCTTTTCAGTCATGGGAGCGTTATAATGTTACGACCAGTTCCACTATTCGTTGAAAAAGAATAGCCCAAGAGATTGTAGTAGATGATGACTAGCTGCTTTCCCTCTGTTCTTCTATTACTGCTAAAAATAGGAACGGCTAGTGCAAATAGTAGTTGTGTAGCGTTCCAAACAAACCACTTATGAGGTAAGGCTATCATTCAAGCACCTGACACATACTGGAAAGCGAACAAATTGCATAACTTGTTGTAAAGCTTTGTTGTCTGGGCACAGCATTAGTGGTAAAGTTATTCAACTATCATACGTGTAATTAACCTTTTGAAAATAAATTTAAAAGTTTCAATTTCCCAAAAATATCTTTTAAAATACAGCAGATGATGTTAAAAATGAGCTCCCAAATATTGAAGCTGAAATAAAAAAGTCATAATTTTTTCAATCTATAATATAAATGTTCAAAAAATATAGCTCCATAAAATCTCTATTGGCGATGTTTTCTCGTTTGGCCCCTGGGTTGTACAATGTTCTATCTATGAAAAATAATCAAAATAACACAAATGCAAAATAAGATTGGTTGGTAGGTTGAGCTGGTGTTTTATGGTACAAAGCAGCAGGGCTATCTGCGCCAAACATCCGGTGAAAAGTTAAAATTAAAGTAAATTTAGTAAAATTCATAGAAGGAAATTAAGGTAAAACAAATTAAAGTTGAAAAAACATAAATATCATAAAACCAATGTTTACATTTAGTCTACAACGTTAAGAGAAAAACTACAGTAATACAAGTTGTAAAGAACTTTCTGTAACATAATTGTAATTATCATAACTCGGCAGGCAGACTAACAGGTAAGTACAAAAGCCACCGTCAGTTACCTGAAGTTGGCCTATCTAGTCCTGGTTCCGAGTTATTTGACGTTATGGACATTTTCAAAAAGTAAAGTAATTAAAGTTTTAAAAGGCTTGTAGCAAAATTTTAATTATAACTCTCAAGGATGACTAATGGGTAGTTCAAACAGCAGCGTTAGTCACCTGAAGTTGGCCTTTCCAGTCATGGTTTCGAGTTATTTGACCGTATAGACATTTTCTAATTTCAAACAGAACTAGATGCACTTTGATTTTTAAAAGGGAATCATATTAGAAGAAGGTTTGATGTATAAATTAAAAACTCAAATAGCATTAAAAAACTAAAAACATTTCCAAGGTAGACAGTGTCACCATCACCAATAACACTGTCTAACGTTATGGACAAACCTTGAGACAGAACATGTTTAAAATGGTACCGTTATTGAAGGTCGTAGTTACGGCAAAACAGTAAAATGTGGCTCATTGTCACCTGTGTGTTACACAGAGAACACACTGGTGCATCAGTCCCAGATAAAATAAAACGATGAGTCAAAAAACTGTGACCAATGTGTAGACTAGTTAGGACAACTTCCTCTCTCAGATCCTTACGGAAGCATTGTTTCTTTGTTTGTATTTTGAATTTCGCACAAAGCTACTCCAGGGCTATCTGTGCTAGTCGTCACTAATTTAGCAGTGTAAGACTAGAGGGAAGGCAGCTAGTCATCACCAACCACCGCCAACTCTTGGGCTACTCTTTTACCAACTAATAGTGGGATTGACCGTCATAGTATAACGCTCCCACGGCTGGAAGGGCAAGCATGTTTGGCGCGACGGGGATGCGAACCCGCGAATCTCAGATTACGAGTCGCATGCCTTAACACGCTTGGCCATGCCGGGCCTTTATGGAAGCAAGACGGCCAACCAATAGAGGGTTTTATTTGAAAAAGCTTGTTTTCGCGTTGCTCACTTCAAGTCGACTGCCAGCTGGCACGAAGCCGAGCCTTGAACAGGCACAGCGATGATAGTGCCAGAGCAGATAGATTTAGCTGCGGTGTCGGCGAGCTCGTTCCCGCAAATACCAACGTGGCCCGGTATCTAGAAAAACTGGATAGAAGTAGATGTTAAAAACAAATGGGCCAGTCGGTTTTGAATATTGGCGAGAACAGGGTGTGAACTAACGTGAAATGATTCCAGGGCCAGTAGAGAACTAAGCGAGTCAGTATAAATAGTGCAATTTGAGTACTGCTTAACTTCTACGTGATCCAGGGCAAGTGAAATGGCGTGCAGTTCAGCATTTAACACAGAAGTTGTAGAGGGGATTCTGTGTGCAACCACCAAACCAAAACAAACCACGGCAGAACCCACACACTCACCTGATTTCGAACCATCTGTATAAATAGGAATGAAAGGATGGTTCGAAAGATGTTAAGCAAATAGCATGCAGTATTTCCAATCGGGAGTGTCTGCTTTTCTTAGATGACTAAACGATAGGTCACATTTGGGGACTGTGAGAAGCCATGGTGAGATGGGCTGACCAGCGGATACAGCAATGTTATCCTGGGACAGACCCAATTCATCCAATTGTGCCTGGATACAAAAGGAGCAATGGCAGATTTTCTGTTCTGAAAAAGTATGGCCCACTGAGGAAAGAAAACACAACCCCAGATGAGATGCTTTGGTAAGGAACGAATGTTCGAAGCATATAGTAAAGACAGTTGCAAATGGTGAAGGTATACAAGCTCTAAATTGGGGAAGTGCAGAAAGAACCAGTGCAGAGACAAAGTCCTTGATGTTGAATGAGGTCCAGCATCTTTAAGGCCGAGGTTCTGGCCTTAGCCATAAACCAATGATTTGTAGTCGAGTTTCGATCGAATAAGAGCATGATATATCTTTAGCATAGAACATTGATCCTCTCCCCAAGTGGTGGAACAGAGGACATGGAGGATGTTCAGTGCTCCTGTACATTTGACCTGTAGCTCCTTGATGTGTGGCATAAAGGTCAGCCTCTGGTCAAAGATAAGCCCCAAAAACTTTTATCTCAGGGACCACAGGCAGTACAACTTTACTGATACGGAGTTCAGAATCATGGTGAATACCCTGTTGACGGCAAAAGTGCATTCAAACGGTTTTAGGGAGAGAGAAAGAGAAAAGTTAACGTCGTTTGCTGTGGTCCACTTCAGTAAACAACTGAGAGCAGTCTGCAGCTGCTGCTCAATATACCTCATGTTTGACAACTGACATGAGATGTGAAAGTTGTCGACAAAGAGCCCATTTGCAACAGTGAGAGGGAAGACAATTTTTATACTGAAAAGTGTAACACTCAAAACACAGCCCTGAGGGACTCCATGCTACTTTAGAAAAAAGAAAAGAGAAATGTCGAGCCCACACAAGCTTGGAATCGCCTGTCCATTAAAAAGTTTTAATAAAAAAGGGCAAATGGCCACGTAAACCCATATATATGAAGGTCTC
The DNA here is from genome assembly GCF_004210375.1 of Tachypleus tridentatus. NCBI lineage: Eukaryota > Metazoa > Arthropoda > Merostomata > Xiphosura > Limulidae > Tachypleus > Tachypleus tridentatus. The sequence continues at coordinate 129,985,482 of NC_134834.1, read as the reverse complement.
GCAAAATGCCATACTTGCACGTCGTATCATAAGCCTTCTCAATGTCAAAGAATATTCATACAAGATATAGTCGTTTTACTAAAGCTCTTCTGATTGACGTTTCAAGTCGAATTAGGTGATCCATGGTGGAGTGCTGTCGTTGGAACCTACACTGGGTTGGCTAGAGGAGGTTGCTTGATTCGAGGAACCAAACAAGACAAGCATTAACCATCCTCTCTAAGATCTTCCAGAGATAGCTCGTCAAAGCAATTCGATGGTAATTTGAAGTAATCTTGGGATCATTCCCAGGCTTACAGCCATCAGGGAAAACATTCTTTTGCCAGATCCAGTTCAAAACAATAAAAAATAGCAAGAGAAGTAGGAGATAGATGGCGCAGCATTTCATAGTGTACATCACCATGTCCAACTGATGTACTGCCAGCCCAATGAAGGACCAGTTTGAGTTCCACCAGTGTAAAGGGACGAGTATAATCATAGAGACAATCAGCTTAAAAGGAAAGAGGTGATTGCTCTGTCCGAGTCTTGATGGCTGAGAAGGTGGAAGAAGAAGCAGAAGTGCTAGATACCTGGCAATAGCTTTTCATGTTCTGTGTATCAGCTACTTCGTGGCTATCAGAGCAAGATCGAGAGGAGGACAGAATTATATTGCCCACTGACCTTTCGAATCTTGTCCCATATGACTTTGGAACTGGTTGTAGAAGAAATGCTGGTTGTGAACTTAATCTAAGATTCCTTCTGGCTTTGACGTTTCTCCCACCGAGCATGTGCACGGGCCTGTTGGAAAACGATACAGTGCAAGAGTATGGGATACCTACGAAAAGTATCCCAGGTCTATTTTTGAGCCTTCCATGCCATGTCGCAAGCGGGATTCCACCACAGACGAGGATATAGTGGAAAATATGTCGAGATTTTAGAAATACATTAAGCAGCTGCTTGTATAATACAGTCAGTTACTTCTGCCCCACAGTCACCTATTGAGAGTTTACAGACGATGGCAGGATCAAGTTTTGCGAGAGCAGTGAAAGTGGACCAATCTGCCTGATCCAGCTTCCACCGGGCACGCAGGTAGGGTGGCATCGACCACGGCCAGTCTTTCTCAAAATTATAGGAAAATGATCACTGCTTCGTGGATTATTGTCACCCTCCATGAACAGTTAGAGAATAGTGAAGGAGAACAAATTGAGAAATCAATAGCAGTAAAGGACTGACTAGGTGCATGGAAATAAGTAGAAGAACCAGTATTGAAAAGAGAAAGGTTGTGATCAGAGAGCATATGCACTACAGAGCGACCCTCCTATCAATATCAGCACTTCCTGAGAATTGTGCAATGAGAGCATCAAGGTCTGATTGATCGTATGTCTCTCCAAACGACAGGTAGAGAGAACAAACAGTGATGGTATGACCCAAGGAAACTCGGATGGCTACTGCCTTTAAGGGTGTGTCGAGTGGCAAAGGCAGGGTGGGAACATTAAGATCAACCAACAGTGCCACTCGTCAATTAGACAGCCAGAGAGGTTTCCTGTAAGGAAAGACATACAGAATGGTAGGAAGCAATCAGTATTTTGATTGGGCAGGTCTTTGCTGTTGGATGAGGATTCCAGTGACTGAGGTCGTAAACGAATGATCGTTATGCGTCTTGGGGTGGGAGAAGAAAATGTATCCGAGGAAATGCCTGTACCTAGAACCAAAGGAAGTGGATCTTGGGATTTGTTGGAATGTATGTAAGGAACAGAGATGGGTGTTGAAGTTCATTCATCAACTTTTTTAACCATGGAGATCAAAAGACTTTTCATTTGTTTTGTGAACGATTCTTTTGAAGGCACTATAGTTGTGGAACAAAATGCAGCAGCATACATCCTAGATGAAATGGTGGACAGCAACTTTTGAGCCTCAGGATAAGTAATATTATGAATCGTTTTCAAACGCTGCACCTCTTCTTCTTCTAACCATTTAAGGCAAGAACGAAAGAAAGATGGGAGAGAGTCATTACAGTTGATGCAGTGAGAGTTCGGTTTATACTCATAGGCATCATGGTCCTTGCCACTGCAACGAGCACACGTCAAGGAACCACGACATGACGTCTTCGAATGATCGAACCGTAGACACTGGAAACATCGGAAAGGGTTTGGAATGTATGGCCGTAATTTGCAATTACAATTCCATCTTTGCGAGTGGAGATACGCCTCACTGCAGAAACTTCTTGAGTAGAGAAACCAGAGAGAATGATCTGACTCGGGGATGTTCTTCAAATCCCTCTCAACAATAACTTCTCATGATGAATTCAAAGTAGCATGAGGCAAAAACTCAATAGGTATATCCCCAATTACCTTTGAATGTAATAGGAGTTCACTGTGTTGAGATGTGGATGTTTCCACCAATATGTCACCAGATCGAAGCTTATTTACTGACTTTGGAGAGCCAGCAAGTCCATCTAGTCCCTTTTGAATGAAAAAGAGGCATTTGCCTTAAAGGTTTGTCTGAAAGAGAATGTAGGATAAGAAAATGAGGTACAACTGGTGTTACAGATGTTGAAGATTGCTGCTCAGAATCTTCAAGACGTGGTCGATTACCTATGGACTGTTTTTCACTATTTTATTTAAGCTTTCATTTGGAAGAACCATAATAAGAGAGAAATTTCGATGCCCACTGACCCCACCCACCATGGAGCCCTACGAGGGGACGCACAGCAATGTGAAACAGGGATACTGCAGCAACGCCAGGGTTTCGTGAACACTATGCCCAAACACCAGCATCATATACAATGTCCACAACACTTGTTGAGAACATCCAACACTGGTAATTGGTTGAACCTAGCCCAAGTGCACCAGCCGATTGACCCAAGGGGGCCACCCCAAGGCGCCCGTCTACAGGAATTCAAGACCAAAGGATCCTCTCCTCCCCTTCACGGGTCGCCACGCACAGCAAACACGTTGGTGGATGTTTGGATCCCAGAAAGAACATGAATCCACACCAAGGGGCAAAATAAGATAACTGCCAATAAAGACCAAATAGAGTCCAAGGTTTGGCTGGAGTACTGGAACTCATAACATCCCAAAACATAGTTTCATCCACTGTATGCAAGAGGCTATGGACATGGTAGTTACCCTAAAAAAAAAACCTTTATCATTTCTGTATATAAAAAAGGCATCTGTTCGTTTGCATGCTAATTCCTCCGAGTCTACTGGGCTAATCACAATTAAAAGTATGTAAACACTGAACTATGTGGCATGTCCTAAAGTAGCCAAAATTGAGCTTAAATTTTTTTCTAATTTGGAAAGTCTGTTGGTTACTTACCCCCAGCCTGCTGAGTCAGATTTAAAAACAATCTCAGCAGGTTTACGCTTTAGACAATGTTGAGTATTCTAGGGATATTCAAAGTCAAAGCATGAAAGTTGCTGGATGGTTTTTCAAACAACCATTTTTTTTCTTATGGTCAATGAGATGCAAGTTGTTCAAGGGTGGGAATACCTCAAAATATTTATTTGTTGGTAGATGAAAAGTAAACTGCAAATGTTGTTCATAAAGAAGCTTGGTTATAATTTTAAAATGTTTAGGTAAAGTTTATGTTCAAGTTATTACTTTGAAATATATTATTGTTGTTAAACTAACAAAGCTTTAATTAAGTATAAACATTCCCCGTCGGTTGATGGGTATTTCAGCTTGTGTAATATAAGAAAGATTCTATTAATAAATCAAATTAAAAATTATTGTTAACGATAATAACGCCCGTAATTTATAACTTAGTGAAAACACCTAACTTTTACTAAAGTACTATTATTACAAAATAATAGCAAAAACCATAAAACCTTACCCAAATTGTTCAATTAAAATTATAAGCTCACGTTACGTATAAAACCCGAAAAGTTGAGATGAACTCAGTTTGTATGTATCTCAGAACGGCTGGCATGGGTATTAACACTTTTACCAAAATAAAGCAGAGAACAACGTTTCGACCTTCTTAGGTCATCTTCAGGTTAACATTACGAATTACGAATGAACTCATTTTCTTGAAGCTAGTCTATTCAAGCCTAGAAAACTGAATTTGTCCCAAATTATATTATAAAAAATAAATTAGAGGAGAGTAAATAATTAATGGGAAACTGAAATTCGTCTTTTGTCAAAAATGGCTAATTACACCATTATTTGCATTATATTTATTATATTTTAGAATCCAAAATTTAAATTGTAAATAGAAATTAAGTCATAAATATAGTGAAACGCAATGACATCTGACCTACATATTAACCGTTTCAAAAAGGTATTTTTATAGACGGTTGTTAGTTCGTTTAATTTAGAAATAAGAGACAAGAGGGAAGGCAGTAGTTAATCAAAACTACACATCGCTAACTTTTGAGCTACTCTCTACCAACGAAAAGTGGGATTGATCATCACTTTATTATGCCATATAGCTGAAAGGGTGATCATGTTCAATGATATGAGTTGAACCCGCTACTTAAAGATTAGAAGTCGAGTGCCTTAACCACTATAAACATAAATCTTCCGATACGAAACCCGTCACGCTTGGCTCTCTTAGGTACGCATTTTCAGTTTAAACCCATTTCTCTTATATCAACAAGAGTAGATAACCAAGGCAATCATCACGTAGCAATTCTATTTTCTAAGTAATCTATATTTAATACACAAACACAGTGTGTGTGTGTGTGTGTGTGTGTGTGTGTGTGTGTGTGTGTGTGTGTGTGTGTGTGTGTGTGTTTATTTGGTACGTAGGTTCGTTGACTTTCACTGAATGAAGTTTTGAAAAATTCCTTTACAGAAAGGTACCAAAGGTGTGGTATGCCTGTTTACCACATTATGAAAAATATAAACTAACCGGTAGAGCTTGGACGTTGATGTTAGGCTCACTGGTTCGTTTTAGGAAAAGCCTGAGCTTGTTGTCTTTGATAGAGTCTCTCTTTTTCGGAGATGGTTCGTGAACAGACTGTTGTTGACGTTGTCCATATAAAATTTTATGAAAAACCCTGGAGGTAAAACAAAAAGTCGTTGATAAGATGTATTTTGAGCCAAAATTTATGTAAATACAATGCCATATCTTATCATAATCTCAAACTAGATGCATTGTTTGTAACTTAATATAGCAACATTACGTATAACCTTAAACTAAAGGCTTATTGTGTATTTTGTTTGTTTTTAGTGCAAAGCCACACGATAGGATGTGTGTGCTTTCTGGCCATGACAGAGAATCGAATCCCTGCTTTTCGTATTGTAAGTTCATGAACTTACCACTTAATCACCGGGGGCATAATTCATTACAGAAACTTAACTGAAATGAGTAAGAAATTCCTCCAATTGATATAAATTGCCTTGAGTGTTTGTTTCTGACGTTCGCGTTACGCGAAGACTATCTGTTTCAGTCCACACCACCCACCACCAACTCTTGAGATACTCTTCTCAGAGCAAATAATGGAATTTAACCGTTTCTCTTATAAACATACATAACCTCAAAATAAGAAGTATGGTATATTTTATGTTGAAGGCTTACGAGTATGAAAGTTCAGTTACCAAGTAGGACACGTTAACAACGTGGTTGTGTACGGCCTAACTTTGAGTGATACTAAGATACTCGATTTTATTGTGAAAACTACAGCAGTCCAGAATAACTACATAGTAACAGTTTGAAAATTTACAACTTTCAAAGAGATCTATTTCTGTCATCAGATATTGGTCAACTCCGGAAAATCGCTTCCTCAAAAGACAATTCTTTACGTTTAAAAACAAACAAAATATTTAGAAACAGTATTTTCTTGATAACACTTGGCGATTTATTATTACAACTTGGATATAATATGAAAACTGAATACGATGTTTGAGAAAATGAAGTACTACACATTTTAAAAACAACTTTCTCTTATTAAATTTACTTTCATAAAAGTTTCAATAATCTGTGCGCATATATTTAGAAAAAACAGAATTGAATACATAGAAGGTATATAAGGAATAGTTATATAACGTAAGAACCTTGAAAAAAAAGCATAAAAATTAAATAGAAAAGCTAAAAATCCTCAATTCACTTAGAGCATTCCATCATAAGCTGCTAGATGCTACAGCAGGCAAAGCGGATTGTATCTAAAAACTTTTGCTCACTTTCACGAATGAAGGTATAACATTTTGAATCTAGCTGCAGCTAAGAACTACACAAAAATTCCAGAGGGTTTAGATATCGCACGTAAAATCTTTGAGGCTGACGTCTTGTAGTTTTTGTTGCCATATTTTGGCGAAAATGAGTTGAAGCAACATATGTACGTTTTTATTTTATTTTACTGTTAGTGATAAACGAATGGATCAGTGCCAAATATATAAACATATTTAATTTCAGAACGTGTTTATTTCTAAAATACATCCATACTATATTTTTATTGACTTGAGAATATTTCAACGAGTGAGAAAGTAGAGGACGGCATGTAGTCACGAGCAATCCATAGTACCTCTGTTTAAAGCTAGCAAAGTCTTAAAGCATAATTACCGCATCAAAGGATAGGCCTGGAGTTGATTACTAGAAGGTATCGTTGCTACTTTACATAATAGTAAGAAGAATGACTTTCTTTAGTCTTACAAGTATAGCAACAGATATTTATTCACGAGTATGCGCAACATACATAAACTGCAGGAGCTGTACATGACGTTTTTCTATCAATAAGATCGTGCATTTAAGATAACGCCTACTTGCTACGAGCTGCTAGGACAGCCTTCACAGCGCAGACAGGTTCCCTCGTCTCTCCAACTAGAAAGGTGACATCACACAGTTCAGGCATGCTCGCTAGAAACTTCATGTCTTCAGCTAGTCCAGACTTGTTTTCAAACACAGAGTAATCGGATTCCTCGCTGCTTGTGAGATCGTCCGACATTATGGATGACCTACATTAGCCTTGTGAAATAAAACTCATAAAAGGAGTAGAGTATTCCGGTCTTTCTACGCAGAATAAAAATCTTATTAGTAAAGGATTATAGAGAAAACCTCAAAAGGTAATACAAAATGTAATAAACTCCTGTTTTATTACGACTAAGTATACAAAAATGGCAAAAGATATACTTTAAAACAGTTAAAAAACGTAAAAAAATAAAGTTATTTGTGAAGCTGCGAGTGAAAAAAAAAAAAAAAGGTACATGGCCTTAACGCACATAACAAAGAGATGGTAGAGATAAAATTGGGGGAAGGTGGAGGTTCAAGCAGCTATTCAACATTACCGCCTTCCTTTATTATTACTATGTTCATCTTGATAATGATATTGGATATATGAGCACGCAGTATTTCTAAATTGCCTGAACGTCTGATGCAATAGCATTCATCTTTCTATTGATGAATAGTTACTGTATACATTTTTTACAGGAATACATTTCAGAAAACACCATAACCAGAAGGACCGAGTTTTATTGATTGTGGTAGTTAGGACTGGTTTTGTGTTTATGGCGCAAAGCAATTAGGCTATCTGCACCAAACATCTGGCAAAAAGTTAAAATGAAAGTAAAATTATTAAAATTCATAAAAGGAAATTAAGGTAAAACAAAACAACGTTCAATTTTTGAATTAAAACCATAACTAGCATTAAATCCAATTTTTACATCAAGTCTACAGCAGTAAGAGAAAAACTACAGTAATATAAGTTGTAAATAGACTTTCTGTAGCATAACTGTAATTATCATAATTCGCCAGGAAGACCAACAGGTAAGTTCAAAAACCACTGTTACTCACCTGAAGTTGGTCTTTCTAGTCATGGTTCCGAGTTATTTGACGTTATAGCCATTTTCATAAAGGAAAGTATTTAAAAGGTTTTAAAAGATGTGTAGCAAAATTATAATAATAACTAGCTAGGATGACTAACAAGTAGTTCAAACAGCAGCGCTAGTCACCTGAAGATGGCCTTTCCAGTCCTGGTTTCGAGTTATTTGACGTTACGGCCATTTTCTAATTTCAAATCGAACTAGATGTACTAGGATTCTTAAAAGGGAATCACATTTAAAAAAAGGTCTAATGTATAAATTTAAAAAACTCAAATAGCATTAAAAACATTAATAGCCTTTAAAAAACTAAAAACATTTCTAAGGTGCACAGTGTCACAATCGCCAATAACACTGTTTAACGTTACGGATAAACCTTGGGACAGAAGATGTTTAAAATGGTGCCGTTATTGATAGTCGTAACGATGGCAAGACAGTAAAATGTGGCTTATTGTGACCTGAATGTTACACAGACAACACATTAATGCATTATTCCCAGATAAAAGAAAACAATGAGTTAAAAAATGTGACCAATGCGTAGTCTAGTTAGAACAATTTGCCACCACAACAAGCACACGTCAAGGAACCACGGCATCACGTCATCGTGTGACACTGGAAACATCTGAGAGAGTTTGTAATGTATGTCCGTACCCTGCAATTAAGATAACCTGTCTTGATGGTAGCAGGTAAACGTCGTGATGTAATTGTCAGAATGAGAACATTGGTCGGTATCACAATTCCATCTTTGCGAGTGGAGATACGCCTCACTGTAGAAACTTCTTGAGTGGAGAAACCAGCCAGAATCTCTGACTCGGGGATGTTCTTCAAATCCCTTTCAACAATAACTCCTCATGATGAATTCAATTATATTAAAACAATTTTAAATATTCAAATCAGCAAGTCACGTGGCAATCATCGCCAATGTGAAGCCGCACTGGAACGGAAAGTACCAGAAATATATTTTGACATTGTTTGGCGTTGTGTAGTTAATATTATGCTTTTTGAAAGAGTATTTAATAGCCCTTTCCAGTGGCGGCGCCAGGATATTTTCGTTGAGGGGCTGAGGTAAACTGTGGAGGGGCTTCCCAAAATGCCATCAATATGAAGTATAGATGGTAAATTATAATAATGTAAATACTAAGGTACATTTCAGAAAGGTGTGCTATTTTGAACTGCGTTTTCAACGCAGTTTTCATTGGAAACTCATACTCTGATTAATAATTCATTATTACAAACTGGAAATAACCTGTTTATGAAAATATGTGTATATGTAAAAGAAGACGCTCACTTAAATTCCACCCAAGGTAATACATAATAATAAAGAAAATCAAGATTAGCTTATATTGAACATTTAATATACCATTAAGAGTAAAGCTACAAATCAAAAGAAATATAACACAAAGACATAGTTAACATAGCAGAAACGAATTATCCTATGTGAAGTTAATACACTCTGAGGAAAAGTAAGGTCACTATCAGGCTAATTATCTTTCATCGTGTTGTGTTTATAGTCAATATTAATTCAAAACAATGCGCCTGTTCTGGTGATTGGCAGCAAATGTGTCTATAACAGAATCAATATCGAGTTGTTTTGCCCTCCTGGAGTTTACTGATATGACATGCTGGTGCGGTTGTTACCACTGCTGTTGTGCAAGTACGTCTTGAGAAGCTTCAGACATGAAAAACTTCTCTCACAGGCAGCTGAAGTGACAGGCAGAGTCACAGCGATGCATACAAGTTTGTGGAGATCCATGAAGGCATCCTTGTATGGCTCCAGCATGGTTGCAAGCTCCAATGGTGTGGATACTTCCTGCCTCTTGTTTTTCTTCCTGGCAATTAGCCAGCTCAACTGGTAGACCTCCACTGCGAGGCCATCCTCTGCCACACCATAGTTTGCTGCCATTCCTAAGAGTGTTTGCTTGCCCAGAAATGTGGAGTGTTTGGGGTTCAATGCAGTTGCACCTATCAGAACACTGCAGGCATCAGAGGAAAATCTTCTATTCAGCTTGTTGAACATCCTGTCTATGATGACATAGAAGGTGTGTCTCCTGGCATCCAGAACATATCCGCGAAATACTGTTAGAGAAAGTGTTTATCTTTAACCATATAGCACAAGTACTTAATTACATTAAGTTATAATGTAAAATTATAGGGCTAATTAGGGAACACAAACACAGCTTTGTAGGGAATGTTGTAAAACTGTGTGCAGCTAATGGGAGTGAGTGTGGGGGGTGGCGTACGGTTGGCATCTGGATTTCGATCGGGCTGAGCCGATCGTTAGCCGTACGCAGAGCGTACACCATGGTCAACTACTCGGTGATCATATGCTTAAGGCGTTCGAGGCGGGAATCGCGCGCTCGAACAAAGCAAACCCGCAGCCTGGATACTGAATGGTCATAGTAGTACCAAAACAAAATGTCTATATTGCAGTTGACCTTTACAGAAAGGCTGGTTTCTTCATAAGTTCACATTATTCATACAGGCCAAACTGCGATTGTAATATTGTTCTTATTATCACAAGTGTGACAAGCACCTGTTACAATAATGTAACTACTACATTACATTAAATTAGGCACTTCTAAATAGCCCAATGACAATTTCAAAATTCATTCTAGAGTTGTTTAGAAATATTATTTGGTCAGTTAACATGTAAGGTTATTATCTAATCCTAAGTATAACATTAATTAGATTGTAAGTGACAATTTTAAGTGTACGTCACAATCATCAGTACAATTTTGAATGGCTGATAACACAATGCAAAATGATCTCACAGAGGACACAACACCAGCTAAATGCTTCATAGTTTTGACCAAAACACAATACACTTATACATGCGTGCTATGTTTTACTTTTCAATAAAAGTTTATCAAGTAAAATCCCTGATGATCTGTTGTAACTTGAAATAACGTGGTTGTCTAATCTTCGTCAAAGCTCAAGATAGAATGGCATTACACAGGGAGCGGCAATACAGCGCATGAGTTTCAGTGCATTCAGTACGTTGCTATGGGACACATGGCACATATTTCTGTCTTAATGAAGACGTTGAGTTCTACAGATCTATGTCTCTTTGATGTTAATTGTTAAGCAACAACGACGATTGTGTTTTCCATATTTTATGAATATATGTTGGTAACAATATTGGGGCGCTGAGGGGGGCTTGACTTATTTGGGGGGACTCAAGCCCCCTAAGACACCCTGGCGCCGCCACTGGCCCCTTTCTGATGCAAAATATTCATACATTGAGATCGAAAGATGTATTCAGATCGAGAAATAAGAATTTTCAAAATGGCAATATCATCTTTTCTTAATGGCATTGAAAAGCAATGATATATGGATAAATTTGGGACACCAAGAACATCTAGAAAAAGATATGCTATAATTCATACCTCAGTCAAAGTAGGCAAAAAAAATGACACTTTGTAACTGGGGAGCACGATCACAAAATTATTGGTAAAACAGTTCACAACGAACGAATGTGAGCTTTCATCTGGATAAGCGACACAAGTTGCATCTACACAAGCTGTTTCCACAACACAGAAATTCAACAGTTGCATTTCTAAAGCAGCAACAGAATAAATGGATATTAACGTTATATCCGCATAAATACGCACCGGCCATGTAGATGGATGCAGCACGTTTCGATTTCTGTAGGACTACACTATCGAAACGGATAGAAGAAAACGTCAACCTCAGTCACTAGAGGCAGATAGGAGTTATTTTAAACATAACAGGCTTATGAAGAACCTTTTGCAATGTAAATTACGCTACTGAGCTATTATAAAAATACAAGCTTATCAGTTAGACTGAGAATTATCAAACATAACGACATGTAATGTAACGGCGTGGTGAGGCTCCAAAATTAATATAATGTACTCAGCCTGTGTATAGTAGTCTTACATAGTCTTATCACAGTTGTCACTTTGGAGTGACACTCAAAGTGCAAAATGATTCATACTGTTAATGAACAATAGCTACATATCATATAAGGCATTTGAACAAATCGAAGCTTCCTAATCACGGTTGGCTTCTTGGAATTATGTATAAGCATCTCTAAGCAAAATTAAAAGACTGTGGAATCAGTTCCAAGCAAATTATATGGTTCCTTAAACATCAAGATAGGGAAGGCCATCATCTGTTACTGAATAAAACAACAGCTGTTTGTTATTTCCGATTCATTTCAATCTTAAGATACTTGTATCAAGACAGTGTTGACAGTTGCAACTACACGTCAAGTCAGGTCTGTATGATAGATATGCATTAAGGTGCATTATGAACTCAGTAAAGCATGAAACAAATGCAATGAAAACGATGTAATTAGAATAGTATTATTTACTCTTCTAATTCTTAAACATTCTTAAGAGACTTGGATGTATAATGTAGTGTTTAAAAATATAATCACGAAATATATAGTTTACAGTATATAAAACATGCGATTAAAATTTAAGCAATTTTAATGTTAGACAATATCACACAAATTACAGGTCAAGAGATCATGCTTCATCAGCTTAGGCGGCGTTTTTATTCATAACTATTGATAACGTTTACGTGATTTATTACGTCTAAATGAAGCTATTACCGTAAGTGAATAATTACAAAGAAAATACAAATTTACATAGAAATTATTAATATCCTTGGAAAGGAAAGCTGAAAAGTTATTAGTTATAAAAACACGTAAAAAATAAAAAAGGAATAAGAGAAGATCATTTTTAGTTTTATTTTTTAACAATGAAATTAAGCAATGAGCAGCTAAGTAAGTCTTCTGTTTATATTTGTGGTTTTCAACTATTTTGCTGTCAGCAAAGATATAGGTTATTTTTATAACAAAGATCGACGTAGCAGTTTGCAAGCGAAGTTGTTAATGTTCGTTTCTGTTTTTAGCATCTTGGACATATGATGGATTACGGTCAACATTTATTGCAGTTATATTTCTTACCACATACAGGATACAATCGTCTTTCTATACATCATATTCTTGTTAGTGTTTTTTTCACCTGGTCCAGTCTTACATACAAAACATTCTCCACGTGGCACGTTTTATTGAGATGAAAGCTGATTTAACATATTAATTTTTCGAATGCCTGTTTATTTGACTTAAACTGCTATTTATAAAGTGTAAGAAAAGGACTACTCAGGGTCATCTTAATATATGTACTGAACACTTTAAAGGTGAAAACCTCCAGAATAAATAACACTTTATGCAATATTATGATCACAACCAGCGTAGCAGACAAAAAGTGGTATTTTTAGAGTTAAATCTAACAGGAACGATAGAAATTCCTGTAATGAAAACAACAGAACACGCCTCAATAGAGATGGAATGTCCTACACCAAAAGTTTCAGAATTAGATGTAGCTGGATAAACATAATTTTCTATATTCCACTCTTCAGGAAAAGATCAAGTGAAGATGAATTTGCGATGATGAACAATTCTGAATTTGTTTAAGTGCAGTAGTTAAAATGTTCTATATTATAAAAACTTCAGAATTAGAATTAGCACAACAGGTGGAATGTTCTGTGATGAATTTAAATACGAAAGTTAACAAAAATAGATAGGATATTATATAACAATGATATCAGAGTCAAACCCAGCACAGTAAATAGAATGTTATTTAATGAACACTCCAGGTTCAGGAACAGAGGGTAAACTTTCCAATTATGAACATATCTGAATGACATCTAGCGTAGTACATGAAAATTTCTCAATGAAAATTTCATGGTCAGATTCAGCGCAGTTGAATGGATTTTGTTGGATGATCCAGGACAGTAAATGGAAATACGTATATACGAACTCTGTGACTTCAGGTATATAGCGATAGATAATGTTCTATATAGGGTTATTTGAGATTAGAAATAGCATAGTAAATTATGTATGTAGAATAAATAAACAGTAAATTAAAACGTCTTATGATGAATTCTATATGATCAGATGTAGCATAGTAAATGAAAATGTTCTACAATGGGTAGGGTGAGATGTAGCGTAGTGACATCGTAAATGAAAACTGTAATGAGTTTTATGAGGCGAGATGTAGCATAGTGCCATAGTAAATGAAAATATTCTATAATTAATTTTATACGATGAAATAAGTATTTCATGTTTGTTATTAAGCTACGCAATGGACTATTTGCTATGTGTTTTGATACCCTTGGTGTTCTAGCGTTGTAATCCACAGACATTCCGCTGTGTCACTGTAGGATCAGGTACATCGCAGTATACGAAACTGCATACAAAGTTATGTTCATGATTATTTTAAAAATTTACTCACGAACTCGTCAGGATCGAAACTTGCAAAGCAGTCAAGTATATTAAGCACACAAAGATCTAAAACTTACTTAAATGTCAAGTTAAATCTAGAAGAGAAAAAAAAAGAAATTTTATGCAGTCTTAATACAGTTTAACCAAAGTCGTTAGTAAATAGACTATAAATTTAACTACATATATGAATTTGTTCATCTAAGGTACTTGTATGCTCATTCATGTTAAATACGCCGATTAGGCTAATAGCAGTATTAGGGAATTAGAAACTTTTATTTCTGCTCATTTTTCACTGAGCTAATGGGATTGTTTCATAAATTAGACAGATACATGTCAATGGGTATTTTATGATGCAATCCGGTTACAAGTCCTTATTTTATCCCTTTCAGCTTGACGGTGTAATTCGGTCGCATGGTTAAAAGTAATTGAATGTGTGTTTAAACACGCGTTTTTTAATCATATGAATATATTCAAACGTATTTAAAAAGTATTCAATAAATCAATATAGGCACTTGTTTTTCATGCGGAACAACACGTAACACAATATGTGGACGCCAAAAACTGAAACTGAAATAACTTGAAACTTAAACACTAGTAGTATCATGATCATGGACGTCCTTTGCTTGAACGGAGAGAATAAGTGAAACAACCATAACCGTAGCAAATGCAAGTGATAGTACAGGGAATCCTTAATCTGTTACCCGAATAGAGGAATTAAATAAACTAACCAACACCTATGAAAAACTAGTGACAGCATAGAGATCTTAATCTGTCGCTTGAAAAAAAGGGTTAAATGAAACAACCAGAACCTTAACAAACACAAGTGATAAATAAAGACTGATTCTCATTATAAATTGTAAAATTAAATGAAGCAAACAACACAAACACGAGCGATAACATAGAGACTCTATTCTGTTATTGAATTAAGAGTTTAAGTGAAACATCCAGATCCTCATAAAAAAACAAAAAACACGAGTGATAAAATAGAGTCCTTTCCATCTCACCTGCATTGAGATATTAAATGAAACAATTAGAGCTATAACAAACAAAAGTGATAGCAAAGAGAACCTACTACTCGTCCTGAAATGAAGCAACGAGAACATTAATACGAGTGTGGACGAACCTAATTACTCGATTGGTAAGTAAATAATGATTAATCGGAAAGATATTCTTCCATTCATAGACCTCCTAAAAACATGTTCTTGCAAATTAAAACTGTTACATATTATACTTTATCCCGGACGAGTCTCCGATTTATCATGTTATATATTGCGATTTAAAGTGTATGTGCGTGTTTTCTTATAGCAAAGCCACATTCAGGCTATCTGATATGTCCACCGAGGGTAATCGATTTTAGCGTTGTAAATACGTAGCTTTAATGCTGTCCCAGCGGCGAACTACAATTTAAAATAGCCGGAAATTTGAATTTGAAAATTAGCTGAATGTCGACATGTATCAGCTTTATGATATTTGCCGACAATATTGATTTTCACAATTTCTTAACACAAATATTTTAATATACAAAGAACAATGCAATTTATAATAACGTTTATTACAAATATTTATCGCAAATAATAATTTTTATACAAAAGTTTTACAAACAATATTGAGTCTCCCATCTGGTCTGGAACTAAATATCTCATCGATGATTCACGATGAGCGAATTATTTCTGAGTTAATAATGTTACACTTCGCTTAATGGCTAGCCAGCTTTATTCTGGCTGGCCTCATACTGGTTAAAAGCTGACTTTTCTCCGACAAAGATATCTAATATCTTCATCAAAACACTAGCGTCTGAAGTTAATTCACTGAAGTTAAACGATTTATAATGTTCAAAATGTATAAGCGTTCCTGGACAAATTCTGTAGTTTTCCGATTAATTTACCATTAATCGCAATTATAGCTTCCGAGATTTATAGTAGCTGACGAACAATATTCTATAAGCCTGTCTCTCGGCATGCCGATTTATAAACTTTTAAGTGAAGTTCCAGAAATTTCAGTTGGCCCAACAATATTCAAAGATAAGAGAGCGCTTTCGTAAAAGATATACCATTGATTATTACTCTCGAGAATATTCTACAAATTTAGAGAATAAATGGGAATTTCGCAATACATATTTCATACTATAAGTTACATGTATTTCTAAATATATATATATTTAACTGAAACAAATATCGATATTAAAAGAAGTATATAACAGTAACTCCATTACAAAAATAATTTCTTTCTGAATGTTTGTGATACAGTCAAATATCGCTTTAAAATATCAGCTAGGTACCTTAAGATCATAATAAAATTAAGCTTAAAATGCCATTCATATAAACAAAAGATGGCACAGGTATAATGTTCCTGAAACACAGCGCCCTTAAGACTAACAAGTTACGTTTAGTTTCCAATTAGATTTATTTATTTCTTAAACAACTTTAACCAGAGAAGTTCGACTGTTGGAATCCAAAATTACACATGAAGGTAATTTCATAACTTATTATCTACAATGTAAAGCCGAGTAAACTATATA
This sequence comes from Tachypleus tridentatus, assembly GCF_004210375.1. Lineage (NCBI taxonomy): Eukaryota > Metazoa > Arthropoda > Merostomata > Xiphosura > Limulidae > Tachypleus > Tachypleus tridentatus. The sequence goes on along the minus strand of NC_134834.1, from coordinate 129,968,977 downwards.
TATCTCTGGACATTAAGACATTTACATTTATGATTCTCTGTGAGAATAACCAGTTGGTCAAGGTAAATCATTCAACTGAAAGAGTAGGGTATTTAATGTAACAGTAAAAATCAGAAATTTACTAACATTCAAGTAACCTGGATTTAGTGCAAGCAGATGATATCTTAGACATCGAAACGTAGAAGTATTTATTATCGTGGGATTCAATGACAGCCATCGTTTATATTTGTTTGTGCCAGTTGATGATAAACTGACATAACTTTACTAGAAAGTTCAGTTCGCTTTTTATGAGATGCAATTTTCACTAACGTTAATTAAACAGTTTTTTCTTATTCCGTATAGCTTACCTCACCTTATGACGGTGGAGTTATGTACAAAATATATATATATATATATATATATATATATATACATACATACTGCAGACTATTAAGGACTTAAAATTAACGGCAAATATAATTCTTCTGTTTAATTATTAAAATCTAGTTGAAGTACCAGTCTCCTGGACGGAAGATATGTAAATTCATGATTAATTAATAAAAGGTTATCAACACGCACATTTAGCAAACTGCAATGTAGCTCAAAACACACATGAAGTGAATTAGATTACAATACACCGTGCACACGTAATAAATTGCACAACAGTACAGTCCGTACATGTGGTAACTTGCACAAAAGTACAATGCGCACATGTACAATGTGTGCATGTACTAAATTGCACAACGGTATAACACACATTTAGCAAACTGCACGGCGCAAAAATAAATCCTCGGTTGACTGAAACTTCCATTTTTGAATTGGAGGGGAGTTGATATAGGTACTATAACCGTTTATTTTTTTAAATAAAATATGTAGGTGAACAGAAAACACCTAACGAAACAAGCATTTATTAATATCAAAAATAAATCAGCTAAAGCTAAAAAACAAAAACAATGACTACTAAAAAATAACTAAGTAACGGTGCTTAAAACACAGCTGTTATTCATTGATGTTTAAAATAGTCACCCAATACCAAAAAATAAAATAACCAACATTAATTATGAAATACTATAATGACGAAATATATATATGGTAAATTTCAACAGCAGTTAATACTTTTGAACTGGAATACACCATAGCAACTTACTAACGAGTAATATTGTCACGATGATCTTCCTGTCATCATCCGTCTGTAAATCTTCTCGTCCTTACTCTGTTGCTTTCTAGCCCAACACTTCTTGTCACGTCGGCAGCAGAATGTTGTGCACATGCCCAGTATGGTTCACTTTAGCTTCAGCAAGTGTGGAGAAATACAGTTTAGAATTTTGAAACTCGAGCTGCAGCTAGAAGTTATTAAATGGGAAACGTTCTATAGCACAATGCTTAGCAATTCTTTAATGATCAATGTAATGTTAAAGGAAGTGTGAAATGTCAAACAATTTTTACAACGGATTTTTACTCAGGACAATGATATGAAAATATTTTACTGGAAATAATTTGGCAGTAAAAAAATATGGATTAGTAGTTATAAACTGTATAAAGCCAAGTTGGGTAAAAACGTTTTAATTATTACTTTTACGTTTTACTTCCCGATTTGTAAAAAAAAAAATTACAAGATAGAAAAAAAAATACTATTTTCGAAATCTGCGTAGATGAATTATGTGAAATCCGTTATTAAAATCAAAATAACTTTTATGAAGTTTAAATTCGCAGGCTTGTGTCATATGAGTTTTAACTGTTAGCACTCTGGAATAAAATAAAATAAAATAAAATATACTTAAAATGTTTAAATCTTTAACTGTAGGTTCAGGTACTCCAAAAACAACATCTCCTAGAATATATTTTATTGTACTTGCGACGATAAGAATGAAGATATTTTAGTGCAGGGTCGCGGGTTCGAATACCCGTCACACCAAACATGCTCGCCCTTTCAGCCGTGAGGGCGTTATAATGTTACAGTCAATTCCACTATTTGTTGGTAAAAGAGTAGCCCAAAGGTTGGCGGTGGGTAGTGATGACTAGCTGTCTTCCCTCTAGTCTTACACTGAAAAATTAAGGACGGCTAGCACAGATAACCCTCGTTTAGCTTTGCGCGAAATTCAAGAACAAAACAAATAAAATTTATGTGTGTGTCGCGAGTTCGAATCCTCGTCACTGCCAAATAATAGATGGCTAGTGCTTATAGCCTTCTTGTAGCTTTGATGAAATTCAAAACAAACAAGCTTCAGTGCAAGTTTCCTAATTCACGATAGAAAAAAAGCAGACACTCATATAAAGAAAATGCGTAAACATTATAAACTTCAGCTGAAGAAGAAGAGAACCCAGCGTAAATGTATTATCATCCAATCACAGAACTGACACGTGGAAAAACGAAAAAAAATCTAGTTTATACGTTCTAACTTTAGAACAAAGCCATTACCATCTCACCAGAATTGAGATATTGAATGAAACAATTAGAGCTTTAACAAACACAAATGGTAGCACAGAGGACCTATTACTCGTCCTGAAATGAAGTAAACAGAAACTTAATACGAGTGTGAACGAGCCTAATTACTTAATTAGTGAGTGATTAATGATTAATTGGAAATAAATATTTCCATTCATAAGATTCCTAAAGACGTGTTTTTGCAAATAAAAATTGTTACTTATTATAATTTATCCTGGGCAAATCTCCGATCTATTTTGTTACGTATTACGATTTCAAATGTCTGTGTATGTGCTTTCTTATAGCAAAACCACATCGGGCTATCTTCTATGTCCACCGAGTGGAATCAACCGCCGAATTTAGTGTTGTAAATCTGTAGACTTACTGCTGTCCTAGCGAGGGACTGCGATTTCAAATAGTCAGAACACTTTAAATTTAGAAGTTAATTGAATATTGATATCTATCAATTTTATGATATTTGCCAACACAATTTTATTCTTAACATGGATATATTCTAATATACAAGCAACAATACAATTTATAATTTATTATAATGATTTTTACAAATAGTAATTTATACACAAAAGCTTCACAAACTTACAAACCATACCGAGTCTTCTGTTTGATTTGAAACGGAATATTTCATCAACGGTTTATGATGAGCGAACTAATTCTGAGTTGATAATGCTACATTTCGCTTAATGGCATAGCTAGTTCTCTATTCTTGACTAGTGGAAAGAGAAAAAAAGTTAGTTTATATGTTCTAACATTCAAGTAATTTTAATCGCTCGTATGATTTGAAAGATATTTACATAAGATATTCTGAAGCATACGTGAAGAATAAGGCACTTCACCGTAAACTTCACCAAACGTTAACAGTAGATATATACTGGTAAAAGAAGTATGATATTTAGTCTTTTCAGTCGTACCTGACATGCGAGATAAATAGTCAGGTGTGAGGTCTTATGGTTTATGTCCTGCTGTTTCAAATAGTTTAAGGAAACTTTAAACTTGAGGAATTATAACATTAAAAGCTGGGGTTCGATACCAACTATAAGAACACCTCAGATAGTTTATTCTGTAGCTTTGCTTTAAAAACAGTATTAGCTTCTACTGTAGATAAACTAATTCTCAAAAAAGAAAAATACCGTTGATGTTCTAATCTCTAGATGTAACGAGTTTAGTCTTCGCCTGAAATTTCACGCAGACACGTGCAAAGAAGCTAATTTATACGTTCTAACTTTTTAAGACATAGCCCTTAACATCTCACCTGAATTGAGAAATACACGTGAAACAAAAAATTAAACACAAATGGTTTTCTCTCCATGTAAACAAATGTAGTAAAAGAAAATTATTTACTGTCAACCCTATCGAATTCCGCTGTAGATAACCACATGAAAAACAAAAACTACAGTCTAATATTTTGAAACCACAACCATGGATAGACAAGTCAAGAAGAAAATATTTAACTGCAAACTTCATGCATAAGGTAGAGTCGTGATAGAAGCAAACACTCGAGAATAAAATTTCAAACGAATAAAGATTCATACGAAAAAAAAAAAATGTTACCCTGAAATGTTCGAGGAGAGAAATCAAGTTTCTGACTTCAGAGATCCAAGTCTTGTTGTAGAAATCTTATTCGGTGTGATAATTATTGTTTCTGCTTGTTGCAAATTTACTTCTCGCTACATACAATTCGATTTTTAAACCACTTTTACTTTCGAATTTTGTATTGATAATTCTAACACTTCAACGAACCCCTTTTTAATTTTGATTTCTAATGAATTTTTTAAATTTTCATTCTGATTTCTCGTCGTCAAAACACCTGCTTACAGTGATCCAATATTAATGCCCCCAGTGGCTCAGCGGTATGTCTGCAGGCTTACAACGCTAAAATCCACGTTTCGATGCCCGTGGTGGGCAGGGCACAGATAGCCCATTATGCAGCCTTATGCTTATTTCAAAACAACAACAACCATTAATAATAGGATGAAATATTGAGGTAGGTAGTTGCATTAAAAATATTTTCATTGACGTATTTGACTTTTTTATTTTACGCTTTTCAACAAAAACACAAATTTATAAAAGCACTTATGATTATCTCAAAATTTATGTATATATGTTTTTAAAACTCAATAACTTGAAGAAAAATTAATTGCATTTTTAACTATGTATATTGATTCACCAAAACAGTCTAAACGCTTGATTTGACGAAATCTTGTAATTTAGGTTCATAGAGATTTGAGAAACCAATCCAATGTTCAGTTCAATGAACAAACGAACGCGAATGAAAGTAAACTGCTACATAGAAATTTAGTTGATAGAACAAAATAAAGGCGAAGCAGGCAAAATCATTAATAAGGAAATTAATGGAAACGCAAAGGTTCAACTCCAACGTGATGGTAAAGCAGCGGCTTTCCCACTGAGATTTTTTAACGACTGGTTCCACACAGCTGAGTTCAATTGCGTAATAGTAGACTATATAATGTATGGTTCTACTTGTTCCTAGTTAACAGCTTTATATAAATGGAACTCCAGTGAAACGAGCTTGAAGATTTAATCAGACTATTCGAGAAGAAAATGAGCTTAATATCCTAAATGATTTTGCTAAACATTTTGCATTTATAGTCTGAGAGCACTGTATCACTTTCATTCGTAAAATAATATCATTTTTTCTTTGTTCCAAAAACAAGTACTCGTGTTATTTTACTGCATTTTTAAAGGGTGTTTTCATCATTTTGAAAGCATGAGACTACACAAATTACATGAAAACTTGAAAATTTAATATATGAACTACCATTCTTATGGAAACATTCTGTACGCTAATTTTTAAGATAGCGGTTTTCTCAGTAATTATAAACCAGGTTTCATTGCGATTTCTCTAAATTTATACACTTTATTGTTGGTGAATCTCATTCTCATGCCCGTTCAATGTTTAATACATTTGACTGGCATAATCAAATTCACATCTATATTTTTATTCAAGGTTTGAACTTTTTATCAGGTTTAAAACGTTAAGTCATTTATTTTCAGTTTTTTTCATTTTTAAAAAATGTGAAAAACAAATAAATTCGAGTAATTAAGACTTTCAAAATTATAGTGATTTTTTTTTTTTTGCGAAACCTGTATACGTGTGTGTTTTACTTGTTGCAAAGCCATATCGGGCTATCTGCTGTGTCCACCGAGAGAATCGACCCTACGATTTTAGCGATGTAAATCTGAAGACTTACATCTGTCCCAGTATATTATTTCGAAACAAAGATAAAATTAATTCAGCATTTATTATAAAAAACCTTGCCCAACATGATCAGGTGGTTAAGGCGCTCGACTCGTAATCTACCACTATTCGTTGATAAAAGAGTCGAGTAGCCCAAGAGTTGGCGGTGGGTGATGATAACTAGCTGCCTTTCCTCTGGTCTTACACTGCTAAATTAGGGACGGCTAGCGCAAATAGCTCTCGTGTAGCTTTGCGCAAAATTCAAAAAGATAAACAAACAAACATAATGTGAAAGATATTTTTGACGGTTTGTTGTGAGGAGATTCAATTATACACTTTAAATAAAAGTCCAGTGCTGCAATTTCTGAGTGGATTTTTTTTATTTTTGCGTATAGCTTATTTACAACGTCTCGACCACTAGTGTGGCCTTTAACTAATAACTGTCGTCTCCTACTTTACACACACAAATATGTAAGGTAGCTGTCGTTTTTTGTGCGAAATTTCTTTGCTATTTTACACAAGAGACGACAGTTAGTTATTTAGTCATCACCATCCACCGCGAACACTTGGACAACTCTTTTACCAAAGAATATTGGGATTGACCATAACTTTACAACGTTCCCAAGGCTGAAAGGGCGAACATGTTTGGTTTGAAGAGGATCCCAACCCATGACACTCATATTAAGAGTCGAATGTCCTAACCACCTGGCCATGGCGGGCATTCACATTAAGTGTGAACGCAGTATGTTTAGGGTTGAGAACGTTTGACGACTTTATGGCTTTTATAATAGACAACAAGTAAAGTAGATTTATCTAATATCACTTACTGAAAATGTATAGACTATAACAGTCTATTTTCAATTACACGTTTACGAGGCTGCTATCATATAGACATCGATTCAGCAGAATACTGCTTAAATTTGTTTTAGCAGTCTTATACAGTCAACATTTTTACAATGTTAGCATTTACAATAAAAACCTTTTTATTACTTGAAACAAATTTATTTTCGATAGTTCTTATCTTCGATTGAAGAAAACTTTCCACCGTCAACAATACTTTTTGTTGTTGTTTTTTCCGACGGAATTTTACTCACACTTTAAGAGACTGCCGTCTAAACCGGTTTCATTAAGATCAATAAGTATTTCCCGTAAAATGTCATACATGGTTTTCCTTTTACAGTTTAGTAAAGGTTTTACCAGTTTTTGGTCTTAAAAGGTCATCTGTCGGTAAGCTAAAGAAGTCTAGTTCTGTGACACTAACTGTTGAAAAGTTTGTTTAGTAAAATAGAAACCGTTGTTTATTTTACTCTTTCATATCTTCGTAAGCATTTACATACCATTCTGCAGAGCATTTCCATGGGACACACTATGTAACCTTTGTTTTAGCCCTGAAAAATGTAGCATTAAGTAAATGTCCTGAGAAGAAATTATGATACAAATTGCATTATTTTATAATTCATTAGAAAAATATATAAATATTGCACATCATTTGGTAGCTTTTGGAAATTAATGCACAGATTATTATTTTACTTAATATTTCCTACAGTTTGAGTTAAGTTGTCCTAAACTTATACATCAGTTAAAAATTGATATATTTAACAGTAAAAATTTATTTATATGTCAGTGTTTTAAAATATTTTTATGCTCCCCGCTGGTACAGCGGTATGTCTCCGGATTTACAACGGTAAAATTAGGGGTTCGATTCCCCTCGGTTGGCTGAGCAGATAGCCCGACGTGGATTTGCTATAAGAAAAACACACACACATATTTTTATGATAATTAGAAATATGTTTGTTCGTTTTTTAATCAAATAGGGTTCTTGATAAAAGCAAAGCTACATTGTAGGCTATCGGTCCTGTGCCCAAAGTGAGAGGAAGACCCGATTTTTAGCGTGAGTTACTCTCAGCCTTAACGCTGAGCAATGAAGATGAAGGAGGATAATAATTTTGTTTGAAATTAAGCACAACGCTACACAAAGCGTTGCAAGTACACAGACATACCGCTGTACCACTGGGTGCGAGACTAATAAACGTTGTTAACGCTCATATTAGTCTCCACAAAGCTTCTTTTTTCACATATTATGTGGTTAGATTTTCATTCACGTTTCCTTAGTTTATATTTCTTTTTTTGTTTGTTTCACGGTTTATTTGATTTGGTTATTTACAACAATATCCTATTTCACTTTTCTTGATTTTTACTATTTTCAAAAGAAATTTAGCATAGATAGGTCACGTTTATTGCAGAAGTGAGAACTATTAATTATTATTTATCTATCAGCTTCATTCTTATTTAATTTAAAAATGCTACATGCTGATTGAATGTGTAGCTTATCTGAATAGTTCAAATACTGAAAATTGGACAATCAAATCAGTAATAAAAAGTTGTGAATCTACTATTAGATAACTAGATCGTCTAGAAAAATGTCATGGTCAAATAAATATGTCACATAACTATTATTATTTGTACAACGTTGTTATTAGACATCGCTACTCTACTTTTATGTTATCAACTGGATAAAGGTTGAGCGCTCCCCCGTGGCAGGTCTGGGGACTTACATTGCTAGAAACCGGGTTTCGGTACTCGTGGTGGGAGGTGCTCAGATACAAACCTTACCTACAAACGAAAGATCATGAAGACCTGTTTCAGCTTCACAATTGGTCGCATAACTCGATCAGGTTTTTGGCCAATTACACTCTTGATAAATAAGTCACCATTTTATAACTACCAATGATAAACAAATTGTTGTTTGTAGAGCCAGAAACAAAAATTGTGTTCAGTGAAAAGTCGCTGAATATAAAGGCTCAGCAATGGTGTGGAGAGGCATCAGTTTGAATAAACATACAGATCTTGTGGTTGTCATGGTTAGCAGTCTATACGATCACCCAAGTCTGGTTATCAGTTATTAACTTTTTATTGCTAGTTTTTCATTAACTAGTTTTATCTACTGCCGTCTTCAGACAAGTGCTGAGGTGGTCTGTTTCTGTATTTGTAGTAGCAGGAATTCAGTCCTTATTTATTTTTTTATGAAATTTTGTTATACAAGCAAATAATAAAGGCGAATGCTTTTTCGATGACAATCAATATTCGTTCTCTTCATTAGTTACCGCAGCTTACAGTGTAATCAATACTTGTAGTCGTGAATTCTTTACTAAATTTTAAAGTACTGTAATAGTGAATTTAATCATGTCGTTTCTCCTTGCTACGTTTCACGCAATACCACGGAAGGTATGCAGCTATGATTAATATTATTTTTCCTTTTCAAGTTTTTAACAGAATTTTGTATCTGTTTTTTTTTATGGCAGCCACATATTTCTGGATAGTTCTCATGGATGTTCAGTGGCTGTAATGATTACTTTTCTTTAAAATACTTACTACCGAAACTAAATAAAGACCAGCGCTTTAATTTTCCCATTCTCGTAAGAATATGGACGTTTTATTAAATAAAATAATACAACAGGCTAAACGCAATAATAACCCCTCGTAGTTCCTATTAGTTTTGAAGAAATACCGTGACCAATCAGCGACTGTTATTACTTCTCGTTTTTCCTGCTAGTTTTGCACAAATACCGTGATTTATGAGTGAGTGTTATTGCTTCTTATTCCCTCTACTAGTTTTGAAGAAATACCGTGACCAATCAGCGACTGTTATTACTTCTCATTCCCTCTACTAGTTTTGAAGAAATACCGTGACCAATCAGCGACTGTTATTACTTCTCATTCCCTCTACTAGTTTTGAAGAAATACCGTGACCAATCAGCGACTGTTATTACTTCTCATTCCCTCTACTAGTTTTGAAGAAATACCGTGACCAATCAGCGACTGTTATTACTTCTCATTTCCTCTACTAGTTTTGAAGAAATACCGTGACCAATCAGCGACTGTTATTACTTCTCATTTCCTCTACTAGTTTTGAAGAAATACCGTGACTTATGTAGTGAGTGTTATTGATTTTTTTGTTATTGACTGTTATTACTTCGTATTCCCTCTACTAGTTTTAAAGAAATACCGCGACTTATGAGTGAGTGTTATTGCTTCTTATTCCCTCTACTAGTTTTAAAGAAATACCGCGACTTATGAGTGAGTGTTATTGCTTCTTTTTTTTTTCCTGCTAGTTTGAAAAAATCCCATGACTAATAAGTGGCTGTTATTACTTCTCATTTCTTCTGCTAGTTTTGAAGAAACACCCTGACTTATGAATGAATGTTATTGCTTCTTTTTTCACTGCTAGTTTTGCGGGAATGCCGTGACTGTTATTACTTCTTATTCCCTCTACTAGTTTTAAAGAAATACCGTGACTTATGAGTGAGTGTTATTGCTTCTTTTTTTGTTCCTGCTACTTTCAAGAAATACCGTGACTAATCAGTGGCTGTTATTACTTCTCATTCCTTCTGCTAGTTTTGAAGAAACACCCTGACTTATGAGTGAGTGTTATTGCTTCTTTTTTTCCCTACTAGTTTGAAGAAACACCGTGACTAATCAATGACTGTTATTACGTCTCATTCCGCCTGCTAGTTCTTATATAAACTATGGAAGGACAGTAACTCTGTCTCTGTCTCTGATTCTCGCTCGTTCGATAGAACATTGTGGAAGGTAACTGACAATTATAGTTATCTCTTCCTCTGAGATATTGGCTTTCACTTACAGAACACCTTTTACAATTGGGAACTGTGGTAATTTTTTTCTTTTCGTTACTAGTTCTCATCGCTTGTGCTCACAAAACACGATGGAGCTCGGTGATTTTAATCATCAGTGTTTTCAGATATTTCCATGGACGTTTGACTGATCCTAGCTAGTTATTGAGGTTTAATTTCTATGAAAGCCCATGAATAAATCCTCGCTAGTTCTTAGGAACTGTACTAACTTTTCGTATCATTTTACTACTTTTTTAACGAGTACTGTGACAAGTCAATAGTTATATTCGTTAACTGTTATATAAAAATACTTAACGGGTTTTCAAAACACCGTTGTTGGTCAGTGACTGTAATTACTCGTTTTCCTGATAGAATTCTCACACAACATTGTGTTTGTTTTTGGAATTTCGCACAAAGCTACTCGAGGGCTATCTGTGCTAGCCGTCCCTAATTTAGCAGTGTAAGACTAGAGGGAAGGCAGCTAGTCATCACCGCCAACTCTTGGGCTACTCTTTTACCAACGAATAGTGGGATTGACCGTAACATTATAACGCCCCCACGGCTGGGAGGGCGAGCATGTATTAGCGCGACGCGGGCGCGAACCCGCGAATTACGAGTCGCACGCCTTACTCGCTCGGCCATGCCAGGCCCTCACAACATTGTGACTAGTCAGTAACTACAATTTTCTTCTAAGATCGTGAATAGTTCTCGGAGAATAGTTGGATTCCAAGTGACTACAATTAGTACTAGTTTTTCTGGCTAGTATTACATAATAGGTTACTGACAATAATCATTACTTTTTCTTCTGAATAGTTCACACAATGTATCAGTTTAAAAAACGATATATTTCTACTTTATTCAAACGTATTGGCGTATATTTTTTCAAACATTTCTTGTAGATGTTCTTTAGTTAGCTAACATCTTGTTAACAAGATATAGATAGTCCCAAAATTGTGTTAATTATTGTCATTGTTTGTCATATGTGCTCTGTCATTCATGGGTATCGAAACCCGGTTTCTAGGGTTTTTAAGTCTGTAGACATACCGCTGTGTCAATGGAAGGGGATAATATTGTCGCTTATTGGAATTATGTAACACAGTGATTATTTCACATGCTTCTATGTCAACGTTCCCTTCGGCGTGAATGATCCAAGTGCAGAGAATAGTATAGGAAGTTGGATAATTTAATATGGGCAAAAAATTCTCCGACTCTTGAACACGTATAAAGAAAATTATTACTCACGTAGGTAGCCTTAAAATGTGAGATAATACACCATACATTTTATGTCTGACTTAGTAGTTCAGGATAAATACCCTGAAGTATCGTTTCATTTGAAGCCTTATGGGAAGAACTACTCCTTTATAGTTTCAAGTGTCATTACGAGGTTACTAATCGTTTCAAATTGTGAGATAAAACACTAACTTTTATCGAACTTGATAGTTCGGGATGAACACATTTTAACGTCTTTTCGAAGTGTATTTGTTGTCTTTTTCTTCTCAAGTTTTCTTCTCAACAGTCCAAGCAGTTAATCTATGAACTACGATACCGGTCTGTAACAGTATGATACCCTAATGTGTTTTGTTTAGATAACTGGTAAATATGCTATTTTTCGTTTTAGACGCGAGCTCGAGTAATTTCCTTTGCTTCCCGTGCTCGATTTATTCTTTGCTAAATCTTCCCTGAAAATGTGTTATTTATTTCAGGTATTATTACATAATTGTTGGACATCAGTGACACTGAATTTTACATTCGTCATGTCCTCACACAATGTTATAATTGTTATCCTGAGATTCAGGTTGTTTCTCCCAGCTGTAGTTATTTCTCTTTGCGTATTAAGGTGGTTAAGTCAGGGGACAGTTCTGCTAATTGGACGCAGTTGTATCGTCATGCGCAAAAACATGATTGAATTTAATAAGTTACACGCGATCATAACCTGTACGACACATGCGTTTTTGTATTACTAATAATAGAGTATGTAAATATAAAAAAATAAACGAATGCTTAGAATATCAGAATCATTATTTGATTTGTTCGAGGGGGCGGGTATACGAAGGTGAGAAAAAATTTGTTTCTTTTGAGACTCTATGCGAAGAAAAGCTCTTTTGTAGTTTTAGAGGTTCTGCTGTTTTTAAAGTAGCCATGTGTTTGTAGTTTTAAAGATTAACTGCAATCAAACTTTTGTTCGCGCTAGAGGCAAGATCTACAGTCACGACAGAAAGTGTTCGTACCCCTGCATCGTGAGTAGTTTTTTCCTCATAACTTAAAAAGTATCACGATTAGGATAATGAAAGTAGAGTATATTATGAATAATATACTAACACACACCTACATACATTTTTGTATAAATTAAACGTCAAATAAACTGTTTATAAACAAATAACCAAAAATGGGAGGAGTAGAATGTGTTCGTACAGTTCAGAACGTGTGAAAAACTGATATTCCCGTAAAAATTTTGTTTAGTTTGGCGAATAAACTTCATTATACCATTCCAGAACTAGACACTTGGCTCATAATTATTGGAATTTAGCCAGCAAAAAATGTACTTCCGGCAATTTAGCGCCGTCTCCGTCATTATCTTCTTGGTCATCATGGCGAACAGGAAACAACTGTCCAGTGATTTGAAAAACCAAATTATTGTAAAATACAAGTCTCGTATGTCTCTTTCCGGTATTGCTACACAACTTAATGTGCCGAAATCTACTGTTCGAAGCATAATTGCCAAGTTTGCTTACAAAATCAACTGATAATCTCCCTCGTTCCTGACGCCCCACCAATATTCCAGAGAGAACCAAGAGGAAGGTTCTCAGAGAAGTTAGTAGGAACCCTCGTTTAACACGTAATGATATATAGAAACTGGTAAAGGAAACTGGGGTTGAAGTAAGCACCTCTACAGTTACGAACATGTTACGCTCTTCTGAGTTCAAGTCATGCCGTTTTCGTAGAACTCCATATTTAAAGCCTGTTCATTTAGAAGCACGATTGAGGTATGCAAGAAAGCATGTAGATACACCCTTTACCTATTGGAAGAGTATTCTTTGGTCAGACGAGACTAAAATCGAGCTTTTCGGCCACAATGATGTTCGCTATATTTTCCGTAAGAAGAGGTAATGAAATCTTCCAAAGAACACCGTCCATACAGTTAAACACGGAGTTGGCTTGGTCATGCTATGGAGTTCCTTCAGCTCTTCTGGTGTAGTCAGCCTTCACCATGTCAACGGAATGATGAAAAAAGAAGAGTACGTTGATATATTAGGCACTTATATCAAGAATGATGATCGGAACTTGCGGCTTGGGCGTCGTTGGATCTTCCAGCACGACAATGACCCTAAGCACACATCGAAATATGTGCAATCCTGGTTGCAGAGGAACCATATAAGCGTTCTGGAGTGGCCATCGCTGTCATCCAATCTCAACCCAATTGAAATCGTTTGCCATGAGTTGAAGATCAGGGTTCATCAGCGTCATCTGAAAAACGTGCAAGAGTTGGAGGCCTTCTGTGAAGAAGAATGGAAAAAAATACCAGTCAAACGATCACGGGGGCTACGAGGAGAGATTGCGCCAAGTAATTCACCTGAAAGACTACACAACTGACCATTAAAGTCCCTCCTATGTTTGGTTATTTGTTTATAAACAGTTTATTTGTCGTTTAATTTACATAAAAAAAATAAGTAGATGTGTGTTAGTATAATATTTATAATATACTTTACTTTCATTATCCTAATCATGATAGGAAACTGGTAAAGGAAAAACGACTCACGACGCAGGGGTATGAACACTTTCTGTCGTAACTGTACATAGTCAATATTTCGCTAGTATGTGTACGTGCAGACGAGAAAGGTTGTCCATAACAAAATTCAAACTATCATTTAGCTAAGGGTGGGCAACTTATTTTTTCTTAGTGGCCACACTAATAAAAAAAATTGAAAGATGTTAGTTTAATCAAAATAATTGCATTTCAACTAATCTTCAATGTAAAAATTGATGGGGGTTTTCGTAAACACGTTTCGTGAAATTTGGCTTGATATCTATTGTCAATGAGCATCTTACCTCTGCCTTTAAATTTATGTCAGTAAGCCGAGATCTGTATTTAGTCCTGAAAAAAAATCTCACGTAGAAAATGTTGACTCACGCACCTATGTGGATTCAAACATGGAAAATTATTTTGAAATTGCTATCTTTAAATTTGGAAGACTCTCATTTATCAGAATAGTGAGCCACATCTCTCTGATAGAACATTTTTGTTTACCTTTTATGTGTTCTACACTTTGCAGGGTAAGCATCTCGTCTTCAAATTCACACTTATCTAAAAAAAAAAAAAAAGATGTAATTTCCTCACTGAAATTTCCTAAGTTAAATTGAAATGGACCATGCAAAAATTCAAATATCAATTTCAAATTTTTAAATTCGGAGAAACGTGATTCAAATTTTGGAGATACATTTTTGATCCAGTTTACATAGAGATCAACTTTAGCATCAGAGAAATAATAGTCCTTATTAATTTCTAGAAAACTATTCAAATTTGCAAAATGTGTCAAATCATTCTTTTTATAGTTGTTCCGCAAGGAGGTTCAGCTTTAATTGAAATTCATGAATAGACTGTGATACCTCGCTTATTATTTTACCTCTTCCCTGAAGTTTCGTTATCAAATTATTAAAGTGAGCTATCATGTCGCACAGAAAGTGCAAATTACACTGCCATGACAAATTTTCAATTTCAGGGAAACTTTCAATCTTACCTTTTTCAATAAGATACTTTTTTATTTGCGGAAATAAAGAAGCAAATCGTTCCAAGACTTTTCCTCTACTTAACCATCTTATATTTGCAAAATCATCAAGATCATCAAAAGTACAGTCACTGCTTTTCTTCAAAGACTCAACAAACTGTCGATGGATGAGAGAGCTTCCACTTCTAATATAAGTCACAATTTTTACAACAATGTCCATCCATTTTTCAATTCATCACTTTTAGACATCTGAGCACATATACTTTCCTGACGCAAAATGTAATGAAAAGATGGTAGCGTGGACTTCACATTATTTTCAATTAAGCACTGTTTCAAGAGAGAAACAAATCCTAATTTCGCCCCAGTCATGGTGAGAGCAGCGTCTGTTTTGACAGAAACAAGTTTTTTAAAATTCAGATTGAATTTTTTTTGACATTTCAAGAAATATTTCAAAGATGTTTTTCCACATGTTCGATCTCATAATCCACAAAGGTCGAAGCATTTCTTTCTTCACCTGAAGATCTGAAGTTACATATCGAACCTAAAATATCAAATGTGCAGTGCCACTAGCATTTGTTGACTCATCTAGTGCTAAAGAAAAGTACAAACAGTCTTTTAGTTGTTCAAGTAACAGATTTTCTATGTCTTTCTCTAACTCTAGCATTCTACGGACAATTGTTATTCGACTTAATTGCAAATTATTTACTTTTAGAAGAATATCTTTTATTTTTTAATCATAATTCTGCAACAGAGTTTCAATGACCACAATCAATATTTTTTTTTAATAGTTCATCACCAGAAAATGATTTCTTTTTGTAAGCCAGAATCCAAGCTACTTTATAGTTATCTAACGTAACTAGTTCTATTCGATGATAAAAATCTTTTTAGGCCGCTCTTTTGTTCATGAAGTCGTGCTTTCAGACGGCTGATTTCATTCATACGAATTTTGCTATCAACTGGAAATTTTGCATCAAATTCATTGTGAAAATTATTAAATTGTTGCTTAAGGTTGTATACTTTATTATTCCTGAAAACTTTGTTATACAAAAGACACACTGGCTTATTATTTGCTTCAATCACTGTAAATTTCAACTCCCAATTTTCATTAAATTCTCGTTTCACGTTTTTCCAGTCACGCGCTATTCTCTTTTCGGCGTAATGCCAGAATCAATTAAATTGTCTTTATCTTTTGAGTGTTCATCATCTACCGGATTCTTTCGTTTTCGAATTATCCACTTATCCATACTATGGGATTAAAATCAAAATATATTTAAACACTTGAAAGTTGCAGATTAAAAATGTTTGCAAGCGCATGCAAAACAACGCAAATTTGATAACAAACATCTAAACCAGACTGACGTTACAAAATGGGCAGAGTCTGTGGCAGTGATGAAACACGCGGCATTAGCGATGACGTGAGGCAGTGCTGTTGCTGATTTCTAAATCTGCGATAAAAAATAAATGATAGAAAACGTTGATTCCTAAACTCGAGCTAGCCCACAATTGTGCTATCCATTGGCC
This sequence comes from Tachypleus tridentatus, assembly GCF_004210375.1. Classification (NCBI taxonomy): domain Eukaryota; kingdom Metazoa; phylum Arthropoda; class Merostomata; order Xiphosura; family Limulidae; genus Tachypleus; species Tachypleus tridentatus. Next base: position 129,952,480 of record NC_134834.1, on the reverse strand, counting down.
ACGAATAGTGGGATTGACCGTAACATTATAACGCTCCCACGGCTGGGAGGGCGAGTGTGTTTGGCGCGACGGGGATGCGAACCCGCGACCCTCGAATTACGAGTTGTACGCCTTAACACGCTTGGTCACGCCGGGCCAATTTAAATGCCATCCGTGCTATTTTGTTTGCATCGTTTTTAAGGATTAACACTAGCTATCCCTACATTTAATTCGTTCTTTCAAGTTTTTTTCTCTTGCTTGCATTTTTAATGCAGTGTTTTAATACACAGTGGTACAGCGGGATGTCTTCGGACTCATACCGCTAAAAACCGGGTTTCGATACCCGTGGGGCAGAACATAGACTGCCCATTGTGTTACTTTGTCAAACAAACAATAATAGACATAGAAAGATTGTGCGAATAAAAAGCTTCTAAACTTGACTGATAATTCATTTTTCTCCCTGTACTTATATTTTTTAACGGAACAAAAATTCTGTTAGAAAGCTGACTTCAAGGGATTATTAGTGTATCGTTTACACTATAATTACGATTTTTTAAAATTACTACTGTTATTAATAATACTTACAAGAGCGGATGCGCTGTTTGGAATTATGTGACCTCAGTAAATTTTGTTGACACTACGTTTTTGGTTTTTGAGTTAATGTGATAAACAAGAACAAGAAATTCAAACTTCTTTCCTATGATATTTACAATCATTCGCAGAACTTGTGACTAAGTCATTACATAGATATTATAAAAGAAGACATTGTATAGTACTGTAAAGTTCTAATGACCTATTGAGGAGACATTTAAAATATTATTTCAATGAATAATTTGAGCTATCTCTACATATGCAGTGTTATCACCTCTCTGGCCCGGCATGGCCAGGTGGTTAAGGCGCTCGACTCGTAATCCGAGAGTCGCGGGTTCAAATTCCCGTCACAGCAAATATGCTCGCCATTTTAGTCATGGGTGCTTCATAAAGTTACGGTCAATCCCACTATTCGTTGGTAGCCCAAGACTTAGCGGTGGGTTGTGATGACTAGCTGCCTTCTCTCTAGTCTTACACTGCTAAATTAGGGATGGCTAGTGCAGGTAGCCCTTATGTAGTTTTGCGAGAAATTCAAAACAAACTACCTGCCAGATATGTTAGATTTGATTGTTTCAGATGGTTTTTTTTTATATATATTTGTTTGTTTCTGAATTTCGCGCAAAGCTACACGAGGGTTATGTGCGCTAGTCGTCCCTAATTTAACAGTGTAAAACCACCCACCGCCAACTCTTGGGCTACTCTTTTTACCAACAAACTAATGGCATCACTCTGTAAATTTACTAGTGCACCACCCAAATTTATTTCAACATACAACATATTTCAGGAATCGCATGTCACACAACAAAGTACTTAAAAGGCAAAACTCGCGTAAATATTATGTATTTTCTTTTTCAGGTCTCGGGCACAGGACAGGTAAAACTTTCGGCGCCTGTCCTGTGAAAGTGGGTTTTTCTCGGGGCGCTCCCGTTTCCCCCCACAGCAAAAACTTAGGCATTGGATCTTTAGATCCCAGCCAAGGCAACTTTATTGCCATGCCCTGAATTGGGTCGTTTATGTTCACATTTACTATGACATCTGCCTTTCGGGACGAGTTCTGGCTGTTTTCTCCGGTGCTACTTTTGCTGCGTTCATAAATAATATTAATTATGACCAACGTCACTCCTTCACCCAAAAAAGTAAAAAAACAACATAAAAAACCAGCCAAATTCAATAACCTTCCACGAAAGGGGACGAAGAGAAACCACAACGTTCCTGAACACCCCAGTTGGAGAGAGAATTCTTCTGATTTTTATCTCTCTAAACTAAACCCCTACCACGTTAGTTTGCGTTTGCGTTTCAGATTTTAGCAAAGCAGAACTTTCAGAAGCGACAAAAACAGTTTGTTGAAGTATCTTTAGCAGATTATAAGTATTCTTATCTTTATTTCACGGAACACTTCCTCCAACTCTAAAATGTGTTTATTATGTAAATCAGTAAAAAAATCGTTTTGGTTTCAGCATTTTAAACTATAAGTACGAAATAGTTATTTTTTTAACGAACTTCGGTCAGGAATAGTTTGTCTTTTACATCACCCATAAAATTTACTTTGTGGCTGAATTTTTATTTCTTTTTTAACTTATAAAATCAAATAATACCATTAAATTTCATACAAAGCTTCTAAAACACACCTTTATTGAATTTTATCATTCTAGTATAGATATTTGAATATTTTTAAAACAGAGACAACAGTTTCATTGTTTCTATGAACATTTTTTTTTTACTTTATTACAATTTTTCTATCTACGTTTTTGATTAATTTTCTGAAATATTTATTAATAATTATAAAGGCAGAACTAAATTAATTATATATATATTTTTCCAATTACAATTTGAAAGTTTTTAAGTATAAAAATGATATATCTGACGCAGTTCTTACATAAAATAATTCTCCAGAAAACACTATTTTCCTGTTCGTTTGGTTTGGAAGAAAACCCACAGCAGGTTATCTGTTGTGTTTACCTCAGAGAATCGAAGCGCTTATTTTAATGTTCTGAGCCCACAGACTTACTGCTGTCCCATCGGGAGTTATTTGTTGAATTTTATGTTTTAGTGTTCGTTTCATAAATAGTTATCACTTAAAAATATAATTCCTATAAAAACCAAGGTTCTACGAATGGGTGAATGTGTTTATCAAACATGATTTTAAATATGCAAACCAGTAAGTCATGTGATAACCAAAACTGATATAAAACCCTAGTAGAACTAAATTCATAAAGATTACATTTTGCCTTTCGTTGCTAGGTAGTTTGTTGACACCAAAAACCGATCAATTTTTGGAAGTGTATGTAACACTTTTTATGATGCAAAACATTCATAATATCAGATCATAAAGATGTGTTCAGATAGAGGAATTTGAATTTCCAAGAAGGGATTTCTTTTATTTAGTGGCATTGGAAGACAAAGCCATACGGTCCGAACGTCTATAGCTTTTTATGTAATCAGACTATTGAAACGAGCGCTGTGAAACAGTCATCCTTGTTTACTAAATGGTTAATAGAAATCAAGCAGGATTAGTGATGTGCTATTGACATGACAGTCTAACGACGGAGTCTTTTACAATGGAAACAACGTGGCAGGGCTGTTGTCAAGATGCACAGTGCTGACAGATAGAGCATAATCGTACATAGCACCATGGACTGTTACGATGCGGTTAGGCTGCAAAAATCATTTTAACATCACATGTTCACCCTCCACATAACAGAAACCTTCAACTAGGAGTAATCTGATTAAAAAGTGTTAGGAATAATACTATTCCGATTGGTACAATATATTTAAGTTCTATTTTGCCTTTTATAAGATCATGCTAGTGTGCTAGAGTTATCCTGTTCTTAGATAATTATCACTTTATATACAAGCCTTTTTTACAATCGTGCTTGTGTTTCAAAAGTATAGGTATGCTTTACATCTCGTACGACGCTATTTGTTTTCAATTCTAATAATGTTACATTATCATATTTTGTAGTTCTTATTCTGCTTGTTTTCTTAAATTATTTTAAAGTTTTATTTCGTTTTATGTTTCGCACCAAACATGCTCGCCCTCCCAGCCATGGGTTGTTATAATGTGACGATCAATCCCATTATTCGTTGGTAAAAGAGTAGCCCAAGAGTTGGCGGTGGGTAATGATGACTAGCTGCCTTTCCTCTAGTCTTACACTGCTAAATTAGGGACGGCTAGCGCAGATAGCCCTCGAGTAGCTTTGCGCGAAATTCAAAAAACAAACTTTTTATGTTTATTTTTTCTTATGTAATATTAAAGATTGATAATTATAACATCTATTTTATTTGTTAATTAAAACTAATGTTTTACAGTAATCTTTAATTTATTGAAATGTTGATGTTTTATCATGATAATTCCCATACTTTAATATCTAAAAATTACCCAAATGATATTTGAGGATGTAAACACATATCCCACTTTATTATCAATATATACAAAAGCTATCTCGCTCGATTTCTCCGAATTTCGTGAGTTACATGAGTCCATTTCACTTTTTCTCCTATAACACATTCTCTTTTAATTCCCCTTGTCACTTTAGGTGGTTATACTTGCTAGCATAGGTGTAAATAGCTCCTAAATTTTGGTACTTTTTCTGCTGTATAAAAGCCTATTAAAGAGGGAGGTTCCGAGAACCACATCCGGTATGGTGTTATCATCCATGACGTCCAGCTAGATAGGATCCGAATAAAAAAGCCGAGAAGATTCCTGTTAAAAATTAGCACAAATCTATCCTTGGGGAATATTACCAAAAAACCCTTTGTTAAAACAGACTGGAGATATCAGTTACCTGTATAAAAGAGGCCGACCTTTCTTCTTCAGAAAAACGGCTGTGTATGTAATCACATGATTATTGCATGTTTTGATCTTTTATGCAGTTTGCTCAGTTATATGTAGTGGATTCAAGATCAATATGTAAAATATTCCTGGAAAGGGATAATGTATTGCCAGTATTACAGAGAATAGTTTTTGCTTCCAGTGGTTCCTGTCGTTTTAACAGACTTTGAGATAGTAACTACCATAAACAATTAAAGCATACCAAAGTAGCTAATGATAATACCTGATTTATGCGAACTGTTTCGGTATGTGTCAGCTCTGTAACTCGATAATGAAAATAAATTTATTGTTTCCTCCAATTAGAACAAACAAGTATACTCGTATGTGAGAAAGCATAAGAAAAAAATACAAGCTTTGATATTCGTAATTTTGTCTGTTATATTTATGTGTTTATTGAGTTTAATGAGAACAGAAAAATGTAATGAAAATAATAATCCAACCACTAAAATAACCGAAATCAAGGTACATTGTAAGTCTTTAGTAATTAATTCTTAGAACGCAACTGCATCGTACAGAAAGATCACGAGTTATGATTGGTAATTAATGATAAATATATTTAAAATTACAGTAAAAGCATTGCATTAAAATTGAACAATAAACAGTGATGTTACAAAGACTACAATCAGAATGAATTATTACACACAAGACTGAATATTTTATAACCAGAACAAACATATTTGCGACGGATCTTGCAGAACTTAGGGCTCTCTCACTACCCTTCCCAAGGGAATAAGTGCCATTTGCCCTGGGTAACAGCCGAACGTCTTCTCAGAGTTGGCTGTTTGTATGGAAATTAGAGCAAGTTGCTTCAAGATATATATTACGAACTAGCAAAGGCAACAGGAGATTCTACATTCTTTACTGACTCGAGTCATAGACCACTGCAAGATCTACTTCCACAAGAAATTTCAGAAGTGTTGATTCCACCTGGTTTGAATCACGCAGTCAGCCAGATTATGAATGTCCAAATCGTCAAGGATAGAAAACAGAACCAATGGCCATCTTACTCTTACATGTGAGAATGTTCCCTATTGTCAGCTCTCCTTTCGTTACAGTGTAGTGCAGGACGATTTCAGGCTTTCTCATTTCATCTGCAACATTTGGATCATAATATAATGAGGACACTATTGCCTGTGACCTTCTCCTTAAATTAGGGCTCATCTGTAGGCATAAACTCGTCATCACTATCATAGTCATGATGTGCTGACAAGTCAGAAACATTATATTATCCTCAGTTGTGAGTTTCACTACGTTTCACAGTGTGTATCTTGTCCTTTCCTAGCTATGTCAACTTCCTTGTAAGGTTCATTCTTGTCAATGTCATATATATATATATATATATGTACCTCAGTGAAGAAGTTACACGAGGTTACCTTTTACTACTATAATCCACGTTATTTCAGGCACACACAATTACAGTACACTATTATTGGAATTATAATGTTAAGCAGATTATATTTTTATATAATATATTATATATATATTATATTACTTATTTGGAATTAAGCACAAAGCTAAACAACGGATTATCTGTTTCTAGCAATGTGAGTCCGCAGATATGCCGCTATGCTACTGGGGGAGGGATGCACGACAACTGTTTTTGTTTTCGTTGCAACTAATTAATTTGGCCATTATTAAGAGAGTGAAGAAATGAGTTCTGAATAGCATTTGAGTATTGCTGTGATATGTGTTGAAACGTACACAGATAAGGTGAATTTGTACTCGAGCATATTACGCTAATTAGGTATAACGTCTCAGACAGTTATGTTTTGTCTTTTTTAGTTACATCTCTTTATTAGATTATGTGTAATGCTAAAGGAAAGTACCTTAACATCACGTCCGAATGGGATTGGGTGCTAAGTAACTTAAGTAAATGTAACTACCGAATACAAGGACCGGTTACCCTCGAACTAAATACAAGACACCTACTAAGGACGATTTCCTCTCATATCATACGAATGAAATGAAACGATTTTAATACAGATGACATTCTGAATCAAAGCCTGTTCAAAAACGTAACGCCAGTTTCTCCAGTAAACATAACTGGTCTTTTCAAAGATACTGTTTTGACACAGCATATATCTAAATAATATAACAAAGGTGTTTATAAAAATAGATTTGGTTAGTCCAGAAAGCAATAGTTTTAAACAAGAATAAGTAGAAATGTTAATATTATTCTCTCAACAACTCATAAGTGATTCCATTTATGAATAATAGAATATCAAAAACTTCAAATTAGCACAATCAGTTTGAAGCCTGCTTGGAGTGCAAAGTATCATTTACTGCACCAACTGCTGGAAATAAAATAAGATTAGTATTGTAGCATCGGCAGGAAGGTGGTTAAAATAACACGAATATAAAAAAGCAAGCCGTCCCTAATTTAGCAGTGTAAGACTAGAGGGAAAGCAGCTAGTCATCATCACCCACCGCCAACTCTTGAGCTACTCATTTACCAACGAATAGTGGGATTGACAGCACATAATAACGCCCCCACGGCTGAAAGGGCGAGCATGTTTGGTGTGACGGGAATTCGAACCCGTGATATGCATAGAGTACCCACGACCTCAAAGTAGAAAGTCCGTTTTTACTGGAACAGGTCGCAAATTATTGATACTTTAACTCACACTCCGAGCATGCTACCATTACGTTACAACCATTCCAGTTATTCTCTGAAAATTGTCTTATAAAATCATTCTATAAAATGATAAAGAAAAACTCCTTTGTACTAGTCCACGTAATACTAACGTAAATTATGTTCGAAAGTTTTTATTTTCGTTAATATTATTTTTGTTTCCAAAATGCATGTGTGTATGCGTCTTATTGAAAAACCACGTCGGATTTTCTGCTGTTTTTACCGTGGGGAATTTAATCCCTGATTTTAGCGTTGTAAATCCGGAGACTTAACATTGTCCTACCATTCAGAATGTAAAAAGTACTCGTCTACTACTTTAGTGTCCATTGTTGTGCGTTGGCCATCATTTCTTTTGTCAGCTGTTACTTCTGCCTTTGGTTTGGTTTGTTTTGAATTTTGCGCAAAGCCTTTTGCCTTTGTACCAGGATAAAGAACAAAAAATGTATCAAGCACACTTTTAAGTTGTTTCCGGGCAGCGTTTTATTGACTTCTACGCGGACGTGCGTATAAATCTAATAATGGTGAAATGGTTTTGGAATGTGGATATATTACCGTTATCAACAAGTGACGCTTCTAAAGATCTAGGTACAACTTGCTGTGCAATAAGGGGAAGTTCAGACGTCAGAAAAACACAGTGTGGACGCAGTAACACATGGCACTTGATGGTGGAAATGTATGCCGTTTCGGTGTTACAAACCATCTGGATATAGTTCACAATCTGTACTGCAGCTAAAGGTATACAGAGGAAGCAGAACTTCTATAATGCGCAGTTTCCCAAAATTGTGAAAACGCACAAGAACTTGTTTCTCTAGATGTATTTACATGTGTGTGATGTTAAGGGGAAATAACATTCAGATTAGGGTAAGCTCCAGAACGAAGAATTTGGTTCACCATATTTTAGAGAATCATCACTGGATACAATTGATCACATTCCAGAGGGAAAAAATCCAAACCCTACGCTTGGGCTTACTTCTGTTTTTTCAGTTATCAATTTGCATTTGTATGTGACTTCGTAATCATTGAGAAAGACGTAAGCCTAAACGTCGGATTTGAATAAAATCGTTTTTATTTTCTGGAATCTGATTAGTCGTTTCTTTTTGTTTATTTTATTTCATGGTTTCATTCTTCAAGTGTGGTCTCCAAACATCTTATACGTATACCAGATCCTCTAAAGAATGCAATAAATACGTGCTCATTGTTTTTTATTACTTCTCCAGCTAAATGGTCCAACCCCTATCAATCGGTTGCTGCTAACGTAGGAATCAGTAATCAAAACTAAGGTGGTATGCGAAGAGATTTTGTGTGCCTCTCTAATTCACAGAAAATAATTAAAAATATTTCTTATAAAAAAAACACTACTCCGGAGGTCTTTTAATTAAAGTAAAATTAAAATGAAAGGCAAAAGTTGTAAAAAACAAACATACGAAATTGTACAATTAAAATGAAGTAATAATCTTGTAACTTAAAGAATACTGATAACTAACACAAAATAGAAAAACGTTACCAACCCCTACACTAATGCATAATTCATCGTTGAAGTGCTAGTTGAACAGCTGGGAGAACAATTAGTTCAACCTAAACAAATAACCAGAGGTGAATGAACTAATTTCAACAGCTAGATGTCTTCAATGAACACATATTTCAACGTTAGTCTGATAATCTAGAAGAACGGGTTTTACAAACTGTAAGTGTACAGCTTGCTTGCATAATTAGTTAATCCTTACTACATAGACTGGAAGATATATCTACAGAGCAATGGATGGTTGTTTATTAAAATGATCATGTTCAGTCAAGAAATACAACCTTCTATAAAATGGTTCATATCTGTATTACTTTTTGCGCATGTGTTTGCACGTTATAGAGTGACTGCGATAACATATTGAAGGAATGAACGTTTCAGTATGAAGCTTGGATGCGGTTTTGATGCGCATCAGTTCGGTTCTATCAAGTCGCTGTTATACATAGTGCACCCATTGTCTCAAACTGTATTTTTGAATATTTTTGCAGCAACGGAATTTACACTCAAGGCATGTTACAACAATGTCACACTCAATCCAGGTGTTTTCAGTGTTGGGTGAAGTGAAGACACACAACTGACTTTCAGTTTGATGATCTGTAAGAATAGGTATCACAAAGTATTAAGAGCAAGTTTGTCAATATTGTTAGTCCTTAATACAAAGATTGGATGATACATCTCTTGTGTTAAAAAACGCACGATTTTCTGAAGTTGTGCTATCGTGTAAATTCCAGGACAGAGGTAATCCTCTTAGATAAGAGAATGTCTTTGGTTTTTGTTTAGTAATTATTTGGTAACAAGTTTTATTGTATTAAATCAATACAACCATCTTGCATAATGATACAAACATATAATGTCGCATATACCGTATGTTTTAACTACAGCAAACAGAAGGACAAGTCAGAGCTGAGAAAAACCAATAAAAGTGGTGAAAATAATTTTAAAAATGATTAATAAATAAATAGTTTCTTAAGTACTTTTACAAATTTGGTGATTTTATATGTATTTGTAACATTAATTTTGTTCTCCTTTTCTTTTTGATTCACGTATATGTGTGCAAGATTTATCCTTTGTAAGTGATTCACTGATATTAAATGGCATTATTGCCTTATATTTTATGCTACGAGGTAATGGCATTGTAAAAAAAAAACATGATCAATAATTTTGTTTGTTTCAGAGAAAAGTCACATTTCGCTATCTAATGTATCCACTGCGAGAAATTGAGCTCTGGATTTTAGCGCTGGAAGTCCATAGAATTACCGCTGTCCCACCGGAGGATTTGTCTGTTTGTTTTTCGAATTTCGCGCAAAGCTACACGAGGGCTATCTGCGCTAGCCGTTCCTAATTTTGCAATGTAAGACTAGAGGGAAGGCAGTTAGTTATCACCACCCACCGCCAACTCTTGGAATACTCTTTTACCAACGAATAGTGAGATTGACCAACACATTATAACGCCCTCACGGCTGAAAGGGAGAACATATTTAGTATGATGGGGATTCGAACCCGCGACCTTAACCACCTAGCCATGCTGAGTCCACCCCGCCACCGGAGGACTAATAATTCTGTATTAAAGGATATGTTTCTATAAGATTATCTTATGTATTCTAATTGAGTATTCTTATTAAAATTGTTTTTATTACCCCTTGTGAAAGTTATTGGTGGATTTTGCTGATCTGCATTAAAGGATATGTACTGGTGCTACAATGTTATAACATATTCAAGGATATTTTAATTAATATAACCGGTCTTTAGTGAAGTGATTTACGTGATGCTATTTTGTATTACATTTCATATTGGGATCTGATATTCCTTTTGTGAGAAAAATATTTTATTTGTATTTAAATACCCAATTGTAATTCTGTCGTGATAAATTATTGTTAAAGGATTGAGCTTCTCCGTATGTTTTGTTTGCTGCGTAAGTGCTCTTCAGGAACTTACTCCACACTTATGATCAGTGGGTGTTTTTATCCCCGACATAACGGCTCATAGAATGGTTCTAAGCTTTTCAAGTACAAACTATTAGCTCAGACCTTCGTCATCTCTTAACCCGATTTCAAATCAAAATATAGTTTTCAGCTCAACAGGTCAAATATTCCTGATTACTATTTTTGACCACGCCCAAGTCTCATAGATTAATTTACTCTAATCCTGCCTAAAAGAATTTCGATTTGAGGATAGGCTGATAGATATCGCCCCACGTGTGGTATTACCGGCACACAAAAATATAGCTAATAGAAAAAGATTAAAAATAGTCTCAGATTTCACTTACTCTAATCCTGCCTAAAAGAATTTCGATTTGAGGGTAGGCTGATAGATATCGCCCCACGTGTGGTATTACTGGCACACAAAAATATAGCTAATAGAAAAAGATAAAAAATAGTCTCAGATTTCACTTACTCTAGTCTTGCCTAAAAGAATTTCAAGTGCCGTGGCTATTTAGGCTTCCCTCTTGATTATTTATTTTATTAGATTTTAAAGTCAGGAGGTCTGAATCAAACAGAGAGTAAAGGAAAGAAGATATGTTGTATGTATAACAGGCTATGTACATCTTTTCCAATTAGTTTAGACAATGAGCGTTTTATTTTAATGTGAAACGCATATGGTGTGTATGTAAAGATGTAACCAAATTGTTGTTGTCCTAGTTACCCAAAATCGCGAGTTGTTTCCCGTTGCTGTCATTGAATTCTCCAAAGGAAAACGCTGTCGCATATTTTTATATACTATGCAGTCTCTATAACAAGATTAATAGTATATAGGTTTAGCGGCTCCTGGAGGCTGTATCTTGCCCATTTTCTTATCGGATGATCAAAAGGTGACGTCACTAGGAGAGCTGGCACGTTTATTCAGTTTTAAACAAAGCTACTCGAAAGCTAGAAATACCTTGTTTTCTTGCTATGCTATCTCAATTTATATGTTTTCTAAAGGTTTTCTCTTGATAAAGGTCTTTCTTCATCTACTAGATAGGAGGCCTTTTCTTTATCTAGTGTACAGGACCTGCTGAATTATATTAAACTTAGTTGTGCTTTATGTGGTTTTGTTCCACTGCTAGTATTGGAATTCAGTCTCTTCTTTCAATTTAGTTAAGTAGAAAACACGGTTTAACTTCAGTAACATTTTCTACTGTTTCTCTACTTACTATGGATTTTTATATCAAAGGTACTCACAGTACCTGAGAAATACCACACCTTTATCGTTTTACAAATCACACGCCAACTGTTCTCCGCAGTATCTAAAACACGTACGTCAACATGGCAACTTTCTTAGAATATGGGTCTCGAAGTGCTACCAGTTGCTATGTTTGTTCATAATTTACTTGAGCCTGCAATAATATTTACACGTATCATGTGAGTTGTTTGGTGCTTTTACACAACAAGCTAGTTAAGAGAAAGTAATTATCATATATCTTTTACATTAAGTTTTCTTAATAATGACAAAAATATTTTATGTTAAACAGTCAAAGTGTCACTTAGGTATCGACAGCTTAAAATGCAGAGGCCAAATATTATCATTTGATATAGTCATCCATCTTTTTACACAATAGATTGTCCCTAATCACGAGTATCGAAATCCTACTTTCTACATCATAAGTATGCAGAATTATTTCTGAGTCACTGGGAGGCACTTTAGTTAAATATCACTTCAAAAGTAAAACTATTTTAAATCCATTGAAATCCAATTTTCAATCAGTCAATTCAGAAAATGTTTGGATAGCTTTCAACTCACCATTTTCTTCGTCTATTATTATATGTTTGCGTGTCACGATGCGCTTGTGAATAGGACGACATTTAAGTTGATGAAATAAAATTTATTTTCATTTTTAATCTTCTTAAAATTTGGTTTCCCTATATGTAGCAAAAAAATAACATTTTAATACTTGTGCAGCCTCCTTTAATATATATCGTTTATGTACTAGCTTATTAATTTCAGGAATTGCTTTTGTTTTGATATCACCGGCTATTGTTTCTAAGCATATTTTAAACCAGGGATTATCTTGGATCAGAGAATGACTTTCTTTAGTAATGAGTTTGTCTTGCATTTCTTATTGTTTTCATTGAAGTTAGCTTTTTTCTCTCTCTCTCTCTCTCTCTGGATTCACTGTACTCGGTGAGTCACCAAGATCAGTAGTACATAGTAGTTCTTTCGGGCCCGGCATGGCCTAGCGCGTTAAGGCGTGTGCTTCCTAATCTGAGGGTCGCGGGTTCGCGCCCGAGTAGCGCCAAACATGCTCGTTATAATGTTACGGTTAATCCCACTATTCGTTGGTAAAGAGTAGCCCAAGAGTTGGCGGTGGGTGGTGATAACTAGCTGCCTTCCCTCTAGTCTTACACTGCTAAATTAGGGACGGCTAGCACAGATAGCCCTCGAGTAGCTTTGTGCGAAATTCCAAAACAAACAAACTAGTAGTTCTTGAACTGCTTTCTCGAGAAACATAGTTCTCAGATTTTTTTTAAAACCAATTTTGGTTTCGACAGTTAAATTCGATGGTGTTTTTCACTCTCTCCATACCATACAGAAAGCTCCGAGTTAATTGTTTCATACAAGCTCTATAATTGTCGTTACTAAAACTATTTGTAATTATATCTCCATAGAAATATAATTCTTCTAAACACTTTTCAATCGATTGCCATTCTTCCAGTTCTCCACGAATTAACTTTAAACTTAATAGAGTTATATTTAGATCCAATACGTCCAGAAACCTATCTCATTCTCAAATTTAGGCCTTTTAAAGGATATTATGTGGTCAAAGGTAAAACGATTTTTCTGGTGTCAAAATTGCCCTTTGTTTGGATTTTGTGAGGGGACGTTCTACATTCGCCAAAGAATACTGGGCTCTTTAATTAACAACGACAAAAATGTAAACGAAACATACCAGTTACTTTTATATTCAAAAGCTTTGGTGAACATATGACTCGGAGCACATACTAATGACTGACAAGTATCTCAGAGCTGAAACATTAGTGACTCACAAGCAATGCAATTTTTGTAAAAACTAAAATCTATAAGAACGTTAAGACTTACATTCGTCATGCTGTAGTGAGTTACATGTAACTATGTAAAACTGCTAAAACTAGCACGTTTTGGCCAAGCTACTTAACCCTAATTATTGTCTTTTTCTCACACATGCCAGATATGCGGGACGCAGTTCAGTTTCCGTTACTACAAAAAATAGGCGCTCCTCACTTCGAGCCCATGAGTGCATTACAAGAGTGACGGTTATATATCTGTTTTCTCTTTAACGAATCAATTCAAAAATATAGAATGCTAGCTTATACAACCCTTGAGAAGCTTTGTTAGATTATCTGAAAACAAACATTAAACTCGTAGGTTCAAAGACAAGCATCTATATGTTATATGTATATATTAACATTTGATATCAATGTTTTTAGTGATATTCATGCATTTGTGTTTCTGATATCAGAAAACTTCTTAATGCAATGTTATATACATATATATAATCAAGACACACTAAGTGTTATTAACAGGATTGGTAATTTAGCTGTATTCTACCTTTTGTACACAAACTATCATATACTTTTAGTAGATGTGTTCTACTGGACTCTTACCAAATTTCAAGGCAGTCCATTATGAAATACCCGAGATATAACTTCTCCATTTTGATTTATTTTTTTCCTATTTTGTTTTCTTCGCACCAAATGTAGGGAACCTCATTGGACAGAAAAACATACGTTTTATGGATTCTTTGTAATTTTCTGTCCACTGATATATCTTACAACCTACAGTCAGAATTCCTTTATTTAGTGTAAATGTAAGTCACATGTGCAAAGTTATTAAAAAAACTGCAAAGTCACATTTTTACTACAGCCTCACCTAAGAGTAAAAGTGGACCGTTTTTAGATTTTGGCATTCAGATTAAAGACGCCTGGTTTAGAGCAACAAAACTATATGGTAAAAGGCCATAAAGATACATACGTATTAGTTAAACCAAGCAAACTAGATTAGAAGTTTCTACCTCAAGTTTTCAAAACAATTATGTGGGTGGACGGTTATTATTAATTATTCATTGCCAACGTTTCAGCAAAAATTTACAAAATATGTTTAAATTATCATAACCAAAGAGGGTTTAGTGTTACGTAATATTAACTTAAGAAAGTAGCAAAAGTAATGATGCTTGATAGGGCTATACCGATTGCATGGTTGTGATGACAATAAACTGTTGGTCATATTTTAACACTGTTTTAAAGAGAAAACTCTAGCACCACATATTTAAACGGATCTGATTGGTCCTGTAGAGTAAAGGCCTGTTCCGAATAATAGTTGAAATCCTAAAGCTAATGTTAGTTACTATCAGTGCCACCCTCTTACTTGCTGTGGTTTGTTGGTGTATGTTAACAAACAGTCATGATATCTAATAAAAAACACCTCAACTGTGAAAAAAATGCAGCCCAAAAAAAAAGATTCAGTGCGCGACTTAAAAGAATGAAATCAAATTTGGCGGCCAAACTGATAGCTACACTTATAACACTGATAATAATTTTACAATAAGTATTCAATTATTAGTTAGCTGTACCCTCGTGGCACAGCGGTATATTTGTAGATTTACACTGCCAAAAAACCGTTTTGCGATATTCGTGGTGGGCAGAGCACAAATAGTCCACTATGTATCTTGGTGCTTAATCACAGACAAACATTAGTTAGCTTGGCCACGTATATTGTTTTACCCACCATCATGTTTCAAATTGAACAAAAAAAATTGGTTTAACATTCTTATCAACGTTATAAGCGTAGCTAACAGTTTGACCGCCAATTTTGATTTTATTCCTTTAAGTTGCACACTCAATCCTTTTTTTGCCCGCACCTTTTTTTCACACTTAAGGTGTTTTTGATTAAATAAAACTAAAAGCGATTTGTAAGTTGTACTAAGATGATCAATTTTCGGCCTCAGATTATGAATAAGTAAACTCTTTGTTCACCATTTCTCTTGTTAAAATAGAGCTTAAAACAATCTGAATGGACAACTACTTTACATGTTAGGGAATACTTTGTTCATCATTGGTCCTTATAAAGATCTTAAATTGTTAAATTAAATGAACGTCTACGTCTCACTCACATACGACATACTCTAATACAGTAGTATATTTTCTTAATTATGCATTTTCATTCACTCGCTTAGTAGCTTTCTTATAATATTCTTCACAACACAGACTGATAAACTGTGTATCACGTTTTCAGTAAACAACGTGATCTTCATATCAGGAAAAGTGCGGTAGACGACATCACGGGCGTTGCTAGACACTAGCACACGGGGTCTGTGCCTCTTTCTGTCTCTAGGTGTTTGGGTATATATATATTTGTGCACCCAGGAGGGTCAGGTACACTAGACCTCTTCCTCCTTCCATTACTTAGTTGGAATGGCCTGATTAACACCTTCAGAGTAAATACAAAATGCTGAAGTAATAACATGACTTTAAATCTGGTCCTTTTTTTTATTATTTTTAATAAGTCTAGAACGTAGGTGGCCTGTTTTATTTTAGTACTATTTTATTATTATTATTATTTTAAAGTTGATTTTATCTTAAAGATCTGATGTACAAGTTTAACGAGGAGAGGTGTTTAGGTCTCTCTTCATCATATATGCAATATCTGTCTAGTTCGCATAACAACTCATTTTTTCGCCAGTTTTTATCAAAATATTTTATTGTACTATATAGAAGTCTATCTGGTATTGTTTGTGTATTTGAGTAATTGTGTATGAACTTTGAGGAAGTGCTTTTAGGTACTCTGTATGCTGATGTAATTAGTGTATTCTGTAATGTTTGGAGTTTGGTTTGTATTTGTTTTTCACTTACATTGATCCATGCAGGAGCTGCATAGTCTATTACTGATCTAATGTATGCCTTGTATATTTTAATGATGTTTTCTGGTGTTGTTCCGTAGGCTTTACCAGTTAGACTTCTAGCATAGTTTATTCTTCGCCAAATTTTAGTTTTTATGTTACTTACATGTTTTAACCAGGTAAGTTTAGAATCATATGTTAACCCTAAAAACTGTGCCTCGATTCTATTTGAGACTATTTCCAAACTTCCCGCGCCTATGGGCGCGATCCTTGAACATTTTGAGCACCTAGCAATGCCTCTGGGCAATATTCAGGTTTAAAAATGTATTTCAATAGTACATACTCTACGAAGTATATTGCGTAGTTTATTGACATACCAGGTATAATTTAACCGATATGGCAAGGTTATACAAATGGAAGATTTAGGAACTTCATATATTAGTTTAATAAATGATCGTTTACTGATACAACAATGTATTATTCGATCAATCAAATAAACATAAATCATGTTGGCGTAAAAACTTTTGACATTGTCCAACTCTTGGGAAAAAAAATTGAAGTGTTTGAAATTGTATATGCCTTACGATTTAAGATATTCACGAGGTGCCACCTAGTGGCCTAGTGGTATGTCTGCGGACTTTGTATTGCTCGAAATCGGGTTTCGATACCACAGATAGCCACTTGTGTAGTTTTGTACTTAACAACAGGTTATCTTTAAGACAATTTAGCTATGTAAGTTAATACAAAGACTCTGAATGGTTTTTATTGTACACTTCCCATTCGAGATTATTGTCATAGTTACAGTAATGTACAAAAGTGTTAGGAGAAGAAAATATTTTGTCATTCTTTCCGTTTTATGGGGCTAATTCTTTCATGCCGTTACAGAATCTAAATTTTAACACTGTGGTAATGTTTCACTGATCCTTATTGACAATTGAATGAGCCAGGGTGAGAATACTTATGATTTTTTAGAATTCCCATATATTTGTACCAGGAACATGTCATAAGAGCACTGTTTGAATGAACATACTGATCAAATCTAGGGTCTGAAGTAACTGTAATGGTAACTCATGCAGTGTCTTAACTATGTAGAAAGAAGCTAATAAGGAACTAGCATGCACATTATATTGGTATAAGAATTCAATTAGTAGTCCACAAATAAACCTTGATAAAAAACAAAACAAAAAACAATTTAACATTATACATTAAGTTTTGTTGTCATGCCACAGCTGAATAAAGCGTAGAACAGAGAGCTTCCATAAAAGCTTTACGACAAATTGCTGCAAACATGAATTGCTCTCTAAACTCTATCGAGTACATCCTACATCATGAGACCAAGACAAGTAAATTTAAAAATAGGAAAGGAAGAGGTGGAACATCTAAACACAATGAAACTGATGTTGAGTTTATGCAGCCTTTGGGACAGAAGGAAGACTGTCACTGATCTCAAGGAGCAGATAAATGACCAGGTATCAAATGACAGAAAAGTGTCCAGAACTACAGTATCAACAAGACTCAATGAGAGTGGAATATTTAGTCGTGTAACAGTTTAAAAGAAACTTTACTTGATCTCCAAATATTGTCAAAACACTGAAATTTGCCAAAAAGTACAAAACTGAACTATTGAAGATTGGAAAAGGCCGTTTGGGACGGATGAGTCCAAGTTTGAAATGTATACTTGGTTCATAGCGTAGGCTGTACGTCCGGCGGAAGAAAGGTGAAAGATACCTCAATGCATAGCACCTATCATAATCTGGATCATGGAATACAGTAAATGTTATCCAAATACTTTAGGAAACAATAATGGTCTTAATGACTGTGGACAATTCTACAATCGTTTTTCTTTCATCTAATTCAATCTATATGAGTTAATTTAACTCATAGATTTTTTAACTACACTGTTTAAGATTCTTAATATTATGTACTCCTTTAAAATTTTAAGATGTTTCAAATGTAGACTATTAACTTATTTTGATGAATCAAAAACTTTTGTTGACTGGTTTATCGAAAAGGCTCTTTTAATTAATTCAATACTTATTTTTAACTATATAGTAATGTTTACAGTAATAAAATAGGGGGAATAAATCTAAACGTTCAAGCATTCTGGCAATACAGGTTAGAAATTCTTGCTTGTTTTATGCTTTAAAAGCAATATTTTATCTGTTTGTATGTTAATTATCCCCTTGGTGTGTAAAATGTGACCCGATCCTTAAGATGTCATGGAAATTCTATAGTGGAGGTCGCGCAATTAAAACCAAAGAAATGTATAAATTATATTTGAAAGTACAAACTTAAAAATTAAAAAAGTTTAAAACCACCGTACAAATATCTCTAATCATACTATAATGGAACTCTTATTTATATGATACTGGAAAATCTCTCTTATTTCTCACAAAATTTTTATTCTGTTTGCATGTATATTTGCAATAGAGGTTACGAGTTTCCAGTTTCGCCTCCGTTTCTCCTCATTAAGAACTTCTCCATTTACAGGGAGCAGATATCAGGTCATGCATCCTTCACACTCGTCTCTAATGCACTAGCGTCATCTATGTAAATATAATAGTACTGTCTGTTGTAAGACTACGTAAATACTTCGCAGGCTGTGGATAGATCTTTACTAAAATTGGTATAGAGGATTAATGGATCTATGGGAAAATACACACAGATTTTAATTAATCATTTTGCTGTTTTTGTGAGTGTTTTTGCGGGGTTTTTTTACCACTACTTCGTCCCTGTTGATGGGTCTTCACCAAATTTGGCATGAAGGTCTGTTGGGTCCAATAGGAGATACACGCAAACTTACGGTTTCACATTTCGTGTTTTGCTGTTTTCATGGGAATTTTGGATTTTTTAAATATTATGTATAAAGGAAACAACTTTCATATCCTAATATAATCTTTCATTAATCACGAATTAAATAACTTCCGTCCAGGGGAAGGGTACCCCAGCTTGTATTAAGAAATATGGTAAATACAGTTAAAATGAGAAAATAAATAGTACATGATGTACATAAATCGGTTAGAATGAGAAGGTGCGTCAGCGGATTGCAAAAGAAACAGTTCTGCGCTGAGAAGGAAAGAGAAAGAAAGACTATATATTTGAAACGTTGTCCATTTTGTTAGATAACGAATTCTACCTTTATTTTGTTCAGGTTTTCTTTACCGTTCGTTTATTAATATATCTATCATTTAGGTCAACTATGAATTTTTGGTTATATTAAAGTGTTAACTGCAGCACCTCGATTTTAAGTATGTACGTATTATGAAAACAACACAAACTCCCCATAGCGCACCCCTTAGTGACACAGCGGCATGTCTACAGACTTGCAACGCTAGAAGCCGGGTTTCGATATCCGTGGTGGGCAGAGCACAGATAGCCTATTGTGCAGTTTTGTATTGAGCTACAAAAAACAAAAAGTTCCTTAACGCTGACGTATATGTATTAATGTTGTGAAAGACTGTGTAGAATTATAATAATGTCTAGTTCCATGAGTTGTAACCTCCTGGTCTATCCACTGATAGATTGATCTTAAAAATGAGTTAGTTTACGGGATATAGTTATAAATAATTACTACTAATTATTGTTCGATATTCTTGTTGACATTAAAAAGTGGTTTAGTTTTGGAATACTGTGTTACTTCCTAGTGAATTAGGTTTCTCTTTTTCTGGTTTCTTTTATATTTGTTGGAATCAGTAATATTGAGATTTATATATATATTATTTAGTGACGTTTGTGCTCCACGCTAGTACAGCGGTAAGTCTAGAGATTTACAACGTTAAAATCAGGGGTTCGCTTTCCGTGGGTGGGCTTAGTAGATAACCTGATGTGGCTTTGCTACAAGAAAACACACACACACATTAACATTTGTGCCCACCTATTTCTTGCGTGGCTCACTAATTATTTTTTGTAACTAATAAAATTGGTATTGTAGTCGTTCCAAAGCTTTATTTTGGATTTATTTTAATAAATTATTTTTGTTTGGCCCTGGTTATAATGGCGTTTAGTTTATTAGTTCGTTAGTTTTACTCTTTCTTAGTTTTCAAAGTGGAATTAATTTTTCCTATACAAAATTAGTATTTGTAGCTTTTTATAAACATGCAAAACTTTTTCTCTCCAGCTATGGAAAATCTACGATACTTTTTCTGACTAGTGACTGTTAGTTGTCCCAAAATGTTGCATCTCGCTGTTTATTGACAATAAGTAGAAATATGTAAGTTAAACAAGATAGTTGTCCTTTAAACAATTTATTCTTTTGCTTTATTCTACATGTGAAACCAAGTGAACAGACGATGCTGATCAGTCGTTCCTGAATTTATTTAATTAATATTTCATTCCCACACTTACCTAATTAAACCTCCGTTGTGTTCATCGTTTTACGGTTGTATGGTTGTTATGTTTGCCGCTAGATAAAGAAGAAATTAAGTTGATTAAGCATAAAATAGAAACTTACACTGTTTACCCATGAAAAGTGTAACGTTCAAAAATCTAATTTTATTAGAATTCTTCAAAAACCCAGGAAGCAATACCTCTCTCTTAATCATAACCAAATGATTAATTTGATATGGTAAACTGGAAGCCCTAATTATCATGTTATAATATTTGTAAATCATAGATATGGAAATACACCTCGTAATCATGGCTGCATTTCATGCAAAAAACAACAACAAAACACAATGTGGTTGTTTATTGGATAGCAGAAATATTCTGATACTTTTTATACATTTGTTAGACAATTCTAATGTATCAATTGTTCGAAAATTCTAACCAATGATAGATGAAGCCAAAAAAAACATTTGGAAAAAACAAACAAACAATCTCTTTGTGCGTTTTTCACCACAAACACTCTTTCTTGGATTAATTATCTGCCGTATGCATTTATAAGGCAGTTAAATGTTTTGTTTGTTTGTTTGTTTGTTTTTGAATTTCGCACAAAGCTACTCGAGGGCTATCTGTGCTAGCCGTCCCTAATTTAGCAGTGTAAGACTAGAGGGAAGGCAGCTAGTTATCACCACCCACCGCCAACTCTTGGGCTACTCTTTTACCAACGAATAGTGGGATTGACCGTCACATTATAACGCCCCCACGGCTGAAAGGGCGAGCATGTTTGGCAGTTAAATGTATGGGGGAAAAAAGAAAGCGTTCAAAGCCAAATTACGTACTCCTGCTTCCCGTGTAAAATTTACATATTGTATCATACATAGGGAAATACTAGCTTCATAGAAGTTGCAGCCCAAATCAAACAAAATACCAAAAAACGCTTGGAGTTTTGTGAAGTTTGTATCGAGCGCTCTTGCAGCATATACAGAAACGCTTGTTGTTTCGCAAGAAGATACTTATCACATGGAGCAGTTGAAAGATGAACATTCTATCTGTTTCTGTTAGACTGCAACCTCACACCAGAAGCACATTTTATAAATGGAAAGTGGTTTTCTAGTAATGTGTTACCTGAGTAATAAGTTCTATAAATGCAAGGTTTACAGATACGATAGAAAGTGTTCGTACCCATGCGTCCTGATTAGTTTTTTGCTCATAACTTAAAAAGTGTCACGACTAGACTAATACACATATATATAATTTTTATGTAAATTAAACGACAAATAAACTGTTTATAAACAAATACTTTAAATGGACGACTATGTTACACTCAGATAGGGCATTTTCCGATACACTTGATTTCAAGGCTATAAGAGGAATATACTAGTTTTAGTTTTAAAAAATCTCAAAATAAGTTTCATTAACTCAACAAACCTAACTAGCTAGGCCTATTGCTAGAATTTAAAAATAAGTTTAAAGTTTTAGTTTCCCAATCTTATCTCGTCTATCTCTGGTCACTGTGATCTATTTTTATAATTGATAAAATTATTTAGTATATTCCTCTTATAGCCTTGAAATCAAGTGTATCGGAAAACGCCCTATCTGAGTGTAACATAGTCGTCCATTTAAAGTATTTTAAGATCTTAATGAGGACCACAGATTAATAAATCCTCTGAACAAAAAACAAGTTACTTATTTATAAGCTGAAGAAAAATAATCATGTTAGTTCAGCTCGTATGTATCTGGTTCTTTTACAACCTGAAATTCTCCACATATTTACACTTACTCATATTTTGCACATTATTAATGTAATTTTAATCTTAGTACTTAAATTGTTTATTAGTGTTAGTGTGAAGTCATAATTAGGCCCTTCATTATTAACTGTGTTTTGGTAAATGTTTAATTTATTTCTAAGTGTTTTTATTATGAAAAAGTTTGTTGTTGAACCTTGATTGTAGCATAGTATTCATTTTAAACCCATACATTGGCGCTCGAACAGGAACCTTTTTATACAGGTTGAATTGTGACTTTGGAGTTTTTTTTCTCAATTTGGTATCATGTGATTAATTCAGCAGTAATTGAAGTTTAGTTAAACATACGTTAGTTAGTGTTTAAAAATAACTGTGTTACTATGTAAGTTAGTGAGTCTGACGTGACAAGCTTGAAGCACTCTGTATCAATATTAAAAGAACAGGTGTAAATGCTAACAGACATCGTGATTATCTTTAAGCAAGAGAATCCTAAGTCTCCCTTCCCTCAACCACAAATGTTGAGAGTGCATTCTACCTACGGATTAGTGGAATATTCATCGATATATGCCACCGCAGTCAACCAACCACCCCTGTCTGTGGAAACTTTGAAAGAAATCGGATTTTAATGTTTTGGATTTTCTTGAAAGTCTAGAGAAACACTTTATATATATATCAAAAACCAGAGAATAAATGGATTGAAATCATGTCTTTTCATTTGTGGAAAGAGAAACTTGGATGGTAGAAAGCTTTCCAATCAGATATTGTTTTATAACACTGGGGGGATTATAAAGAAACGTTGGTTAATTTATACACTACGATGTTAAATATCAAATTAGCTAAGCATTGGAGTCAACTGAGATATTTATTTGGAAAATCTTGAAAATTTATAAACCCTGGAGCTATAGAAAGAGAAATTGTGAAGTGTATAGTATCACAACTGCACGTTTCTTTACAAGAATAATTATAGTGACATTTTGTTGTATTTATTGTTGATGTACTTAAGTTTGCTAAACAATAAAAACATCGCCGGAACAACAAACTTTTAATAGTGAAGTAATTAAATCTTAGCACTTTGCAATGCTACACGTAATCAAATGGGACACATATATGTAGTGAATATAAAATCTTTTTGTTGTTTTTTAAATTCCCGCAAAGCTACACGAGGACTATCTTCGCTAGCCATCCCTAATTTAGTAGTATAAGGCTAGAGGGAAGGCAGCTAGTCATCACCATCTACCGCCAACTCTTAGGCTCCTCTTTTACCAACGAATAGTGGGATTGACCGTAACTTATAACGCCCCCACGGCTGAAAGGGCGAGCATGTTTGGCGCGACGAGGATACGAACCCGCGACCCTCGGACACTGTTAAATTAGGGACGGCTAGCGCAGAAAGTCCTTGTATAGCTTTGCGCGAAATTCAAAAAAAAAATTTTTTTCTTTTGTAGTAGTTATTTGGGATATACAGGAACATTCAGTGATAAATATCACTTCTATTTTCTTATGAAATATGAGAACAAGAGAAAGAAATGCGAACCAAATATAAAAAGGAGTGAGAAGATTAGTTATATTAAAGACAAACAAATTAGCAATCAAAATTATCAAGAAATTAATTTTCTAACAATGAAGAAAAAGTTAAAATAGCTCGTGGAAAATGTATTATCACAAAAAAGAAAAAATAAATGCCTGTATAGGAAAGATCTTTTAAAAGGAAGAAGTGGAATTGTTTCTCCGGTGAAGTGTGAAAACAAGAGGTTAAATCATTACTCTTATTGTCTCTTACCCAGGAAAAGAAAGGAGCGAAAACAAGCTTATACACACTTATAATAAGAGTAACGCCACCCATTCCCTTAAGATAGAGGGAGGATTTCTTTGAGTTTCGCGTTCGTGACTTTATCATTGAGTGATGTCGAGAAACCCACTTGTTGAGAAATTTATATGCAAAAACGGCTCGTTTGGGTTGAGAAAATATTTTACATAGAAGAACGAACGATGACTGAAGAAGGTCGAAACGTTGTTCGCTCTTCCATGTAAAATATTTTCTCAACCCAAACGAGCCGTTTTTGCATATAAAAGTGACTTTATCATTCTTAGTAATTTTAAATTTTTACTCTGTCTACACAATGACACAAGATTCATTAGAATTAAGGCTAAAACGTGACAAGTGATTACTTTTATAAGCTCTTGATACGGTGATTTGGGAATTAGGTAATAATTTATGCAGACGTTTTTCATTGAAAGTGAAACACGACTTATCTTCTGTGAGATGTTAGGCCACCTGCCTTCGAATATGATTAATTACAAGGTTAAACTGTTCTTTAAAATATATTCAACAGAGAACAAAATATAATTTCTCTTCCTTACAAATAGAAGCATTAATATAAGCACAGATTAAATACTAAAATCATTCCATCAGTTCGTAGTAAATAAATAAGGTCGAAAGCTATTAGAAGTTAAATGAAGTAGAAATTACCAAGAATAAATTAATATAAAGTTCTTTATTAAGAATGGGTATTTATCAATAACATTTAATAAAATGTATAAGAGGAAGCAGTCGACAGCTATAATATTAATAATAGTTCACGCAATCCATAAAAATACGAGAATTGTGTCAAATGGAAATAAAAATAAAATCGCAATGTTAACGCATAGCTACACAATGGATTATCTGTAGTATGTCCACTACGGTGAATCGAACCCCGTATTTTACTATTTTAAGTTCGTTAATTTACTACTGACTCATTGGAAAATTAAAAAAAAATCAAATGTGAATTTTAAAACAACGCATAAAATAACAATAAAAAAAAATCGTTTACAAGTTTGTTTTGGAATTTCGCACAAAGATACTCGAGGGCTATCTGTGCTAGCCGTCCATAATTTAGCAGTGTAAGACTAGAGGGAAGGCAGCTAGTTATCACCACCCACTGCCAACTCTTGGGCTACTCTTTTACCTACGAATAGTGGGATTGACCGTCACATTATAACGCCCCCACGGTTGGGAGGGCAAGCATGTTTTGGCGCGACTCGAGCGCGAACCCGCGACCCTCAGATTACGAAGTGCACGCCTTAACGCGCCAGGCCATGCCAGGCCCCTCGTTTTCAAGAGAAAATAGGACATTTCTTATATATCAATATCTTTTTATTTCGTATAGCACTTTCACTTTTCTCACTGTGCCCCTATCGATGGTTTAGAGATGAATTTTCGGACTTGCAACGATTAAATCCGGGGTTCGATTCTTTGGAATGGACAGAATGCAAATAGTCCTTTGTGTAGTTTTGTACTAAAAATTCAATACCGAAGACAACTTTTCCTCTTAGGAACCATCAAGTATAAAAATACATCTATTATTACTTGTTATTTTATCAATAGTATTAAGTAGTCATACTGAAGGTCATTCACATTATTCTGTGTAATTCAAATATATGTTACTCGTTCAGCCAGACTACTGTGGCAACCTGTACACACATGCACGAAAACATAATGCACAGATAAACAAATAATACCATACAAAATTATATTGATCGGTCGTTGTCCTACAGTAACGATTATTATTGAGTATTAAAGTATAGTGCATACCTCTGGAGAATTTTAAAATAAGTAGGTTCTGAAGGATACTTATCGATAGATATCACTAATGAGGATAGAAACTGACTTGCTTCAAATGTTTCTCTCCATACATTTTCTAGTTTCTATAATAAGGCTTGTTTAAAACAACTGCAAATATTTTGACAACAAAATACTGAGAAGGTGTTTAAACAAAGGTGATAGCTCTACCTCTTTAATCTGGCTTATCAATCAATATTAGATGTGTAGGTGAAAGTGAAAAAATTTAAAGTATGCTATTTATACTACAAAATTCTCTCGATGCAAGAAACTAAGAAGAAATCGAATTGTACAACAATGAAAAACTTTATTTCCAATATCACTCCAAACCTAAGATGACTTGAAGTTTCTATATTTTATTCCAAGAATTTCTTGACTGAATACTCATTTGTTATTAAGCCCAAAATACGCAGTGGATTTCCTGTGAGTTATAAATCTTCAGATTTACCGTTGAGCCACTAGGAGTTCTAATTCCTTGAGAGAAGACGGGGAATAATGGTGGGTAAACAAAACAAAACAAAATCACCCAAGATAAAAAATAAGAAAGACAAAATACATGCCTTACTTTTAATGGGTCTCACTATTATGTACTTATATGTTTCACAAGTTGTTTCATCTTTTTAATGTGTCTTTAGTATTTAGTGTTTATATTAAATCTCAAATAAACTATAAGAGGGTTTTAACTTTTATATAAAAATGACATGCAATCGTTCTAGATATTATGTACTGTTTTCAATATATCACGATACTGCAAGCTCAGGTATCGTATATTATATCCCAGAAATCATACAGCAAATTCACCTAACGGGTAAGTGGTAGCTCTGCATATGTAAAAGTGGTTCGGATTGTTCATCGAAATAATGTTTTAAATATCTCCTTAACAGGTCATCGTAACTTTACAATACTATACAGTGTTTCATTTTATAACAATATCTATGTAATGATTAAGTCACAAGTTCTGGAAACATCTGTAAATATATATATATATATTTTTGTTGTTGTTGTTGTTTTGCCCCCAAGTGGCACAGTGGTATGCTTGCGAACTTACAACGCGAGAAACGGGACTTCGTTTCGCATGGTGGTAGGACATTGTGTAGCTTTTGCTTAACTACAAGGCCCGGCATGGCCAAGCGCGTAAGGCGTGCGGCACACGCCTTTTCAGTCAGCTCAGTATTAAAGTATGTGTATTGTTAGAAAAAAACAGCCTTATATTTAAGCACAAAAAACAATATAATATTAAGCGACTGTCGCATTTAGGCTTAGAAAATGTCTATCAGCAATAGTTTTATAGAGGAAAAAACAAAAAGTCAATAACTAAAACTTTATATATTTCCAATTTATGCTATACAGTATTGGAATATTTCCCAAAACTAAGAAAAATATTCTCGAAAAAGCTCCAAATATTGTTAATACTAATTCAACTGCATACTTATTTTTAGTATTTTGTATTTATATTGAAGGTGACTATTTCTTTCCTCTCCCCCTCTTTTTTTTCTTTTTTTTTTGCTTGTACTAAAGAAATATTTGAGATGGCAGGATCTCTTTGTTTTATAACTTACCATTATGGTAGCATGCGTCCGGTATGAAAAATCACTGAA
Source organism: Tachypleus tridentatus (assembly GCF_004210375.1). Classification (NCBI taxonomy): domain Eukaryota; kingdom Metazoa; phylum Arthropoda; class Merostomata; order Xiphosura; family Limulidae; genus Tachypleus; species Tachypleus tridentatus. The sequence continues at coordinate 129,924,871 of NC_134834.1, read as the reverse complement.
TGGGTTGTTTACGTTATATTAAAACAAGTTTGAGCTTCACCACTTAACTACACTGCATGTTGTCACGTCTTATCTGAGAGTCGGTACATCTTGTCAATAAATTATAAAGCATATTTTCCATTGTAAAAGGCGTGGTAAGACTGTCATGTGAAAATGCCACCACACTGATTTTTCCTTCCAGTTAATTATTCAATGTAAAAGGACAACGGTTTCCCAGCATGTGTTTCAACTGCCTTCTAACACAGAAATTCTTAGTTGCTGTGTCCAGTGACTTAACTTGCATGTCTTTGTATGGAATAGCGCGAATATCCGTCTCATTCTATAGCTGCTTGAGACATATTGTAGTTGAACAGATATGTCGTGGAAGCAACTTATGTACATTTGTCTTTTTTCTAGACAGAGATTATTCCTTATTAAGTTGGATTTTGAGATTGACATTTGTGTTCTTGGATTATCACATATTACAAGACATAGCATTTTGCTTACTGCAGCAGAGGTACGACTTGTTGCAGATCTCTTTATGGACTGTTATGATTTCCAAGCTGATACATATTACTTTTTCAATTTCCGTAAAGCGTCTTAGGCTTTCTAAATACACGATCTGAACATGTCATCATGAGCAGCGTCAATGAACAGCTTGCGTCAAAAGAGCTGTTACACACACTTCCCAAAACCGAACTGTGTTTGACATATGACTTGCTGATATTCATGTTCAAAATTGTTTTAACACATTGTAATTAAATACAATATAAACTGTATAAACGGGCGTAAGTATTGGGGTAATCATTACGAAAACAAAATTAATAATTTGTTTTAAAACAGAAACAGTAATCCTCCAGTGGCACAGCAGTGTGTTTGTGAACTTACACCGCTAAAAACCGGGTTTCATCCATTACGTCTGTGTGTGTGTTTCTTATAGCAAAGCCGCATCAAACTATCTGCTGAGCCCACCGAGGGGAATCGAACCCCTGATTTTAGCGTTGTAAATCCGTAGACTTACCGCTGTACTAGCGGAGGGCATCCATTACGTAACTGGTACATTTCTGACCTCAAGAAGAGTTAAACCTATGTCCTGTCAATTTTGATCTTTCTGTACTTTGAAAAAAAAATAAAGTTTATAAAACAGTAATGTGCGGTTTAAAAATAAGAAATATCGAAATCTTCTTTACATTTAAAAGCACACGTTGAAGGTCTGTCTTTTCGCTTGTCTTAACAACGTGCTTTATAGAAGTCTGCTGAATCACTAAAAGATAAAATAACATTCCCTATCTTTAAAAAGAGAGCTTCACTTTAGATAGTTTAGTATTTTGTTTTTAAGTGCATAACTACATAATAAGGTATCTGCGCTGAGCTCACTACAAGTATCGAGCTCCGGATTTGAGTGTTATAAACTCTCATTTATTTATGAGCCACTAGAAATTTTTAAATTGTAAGTAAAATAGTTAGTTAGTTATCACCATTAGATTTCATCTAGGAGCATAGGGCCGCAATAGCTTGCGGATTCTTCAACAAGTATTTAAGTGAGTAGGTTGTTAGCCCACTGCACCGAGCCGTCCCTAATTTAGCAGTGTAAGACTAGAGGGAAGGCAGCTAGTCCCACCGCCAACTCTTGTACCAACGAATAGTGGGATTGATCGTCACATTATAACACACCCACGGCTGAGAGGGCGAGCATGTTTGTCGCGACGCGGGCGCAAACCCGCGGATTACGAGTCGCACGCCTTACGCGCTTGGCCATGACAGACCAAGTAAAATAGTATTATTAGTTTTATACAAAAAGTCAAAGTATATTAATTATTTTTAAATCTTTTAACTCATAAAAATTATTCGATAATTTAAAATGAGTATTTAACCTTGATACTAATTTTGGATTCATTATATTGATACATTTGCTGTATTAAGACAAACCCTCTAATTTAGTGAATAGCTCAACAGTATAATATTTTAAAGAAATGAGATCAGTATGCGTTATCATGAACAAATAAATAAACTGTCTTTGTTGTGTATTTTCTGACAAAGAGCTGTAGTAGGTGCATGGTATTGTTTAGAGTTGAAGAAGTATATATGCAGGCAGTTTATTTTGAGCTATTTAAAAAGTTGGTGTATTTTATCTTTGGATAAAATACCAGATTTATGAAAATATAGGTTTATTACTAGGTATACTGAATTCATTTGTGGTTACATTTGGGATTGCGTTCACCTAGTGATTTACGTGTTTATACGATCAGAGTTTCGAAAAGTATTGTTGCTGAACACACTCTAACAGCGTCAGCAACAGTTTTCGCTTGCCTTCGTTTTGGTTAACAGCTTAAAATTAAGAATGGTTGTATAACATTTGCCCCTCCCCAGTAACTCAACGGTATGTCTGCGGACTTACAAAGCTAAAATTCAAGTTTCGATACCCGTGGTGGGCAGAGCACAGATAGCCCTTTGTGTAGCTTTGTGCTTAATTCAAAACAACAACATCTGAACATTTTTGGTGCCTGATTTATGTACAAGTGCAAATATTGTTTGAAGAATTTTAAAAAAAAGTAAGAAATGATGCCTCAGAAGTTTTTATCAATTAGTTTAAACATTTATTCTTGTGAGCTTATAACAATAAAATACGTGTCTTGGAATTACGACAACAGTATTCAAATAAACTTGTTTTATGTGTGTCGTGATACAAAGTAGATGGTGTCAGCAAAAGGTTATCTCTGGCTTCTGATTTATGGCTGCTTTGAAGAGCGCTTGTTAGTAAGAGTGTGTTTGCTTCAAACCACTACAGTACAGTAGATATGACATATCAAACATGTATTACTATTTTTCATAGCGAAACTCGTTTTACGAATCTTAATAATATGCACCCAAATTTTTATGATGACGTACTTATTGTTTTTCTCAAACATTTAACACTAATGTTCAAATTATTCAAGTTGGTAGCATCATAAAATGAGGTTTACCGTAAAATATTATCATAAATTATTGTTATTAGGCTCTCAAGTTTTTGTCAGTAAGTGTGGTTTTAAAGTAAAGGTAATCACAAACCATTCGGCCCGGCATGGCCAGGTGGTTAAGGCACTCGACTCGTAATCCGAAGGTCACGGGTTCGGATCCCCGTCACAATAAACATACTCGCCTTATCAGCCGTGGACGCGTTATAATGTGACGGTCAATTCCACTATTTGTTTGTAAAAGATTAGCCCAAGAGTTGGCGGTGGGTGGTGATGACTAGTTGCCTTCCTTCTAGTCTTAAATTACTAAATTAGAGACGGCTAGAGCAGATAGCGCGAAATTCAAAACAAACAAACCACAAAACATTTATAAAGACTTCAATGCATTTTAATAGTTTAATACCACAAACTTTTACATGTAATTTCGTCACATCATGTTAAACACCTGAGATTTTAAAATATTTAGTTCTAAAGCTCTTAGATAGATATAATTAAAGTTTATCAAGGAAAACTACAATAAGTACCACATGCAACACGAACCTACCACACCTGAAATAAAACATCTTTCTTATCCATACTTCCTTACTTATAGCCCAATCTTTCCATATTGGAATGCTATTCGCAAATACATTTAACACTGTATCTAAAAAAATACATCTTTATAAAGGCTGTAAGTCCATAAAATGTAAGAAAACATAAAAACAACAATAAAAAACATTAATTACTGAGTATCTACTATTGCATAAAGTTCAACAAACTCAACTAGTAATAGTTTGTAAGTATTTCTTTGTAACAATTTCAAAGGTAAGAAAAAGGTTATAATTTTGTTTCTACTATTTTGATAATACATAAAGAAAAACAACACGTGATAGAACTCTTGAAAAGTACATGATATTAATATCATTGGAAAGAAGAGCCATAATAGATTACTCTAGTTTTGTAGACCAGTGCTACTCGACCTTTTCCAATGTAAGTTTTTCATAACAGCTCATCACCCAGTTCGAAAAAACAAAAACATACTAAACTAAAATGTAAAGTTCTTTCTTGTGATTTAAATGTACATATGTACATCAAACTATTACTAAAATGAATATGACATAAAATAAATGTATTTATCAAACTTCAAGTAGAATAAATGATTATAACCAATGACATTTGTTGCTCTTGAATTTGTTGTATATTTGATAATAATACTCATTCACCATTCTGTTCACACCATCATTCTGATTCACCCAGTCGTGAAGCACTGTTGTAGAAAATAGTTAAATCGTCAGAGAAATTTCTCTGTGGTGGTAAAATTCCAGCAAATTGAAACTTGTATAAAACTGTATTCAAAAGAATAAAGTATTCAACTAAAGCAAAACCGATGTGCTTTGGGTCTTCTGTATCAGATGAAAGGATGTTTTGTTTTGGAATTTCGCACAAAGGCTACTCGAGGGATATCTGTGCTAGCCGTCCCTAATTTAGCAGTGTAAGACTAGAGGGAAGGCAGCTAGTCATCACCACCCACCGCCAACTCTAGGGCTACTCTTTTACCAACGAATAGTGGGATTGATCGTCACATTATAACGCCCCCACGGCTGGGAGGGCGAGCATGTTTGGCGCGACTCGGGCGCGAACCCGCGACCCTCAGATTACGAAGCGCACGCCTTAACGCGCTAGGCCATGCCGGGCCCAGATGAAAGGAAATGTGATGATATTATAATTTATAAAGACTAAGTAATACTGCTGGAGTGTTGATGTACGTTTTGGAATGATACTTTGTTTCGGAAGGTTTTTGTTATAAAAGTAACAAGTATCTATAATTTCATGATTTCAAAAATAAAAGAATTTTCACACAATCACTGATATCTAAGTGTAGAGAAGAAAAGTTTTGTGTTAAAATACATCAGCCTGTTATTGAAAAAATATCCTGACGTGATTCAGCAAATACAGTCTTAGCGTGTTTTTTAGTTGTTGAGTTATAGGCACTCCGTTCACAGCGGGTATCGATACCCGATTTTAGTGAAGCAATCCATCAGACTTACTATTGATTCATCGGCGGAGTGGTGCAGCTTTAAACAATTTTATATCAAATATCATCTCAAGTACTTACTTTGCAACTCTTTAATAACATATGAGAAAATTTTAGATTGGAAATATCAAACTTTATTGCCATGATATCTCCTGAATTAGAAACTTCCAGGTTATTACCAAAATGTACAACTTGGCAACTTCAAAATTCCTTTAAATGTTATTAAATTTGTAATTAAAATAGTTACTACATCAAATGTTGTTAAGAATGACCGTAATACTCAATAGATTAATATCACTTAACTTTAGTATTTAGTAGATATTTCACATTTCCCTGCCCGGCGACCGACTCTTAATATGAGGATCGTGGGTACGAATCCCTGTCGTACCAAACGTGCTCGTCCTTTGAGCCGTGAGGACATTATAAAAGTGACGGTCAATCTAACTGTTAGTTGGTAAGAGTAGCGCAAAAGTTGGCGGTTAGTGGTGATGACTAGCTGCCTTTCTTCTAGTCTTACACTGCTAAATTAGGGACGATTAGCGCAGGTAGCTTTGCGTGAAATTAAAAACAAACAAACACATATATAATACAATACATAATATAATGCACCGTTTTTGCTTTATTCCCACGCTTATCTGCTCCGCCTGAGAATCGCGAAACTGTCACGTGGTCAGTTTACTAGAGTATTCTAGAAGTCCCTCAGTTGAGCATAAAAGAGGCGGAGTCCAATGCCTTTCACTCAATCAGTTGGTGACTTCATGCGCAATCAAAACGAAGTCCAATTTTCTTCCTCACTTCACACACACATTATATAATTAAATTCTGTAAAACTTTGTACTTAAAATCTTTTAAATGTTAGTTAATGTGAATTATTTTATATTTTTTAGAAAATTATTTGAGATGCTGACTGCATCCAGTTCTAGTGAAGTTTGTTTCATTTTATAATTTGAAATAGCCTGAATGAAACCTTAATTTAAAATTTAAAATTGATTAAATCTCGAGATGTATCAACTTTATGATATTTACCAACAAGATTGATATACACAGTTTTCTTTCTTAATCCAAACATATTTCAACATACAAAACATAATGCAATTTATAATAATGGTTATTACAAATAATTATTTACACACAAAAGTTTTACAAACTTACAAACAATATTGAATCTTCTTTCTGGTCTGGAACTGAATAGTCTATCGACGGTTCACGATGAGCGAATTAATTTCGAATTGACGTCAGTACAGTTTATTTAAGGGATAGGTGTCTAGCTCTATTCTTGGCTGGTTTAACACAGTTTACAAGCTAGTTTTTCACTGACAAAGTTATGTGATATCCTGGTGGAAATACTAACGTCCGAAGTTAATTCGCTGAAATTAAACGATTTATAATGTTTAAAATCTGTAAATGTCCTTGGTTAAATATCTGTAGTTTCCCGATTAATAAATGTTAATTACTGTTATAGTTTCCGAGGCGTATAGTATATCAACTGTAGCAAACCAACAATATAAATTATCTCTCCGCATTGTGTTGGTTACCTTTTACAAGCTCAAAAGGAGATTTTCCAAAAATTTCAGCTTGTACAACAATACCATTTACATACATATATACATTGTTGATTATTACACTCGAGAATCTTCTGCAAATTTAGAGAATAGGCGAGAATTTCGCAATACACATTTAATAGTATAAGTTAATGCATTTACAAATATACATTTAACTAAATTAAACGTTGATATTAAAATAAATATATATTGGTAAATCCTTTACAAGTTTAAAATGGCAAAATTCACTTAAACAGCTTATGTACATTTATGGTAAAATATTACAGTTTCACGAAGGTTTTGTTTGTTTTTGTTTTTCGAATTTCGCTCAAAGCTACTCGAGGGCTATCTGCGCTAGCCGTCCCTAATTTAGCAGTGTAAGATGAGAGGGAAAGCAGCTAGTCACCCCCATCCACCGCCAACTCTTGGGGTATATTTTTACCAACGAATAGTGGGATTGACCATCACATTATAACGCCTCCACGGCTGAAAAGGCGAGCAAGTTTGGTGCGGCGGGGAAGTCGAGTGCCTTAACCCACCTGGCCATGCCGGGCCTGTTTCACGAAGGAAAAAGATCACGCACAAGGTAAAGGTAGCTTATTACCACTACTTTGAGTGTATAGTTGTGGACCGAGAAAAACAGTGGGCTTTAAATGTGTGCTGTACAGTTTGCACATCTGGCTTGATATAGTGGCTGAATAAGAAGAGAGCAAATATATCATTTGCAAATCCCACATTGTGGCGTGAGCCCATAGATCATCTGACTGACCGTTATTTTTTTACATAACTAACGTTTCTGAATACTCAAGCAAAACTGAACAACACATTAAATATCCACGTTGCATCCGCAATGAAATCAGTATCCCAAGAAGTGGGTCTTCCAGTGCCACAGCCACCAGTAAATTGAGAAATAATAGAGTTATCCTGTAAAGATAGAAATGAATCCTCTTCACCTAATAACGTGACACCTGATCACAGATAATAAACTGATTTGTGACTCATCTCTATTACAGCACCACATATAAGAATATTTTGAAAGAATCTATCATAACTCGAAAACTAGAGGAGGTAACTAGTTTTCAACACAATTGTTCAGAATCAACATCGTCAAGTCACTCAGATACTGTTTTATTTTTTTAGTAGCAGAGAAGTTTTGTTGCTGCCTACTGTAATGGGTGACTTTAAACTTAGTGTGATTCCCTCAGCAGAGTTAAACCAATCACGGCACTTCCTAGAGCGTTAATCACGAGCATAGAAAGTCTCAGAAAAATGACAAGAGATATTTAGTAAAGCACAGCACTGTATAAGTTCTAGGAATCCTTCTATGTATCGAAGATCGAACTGAAACTTCTAATAATTCTCAAACTTGTAAAGAAGCAATGATGTTCTACCAGTAAGAGCTGTGGCGCATTTAGAAAAATATTGGGGGAGGGGCAATGTAGAACCCTAATTTCTACCAAATACAAGAACTGTTGAATACATGGTAGGTGAAAGAGTTTATACATCAACTGTACTAACTACATAAAAGTCAAAGGGTTTGAGAAAAATAAAATGGACATTTCGACTTTATAATTTATATGTACTAATATTAGGAATTTCCCATAAATGTAACCCATTAACCACAAGTTTTTACATTTCTCAAAAAATACTAAGGCTTCGGTGTGATAGTTACTCCTGGCTCATACCTCTTCCAACTTGCGCCACTGAGTAAAAGTGATTACTATAATATATATATTATAGTATCCAATATATACGAGTATATATCCAATACCTCGAAACTAGGTAGCATATTTAATAACATTTACAAATCTGGAATAAAAGCAAATTCCAGTGATCATAAGACACAAGTGTGTCTAAGTGATAACTGTTTTTGTGTACTCTTTAAAAATTCAGTCCCTCTGTAGGTGTTCATTAATAAATAAAACGAGGGACATTGAGTAGGTGCCTACTACAAGAGGCTCTGCCTAGATATTAAATATCATGTACTACTTAATGAATAATAAGATATTTTACAAAAAGAGAGGGAATCCTCAGTAGTCGCGGCACTTGATATTATTTTGGGCTAGATTAGAGTAAATTAATCTATGAGACCTTTCATTCCTTGTTTATTAGCTATATTTTTGTGTGCTAGTAATACCAAGTGTAAGGCGTACATATACCCGATTCGATTTTATTACTTATCAGGATCTGTTATCAGCCTACTCTCAAACTGAAATTCCTTCAGGCAGGATTAGAGTAAATTAATCCATGAGACTTTGAGCGTGGTCAAATACACTAATTAGAAAGATTTGACATCCTGAGCCCAAAATTGTAATTAGACCTCAAATCGGTTAAGAGATGATGAAGGCCTGAGTAATAAGTTTGTACTTTTAAAAAAACAACAAACAAACAAACAAACTCAAAGCCATTATATGAGTTGCTGAACCATGGTTAAAAATATCTTTAGAGAAAAGTTATAATTACATTGTTTTCAGCACGAAAATTAATCACTATACAGAATATAAATACACTGAAAAGACCTAACGGACTAATCAAAACGAAAAATACATACCACGTGATCTCAGGAAAGACAAACAGCGATCTCCTATTTAACTTCACCCTCCCGTAATACACACAATAAAAGGTTATATTAATATATTTGTGGCGAATGTTGATCCATTGTTTTTATATGTGCCAACTTCTAAACATTTGTGTGATTAGTAATTAAAGAACTTTTAAAGTAACCAACACGCTTCTAAATGTAAAACAATTTTCATTCCATCTAAAATGTTCAAAATTAACCCATCTCACGGATACTTTCTGTGGTAAACGACACCCTTGTACCTTTTACTATGTAGTCTCGTCAATAGTAACGGTGATTTGTGCGTTATCGATCGAGTGCATTACGTGTGCTCGTGCAGGTAAGAGTTTTCCATATCAGTCTGTAGCTTGTTACAAGCACAGCTTCGTCTAACTGACAGCAGATTATTGATTGTGGCAAACATTCTGGAGACAATAATCTCTAATTCCTTCCCCCTCTATCTTCCTTGAGGCTAAAACCCTAGTCCCCCCCCCCCAACTATTCATTTGTAATGTTGTGATACTGATATTGAGAGACCAAGGAACGTCAACAAAGAGATATTTCATCAAACAAATACAATAGCACTTGATTTCCATCAGTTGCGTAGTTATGCAAGTTAATACTAAAAACAACATTCAAATATCATTTTAAACGTGATAAAATCGAATTTTCATCCCCTTTAAGCCTAAGTCACTGAACTAAAAATAATTCTTACCGAATCGCCGTCTTACTATCTATATATTATATTAAGGTATCAGAGCGTATCGTTGCAGTAAACACGTGATCTTATATCCTCTTCATTCAATAAACTTGTACACTTCGAGGAAAAACAAACAGATCCGTAGTGAGGCGTGTGTGTTTTTTTTGTAACAGTAATTGTTTGGGTACTTTTATTTGTTTTGTACTGTTTCGCATTTTATTTTCACAGCATGTTGGCCAGCGTCTGGGCCCGGCATGGCCAGCTGGTAAAATCACTCGACTCGTAATCTAAGGATCGCGGGTTCGAATCCCTGCCACACCAAACATCCTCACCCTTTCAGCCGTGGGGGCGTTATAATGTTCGGTCAATCCCACTATTCACTGGTAAAAGAGTAGCCCAAGAGTCGGCGGTGGGTAGTGATGACTTGCTGCCTTCCCTTTAGACTTATACTGCTAAATTTGGGACGGCTAGCGTAGATAACCCTCGTATAGCTTTGCGCGAAATTCAAAAACTAGCAAATAAACCAGTGTCTGTAATATTCAGTCATATTTGATGCTTCTTTAATCGCTGCCAGGCATGGCCGGGTGGTTAAGGCGTTCGACTCGTAATCTGAGGATTGCAGGATCGAATCCCATCACACCAAACATGCTCGCCTTTTAGCTGTGGGGTTGTTATAATGGGACGACCAATCCCACTATTCATTGGTAAAAGAGTAGCCCAAGGGTTGGCAATGAGTGGTGATGACTAAGCTACCTTCCCTCTAGTTTTAAACTGCTAAATTATGGACGACTAGCGCATATAGCCATTGAGTAGCTTTGCGCAAAATTAACCAAACTTTTTTCGCTACATGTTCGTCATTTCTTCCTTATTAGAATGAATATACTTCAGTTTTATTATCCTCTAAGGTAATCACAGATTTAACCAGGTTTGTTACCATTCAGTGCTGAAATACCCAAGTATATGTTATGTCACTTAAAGATTTGCCATACATTTAATAATGCATTTTATTAAACTTACTAATAATCCGAGAACATGGAACTCAAAAATCTACTTATTTACACTCCTGTCTACAACACTAGACCTAAATAACTTGCTATGAAAGGTTAGAGTATCGTGAATATTCCGGGATTTTAAAACCGCAATAACTTATCAAATAATTATTACTTTTCTGAAACCTGTTTATTAATATATTTCTATAATTTATAAAGAGTAGAGTTAGCCTCCACTACTTTATTATAAATTCAGTATTAATTTATTAAAATTTCTTTAGAGAGCTCTATTTAATGAAAAACATCTCAAGTGTGGAATAAAAAGGTGCGGCCCAGAAACAAAAAAGGATGTGAGTGAGCGACTTAAAGGAAAAGAAATTAAAACTGGCGGCCAAACTGGTAGCTACACTTATAACATTGATAATAATTTTACAGCGAATATTCATTCATTAGTTAGCTAGGGGGTTGTATTTTATTTTACCCACCATTGTGCCCCAAATTCAACAAACACACTCAATGTTTTTTGGTCGCACCTTTTTCTTTTCATACATAAGGTGTTTTTGACTAGATATCATGACTTTTTGTCTATACAGACCAAAACCACAGCAAATAATAAAATAACAATTGATAGTTACCCTATCAAATAATAATTCATTAAAATATATGGTGGTAATTTTCCTCTCTAAAACAGTGTTAGTAGTTTCCTTTAAAGTAACACCATGGAATTAAGATTAACAGTTTATTGTCATCACCTCCACGTAATTGGTGCAGCCGTATCAAGTATCATTATTTATGCTAATTGCTTAAGCTAATATTACGTGACACTAAATTCTGTTTAATTAGAATAATTTCATAAAATTGAAAAGTTGACAATGAATAATCAACAATAACCATCCACTTGTATGGTTATTTTGAAAACTTGAGCTAGCAACTGTTAATCTAGTTTCCTTGGCTTAATCAATACTTATGTATCTGCACGTCCTTTCACCATATAGTTTTGCTGCTTTAAATCAATTGTCTTGAATTCGAGTGGCAAAAAAGTAAAAATTGACCGCTGTCACTCTTAGGTGAAACTGTAGTAAAAATGTTACATCGATAGTTCACGTTACTTTTTTGCACAGGCGTGCGCAAATATTTTTGTTAAATTTGAGTGTTTTTTTTGTGGAATACCTTTGCACACATGGCTTATATTCACACCAAATGAGACTCTTAATTGTAAGTTGTAAAGTTCTATCAGTGCACCGAATTTGAAACAGTTCCATTACAGTTAAATATGTTTTCCTGTCAAGTGAATTTTCCGCACTTTTGGTGCGACGAGAACAAAATAGGAAGAAACTTAATCAAAATACAGAGAGATTATATTTCAGAAATTTCTTAATGGATTGCATTTAAATTTGGTGAGTGAAGTGAAAGTCCAGCAGAGTGCATCCATTAAAAATATGTGATAGTAAGGATTACCATAGTAAAATATACAAAAAGTGAAAAATCGCTAAACTATCACTCCAAGTGATAACATGGTGTGTCCTGCAGCAGGTTGTGTTAGCCGCACGACACACTACCAGGTGTCTCGACTTTGTCAACATCTCTGCTACAGTGTAATTGTCAACATTTCAGTGAAAATTTACTAAATTTTCTGAAGTTATTCTAATTAAACAGAATTTAGTGTCACTTAATATTAGTTTAAGCAATTAGCATAAATAATGATACTTGATACGGCTGTACCAATTACATGGAGGTGATGACAATAAACTGTTAATCTTAATTTCATGGTGTTACTTTAAAGGAAACTACTAGCACTGTTTTAGAGAGGAAAATTACCACCATACATTTTAATGAATTATTATTTGATAGGGTAACTATCGATTGTTATTTTATTATTTGCTGTGGTTTTGGTCTGTATAGACAAAAAGTCATGATATCTAGTCAAAGGGGCCTAGCATGGCCTAGCGCGTAAGGCGTGCGACTCGTAATCCGAGGGTCGCGGGTTCGCGCCCGCGTCGCGCCAAACATGCTCGCCCTCCCAGCCGTGGGGGCGTTATAATGTGACGGTCAATCCCACTATTCGTTGGTAAAAGAGTAGCCCAAGAGTTGGCGGTGGGTGGTGATGACTAGCTGCCTTCCCTCTAGTCTTACACTGCAAAATTAGGGACGGCTAGCACAGATAGCCCTCGAGTAGCTTTGTGCGAAATTCCAAAACAAACAAACAAACAAAATCTAGTCAAAAACACCTTATGTATGAAAAGAAAAAGGTGCGACCAAAAAACATTGAGTGTGTTTGTTGAATTTGGGGCACAATGGTGGGTAAAATAAAATACAACCCCCTAGCTAACTAATGAATGAATATTCGCTGTAAAATTATTATCAATGTTATAAGTGTAGCTACCAGTTTGCCCGCCAGTTTTAATTTCTTTTCCTTTAAGTCGCTCACTTACTCCTTTTTTGTTTCTGGGCCGCACCTTTTTATTCCACACTTGAGATGTTTTTCATTAAATAGAGCTCTCTAAAGAAATTTTAATAAATTAATACTGAATTTATAATAAAGTAGTGGAGGCTAACTCTACTCTTTATAAATTATAGAAATATATTAATAAACAGGTTTCAAAAAAGTAATAATTATTTGATAAGTTATTGCGGTTTTAAAATGCCGGAATATTCACGATACTCTAACCTTTCATAGCAAGTTATTTAGGTCTAGTGTTGTAGACAGGAGTGTAAATAAGTAGATTTTTTGAATTCCATATTCTCGGAATTTTAGTAAGTTTAATAAAATGCATTATTAAATGTATGGCAAATCTCTAAGTGACATAACATATACTTGGGTATTTCAGCACTGAATGGTAACAAACCTGGTTAAATCTGTGATTACCTTAGAGCAGGGGTGTGCAACATTTTTCGTCGGTGGGCCATATAACCAACTTCATCAATCAAGCGGGGCCACTTAAAAAACAAGCTTATTCGTGTACATGCACAATAAATTAAAAAAAAAATTCTCAAAATGCAAGCAATAATATTTTATATTTTTGCATGAGTGATCATTTTAGTGCGACACTTGAAATTTAGAGTCCTTGCAGAGCTTGTCAATATCAGCTTTGACAGAAGTGGTTGCCACTCTTAACTGACTGGTCAAATGTTCATCAGTCAGCTGACTTCTACATTTGGTTTTGATGAGCTTCATTTTGGAGAAAAATTGCTCACAGCAGTAGGTGCTACCAAAAAGGGAGGCAATTCTTTGTGCATGACGGGACAAATTGGGAAACTTTTCACGTACACAGAGTTTGTAAAAGTCTAGCAAACTGTTTTCAGAGAATTTCCTTTTAGTGTCCATGTCAGCCTGCAGTTCAATGAGTTCCATTTGGCAATCATCAGGACTGTCTTCCACTGCCAAATCAAAAGGTTGAGCGAACAATTTCAATCTAATTTCAGTTTGTCTGAAATCTGTTTGCAAACTCATCACGCAGCTTTTGTACACTGGTTCCATATTTGGTGCAATCCAGATTAGGAAATTCCAGTTTCCTGGTTGCAAGACATGTAAAATGGGTCAATATGGCTCTTCTCAACTGAACCTGGAAAAGTTCCAATTTCTTCTCAAAAGCACAAATATGCTCAAACAACTTATTCACAAGTTGACTTTTCCCTTGTAGTTTTAAGTTTAAATCAGACAGATGCTGTGTAATGTCTGTGAGGAATGCTAAGTCATTCAGCCAGTTCTCATTGCTCAAGAAGTCCACATTCTGACGTTTGCTCTCCATGAAGAACTTAATCTCCTCTCGCAGATTCCAGAATCTCTTCAAAGTAGCAGCTCTACTAAGCCAACGTACAGCAGAGAAGTACAAAACATCTGAATACTCACTGTCCAGCTCATCTAAAAAAGTTTTAAATTGTCGATGATTTAATCCTCGTGTTCGAATATAATTTACGCATTGGACGACATTTTTCATGACTTCTGCAAAATCCAGAACTTTGGTGCACAAGCTCTCTTGGTGAATAATGCAATGGCTTACAACTACGTCTTGTGCTCCAATTGCAGTTAGAAATTTCTTGGTGAATCCATTTGTCCTACCTGTCATGGAAGGAGCACCATCTGTTGTAACACCACATAATTTATAAGGATTCAGTTCAAACTTTTCTACAACCTTAAGCACTTGTTCACAAATATCCTGTCCTGTGGTTGTGGAGGAAAGGCTTGCCATATCTAAAACTCTTCGAAAACATCAAAGCCTGCAGTAACAGCTCTGATGAAAATGACAAGTTGGGATGTGTCATTGATATCAGTGCTTTCATCCAAAGCCAGACTGAAAGCTTCACACGAATTCAATCTCTCTTTCAAAGTTTCTTTGATGTCCTCTGAAAGATCTTTTGTCCTGCGTGAGACAGTAAAGCGGGAAAGGCTAGTTTGCTCCACCAAATATTTTTCTCTGGACATGCATATTCTGTGAATATTGTTAAACAATTTTAATAAATTCTCCATCACTGAAAGGCTTTCCCTTTTCTGCCATACATTCACAAAGCTTAAAACTCAGTTTTGTCACCAGTTCTGAATTTTTCTTGAAAGTGGTAAAACACCTTGTTGCTTTTCAATGGATGTTTTAAATGTTCAATTTTGTCCTTTCGTGCCTGACCAACAATTTCATCAAACTGGGAGAGTGCTTAGTTGCGTAATGTCGCTTAATATTGTACTCTTTCATGACTGCAATTGTAGTTTGACAGACGAGGCAGACAACACCTTGATTATGTGGGACAACAAGATATTTTGTGCACCATTCACTGTTGAATAACCTTCCCTCATCATCAATTTTCGTTTCTTAACTGCTGACATTTTACTAGCCCTGAAATCAAAACAAAAATTATTCTCACGAAAATAGCAAAGTAGAAAAAAACATAGAATTTATTTACACATGGAACCTCTTATGGACAGAAACACGTTTCTAAATTGGCATCCCGATCATAGCCTTCCGGTACTTAAATTAATTGAGAATAGCAAAATACAGTGTGACCTCGCCTATTCGCGGTTTGCCATTCGCGGCCCCGCATATTCGCGGGTTATGCGCGAACTGCGTTTTTGTAGGTCACAGAGACTGAAAGGGCTTTTCGAGGAGATTTCTGTTGTATTTACTCAATCAAGCCGTTTTTATCAATTGTCGTCTTCACCAAACAAGATTGGACTGCTATTGGCTGACTGCCTCAGCTTCCCCAACAACACAAACGGCAAAGCACAGCCCGGTAACACACGGTACAATTTAGTGAAATACATAACAGTATGCAATATTGCTACATTATTACTGCATCAATGAGTATAAGTATCATTAGTGTTTGGGAAGCATTTCATATAGTATATAATCGCATACATATACGTTTTAAAACTGCGTCCAATATTCGCGGTTTTTCGCTATTCGCGGGAGGGTAAAGAACGTAACCCCCGCGAATAACGAGGTCACACTGTACATAGAATCAGATGCATCTGAAAGCAAAAATTTTAATAAATTCAGTAAAGTCACAACAATATGCTAAATAATAATCAATTTACCTTCAATCTCTTGTAGTAACTGTAAAAGGTAATAAAATTTTCACCAATAATGAATGACGGACAGCAGAGGTTAGGGAAAATTGTCGCCAGCGGGCGAAGGCGAAGTTCAGGACATGACGTTGAGTCGTAGACAATAGTGCTAGTGCACGTCACCTATTCATGCCCTAAGGAGGCCGACCAATCGAATTCGGCCTGCTCCTCTCTAGCAAAGATAATTTTAGAAGTTTGTCGAGTCGAAGCCTGGGAATCCCGTAGGATCGATGCTTTTAAAAATATTCCATTTGCGTTGGATTACAGATCAGGCCACATGGTTAGATTACAACAACTAGGGCCACACTAAATGGCTTGGCGGGCCGGGTTGTGGCCCGCGGGCCGCCTGTTGCACACCCCTGCCTTAGAGGATAATAAAACTGAAGTATATTCATTCTAATAAGGAAGAAATGACGAACATGTAGCGATAAAAGTTTGTTTAATTTTGCGCAAAGCTACTCAATGGCTATATGCGCTAGTCGTCCATAATTTAGCAGTTTAAAACTAGAGGGAAGATAGCTTAGTCATCACCACTCATTGCCAACCCTTGGGCTACTCTTTTACCAATGAATAGTGGGATTGGTCGTCCCATTATAACAACCCCACAGCTAAAAGGGCGAGCATGTTTGGTGTGATGGGATTCGATCCTGCGATCCTTAGATTACGAGTCGAGTGATTTTACCAGCTGGCCATGCCGGGCCCAGACGCTGGCCAACATGCTGTGAAAATAAAATGCGAAACAGTACAAAACAAATAAAAGTACCCAAAAAATTACTGTTACAAAAAAAAAAAAACACGCCTCACTCCGGATCTGTTTGTTTTTCCTCGAAGTGTACAAGTTTATTGAATGAAGAGGATATAAGATCACGTGTTTACTGCAACGATACGCTCTGATACCTTAATATAATATATAGATAGTAAGACGGCGATTCTGTAAGAATTATTTTTAGTTCAGTGACTTAGGCTTAAAGTGGATGAAAATTCGATTTTATCACGTTTAAAATGATATTTGAATGTTGTTTTTAGTATTAACTTGCATGACTACGCAACTGATGGAAATCAAGTGCTATTGTATTTGTTTGATGAAATATCTCTTTGTTGACGTTCCTTGGTCTCTCAATATCAGTATCACAACATTACAAATGAATAGTTGGGGGGGGGGACTAGGGTTTTAGCCTCAAGGAAGATAGAGGGGGAAGGAATTAGATATTATTGTCTCCAGAATGTTTGCCACAATCAATAATCTGCTGTCAGTTAGACGAAGCTGTGCTTGCAACAAGCTACAGAGACTGATATGGAAAACTGAAAGGGCTAGCATGTTTGATGTGATGGGGATTCGAACCCGCGACCCTCAGCCACCTGGCCATGCCGGACCCATGTATTATGACTAACTACACTAGCCCTTTTACTATTTACAAGGCTACATCCATGAATTTTAAAATTATCGCATTTAGTGTTAGTCACCACTTCACTGAGCTTGATTAAAGAATGTTATATAAACAATTCACCAGCATATATCACTTTTTTACTAGGTAAATGTATATCAGATGTGTGTTTTATGTAAATACATTATAAATACACGTTCTGTTACGCTAACCTAAGTGATATAGTAAAATACGGTTACAAGTGACGTATTTAGTACGATATCCTGAATATTATTATATTGTATCTTAAATTTTTAGGTGAGTAGAAAGTTCATGAATGTATGAATTACGAAAGGAAATATAGATGTAAAATGTTTCTTAACTATTTCGATGAATAAAGTAATTCTGTCTTTTGAGAATTTTGATATTCTTTGACGATAAATATTCGAATAGTTTTGTATTTTCAAATGTTTTATTGTAGCGCTACCTTAACAAAGATTCGTTTGGCATTGGAGATTTATATTGCAAATATCATCGATATAATAAAATATGGTACTACTTCATAGCAGCTGATCGTTATGAAACAAAATGGTGGCTATAACAATTGCCCGCTTAAACCACTTTTGACATGAGTGAATAACAACCATGGCTATTTCACAGTATTAGGTGAGTAAAACCAAAGCTGATTGTACTAATAAAACCGCATAATTCGCTATATACGTGTATATAGAGTGAATCAAAATTTCTATACATGAACGAATTTTTATTTAAGTAAATAACTTTTCCAGACAAGCGTAAAGACAAAAATGACGAAACTTATCGCTCTACGTCTTTCACTGAACTCCAACGTCTTTGGTCTCAAATAGTCCTTTCTTGTACCGAAATGGATACCAAGATATATATGTGTGTGTGTGAAATGGAGGAAGCGCTACTCTGAATACATAATAGATGCGAGGATAGGCTGGGTGAAGAGATCCTGGTGAGTAAAATCTAATTGGGTATATGCGAATTTCACACTTAGTACTGCTGGTGCACAAACATTTAGCTAATAAAAAGAAAAAAAATAAGTATAATAAGAAATAAAATTTTATAAAGACAAATACAGATCATTATAATAGTAACCGAGCTAACTATAGTAATACAGAAAACATTAATGCTACAAAAACTATTAAAAGAAGAAAGCCAAAACTAATAAAACCGAGTTATTTAAAATAAAATATTCCTCCTTTCACAAATCACTGTAATTATGTTAGATTGAACCAAAGTAAGAATAAAAATCTTTAAATTTTAAGTAGCTCAATTTGTGTAGTTCAAATTCTTGTTTCGATACCTTTTTGTACCATTAAAACTTTCTCCATCATTATATCCAACTAGGTTATATATATATCTATCGATCCATACTTGTCTGTATAAAAAACTTTTTTGTTATACCTGTATAAATGTGTGTGTCTATACATACATGTACATATACATATGCGTATACATTAATTTTTTCTTTGAGCAACATATCTAGATTGTTGAAATTATTTTATAATAAAGTGAAATTTTGTTTTATTTAACCAAAACTATTGTAATCTACTTGAGAAACTGGAAGCTTCACATTTGTTTCGTTAGCGTGATACTATTCATGGTTAGACTTTAATACTTATTTGTCTTCCATCAAAATGTACAAAATCAATTGGGAGTAAGTGAATAATGTTATAGTTAAGACTTGTTTCTCAGTATCACTTGGGAAATGAAGTACTACAATTATTGCATATAATAAAGGTATACAGTTCATTTGCAAATACATTAAGCCTATCGCAACAGGTTGGATTTATATAATCCTACATGTGCCTTGGGGCAAGCGGTTAAAATTACATGTAATTGACACGTACTTTTGACCACATACAATTATGCTCTAGCTGATGACGTGCATTTTTCACAGTAGCGTGGTTTCCATTAAAATAATGTTCTGTCATGAGTCTGCTCTGTCCAAACAATACCATTCTACCTTGTGTGCTTTTCATAATCCAGCGCATGTTACAACAGTTCAGTCGCATAAAAATGCATAAGCAACTTTACCAGTTTGCCTTTATGCGGAATAATATTAATATATCTTTCGTTTTCCAGCTACTAGAGCTATACGGCTTTTAAAAGGGCGTGTTTTGAAACAACTTATGCACACCTAATGTGTATCACTTTTCCAGACAGAGATCCTTCATAATTACGTTGCGTACTGTTGCTGGGGTACGTTGATGGCTTCTGCCACTGAACTCTGTGTTCGTGGATGCTATTACCAGATATCGCAGTTTGCTTTCTATGGCTGGAATACGACTTTTTTGCAAACCTCCTAATAGGTTGTTCTAGGTTCCCAAGTTCATTATTTCCTTTGTTTTACAGTGTCTTTAAGTAAAAGGAATATCTCAATCCTGCAAATTCTAAATCTTCGATATGAACAAATATTTGATTGAAACATACGACCATTTTGTGTCGGAGAAGAATTATCACATAGATTTATCAAAAGCGAACAATTTTCCGTAATGTCTCACTACTTACAAAACGTCAACTAATGTCACAGCGTATTTCTGATCATGCTACACTACCGCCAATATATTGGCTACGTTGCAAGTGAGTTGCTGAAGTCGCAATAACCAAAATCGTTTTGATGTGACGCATTCAACGATCTACATATATTGGTTTAATTACGTTGATAGTAGTTGTAAGTTGATTTATTCCCACTGGTATGCGTATTCCAGTTATTAATCTTGTTGGCATCTGATGAACCGAAGCAATTGTACATTTCATCGAAACTAATAATAGTAACAACATTCAGAATTATCCTGTTAAGTGCTATCCTAAGAATTTATAACTCATGTTATTCGTAACAAGCAAAAAATGACTTTCCAGTTAACGAAGCCTTTCGAAAGCGCGTGGTTTACATTAATTACCTGTCTTAGTTTCTCAAACTTTGTGGAACCAATTTACTGAAGGGTGACATCTCTCCCGTCACGCATAGATAAATTACAATAAGCAGGATACTCCATTTCATGATGAACGACCAGTATCATTAAAACAAGTTTAACGATTTCCTAGAGGTAGGTTTTTTGAAATAAATATATTTTAATGCCACTTTTATAACCACAACCTAATGCTTTAATAAAGACCATAAATCAATTTATATTTCTTTCCATATATATATATATATAAACAACTGTAAGTGGTACTTGTAACGGGGCCCGGCATGGCCTAGCGCGTAAGGCGTGCGACTCGTAATCCGAGGGTTGCGGGTTCGCGCCCGCGTCGCGCTGAACATGCTCGCCCTCCCAGCCGTGGGGGTGTATAATGTGACGGTCAATCCCACTATTCGTTGGTAAAGAGTAGCCCAAGAGTTGGCGGTGGGTGGTGATGACTAGCTGCCTTCCCTCTAGTCTTACACTGCTAAATTAGGGACGGCTAGCACAGATAGCCCTCGAGTAGCTTTGTGCGAAATTCCCAAACAAACAAACAAAATACTTGTAACGGATTTACCGTTGTACATTTAATTTGGTGCCTACGCTTGTTTCTAAATAGTTTTATTTTTTTGCACGCGACGTATATTCTTGATTGTGTATTACGCAAGTCCCGCCTTTTTTCGAAACTTGCATAGCATTCTTGAAAAAAGCACAATATTTACAAAAACGTGCTACAATGTTGCTGAAGCATCTGGAAAATTGTGTGATTGATATCTAGATAGCGTCGAGAGTCAAGAGCACAGCTACAGGCAGTATGCTATAAACAGGCCTAAGAAGCAGGTGTTGTGATTAACGTCTATTAATAAGAAAACTAAAGAGTATGACCAGGAACGTTTATTGAATTTGAACATTACAAATCGTTCAACTTCAGTGAATTAATTCGGTCGTTAGAATTTCTAGGACATCAAGTATCTTCGCTGGAAGGAGTCGGCTTGAATTTAGTGCGAGTGCAAAAATATTAACTCAGAATTAATCTGCTTGTCGTGGACCTGTAACATCGATAAAATATTTCGTTCTAGACTGGATATAAGATTCAGTATTGTCTGTAAGTTTGTAAGACTGTCGTACATAAACTATCATTTGTAATAGCTATTAGTAATAACAGTTATTATATATTGTATTATTTTATTAATGTATATTAAAATATATTAGTGTTGAAAAAGGAAATTGTGTGTATCAGTCTTGTTGGTAAATAACATAAATTTAATACGTATTAACATTTAATTAACTATTTAGCTAGAATTCAAATTTCCAATTATTTGTGACAGTAATACGTAACGTAATAAATCGGAGACATGTCCGAAATACTTATTACATGTAACATAAAAAAATATTTGCACGATGCGTAAATTACATAATAATATTTTCTACTATAATAATATAACTGATATGGACTTATACCCTAAACAACTAAAATGATATAAACGAAAATAAATCGATAAATGTTTACCTTAATTATCGAATTAGGCTAAGCAAGCTACAACACGTCGCTGTAAACTCTTTTGGTATAAGGTAATAAGACAAAGTTCTCATAAGACCAATGATTTCGGAAATATTTTTTTATTTCTTTAGATGTTCGCGCAAAACTTCAATAGGAACATTTGCGTCATTCGTTTCTCATTTTTAACAGAATAGAATGAAGGTAGCTAGCTAGTAAACGATATCCACCACCAAATATTCGAATTCAATGCTGGGATTTGACCGTCACATTTTTAACACAACCATGACCTCAAAGTGCAGGACGTGAATAATGAACTATGGAATCTTAACCATAACATGGTAATATTAAGCTATGCCCGGCTAATTTTTTTATATAAACACGAAAAAGTTTTGTTGTGTGTTCTCTTAACATAAATGGCTTAGCTATGCAATGTTGAGTTTCATAAGCAAAATACTGACTAATAAACTGGCGGTTACAGGAAAACGATTAACTGAAAAATGTTACATAAAATGATATATTTATGACACAAAATGATCCTAAAAACACTTAAAAATTTAGGGTTACAATAAAATTTATCTATGAAATTTAAATGGTTTTTAAAATTAGGAATGAGAAACAGCTAATAATATACTTTTTTCATAACGCCAAAATTTCCTATTCTGGTATTCTGGAACCTAAAAAAAGACTATAACGACAAAATCAGGACGTTATTGTGGATATCAAAGTATTCTACTCATAAACTCATAAAACTAAAATATTCTGTAAAAACTTTAAAACTTATAATAGAGGCAAAATAGTTCATTCTAGACATTGACAAATTGGGAAAAGAAGTCATGGAGATGACAAAATATTGAATTTATAAATCAAAACGGAAATAATGCGATATTTCCAGCATACATTATACTATATCGTATATATATTTCTCACTATAAAAAATGGATTTAATCTAGAAGAGTATATATGAAAGGCACATTGCTTCGAAACGAAAAGAAAGTGACCACATAATACTTGCACAGACGACAACACTATTAACACAGTTCGGTTTTCAAAAATAAACTTAACACAGTTACCTGAACGTCGTAATAACCAGAAATTTGGGAATTTAATATGCAGAAAAACAAGGGCAATGATTTGTTGCATACAATGTGAAGTTTATCAAAAACGTACATGTATATACTTACTGACGGAAGGTAAACAAAATCGTCTGGTTTGAGCTACTGTGTCGCAATCAAGTTAAATGAGGAAAGAATAAATGATATGTAGTCAATTAAAGGAAACTTAAAATACTTAAATTAAAAGAAAGCAGAAGACTTTACTTCATATTTGAAGTTAGAAACGTTGCAGATAAACTGAAAATAGGGACGAGACTACACAATCAAGACTTATACGTTTCCAAGTTACAAACAATTGTATGATTGAACTGCAGTTTACTGTTCTTCTCCAACTTATCAACAGCAGTGTTCTCATCACTCTACACCTACAATATTCTAATCAGTCTAGTACACTAGCCACTGCTAGTAAAAATCAAACACTTTCCAACAGTTGTATGACTCCATCTTTGAATGTATGATCTATATCAATTAAGAATATTTTGGGATTTTACTTAGTTGGTATTTTATGACTCCCCCTCCCCAAGCAGCAAGTCATTAGTTCCCCAATCTAGCCTATCAAATAACTCAAGTAACACATCCATGCCTATCACAACAATAGTTGAACCAAGATATAAATCAACTACCTTCTCTTTTCATGAATCAGCACCTGAAGTAAGACTTAACCACACTTTTCATCTTATTTCCAACAATTCATCGTTTGACAGAACAAAGTCTTGTACTTGTTTGAGTAACGGCTTAATGTTAATGCTTAGAGTGCAAGATTGAGTAAGGTCCCTTCTATCTACAAGGCACATACCATGCAACACTTATCCATGCATATGCCAGTGGCACAGTGGTATATCTGAAGACTCACACTGCTGGAGACCAGGTTTTAATACCTGTGATGGGCAGAACACAGATAGCCCATTTGTAGCTTGTTGCTTAATTCAAAACAAACACACAAAGCATATGCCTTGGACATCATGCTTCTAGATACTCACCAGGCCAACTGCCATACCTAACCGAGATCCATTAGTTTAACCTTGTTGAATTGTAGCTTCCATTATCTTTCTATTGTTGAGAAATCAGAGTGCACTACTAATTTCCATACTGATATGTCACAGAACATAGGAAGTTCCTCTCTAAGTGCTTTAATTTTCCATAATAAAAACAAGTGCCTCAACTCTAGTTAATATTGAGGGAGTTGCAACTGCTACAGTCTGTCCTTCTGTTATTGAGTAACCATGATAATGTCAGGGTTTTAAATATGAGTGGGATGGTGTTCTTTTACAGTATCTATAACTTGGGGATATTTGCATTTGGACAATGCAAAATCCATTCATTTTAATATATATTTCAAACAAATCAAATATATGTACACAAGTTCTTTACACTACAGGATATCACAGTTGTATCTAAAACTCCAAATAATTCTCTTTTCTTGTCAAACATCCACTTACACTGATTCTGTTACTTTAGTATCCAAATGATGAAATAAACTATTTTCTCTACTCTGTCTTTAACGGCACAGTCTGTGACAGATTCACTTACATTACTTGTGCATTACCAAAGTTTAAATAATTATCCCTCTTTCATTAAGGTCTAGCCAGTCAGGTTACTTTAGAACACCCTTTGACAAATTATTCTCCTTATGTTTATTTAACTGCAAAACTCACTTTAAAATATCACTCATTACTGCTAATCACTCACATGCCAGCTAACTTCACGTTTTTGTTTTTTTCTGATTCAACTTTACTTACACTCGCTTGGCCACCTATATTTATAAGTTGTTCACTAAGGTCACAAACTTTCTGTAAACTACACAAGCAATGCTATAACGTAACAATACTCACTTAAGGTAATGGGAATAACAGCAAAGGCTTGAGTATCTAGGCATCAACAATATAACAACTGAACCACTTTCACAGCATACAACACTGACCAAGTTATGCACCCAAACTTGTCATATCTATTGCCTTTAAAATAATTGCTTTTACTCTCTTATTATAAAAAGTAAATATGCATTAAATATTAAGTCACAATATAAATTAGATAATAATGCACACACTCAACAGTCTTGCATATCTAACAGATTAAAAACTACAAATTTCTTTCCTGATAATGATGGAATATGGTCAGTTCCCTTACAAGTGCACCATATCTCAGCTGCTTAGGGTAACAGTTCACTATTGTTTCTTTATTCTAATCAAAGGTACCAGACAATTTAATATTTCAAGTGACTATAAAGAACACTGAATATGATTCAGTTCTTTCCATTGGAGATCATATCATAATCCATTATAGCACACAAAATCCAGCATTAGGCTTATTTGGACGTATCTAGGATCCCTTGCCATGTTCTGAACCAGTCGCAATTTTCCTTATCCATATCACAGTTCATCGACACGGAAACTACATCTCTCTTGGAAAACAAAAGAAAAAGTCCCACTTACCTTTTTGAAACCAAGCCACAGATAGTAATGGCACTAGAAAGGTTTATACCAGCACTGGGGTATTCCAGTGTAAAGTTGTAAAAGGGTTAATGGTTTGGTCTACAGTTTCAAAAGGAAATGAAGATACAGAAAAAATATTTGCACAGGGAAAAAAAACAAATTTTTAGCAGAACCATAAACAAAGAAAAATGTTTGTTTGTTATTAAGCATAAAGCTACACAGCTATCTGTGATCTGCCCACCAAAGGTATAGAAACCCAGTTTTTAGCAGTACAAGTCCACAGACATACCACTAAGGAATGGACAACAAAGGAAAAACTTAAGTCACTGCTTATAATAGCTTGAATAAAATAAACTGAACTAATGAGATTTAATTTTAAACTGAAATCAGCAAAACAAAATAAAATAAGAGTGGGGTCAAACTGAACAAAAAATAATGTAAGCAAAGCTGGCTGAAGGTGGTTAAAAGATCCTAATGTTAATCCTATATACATGTAAAAACGGCTCGTTTGGGTTGAGAAAATATTTTACATAGAAGAGCGAACAACGTTTCGACCTTCTTCGGTCATCGTCAGGTTCACAAAGAAAGAGGTAACTGACCGGAAGCTGACCACATGTTTGAAAGGGGTTGTGCAACTGAGTGTCGGAACGTAGAGGGCTGTGTTAGATGTTTGAATATATAATTTTATTATATTAATATAGGTATAAAGGCGTTCCCTTATATTGGTTTATCTTGGGTTTAAGTTGTTGTATAAGTAAAGCTTCTTTAATTTTGCGTTTGTTTCTTGATTTAGTATTTGAGTGTTTTCTATGGTTATGTTGTTTATTTGACTTGCAGTGTTCGAAAACGTGTGAAGGTGACTTTTTATGTTCTTTGAATCTGGTTTCCATTTTTCTACTTGTTTCTCCAATATAGAAGTCGTGGCAGTTATCACATTGTATTTTATAAATAATGTTGGTGTGGTGTTTGTCAGTGTAGTTTTTACATAGTTTTGTGCCTGGTTTTTGAATAAATTTGGTATTAACTGGAATGTCATATTTTGTTACTAGTTTTTGCCAAATGTTGGTTATTTGTTTGCTGATGTCAGGAATATATGGTATATAGCAGTATATGGTTTCGTGATTTTTTGATTCGTGAGATATATTTACTTTTGTTGGTTGATTTTGCTTTCTGTCTAGGTGTGTGCGTATAATGTTTTCTACGGTTTGTGGAGGAAACTTACTGATATCGATGAAGTATTGTTTTATTTTGTCTAATTCATCGTTAATTTTATCTGGTGAGCATATTTTTATGGCTGTGTTTATTTGGTCTCTTAGTATGTTGAGTTTTTGTCTTGTTTCATGTGCTGAGTCCCAAGGAACGTATAGTCCAGTATGGGTGATTTTTCGGTGGATTTCTGTTTTGAATTGTGTGTCAGTTCTTGTAATTTTGAGGTTAAGAAATGATATTTGATTGCTTTCTTCCTGTTCACATGTGAAATTAATGTTGGGATGTATAGAGTTATTGTGATTGAAAAAATTAAGTATGTGTTCTGTAGATTTGAATTTTGCAACCCGTGTCATCTACATATCTGTTCCAATATAGTGGTGGATATAATGCTGTGTTAATTGCTCGTGTTTCAACTTGTGTCATAAAAATATTGGCTAGAACTGGTGATACTGGGTTGCCCATGCTTAGGCCATTTGTTTGTATATAGTTTTGGTTGTTGAACATGAAATTTGTCTTTATCGTGGTGAATTCTATGAGGGTTGCTAATTGGTTACTGGGAATGTCTGTAGATGGGTTAGGGTCTCGAATATAGAGTTATAAGGCTATCTTGCAGGCTTCAGTGGTTGGAACTTCTGTAAAGAGGGATATAACATCGAAACTGGCCATTAAGGCTTTATGAGTAAGTTGATTAAGATTAGACTTGAAATTAAAAGTCTTTGATGAATGAGTTGGCTGATGTTACATTTTTGGAGAATGCCCATGCTATGTATTTACCAAGATTGTAATTAAACGATTCATATGTGGACATTATTGGTCGTAATGGACAATCTGGTTTATGAGGTTTGGGGATGCCATATATTTGTGGTGTGCGTGAGTCGGTTTTACGTAGGTAGGAATAAAGTGTTTGTGAAATTGTGTTGGCTTTTTCATCTGTAGTAGTAATTTGTTCAGTTGCGTCTCGTGTGTCTTTGTTGGATTTGTGTGTATTGGTTTAAATTTGTTCGTGTCTGATAGGATGTTCTTCATTTTTTGGATGTATTCATTCGTGTTCATATATATTTCTCTACAAGTGGGTTTTCTCGACATCACTGATTAATGTTAATCCTGCCCTCAACCTTACATTGCAACTATAAGAAAACCAAAATGTTTTTTTGTTTTTTAAAACTTGCATCCTATTTGTTTAAAATCTTGCATTTGGAGGAAATTTTTTAAAGTGAGACTTCACTGAATGACTTGGTTTGTTTTAATCATAAATCTACATAATGTGCTATTTATACTGCGCCCAACACAACTACTGAAACCTGATTAAACCTTTAAGCTTGCAACTGAGGAGCTAGCCTTAATGGTTTGTCTTGATCACAAGACTATAAATGAATTACTTTTCCTTTGTCAACAACAAGCACCAAAACTCAATATTTTATTATTATAAGCCTACCGACTTACAGATATACCGTTTGGGTGAAGTTCCTGAAACTAAATGTCTCCATAAATAACTTGTAAAGTTGTGATTTTTAGTTTGCTCTTGATGTTTATGTTAATGGTTAATATCTGGCCTTATGAGATAATTATATCCACAATATGTGTGTGTAAAGCCAGTAGTTATACTAATTATTAAGTTCCTTTTTTTAACTAGATATCATCTTATCCAATAAAATCGGTATGTTGGAAGGCTTTAAATATTGTCAATTTCAGTCTCCATATTTTGGGTTACTGGCACAATTAAATCATTGCTTAAACTGTTAAAACTTAATGAGTGGAAATATATCAGTATAAAGAAAGAAGAATACCTTTGGTATAAAATGTAAAAAAAAAATCAAATCTTTTCATTATACACATAGCATAATGTACTACATTTACCACTATAATATACGAGCAACGTGATAAAACAATGCTGCTGTTCCTGTAAGGTGTTTACTATTTAGGACAATTTTATATAGTAGCATTTGTAAACAAAATAATACCAAAAACAGGAGGCTTGTATTACATGAATAGTGAAAAGCTTTTGTATGACCCATATTTTAACTTGTGCCAGAAGTAATCTGGTCCCCAAAAGTTTGGTTTATGATGTACCTGTTTATTTAAGGTGTAAGAAGTACATGTGATAAATTTCAGCATTAGAACACCAGAAGGAACATATAAGTTTTGTAAAAATTTTAACGTAGACAATACTGTCACTAACATAAATAAAACAACACTGGAGATGAATCCACATACACATGTGCACAATAATTTAAATCTTGCATAGCTCCTCTTGCCTGCACTTTTCAGTTGCCTCCCCCTGCTGGGAAAGCGATAAGTCTATAGATTTACAATGCTAAATTCACGAGTTCGATTCCTCTTGGTGGACACAGCAGATAGCATAATGTGACTTTGCTATAAGTAGTACGTAACTGCTCAGAAAGAATCATTATCAGATTACATTCAACTTTAATATTGTTGTGTTAAACCCTATAAGATAAAACAATTCCTTTATGAATTAAAACAAGTAACATCACTTTAATTCAAGAATTTTATAATCAAATGTAATTAACAATTACAAGAAAACAAGTGATTCTCCAATACAGAAACAGATCACATAAAGAATTATATTTTTACATCAAACAGTTTGCATTTGAAGTGGATTTGCTGTAACACTCATCTTCACAACAACCTTAAACATTAGTATATAATTTTGACATTTATAGCAACACACTTATACAAGGAAAACAATTATTTGCAAAACAGTTAATTTCTCAACACTTTCTTAATGAAAAAAATCAAATAAAAAACGATATAACTTCCATGTATGACAAATGCATCAACAGTATACAGAAATTGAAATAAAAGTAAAAAAGATATTAAAATAACTGTACAAGACATTGTCAATGTTTTAGACCAAGGAACTTTTGCACAACTAATGTTGTTTTTTTAAGTTAATCACAAAGCTACACACACAATGGGTATTAAAAATCCAGTTTTTAGTGTTGCAAGTTCCGAGACATAGAGTTGTGGCACTTGGAATGCAAAAACAAGAAAAAATCTTCAATAGTTTTGGCTGAAGTTAGATCTCAAACTAGTTAAGAAATGGAAATACAAGATCAGTGTTTGTACATGAAAAACATTTCAGAGCTATTCTATGACCTGCTATGTCACTACTAAAAAATTACAGTTTGTACCTCTCAACAATAACACTATATAACAAAATTTTTACTTTTTCTTGTTCCTGGGCAGAAAGTGTTATTTCTTATGCCTAAAGTAAATGGAAAAGACCTATTTTTCTCTTCAAACTTTGCTCCTGTAACCTGGGAGCATATAACAAAAACATGATGGGAGATCATATTTGGGGGCTGATATGCAAAAGTTCCAAATCTGGAAAACTACTCACTTCTAAATATATTTGTTCATTTTTGTATAAATACATGTAAATCTTGATTCGTATGTTGTTTTATTCAGACCTTATGTAAATGAAAATGTGCAAATTTGCCCATTTTTACATAGAAAGTAGGTTAATTTCTAAATTTCATTATGCAGGTCACAAAAGCAAAGCTTGAAGGGAATAATGGCCATTTTCTGTACTTGTACAACATAAGCAATTAAGAAATAACACATACTATCCAGGAACAAAATTTGTGTTACATAGTGTAATCAGTAAACCTGTCCATATGAATACATCCAAGTTAAAGTCTTTGTTGATTTAACACTTGTCTCAATTCCTGTGATGCATTTTAACAATACATTAAGACTAAATAAAATAAAATTCATCATACGTTTTATTTCTTCTTGGAGTTCTAATAAGAATCCAAGTCTGAAGAACTACTTTCCTAATTCATAAGTTCAGCCTAGGTTATTATTTAACCTTATTTTAATGCTTGTATTAAAGGCCTTTTTGAAATTTATGCCTTTTGTTGGTTTCTTCCTTATGATGATCATTTTTATGTTTTCTCTTTTTTGGAGCTACATCAAAGTTTGATGATGAAAAGCTCTTTGCTCCATCTTCAGTATCACTGCTACAGCTACTGCTACTCATATAGTGATGAGACTTCTTTTTTGACTTCTTTTTCTTCTTTGCTTTACAAGAAATATCTATTATAAACAAAATTGTCCTTGAAAATACAGTATTTTTGTGTCATCCATAAATTATAGCATGTGCTTGCATGATGACTAATTACCTGTTTTCTGTTTAAAAAAACAAACTTCTCTCCAATCTACCCATCTCACTTCAAATTTAGTTAACAGCAAAAATTATGTCTAAGACAATCACAGTAAAAAAAATCTTATTAGACACAATATTGTACATTCAACCCACTGAATGCTAATCTGCCATATAGAGTACACTTCACCTCCAGCAATTGAATTTGACTATACCACATACAGTGTACATCTTACAAAAATTCAGCATACATTTAGAGCAGCTGCAGTCAATGGGTTGAAAAAGACAAAGCCTCCATGATTTTAGAACTTTCTATACATGCTGAGTCAATTAACATACCATGTTAATGAAAACACAAGACATATTTTCAGCTGAGGAAATGCAAACAATAAAATGTACTATTAAACTACACTGGTTTCTAAAAGTTAAGTAACAAATCCAAAATACAAATAATGGTAAAATGGTGCAAGATTTATTCACTAGATTTGGATTACCTGTCCATGTTTACATAATACAACTTATATTAAAGCAATTATAAATTAAATGTTCAATAAGAAATGTCCAAGAAAAAGGCAAGAGCCAACGAAAATGAAGAATTTAACACAATGAATAAATCACTAACCACAAAGGGATTATTCCCTTTATCACTCAGTCAAAAATTCTTTTATGCTCAATAATATACATTGTCACTTAGCATGAAAACAATCATCCAACTGTTCTTAAGCCAACTGTGGTGTTTGTGTTTAGACTCAATATTCAAGTTAATTTGTTAGAAAGTTTTTGGTTTTTTATTTTTTAAATTTGATAATAATAATAGCAAAACAGTTTAATTCAGAAATTTTATGACATTGAATCATAGCCAAAAGCAAAATGAAATTTACCAAGTATTGTTTTAGCTAAGTCTCACATTATGTTTACTCTTAGGCCTAATGCTTAAATCAGACTACAGATGGACCTATAACTAGTGTCATAGAGTCAATTTAAAAAGTTTTAAGTGGGGAATAAATGTTAATTAATAAATATCCTTTTCATATTTTAAAACATTTGTATAGTTTGGAGAGCTGTAAGCTTGTGGCAGAATGTATGTACTATGTTATCTACTTCCTGAACAAGGTTACAGTGAAAAGGCTCAAGAATGCCATTTAAGTCTCTTTTATAGTACATACATACTTTTGTTTATATAACATTTCTTTTTTCTGGATTGGTTTTACTAAAATTATGGTGATTAAAGAATTACTTCAAGACTGATGAAATAAGTGAATAGTAGGTGCATTTTGAAGGTACAGACAAATTCACTTTAGTTTAATTTTATAATTATTGTTAATCAATGAACAATGGTTTCCAGTCATTTTTAAGAGCTTTTATGCTATTAAGTGATATTCAATGGTGAGGTATTCCTTGATGACTAAACACAGTTCACAGCTTCTTTGTATACTGATTATAATTTGATCACTAAGAGCAGAAGTCAAATTAAGTCTTATGTCTTATAAGAGTAAATGACTGACTATTGTTATGCAATAAATAAAAAATAATTTTATATGACAAAGAACCATTAGCATTCTTTAAAAAGCAATCATTTCCAGTCCTCTTCTGAAAATTTTAAGTATTACAGCTATATAATTAAAAAAGGTACACAAATTATTCTTCATGTGCTGTATCATAATTATAAGCCACATTAACCTGTTCTTTGAAGAGAATTTAAAAGAGCATAGATGTGCTCATATTGTTCATAGAGCTTTATAATAATGAACACTATACTAATATATTTTAATCTAACAAATAATTATTTAAAAGTTAAATATCAATATGAGTTATAAATTCAGATATTGTTTTCTATTTCCTTTGCATTTTTAATTTAGAATAAAGTTTACATCCTGGTTTGAGCTTTCCTTTCTTCAACATGTAAGAGAACAAAGAAGCCAGCACTGCTAATACAGTAAACAAGCCAACACTACCAACCCAACAAACTCACCTCATGTACTATAAGTGCCTACATTAAGAATAGAACCAGAATGTTCTACTAACTGACAAATTATAAACAGATAATCAAGTTGAACCTGTTAGAATAATTAAAAAAATGACTTGCGTGAAACGACTAAGTAATGTGCTGGATGCAAGTAAAGGAGTTTTATGACAAAAGAATAAAGTTATTAACACACACACACACCTACATATAGAAAATTAAGCCTCCTAGTTGCTTCAGTCACATAAACATGAAAAAGCATTAAGGGAAAAAAAAAAGCTCTAAATAAATAATTAGCCACAAAAATGCATATAATAGTTGGCACTTCTAGGAACATAAAGGGAAACAAGTACGTTATTAATGTTGATACTAACACAAGAGTAAAAAGCCACTTTAGCAAATGACCCATGATGTAACACAACTGTAGAGATATTGACGATTTTCTCAAAATCAAAGTAAAAGCAATGACTTTTGCAACCATTGCTGACAATATGATTTAAATAAAGTACACTAAATAGCACTATATGGTTTACGCTTACAACTGCAAACAAAAAAGGTTTCTTTCCCTATGGCAAGTAGGTATCTTGTTTGGGTAAACAACTGTTCCATGTGGGGGAATTGCACACTTGGGATGAATCATCTCATACTCCTAAATACAATGAACAAACTCTTTAACGACTCATATATTCTGTCTTTGGATTTCTCTCCATTTCTCTCTCCACAAATACTATTGGTATTTGGTGCAATACCGAATTAGTGAGAATAATACTTCATAAAGGACAGTTTATTGGGAAGGCTGTCCTCCTCAAGGCCTGTTATATGTACCACCCCTCATTATGAATAATATAACAGATAAACCCTTGACCTGTTTTCCTGATGACATAAATATAACTCCTTTCAGATTTCTGAGCACACTGTATTTATATCTACACATTAAAATCCTTAATACTACATCTAATGCTTGACATCAACAATTAACAAAACTGAAAAATTTATAAAATGCAATTCATTAAGCAATATTTGTAATATTTTATATTATTACAAATCATTGAGTCAACAAGACCACATACAGTATTTCATCACTAGGAGGCTCGTATTTGGCATTTCCTCAACTCTCTTGCAAATTATACAGAATATGTCTCACAAGGAATTCAGTGATGCTAACTCAAAAAACAAAAAAAAATGTGTGAAGGAGAAATAATTTCTTTTTTGTAGATGGAAAATTGTTATACTAAACTTTGTCTGAGGTAATGGAATTATTGAAATACAATTTCTCTACAGATTCTCAATAAAGCCAATAATCATTGGTAACAAGATGGATAACCAGCAAATTTTCTGTCAAGATTGCATCTTAGAAAACAGATGTCATAAATGTCAGATACAAAACTTTACTTCTACATTTATGGTATCAAAATGCTTCTTGTACATATGATGGGATGCCAGTTAGATAGCAAAATAATAAAAAATAAGGGAGATCACAGAAGGATCTCTACTTGTTCTAATAAAAATGCCAAGTGGCTGAAGAGAAGCACATTTACTTACAAACATGGTATGTTAATAGAATCTTTGAAAGATATGTATAGCCATGAGCACAGTATTGAAAGTGGTCAACTTTAAGAAAAAGAAACAACTACAACTATAAACTCCTCAGATCAAGCCCTAAAGATCCCTATATCTCAATTCAACTTTTCCTGATCTCAAGTCAACACTATTTTGTTACTAAAAATTAAAATACTTGTCCAATTGACTGAGAGATTCATTACTAAGCATAAAGTTTTAAGTACTACATCTAATTGTTCACACAAGTACCTTCCACAGAGGAAGTTAATATTTCATGCTGTCCTCTTGCTGCATATATTGATACCAAATGCTGGAGTTCTTTTGAGGAATAAGTACCATTTCATTTCTGTGCTGAAATGCATTTAACAAAATAAAAAGTAATTCTTCTGAAGTAAACATGGTTGATAGATGAAAGCAGTAATGTCTTGGAATTTCATACCTTACTGATCCAGTAATTATAAAAGATATTTTTGAATATATAAATGTGAAATTTTATGTTAATGACTGCTTCTACACACTTTTTTCTATTAATTAAATCTCTGTTTACTGCAGTATAAAACATAAGACTGTCTTTTAATAATGCCTACTTTTTTCTGTTTTATTTTTTCACATAACTTTTAAAAGAACCCAAAAACTAACCCGAGTCTGAAAAATCAGATGAATTTTTATGGCTTTTTTTCTTTGACTTTTTCCTCTTCTTTCCTTGTTCATTTTTTTCTGCAAGTTCGTTCAGTTTTCTATACAGAAAAAAAAAGGTTAAAATCCAGAAGCAAACAGAATGATGACCACATGATTTTTGCAATATGATTTAAATAAAGTACACTAAATGGAAAGTGACCTTTAAATTCATTATTAAGCACAAAGTTTATACAAAGTAAAAGGTTAAGTATTACATGTAATTGTTTACACCTTTAGCTTCCATACAGAGAATTAACATTTCATGTCATCTCCAAACTTTTGCTTTATATAGAGGTACTCAGTGCTGGTGTTCCTTTAAGGAATGAGTACCATTCCATTTCTTTGCTGAAATACATTTAATAAAACATTAAGTAATTCTTAAGAGATTTAATGTTTTGGTAGAATGTACTTTACATATTTTTTTGTCACACATTGTATATATATAAATGTATTTATGGTTTAACTTAGTGAAATTACTACCAAATGAATATGTCCAAATATTTTCAAGTCTACTTTTAATTTTAAACTTAAGTTGCTTTTTTTTTAACTTTTTATGACTTGTCTACTGCACAACTGATATTTACATTGTTTTTTTATTATTTTTTTTACATAGTTCTAATTTCAATAAAACCATGTCCTTTATAAAATGCAAGCTTCCAATTCAGATCTTTCACTTATCAAATCATACTAATAAATAACATCTGTGACTGATTTCCTGTAGCTAATATATAACTACGAAGGTTTCATTAGAAAACACAAGTAACTGAGGAGTTTCAGAATTTCCCATTTCTCAAGTAACTTTTTTTTTTACGTAGAAAATTACACAGAATGAAATGATGGATAACTCAAAAAAGCAAGAAATCCAATAACCCAAAAGAAGACCTTCTATATTTATTTCAGAAGAAAGAAGGTATACCTTCTGTGTGCCAAGAATTATGTACTATCATGTAGAGATATATGTGTACTGCCATCATACACTACAAGAGAAACATAAAAAGTGTAAACCAAAAAAAAAAACATTTCCTTCTCAAAAAATGTACTGTCAATGAGCATTCATGCAATAAATACTTGGAAGATTCCATACTTCACTAAGGTTATATATTGCAAGATGTATGTATCAATACTTGTTTAAATGCTGCCAAATGTATACATCAATACATGTTTAAGTGATGAAAGATGTCTATATTGATGATTGTAATTGATGAGAACACATTAAACCACTTAGTCACACTGAAGTATTTTGATTCTTTGTTCAGATATGTTTTAAAATATCCATGTAGAATATGGTTCTAAATACTAAGACAAAAGCTCTAGAACTTAACTCTTGAAATATGTTGGGTGCTTTGTTTTAAGAGTTTTTTAGTATAATCTAAGAAGTAAAGTAGCAATAAAAAAAAGTATTTTATTATCTAAATATAAAGGAAAGTCTGTCAGGCAACCATTCGTAAAGTTATTACATAATATTAATTGTATGTAAGCACCTTGTACAGAATTAAACTAACTTCATTATGAGAGTAAAAATATAACAAATTTGTAAACTGGCATATAAATTTTGAATAAATAATTTTTATATCATTCACAACAGTAATTTGCATATACAGTTGCTGAGGTATACATGCATTATTATCTAAGGCATTTAAAAAAAAAACAAAAAAAACTTGATACTGGGGTGAGTGATGTAATCAGTTACCCATAAGCAGCAGTTACATTGATTAATGTAACCTAAACTATTCAAATCAATTGTGAGGAAAATAATCAGCTAATTGAAATTACTGCATATTCAAACACTGTATCAATTTAAATCACATTTATCAACAGAAACTAAAATAACCAACTAAGTAAAATTATTGATTATGACCAGTTCCATTTATTCAAATAACTGGGTAATTAAAATTAAATTGGTTATCACTAAAATAATTAACTCATCGAAATTAGTTGATCCAGTTATTATTATTATTGAATATTCCAATTATCCAAGCAACCATAATATTTACATTGTTTATTATCTCTGTGATCAGCTCACTGCAAGAATCTAAATCTCACTTAAGCATTACGAGTTATTCTACTTTTTTTACATCAAGTTTTTTTTCAGATTTGGTTCAGCATAGCTGGTGATTTGGGAGTAGAGAGAGAGAGAAAGGGTCTTGATTTTAATTCCCATTGGCACCAAATGTACTCACCCTATCTTAGTTACGTCAGAGTTACAATAGTTGTCACTAGTTCTGAATTGCTGTCTAGAAAAAAGGAAACTGGCTAGCAACACCAGCACTAGCTTACAATTTTTGAACTACCTTATCTTTTTCTAGCACAGCAGAAGTTTTGCATAACACTGTACTATTTGATTAATCTAATGCAATTAATTAATGGGTATACCAATTAATGGAACACCGAATATCATTGATTACCTTGCTTTAACTTGAAATCAGCATCTGCTAAACTTAGAAATGTTGAGTAAAAACTGATAAAGAAAATTATGGTATGGTTAGTTGCAAGGTGATAAAACTTATCTATGTAATGGCTCTGCAAGATAAGCTGGCAAAATAACAAATAAAGTTTATTACAGAAAGTCTTACAAACTATTTTAAGAGTTAACAATTACCTGAGAAGCTTTTTCTTCTGTTTTGTGGAGAGAGTTCTGAGAAAAGCAACCTCTGGATCTTCCTCATCCTCACTTTCTAACATTTGCTGGTAAAGAAATAAAAATTTAAATGCTAACATATGTATACATGAAAATGTTGAAATTATTTAAGGCTTAGGAAATAACAATAGCTTAAATTATTTATAAACTCCAACAAGGCAAAGAACAATCTCTTCAATCATCACACAATTTTTTTTAAATGTGACATTCCACACTTAAATAGCTGAACCTGAAAATAAGTCTTTATCCCATGTTAGCTTGAAAAACAAAAAGCAATTTGTTCTGAAGTGGTGAACTAAAGTGATAAATTACAAATATATTGAGCTAATGCAAGCACAAGTTTATCTTAAATGCAGGAATGATGAAACAAAGTGAGCAAAGTTTTTACTCTGTATAAGTTGAGAGAAAATGAACAGTGGTATATGTTTCATGAAAAATAATCAACGATGGTTTGATTGAAATATGTTAAGTCAGTTTAATATGAATACTTTGAGGGAAAGAATTGACAATAGTTTGTCTATAATGTTTTTAGGAAAACAATTTCACTTGAGTGTTTGACTTATATATATTAATTTTTCTGGAAAATAATTTTGTAGAAAATGTTCCATAATTTCTCTGAAAAATCCTTTTTTGACTATTAAATGTGTCAAAACCAAACTGACTAGTAGTAGTAAATAATGTTTATGTTAAGACACCTACTTCATATCAACAAACTCCATATTAGTGGCTTACATAAAAATACAAAACACAGGAATAATTAAAAATAAGAAATTTGATTTTCTCTTTTTTACCCCACTATTGCACCTTTTAATAGGTCTGAACAACTTTACCAAAATAAAACAGTTTAAACAGCTAAAAGCAACTAATTATTATACATTCACTCTAATTTCACTGTATTCATCAACCTCATCCTTGCTTGTTCTTTCAATCTTAATTTCTCCTTCTTTCCAATTTGGTTGGCTTCATTCTCTCTCATACTTTCAGTTGTAGCTGGTATGTTGAACACAGCTTTGGTTCAGATTATATGCTTGTGATATCCAAATATAAAGTTTATGGTTTCTTATGAATTGAAAATTCAAATTACCAATATTGGCAAGACAGAATATAAAATAAGAATCTCCTATCTTTTCTGAGATAGTGTTACATATAGAGAATCAAACACAGTAGCCCTACATACCTCTTTATTTGCTTATATACACCTATTTGTCTATAATGTGTGAATAACCAATCAAAAACTCAGCATGTTCCCCTGGTGGTTTTTTACAATCTCCAGAGAACAGAAAGTTCCTTATTTCTTTACCTTGAATTAGAGGATGTGACAAATGAAGATGCTGTTTGAAAAACTTTTTTTTTTTTTTACTCAAATACAGTTTAGTTGGTATACCTGACAAATTAGTGGAATTTGCAATATTGATAAAAGTAATTCATATTTGGTTACTTCAAAATTAATATAAATTTTAGAAAAATAACTGCAATTTAAAAACTTACTAGTAAATAGTAATAATATCTATACATATGTATTATAACTGAAATATGACTGCATTTTAGAAAACATTGTTTCACTAAAACAACCCAAAGACAGATCATTCTTTAAAGGCCAGTTTTATACCAGTGGATATGATAATTTGACTACATATAAAGAGAGAGAGAGAGAGAGAGAGAGAGAGAGAGAGATGTACAACATTGTGAGATTTAAGCAACCTAGACTATATATTTGTGAGGTTTTGTCATTTTACAAGGTAAAAAGTGCAATTCATATCTATGTTGGGTATGTGATTGGTCAAATTAACCACAATTGTACAGAGAAATAATAGTGTTTGTTTTGTTTGTTTTTTGGAATTTCGCACAAAGCTACTCGAGGGCTATCTGTGCTAGCCGTCCTTAATTTAGCAGTGTAAGACTAGAGAGAAATAATAGTGAAAATAAGAGAATTATCAAATGTTTTATTTTAGAAAACTATACTTTATGGAGGTTATTAGGTAGGTATAAAGATTCCACATGTGAAATTTGAAAATTTTCTGATACATAAAAGTATTTTTAATATTAGAAGCAAAACAGCTTTCATGTTGGATAGTCAACATTCAATAAGAAACATGCATGAGCAAATCATTACTTTCAAAAAAAATTTAAAACTTAATAAAAAAAAGATATTTTTTGTAATGTTCACTGATAATCTGCAAAAACTGAAGACATCCTTCCTGTACTAAATATTATAGTTTGTAAACTATAACAAGCAGAAAATGGTTACATAGTAGATCCCTGGGACTAAACCTGTACTGAAAGTTAATCAAAGGTACAATGATGCTGACTTTCACAAAATTTACCTTCTGCATAATTTGTGACTAGCTGAACCACATGTGAAACATGTTCTAGTACTTTCTTGATTACATCCATGACTCCTCTTCATTCATGTACTGATCGTTGCATTTTGAATACAAAACATGCGTTGTCAACTGAATAAGATGAAAACACAATCATCAAACAACTGGAAAAAGCTGTCATTAAGCACTGTTTTCCAGCTTCTAACAAAGAAGACTGCTGAAAGGTGTATTCATAATACAGGTTTGTCATATTGAGGGTAGAGGATTATACCTCTGATAACACAGACTTGATTTGAGCTAAATAATAATACATGAAACTAATCACAATGTGCCAACACTATATTCAGTTGTACTCAGAAAGCATCGTCATCAAATGTGAACAGAAATGAGACTGCTGCTTGCAAATACTACTCAATGTTACTGTATTTTCAAGTCAATCGATATTCAATCTCTTAAAAATAACCATAGGGTGAAGAAGAGCAATCTCCTTTCTCAGCAACAATGTGCTTGAGCACTTGGTTGAGATGTATGTTTGTAAAGGCAGCAATTTATAGTCTGTTTGACTATTTCCATATGTTTGTTTGCAACATCTCTGTTCATTACTAACAACACCTGAAAAAGACCATCTTGCCTTCTCTGACCTCTTTCATAATTTCTTTCATAAATTTCCCATAAATGTTTCTAAGGACAATTACAGTCACTGTATCCAATTATTCTCACATGAGGTTGAAGGGAAACAACTGTTTTTGAGCCTCCTTGTTGGAAAAAGCAGGCAACATTGTTTCTCTTCCTTCAAATTAAATTCCTGCCACAATTTGTTTTTGTTTTACATGCAATTATTCAAACCAAGCATGTTTAGAACTAAATAACAACAGATTGTTAGTTAAAGATGTTTACCTTTAAGTACTGCCCATTTATCCTTCATATTATTTACTTCATCAGTGAATAAAATAGGGATTTTTCTCTGCTCCCTCAGTGTCTATAGCATCAATGAAGGCTTTAGTCCTATGCAAACTAGTGCATAACAAGATTTTAATTCATTGGTCTTCACTGATATCAGTGTCAATGATTCTGTTTTATCTGCCTTTTACTTTCTGCCAATTTGTATTCCTCATACAGGAGAGAACTCAATAAATGAAATCATGAGGAAAGTACAAAAGCAGGTCTTACTTCATAAAAATTATGCTTACCAATACCATTTCTTTAATTTTTGAAGTAAATAGCATAAAGTGTCTTAAAATAAATTATGACTTGTATTTCTATTTGATACATATGTGCACACAAACTATGTACAAACCTGATTAGACTGGCTTGGATCCATTTGATGACCAAGGATGTTTTGTTTTAAAGAATATCCTTCATTTCTCATCTGCTTCATTAATTCTAAAGGATCCATTTGAGCTGCAATCCATGGTAGAAAACAAGTTACAATAAAAAATAAGACTCTTTTTATACAATTATAATTTCATACAAAAGAAAGTGTCATTACCATAAATAGCGAAAACAACACAACTGTACTTCATAAGTTACAAACTCATAAAATCTCTTATTCACTCCTTTACCAATTGTAATAAAAAGTACAATATGATCAAACTACTCTGCACTGTGTACACTTGCTGCTAATCTATCATTAACCAATAAAATACTGCTTGATACTACACAAAAGTTAAAAATTGTCTTTCAAACAGTGTTAATGTGTTTGTATTGCAAATTCTGAATACTGTCCTTACTTTATGTTGTTTGCATGTCATCTGCATTGACAATTACAAATTAGTACAGTACAAAAACCACTTTAAGACCCAATAAGAAAAACCATTTATAACATCTTCTCATATGAACATTAACTTCAATACACTGTAGATGATCAGACTTCAGGAGCACAATAAATAAACAAGACAGAGTAATGTGGTTTCATCTTGCAAGAGCCCATCATAATTAACTGGGATACTATTAAAATAACAGATTATGAGCCACGTGCATTAGAAAAAATGTAGAAAAAACCTTCAACAATTGCCAAACTGTTAACATGGTCTGTTAACCTAACATAAAGTCAGAAAAACCTAAATACTTCTCTTAAAAACATTCAAATAGTTGATTCAAGTCACACAATGGGGGAGACTGTAGAGAAGTAAATTATAGTTTTTTTAACAATAAAAATCCAGGTCAAAGTTTCATTCCCTACTATAACAAAAAACTCTTTCTCATGACTTCCTTGAAGACAACAATAGAATGGTAACCAAAACAATGGATGCATAAGATAATTAGTATTTAGTAACAAGAAAAGAGTAACTAATATACAGGCTTAACTCTCAGCATGGGCTTGGTCCCTTGGGCTAACCTCTTAGCCATTTTGTGCTTGTTACAGTTTTCATGCTATTACTTTCAAATTAGTAAGCTCATGTTCACAAAACCTGCTGGATTATCACTAAGTATTCAATATTTTCCTATACAAAACATCAGATTTTTTTATTATTATTATTATTAATTCTTAAGATTTGTTAAACAATGTTTTACACAGGCCTTTTTTTTCGTTTTGCATGTTACCTATTCAACATGCAAAGTAATTTTCATTTTAAGATTAAAAATATATTTATGCATCAGAAAACTTTTCAAATTTCCATGCAAAATCATTATCATGTATCTTAAGAAAAAAAATACAAAAAAAAACTTTGCATTTTAATCTGTTACTTTCGTTAATGAAACTAAAAGTTTAGTTGATTTGAGCAATCTCGTAACACTCATAATTTATATTTATTTCTCAATTTTTTTTATGTATTTTTCATTCTAGAATGTCTACAGGTTATAACATGAAAACATAAATGTTTGGACTAAATGGCTTAAATGTCATAACATTAAACATTTATATAAACTTATTATATTTATTATATTGACCTTTCAGCAATGCCTGACTAACAATACAGAAGTTACAAGGGTTTGGTGCACATGCACTCATGTTAACCTATCCAATAATATAAAACTGAGTACAAATACAAAGTGACATGTCTTGGCTATGCTTTAGGTGAAGTAGTATTTTGTAAAATACAGTCACACTTTAATTATTATACATTTAATATGTATACAGATTATTATTATTATTATTTACAAACAAGTTCTTAAACTTTTATTCTTAAAACACAGAATAGAAAATAAGAAAGGTAAAACAAGCAATTATTTCTTCTAGTTATGATCTTTGTACTCGACTGCTACTTGCTAAGCCTCAAGAAGCTTGGCACGTGACAGATGTTAAACAAAATTTATTTTATATTTATTTATTTATTATACACACATACACTTGAATAATAATAATAAATACTATATTGATACCATACAAATACATTATAATTTATAAATTAAGCTGTATTTGGGTCTAAAAAACATGAAATTTCAAACAGGTTTAATGAATCAACTTACCAGCACAAAGGTTTGTCTCAAAAGAAATAGAGGTTGTCATGCATTTGAAAATGGTGAGAAAGTTTCTATGGGAACATACTGAATAGTTATTCAAATCTCATATACAAGTGTATATAAAAGACTGTGTCCAAAAATGGAAAGAAATGAGCTGGGTTTGATTCAGTACATGAGCAATATTTCAGCAAAGAGAAAAGACAGAAGGCTCTTATTTTATATTCCAGTTTATCAATACTGGTAATTTGAATTCATAATGTGTACAAAACTATAGGCTCTGTATTTTGACATTACAAATATCTAATTTGAACCAGTGTTGCATTTGACATACCATGTGACACACAAAAATTGATGTTTAGGTGTGCATTTTTCGTATTTATTTTTCAATTAAGAAATTAAAAAATGTATTATACTAAAACACTAATATTCGTAAAATAGTAGTTCAATAAAATTTTGAATGCAAGTTGAACAGGATGACATGGCCTT
The DNA here is from genome assembly GCF_004210375.1 of Tachypleus tridentatus. Taxonomy (NCBI): domain Eukaryota; kingdom Metazoa; phylum Arthropoda; class Merostomata; order Xiphosura; family Limulidae; genus Tachypleus; species Tachypleus tridentatus. Next base: position 129,880,849 of record NC_134834.1, on the reverse strand, counting down.
TGACCTGTGACCCATGAGAAAAGGTTTAAACAAGTATAAAACCATTTAAACTATACAAATTTATTTTTCTTACTGTTATTTCAAACTACTTCTGAGGTTTGTTGAATACACTTCTCTGAAACTTGTCCTTAACATACATTAATACTTCAATACTTCCTATTTTGCAATAATGTTTACATTAATTTATTTTTCTTATAATCTTCATTTGACTGATTATGAAATTAAAAATTTCTACAATACTTGATAATGTACTATTTTAACAGAATATTTATATTACTAGCAAAGCGTGACATTACTATTAAGTAAAATGTTAATCTTAAAATATTAAACTGAGTAACACTTTAATTTATTTCCCCCACCCTCTTTTTTCAAATTTAATCTAGCACATTTAATAATAAATGGCATACACCTCAATAAGCAAAAGAAAATTTATCAGTTAAAGAGACTGACTTTTAAAATAAAATCTTACAAAAACTGTTATTGAATTCTTACTTACATGGTATGGATGTACTAGGAAAATGAAAAATACTTACTTGTTGGCAAAGAAGATGTGCTGGCTTTATTAAAAAGTGGACACTCCTTATCAGTGTTGATATGACCCCACTTGTGACACTTTATACATCGAACATTCCTTACCTGGAATCATTACCATTCAGCTTTAATGGAACACTACTTTTAATATATCATTACAAAAAATCAGCATTTTAATTGGTGGCATTGCAAAATTTGCATGAAAGATTATTTTACTTCAATCACAATTTTGTATTCTGACTGAAATATAAAGATTAAAAATAAAAGTAACACCCATTCATAAAAGTTTTTTAAGGTCAAAAAATATGTAAAGAATTATACTTTAGCAGACAACTTTTCTGAGAAATTCAAAACTTCAAACACTTAAGATATTTCTAGCAATTTTTATAATTATTTTCATACACTAAATCATAATTCTGATAACTAAATAATATTGTTACGTTAGGTAAAATTTAAAACTGATTCATAAAACAATTCATACAGTATGAGAAATATAGTTTTACAACTTATGTTAAAAACATTAACAGTCTTTTGAACAAACTTATACAACTGATCCAATTATTTTTCAAAATAAAAAAGTAGTAGTTATATATAATAGGTATATTGGAGAGCACTGTTTGATATTTTTCAGTAAATAAAATAATACTCCCATAACATTAATATAAAAAAATACAACTAAATTTAACAAGGGATATTTTGTGCTTGTACTGGCATTCTACAAAGAAGCATAAGTCAGATATGGCATATAAGAAAGTTTATTCTCATTGTTCAAACTCAACTTCTATTTGTTTGTTTTTCATAAAGCTATAGAGCAGGCTATCTTCTACTGTGCCAACCACAGGTAATGATGTACAATTTTAAACATAAGCCTTCAGATGTACTAATGAGTCATTAGGGTATCCAAAATAAGAGGTTTAAAACATGTTTTTACCATAAGCCATGTGATGTTACTATTTCATATTTCTTGCTTGACAAAAGATATTTCAATCTGCTGAATAGAATTTTATTACTTAAACAACCAGGTTTGAAAACTATGTGTACACGACAGAGAGAACAGAGGAATCGGTTTACTATGCATGCTTTTTATTTTTGGCAGGGGAGTTATTGTAAGCTTTACCTAAGGCTACAAAAAAGCACCAAACATTTATTACAGGGGTGTGCAACAGGCAGCCCGCGGGCCACAACTCGGCCCGCCAAGCCATTTAGTGTGGCCCTAGTTGTTGTAATCTAACCATGTGGCCTGATCTGTAATCCAACGCAAATGGAATATTTTTAAAAGCATCGATCCTACGGGATTCCCAGGCTTCGACTCGACAAACTTCTAAAATTATCTTTGCTAGAGAGGAGCAGGTCAATTGATTGGTCGGCCTCCTTAGGGCATGAATAGGTGACGGCACTAGCACTATTGTCTATGACTCAACGTCATGTCCTGAACCTCGCTTCGCCAGCTGGCGACAATTTTCCTAACCTCTGCTGTCCGTCATTCATTATTGGTGAAAATTTTATTACCTTTACAGTTACTACAAGAGATTGAAGGTAAATTGATTATTATTTAGCATATTGTTGTGACTTTACTGAATTTATTAAAATTTTTGCTTTCAGATGCATCTGATTCTATGTACAGTGTGACCTCGTTATTCGCTGGGTTACGTTCTTTACCCTCCCGCGAATAGCTTAAAACCGCAAATATTGGACGCAGTTTTAAAACGATATGTATGCGATTATATACTATATGAAATGCTTCCCAAACACTAATGATACTTATACTCATTGATGCAGTAATAATGTAGCAATATTGCATACTGTTATGTATTTCACTAAATTGTACCGTGTGTTACCGGCTGTGCTTTGCCGCTTGTGTTGTTGGGGAAGCTGAGGCAGTCAGCCAATAGCAGTCCAATCTTGTTTGGTGAAGACGACAATTGATAAAACGGCTTGATTGAGTAAATACAACAGAAATCTCCTCGAAAAGCCCTTTCAGTCTCTGTGACCTACAAAACGCAGTTCAGCGATAACCCGCGAATATGGGCTGCGAATGGCAAACCGCGAATAGGTGAGGTCACACTGTATTTTGCTATTCTCAATTAATTTAAGTACCGGAAGGCTATGATCGGGATGCCAATTTAGAAACGTGTTTCTGTCCATAAGAGGTTCCATGTGTAAATAAATTCTATGTTTTTCTACTTTGCTATTTTCGTGAGAATAATTTTTGTTTTGATTTCAGGGCTAGTAAAATGTCAGCAGTTAAGAAACGAAAAATTGATGATGAGGGAAGGTTATTCAACAGTGAATGGTGCACAAAATATCTTGTTGTCCCACATAATCAAGGTGTTGTCTGCCTCGTCTGTCAACCTACAATTGCAGTCATGAAAGAGTACAATATTAAGTTTACATTACGCAACTAAGCACTCCTCCCAGTTTGATGAAATTGTTGGTCAGGCACGAAAGGACAAAATTGAATATTTAAAAACATCCATTGAAAAGCAACAAGGTGTTTTTACCACTTTCAAGAAAAATTCAGAACTGGTGACAAAACTGAGTTTTAAGCTTTGTGAATGTATGGCAGAAAAGGGAAAGCCTTTCAGTGATGGAGAATTTATTAAAATTGTTTAACAATATTCACAGAATATGCATGTCCAGAGAAAAAATATTTGGTGGAGCAAACTAGCCTTTCCGCTTTACTGTCTCACATGGGACAAAAGATCTTTCAGAGGACATCAAAGAAACTTTGAAAGAGAGATTGAATTTGTGAAGCTTTCAGTCTGGCTTTGATGAAAGCACTGATATCAATGACACATCCCAACTTGTCATTTTCATCAGAGCTGTTACTGCAGGCTTTGATGTTTTCAAGAGTTTTAGATATGGCAAGCCTTTCCTCCACAACCACAGGACAGGATATTTGTGAACAAGTGCTTAAGGTTGTAGAAAAGTTTGAACTGAATCCTTATAAATTATGTGGTGTTACAACAGATGGTGCTCCTTCCATGACAGGTAAGACAAATGGATTCACCAAGAAATTTCTAACTGCAATTGGAGCACAAGACGAAGTTGTAAGCCATTGCATTATTCACCAAGAGAGCTTGTGCACCAAAGTTCTGGATTTTGCAGAAGTCATGAAAAATGTCGCCCAATGCGTAAATTATATTCAACACGAGGATTAAATCATCGACAATTTAAAACTTTTTAGATGAGCTGGACAGTGAGTATTCAGATGTTTTGTACTTCTCTGCTGCACGCTGGCTTAGTAGAGCTGCTACTTTGAAGAGATTCTGGAATCTGCGAGAGGAGATTAAGTTCTTCATGGAGAGCAAACGTCAGAATGTGGACTTCTTGAGCAATGAGAACTGGCTGAATGACTTAGCATTCCTCACAGACATTACACAGCATCTGTCTGATTTAAACTTAAAACTACAAGGGAAAAGTCAACTTGTGAATAAGTTGTTTGAGCATATTTGTGCTTTTGAGAAGAAATTGGAACTTTTCCAGGTTCAGTTGAGAAGAGCCATATTGACCCATTTTACATGTCTTGCAACCAGGAAACTGGAATTTCCTAATCTGGATTGCACCAAATATGGAACCAGTGTACAAAAGCTGCGTGATGAGTTTGCAAACAGATTTCAGACAAACTGAAATTAGATTGAAATTGTTCGCTCAACCTTTGATTTGGCAGTGGAAGACAGTCCTGATGATTGCCAAATGGAACTCATTGAACTGCAGGCTGACATGGACACTAAAAGGAAATTCTCTGAAAACAGTTTGCTAGACTTTTACAAACTCTGTGTACGTGAAAAGTTTCCCAATTTGTCCCGTCATGCACAAAGAATTGCCTCCCTTTTTGGTAGCACCTACTGCTGTGAGCAATTTTTCTCCAAAATGAAGCTCATCAAAACCAAATGTAGAAGTCAGCTGACTGATGAACATTTGACCAGTCAGTTAAGAGTGGCAACCACTTCTGTCAAAGCTGATATTGACAAGCTCTGCAAGGACTCTAAATTTCAAGTGTCGCACTAAAATGATCACTCATGCAAAAAATATAAAATATTATTGCTTGCATTTTGAGAATTTTTTTTAATTTATTGTGCATGTACACGAATAAGCTTGTTTTTTAAGTGGCCCCGCTTGATTGATGAAGTTGGTTATATGGCCCACCGACGAAAAATGTTGCACACCCCTGATTTATTATAATTACAGGTCTTCTTTGTATTTTGTAATAATAACTAATTTCACTCAATGTTTTCTAGATAATTCAGAGGAATATAATGCTTCTGACAATGTTCACTACAAAATACTTTTTCTCATTTGAAAACTTCATATAGAGGCCACATATGCAGTACATGTTACAAGTTACAAAGCTAAATTAATTTTGTAAAAGCAGCTCCAAATGACTGACCTTAAGAAATAAAAGTTTTCCAGGGTGAATAGCTTTGATATGTCAGAACTATTGTTTATAGCAGAAACACTGAAGCCATTTACCACCATCCTTAATTTGGATCTCCCAACCAGATGAATGGAAAATGAAAAGAAGTACCCAATTTAAATTCTAGAACTACTCTTTTACAGGTGAATAGCCATCACCTTATAACATCCCCATGGCTTAAATGTCAGAGATGCTCAGTGAAAGCAACTCTCTTTATTCATCAGTTTGTAGTAACTTACTTTTCACATGGAAGTATATATCATATTATTCACTGTGTGAGCAGATTTTCTCAGTACTTCAATAATCAAAGAAGGATTGAGAAAATGATAGATATATACTACAGCCTTGAAAGATAAACAGTAGAATTAGCATATATAATTTTTAGTAAACTCTCATATAAAAAGTGAAGAAAATTAAAAAAAAACATAACTAAAAAATCTAATTTCAAATATACCTTTCTAAAAGTTAATTTCAGTAACCTAAACTAAAATATCAAATGTGTGTGTTACATTAAAACTTGACAAAATTATTTTCCTTACTGGTATTCCAAAGGGTTGATCACGAATCTCTGCATTATCCTTTGCAAAACTGTAGAAAAAAATTCAATACTTCTATCAAGACAAAGTACGTAAAAATCTAGAGCTTTTATTATACAAGAATTACACTGCAAATTACAAGATCAATAAATGTATAAATAAAAGATAATACTGGTAAGAACTTAAGTTTTGTGCTACAAGCTAAAGTAACTAACAACATTTTAAAATTATTGCTTTTATCACAGTACATTCTTGTATTCTTGCCTTTTTAAATTAAGCTTGAAAGTTGCTATACAAGTGAAAGAGAAATGAAAAATTATGAGGAACTAGTTACGAAATTAATACAATACTCTTCTCTTGGTGCATTATATTTCCTTTGCCATTCAAACTTGTATTCTGGTTCATCATCATCTTTCTAAAACAGGGAAAAATTCATTAATAAGAGTTCAAAGGAACTATAGAGATATGTATTAATGTTGTTCTATAGGTTTTTCTTCATAATTTGCTTTTATTATGACTTTGTTACTACATTAATATTCAAACTACTTAACAAAGAAAAGTGATCATCTTACTAGTAAGTGTTTTCTTTACATGAAAATTTTTAATAAGACAGTTTTTCTTCTATACAGGTTTGAAAAACTTCAAAAAATAAACAAAAATATCAGAAATGGCTACCAACCTGTCTTTCTGAAGCAATTGAAGGACATATGGGGAGAAAAAAAAAAAGAGAGAAAATGTATTTAATCTTTCATAATAACAATTAAATAATTACAATAAAAAGCAAATGTTCTTGTTTTATACTATTTCAACTAAAGTAGTTTTTCTAGTTGTTAATTTATTTTCAACAGAAAACAGCAGTTATGAGAGTTCTCTCTTCAAATAAAATCCTTATCAATTATTCTCTTCTAGAATTTTACACTCCGTATACTATAAGGAACAATTCCCTGGAAGAAATAGTAATACTTATTTGAATTAGTGAAATATCTACAAAATTGTAGATGTATTAGGTCGCTTGATAAAGAAAAAGGAGATATCTGGTAACTAACGTCAAATGACTCATTCTAACAAAATCATTAGTGACACTCAGTGCTTAGTATCATTTAACTTAGAAACATGCAGGTTCATAAATAGTAAGTGAACACAGTAATGACAAGTTTTTACATAAATATATAAATTTTCATCAACATTGCTGGATTTTAAATGTAAAGAAAAGTTAACATTCTTCTTTCAATGAAATACATTTCCAATAGGTACTCACTTCTACTAACACAAAATTGTGTCAATATTCTATCAGCATTCTAAGCAATGCTAACAATTTCTGCACCCAACACACACTAGTCTATATATCCCATCAATTTTACACCATGTTTGAACATGTACATATTATGTGACTATTTCACACCAATAGTATTGCAATACTTATATTGGTCTGCTATTCCCCTTCACTTTAGAGGACTGGCAGCTCCTACAAGAATAACAGCTGTGGGAAAAAAGGGTGGAAAGTGTATGAGTGAAGGTAAGTATTAATAAGAAACCTTTAGTCAATCTAAGTACAGTGCAACCACCCAGAATGAACAGGTGTGCTCAAAGATGAAAACAAAGCCCACATGTAGAGTACTACACTATTTGCAGAACAGGTATTTTCTTCATCATTGAAGTAGGAAATGAATCTGATATGGCTAGAAAAAAAGGATTTTGCGCAAGTGAAATTTATTCTAAGAGATCCAATTTATAGTGAAATACAAATGGACATAAACTCAACCAGACAGATGAGATCCCATAATTTGTCCTAGACATTAGGAGTTTGAGGATGAAAAAAAGAGAAAGAAGCATAAACACAGTCGCTATAATATGTGTACCATATTATGCACTCAACAACCTCAACCATAAGCAAGTCAAGCATCTTAAATCAAGCAACTGAGATTATAAAGAGGAAGTCATATATATGCAAAAACGGCTCGTTTGGGTCAAGAAAATATTTTACATAGAAGAGCGAACAACGTTTCGACCTTCTTCGGTCATCGTCAGGTTCACAAGGACCCAATCAAGCTGTTTTTGCATATATATTTCTCTACAAGTGGGTTTTCTCGACATCACTGAAAGAGGAAGTCAGCTTTCAGTCAAAAGTAGACAAACTCCCAAAACCACAGTAGGAAAAAAAAACCCAACAAACTGAACCTAACAATTTGGGATTGCACCATTGCTCTAATTGATCTACAAGAACAAGGCAATATCTGTGACCAGTATTATTAGCAGAAATTATAAATTACTCAATCATAAATGCAGGGACATATATACAGAATTACAGAAGGGCATAGAATATTTGCTCAACCATAAGTCCTATTGCCAGTATTATGAGGCAGATAAAGTCTTCCAAACACAACAGTAAGACCAGGGAAAGAAACTCCTTTAACCAATATTAATAAGCAAAGAGGCTTCTACCACACAAAACTGTAGGAACAGGGCAGCACCATCCTAAACCCAGTATCATGAGAAGTTTCCTGCATAGATCTGCTCCAACCAATGGTTGACCCCTGGGAAAAAAGAACATTCAGGGAGAATGGGAGAAGGAAAACCAGTTTTGCAATTTTCTTACTGAGTGTATGATCATGCACGGTAAATTAAGTTTTTACACTCACTCAAAAGGAAGTCTCCATGGTTCACCATTCCAGAAAGCTAAGAAAATGGCAAGCTAAGACCACAGTATGGTGACTGAGCCCAGAAAGGAGACCCAGGATCTGAAAGTACAGAGACCTACAATTTATATTTCCCAGCTATATGATGCAAGAATTATGACATGGAGAGAAGACTCCTCAATCAATCACACCAGAAATCTCCCAGGAAATGAGATAAGAATCCAAACATTCTAAAGATGAAGTAAGCTCCAGCTGCACCATGTTCTGATCTCTATCTAACCACCAAACTAGATGAGCTCTGATTGCTTAAGGAACAGTAAAAGAGGGGTCCAAGTGATCAAGGAGAAGTTCCACTGATCTAAGAGTCTCAATCAAATGGAATGCATGTGAGCCAAACCCAAATAAAGAACATATTAAGCTTTAAGACATGAGAGGTGAAAAAACTGTGAACATTGCTCCAAACCTGAAGATGAAGAAGAGAAGGCTGGGCTCAACCAAGATTGAAATAATAAAAAAAGAACCCTAAATTAACAGTATATTGAGGGGGGACACATATGAACTTCCCCACTGTCATCAGAAATCTCACCCATGCTGCTTTTTGACTGTGAAGGGGAAGAAGCAAGCAGGAGCTACTCAAACATAAAAAAGGAGAGCAAACACTCATAAAGTGAAGATGCTTGGTACGAGTTAGTACGCCGACTAAACACTTAAAAGAACTAAGGTTAGTCTACAAAGTAAAGCCCTGCACTGGATCACTTAACTTAGAGCAATAAATAGCTATCAGTAATATGGACATCGTGGGTAGGAATCTTGAAGAAACAAAATGTGGTTTCTAGTATCATGAACATAAGAAAATGAGCCAAAATAATATTTTGCCTTAAAAACAGGAAATAATAAAAAAAAAACACGTCAGTGATGTAACGAAGCAAAATAATTTAAATCCTACACTGGCAAAACTTAGTATAGTAAGGCACATACTTAAAAATTAATGAGGTATAATAATGAATTACATTATAATTATATAAAAATCAGATGCTTTTAATAACAATGCTAATCACTTTACTGAACAGCAACTATATATATTTGAGCTATTAGCAAAAAGAAAAAAAGATTAAACGTGTTTAAAAAATGGAACAGCAGAGACTATTTAAAAGTATATAAGCTTGTTTAAGAGAAGACACCATTTGTTTATATAATTTTTGTAGTAATAATATGTGATTTTTGGAGAAAATTGTCTACTTTCTGTACATTATCAGTCTATCTTCTTTGGGGTATTATTCAATGCACCACTACAATTAGTATATAAAAAAAAAGTTAGATGTCATGGACAATCGCCAGAAAAAAAAAGAATATTTGGGCAAGTACTTTATTTTTTATTTTTCATCTTTATTCATTTTTATTACAAAAGTAACTAAAATGTAAAAACAAATCTCTTTAGGTTTGTTATGGTTAGATTAGGTAAAATAGATTATAGTAATAGTAGTATAATAAGAATATTTCATCAGGCACTCATGTGAGCAGCTTCAAATAATGCATAGGTAATGTAATTTGAGAGTTATTTATGAGAGCTGTATTGATTGATTGATTTATTTAGTGTTTTATGGCACAAAGAAGCTAGGCTATCTGCGTCAAACGTCTGGTAAAAAAGGTAAAAATAAATTAAATGTAGTAAAATACAGAAAAGGAAATGAAGGTAAAACAAAACATCATTGAAAAACAGAAAAAGCATAAAACCAATGCTGACACCTAGTTTACAATGGTAAGAGAGAAAGCAGAGTAAAAGAAATTGTAAAGTACTTACTCTAGCAAAATGATAATGATCATAACCCGCCAGGAAGACTAACAGGTAAGTTCAAGAACCACCGTCAGTCACCTGACCAGTACCAAAGGGCAAAGTAATAAAAATGTAATCAACATGAAGCAAAATTGGAATAACAACTCGCCAGGATGACTAACGGGTAGTTCAAACGGATAGTTCAAATAGGAGCGTTAGTCACCTAAAGTTGGCCTTTCCAGTCCTGGTGTTGAGTCATTTAATGTTCTGGCCATTTTTCAATGTCAAATTGAACTAGAGAGAATGAAACTGTGAAAAGGGAACCACAATTAAAAAGGTGTAATGAATAAATATCCAACACTTAAATGAGATTAAAAAGATTAATGGCCATTAAAAAACTAAAAACTTTATCAAGGTGGACAGTGTCACCATCACCAATAACACTGTCCAATGTTACAGATAAACCCTGGGAAAAAAACATGTTTAAAATAGTGCCATCGTTGAGAATTGTAACCATGGCAAGAAAGTAAAATGTGGCTGATAGTGATTTGAGTGTTACACAAACTACACACTGGTGCATCAGTTCCAGATAAAAGAAAACGATGAGTTACAAAACTGTGACCAATGCGTAGTCTAGTTAGAACAACTTCCTCCTTCCGAACCTTACGGAAGCGCGATGGCCAAAGCCCAATATAGGGTTTTATTTGAACAATCTTTTTGTTGTGTTGCTCACTCCAAGTGGACTGCCAGCTGGCATGGACCCGAGCCTTGAATACAAGACCATAGTCCATGTACAGAATAGGCACAGTGGTGAAAGTGCCAGAGCAGATAGATTTAGCTGCCGTGTCTGCAAGCTCGTTCCCCGCATATACTAACATGGCCTGGTATCCAGAAAAACTGGATAGAAGTAGCAGTTAATGAGAAATGGGCCAGTCGGTTTTGAATATCAGCGAGAACAGGGTGTGAGCCAACGTGTAGCCATTCCAGGGCCAGTATAGAACTAAGCAAATCAGTATAAATAGATCCAGGGCAAGAGATATGGCATACAGTTCAGCATTGAACACAGAAGCTGTAGAGTGGATGATTCTGCACGCAACCACCGAACCGCAACAAACCATAGCAGAGCCCACTGAATTACCCGATTTGGAACCATCTGTATAAATGGGAACGGAATGATTGTTTGAAAGATGTTCATTAAATGAATGACAGTACTTCCAATCTGGAGTATCTGCCTTTTTCAGATGACTGAAAGAATGGTCACATTTGGGGACTGTAATAAGCCATGGTGGGATGGGCTGACCAGTGGATTCTGCAATGTTATCCAAGGATAGACCAAAGTCATCCAATTACGCCTGGATGCGAAGGCCAAACGAAGCAATGGCACATCGTCTGTTCTGAAAATGTACGGCCCACTGAAAAAGGAAAACACATCCCCAGGTGGGATGCTTTGGTAAGGAACGAAGTTTCGAAAAATATAGTAAAGACAGCTGCAAACAGCAAAGGTGCAGAGAAGGTTCATGAGATTCAACGTATAAGCTTTGAACTGGAGAGGTGCGGAAAGTCCCAGTGCAGAGTCGAAGTCCTTGGTGATGAATGGGGTCTAGCATCTTTAAAGCCGAGGGTCTGGCAGAGCCATAGACCATTGATCCATAGTCGAGTTTTGATCGAATAAGAGCACAAAATACTTTTAACACAGAACATCGATCTGCTCCCCAACTGGTAGTAGAGAGGACACGGAGGATGTTCAGTGCTCTTCTGCATTTGACCCGTAGCTGCTTTAAGTGTGGTATAAAGGTCAGCATGTGCACGGGCCCGTTGGAAAGCGACAAGGTTCAAAAGTGTGGGATATCTACGAAAAGTATCCCAGGCCCGTTTTTGAGCCTTCCGTGCTAAGTGGCAAGCAGGATTCCACCACGAACGAGGATGTCGTGGAAAACGTGTTGAAGTTTTAGGAATACACTGAGAAGCTGCTTGTATAATACAGCCAGTTACCTCTGCCACACAGTCGTCTATTGATGGCTGATTCACAATGGCAGGATCAAGTTCTGCAAGAGCAGTGAAAGTGGACCAGTCTGCCTGATCCAGCTTCCACCGGGGCAAGCTGGTAGGGTGGCATCGACCACGGCCAGTCGCTCTCAAAAGTATAGGAAAATGATCACTGCCTAGTGGATAATTGTCAACCCTCCATGAAAAATGGGAGAATAACGAAGGGGAGAAAACTGAGAGATCAATAGTGGTAAAGGACTGACTAGGTGCATGAAAATAAGTGGAAGAACCAGTATTGAAAAGAGAAAGATTGTGATCAGAGAGCATACGCTCTACAGAGCGACCCCTCCCATCAATAACAGCACATTTCCAGAGGGAATGATGTCCATTAAAGTCCCCCAGAAGTAAAAAGGGAGACGGCAACTGTTCAACGAGAGCATCAAGGTCTGATTGATCATATGTCTCTCCAGGGGACAGATAGAGAGAACAAACAGTGATGGTATGACACAAGGAAATATGGATGGCTACGGCCTCCAAGAGTGTAATGAGTGACAAATACAGGGTAGGCACATGCTGATCAACCAACAGTGCCACCCTTCCATATACTCATCCATCACACAGCCTGTCATTTCTGTACAGAAAAAACTGCCAAAAGGTGACTGTATCGGCAGGTTTCAGAAATGTTTCTTGTAAGGAAAGACACACAGGATGGTAGGAAGCAATCAGTGTTTTGATATCATCCAGATTAGAACGTAAACCTCGACAGTTCCATTGTATCAAGGTGGCCATTTTTAATGATGGGTAGGCGAAGTGGCTGGAGAACCCTTCTGTTTACGACCACGTCTTTTTTCCTTACTGTCCTTAGTCGGAGGAGGTCTATCAACCTCCATGGATCCTGCCCTGGGTCGATTGGGCAGGTTTTTGTTATTGGAAAAGGATTCCAGTGACTGAGTACGGGAACAAATGATTGTTCTGCCTCTTGGGGTGGGAGAAAAAGACGTATCAGAAGAAATGCCTGTATTTGAAACTGAAGGATGTGGATCTTGAGGTTTATTCGAATGTATGGGAGGAACAGAGATGGGTGTGGAAGTCGATTCATCAACCTTTTTAACCATGGAAGTCAAAAACCTTTTCATTTGTTTTGAAAACGATTCTCTTGGAGGCACAGAGAGATCTGTCTGCACTCCCACTGTAGTTGTGGAACGAAGTGCAGCAGCATATGTCAGAAATGGAGTGGCGGGCAGCAATTTCCAAGCCTCAGGATAACTAATGTTATGAGTCATTTTCAAATGCTGCACGTCTTTTTCCTCCAACCATTTTGGGCAAGAACAAAAGTAGGAAGGGTGAGAACCATTGCAGTTGATGCAATGTGGGTCCATGTCACATTCATAGGCATCGTGGTCCTTGCCACCACAACGAGCACATGTCAGGGAACCACGACATGATGTCTTTGAGTGGCCGAACCTCTGACATTGAAACATCGGAGAGGGTTTGGAATGTATGGCCGTACCCTGCAAATTAGATAACCTGCCTTGATGGTGGCAGGTGCAAGTGATGATGTAAATGTCAAAACGAGGGTATTTGTTGGCAGTGTAACTCCATCTTTGCGAGTGGAGATGCGCCTCACTGCAGAAACTCCTTGAGTGGAGAGACCAGCGAAAATCTCTGACTCGGGGACATTCTTCAAATCCCTCTCAACAATAACTCCTCGTGATGAATTCAAGGTAGCATGAGGGGTAACCTCAATAGGTGTGTCCCCAATTGCTGTTGAATTCAAGAGAAGTTCACTGTGGTTGGTTGTGGATGTTTCAACTAATATGTCTCCAGATCGAAGTTTCTTTACTGATTTTGGAGAGCCAGCAAGACCCTCTAGTCCCTTCTGAATAAAAAAGGGGGACAATTGCCCTAAAGGTATTTCTGAAAGAGAATGTAATATAAGAAAATGAGGTACGTGTGTTACAGATGTTGAAGACTGCTACTCAGAGTCTTCAAGACGTGGTCGCTTATCTATTGACTGTTTTTTCACTATTTTATTTAAATTTTTTAAGGAGGATCCATAGGAAAAAAGAAAAATTTCGGTACCCACTGACCCCCCCCCACCATGGAGCCCTACGAGGGGACACACTACAATGTCATGCAAGGACAATGCAGCAACGCCAGGGTTTCGTGAGCACTACACCCAAACACCAACATCAGGCACAATATCCACAACACCTGTTGAGAACTTCCAACACTGGTACTTGGTTGACTCTAGCCCAAGTGGACCAGCCGACTGACCCAAGGGGGGCCACCCAAAGACCGCCCATCTACAGGAATTCAAGGCCAAAGTGGTGTGTTAGGGTTGGACCCCTCAACCACCAGGATCCTCTTCTCCCTTTCACAGGTCGCCACACACGGCAAACACGTGGGTGGATGTTTAGATCCCAGAGGAGGTAAACTGGGAACAGAACCTTCCCTAGGAGGTCCCCTCACCACGTACAGGAATCCACACCGAGGGGATGAGAGCTGTATGCTGGTCAAATTGACCAACCTTCTATAGAGTTAAAGTAGGAAAAAAATAACAGATGAAATACAGTTTTACTGAAAACTAACATCTAAAATGTATTTAGGAGGTTTTATAAATAACACAAATGAAATTTAAGATTTTTTTTGAGATGAAGTATTTTATTTTACTTTAACATGAAAATTCCTTATGGATTATTCAAAACAAATATTCAATGGGAAATCTTTTTAGTTTATTAAAAATACAATTTTTTGGATGTGAAAGGTTTATAGTGTTTACTTACTCATATTTCATGAAGATACTGACACTATCAAAAATTAGTACAATCAAATTGACTAAACCTGTGGAGAGAGTTAATCAGATAGAACACAGAATTAAATGTTACTAGCAGTGACATGTAACTTGCAATCTATGGTATTAAAGTACTTATTGATAACAAATTAACAAACCTATGAAATTTGCCAAATCTACAAAGTATGCAATATTAATAAACATGCAAAACAATTAAGTTTACCTAAAAACAAAGTAATAATCAATATCTAACATACAATTCATCTACAGTAACTTAGAGAATACATCAATATCTAAAATAAAGTCAAAGCACTGATGCATTGAAATATACTGCTAAAAAAAATTAAAGGAGCAAGTACATATTTCAGCATATTTTTGCCAAAACCAAATTTATGTATGAAAAACCTATCTGTTTGTCTACAAGTGTATTTTTTTAGCTTGTGAGTGATGTTTGAAGCAACTCAAATGAAATTCACCTCACTCAAGGAGAATACAACAAGATAGCCTACATAAGGCTGTTATGTGAAACTATGCATTCCTTGTTAGTTCTCGAAACAAACACCAACATGGATCTTTTACAGCTAGTTTTGTCAGTGTGTACCTTCATCTTGTGTACCCAAGCAGTCAGGCACCATCTGACAGAGAACGAGGCAGCCAGGGCAGTTCAGATGCTGGAGGATAACCAGACCCAAAGGAGGGTGGCACAGCTCGTCAGCGTGTCACCAAGCATCATCAATCAACTTTGGCGGCACTACCAGGAGACAAACTCTTATGGCAGGAGACCAGATCATGGCCATCATCGCTGCACAACAGCCAGAGAGGACCGCTACATCGTGACTAAAGCTCTGCAAAACAGGTTAGCTACGATTCAGTCACTGCTCAATGACCTTCAGCACTCCACTGGAATGCTGTCGACCCAAACAGTTCGCAATCGGCTGCACAAAGGATACTTTAGGGCCAGACAGCCAGCAAGAGGCATTATTCTGAAAGCGCAACACCGTTCAGCCAGGTTGGAGTTTGCTCGTCAGCACCTGGACTTGGAACTTAGTCAATGCTGTGGAGAGACGAGAGCAGGTCCACCATGTCTTGTGACGATGGATGTGCAAGAGCATGGAAATGCCAAAGAGAGCAATTTTCTGCCTGTAACGTTGTATAAGTCGATGCTCATGGAGGAGGTTCTGTAATGGCCTGGGCAGGCACATGCTTGGGTGGTTGCACGGACTTACTCATACTCGACAGAGGTACTCTGAACGCACGGTGATATAGAGACAAAATTCTGGAACTCATTGTGAGGCCTTTTGCTGGTACTGTTGGCAGTGGGTTCATTCTCATGCAAGTTAACACATGAGCCCATGTCGCAAGACTGTGTATGGTCCTCCTTGATAAGGAAGGAATAGAGACTTTTGGGTGGTTCGCTAGATTTCCAGATTTAAATCCGATTGAACATCGTTGGGATATGTTGTCGAGGCATGTTAGTGAATACCAGCACCATCCTCAGAATGTACATGAACTCCAAAAAGCCCGGGTAGACGAGTGGGCTACCATACCCCAAGATAACATTGATAGACTGAGATAAATTATATAAGAAAACATACTTGTTCCTTTAATATTTCTGACCAGTTTACTTAATTCTTCTATGAGTAAAGACAAAGCTACACCTACCAAAAGTATATCAACCAGGTGTGATGTGACATGCCAAAAAATTTAATACAGATCCCCTGTGAGAACTGGAAGCAATTGCAAGAAAGAAGGAAAAGAACAATTATCCACCAAAGTGAATGATGTGGCAGCACTGCAACTGGTGGAAGATAAAATCTCCTGAAGAGGTGTTGAAGTGTGATAGACTAAAATAAGAAGGAACCGGATTAAAAAGAATATACAAATAGTCTTCTCATTAATTGTATTCTTTTAGAACATCACCATGATGAAAAGAAGATGAAATTGCTGGTTGAGCTTACAAATCTAGCTCTCGGCAATTTAAGACCTGTATATCCTCTGTAGATTAAGATAAATCCAATTCGTGGAAAGTAATACCAGTAGCAGTTTCAACTGTAATGGGCACTCCTATAGTAAATACATAGATCACAAATTCTTAATAAGATATCTTACAATTTGGTAACAAGAAATAAATACAAAATGTTGAAACATGTGAATGCAAACACAGTAAAATAAAACTGCTGAAAAAAAAATAAAACAGCAAAGAAGCACACTGGTAAATGGTAGCACATGTGAAAAAACACACACCTAAACACTATTGTACCAAATGAGAAACTGCAGATTGAATGGGAAGAAAAGAGGAAGGTGTCTGTACCAGTATTGGTGGTGCAATATTATTGGTGGAGAATATTCACATGATATGTACGTATTCAAAAATGTTACAAAACTGATGGAATATATAGACTGATGTGCTAAGTGCAAAAATGTTTAGCATTGCTTACAGGGCAGATAGAAGACTGAAATAAATTTAAGTGGTAGGAGGCAAGACTGTATCAGAAATAGTAACAGAGAACAAGATTTAGAATGTTTGTTTTTATTTGTGACAGTACCCCTAAAAAAATTCTTCCATAATTCTGCTTTCACACTTAGCTTTATTCTAGACCAGTGATACAGTGCTAGATAAAGATGTGTTAAAACACAAAATCTACCTCATAACTGTGTGAGGTGAGATTTGCTGGAAATAATGTTGATACAGCATTCTA
This sequence comes from Tachypleus tridentatus, assembly GCF_004210375.1. Lineage (NCBI taxonomy): Eukaryota > Metazoa > Arthropoda > Merostomata > Xiphosura > Limulidae > Tachypleus > Tachypleus tridentatus. Next base: position 129,863,476 of record NC_134834.1, on the reverse strand, counting down.
GCTACAAAGAGTATAGGCACACCATGCCCACGCATTCCCCCTTCCCTACACTGCTATCACATAATCAAAGTCAATTAATAAACTATTATATGATTTTGAGAGAATTTCTTTTACTATAAAGTCACAAAGCAGGTTAAAACTTATTTTAAAATGTATTTAAAGTAAATATACATGTAGATGAGAATAAAAATTAATGAATGTACATTTTTTATTTAAAGTCTTAAAACAATAATTAAATGTTTAGTGATTTTCGGTTGACTCTTATCATGACTATATGCATTTTAAAATGTATTTAAAGTAAATATACATGTAGATGAGAATAAAAATTAATGAATGTACATTTTTTATTTAAAGTCTTAAAACAATAATTAAATGTTTAGTGATTTTCGGTTGACTCTTATCATGACTATATGCATAACTATTTGAAAAACTAATTCATCTACCTCTTTTTGCCCCTGGTGGTGCTTCATACATAAAGTTGAGAGCCAATTTTTCTTTACTTTCTTTGCTGATCAGTGCCCTATAAAATAAACAGGTATTACTTGTCATACATTAAAGTCGACCAATTTATTATCATGTTTCAGCAAGATACACTTATTTCAATCTTGATGAATTACAAAGATCATATAGTCTATCACTTTCTCTCTCTCTCATATATATGCACCTTTCATGTAATCTATTAACCATTTTACAATGAGTCACAGATCAAAGGCCATGTCATCACAATTGTTGACTTTCATTCAAAATTTTATTGATCTACTATTTTATGAATTTATGCCAATATGATTGGAATCAAATTGTAAATTATAATTCAAACTCTAATGTTATATATTAGTTACTTTCCTAATTTAAAAGTAAATATTAAAAGAACACATCTAAATAAAGATTTTAGCAAGTCACATGATATGTTGAATGCATCACTGTTTAAAATGAGATGTTTGTGATGTCAAAATACCAAGTCTACAGATTCATACAAATTATGAACTCAAACTACTAATATTGACAAGCTAGAATATAACATAAAAGCATCATATCTTTTTATTTTGCTGAGATAAGGCTCACGTACTGAATCAAACATGGTGGCTCTGTTCAATTCCTTCCATTTTTTGAAATGGTACCTTATATATACTTACTTCAATATATGACATGTGAATAAAAAATCAACAACTTAGAATGTCTCCAGAGTAGTTTTCCCCCCAATTTTAATCTGTGAAAAAGCTAATTCATTCTTTCGACCCAAGACTTCACGAAGATAGGTTGTGTCCACAGTCCGCTTGATGTTTCACATTTTTTAAAATCTAAATACATCTCAGTCACTAAGATTCAGAAATTAATGGAATTCTATGGTTGCAGTATGGTTATTTATGATTTTTTTAGTTATTCAACTGTATGTATATAAATATGCTTCATGTGCAAATTTTTAAAGATGTAGTAACCTATGTCCAGCAGCAACAGAGTACAAACGTTGTACCAAGAAAAGATAACTGTTTGCTTTACTTCTTGATTTATTATTCTATATTTTAAGAATAAGTTCAATAATTTATTTCTAAATAGTAATAATCTATATACACGTACATTAGACAATACAAGTCCACTAAAACACAGCCAAGACAGGGAAGACTAAAGGTCAGTTTTATATTATTGTATATGTAACATGAGTACACATGTTACATATACAATAATATAAAATATAAGTTATGCAATGTTAGCTAGGCATGAATGAAAGGTCAATATAATAAAAGATAGATATATAGTACTATGATACTTAAGCTACTTAGATTAAAAATTTGTATTTTCACGTTAGTCATTGTAGCATGAATAAAGCATAATTTATATTTATTTACTTTCTTTTATGATTGTTATGAGGTTGGCCAAGTGATAGACGCCAAATAATCAGAATATAGAAAGAAACAGAGTCTTACTGAAAATAAACGTTTAAAATGTATTGAGATTTTTGGGACAGAAAACAGTTTTCTTAATCACAACACAGAATCACTTTGCTCACAAACAAGTAATGAACTAGACTATTTTCACAAACAAATTTTTAGTAAAATATTTCAATAAAAATCTGATTTTTTGTGGAAAAAAAACTTGTAATCTTTACCAAAAGTCTATTAAGTTTTGTGAAGATACACTTGTTATATGAAAAGTTATAGTGCAAATATGTAAATGAACTTATATTATACTGTTCCCATTGCAAAAGAGTTAAAATACTGTAAATATTAAAATCCTACAAGGTATCTCAGTTTAAAATGAGAATGTAAACACATGCTACTACTAAGAGCAACATTATTTTAACACAGGCCTGGTTATCCTCATGCAAAAATCATGTACAGTAATAGTATAACTTGTTTCTCTATACACATTTGAGAAAAGATAAAAAGAGAGAGAGAAGAGTAGAAGAAAAAAGTGTTTATTTTCTTTATGATTTGGAGAAATTGATCATTTACACAAGCCAAATCAATATGGATATCAAACATTTTCACAATTCTTTCCAAACAGCCACAAATCAGGACTGTTTCACATTTATTCAAAACAACCAAGAATCTTAACATTGGTCAGGAAAAATACTGACTTAAAGGTATTTCTAATAACTATCATTCATGCTGGTTGTTTATTCTAAAAATACAGATGGTGCTTATTAAACAGTCTTATTTTTCATAACAAAAATCCAGTACATCACAGCAAATTAGTACAGTCACTACCTCCAAACAAAAAATCTCCATTACTGTAATTCTGGGATTAATTACTGCCAAGATATCTTGCATATTGTACGTAAGAACCAAGTGCTTTAGCCCAATTTATTTAGACATTTCTTTATAACACATATTCTAACAGGCAAAAACATGAAATATGTGGAGCACATCAGAAGTTGACAGTATTTTAAAATATCAGTAATTTGATGGTTAAAATATCTTGGTTATTGGCAGCTAAGATCAAATACCAAACTGCCACTGAGTAAAATGCTTAATAAGCCATTACAGTCAATTTATATGCTTTAATTCTTCTTTGTATTAAGATTTTTAAAGAACATGTGAATCATAAAAATGTTTCAAAAGGTAGCTTTTTTAAGTTGTACATTTTGTTATAATTTGCACTTTCTGTGTGTATAGTAAATTCTAGAAGTTGGTGTTTTTTCAGATAATTTCAAATATCAATGATATGCAGTAATAAAATATAGCAGTTAGTAATAAACTAAAAAAAATAAAAATGTTTGAAAACAAAGACATTTCATGTCAATAAATGTTTAACATATTTTGGAAAAATTGTAGATAACAATAAAGCCTGTTTTGGGATCTAACCTGTTATTATAAAGGTCTTGTTCTTTCTCATACTGTTGTCTGAGTTCTTCTTGTTTTTTCTTTTCATTCTCTGTCCTCTGCTCTGCCATCCATGTCTAAATTGAAAAAAAAAATCAATATACTTTACACATTTCTTTTTACATAGGCATTGATATAGGCTTGTTCACATTTAGTCAAGAAACAGAGTCAAAACATCCAACAAACTACACTGGTCAAGTACAAAGTTCCTTAAGTGAAATTATTAATTTTTCTTTTCCCAAGACGTTATTTAAATCATTATTTCAAAGTGTTCTAAATAACATAAAACTACCATAACTCAAACAGATGGCTTGAGCTTGCACAATTCTATTATTATCTGATTTTAAAACATCAATTTTTAACCTTTTCACTAGACAGGAGGAGATTCTTGGTCTTAAGCATTTAAAATGTACAATTAAAAGCATGTTTAGGTTTAAGAATCATTTACATATGATTGTCATTGCTGAGTTTATTATGAAGGAACAGACAGCCTTTGGTTCTCTCCATGTATATTGATAGTGGTTTAGCATTTGAAGAAAGGAAAGAAATATTGAAATATGTATACATACTTGTTTTCTGTAACCCTATCTCCATGAATTATTCTTGGGTAACAACCCAGCTTTTCTCCAGTTTCTAAGTAGCCTTAAACTACTCTATGGGAACAACTTGTGTCACATGATTTGAACCACATCATCTTGCTTGAACTGTCAACACAGCTGTTAATACATATGCTAAATGGCTACAACTTATTACAGGAATTAATATCACATTTTATGTAATTAGATCCTTTAGCAACAAAATAGACATCTAAGTAGCCAATGGATTCAAAGTTCAGTAGCTTTATGATGAAGTAATCTCATAAAAGGTGGATGCTTTCTCTTTCTGCAGGTGTTACTTTCCTTGAACACTTTTGATATATCCATCAAAATCCATGCAGAAAAATAGTTCTTTTGCACTTTCATAGTGAACTTAGCAACAGGGATCACATCTGAGCAATTCTTGTATCTAAGCATATCTCCATAATGCAAAATACATAGCAAATGCCTGAGACCGAGAACTGCATTATGTGTAGTGTCAAGCAGGGACACTGTTCTTGCTATAAACAATATGAATTTATAAGCTCTATCTCTCTATTTGAGCCATAACAGGTCTCTATTTTGTCTTACAAAATACATCTTGAGGGGCCAATGATACAAGGAACAAGAGATTAATGGCCAAAAGAAAGAGTGGCAGACCATCTATTCTGAAAAAGCATGGTCCACTGAGGAAGGAAAATACAACACCAGGTGGGATGCTGTGATAAGGATAAAAATTTTGATGCGTACAGTAAAGATATTTGCAAATGACAATAGGTATAGAGGAGGTTCACTGAATTCAATGTACAAACTCTGGACTAGAGAAGTGTGGAAGGTCCCTGTGCAGGCCGAAGCTTCTGTTGGTGAACAGGGTCCAACTTCTTAACAGCTGAGGTTCTGGCAGAGCTTTAGACCAGAGACTTGTAGTCTAGGTTTCAATCAAATAAGGGCATTTTTAGTAAAGAACATCGATCAGCTCCCCAAAAGGTGGAAGAGAGGGCACAGATGACATTTAGTGCCCTTGTACACTTGGTACATAGCTGTTTGATGTGTGGAATAAAGTTCAACTTACAGTCAAAAATAAGACCCAAGAACTTTGCCTCAGGGACCACAGGAAGCACATCTTCTCAGAGACAGCTCAGGATCTGGGTGAATACCCTGTTGGTGACAAAAGTACATGCAAATGGTTTTGGAGTGAGAAAAGGTAAAACCATTTGCTGTAGTCCACTTCAGTAAGCAATTGAGGGCAGCCTGTTGCTACCATTCAATAAACCTCAAGCTTGACGACTGACACGAAAGATCGTTTGCAACTGTAGGTTGGGAGTTGTCCACTGATAGCATTAATCTTTAGAATGAAATATGTAACACTCAAGACACAGCCCTGACAGACTCCAAGTTCCTGTTAGAAAGAACAGGAAAGTGTTGAACCCACACTGACCTGCAATCGTTGGTTCATTAAAAAATGTTTAATAAAAATGGGTAAAAGACCATGCAATGTGCATGATTGAAGGTCTTGCAAGCCCAAAAGAAAAGAGGTGATCACTCTGTCTGTGGTCTTGATGGCTAAGAAGGTGGGAAATGAAACAGAAGTGTTAGATAAATGAGAAAAGCTTTTGCCAAGAATACTGGCAATGTCCTGGGCATCAGCAACTTCCTGGACATCAGAAAGCAAAATTGAAAGGGGAGCAGAAGTATACATCCACTACAATTGAATGGCCCCTCCCATCAATATCAGCATCAACCAAGAAAGGATTATGCCCCAGGTTTATAAAGGGAGAGAGTAACTGCTCAAAGAAGGCATCAAGGTCTGACTGAGGTGCAGTAAGATAAAGTAGAAAAAACAAAAAGAATGTGAAGGAGCTTTAGGATAACTGGAAAAGTAAAAAAAAACAAAAATAAAACAGGAGAGTAAAGTTGAAAAAATGGTCACCAGTGAAACCAAAGCCCATGATTTATTTCAAAGGTGAACCACTGTTATTGCTAGCTGTGCAGGAAGGGGAATGGTAAGCAAATGTGAAAACACAAGGAATAAGAGAAATGTATCACAACATGACTCCTGTGGTCCAGTTAGTGGAAAACCAAGGAAACAATACAAAACTGCAGGTGAGCAGCTAAAGGCCAAGATTCCAAAGAATCAGGTACACTGTCAAAGACAGAGGTCTCAAACATAAGAGAAATGACTATGGACACCTGATTGAGGAGAAAATCCCCCACCCACCCAAAACAAGTGGTCAAAATAAACAAAGAAAAAGAAATAGAAAGTAAAGTAGCAAACAAATATAGGTATCTCATTCAAAACTACTGGGTGATAATGAAGAGCCTTAGTAATGAGGTGAGTGCAGAAAGTATATGAATAGAGTGAAAAACAGTAACAAACAGATAGCTGGAAGGAAAGATGAAGGAAAATAAAGAGCTATGACCTAAAGTTTCAGCAATGAGTTCACAAAAATCATTAGAACAAAAAAGATGGAGGACCACATGGACTTCAAACAGAAGGTACAAAAAGTAAAAATAGAAACATTATGATGTACAAGTAAAAATGACAGAATATCACACATTTGATTCAAGAGCATAGCAAACAGAAAAGGAAGAAATAGCTATTCCTTATCAGGAAGACAAGAATCAAAAACCAAGGCTGGAGGATGAAGAGCTGACAAAACCTGTCCACAGGCAGGCTTTACAGAAGTCAGAGAAACAAAACAATTAGGAAACAGAAGGCAGTTGGCAACCAATCACCTGGTGTACAAAAGAAGGACACTCATCACTTGTTTACATGAAAGTTCATCACAGCTCATAAGGTCATGAAAGCTAAATTATCCACAATGTCAAAAGTGCCTTACCACAGAGTAAAACCTAATACCTGTCACATGGAGGCCTGTTTTCTACTAAATGAGCAACATGAAAAATAACTGTCAGATTTATGAACAAATAAATTGCTTCCAGTTGTCATTTAGTTAATTTGTGAAAATACTTAAAGAGGAATGTCTGAGCCTCTGGCTTCTTTCATTATATAATTTGTAGCATATGTGAGGAAAGGAACTTGAAGAAGAAATGTGGTAACCAGAGAAAACAAAGTTGCATTAAGGTGAATAAAATAAATAAATAAAATCAATGCCTTTCTACTAGTGGGGAGTTGGCCACTATAACTGTTACATCAAAGGCTAGAGCAAAACATGTATACCTTTGTAGGGATGGGAGTTTGTTCAAGGCTTGTGGCACGTGCAGGAAATTCCACAACAGTTACACAGAAAGCAATAGCTCTTAGTGGTGCAGAAATGTAAACAGCATTTTTAAATTGATACTTTACTGCTTCTGGAGATTAGAAAGAGATTTTGGTTACAAGTTTAAAATAACATTTTGAAAGGATATGACAAGAATTATCTACTTTTAGTTGCACAATGGAATTAATCAAACAAAATAATGTGGAAAACCTTTAAAATAAATTCTTATATTTTCTTGATTCCAAGAAATGTTCCTCATTAAAAAAACAGGTTGGCTTATAAAAGATATGAAAGATAAAATTAAAGAAAAGCTGTATAAATTTACAATGTTTAAATTGATTACTAGGGTGCAAGACTGAATATTATTGAAGATCAAGATAGTTGTTCAAATAGGAAATTAGAAAATCAAAAATGCTATACAAAAAAAATAAGGTTGAATGAAAATATAAAAAATTAACAAAAAGGATTTTTTAAAATACATTTAAAGAGTAAGCAAAATATTACAAAAGGATTGTGGTCTTTGATGGATGGTAAAAGAAATCTTGTAACCGACAGTTACAAGATGATTGGACCATCAAATTCTACTCTGTTCTTCAGTTTTCACTAAAGGAGGTTTAACCAATATTCTTCATTCTGAACAAGTACAAGATTTTCCAAAATAATATCAAACAAGAGAACATTAATTCTCAACTTGTTAAAGTAAGACAGAGAAATTTAAAAAGCAATAAGTCTTCAGGGCCAGATAATAATTTCCCCTTGAATAGTGAGCAGGTTCAAAGGATTGGAAGTTGCTTTAAACTTTTATGATGGGTTACAGGTCAAAGACCATGTCTATCGTATTTGTTGACTTGCATTCAAATTTTTATTGAACAACTATTTTATAAATTTATGTCAAAACTTTGCAATCAAATTGTAGATTATAATTCAAATTTTAATAAGTTAAATAAGTTTAATAATTTCTTAATTAAAAAAAATTTATTAAAAAGAACACATCTACATACAGATTAGTTAGTCACACATTATGTTGAATGCAACACTTTAAAATTAAAGGTTTGTGATGTCAAAATGCTAAGTCTATAGTTTCACAAAAATTGGGAACTCAAATTACTAATACTATCAAGCTAGAATTTAAATTAAAATAACCTAATACCTTTTTATTTTGCTGAGATATGGCTTATGTACTGAATCAAACACAGTGGCCCTATTCACCTCTTACCATTTTTGAGAATGGTTTCTTATATACACTTACATCAATACGACATGTGAATAACCAATCAACAGCTTAAAATTTCCCTTTAGTGGTTTTTTCAGCCATTCTAATATGTGAAAAGGCTACTATGTTCTTTCTACCAAAGATATAAAGAAGGTAGGTTGCATCTTCATTCTGCTCAAAGATTCATATTTTTTAAAATCTAAATACATCTTATAAAAAAATAAAAGTATAGCATTATGAAACATAAGCTACTTGGACTAAACATTTGTATTTTAAAGTTATAGTACATAGTCATTCTAGCACAAAAAAGCATAATTTATATTTATTTCATAATTTTTTTATGATGGTTATAAGGTTGATCAAGTAACAGACCCCAAATAGTCAGAACACAGAAAATAACAAATGTACTAAACACAAACATTTGAAATGTATTTAGGCAGTTTTAGAGATTATGCAAATAATACTTGAGATTTCTAATACAAAGAATAGTTTTCTTAATCATAACATGAAATCACTTTGAACTCAGACTAATAACGAATTAGACTATTTTTACACACAAATCTTTAGTAAAAATATTTCATTAAAAAATTTGATTTTTAAATTACAAAATACTTGTAATCTTTACTAAAAGTCCACCTAATTTTGAAGATGCACATGCTGTATCAAAAGTTATAGTAAAAATACTTAAAACAGTGTGCAAATGTGTAGATGAACCCTGCACATTATATCAAGCCCATCACAAAAGTTAATGTTATCATCATTTTCAAGGAAATTGATGATAACTGTCCTAGTAATTACAGGCCTATTAATCTTTCATTAATAGTGGGGCTGTTTCTAAAAATGTGGTAAAACATGCTTTGTAGTCATTTAACAAAGTTTCAGATTGTGTTAGATTGTCAATGTGATTTCACTGTGAAAAAATCTTGCCTTTTGCAATTTTTTGAAAAAAAATACTGCGTATTTAGATAATGGTAAATGTGTAAAATTTGGTGTATACGAATTTTTAGAAAGCATTTATGAAAGTGCTATATAAATGGCTTATTAAAACTAATGATTTCTACAAGAACTCAGTGAATACAACAGTGGCTAGATGGAAGGGAAGAAGGTTGTTATAGAGTTTGGTCAAACTGAATTAACATTACAAGTGAGATAGTACCTCCAGGATCAGAGTTGGAACCCTAGTTCTTCCTGATTTACATCAATGATATAGATGAAGGAACTTAAATTTTCCAACAAACTTGAGTGTTGCTAGTTGTTAGGATGCTGTTGTTGTTTTACAAAAGGATTCAGATCACTCGAGTTAAAAATTAAATGGCAGATGACCTCTAATTTTAATAAATGCAAAGTAATGCATGTGAGTTGTTCTAATATTAATTATAAGTATAAACAAGACAGAAATAACTAACAGTTTTATGAAAGAAAAAATATTTTCTTATTTTGGATGATCAGTCTCTTTAAGTTATCCAAGCAACATGCTATTGGTAGTGGTCAGGTAAATAACATTTGAAATTATATTTAATGATATTTAATACAAGACTAAAAAGGTTTAATGTCATTGGCTTAGCTGCATTTGGAGTACTATATTTAGATTAGGCTTCCCTACCTTAGAAATGACACTGTATTGTTGGAAAGGGTTCAGGTGAGGGCTACTTGAATGATATTTAGGGTGAAAAGTTTGTCTTAAAAGTATAGGTTACGATTTCAGAAAGTGTTTTTTGAAGGGGATCTGATCAAGTTGTTTAAGCTTGTGTTTAAGCAGTTAAAGTAACTGATTATGTTGAAGTATAAATTTTTTGTCATATTTAATGGGTGATACCTGTAACAACATGGGATATAAGTTTGGTAAGGTAGCAGTCACTTTCAAGTTGGCTTTATTTTACTAAAAGAGGGTTGCCCTTCGAAATGTGTTACCTTCAACTGTGGTAGATGCATTTATTTAAAAGAGTTTAAGGAAAAGCTTAATAAATATTTGAATTATAACAGTGGCTTTGAGCATTTTATTTTTGAATTTAATAACAATGGATAGGATGGCCTAGATTAATGAACAGGTCTGTTGTTATCCTCAAGTTATATATATATAATGGTGATGTTCTGAGGTATGAAATCATGGAGGCATAGTTTTTACCAGACCACACAACAATGTTCTGTATATTCTTTATACAAAAATAATTTAATATTTTTATATCTCATTGTTGCAAAATTAACTATTTCATTACAAACACACTCAGTCTCAATACAATTTTTACATATATTAATAACAAATCAATTAAGTACTTGAAGCAGTATAGTGTAAAAAGTTTAGGTGTTTTGAAATTTTGTGCAAAGCTGCATGAGGGCTATCAGTGCTAGTCCTCCCTAATTTAACAGTGTAAGACCAGAGGTAAGGGAGCTAGCTAGTTATCACCACCCACTACCAACTCTTTGGCTACTCTTTTACCAACAAACCATGAGATTGATAGTAAATTATAACACTCCATTGTAAAATTGGTTTGATGTGGATTTGAACCCACAACCCTCATATTACGAATTAAACACCTTAACCACCTGGCCATGCCAGGCCATTATAAGAAGAATTAGGGTTATACTTATTATTAGAATATTACTGGCACTAGAGATAGTTTAAAGTTCGACTATAATAATACCACTTAATACTACACGTAATGATTATTACTATATTAGTATCATTATATTCTTAAAATACTTGAAGTCAAAACTTAAAGTACTATTAAAAATAAAATAATATTACTACTTAGTAACTAATAGTAATAATACAACTCACTATGTTACACCTAAGTTTGAACTTTAGATTACATAATACATAATAAAAACAATATTAGCTATAACACAGTATGAAACCGAAAAAGTTTTGAAAATTAAATAAACAAATACAATTAGCAAGTTACCATTATTAATGACAATGACAGTAAACCTACCCTTTTGATGTTTGCTTTTGACCCAGGATGAAAGGGTTTTTTGCACATGTAGTTATTGTAACCTTTACCCATCTTAAACAAAAATTAAAGGGCAAATCTTTAACTAATATTATTAATTAACAGTAACACAATAATTTCTAGAACCATGGAAGAATGTAAGAGATCAAAAAGCGCTTGTAGTAATGTTTTTTTGCGTTGTAATCGTTAAGCCTAACCACCATTTTCAAGAAAAATGTATCCCTTCTCACTCGTGCTGATCTCTGCGATAAAAAGTTATTGAAAAAGTTCTTATCTATTTCGAAGCACGAATGAAGGACCATGTATGTTCTATTTCGCTTTTGTAGACAAGAGGTAAAAGGGGAAACCTGTAAATACAACTGGTGCGTTAAATCTCATGATTTTATTTATGTGTAATATTTTCAGGTTTTTCGTAATGACGAGAAACCCACTGAAAGTAAAAATGTATCTCAGAACGACTAGTATGGGTATTAATACGTTTTTAAGTTTTATTGAAAAATGATAAACAGTATACAAGATATCAAATATTTTCGTCCGATTTAATTTTACAAAACCTGTTATTAAAACCAAAGTTTCTTATTTTTAGCTTACCTGTTACAATTCTATGTTAAGCGTGTATTGAGTTACTAGAACAACCCTTATATTTCGTTAGTCATGATACCATAACAAGTGATTTTCTATTGAAAGAGAAAACGTTACTTGTGAGCTTAGCCCTACAGATTTAAGTGCATAAGTGGTATTACCATATAGCAAAATTACACAAGGGCTATCTGCGCTAGTCGTTCCGAAGTTAGCAGTGTAAGACTAGAAGGAAGGCAGTTAGTCATCACAACCTACCGCCAACTCTTAGGCGACTCTTTCACCAACGGATAGTGGGATTGACCGTAACATTATAACGCCCCCATGACTGAAAGGGCGAGCATGTTTGGTGTGACAAGGATTGGAACCCACAACACTCAGATTATGAGTCGAGCGCCCCAGCCACCTAGCCATAAAGGACCCAAACATTAGGGAAGAAAGAAACTAATTGGTTACCGTTATGTGAACTGGATTTTGTATTATTTTCACGAAAAAAAATTCAAAATAACCTGCCCGGTTATATAATACGAGGTCTGTTCACAACATACGCGGACTGACGTCATAAAACAAAATGTACTTTATTTAGAAGTTACAGGTCTGGGACCCCTTCAAAGTACTCTCCTCCCCAACGCACACACTTATCCCAACGGTGTTTCAACTTGTTGAAACAGTCCTGGTACGCTTCTTTTGTAATGTCCTCCAGCTCCTTCATCGCATTTGCCTTAATCTCGGGAATCGTCTCAAATATTCTTCCTTTCAAGGGTCTTTTGAATTTGGGGAACAAGAAAAAATCGCAATGAGCAAGGTCAGGTGAGTAGAGGGGGTGGGGAAGAAGAGTGATCGAGTGTTTGGCCAAAAACTCACAAGTTCTGAGGCACAAATTTCGCAGCAACGTGGTGCATCTTCAATTTTTCGGTCAAAATCTCGTAACAAGATCCAACTGATATCCCACACTATTCAGCAAGCTTCCTGACAGTCAGACGTCGATTTGCCCGCACCAGGGTGTTGATTTTGTCGACGTGTGGGTCGTCAGTTGACGTGGAAGGACGTCCAGGACGCTCATCATCTTCAATGGACTGTCGACCATCCTTAAAACGTTCATGCCACTTGAAACATGCCGTACGCTTCATAGCAACATCAGTAAGCCGTGTTAAGCATAGCAAAAGTTTCAGTCGCAGATTTTCCAAGTTTAACACAAAATTTCACAGCAAGTCGTTGCTCCTTCAGGTCATTCATTCTGAAATCCGCCAAACGAAAAAATCGCACTTCACTTAAAACCGCGTAGCTAATACACAAATGAAGATATCTGCAATCGGGAAATGGCGTCGTAATCAGCTGATCTGTGCAAACCTAGCGACACCAAGCGGATTCCCCTGGAACCAACTGGAGCCGTGCAATTCAAACAGTCTGCGTATTTTTTGAACAGACCTCATATATTGTAACACTACTGTCAATAGTACAATACTTTTGTGAAAATACAAATCAAAATTGAACTTTAGTTGAAACTCAATTTCTATGCGAGACAAAAAATTTGCTAAACATACTTAAAAATTAAAATAAAATAAGACCAAGAAGAAAGAGACTCAAAATTAGAGATACGAGACAATAATTTAAGAAATTAAAAGAAAAATACGAAATATTTAAAGAAAAATAAATATGATTAAAGGAAATCCTTATGAAACAATAGTAGATGCATAGAGGGACTAAAACATTAACGAAATATAGAAAAGCTTCAACAAAGTACAGGAAAGCTGTAACGACAAAATTGAAAGAGTAAAAGAGAAATCATTGAGGCAGGTAAAAACATCAGTGACAGAATGAAATATTTGAAATAAAAATTGAAGAATGGAAAGACTAAACCAGATAAACCTTTTTCTCTCTGCACAAGAATTCTAACTTTAAACACCATTTGCTTCAAAATGTAGAATGGAATAACTAATGTGGTTCACAACTATTACGGCTTTACCCAGGAAAGACTTGAATTAGCGGGATAAAATGAAAAGTCTCTATGATGATAATACTAATAAGACTAGATTCAGTGGAGGCGACATGATATGGCTGTACAATCCATACCGTAAAAAAGGAAAATCTCTAAATTAAGTAGGTGATGGGAAAGAATATGTACTGTAGTTAAAATAATCAATGATGTTATTTACAGAATCCAGAAAAGCAGTTCGAAACAAAGTAGTCTATTGTGGTCACATCTAGATGTACATCAAACTCGGTAACTCTAGAGAAGAATCTGAAATCAGAAAGTAAAACCTATGAGACGTTCAAGGTTTCTATCGAAAGTATCTCTGAAGAATCTTCAAGCATGGAACTACCAGTAGATTCATCTGGTTTTCTTTTCTCAAGATTTTTTCTCGTCAATCAGCTTATTTCAAGTTATATGTAGTAGTGTTTAAATCTAAAATTTCTTAATTAGTGGGGAATCAGCGTTAAACGTATGACCGAACTTTCTCATTTAACATAGGGAAAGCCACAACTTCATCATATCTTCTGTCCCATCACAGAAGGAAACTGATATTCTCTACATTCTTGTACAATGCAGAATTACAGAAATATATTCTGTCATTAGAGCGGGTACTATCTCTATAGAACATGAATTTGGCGGTTTTCTGGGCCATGTGTTATCTGAAAACTGTACTGATTCAGACTGAACAAAAAAAAATAAATTTCTATATTAAAACAAGAAGGAATAAAATGATGATATAATTTCAAACCACGTATGTATGCATATATATATTAATATATTATCGTTTGCCGTAGTTTACGTGCGTGTGTAAATACATACTATTTTCTGGAACTCCTATTCCGTACAACACATTTCCTGATGGGACAGTAGTAATTTTATAGTTTTATAAAGCTAAAATCTTTCATTCGATTCCACACAATAGAAAATCAAACGGAACAATTTGTCTTTACTGCATAAAATGAAAAAAAAAATCTTATTACATTTTAAATTCAGTAATAACACTCATAATTAACCTTTTCTTCTTTGTACAAGTTTATTTGGAATGATTTTTGACAACAACGAAAAAAACCTAATGATTGTAAGACACTGGACCAGAACCGTGATTTGGTTTTAAAATATTATGCCTGATTCCATCCTTGTTCTGTGTGAACGTTTTCAGAAAATTTTTGTTCAGTTCCAGCGGCGACTTGCAGTTGTATTGATATTAAAGAGCCAACTTGTACAAACAAACTTGTTTGTTTGTTACACACTTTCATCAAAGCTACACTAGGGTGATCAGCGCCAGCCATCTCTAATTTTCTATTGATATATTAGAAAAGGCCGCTAGTCAGTCAAAAGCACTCACTTGAACTTTTTGGTTACTTTAATATGATAATAGGAGATTTGACCAGTCTTGATTAAGTGCACAGCTATGGGTAAATTTAAGAATGTTTGACTAAAATAACATAATCATTCTTCGATTTTATGACCATAATTGACTTGACAACCTGCCACTCCCTATGTAAATCTGATATACTAATTTTGAGCATCTAGCATAAAAATAATTAGCTTGTATATTCAAAATAATATAACACTCATTCTTCTATGCTGTAAAATGGAATTATAGGAAAGATTTGTTTAATTAAAGAAAAACAAAATTAACATGGTTAGCAAATGAAAGATTGAAACACAAACATAAAACAGATATTAATATATTTACGGAACTTACAAAACATCCTGGAGCTTTGTTATTAGCTGGTCCGTTTTTGTAGTCCTAGTTTTATCAAACTTTGAATGGTGAAGTAATGAGACAAGCTTTTTAATTCAATGGAGTCAGAAACTATTTTGTCTATTCCATGTCCTCAACTCGTAACAAAATCCTAGTTCAGTGTCTAACAATTTGAAGTACTTGCTTTTGTGACTGTAATTATGTTTATTTAAGACGATATTACTTTCTCATTCATATTAATTTGTATGAGCCTCTGAACCATCTTATTTCTTGGATTCATACACCAGGAATAAGGAAAATGAAAACTATTATATTATGTAACTTTAGGTGAAATAGAGCTCACTATATAAATTTGAATCATTCAAAGAAACTAAAACAAATGCAGTATTTCGTATTATGGAATATAATTAAGAGGGTAAATGAATTCACAGTACCCATAGTACGTTTTTTATAGATATTACTTCATAGTATGTACACTTGTCATATTTGTTATTGAGGTCACAGTGTGAAAACTTCACAGATCTTTCTCCTATAACATGCGCTTACTATCTACAATTTCTATTTTAAGTTCTGATTCGGAATTTTCTAAATCTGGTAGAATTACATGTGTTATTTTCAACTGTGCAGCAAGACAAAGCGTAGCCCTCACAGAAAAATGTGATCTCCGGCAATTGTTTGATCAAGTGGGGGTAGTGGATAGAATGCTACAAACAATACAAGCGAGATGCTTAACATATGATGCAAGGTTTTCTAGACATTGCACAGTACTCTTACAGGGAACATCGGGGAGTAGCTCGCACTACATCTAACGCACGGAGGAGATAGTCTTACTAGATACATTCCTGAAAGAGATGCATAGAGCGAGAATAAATATTGCACTTCCTCTACAACTCAGATAAATAATCATCCATAATTGGGAAAACTTTCAAAAAGTTTTAGGTTTTTTGTTCCAGAAAATAGTTATAGATAACAGAAGACCACTCTCCAGCTACAATAATCGTAACCCTATGGTCGTAATTGATTACCGCAGTTTACGCCTTGTAAGAGTCTACATCGTGGAAGGCACATCCTAATTTTGGAAAGACAATTCTAAGAAAAAAAATATTTTGACTCAGTAACCAACACCTTAATGCAGCCTTGACGTTTTATCAACCTACTGAGTAAATACAATCAAATACATCATATTTTTCACAGTATATCGACAACAGTAGTTAAATTGAATTCTTATTGCTATTAAAAATACTTGTAATTGGTAAGTAATGATATTACGATCTGTATGAAAGGCCGTTTTAGGTAGACTCTAAGCTAACCTCTTGCCTAAATTCATCACTTTTGTCTTGGAAGACGCATGGAGTTTTTAAAGAAAAAGTGCGTCTTACAAGGCGTAAAATACGGTACTTCTCTAAGTGGCTGGAGCATTTTCACTGGCTAATATATTAGTTCCATAATTCACCAACGCATTGGCTGAACAGTGGAAACAAAACAAAGAGAGCAACAGGGGATATCTAATTTGATCAAGGTCCAATTCTTAACAGTTAACTGTTTCAGTGTTTACCAGGTTGTGTAAGGTACTGGGTTTGGTGAAGACTTGTACAATATATTAACCACTAAAAAATATTGCAACCCTTACTTTCAGGACTACCTACTGAAAAGATACGAAATTTTAGCAGCACATCCGTACACAACACACGTATATAATTACCTATACATGCTTGTCTTGTTACCTTCATCTACATATATGACTTTTTCATTCCCATTGTTTCATGACACACCTCTTTTCAGTTAGGAGTGATCAGCTTTCCATGCCATGCCAACAAACACTTCCTAGTCAGGTGTATTTTTTTTCATATTTATTACACTATAATCTTTAATTTTTAGCCTTTTGGCTCCTCAAGAAGAAGAATGAACTACTTGCAAAAGGTCAAGTTTTTTTGTTGTTTTTTTTTAAATTTATTTGACTTTTTGGCCTATTTTGTAATGCTGACTCTTTCATCGTGCTTATACGCGTTTTTTGAAAATCTATTAGGTATTCAACAGCTAGGACAGTTGATGTTACGAATCGTTTAATTACAATCTTGGTAAATACATAGCATGGGTATTTTACAAATATGTAACATCAGCCTGCTCATTCATCAAGGCCTCCTTTAATTTCAAATCTAACCTTAATCAACTTAATCATAAAGCCTTAACGGCCAGTTTCGATGTCATATCCATCTTTACAGAAGTCCCAACCACTGAAGACTGCAAGATAGCCTTAGAATTCTATCCGAGACCCTAACCCATCAATAGACATTCCTAGCAACCTCATAAAATTCACCACGATGAGGACAAACTTTGTGTTCAAGAACCACAACTATATACAAACAAATGGCATGGACAATCCAGTATCACCAGTTCTAGCCAAGATTTTTATGACACAAGTTGATACACAAGCAATTAACACAGCATTACATCCACCACTACTATACTGGCACAGATTTGTAGACGATACGATCGCAGGATTCACATCTACAGAACACACACTTAATTATTTCAATCACATTAACTCTATACATCCCGACATTAACTTCACATGTGAACAGGAAGAAAGCAATCAAATATCATTTCTTAACCTCAAAATTACAAGAACCGATACACAATTTAAAACAGGAATCCACCAAAAAATCACTCATACTGGAACTCAGTATATGAAACAAAACAAACATTTCAACATACTTAGAAACCAAATAAACACAGCCATAAATCTATGCTCACCAGATAAAATTATTAACGACAAATTAGACAAAATAAAACAATATTTCATTAACGTCAACAAGTTCTCTCCACAAACCGTAGAAAACATTATACGCACACACCTAGACAAAAATCAAAATCAACTAACAAAAGTAAATATACCCCACGATTTAAAAAATCATGAAACCATATACTGCTGCATACCATATATTCCCGACATCAGCAGAAAAAGAACCTACATTTGGCAAAAACTAGTAACAAAATATGACATTCCAGTTAATACCAAATTTATTCAAAAGCCAGGCACAAAACTAAGGTCTATACTATGTAAAAACTACACTGACGAACACCACACCGTATCAACATTATTTATAAAATACAATGTGATAACTGCCACGACTTCTATATTGGAGAAACAAGTAGAAAAATGGAAACCAGATTCAAAGAACACAAAAAGTCACCTTCACACGTTTTTGAACACTGCAAATCAAATAAACACAATTCAAATAAAAAAAACACAAAAAAACACTTCATGGAATTTGGTTGACACCATTGTTTTGGTTTTTGAGTTATAATAAAAAAGAAGAAAAAATAACAATAAATTCAAGTTTTGCCATATTTAGATATTCCCAAAACTTTTAACTAAGTCATTAAATAGATATTGTTATAATAGGAAACAAATTAAAGAACAACGTAGGATCAATCAATAATTAATTTATAGTACCGTAAACTTCGTTGAACAATCCAAGCCATCCATACATAAGCGGTGCTGTTGCTTGCTGATATTTTAGTAACTTTCCATTAAGAACACAAACGCTTTTTTTAACAATACGTGTTTATTGCTCTACTATTATAATATTCTGAATTATTCTATCGTTTATTAGATTTTTTACATTCATGATTTAACTAAAATTAAAACGAAACAGAGGTGTATAAAATAAGAAGTTACGATATCACGCTTAACTTCCATGAAATTGTAGTCATATAAACTTATCGAGTTTGTTTGTTTGGAAATTTCGCACAAAGCTACTCGAGGGCTATCTGTGCTAGCCGTCCCTAATTTAGCAGTGTAAGACTAGAGGGAAGGCAGCTAGTCATCACCACCCACCGCCAACTCTTGAGCTACTCTTTTACCAACGAATAGTGGGATTGACCGTCACATTATACACCCCCACGGCTGGGAGGGCGAGCATGTTTAGCGCGACGCGGGCGCGAACCCGCGACCCTCGGATTACGAGTCGCACGCCTTACGCGCTAGGCCATGCCGGGCCAAAACTTATCGAGAGTTGCCGATTAAATACAACCTGCAATAGTTGATGGTGGCGTTAAAATAAAGGAGAAAAAAAACTTCCTCTCTACTAAACGTATTATTATTACATTGATCAGCTTTGTGTTAGGGCCCGGCATGGCCTAGCGCGTAAGGCGTGCGACTCGTAATTCGCGGGTTCGCGCCCGCTTCGCGCTTAACATGCTCGCCCTCCCAGCCGTGGGAGTGTATAATGTGACGGTCAATCCCACTATTCGTTGGTAAACGAGTAGCCCAAGAGTTGGGGGTGGGTAGTGATGACTAGCTGCCTTCCCTCTAGTCTTACACTACTAAATTAGGGACGGCTAGCACAAATAGCCCTCGAGTAGCTTTGTGCGAAATTCCAAAACAAACAAACAAAATCAAACCGATTTTAACTCGTATCAATTAATGTAGTTATTCCTGTCGGTGGAAAGAGAAAACATAATTAAATAAATCAGTAAATGCATTTTAGTTCTACTAGATCGCGAGAGCATAAGGCTTATTAAACTAGCAATAAATACTTTACAGGAAAAGTTTTAGTCAGTAATTCCAAGATCTTTACAGTGTCAATTAGAAAAAAATGTTGTTGTTTTTTAAATAAAAAGTGTATTAAACACTTTCAAAAATAGTACACTTTATTAAGTCGGTATATTTAATGTTTGATTTTGTAGTTTCGATCACTCATCTAGCACTCATATTTGAATAACCATCACCGATCATAAAGGCCTCATTCAAATATTTAAAATAAAAAGTTTAAACTAGCCAGGCTATACAATATACTCTCATATTGAATAAAAAATTAAACGTCTATTGTTTATTTACTTCTGAAATGGAATTAAATGTCTATTGTTTATTTACTTCTGCAATGGAAATAACACTGAAAGTTTTCTGGCCTACTTTTAAACTAAAGAATGGTGTGTAGATATAACTAATGTAGAAAACAGAAAAACACTTTCTTTGGACTCATTGTTTAGGATACATAAATCATTATCACTTTGAACACTAAATGAACAGGAAACACTTTCTATTTTTCTAAAAAAGGTTCTATAAAATGTAGTACATAAAGTAAACATTATGTATCTTTCAAAAGCAATATATACTAACAGTTTCAAGATAGGAACAATCAAAAACAGCTCAGTTTGTGAAACCACACTTAACTTTTCTCATGAGATTAACAATATTTTCAAAACATATAGGTAAATATCTTATGAATGTCTTATTCAATCAGTTAAAAATATTACATTCTTTTTACTTGAAGTTGCTAGATTTTATCAACCAATTAACCAGTTTAAGATTTGAACCATGATTTTTTCCCTTTGTAATTCCAAGGGAGCAGCTACACATACATTTTGTTTGATACAAGATATTAAGTGTGGAAATAAATGTTTTCAGTTCCTACAGTACAGTAATGAAGTACATAACCAAATTGTACACTGATATGATTATTGTTGATTTCATGATGGAAGTTTCTATTAAATTATTTTGTGCTAAGACAAAATCAATTATAGAAAAATACATTCTTGCAAATTTCTACATAGTTATGAATATTTCTATTTATAACACATCATCAGTAAGTCAACTGTTCTGTTCAACTGACATTTTAAAGCCTGATGCTGGTGTTAATGTCATAGTGCTTGATATTTTTTTAAAGCATTCTATAATATTGTCTTTGTAACTGAATTTTGTGTTACTTCAATGGCTTTTTTAAGCCTTATACTATTCTGAAGATTTGTTTGCTATGTTAAAAAGGCCATGTTACATTTTGATTGTTGTATTTCTTATGTAAACCATAATAAATTCCTCAAACTGAAACACAAAGCTGAATTTTAAGCTACTTAATAAAACTCATAGCTTTTAAACATAACTGATGATGACATGTTAATTAATGTAAAATAAAAAAGACAAGTTTATATAACAAATAAATGAACAGGCAATTTATACTTTTTATGATGAATTACAGTGTATTTAATATATTTAATGTATTATCTTATACCTAGACTAATGATTCTTCAGATTATTTGCATGGAGAGAACCAAGAAATCACACTGAGCTGCATTTCTGGCTTTATCCAAGGCACTACTAGGGTTAATGACTGGTGAACCACAACTAAGATTACACTAACTAGTAGCAACTTTGTGCTTCATAATTAAGAAAGATTATTATTATATATATATACAGTTTCCAGAGAATACTCAATATATGAATGGTGCACGTGAGGAGTTTTTGTGACAAATTACTAACACATAATGTCAGTTATATATAAAATTTTACAGTTTATTTAGTTACACATGTTGAACATGTAAAAAAACTGGTAATGCAAATTTTTCTTTTTCAAAAGAGCTTAGCTCAACTGTGAAAATTTTTCATAATAAACTAGTGTCAGATGAATCAAGCTTTATAGTCTGCATCACTACCTTCATTCTCACTGACAGGTTGCTGTCCAAAATTTCTTGCTATGCTACTGGTCAGGGAACGAATATTTTCAACACTTGCATCATCATAATAATCTGCATCAGCATCACTAACTGGATCAGCATTAAAAATATCATCATCGCTGGTAATGCCTGGACGATAGTTATCATATTCTGAGTCATACATGATGTTCAAAGAGTCAATACTCAACAGCTGATCGCTATCAAACATACGACTACTTGCTCGTGAAGACACACTGGTGTCATCCATGTCACCATCATGTCCAGGATCATTGAAAATTGAATTTAAATCACTTAGAGCACCTTCTGCATCAGTGAGACCCTGTTCATTCATCACAGAGAGGTTTTCTAGAGCTGGATCATCTGTACAATACCCCTGTTCATCTATGAGAGGAATTTCAGCTAAGTGGTCTTCATCATAATCATCTTCCTTCTCACTGTCGTCAAAATAATCACTTTCAGATTCATCTGATGCCATGTTCTGCTTATCTTGCTCTTTATGTGATTTTGGTTGCTCTGATTTGTCACTTACCTTACTCAAAGCAGTTGTGTCAATATTTACATATTCAGGTTCACTAAGCTCATCCTGTTGGATAGAGTGATGAGTGGGTTTTTCTTCTTCACAATCCAGTGGCAAAAATGTGACTCCATGTTGATTTTTTTTAATCTTTCTTCCATGATCTTGTTGAGAGTTGGATCTTTTCAAACAGGTATCCTTAGGTAAAGGTGGCATATTTAGTGTTTCCTTTTTGTCAACAGGACTAAAACAGAGACCAATAAGGTTGTTTGTTTCATGCAAGGAAATATCAGTATTTTGTTGCTTACTTTTTTGCTTGCCATCTTTCTTTTTTGTGACTATAGAATTATTATTAAGTTTATCTTTTAAAAGTTGTTCTCCTGTTGTTACTCTTCTTTTTCCACGAGAAAGGCTTGCTTCACCAAACTCTGCAAGAACCTCATTAACATTCTGGAGTTCCTGAAGAGATATGCCAGCTATGTTTGGTGCATTCCATTTGGTCACAACAGCTGAGTTTTGGAACTTCAAATCATCTCTATTTGTTGCTTGAACTTGTTGGTTCAATGGTTTTCTTTCATCACACTTAGAGTCTGTTTGTTGTTTCAAAGCTTTAGAGCATATTTTCTGAGGTGATTTCAGTACTGAATGCTTTTTAGGTAAATCAGTTTGTGTGGCTACAGAGTCTTGTTTTGATGGAGATGACTTAAATAAAGCTGCTATTTTAGATTCATTTCCACTTTCAGTATATCTAGAAATTTCCTTTGTAAGACTCTGTTTCTGGGGAAGATCAGCTGGTCCAATATTAGCACTAGACACAGCTCTTTCAGGGGATAGAATCTGTGGGAGAGATGAATTATGACCTTTAGGTGGATAACTTTTTAAGAGGGCCTCATCATGTTTTGCTCTTGGAATTTTGGCAAAATAATTACCTACTTTTAGCACTTTTTGTGACAGTTCATCAGAATGATGTTCGAGCTTTGGTATGATAGGCCTTTGGTTACTTTCATCATACACAAGTTTATCATTCCTTTCAACACTTGTTAGTTCTTTCATAGAAGATTGATGGGATGGTGACTGTCCAACTTCTGGGAGACCTTTTTCTTCCCTTGAAAGAACACTTTCTCTTGAAGAGAGAATATTAGGTCTGGAAATTTCTGTTGATTGATGGGGATAATTTTTAATACTGGAATCCTTAAGAGGGTACACCCATAACATGTTGGAAGAAGCATAATTCCATAAAGCTGGAGATTCCTCTATCCCTAATTGTGTGAAGCCAGCTCGGGTAAAACTATCACATGATGTTGATGAAGAGCGATTCAGTGAGGATGTTTCTGCTGATGAAGGTTGGACAGATGATTGGTCTTGTCCAAGAGGACCGTCTGAACTGTGTTTTAATTTATTTAGATTTGAAGATTTGGCAACAGCTTCTTGCTTTATCAAATCATCATCTTTTTGAGAAAGTGGAGGTGGAGGAGGAAATACTAGTGTTTCCTGAGGAGAAATAGAAGATTTTGATGGTCTTGAACTAGCATAACTTTTTGGAGGAGTTCCACTTCTGCAACTTGTTGTCTTTGGTATTCCACATGGTGGAGGAGGTACACTATTTCCTAACTGTCTGAGGCTATCCCATGGATCACCCCTTCTTAATGATACTTGCTTTTGAGAACTTGGAGTGGTGTCACCAGACTCAGATCGTGGTGGCCGAGGTCGGGAGTGTGAGTAAGATTTTGGTGGTGTATTCCAAATTATTGGTTTTGGTTGAGGATAGAGTGGTGTGGATTCTGAAGGTTTTTTCAATAACTGATTGCCATGGGGAAGTACTAAACCAGGTATTCTTGGACCGCAAGATGTCATCAAATCTTGAGGCAATATTTGCTGAAACCCTTGTAATTTTCTTGTTTGTGGTGTATTTGAGGCACTATTGGGCCTAGAACCAATTCTTTCTGCAGCTTGACAAAGACTTTGAGCAACCATACTGAGAGGAGTAGGAACTCCTCCAGGAATACCATTACCTGAACCAGTTATGGAAAACTCAGCAATGTTTTGCAATTCTTGGTGGGAAATAACATCTGCTTGTGACTTCCTGTCCACTAGGAAGTAAGTAGTCATTTCTCCCTTTCCTTTTATATTCATCCGTCCTCGACACTGAAAGACGTAAGGGAAATCCTTCAAGTGTTGAAAAACTTCTTCTGTGACCTAAAGTAATAAAATTGACAGTTCTGAAGAAAAGTTTAGTAAACTATTATGTAAACTGTAATAAGAATATTTTCACATCTATCCAGTGTAAATGTTATATTTTGAAATTTAACATTTAACTTAATGATTAACATAACTTGCAACATACTTACAGTTTAAAATCATTTCAAAACTATTACTTCTATATGTTATTAATATGTAGTAAACTTTCTGCATATGTTTATATATACTGCTCTTTTTCATGTTTATTCATATGTTTAGATGTAATAAATATCCATAAGTAACAGAAGCTGAGGAAAAATATGACATGTTTCACAAATACGTCATTTATTCATAACTATGGTTGGCAGGATTATGTATTTGTGAAACTTAGAATTGAAAATGTTTAGAATTGCATCACGTCAGTTCTGTTTCCAATGTTTTAAAACTCAGAGATATCACTGTGGAAATAATAACAATTCAAAAATTGTAGTTAAAGACAGGGTATACTGAAATATTAATTTTTGTCATACATGCAATAAAACTGGATATATTTCTGTAAGCTGTCTGAAGAATCAATATGTTAAAAGTAAAAATAATAGGTGGTCAGGAAGTAACACAATGAGTTCAAGACAAAGGTTTTGGGTCCATAAAAAACTAAATTTTTCATGTTTTATTTTGCAGTCACACATGGTCTTGCTAAACACTGCAGTGAAAATAAACTGTGTGAATGTCATGAGGCATTGACTTGATCATTTTGTGGTAGATGAAAACAAAATGCAGTTGGAAATCAAGAAGAGAAATTTAAATGTTCAGTTGTTAAAAAAAAAAAGAGCAAAGTATGTTGTTTTACCATTAGACTAATTAAATGTCTAACTGTAAGCCTTTCAGTTATTTCAATGCTGAACTAATTACATGAAATATCATTATGCAATAATAATTTTTTGAACTATCTCTCATTACTGTTATTGTTTGGGTTCAGTTTTATAGAACAAAAGGAAGTGATTTTATATTTTCTACACAATACCACTCACACAAAATATCCCTTGTGAAAGACATAATAGGAAAAGCATACTTGAATAGTTAAAACATCTGATTTGAAAAATAATGAAAATCAGCAATTTAGGAACTCACTACTGAAACATTCTGATATTTTAAATAATAAATAAGAGTTGACTATTTTGGCCACATGTAACTTTAATAATACACTGAAAAAAACTGTGCACAATAGAAAATTAAGTGACAGTAACAAACAGTTTCCCTTGATTTGTTAAATGCAGTGACAAATAGAAAATATATTGGTCTCTTAAATTTACCATTTATTACTAGTAAGTTTCTGAAAAAGCTGAAGATGACAGTAAATTTCATTAATTAGTAATTACAAATCAATTTAAAGTAATGTTTTCTGTATGAAAAAAATGCTTCAGCTATTTTTTGAAAGCTCATTAGTTAAGACATTAAAAGGAATAAAGGATGATTGTGTTGCAGAGACTAAAATAAAGTAAAAGAACAACATTTTGGCCTTCTTAGGTCATCTCAAATTAAACAAAGACAGTTTGAAATTGACTATTACTGGCACATATCTTGGGGATAAGAGTATGAACAAATACAAGATTGTAAGGGGCATAGCAGGGAGTGTACATATCAAATATGCAAAGTCAGAACTAGTGCCAGTGGTTAATGATTGCCCACATGTAATAGTTACATATATGAGCACTGCAATCAGCACTGCACCTAGCTCAGAAAGGGTGCAATCAGACCTCATCCCTGTTGCAAATGTGTGATTGGGACTCAGTCAGAAACCTAGCTTTGTCTATCCTATGGTGCTATTTGGATCTTAAACAAGGTAAAATATACCAAAGCGTGAGCTTGAAAGATATTGCCAAGTGTTCTTGTGTAAATAAAGGGCATTTGACCACCCTTCTAAAGATATGTCTCAGCTAGGTCATACCCCAGCAATATGGCAACTATGGATGACTTATCAATGAAATATTTGCAAAAATGCCAAAGTCTGCCACATAGCAGCCATTTGTCATTTGGAAACCCAGACTCCTCCCTCTCTGCATCCACTAGAAGAACATTGGATTGAGATAGTTAATGATGTCAAATACAGGTTTGAGCTTGAATGGTGCCATTGCAGCCTTCTTTACATAAAAAGTTGAGGCAGAAGACTCACTTGGCAGGTATCACAAGCTAAGGCCAGCTACATGGACTTAGATGCCAGAATGACAGACAAGAAAGTGATATATCTCTTCCAAGCTCCCTAAAAGGTGAGTACATCTTGAAAATCAAGTTTTTGAGTGAAAAGGATGAAGGAAACTGGGTGTTCAAGAACAAGTTTGACCCAGTTAAAACAGAAAAGAAAAAAGATAAATCTAATACAATAAGTGACCAGGACACCTGGCCATCTTTATGACTAAAGTACCCGCATCTGGGAGGGTGGATGTCTCTATGGACCTGCTACATTGTTAATAAAACAAGAACATTATAGACCACTGACAATACATGGTGTCCAATCCGTGGTACCACTGGTAGACTGTGCTTTAATGGGAATTATTTCTGGTAGCAGTTGGAATTGTTTCAAGGTGTTTTGTGACAGATGTTCCAGCACCAGTTGGAATAACAGCTATGTTATTCTCTCTGATGCCTCATCTACTGCAGGCAGTCTCTCCATCTCCTGTTGTTCCAACATATTCAACTACTGCACATGGGTATGTGTCTCCATATTGTCAATGCTCAGTCATTGTCGTAGATGTGGTCAGGACGACAGGAATTTTCCACAGTAGTGATATAGTTTACAGGTGGTGATGCTAAGTGCTTACCCAAAAGTGGATCTCCTTCATGGTCAAAAACCAGCTTTGGCCAGTTTCTGGGTGGGATGAGAAAGTACATTCTACCCACTAAAGTGCTGGTGCACCACCAAGAGCCCTAGTTATTGCATCTCCAAGTCACACCTGATAGCAGCCATACAGCTTTTCAGTGTCATCATGAGACATGGTGTCGAGCTGGTCAGCTGTAATGGTTCATCCAAGACACTGTTTGGCCTATTCCCCAGTTCTGATGGGACTGCTTCTCCAAGCACTTGATATATGAGTTAGTAACATACAATGACTGTGTGTAGCTTTAGTTATATATACACCACTTGTTACCATTGTAATATAATCATAGATGCCCAATCCAGCTACTCCCAAATTAGGGTCTGGGCGAGAAGCAAGATCACTGCCCACATGCTTAACTCAAAGCAAGCACTTTAAAAGCAGTTGGCTGATCAGATTTTAATAGGACCTTTGCATGCTTTGTTTCTGTCAGTAGCATCTGCATTGCCATCCATTCATATTTTGTTCAGATGACATCATTCTTGCAAAGACAATCTTCAAAGCTGTCTCAATCTTTGCAATGGAATAGGGCAACACACTGAATTTATTTTCTGATGTCTTTAAAGACGAAGTTGCACTTCTGCATGCATACCCAAACTGACTCTGACTGCTCTGCATGAAGACCTAAGAAAGCCAACTAGGAGAGCGTGTCTGTTTTCTTTGTCAATGGCTTGAAATATCTTGCCCTGCATCAAATACATACAAGGTTAGCTCTCCAGCAAACAGTTGGTAGAATGCCCACAGATAGTCATGGAGCCACTCACCTATATAAACTATGTAGACCTCGTGGCCATTCCATGCACAGAACTAAACCTAATATGTGTTATTGTATTAAATTGTAGGATAAAGTATCACAGTGTGCTTGTAATGTTTGCAATAGTGGCATTTCAGAAGGTAAAGAATAAAAACTATTTATGTGCAGCATATCTGATCAGAGATGATAGTGCAGTGGGGGTCTTGGGGGAGAAACTGAGTTGGCTCTAGTAGAGTGCAGAGACAAAGTGGCCATATTTGATATTCACCTGTGCATCCATGATTACATAGAGATTCAGTGTGCCAGCTTCCTCTGCTTGCCAAGTCATCTGAATGGTGATGCCATCACATTCTCTACCCATCCACTGCCTTGTAGCTGGTCATCATTTGTGGTTCCCACATCAAGCCACATTGCATACTTGGTAACAAATGAACCTCTGGGTGGCATTTTTGCATGAGCCCACTTCAAAAGTGCTTTTTGTCCTTGATCTATTGTTGATATGCAAGCATACCCTGGCTATAGAGCTTGTTGGGCAAACACTTACTGGTCACCTCCATCTTGGTGACCTTTGGGTTATAGATGGCTTCTTTGTCTCTGGCCTATGGGGCACCACCAACAGTGGGATTCAAACAGCATCAGAAAGCCATTTATGCTGTGCATTGGAACATTTAAGTTGATGTTTGATACCATGTCACTTTTGTTCCCAACATACTCATTGCAGATTATCCTTGCCAGCTGATGCTGTGTGACTATGTTGTACTCCAGCAAGGTATTCTCAGTGGAAAAGGAAGCTGCAGAGTTGCCTGTCATCTTAATGATTCTGCTGTAGTCATTGAAGGTAAGCCCGTATTCCAGTCTGTCCTCCAGCACAGATTGTTAGAATGGCACATGGGTCTCCAACACCTCGAAGCCAAGAGGGATGTGGTGCAATTTGTCATAAACATTGTCCACTGCAGTTATCTCATTTTTATTTTTAGCCCCAACCCTGATCTTGGTTGTATTATGGGCTGTTCTGGTATCAATGCCCTGGAATGTGGGTTCCTGCTCTCCTGCACAGATTACCAGAAGTCACTGTAGCAGTGGTACATGTTGGAGTCATCAATGGATATTATCTTGTTGCCAGAGAGCTTGATTGTGGTTTTCTTTACCATGGTTCATTTTTCATCTGTTGACATGAGCAAGACTATGAAGGCTAGTTGAGCAGGCCCTGGGACAATCACCTTCTGGGCCCAAAGGTTAGGAAAGTGGACCAAGAGATTCTGGTTTTGGTCAATTGTGCTCAGGTTGTTCATAATAATCACACCCTGCCTAACACCCATGACCCCAAGAGGATCCAACAATCTGCAGAATGGGCTGAGTTTGCATCCATATTGAGAGGGAGCACTCTGCTTATACTGAATCCATTATGGCTTTTATTCAATATACTATAATAGTATGATAAACTTTGACTTTGATGACTTTACCCCAGAGTGTGATGACAATGCAGCAGAGGATGATGAGTGTTCCAGCTTTATAAAGGATCCCACCTATGGTGATATGGGGACTGCTGTAAATGTCAGAGGGACAGCAACCAGAATCAGAACAACAACACAAGATAGACTGAAACAGGAGCTACTCTTTCAAGCAGCCATAAATGAATACTATGAAACACTAATAGAAAAGGGGATGTGACTACACCAAGTTTATACTTGACAAACTTAATGAGCAACTGTGATTGTGGGCCTATCCAGAGCTTGATATTATTAACAGCTGAAATGGCACATCTCAGCCATTGTCAAAAACAGCTATTTGGGGTGGCAGGGCTAATGCTATTTGCAATTAACTAAGGTTTGTAGTCTGGTCCAGAGAAGCTCCATCTTCACCCCTCAAAGTTGTGACAGCACTCCAGACAGTCAATAATGAACTGGGGAGGCAGAGACAGGTATTGATGCAGGAACCACTAAGGGTTTTGAGCTTCAGGACCTTGGACTGTTTGACTAGTCAAGAAATGGAAACCATCATTACCAATACCAAAATTAATACAATTCTTATGTGAGCTCTGGGATCTTCAAAAGGCTATGCAGACTATCAAAAGTGAGCTCACCAAGAAACATTCCAAATTGTCAGAGCTAGATGAATAATCACAGTGCACTGAAAAAAGAAAGCTAGATGAAGCTGGAGATTAATTCAGTCAATGCTGCATAGCAGGGCATCTTCATGGTCTAGACTATAAAAGGATAGCTTGCCTGGAGGCTGTCTCCACTAACTGAGAGGAATTTAGCTCCTAAATCAACCTGATAAAGGAACCAATCAACTGAGTCCTCAATGAAGATACCACACTTGCTCAAGATCTCTGGACACTATTTGAAAAGCAGGGGATTACAATTACAAGCATCCTGACTGTGCTGAGATTTATCATATCAACTCTGGTGCTTACACTCTCAAGGGGAGGCACCACACTTACACCTAGGCCTACACTATAGACAAAAATGGCATGAAGGAGTGGGTAAAAATCACCAGTCAGTTGGCCAGATTCTGAAAAGACTAGCTGGAAAAGTTGCAGCTGCATTCTGGTATCATAGGAAACAGATTTATGGCTTCTAATTTTCTTTGCCAAAACAGCTGGCTGGCTTGCAAAAAAATCTGTTGATCTTGGTCATTGCAGTCAGTGGGATGTTTTATGTGGTTGCCCAAGGTTGGTTGTCTTCACATACAAAGAAGCCAAAGTGCTGCTAGTCTGGCTGCAATGCCACCAATAATGAGCCCTGTTTTTCATCATTGTGCTGCCATGCTCTTTCCTGCTGTTCTGCAGAAGAGGCTGCCTGGATGCTTGTTGATCCAGATGGAACTGTTTTTTGACTCCCAGCAGCATGTCAATGTCATTTTCACATGTATCTCCTGCTGTGTTTGGGGGTGGGACTAATACTAATGAATTAATATCAGTATTAACACCCAGCTTCTAAATTTTTGTCACTATGAATATCTCATTGTTGTAATTGCCAGTCAATGTATGGAAAAATATCAAACTCACTGCAGAAATGCTTACAGGCTCTGTGGCTGAATGGATTGTAAAATGCTTTCCATGTTCTAGTTGGAGGTAGAAGGACCTAAATCCTTTCTAGAATCTATTTGAACTGACAGTAAACATGAAATGTGTAAAGAGCTTGTGTGAACCTTGCCAAAGCTGTCAGGTATTTACTGGTTAACACACCAACTGTTGTGGCACACCACACAGTGAAATTGATTTGATTTTGTCAGAGCTGCATTGCATTTGACTTCCATGCTTGCACAAGTTTCTTGTTTTCCATGTATGGCAGATGATACTTCAAATAAATGTCAGCAATATGCATCACAAACTCATCATTTGTTGTTTCTGCTGGAACAGCACCATCAACCTGGCTATTTGGCTGTGTGAGGGTTTATAATTGTAGACTGCCAGTGAGGTACACACCACTTGTGCAGTAGTTTTTAACTCTATTCAAAATTAAGGCCTGTTTTTCCATACTCTGTCATATCAAAGGAATAATAATGGTTCAAATGTTCAAAGCATTGAGGCTGTGGGCCCCCAGCAGTACATTTACAATCACAAAAGCCATCAAAGGGTAGGCCTGGAGTCAATTTCATACACCTTGGGCTGGTACAGTCTTGATGCTGATGAGTCATTTTTGTGGTGGAACACTAGTGGAGCAGTAAACATAATTAATGTGGACCCAGCCCTGTGGAGCTTTAGTCTTTTACAAGACCTTATCAAGGGCTCTAACACCAATGTCAGAGGTGAGTAAAGCAAATAAGTTCATTACCCTAACTGTACTAGCTGAGCAGGAGGTACAGTTCATGGTCAGGTTACTTGTCCTGCTGAGCCTTAACAATGCTGGTTGGTTAGGTGCTAGTACATATATTGGAGATCAGCCCATAAACTCTGCCTGAACCAATAAATTCTATGTGCACTTTGAACAGATAAACACCACACACACACACCATGTCTTTGATGGCTCACACAGCACATGCTTTAAGGTTATCAGTGTGAGATGACATTCCTCTGGTGAAACTACCATTGTCAGGTTCCTCTGCCCTGATTTCAAGCCCTGGGAAAAATTCATTGAGTATACAAAGGGCCTACTCTTCCAGACTGGGATATTAATGTGGCTCTCCATTTACTGACTTTACCTCCATTTGAACTACTTTCTTTGTTTTTCATATTTCATCTCTACCTTAAAACATATTTCCTTTTCTTCTTAGCTTGTGGGTGTTGAAGATCCAATTTGTTTGCCATTGACATTTCATGAATGCTTTACCACCCTACCTATCTTTATCTGGATCATTCCTTCCTTTCAAAGACCTTAGCAGCCAAGGAG
Source organism: Tachypleus tridentatus (assembly GCF_004210375.1). Classification (NCBI taxonomy): domain Eukaryota; kingdom Metazoa; phylum Arthropoda; class Merostomata; order Xiphosura; family Limulidae; genus Tachypleus; species Tachypleus tridentatus. The sequence goes on along the minus strand of NC_134834.1, from coordinate 129,830,825 downwards.
GGTAATTTCTCATTTTTGTCTATTTAACTTTCTTCTGTTTCTCATCTCTACCCTTGTCTTGATCCAGATAAGACTTCTGCATCCAGTCCATACTGTTCATTGTTATATTGATGGGTGGCTTCCTTCTGTGGTACCAGCTCTTTATCCATTGGCAGCCTTCCTCTTTTTGGGTTCTTTCCCATTCTACACCCACTAATTTGGTTCTATTTTTGATTCAGTTAGTTTATTCCTGCTTGTTTTCTTCTTACCAGAATTTGATCCAGGCATTTTCTCTTCAAATTTTACACCTCTCCTTTTCTTTTGCATCTCGTCTTTGTCAGACACTGGAGTAAATCCTTCAGTCAAACATGTGGGCTACACCTAATACATTCATCTCCCACTATTTACACCATCTCACAATTTCTTTTTCATCAGGTTTTCATCTTCCTCCTGTAGCCATTATATTGGTCCCACTCTGTGGTGATTGGTGCCTAACTAGGTATTCTTTAACTTGAAATCTGAACTGTACAGCTATGTTGACTTGTACTTTATCTTCTGTGGTTTTGTAATGTTCACTGCAGGTGAATAACTTCATAATGTAATTGTTTCATGAACTTGTCTGGAACGCATGAGTAAAGCATAAGAGGATAGCTGCCTATCCTTGCTATGCCTTGGAATAACTAAATCTGTATGGTCTGCTTTTCAGAATAGGGTTTGTTGGTTGTCTATTGCACTGCCTCAAGTGATGATGTTCCTCTGGACTCTCCACCACATTATCATCTCCCTCTTTCTTCTAGTGGAGTATGTGAGTCCTTACCATTTTCCAGTTCAAAGCTACTGGGGTGGTCGACTGTGGAGGCATCCTTCTGAATGGGTTCCACTTGGTACAGATTAAGGCAGTGGTGTTCTGTGGGTATAGATGATGTACTATCCATTAGTATGTAATATATATTCACAACTAAGTGAGACATTAGGCTGCAGTTCACTCCTTCAATTGGGAGCTCTCATTATATCCCCATGTGGATGTTGGTACCATGTGGCTGGGTTTTGAATTTAGAGTAGAACCAATCAACATGCCCCCTCATTCGTACCCTTTATGTGTTGTGAGTCACAGTGGATGTACAGGAAATTGTTCTGGTTCTGTCCTTTTTGCTATCCCCAAAAGCAACAATACCTATAAAATAAGATGATTTATATGATAGAGACATTCTTTTGATACTGAATGTCGGGTCTGCGGATAAACAGATCACAGCTAACGTGTTATGCTCAGGAGTCAAGGAGTCAAAGTGATTCTAGGTTCCACCCATTTTGTTTCTTGAAGTTGAGATACAGATTGTATGATCCTCATCCTTCCCCCCACATAGATATGGGTTCCCAGCATAATGGATTTTGAATGTAATTGACTTACAGAGTACAGTCCATCACACCCAAGCCATTCTAGAGGCACATCCTTTATTTTAACCCCTTTTATACTTTGTGGGATTAAGTTACATATACTTTTACATGGTTAAGAATACTATCTTCCCACAGTTCTCTCCCACTTGGATGTGCCCTTTTTTTTTCTGCTCTTAACTACAGATGGGTGAAAATTTTACCTATTTCAGAAATGGTGTGGTTCCTCTTAACAGGTCTTCAGATCTGACTCTCATTTTCAGTGGTATCCTTTGAATGCTTTCAGGAGGTACTTCTATCATTCCCTCTCACAGGTCCTGCCACCTAATCAATGTGGGATTTTAGCTAATCTTGTGAGTGGAGGGAAGTATCATATTGGAAATTATAATTTTCCTATACAGAAAATGTATTTCCAATAGGTACTTCTCTCTTCTCACTCTTCCTTCCAACTTTCCTCTGGTGCTTATGTCTGTTGCCAGAGTTTAAAGTGATAGTTTGAAAGAGATGTATAGAGGGAGTCACATGTATCACATATGTCATGTTCCTATTAGTGGAAAAGTTACACATGATGATTTACACGAGACATGTGGGAATCATTCAATTCCAACAGGGGAGAGCAGAAGGCTTGTGGCATGCATAAAGAAAAAATTAATAGAAAGTAGCACCGGATAAGAAGAGCTAATTTTGTGAGCAGGGTAAGGACCTATTGGAAAAACATTTTCAGTATAGGAAAATTATAACTTTTGTCAAACTGATTGAATTCTCACTGCATGTAGGGCTGCTGACTCAAAAGTTTGCATATTTCTTTCATTGTTAATGCTTCATAACTCTGAAATTTAGAATTTCTTTCAGCCAGTTTATGACATCAAAGATTCTCTCACTCTGACCTACATTCAGCTAAATTATTCACTAATGTTGTGAAATAACCTTTAAAATTAAAACCTATAAGAACCATAGCAATAGAATAGCACTTGTGACAAATGGTAAATTACAATTTAGATATATTTTTATGTCCAGAAACAATATTAAATAATTCTTTATTTAAACCTTACAAACATCAATCACATTGGAAAAACACAAACAAAATAAATGTTTATTTAATTCTTTCGAATCTTAGTCACACATTGGAGAAATATTCACAAGCATCAGTCTTATATTACAGTCCTCCAGTGGGCCAGTGGTAAGATAATGGACTTACAATGCTAAAATCAGGTATTTAATTTATCTCAGCAGACAACCAGATGTGGCTTTGCTACAAAACCCACACATACAGATATTTAAGAAATATTCACATGGAAAAATGTGTATTTGAACCTTATGAACATGAGACACACGCAGAAGAAATATCTACAAATATCCATACTTCTACCAACAGTTGCAACTTTGCTTTTGTACTGTTTGACAAAAGAACTATGTTGACAAGCAATAGAAAATGCATAGAAAGAGAAAATTAGAAAAATGCAGACCTAATTTAAAAAAGCAAATTCTTGTTTCACTTATATGTAAAATTTCTGTTGTGATAATCAGTAACCCCTGTAGGAAATCATAATTTAAGAAATACCCCCCATTATGTCTCAAATGTCTTCTCAACTTTGAGCTTGTCTGCATAAAATCAAAACTGATTACATCCAGGTTATCAAAATATAAAATGAATTTTACTTGACACTTCTAATATATAATTATTACAATGCCTTTTTGTTATAGTTACAAGAGCCTACCTGTGTGTGATTTGGGAGTCCTGTGCTCTCCATACAACTTGCTACATTCACAGTAATACCCCAGATATCAAACTGTGGTTTTCTAGCACCAATCACACCAGCAACAACTGGTCCAACATTTATACCTTTGGAATAATAATAATAAAAAAAAGAGCTAGCTTTCAAAACATCATATGTTCTCTAATATTTCTTTAATAGTTACTTTTTAAAATGTCTGTTATTGCTAATGATAAGTTTTGAATAAATATAAAAATTATTAGCAAAACAAGAGATGGAATTAAAACTTACCAATAAACATTCTAAAATTTGTTACTTTCTCTTTATAGTTTGAAACAGGATTCACTGTATTTTTATTTCAAATGCATGTTTCATCAATAAAAAGTATTTTTAGTCTTCAAATCTACATCAGAAAAAAAAATTACTATTTTCTAAAAACTTAAAAATAATGATAATACTGTTTTGTCTTGACACTAATAAGTATATTTTGTGAAATGTATTGTGGAATTTGTTTTAAAATATTTTATTTGGAAAGAGTATATTCATAACAGTATACATCTAATGAGTTCCATGTTACCTTTAACTTTCTATCAAATAATGGTAAATTTACATATTGCATGTATATCTACACAGAACTTTAAAATGATAGCAATTTCTTTATTGTTTGAAACCTCAACTACAGTTTTTTAAGACACTTAAACCAACAATGGACCTCTATCCACTTAACCAAGAGTACTAGACAGCTTTCAGTTATGAATGATTTAGTTTAAAAATAATTTAAGTCTCCTCAGCCAAATATGCATTAAACTGACCCAGTATAATCAGTGTTCACTGTTTACATTTTCAAGGTATATCCTAATTCTTATATTGAGACTGTGATATTTTCTAATATTATATCATGCTTATATAAAAACAAATGTATAATTTCTAAATTCAGGTTATTTGAACTATGCATAAACAATACGTACTTTCAAGATAGCAGTGGCAAACTTTTCATATGAAAATATTCATATACAAACAACATTCAAAACTTCACTATTTGTTCATAAAGAATGCCCCTTAATTTACTTCTTTCTTTTACTGGAAATATTATGAATAAATTGGCCAGAAGAAAAGATAACTATGCTGGAATGATATCCAGGATCACCAATAAAAGTTGGAGAAAATAAAAGGAAATAATATATTCTTTTTTGATAGTGAATACATTCATTACCAGGAATCTCATATTTTACATGAAAACAAACAAACTGATGTAGTGATCATTCAATCTTGAAAATTTATTACCATTGCTACTAAAAGAAATTGTCACATGGCTGATCAACATATTTTTATCTTTAAGGTATATATTTAGAGCACGTAGAAATATAAATGAACAGCCAGTTCAAAAATCAGTATACATTTTGTTTTTGCATATTTACAGTTGTATGCAACAGCAAGAGTTTTGTGTGATTCAAAAATCACCATGAAAAGTTTTTAGGGTAAACTAACACAAAACAATGTCTTACTAACCTCTTTTATGTGATACTACTGTAAAATTTGTGGTTTCCTGGTATTGCTTAGCTCTAAAACTTACAAAATTCTTTTGAAAAAATAGGGACAATAAATACACTGAGTAGCATTAAAAATGCAACAAGTAATAAAATGAGTTGTTTCATACAAAACCTATGTTTAACCTAATGTATTAAAATTGTTTAACTGTATGTACATTGTTGCATTTTTAATGCCTTTCAGTACATAACGTCAGAGTCACTCTCACCAAAACATTTACTTATCTCACACTTAGCAGAAAACACTAAAACATAATATAGAAAATTAACATTATAAGAGATAGATGTTTGGATAGATGATTTGTTAACAGCCTAGGATAAAAGGAAATTTTTCAGTCTAGGAGACATAAATAATAGCATATTTGTATGAAGTAGCACTATATGTAAAGGATGAAGCTTAAAGTCAAATTTAAATCACTGAATAAATAATTTAATAAATCCATTAACAGTCACAGTACCAGCAGAAAGAAGAAATAAAAATATATTTAATTATATATTACTCTCTTATAATGTATATTTCACTTTTACAAAATACTATTTTTTTTTCTAAGTTTTAATTGGGATTAAGTTAAGCCTGGTTGAGGTCATATGCTAAATTACGTTTGAGGTGTTCTTCCTGTAAACTACCCAGTCAAAAAGCTGAATAGGTGCATCATATTCTACTTCATCTTGTTGTTAGAGGAATACTTTTACAACTGTTACACATAGCAGAGATTTTTTTCATATTCTGGTACATGCCCTTTCCTGACTGGTCACTAGAGAGAGTATGTGCTTTATGAATAAGTTTGGCATTTTTAGACAGATTGTTTTCCATCTTTAGGAGAAAATATTTGAATCTAAGAGTTAAGAATTAATGGTATAATCTTGTCTTTGTGTTTCCAGTATCATCCACGCTACTGATAATACACACTTTATTAATTTTAATTCAGTTATTCAGCTATGAAAGCTTATCTCCTTAATATAAATACACTTTGTTCATTTAATTTTATATTCTTATTTATCTTATTCTATATCACAAGAAGTAGCCCACCTTAACAATATACCAACTTCCAATTTATTTTTACCATTAATAAAGCACTTTATTTTGAATCTAAAATTCATCCCTACATCTTTTTATATTTCATATTCTTTTGACAAGTTATTGCATTTGTTTTTCCATACACAAGGCTCTCAAACCTCTATTTTATCAGATCATGTAAACTGTTGGATAGGTTCAATTTTGAGGTCATCACCAAGCTAAGAATTAAACTACTCTATAGATAAAAGAAAAAATTCTTTGATAAATACATGCCAGTAGTATTCCTCTGTTCACAAAAGCATTCCACAAATTTTGCCAAAGAAAGATAAAATTAAGACCAAGGAACAGATTTTGGGAAGAGATAAATAGTGCCACAAATTTTGTCAAAGAAAGATAAAATTAAGACCAAGGAACAGATTTTGGGAAGAGATAAATAGTGTCTAATATGAAAAACAACAATAACAAACCAGGAGTGTAATTTTCTTTACAATAAAAATAAAGAGAAAATATAAAGTAGTTCATTATGTAATGATGATAAGATATAATAGAAATGGTATAATAGAGAATGTATTCTATTCCACTAATGTAAGAAGTTCATTATGACTTCAACCAGTTAAGATAAAATATATGAGAAGACTTAGCAACATCTGGTTAAGGAAGTTAAGGGTGGAAACTTTTTGTAACTTAATTTGCCTAAATGAAGACAATTGCAGAAATGAATGTGTTATTCAGAGGTAAGTAAAATGCTGTGTTTAAAAGATAAAAAAGAATCTGAATAGCATTAAATCTCAAACCACATGAGAATTACACAAGTACTTACCTACACGTAGCGTGAAATTATTACAAGAATTCTGATTGATAGTAACTAGTCTTTCTTTCATAGCAAAAACCAAGTCCACGAAGGTAGATAAGCACTGACTTGCCATGATTTGGTTGTCTTCCTGGAAGGAAAGCAATAAGCAAATACTATATGTCAGGGCAGAACTAACTTTCTTCCTCAAATTTATGAAAAATTCTTGCACACAATTTTCCTCTTAACCACTCAATGAATAATGTATTATATTTCTAGAAATAGTAGTTAAAACTAAATAATAATGAGGTAGTGAAGTCCATAATATACAATCTTCCTTGATATTCCTTATAGTTATGTATAGAGTATGGTGTCTAAGTACTTAACTGCAAATTCATTGTAAATTCTAATGCAGCTTTCTGTTTTTCTTATAACTGGTTGTAAATTAATAATGTTATTTTTATAGTAATTACAAGATATTTCTACTTTTAATTGATTTTTCATCTAGTTCATTTTAAGTTAAGCAGTTTAGAAATTATGTAATTAAAGTATAACCTAGGTTCTTATCCTCACCATTGTATCATTCAGAGGCATACAGATGAGTTATTATACTCTTTAAGGAATAACAATTTTCTGTATTTTTAAAATGCATATTAGTGATCTTGCTGTGTTATTTATATGAGAAACTCTTGGCATTTTATGTCTTGGTTTCTCTAGTTTGCAAAAAGAGGAAAATAAGAGAACTTTTGAACACTGGTATTTCATTAAACATCAGTTGTGGTTAACAGAATTATATAAATTTGTTCTAAAAGTGCTCCAAAGTTTTATTGAGCAAGGACAAAAATTCAAAGTTTAATTGTGAAATATAAAGGAGTACTAATATTCAATTATTGCAACCTAAACACTTGTCTTGTTTTTATCATTTATATAGCTAAGTTATTTGAATAGTGTACTTACTTACTATTTACTATTATTTCTAGAAGATGTTTCAAGGAGTATGTTCTTAAATCTGTGTCAGAGGAAGCATAGTTTATAAGTCTTGGTGGTGCATGCTACAGAAGTCATATTAGAAAAGCTATAGCTATTGCATTTACTCCAAATGCAATGACTAGAAATTGATGAGATTTCCATCTCTGTGGGTGAGCTTTACATGATGGTAATATACCGAAGTGACATTAATACAGTTTGACTAAACACTACTTATTACAACCCTTTGCTTTCTACCACTTGGTCAGTGTTCTATCTAATGAACCAACTTGTTCCCTACTTATACAGGAATAAATTTTTTCAACAAGTTTTTTAATGTGGCATCTTTCAGAAAATACACATACATCATATCCAAACCTGTACACTCATTTATGTAAGAAGTACCCTCTTCAAAGAATGTTAAAAGATTATTAAAGCAAGTTTTCCTCCTACTAAAACCATGCTGAACAGCTAACAAAATGTCAAACTTTGTTAAATGACTTTGCAAAGCATCTTCTTTTTATCAAACTTTCAAACACTATTCCTACCACTGATGCAAGACTAATAGGCTTGTAATTACCAAGAAAAAGTTGAGTAACATCAGCCAACTTCTAATCTTCTGTCACCTGCCTGTTATTCAAAACTGTAGGAAAAATAATGACAGAGTGGCTCACTTATCCAATTCTTAACCTCTTTCAAATCCTTAAGGTAAATATTAACTGACTCAGGACTTTATAATTCTGTAAACTTTCCAATTTTTTTAAACAAGTTCAGGATTAATATGATCATGCTGTTCCCAGTAATTCAATAATCATCAGATATTAGCCTTCTAGAGTCATCCTTCAAAATTTGTGCTTCTATCCTAACAATTTGCTTACTCTAAACACAGTTAAGAAGTCTTCATAGTTTATTTTTACATTTTAACCAATCGTTTTTCATATAGTTTTTGATTTGCATTTGATGTTACTGAAAATTTCATGCATGAAAATTACAAGGAAACACAGTTTGTTGAGTTGTAACAGCAGTTTGGTCCAATTAAGAATCACACTATGCAAAGTGTTAAAAAGGCATGAAAGTGATGCATTAGTGAGAACTTGGCTAACTACAAAAATAACCTTTGGAAATTTTATTTGAAGGAGTACCTAAGAATACCTCCTGATTATTAAGTGATTGCTTTAATTTGAAAAACAATTTGAATAACCTACTTTCTGATGCCTTAAAATATCAATTGAATATCAAATTTATCATATCTCTAGCCTAAAATGTCTCAAGCTACTTGATATGATTATTATGATGTAGCCCACAACATAGTAAGAACTAGCAGCAGTGTCCATGGTATAGTAACAGAAGGGCTCAGTGTGCCCAGTGCTTTAGGGCCAATTCCACCATAGTCTCCATCAAACATGGAGTGAAGAATAGACAAAAGACTTATAGACAACTTAAAAACCCTACATGGATAAGCTAGCTAATGAGTGACTTCAATCAGAAATTACAATTGTCATAGCAACATCAATGGTCCAAGGATATAAAGATGCTACAAAAGTGGCAACCCAGACTGAGTAAAAAGTTGTTCATATGATGGATAGAAATCGAAAAAGGAAAATTCTTCTGCCAATTTAATTGGCCAGCAAATTCAGCAGTGAACCACAAAGCCACTAAGTTTAGAGCTTGGAGTGACCACTAATCTGCAAATAAATAGGCACTAATAGGGAAGATAATTTTTGATATGATGACTTCTGGAAATAGCATAGTCTTCCTAGTGAATAATGGAAATATAGTAATATTATACCTGATAAGCAAAACTGGAAGGAGAAATTGTATGGAAATTACATGACTTGCCAGTAAACTTGATACAAAAAATGGTGAGGGGAAAAACTGCACAAGTGTTGTATAATAAAAAAACAAAATAAAGTTGAATAGAAATTGTAAGAACCATCAGTACATCTCAAAGATTAAATAGGAAGGTGGAAAAAATCATTATAAAAGTGAAAATGGAACAAACTTGATTTTGCTAAATGAAATATAACTGGAGTTATTTATTGATCAACAGGAACTAACTCCAACAAGGTAGAGGAGGAAACAAAGAAAAAAATTAGCCCTAAGATGCTACCTGTAGTAATTGAAATATATTGAAAGTAAACTCAATTCTCCTACATTTTTCTTATCTTTATTGTGTAATACACTGAAACCTCATTAATTTGCTTACACTTATAATGAAGCAGTTCTTTTAGCTTACTGAAACATTTGCATGGTTGAATCAGTCACTTTGAATGCAATAAACACTATTAATAGCATGCATTATTGAGCGATAAATGTAAAGGTACAAACTAGTGAGGGTGAGCAGGAAACCAGTAAACAAACATTAATAGCATCTAGAATAAACTTATAAGTTTATCATTTTATAAGTTATCAGTAATGGCCCATATTGCATAACCAAAGCGGTATATTTTATAATATTCACATAAATCATTTTCAATTCAAACCAGCAATTTATGGAATATAAAATACATAGTACAGGTATTGCATTATTGTGTAAAGAAATGTCATTTATTAATTATGCTAATATTTCTCTGCATCTTTGTTTTGGAGCACCATAACTTCACATAACTCTAGAGTAAATAGCTTTGATGATCTCTTAATATCTGTTATAGTATGTTTATATTACTTCTGTGAAGTTTGTTAACAGATAAAATTGTCATTACTCTCTACTCGCTGCAAGTGAGGGTCACCCTCAGAAATACTGTCATAACAAGTAACTGAGATCAATAATTGTTAATATCATTTCCTGTTCTTATTGGCTCCTACTTGATTTGTGTAATCATGTGCTTGTAATAAGAAATAACTGCTTGAATTTAAAACACAAATATATGAATTACTGATTAAATTTCCTGTTGTGAAAATATTTTGGGATGAAAAACTATCTGGATGGTGAACAATCCAGATTGTCAATGTCTGGACTAATGAGAGTTCAATGTATAGATTGAACCACATAGAAACTAACAATACAAAGAGCGATTAAGAGAAACTTTAAATAACACTGAAATGGTGCCAACTATTGCCATTGAATTAAATATTTTTAGTTGCCTCTCTTAGAATAATTAGTAAAACATTTGTTTAATATAAAGAAGAGTTGAAGTTTTTTAAGTCTTAACAATGTATTTATGTGTATGATTTTTACTCTTAATCTTTTTTAATATTAAGGTTGATATAGTTTCATGAAAACAAATTCAGTTGTTTAATAAACAGACAGTGAGTAGTTATTGAACAAAATATTTTTGGTAACAAAAAAAACTCAGCAAGATATAGCTTAAAAGCAATGATCCAGAAGTTACTTACCGAGATATGATACTCTGGCATAAGTCCAATGGCTGCCATGTACATACTTCCTACTGTTTTAATTTTGTCAATCATATAAAATCTGTCTTCATATAAAAGCTAAAAAAACATGAATGTGTGGTGAATCCCTTAAAATAAAATTGCACTATAATGTTTCACACAAATATTTAATTTACATGCTACTTTAATTTGTAACAAATATGAAAATGAATTGTTTTTTAACTTTAAATGAAAACTGTGAAGGATGTTAATACATGACTTAAATTTAATAATGTTTTGTATAATGATTTAAAGAATAGGTTTAGACATAAAACAATATGCAAAACAAAATTAAGTCTATAAAAACGTGGAAATACTCTTATAAATATACTTTGACTTTTATACTACATAAACACATTCAGTTATGCAGTAGGCACTATAAAACTGAATACATATAATGCTGGAAGGATCTTAACTACATAAAGCTGTATATATATTATATTAAAACAGTTTTAAGTATGTAAATCATCAAGTTATGTGACAATCACAAGTATAGAGTCATGTAGCAGCATCACAAGTTCTTCCTTTTGACATTCTTTAAAGTTTTGTAGGGATATTGATGTCGCCTAAAATTGATCACTCTTAGAAAATGTGAAAGTTCTTTCCGATGACAAATATTTAAATAATTTAGATTGTACATGTCAGATTTTTGTGTTTGTGGGCTGGATACTTTACTGTATCTGTGACTTGTTGGTCATAAATTTCAAGAATAAACAGCACACAATCAACTTGTTTTAAAATATATTAAAACAAGTCAAATGTATATAGAAATGTTTGTTACACTACTGGTTATCACAGTTGTATCCAGAGATTTAAATAACTCTTTTTTTCATTAAAGTCCACACAGCTGGTTCTGTCACTTCAGAATACAACTGACAAGATAAACTATTCATTTTCTACTCTGTTGTCACAATATAATCTGCAGTAATTTCACTTTAGAAATTTCAACTATATGCTCTTTATGGCTAAACTCACAATTACAAAATCAAGATCTATCTTTTTATCTAACTAACTATGCCTTGGATGCATATTTATAACCTGACTGAGGTCTACAACATTCTATTTACTACAAAATATTATGATCCAATAAAACTTGATCAAAAGAATAAGAAAAACTTGAAAAACACTAGTAACATGATGCAATAATACAACAAACATCAGTTTACAACAGTTGAACTACACTACATGTAATCTGTATACAGTTATATAAACAAACTGGCAAAAAAGCTATCACTTCAAAAATCACTAAATTTAACACTTGCACTAAAATGAAAACAGTTATGCATATCTAACAATACACTATATGGATTATGTAGGGAGGAGCAGTGTACTTTGAAAATTATGGACTTATGACAAAGCTTTATATTACAAAGGAATTTTCAAAATGCACAGTTGTGAAACAGAGCATGACAGGATATGGCAACACGGACTGTAATAACATGGCTAGACACCAAAATAGTTTGAATATAATATACCTATTTTCTGTATAAACCCAGCATAATAATTTGCACAAATAAATACAAAACAATCACAATAAATATCATAAAATGAAAACTTTGAAATTTAAAATAAGAACATGAAAAAAATTTAGAATAATTAATAAGTAATGTAAATCAAAACATATGAAAAAGTGACCATTCAAGCAAGCTTTTGGTAGGTCTTACTTAATCTTTCCTTGGACAGCAAAGCATAAAATCTGTTTCTCTTATCTTATATTTTGATATACGACTAATTTGCTAAAAAAACTATAGCATGTATGTGGACTTACAGTGCTAAAAACCAGGTTTCAATACCCATGGTTGGCAGAGCACAGAAAGCCCATTGTATAGCTTTGTGCTTATCTTCAAAATAAAAACATTACTGAAAAATTCTTCATTTATTACTATTGCTATATATAAAATTGCTTCCAGTTTGTAATACCATAAGTTTTCAAAAGCAAATAATGAGTTATAACAATAAATATCCTCTTATTTTAATAAAAAGCAATCATTTAAATTATTTCTTCCACCTACCTCATCAAAGTCCACAATTATTTCATTCAGAAGTTGTAGGCATTCTACCACGTGACTATCAGTTTTAATGTCTGTGTAGATTTCATGAAAATTTGGAATGGTTGCAAACATCACTCCTACTTTGTTGTATGATTGATGATACAAGTCCTAAAAGATTTTGAAACCAGAAGAAAATTTCTGATTACAGTTTATAATGTTAGTTATATACTTTTAATGCCCTAACTATAATCAACCAGTATGAGAAACTGTAATTTCTTATAAGTTTCTTGGGTTTGCTTCCTTTTCATCATCAAAATGAAAAAACTATATCCATAAAAACCTTTTACTAAATAAGTTTGAAGGTTTTTAATCTGAAAAATAGCAAAATTTTAAAATTAGAAGTCAGTGAGAGACACATACTCTTAAAAAAGGATAAAAATATATAATGTCATATTAATTAATGTTACACATTTTTGTGTTTTTATATTTATTCTTTTAGTGAAGTAAATATTTTTTTCATATTACCTTTACGTTGTATTACACCTCTTTATGTTTCATTATTTTGGCATTTGCTTGTTGTTAAACACAAAGCTAAACAACAGGCTAACTGTGCTGTGCCCGCTATATTTATAAAATTCCAATTTTTTTTTAATGTCATAAGCCCTTTAATGTATTACAATTTATATTCAACTTATTTAACTAACAAAAGTATGGATGTTAAAATTTAAAAATTATTATATTGTGGATAATTTATTACAAGTGATCGCATATGCAAATAACAATTGTTCTTAAGTATCATTAAACAGAATGCTTCAATCTGCTAGTACAAATGAAAATTAATTAGCTTTATTATGACAAAGGTAACAATACATTTAACATTTATATCACAAACATAAATATTCTAGCTCATATATACATATATATATATATTGCTAAATAGAAATAAAATTTTCAAGTAAACTTCATTGTTAACAGAAATTTTGTATAGAGATTACATATTTTAATCTGTCAGATATTTTAATAGAAAAATACTCACCATATTGTTTCTAAACTGATTTTCCAAGAAATGAGTAGCAACATGTGATGGAAGCAAGTTAAATAAAATGTGACTGTTGCTGCTCTGTAGTTCATGCATTTCATACTTTTCTTCATTTGCCTCAAGAAAATAACAACAGAAAAACAATGAAGCACTAAAATACAAACCAATACCACAGTTTAAAATAACATGAACATGTGTGTGTGTGTATATATATATGTATATAATATCCAAAAGGATGTTTAAAAACTTCTGATATTTGGCCATGATAATTATTTTACTGTTAGCTTTGTTTTGGTCCAACTACCAAGAATAAAATTGTAACATCTTGTAGAATTGGCAATGCTTGAACAGTTAAAAGAACTGACATTTAGTTAATCACAAATCTATACCAAAAGTCAATAAGCTCATCAGTAGTTAACACATCATAATCTCAGACTGTATTAAAATATATCTAAAAAATATATACAAGTCAATACATAGATACATACATAATCAGATAAGACAATAAAACAGATAATAGATATTATCATTTATAACTTTAACTAAACAATTAAATATATTATTTAAAATTGGAAATTTGTCACAAACATGCTTGTAGTGACTCAGTTATGGTTACTTTTGTGCCAACGAATCTGATTCATTACTATTATATCAAGACTTTAATATTAAATGAGTGGAAAATCTGTCTAAACTATATAAAAAATGTTCAGAACATTTCCTACAGGTTTAAAAATAATATCCAAAAACAGATTTTCACATGAATATATACATTGTCATATAATATGTCAAGAAAGGAATATAGAGTTTGGTGAAATTCAACTATCAGAATTTTCCAACATAATAAGTATCAATAACACAAGAAAAAGAACCAGAGACTTATTTATACTTAATATTTATAGATGCCTTACTCTTACAAAATAAGAGTTCAATTGTTCAATTGGACTAGAGTAATTGTAACTATAGATGTTTAAAACTTTGTTACTTACAAAATTGGAGAAAACTTTTAAGAAATTTGAATGCTATGAAAATTAAAAAAAAACATTTCTGAGTTCAAGTATAGAAGAGATTGCTAACAGTAAATAATGAGACTTTCAAAACAAAAAGCTTTTTGAGAGATATTATCCTTCATAAAATCATAATCTGTTTCTTATGATTAGTGACTTTTCAAGCACAAAAAAAAAAAAAAACGTGGTGTAGTAGGTGACACTATTACTATAAGGTTTAATACTACCATATGAATGTTATCATACTTAACTTTATTGCTTCTTATACTGCTTCACTTATTATTTGTGCTTAATTATGTATGGAGAGTATTAGATGGATACTAGAAATGAGACTGCCATAGTATATGTACATATGTGTATTTGTTGAAATATTTATATTTGGACTTATTAAATTTATTTGCAAATATCTTTAGAAGTTTATTAATTGACAGTACATAATTAAGGTTAAACATTTTTATTTGCCAGTATTAAACATTATGAATTTTGTTTCATACTAGCAATTTTCATTTTAGAGTATCTGTTAGTCAGATTTTTTTCACTTCAGCTTTAATCAGTGCATTTGATTTTAACCTGAGAATTCCAAAGAAAATCAAGCCTTAATGTCCATTCCACTTGACACCCATGGATCAAAACTGCAAAAAAGAAGTGAACAATAGCCACTATTCCAATTATGTGATGAGGGACTTCTGACCTAAATAAATATATAAAAAATAAATTCTAAAGTTCCAAAGATTAAGAATTTTATATCAATAGTACCATGGTCCAATTTACCTAATGATAATTTTCTTTGCACACACTAGTTTATGGTACTCACCTGTAATTATTAAAATAAATAAGGCATAGCCTAATACTGTCAGTAACAGTTAGAAAAAACATATTAATTTTTGACTGCATTGAAATTAATTATTGTCCAACTTAATATTATTCTGTTTCATCTAACTGTAATTTGAGTTTAATTGTACCTTTGTTGAAGGTTACTATTTTATATTAAAAACTATTATTTTTATATTGAGTTAATTTTAACATGTTTAATTTGTTTAACCATAGCAATAACATATATATTTTTTTTAATTTTTGAAGATTGTTATATTATAAAATTGATCTATTATAGCTTACATAGTATTAACTAATAAATGTTTCATCACAGTCATGTGGAGCATATGAGAACAACTACAAACATGACCATATATAATATATTTCCTTACAATCATTCCAGTGGTTCTCCATCATTAGGTGTGCCCCCCTTCTCTTTGGAAGGGCAAAGTATTCCTTAAACATAGCTGATAATGAGGATTAGAAAATAGTCAAGTTATTGGCTTATACATTTTCTCACGTTTGTTTTGCTTTAATGAAAAGATATGACACTAAGAAGCAGTGAGAGGTCTTCTCACAATACAAGCCAAACATTCTCATTGACATAGGTTGAGCTAGATAAATTTTAAAAACAACATTAGGAAGATATTTTTTACAGATAAATAAACCTCTATTGTGAGAATTGTTTGAAGCTCAATGAAAAATGTCACTTAGAGTGGGAGTGAAGGGAAGAGGCACAAAAAGTAGTTACTCAGGAAAGGTTGAGAACCATTGAATTACAAATCTGTCACATGATGTTTACTTTTTATATTTTTTACTATATATTTTATCAAGTTTATGATCAAAAGTATTTCCCAATTAGTAAACCTTTAAGAGGTAGAGCCTCTTTCATACCCTACCTTTATATTTCAGTACTAGTTCACCAAGTATACCCCAAATTACACCAAAATAGGATACACTCTGCTTGATATGAAACTTAACACTTTTTTCTTATTATTATATGAACATTTATTTCATTTTTAATGGTATTAATTGTCTTGTACCTTGAGACATCAAAGTGAAACAAATTGAGCATTTAATTAAAAATTAATAAAAAGAGCATTAAAAAAGAAAAATCAATAAATGTAGTAGCTTAAATATTAAAGAAAAGTATACTTAACTTTTTTCATAAAAAATGGGCATTGTATGAGAGAGCAAGTGCATGCTACTTAAATAGGTCAAATGAAATTGAAAGAATTTACCGAGGCTAAGAGTATGGTAGTTGTTAATCACATTAAGTAAACATGATATTGCTTATTTACATGCATTTATGTCATTTCTTGAATCTCCCCCCTAAAAAAAAAAAAGAGTTTTCAGAGAAAACAGTAATTGTGTAAGATATGATGGTGTTACTATCAAGTGCAATCATGTCTGTAGTTACTTTTGGAGGGAGGTTACGGAAAATTAGTTACAGAGAGCAGGAACTTGAGAGCATGAAGTTAAGTGTATCTAATTAATTTCTACCACTATGGGTGTTTATTGAGATAAGCATTTATCAGTGAAGAAATCTGACTCAGTTGAAAATTGAGACTGTGCTGGGACCAATTAGACCAAACGCACTTTACAAAGAGATCAGAGGGAGGATGTTTGTTTATTCAGTATGGGTTCAAGAGAGTCTATGTGTATGGGAGGGGGGATAAGAATCACCCCATTACCATGGTAATATCAGACACTATAAAAGCTGGTGCCAAGATAGCTAAAATAATAATGTGCAACAAGTAAGACAATACCAATGAATATCTGAATTGCTCAACTCTGTTCATACTTCAGAATAACAACATGGTATTCTCAGGATCTTTGTAAGCAGCATTTATTTTTTTATGTATTATAGTAACAAAAGAGAAAGTAATAACTAACTGGTATTTGAATGTTTTAAAAGTCACTGATATAAAAATTCAAATACTGAACTTACGTAAGTGTATATAAATATAAAAATTATAATGGATTAGGAAATAATGCATAATGAAATACTGTATTTCATTTTAACATATATAGTAAATGCTTTATTTGCACCACATTATTTTTATTTGTCTTCATTCTAACTTTCACTATAAACGTTTTCAAAGAGTTGGCTAAACTTGAGTCATGGCTAACTAATTATAAATAATTCATACACAACCTAATTAGATAATATAGTCTTATTCCCATCTCACAATTGGTCAAGTTGTATTAGCTGTACAATAGAAAGTACTTTATTACCTTCTTTTCTTAATATGTCTAACTTAAGTTCTTATAAGCTTTCAATGAAGCACAAAAGTGTGGACATTTTTCTTATATTTTCATGCCTTGTTAATTTAAAGCTTCAAGTAATTTTCCTAGATATGAAGTCACACACTGCAAATATAATTTTTTTTTGTAAACCAATGTTATTTCAAGATTTTTTTATTATTTCTGTTTAATGTTGTAACTTAAACTATTTTAATCTAAGAGAAAAGCTTTGCATTTTTTTTACTCTTATAGTTAAATTATACTATATTACTTTAATACATATGTCTTTCACATTATTATCTTTTTAAAACACAGGATTAATATAATTAAACCCAAAGCATTAAATACTTCCACAGCATTATTGATATTAATTTTAACTAATATTCTGTTCTAGTTAAATTTATGGTGTTGGGTCTAATAGATATTGTAGTAATAAATCTGGTGTTGTTTATAATTTTATATAATTATTTTACTGTATTTCATCAAACTTAATTAATGTTTTATATTTCACCTGAAATCACTAATTCATATTGTTTTATTATAAATGCATTTTTATAAGTTAATGAAAAATATATCTCATCCTTTCACATTATTACATTTTTTCTTTGATAACACAAAGAAATGCAAATAGCCATATCCAAGTATGGCTTATTATGTTGTCAAACATCACCGAATAATGAGATAAGACACTATGCCAGGAAAAGTAATTTCCGGAAAAAAAAACAATGTTCTTTTAATATCTCCTTTAAATATAAGATTTTTTTTAAAGAAATGATTAATTGATAAAACAGAACAAAGAACTGTTTGTTAATTTTTTAAGGAAACCATTTTTGCTTTGTTTAATCTAAAAGTTACACAGAATCAGTGTTGCTTTCTATAATACATTAACCAAAATCCTATAGGATTTTTATACATCTTAAAGATTTAGACTGTATTTTTAGGGATAAATAATTTAAAGTTCAATTTAAATAATCATAGAAGTTATGCACCATTGTTAATCCTTTTTGCACAACAGAATATCTTCTTCTGTATTGAAAAATATTAATTTCAATGTTCATGACATGTTTTCTATGAAATAAATATAATTTTCTTATCTGTAACAATATTTCTTTGAATACTTACCCCATTTGTATGTCATAACAATCAAATATTGATGTATGTGTCATTTCTATTACTAGAAGAAAAATAGCTGCCATTGGTAACAAAAGGGCTCCTTTCAAAAGAATGGAAAGTCGGAGGAAAATAACAATAGGAAAGAAAGTTAAACAACAACTGATGTATATGTATTGTGGTAAAGGACAGGATTGATGATCAGACATCAGTGGTGCTTGAGTGATATTTGTTGTTGATGGAACACAAACTGGTTTGTTGAAGCAGGAAAACTAAAAGAAAGATTAAAAATTGTTTATTTCAAATAAAGTTCCTTTATTCTAATATATTAGTTATCAAAGATAACTAATTCTCAGATATGCATAAATATGAAACAAGAAATATACATGTAAAGAAGCTTTACTTATGTAACTATTGCATACTTTTTGGGAAAACATTATTGATAAATCAAATCAGTGACAAGGGGGGATGAACTAAATGAAGAAATAATTTTCAAAAGCAAAATATGTAAAGTTCTGTTGTTAGAATGTGCATATTAAAATAAGTTGAAATTGAAATATTAGTAAATTTGTTTTAGGTTTATTGAATTTGCTTGTGTGATTAATAATAGTAAATTGTACTGAGGGATCATTTTTTGTATGGAGTTTAAAACTCTTGAAAATCTTGTTAATTAAATGCAAGAATATAATAATAATAATAATAGACATACATAGTAAACACTACAATAAACATACAAAAATAAACTATCAGAAATATTTTTTAAAGTTGTTGTTGTTTTGAATTAAGCACTAAGCTACACAATGGGCTATCTGTGCTCTGCCCGCCACGAGTATCAAAACCCGGTTTTTAGCATTGTAAGTCTGCAGACATACCGCTGAGTCACTGGGGGGCTTTTAAAGGTTACTGTCTTTGACACAAATTTCACTTATTTGCTTATTTGTTTTCCGATAATAAATTTAATATACACCCGATGCACTTATACTTTGTTTTTCAGTGTTTTGTTTCTTCTATAAATAATTCAAAAAATCTCTACAATCGTAATACATAAATTACAAATTCTGTTCTAATAGCCTGTTGCATAACCACGTATTTTTAACACAATTTAATTCTATCATAGCACAAGCTCCACTAGTTTTCATTTTCACCCAATTTGCAAGACATACTGTCTTCAAGTCTTTCAGGGTTGAAGGTAAAGGAGTATGTTACCTGTTATTATGGTTCATTATGTCCCACAAATTTTCAATCAGGTTGAGATTTCTAGATTGTGGTGGTCAGAAAGACAGTACTCTTTCAAACCAATTATAGACAATACTATCATGATGGATGTTGAAAACGTGGCCAAAAAGTACCAACTCCCTTGAGGATAAAAGTGTAACATAAGAAGGTGTTTGGTAGTTACAAAGATAAACCCAGAAGTAGTGTGTGGAAGGACAGATGTAATGGTGGAATGAATGAGACAAGACTTGGTTTGAAGCTGAGGTACAAGTAAGCACTTTATTTGTCAAGAAAAATAATTACTGTTAAATACATAATTGGATAGAACTGTGCACTGTGATATAATTAGCTGGAAAATAAAAAAAAATGTTATATAAAGATAAAGTATGATAATTCATATCAGAAAATGTATAATGGTAAAATTGATGTGAAACTTTAATGAGTTTATAAACCTTCAGTTCAGATACAAATTTGCTCTGTTTGATGACCAAAAGAAATCACTTTGAAAATGCCAAATTTGCATTCACAGTTCATATTCTCTCTGTAGCTATCAAACAAAAACAGTGAGTCACAAAATCTAGAAATATTTCTGCTCCATGTGAGAGTTATAAAGCTGAAATAAAATGAAATATAACTGTTTCATAAAATATTAAATATGTTCTTAGACCAAAATCTACTATTTCATGAAATAGCTATAATGCCCAAAGCTAAATTTAGCTTGTAACCTTAACCAGATTTACCACATTCCAAATTAGAACTTAAAAAAGTACAAAAATACTGAAAATATTAAATTTACACTAAAAGAGTAAAATATGTAGTACAAATATGTTTGATTGTCAATTTTCTATAGGGCTAGATTCTTTACAGTAGGTAAAGTATGACACTTATTGGCAATAAATGTTAACAGTAAAGAACACAGAACAAAATTACTTGTTTTAAAATTTTATATATATTCAAAACAAATTCAATTTATGTACAAAAGTTTTTACACTGTGGAGATCATGGTTGTATCTTAAATGCTATAGAACTCTCTTCTTGTCAAAAGCCCACTTTAACCAATTCAATTACTTTAGAATCCAAATGACAAGACAATTTATTTTTTTATATCTGTTGTTACAACCTCTGAAACTTTCATTTTAAAAATTACCTGTTAAAGCTAAGCTGTCAATCACACAGTCTAACTTTACTTTTACTGACTTTCTCTCTGTATCTGCACATATTTATACGTGTGCGAAAAATATAGAAATATTTAGCTATTTAGTAACAACAATATTAAGCATAATGAGAAGAATTTAAAAGCTTTGAGCAAGGTGACATCAACAATATTGCAAAACTAAGTTCAACAGTTAAACTACATGCACAATGTATGACTTGTACATATTTATG
This sequence comes from Tachypleus tridentatus, assembly GCF_004210375.1. Classification (NCBI taxonomy): domain Eukaryota; kingdom Metazoa; phylum Arthropoda; class Merostomata; order Xiphosura; family Limulidae; genus Tachypleus; species Tachypleus tridentatus. The sequence continues at coordinate 129,809,238 of NC_134834.1, read as the reverse complement.
AAAGGACACTTGTCATAAATATTGCTTTTATAACAATTTACTTTTAATACTCTTGTTATGAAAACTAAATGATCACTGAATATTAAATCATTAAATAAATGAAATAATAACTCTTAAACTAAACAATCTTGTATCTTCTTCTTCATATGTCAAATCTGCGGCAGACATCGACGACCATGGCATGCCAGACTTCTCTGTTGTCAATCCTCCTTATCAACTCGATGTTGCTCATTGAGTTCTTGGTGACATAGTTATTGAGGCTGTCGATATATTTAGTTCTTTGACACCCTCTGCTTTTCCTCCCTTCCATTTTTCCACATAGCATCTGTTTCTCTATCCCATTCTTCCTACAGATGTGTCCTAGAAATTCCATTTGTTTCTTTCTCATAGTTTTCATAAGAGACCTTTTGTATCCTGCCAGTTCCATGACTTCCACATTTGTTTTTCTTTCAGTCCATGATATTTTTAGCATCCTTCTAAGGAACCACATTTCAACAGCTTCTAATCTCTTCTCTGTATCTTTGTTCAGTGTCCAGCTCTCACAGCCATATAAGAGAACAGACCAAACATATGATTTCAAGGTGTTAATTGTAGTGACATTTGTTATGTTCTTGTTTGTGAATATGGACTTCATTTTATTGAAAGTATCCTTGGACATTGCAATTCTTTTCTTTATTTCTGTGTCACTCTTTACATTTGATGTTATAGTATATCCAAGATATTTGAAGCTTTCGACTTGTTTTATAATTTTGTATACCTAACAATAATCCACTCTTCAAGAAAAGTATTTGCAATATTTCTTTAAATACTATATAGAAAGACTGTTCTTAGTTCATGCACCAAGCCTCCCCATATAGTCTACTCCATATATTATAGGTACACCTACCATCTCCAACTGTGTCTCAGTAGTTGCACCAGATAAGTCTTCCTTCTTGAAGTGCCTTTCAACAAATTGGCATGGCAGATCTTAGTCTTTGGTGTGTTTAACTTCCCTGGTAAAATTGTGTTAGTAGATCCAGTACAGTAATCTTTTCAACTCTGCTATTCTGCAAGTCCTCTTACCCATGGTTTTACGCTCCAATTTTCCTCAGGCACTGTCCCAAAGTTTATGCAGTGAAGGATCTTTCTTCTATGCTTCTTTCAGTATCTGTGGACTTACATTCAGGATGTCACCCACTGTCACATATAACATTCATTTTCTTGTTCCAACATAACCTTCAACTACTGGTATGTTGTGATTTGGTGGTGCCTTTTGATGTTTGTCACATGCTCCACTCACCACTGCCAATGGTAACTTACTCATCAACTTCAGCTGATCATCAGTTGTGCACTGTATAATCATGATGATAGCACTTCCTTCTTGTGGTGGACCTGATGAGTTCTCTTTTCTGTTTCTTCTGGAAGCTACATCTATGGTGACAGTTCCTTTTTTTATTGTAATTGCTGCTGATTTATGTTGATATTTCTGCTGTTAATTGTTGGTGATGGATTTGCACTCTCTTGCATTGTGCCCTATTTTATAATAAATATAGCATCTCTTCTCATTTTTATCTTGTCATTTCTATGGGTATTCTCTGTCTCGTCAGTTACTCCTGGTTTCAATTGTAAGTGGTCATTTTTGAATTTCTTCCATAGGCTTCAGTATACCGTTCTGCCAGCTTGATCATCTTATCCACATCTTTTGATGCTCTCTCCTCTAGCAACAGTAACATATCAGTTGAGAACATGATCATGAACTATTCATGTATTTGTAGGTCTGCCAGTCCCTTAAAACTATTTTCATACTTGACCATGTCTGTCCATCTTGTGAAATATTGCCATAGGTACATTACAAATTGAAATAGAATTTCTTCAGTAAGGTTTGACTTCTCTGAACTTTCAAAAAAACAAACCCTATGTAGGTAAGTTCATAACATTTCAGCAAGACCAGTTTTTAATTTTTCATAGTCCATGGCATCTTTTGCTATCATTTTCTGCGTATACTTGTAGGCCTTTTCCTGTGATAAATGGGCTGAGACAGACTGTCAGCCACATTTGTCTCACTTCTGATTTCACTGCCAGTAAACATTTAATTGTCTATTTCTCAGAGTTCCTACGTGATGAAGCAAAACCAAAACTATATTTGTGCATACCCACCAGGTACCTGTCACAATCAGCAAAAACTTTTGAGGAAGCAAAACTTTAAAAAAAAAATTGTTGTGCATATTAAACATTTCTTCAGGAAAGCATTAATGTTATTCTTCTGTTGATCAAATTTGGGTAGTTTGGATCAGTTGGTCCTGACTCCATTATCATTCTTGGGTCCTCCCTCTTACCTTTGGGTGAGCTTTGCGATCTCAATTTGTGCTATTAATCTATTTCTAATCTCTCCTCTCTCTTCTTTTCTTCTTTCTTAATTTGTGCTCTTATATTCTCTCTCTTTCTAATTCTTTTTCTCATTTTAGTCTTTCTTTCTCTCTTCTCTTTTTACACTCTTCCCTCTCTAGCTCTTGTTATTGAAATGGTTACAAACTTCAAGGTTTATGCCACCACTACAACTGTACATATATAGGCCTACTTATTTCTACTGTAATTCATATTTTCTTTTACCACCATATAATCCTGGCTAGTTCACCAAATGTTATGTTTTTGTATAGGGCCAGATTCTTTACAGTAAATATCTGCAACTTGTTGACGACAAATGTCAGTAACAAATGAACTGCAGACAATCCATTTGTTATAAAATAATATATATTTAGAATAAGTTAAACATATATACAAAAGTCCATCATACTATTGTTTACCACAGTCGATACTAGATCTTGGAATAATTCACTTTTTTTCTTTTTTAATCAAAAGTCCACGTGTTCAGTTACTTTAGAACTCAATTCATAAGACAAATTATTCCTCTCTATCTCTGTCATTACAATACACACTGTGAAACTAACACTTTCAAAATCACCCATTATAGTTAAACTGACAATCACAGTCTGTCTTCACTTTTTTCACTTTTACTTTCACTAACTTACTTTAACATCTTTCTTTCTGTATCTACATGTATTTATATCATGAGACAGAAAAATCTAGAAATATTTAGACCTCTAGCGATAAGAATATTACACTTTACAAGAGAAACTTGAAGAAAGGTGACACTAACAATATTACAAAAACCTATTACAACAATTAAACTACATACGCCACATACAACTGGTACAGAATTATGTAACAAAACTTGTAATAACTATCACTTTTTAAATAATTAGCTTTCAACATTCTTGTTATAAAAACTAAATGATCATTAAATACTAAATCACTTAATAAACTTAATAACTCTTAGGCTAAACAGCCTTGTATATCCAACAATGATATTTGAGGAAAGTAATGTGACCATTTAGGAAAATTTAGAAATCTAGTCTGGGTCATTACAATACACTTACACAAGTACTTCACCATTCATAGCTTGCAGAGTGAAAACAACACAAGAAGGTTATTCTAAAGTTTCATGGAGATGTTGCTAAACTTTGACCATTCTATTCTCATACAGCAGCATGCATTGAGGCTCATTTGCTAATAGGATACATTTATGTTGGTGAACAATCCAATCTTGATGGCTTTTACGCCATCACTGGCACACCTTTCTGTTGGCATTTAAAAACTATGATTTTTGGACAGAACAACAGTTACAAAATTAAGTTCTGATAGTTCACTGCACACAGAACATCCATCAACTACTATACCACTAAATGCTTGTTGGTCTTCAGAAATCTTTTTAAACCGATATCTACTTCTGAATTGTAAAAGGTTCTTCCATCCACAATATTCATTGTTTATAGAATTTTTTATAAAACTTCTGCTATGCCATATAGGTTTGAGATGGTCAACATTGAATATCTAGTAGGTTACTTTGTTTTTGTTGTTCATGTTTCTGCTAATCAGGTCACAGCAATAATGAATCTATTAAAGCGAAACACATCATTAATGTTCCTCATTTCAAAAATGAGTGAGACACAAAAGATTTTCTTACAATACTTTTAATGATCCAATAGCCTGATGCATCATATGTCATCATATATTTATTGACGTAATAAGGTCAAAAAACAAATAAATTATGGAGTTACTATTTGTTTGGAGAAAATGTATATATAATATAAACAACTTTTCAGCACTGGTCGTTCTGTCAGTAAAAATGTATTAAGAAATTCTTGTTTTGATTTAACAATTTTCTTTTTTTATAGCAGTTCAGAATATTTGCTATAGGTGATTCACTGGAACTTGATGTGTTTCATGAATTTACAGTTTAATATATTTTGTTATGTACACAAAAATCTTTTTTATTTTAACAAATGGATAGTTTTACACATGAACAACTACATATTAGAAAGCTTTCACAAACAAACATATTAGTTATGAAATGAAAAACTCACCACATTGACTTGAGCAACAGAATATACCAAAACAACAGTAAAAATTGTCATGGCAAGTCGAAGGAGAAATACTCGGCTGATATCCAGTGAAATATACTAGAAGTTAAAAAAGTATTTTAGCCAATATCTAAGGCCCAAGCCTTATATACTACCTCAAGCTAAATATGCAATATTTTCTTATAATTTCATTAGCATGATCAATTATTATCATTGTAATGCAAACTTTGGCCATAATATAGCAGCAAATGCATATTGTACTGCTTGCCTTTGAACAAAACATTTAATACAAATTTCATACATTTTTATAGATGATATTTTGAGTGTCAATCAGAATATACATTATCTTAGTTTACATGTATATGCTGAAACTATTCAGTATCAGTATCATTTAAGAAAAGTGGAGATCTGGATTCTTTTTTAAACTCATTTATACATTTTTAATACTACTGTAACACAAAAGAAGAAACTTTAACAAGACCTTGCAGCAATGTAAGAGATGAATGATGGTATAATGTAACAAATCTTTCTTTAAATCCAGAAAGTAGAAACATTATTTTTGAGCAGGAAACAGAATGAACATTTTTTGTTTTGTGTCAGATGTATGCTATGAATGAATACTTTTTGCTGCACTGTTTACACTTAAATGTTGTTTTTTGTGCATCCAGCCCTCAATTAAATTAATCTCTTGTAATGATTGATATTTATTTTTCATTGTAATATGCATTGGTAGCACAAAGTTGTATATTGCAGCAGTAGTGGAATATTACATATTTAAGTGGAATGTTTAACACATGGACTAGTTGCATAAAACTTGTTTATGCTATTAATTATTTTCTTGTACATGCTACCCTGTTTCTGAAGGCAATTAGTAGTGAAATATCACATGTTCAGTTTGCAGTAGATATCCACAAAAAAAGGACAATAAATTATACTGTCTAACTAACTTCGTCATTTATTATGCATTAAATGTGTAAGTATATATTTGAAACCCTATCTTGTGGTGTATCAACAAGACATTAGTTGCATTTTTTAATGTGTCACACATAGTACAGGTTAAAAACAAGTCAGTTTTAATGATAAAAAAAATCTTTACTTACAGCAAAATTATAACAAAAATGATTATTATTTTTAATATAAAGATGACAACATGAATTGGTAATCTTTTTTTAGGTATGACAATTGGAAGAAAAATAATTTTCTGTTGCATCAAACAAAAAAGCATGAAAAACATAAAATAATAGTTTTATTTATATGGAAAACTCAGTAAAATAAGAAATTAGGTCCTTCATCATTAATGTAAAAACAACAAGGGAAGAATAATATATACATGTCTATATCAAACCTATAATATATGACAGACTACAAAACACACATAAGGTAATTTAATAACATAACCAAAAGAACTTAGTGTCTAAACATTCATCGTTCTCACCTTTGTTCGGGCAGCAAATAATAATACAAAGAGTACTGATATCCACAGAAAAGCAACAGCAAACAGGACTATCAAAATGAGAGTTCTATAGAATTAGAAAAATAATGATGGTTTTTGGCCTGACTAGTACAATGTCATATTTATATTCACATAGCTTTGAAAGTGCTTAAAATACTAAAACAATAATGAGGCTTTGGACTAAAGCTTTTGGTATTATTAAAATTCAAATGTAAAACTTGGTGAATTACTGAAATGTTATTTTGACTTTCAAACTATTTAACTTATAGATACAATACTGTATCTAAAATTTATGAAATCAATCATATACATGTAATGTTGCATTATTAGAATTCTGGAACTATTTAGTATGCTACTTTGAACTATTTGATATACTGTTACATTAATGTAGCTATTTTTGATAACACTTACCTCTTCTCACACATATAGCTATTACTCAACTGCCACGGTTTCTTCCTTTGCTAATCTAAGCATTGGTCTTATTTTTTCTCACTTGCTATGGTCTTTTATACTCTACTTTATTCCCCTTCGTAATATTTGTTTTATGATATTCTCCATCTGCATTAATGCACACTCTGTCCTGCAACTATATATAAGAACCTCATTCAGAGAATGTTATCACATTTTTGAGACTACCTCCATCCTAGTCTCTAACACCAGATTTCAGTGGGGAGGAAGGGTGGGAGAGTATGAGGGGTTGGTAAGTAGTATCAGAAAAAACATTTTAAATTTAAGAAAATGTTAACTTCCAGCAAATACATATCTTCACTCCCACTTATACCTAGAATCTCACAGCGAAAAGAGTTGGAGGGTCTGGTAAGGGCATTATCCAAAAAGAAAGTGTATTGATCATGGGTGTGTGAGTAGAAGATTAGCACCCAAGTGGGGGATTCATACTACATTCAGCACAGGTATGCTCTTCACCTTGACCTTAATTCCTGTATTGTGGATGGAAATGTATATGAGTGATCATCAATATAGGCCAGCCTCAACCATACAGCCAAGATTCCACTACTCAGAGTTGGAAATATGGGGTCTTGGTCCCTATATAATATGTTGGTTGCTAGGGCAATTGGACCACAATGTTATGAGTAAGCAATACTGAAGTGTACAAATCTTTTCCTCCAACTGCAGTAGCCTGAAAGTCAAGACTCCAGACTTGGAATGATGGGACCGTGTATGCCTTACACAACCGAGGCAAACAGAACTCATCTAGTCTGAACCAGAATTATGAGTAGGCTGGTGCCACTCTTACTGACATCTGGTAAAGAAAAAAAAAAAATCTGGAGACCCAGACAGAATGGCTCCCAATTTCATCTTCTCTCCAAGAGTGGAGGAATTCACTCTAAAACTCTGGAGGAAAAGTCTGTCCAGCACCCAAGTGACTGGAAACCAGGTGTGGTAAGGAATCCCTAGCTTTACTAGAAAAATCTGAGGGGTAGGGGTAATGTGCATTTGGGAGCCCTAACAAACATTATACTGGAAGCAGTTCAATAGATGAACCAAGCTCCCTAAATTTTTAAAAGCAAATTGACCCTGATATATTCAATCTCATGACTGACAGAATCCTCTTAGTGGTTGTCCAGCATAGTACAGTAATACCATCTGGTCAGCTCATAGTGAGACTAGTAATGTCTGTTCATCAGTAGCCACAAAAAATAAACTTTCAGGTGATATGGCAAATGAGAGTCAGAGCACAAAGAGGTGTTAATAATAAAACCTGTACTCTAATCTTAATATACCTATTATATAACTGGAATGGTCACTTGGGACCAAAAATCCCAAGCTACTTGAGGAATCTGGAGAGTACTGGGATTCATAAATTATGGAGTTACAATAATTGAACGATAGTTGATAAGGCCACCTTAAGCAGAGCGACTGTGGCAGATGCAAATGCTTCTGCCAAACAGCCAGATCAAAAAATGAGTTATGGTTGGCACTTCTGCCCAAATTGAGTTCAGCTTCCTCTCAATACACTATTGTCAATATGCATATCATTTCTGTTGACAACTGTTTTTCAAGCAAAACCTAAAACAGATACATGGCAACATTAAACACTGACGCTGTGTGAAAAACTGCATAATCAACATAAACTCGCCAGTAAACACAGCTACTGGGGAAGGGGAACCTGTGAGCAACCACTGAGCCACAACAAACTATGGCAGAACAGACTCATCTGATTTTGAACCACCCATACAAATGAGAATAGAAGAATGGTTTGAAAGATGTTCAGGAAAGAGAAGATGATACTTCCAATCAGGAGTATCTACTTTCCTTAGATGACTCAAAGAAATGTCACTGATGGGGATGGCACTAAGCCATGGGGAGATGGGCTGGTCAGTGGAGAGAGTAACATCATCTAATGGGAGACCCAATTCAACCAGTAATAGTAGAAGGAAGTTGTGTAGTAATAGCACTGACCTTGATACTAAAACATGTGAGATGGAAGACAACCCTGAAGGAATTCAAGTCTCTGTGTGAAAGAATGGGAAAGAGTTGAACCCACACAGATTTGGAATTGCCTGTCAAGTAAAAAATTATAAAAATGGACAAATGGCCATGTAACCCATGTGAATAGAGGTCTCACAAAATACCATACCACCATGTAGTGTTATAATCCTTCTTAAGATCAAAGAAAACAGAAAAAAATATTTTCTGTCTTGAGGAAGGCTTCCCTGACAGAAATTTCAAGTTAAATCAGATGGTCCATGGCAAAATACTGTCACTAGAACCCATACTGGGTGGGCAAATGGGGGTCATTTGATTCAAGGAAACAAACAAGATGAGCATTAACCATCCACTTTAAGATCTTACAGAGACAGCTAGTCAAAGCAATTGGGCAATAAATAGAAGGAATCATGGAATCCTTCTCAGATTTTGAAAAAGGTTGGGCAATTGCCTTATTTCATGCATCAGGAAAAATGCTTTCTTGCCAGATCTGGTTAGAAACAACCAGAAGAAGAGCAAGGGAGGCAGGGGAGAAATGACAAAGCATCTCATAGTAAACACCATCATGTCCGACTGATGTACTGCCTGACCAATGAAGAGCAAGCTGGAATTTCACCAGTGTAAAGAGAGCATTTGTAGTCTTAGACAATCAGCCTGAAAGGAAAGAAGCTATCACTCTACCCAAGATTTGAAAGCAGGGGAAAAGAAGGAAGCATTGGAAAAATAAACAAAGTTCTCACCAAGAGTATTGGCATGTTTTGTACATCAGCAACTTCTTAGCTATTGAATCTTGTCCCATATGAGTTTGGAACTGGCAGTAGAAGAAATACCAGTTGTGACTTACTCTAAGACTCTTTATGGCTTTGAAATGTGACCTGCTGAGCAATGTACTTAGAAAGAGTGAAATACCTGCAATAGATATCCCAGACCAGTTTCTTAGTCTTCAGAACAAGTAATTGCTTGAATAATGCAATCAGTTATTGCCTCCATTCGATCATTAATAGATGAAAGATTAATGACAGCAGGATTGAGTTTCAAGAAAGAGTTGAAAGAGAGCCAGTTTGCCTGGTCCAACTTCCACAATGGCATTTGGAATGGGTAGTAATGACCACAGCTAATCTCTCTCAAGATAACAGGAAAATGATCACTGCCGTGAGGTTCACTGTCAAGTCTTCAAGAAAAACTAGCAGAAAATGAAGGTGAACAGATAGATCAATAGCAGTAAAAGACTGATTAGAAGAATAAAAATAAGTAAAGGAACTAGTATTGAAGAGAGAAAGGTTGTGATCCAAGAACATACATTCCATGGAATGACCTCTCCCTCCAATATTAGCATCATCTCAGAGAAAATTGTGTCCATTAAAGTATTGCAGGATGAAAAATGGAGATGGCAGCTCATCAGTGACAGCAACAAGAACTGATTGAACAAACTTCTCTTCAGGAGACAAGTAGAGAGAATAACTAGTGATGTTATGACCCAAGGATGTATTGAGTGGTACAGACAAAGTGGGCATGTGCTGGTTGACCAGCAATGCCACTTCTCCATTCACACAACCTGTCATCTCGATATAAAGAAAACCTGCTGAAAGATGACTATATCAAGAGATTCCAGGAATGTTTTCTATAAGGAAAGACACAAGGGATGATAGGAATCGATCAAGACCTTAATATCACCCAGAATAAAATGGAAAGCTTGACAGTTCCATTATGACAATGTGGCCAGTTTTACTTAGGTAGGGGAGAACTGAATGGAGAACCATTCTGTTTATCACCACATCATTTTCATTTATTAGAAGGAAATCTGTCAACCTCCATAGATCCTGCACTGGGTCAAGTGCACAGGTTTCTGTTAATAGACAGATTCCAGTGACTGAGAGTGTGAATGAATTAATTATCATTCTGCACCTTTCGTGAAAGAAGCTGGATCCAGGCAGTTACTGGAAGAAATGGTGGGGACAGAGACAAGAGTATACACTGGCTTGTCAATTCAATTATCCATTGTGGACAAAAGTGAAAAAGACTGCTGGAGGTACAGAAAGGTTTTGTATGCACTCCCACTGTAGTAAAGGAATGCAGTGCAGCAGAATATGCCCAAAATGAAGTAGGGAACAACAACGTTTGTACTCCTGGATAAAAAATGTTATTAATGGTTTTTAATCACTGGGCCTCTTTCTCCTTCACCCACTTAAGGCAATAACTACTACAATTGAGGAGTGAGGGCCAAGTTGACATTCCTAGGCAACGTGACCTTTGCTACTATAATGAGCACAAGTCAAAGAATCATGACAAGATGTTTTTGATTGTCTAAACTTCTGACACTAAAAAAACTGAGGAGGGTTAGAAATGTAAGGCCACACCCTACATTTCAGATAATCTGTCTTGACATATGCAGGTTTACATGGCAAAGAAAACATCAAAATAAGAACACTGCAAGGCAGCATAATTCCTTCTTTATGAGTGGAGATACACCTCACTACAGAAATTATTTGGCTGAGAAAACCAAAGAGAATCTTCAACTCGGAGATGTTACTCAAATCCCTTTGAACAATAACTCCTCATGAGGAATTCAAAGTAGCATGGGCAGTAACCTCAATGGGTATATCCCCAATAGCCCTTGAATTCAACACTGTGAATTGGTATGGATGTTTTCACCAGGATGTCCCCAGAATGTAGCTTCTTTACTGACTTTGGAGAGTTAGCAACCCCCTCTAATCCCTTCTGAATAAAAAGGGAGACATTTGCCCCAAAGAATGCATTATGATAAAATGAAATACAGATGCAGAATGGGATAGAGACTGTTGTTCTGAATCTCTGAGACATGGCCTCTTACCTGTGAGTTGTATTTTTATTATTTTAGTTTTATTAGGATTGGGGGGGGATACATAATATAAGAGGAAGGATTCAGTGGTGACAGACCTCACCCACCATGGATTCCTATGAGGGGATGCACTGCAATGCTGAACAAGGGCACTGTAGCAATTCCAAGGCTTTTAAGCACTATACCCAAACACCAGCATCAGATATAATGTCCACAACAATTGTTGAGAATGTCCAACACTAGTACTCAGTTGATCCTAGCCCAACAGAACCAGCTATTTGACAATAGGGTGCACCCCAAAGCTAACTGTCTACAGGAATTCAAGGCCAAAACACCTTCACAGGTCACCACACATGGCAAACACGTAGGTTGATGTTCAGATCCCAGAGGAAGTAAACTGAAAATACAGAAACTTCTCTTGGAGATCCCCTCACCACATATAATAACCCATTTGGAGAGAATGCAAAATTAGAGCTAATATAACAGAACCTTGCAACACAGTATCTATCCTATTGGAAGAATCAGCGAGGATTGTGATAATTGACCTTCTACCACAGGCATAATCCATGGTAGTATAACAAGTTTTAAGGTGATAAGATAGGAATGTTCATAAAAAAGGAGATCCGAAAACTGAAGATCAGGAACATTGAACCAAGCAGTAACTTCACGAAAAATGCATGACACCATCAGAGAACTGGGAAAGTGAAGCTTGATGATTTTCTTCTTGATAAACTCAGACCCTGAGGCATTCATAACTTGTTGAAGAGCAAGAACAACTAAAACACTGTGCATGGAAGTCTCTCTGTTCATGCAGAGACCCTGGAATTCTAACCTGTTGATATATGCACCCCATCTGTGAAGTAAGCCACTAGCAAAAAGAAACTCTGAACAAATTGGTGATACAGGAAGCCTGCCTTCAGGATGTGATGTTCTGACAATTGACAAAATAGTACAAGCAGAAAACAGTTGTCCATGGAATGGTGCGTGCACAGTACAAGTGAATGGAAGTTATGAAAAAATTCATACAATAAGGTAGAACCCATGTGAAGCCAATGGAAGTGTGAAGGTAAACGTTAACATTTAAAATTCTAATTTAAAAATTGTCAATTCAGATTGATGGTCGAGTAATTTGTGAATCTTGGAAAATTGACAAAAATAAAATTTTGGAAGAACTAGCACAACTTACTCACTATCCACCAACTAACTAAACTCTGATAGTCCTAGAACTAAGTTCCAAATCTCTATAATCTGTGAGAGATAGAAACCCTACAGTTTGGGTAGATACAAGAGTTGAAGTTAAGAGATGAATGATGAATCCCAACTCAAGAACCTACAAAGCTTCTAAATCTGTGGTTAAGGTTACTACATGTCCAGAATTATTAGAGCCAAGCCCCCACAGATCCTGAAGGTATAAAATAATAACTGACTCCATTGAAAATGGATAGAACCTATTCCCATAACAATATACCTAGAAGCTGATGTCAGAAATCCTACAAATAGGGGTAGAACTATGATGCCCTGTAAGAGCCAATAAAATTCAAAACTCCAATGGCAACAGGAAGGAAAGTATAAGCTGGAAATTGGACCAATGAGCATACTAACAATGGATTCAGCTTGACATCAATGAAGTCAGTGATCCTAAAAGTCTTCAAACAAAGTGAAGTGAAAACAAAATAGTGTATTTTAGAGTTGGAAGACTATAGTTATTCTGTCCCATCAGGGGACAGATTAGCTCAGGTTAACTACAAACTCTGTCTTAAAATCAAGAAATTTGAGAAGCAGGAGTATTGTTTTAGAGTTGGTAAATGCTTCCACCTGGTAGTGTTGGGGTAAAATCATGAAGCTGTGACAACATGTAAAATAAAGCATAACTGTTCCTTCATGTAACTAGAAGTAAACCTTTCAATGTGAACTGCATTATCCATGGATGGAGAGAAAAACTAAACTTTTGCTCCAGACTTTTCAGGAGCAGGCTTAAAAGCAACTGAAAAAAAGCCCAAAATATCACATTTTCAAAGAACTAACAGAAAGAAACAAATCAAAGGCAAACTGGTGGCCTTTTCTTTCTTTCTAAATTTTCTTCTCTCTTTAAAGACTGTGTTGATTACGGTTGATCGAAACAACCTTTTCTGAGGTAAATTTGTTTTGTTAAAATAAAGCAATGTGAGGCATACCCTGAATTATCTTCAGAATGTCAGGATCACTCTCCATTTTCAGCCTCAGTGCCTCCCTGGAAGACCATCACAGATCTGGATTTGTTTCTACATCTCACGACAAATAAGATCACTGACAGTCTCAATTAACAGTGACCTCCCCCATCCTGATTGTTGTATGACACTAGGTATCAAAGGTGAGATAGAAGATACCAAATAATCTGGGAATTCATGCTGTAAATTGCTTTGCCAATCAGAAAGTAAAAAAAATTATTTAATTTCTTTATATTTATTATAAATTACTAATATAAAAATCCACTTGATAACACTGATAATAGTGACAATATCTCTGAATGATTGTAATACTGGGAAACCCACTAGTGATGTTTTGTCGAGATAAAGTGATAATGTTATCTGTATGAGGTGCTTAAATATAGTATCAGGATAGAGATCACACTGACATAGATGGGGAGTGTTATGATATAAATATAACCAAGGGCAACTATGTGGGGTATAAAAGACTAGAGCAAGCAAGCAAAAATCAGACCAATGCTTAGATGGGCATAGGAAGAAACCCTGGCAGTGAAGTAACAGCTATAAGTGGGACGTGAGGTATATGTTTATTGGAAAAATGATTTCTATAATAAAGAGAAATCCCTTACCTAGGCAATATTATAGCCTGTATACAGCCAACACACAATAAAATTGCTAAGGCACAAGCCACGCTTGTTGTGAAGCCATAGTCTTTGTCCTCTTGATACTGGAGGAGTGAAATACAGTTACCTGAGACTCTGTATATTAGTTGGATAAACTGATGAGCTAGAAGTTGGATTAACAAAGTATCATATGGAAAAATAAAAAAAACAAAAAAACTGTTCCTCTGCACATTGTACAATAAGAAACACATTTACCTTTGATTAAGTCTTTGGGATTATGTATCTTTTTTCTCAAAGTAACATTTATCCTATAGATATACAGTACTTTTATTCATTTGGACATATAAATATAAAAAGATTTGTAAAACCTATTCATTTATACACTGAGTTCTTGTACATGTAATCAATATTTACTGTTCCCATATCCTTTTGTAAATTAAGCATTCAGAGTGACACATTTAACTTTTTAAATACTGTCTTGCACAATGATGAAAGATGCAGAGTGACTGGTAAATTCTTTATACAATTTTAAAGGTAGAAAAAATAATTTTTTTGTTTTAATACATACTTGTCTTTCCTTCTGTTTATCCTTAAAACACAGTGTCACTACACTGACGTGAATAGCTTTTTCCATGTCTATGCTTCTAGCCTCAATGGCTTGGGCCAAGTATTTGTTAACTCTATTTATTGGCTGATGGTAAACTGAGGAGTGCCTAACAAATAAATATTAATTGAATGAGGTATTAGTTTTTAAGTAAAACTAAAAACTCTAATTTTAACTTCAAACTTTAGCTATTCCTAGCAACTGAATATAAAAATCGAATACAATGTATAAATATGAATTTAAAACAATCCAAATTACATTTAAAAAATAGTTGATAATACATTAAAAATTCTGAAGAAAAGATCCATTGGAAGTAAAAAAAAAAGTGAAATAAATTTTAGGTTGGTGCATCTCTCAGACTTGTGCCTGGATGTAGTAAAAAATAGATGACTGCAACTATTTATTAAAAACTAGAAAGGGTTAAATGGACAAAAAACAAACAATTATACAACAAATGAAATATATAGAAACATTAATGGGAATTTTCAACTGGAATCACACCATATGTGCACATGGATAGAACAGCCAGAACAGAGACCACTAAAATTCAGGAGAAGGTATCCTTAAGTTTTAAAGCAACTGATCATAACAGCAACTACCCTCACAATAGTGAAATTAACCATCACATTAATCTCAGATACACACATTTATACAGCTGAAAGTACAGAGCATGGTCAGCAGCATTGGATACACAAGACTAATTAAGAGTTGTTATTTAATCTTTCTTAGTGGTTTAATATTTAGTGAATATTTAGTTATCATAACAAGGGTGTTAGAAGTTACTAATTTGAAAAGTGATAGTTATGACAAGTTTTTTTTATATAATTCTAAACAAGTCATACATTGTGTATGTAATTTAATTGTTGTACTAGGCTTTTGTAATATTGTTGATGTCATTTTACTATAAGCTCTCAAATTTATTTCACTATGTGTAATATTGTTGTTAGTAGAGGGCTAGATATTCATAGATTTTTCTGTCGTGTGATATAAATATGTGTGGATTCAGAAAAGAAACAGGTAAGTTAGTGAATATGAAAAAAGTGAAGTTAGACTATGTTACTGTCAGTTTAGCATAAGACAATTTCTTAAGTGAAAGTTTCACAGTTGGCATTGCAACAACATAGATAAAAAAGAATAATTTGTCTTGCCAATTGGGTTCTAAAGTAACTGAACCTAACAGTGTGGACTTTGACAAAAAAGGGAATTATTTAAAGCTCTAGATTACTATGGTAACAAATAGTGTAACAATTTTTTTATACATACTTTCTATTTGTTTTGAATGTATATATTGTTTTAAAACAAGTGAACTGTGTGTTGTCTGTTTATTGTTGAAATTTATCACCAACAACTCACAGAACTTACTTTAAAGAATCTGGCCCCCAATAAAAGTTTGACATTTGGCAAGACAACCAAGGTTATATGGTGGAGAATTGGAGTACGAGGAAATGTGAACAGCAGTGTAACTAGGCTTATATACATACAACTGCAGAGGTAGTGAGAGTAGTGTAGAGATATATACATGCTATATAACCATGTAGATTGACCTTGGTAAATGGATAGAAAGAGATGTTAAAAGACAGTGATCTACAAAAGTCTGTTAAATGACAAAAATAACTAGAGAGAGAGGAGTGTCAACTTGGGTAAGAAGAAGAAAGAAAGGGAAAGATAAAGAATAGAGACTGGAAATAGAAAGAATAAATTAAGATTGTCAAGTTTACTCAATAAAGAAAGAGAAGGGCCTAGAATGACAATGGGGTTCAGGCCAACCAGCCCAAGGGCCATTTTATGGACAGAAATATTATATGGATGCATTTCTAGAGAGATATGAAAGACTGACACAAAATCAGAAACAAAAGTGACTGGGTAATCTGCCTTAACCCACTACTTACAGGACAAGGGCCTACAAGTGTATGCAGGCATGACATCAGAAGATGCCAGAGTTAAAAGTATCCTTGCTGAAAAGCTATAACTCAGTTTACCAAAGAAGTTTCTCATAAAAATTAAGAGAAGTTAAACCTGACACAGGAGAAACTGTATTTCAGGTAGTTCTATGTCTATGGCAATACTTCACAAGATGGAATGAAATGAAAAGTTTGAAAACAGTTTTGAAGGGCTGGCAGATCTTCTAATACATGAACAGTTAATGACTGGGCTCTACTGACATGTCACTATTCCTATAGGAGAGAGCATCAAAAGATGTGAAAATGATGATCAAGCTGGCAGAATAATACAATGTCCAATGTAGATATGAAAAGAGCTATGGACAGAAGAAGAAGAGTCAGAAGAGAGGAACACAAACCAATACATGTTAGACCTCAGAAACAAAAAAACAAACAAAAAAAACACTTCTGTAACAAGAAAGTCAAGGATAGACGTTTTAAGGTTGGACAAAATGTCTTGATTCTGTTACATACAGACAATAACAAGCTTACCGTGCAGTGTAAAGGACCTTTTGTATTGCAGTAAGTATTCAACAGAATAGACGTGAAAATAGACGGGAAAACCAAGATCTACCATTCCGATCTGCTGAAAAGGTAATTCAAGAAAGAATAATATATAAGGTGTAGCTATTAAGGCACAAATGGTCATGATAAGAGTAGAACAAGAAGAGTGATTTTGTCATAGAAGATAAAGATTTACTAGACCTAAGACCACTAGGTGGATATGAGACATACAAAGACATCAACATCAATGAAGAAAAAAGAACTATGAGATCTATTTTACCAGTATGCCAATGTCTTTACAGAAAGACAAACTTTGTGTAACCCATGATTTAGACCATGACAACAGACCCAGTAAAGGTGAAGCCCTACGGCATGCCCTATGTGATGAGAGACCTGATAAAACAGTACACTGAGGCAATGTTAGAAGCTGGAACCACTGAGCTTTCAAATTTAGACTACTATTCACCAGTGGTAGTTGTGAAGAAGAAGGATGGATTAAACTTCTTCTACATTGAATTCTAGAAGCTAAACCTTGTGATGACATTCAAACCTATAAGTAACACAGGGGCTACCATAGTGAAACTAGACAGACCTTAGTTATTTTCCATGATCAACCTCAGTAAAGGTCATTAACAAATCCTAATGGAAATAGGATCTAAAGAGAAAACAACCTCTGTGACACCAGACAGATGTTACTAATTTAAGAGGATGCCATTTAGGTTAGTCAACTCAGCAGCGACATTCAATCACCAAATGAGGAAGATGTTGCAGAGCACCACTAAAATTAAGCATAATGTGGATGACATTTTGATACACAAAAACAGATAGGGAGACAACCTGAAGAAGTTTAGAGAGTCATTCAGATGAGTGAGGGCAACATGTCTGGCCATCAGACCATATAAGTGCTTCATTAGGTATCATGTGCTGGAGTTTGTTGGACATAAAGTGGGTGACCAACAGATAGCTATGAAAGAGGAGAGGCTAACCCTGCACAAGATGTACCATTTTTGATGGCCAAACAGTATGTTAGATTTTCCTGAAATTAGTGGGATACTACAAGAAGTTTATTTCAAACCATGCTGAAGTTACTACACTTTTGGCTATCCTGTCCAACAAAGGCTTACTCAAGAAAGTGAAATGGGAACAACCACAGCAAATGGCATTGAGAAGTTAAAGAACATATTGGAAAGTTTGCCAATTATTAAAATGCCAGACTTCAAAAGAACCTTTCATCATTCAGGCCAATGCTTCAGACATTAGAACTGGAGCATTACTTCTACAAGAACATGAATACAGACCATTTCCAGTAGCGTACATAAGCTGAAAGTTGTTGCATAGTGAGAAAAAGTACTCTGTGATTAAATGGGAGTATCTGGTTAACATGTTTGTCATTTGGAAGTTCCAAAACTACCTCTATGGGAAGGAGTTCATAATCCAAATGGACCATCAGCCACTTGCATACATCCAGAGGTGTAAAACTGACAGTGTAAGGATCATGAGGCAGGTGTTGTACCTCCAGAACTACTGTTTCTGCACTGAAGTCATCAAAGGGTTGCATATATTGGAGCAGGCTGTATGAGTATACTTTGCATATGAAATGAAAACAATTTTTGTATATAGTATAAAAACACTGGGCATATTTTTCTTCAAGAAGAGCATATGTTAGACATACAAGGTTGCTTAGTTTAAGTGTTATTATTTAGTTTAATTAGCGATTACTTAGATTTCATGACAAAAGTGTTAAAAGTTAATTTAGTCATTTTACAAGCTATAATTATAAAAAATAGTTGTTACATAATTCTGTACAAGTTGTACATGATGTATGTAGTTTAATTGTTGTAATAGGCTTTTGTCACTAGAGGGCTAGATATTTCTAGATCTTTGTGTTGCATGTTATAAATATGTGTAGATACAGAGAAGAAGTCAGTCAGTCAGTGAAAGTAAAAGTGAAGTTAGATTGCATAACTGTCAGAACACTTATATGGTTCCTCTGCAACCAGGATTGCACATATTTCGATGTGTGCTTAGGGTCATTGTCATGCTGGAAGATCCAACAATGCCCAAGCTGCAAGTACCAAGCATCATTCTTAATATAAGTGCCTAATATATCAACATACTCTTCTTTTTTTTCATGATTCTGTTGACGTGGTGAAGGCTGCCTACACCAGAAGAGCTGAAGGAACCCCATAGCATGATCGAACCACCTCTGTATTTAACTGTAGAGACAGTGTTCTTTGGAAGATCATTGTGGCCAAAAGGCTCGATTTTAGTCTCGTCTGACCAAAGAATACTCTTCCAATAGGTGAAGGGTTTATCTACATGCTTTCTTGCATACCTCAATCGTGCTTCTAAATGAACAGGCTTTAAATATGGAGTTCTACGAGGACGACATGCTTTGAACCCAGAAAAGCGTAACATGTTCGTAACTGTAGAGGTGCTTACCTCAACCCCAGTTTCCTTTACCAGTTTCTGCATGTCATTACGTGTTAAACGAGGGTTCCTACTAACTTCTCTGAGAACCTTCCTCTTGGTTCTCTCTGGAATTTTAGTGAGTAATCTGGAATGAGGGAGGTTAGCAGTTGATCCTGTAAGTTTAAACTTGGCAATTACGTTTGAACAGTAGATTTCGGCACATTAAGTTGTGTAGCAATGCCAGAAAGAGATATACGAGAGTTGTATTTTACAATAATTCAGTTTTTCAAATCACTGGACAGTTGTTTCCTGTTCGCCATGATGACCAAGCAGATAATGACGGAGACGGCACTAAATTGCCGGAAGTACATTTTTTGCTGGTTAAATTCCAATAATTATGAGCTCAGTATAAAGTTGTGGAATGGTACAATGAAGTTTATTCGCCAAACTAAACAAAATTTTTACGGGAATATCAGTTTTTCACATGTCCTGAACTGTACAAACACTTTCTGCTCCTCCTATTTTTGGTTATTTGTTTATAAACAGTTTATTTGTCGTTTAATTTACATAAAAATTTATGTATATGTGTATTAGTATAATATTTATAATATATCATACTTCTATTAGCCTACTCATGATACTTTTTAAGTTATGAGCAAAAAACTACTCGGGACTCAGGGGTATGAATACTTTCTGTCATAACTGTAAAGATGTATATGATATCATGACTGAAATAGTTCATGAAATTCTCCTTTCTATTTGAAATACATCTTTATTAATATGTATTAATGTAATTTACTAAACTTTTGTGCATTTAAAAGTTATGATATATTAAAAACATAGCACACCTCTTCTTGAAAGGCTTCCTGATCTTATCTGTCATTTTTACCTAGAAGAATTGAAATGTTTAAAAATAAGAATTCAGTATAAGCACTAGGAAAAGAGTTTGTATTAATTGTTTTTTTTTTTGTATATTCATATAAATAAACATCTACTTCACAAACAGAATTTACTGTTATTATATAAAAACATATCTAATGATCTGAGGCATAATGGTAGTAAAGGCGTTTTGTGTTTTCTCATAATTGACACTAAATATTATTTAATATTGATTGTAATTCTTATTTAAGAGTTTTAGCAATCTCCTGGTAGGAATTATTACATAAACATTGCTCAACTTTCATCTGAAACAGAATACTATAGTATTCCAATACCTTTACAGTTATAATTATATTTAAATATAAAATACATTTCATTTTTACTTATTCTACTTGTCTTAAATATTCAGTCAAAATGCTTTCAAATACTTTACATGTTCATATTTTGGTAATGAAAGTTTCCAAGACAATATTATAATATGATATAATGTACAGGTTATAGACCATTGATGCTGCAATTTGTATGAAAATAAACCAAATTAAAAGATACATAATATGTTTTATAGTATACTATTGTTATTATTAGCCTGGAAAGCAAGAAAAATTTAAATAATTTAAAAAAAGAAAATTTATTCAGTATTTTCGCAATTTTTTCAACAAACAGAAATATTCATTATTTTATTAGTTAATGGGAAAAAGTGTCACTTATGGTGAAACATTTATGAATTTCCAAAAGTTTAAGGTAAGAACAGGGTTAAGATTTGCAATTATAACATATAAAAAATATTAAAAGGAACTTTTAAAGATTAAAATCAGTTTTTCACACAACATTTGTATTTTAAAATCACTTTCACCTTTGAGGTTTGTTTATCAGCAGTTGATGAAATAGCAGCCATGTTGGAGAAAGGAACATCCATGCTGTACTTCATGGACTGAAGAAGTTGAACTACCATATTAGATACATTCGTGAAAGGCAGTTTTCGACGAGATGATCCTGCTAGATGTCGCACTTGTAGTGTATTGAACAGCAGTGGCTGAAACATGCAGAGGTTTAAACAGTCATGTGACAATAGAGCAACAGAAACACACACACACAGCTATGTCTTCATGAAACTTAAGAAAAATGGACATTCAGTATATTAGTTCTCACTATCTTATTAGATAAAAGGTTCTGCATTAATTAACTAAGATAACAGCTGGAGATTTTTCAGAAAACAAAAAAATATACTTTCAGAACTCTTCTGGATATAGAATTTGTTACAATTAAGACAGAAATTATCTCTTGGGATTTGGAATCCTGATAGTTCTCAAGAGTGCTAAACTCAAATGAGGTTCAAGCCCTAGTCATTGCATATTAACATTTCCTTGATCACTGTGCAGTATATGCCATTTTGAGGATTCAAGAATTATCAAAATAAACATAAAATTAAAAGTGAATGTTATTTATAACTAGTGATATTTAGATAAGTTTCTTTGCAAGGCATCAGAAAATAAATTACAGAAGGATCATTAAAATAAACAGGAATTTAAGAGGACAATACATATATTATAAATCAAATGCTTATACAAACATATAACAAGTTCCAAAGATCCCAGAAGATGGTAATACACTATGCTGAAGAAAAGAAACACATGAATAAAAAAAGATAACTGTATAAATCTTGATAAACTCTATGGAATAAAAGCAGGAATTCATACATTTGTAATATTATATTTATATAGACCAAACTCTTTAGATTAAACATTTTCTAGTTTTGGGTAATAATGTGTATTTTTAAAAAACACAGCTGTTGCAATTTTTTATATGTAAAATGTTTTTAAGTAAAATATTGAGAAATACTCATTTCATTACAAAAAAATAGACAAGTCAATGTTTTGAAAACAAGCAGGTCAAATATAAAATTTCCTACAAACTAATTTTAAAGTTTCCAATTCAAACGTTTGAAATCTACAGGTATAAAATATATTTTTCATTTCTGTAAACATAACCTTAGGTACAGGATTTTAGAAACAAAATGTGATTAAGTGTTCAAAAATTCAGAATTAATTTGTCTTAAAATAGAATTTTTTTGTCATATTTTCTTCATTGTTTTTTATAAAGCCACATAAATTGTTATACAGAAAAATTATGGAGCAACATTTTATATTTGTATTTATTTTGACCAAAAAATAAAGTATGGTATATGTATGAACTGGAAGATCGGGTATGTTAAAAATGAGTGAAACATTTTCAAAACTCTCCAAGACCTTTTTCAATGTCTGATAGTCATGATAGATTGTTAGACATGATAGTAATGCAGTTATATCTGGTTCTTCATAGGTTGCAACAGTGATGCTAAAAAAAAGTTTTGTAAAAACAATCATCAAATGATACAAATACTAGACTGAAAACCTATGTTAACCAGCAAAGTAAATAACAAAACAAAAAAAAACATCAGCTGAAATACAACATAGCTTACCTTTCTTCGTTGAGCAGGTGATATAATAAAGTATGTTTTGATGTTATTTTCTCTCAAGTAGATGTTCCTGTCTGCCCCATGTCCAGGCTCAACTTCATACTCTCCATGAAGAAAATCAAAAGTTGCCTGAGTGATGTGAACACGTCTGTAAATAAGTTTATAACTTATTTCTGGTATTTCCCTGGAGAGCTTAATTCAATAAGAAATACCTCAAATACTTTTATTGTTTCAGCCAACCAGCATTCATGGTAGGGTCAACTTTCATAAACAAAAAATATATAAATACACAATATACTTCTACTGGTTTAGTTAAACACTATTTATAATTAATTAAGAATGCAACAGAGCAGTGGTTTCCAATCTTTATTCAATTAAGGACTAGCTAGTTCTGGCCCTCAAATTTCGTGGATCACTTTGCATAATATTAACTGTTTAAACTAGTTTTGTATTACATTGTAAAACAATATACTTCAGTTGCTATATTTAAAAACAAACTTTTTTACCCACCATCTTGTAGACCAGTTTAATCTCCTTGTAAGTTAGCACCAGTCTACAAACTAGCAGCTGTGAAACACTGCTTTAAAGGACACTAGTAGTAGTTTATTAAGTAATAACAAGAGTTGTGGATAAAATATAGTGTCATATGAAAGACAGCATAAAACTATATATTTTATTATCTGTATAATTTACTTTTGATGCTTGTTAAAACTTAAACATGCTTAATCATTTCTTTTTTAATACTTAAATAATTTTATGCATCTCTAATATTATTCAGAGAAAAAAACAAAAATAGTACTATAATTTACCCTTAATTTCAATAACATAGTATTGTTTACTTAACCTTAGTAACCAGTAAGTTTTTAAGGTGAGTGCTCATTAACATTAAAAGTTAAGTTTAACTTAGATTATCTAAATTTTAAGATCATATTATATTTCATCTCTTTTCTTCACTTTGTCAAGAACAAATAGTTGCTTAAAAATGGAAACAAACAGTGAGTGGTAGTTTCACATGTGTGACCAAGTTTCATCACACATATTTACTCTTAATTTTCAACTGTATTGCTATTTTTCATTCCACATGAAAGTAGTGGATAGAGGTTAAATATGGTAATCAGACTATTGGCACTGCTACATAAGTTCTACTTCAACAGATATATCTCCAACTACAATATTACCTACTGTTATCAATTGGGAGTTTTATTTCTCTATCCTAAATGTGACATTTGTTTGAAAATAAAAATTATTGCAGATAAGAGGTTGCAAGTGTGTTATAAATTTTTTTTTTTCCTCTGGAGGTAAAATTTAACAAAAGTCGTATTTTTCTTTAAAAACCAAATATATATATAGAGAAACACATATTAATGTTCTAATACAGTTTATATGATACTACCATCTGTTGAACAATGAGTAATCCAACAGAAAATGTGTTGCTAAGGGGTAATAATATCTGGCAATATAGGAGAGTAGAAAACTTAAAAGAAGGTTCAAAAAGTGCCACAAAGGTAGTGAACATTAAGATTTCCATCAGATGTTCCTAGTTTAAAATAATAGGATTTATGGCTTCTCCTTATTCCAATAGATCCATATCCTAAGAAGGTTAAGAACTGGTAATATTTAAAGGAAATTTCCAATATATTTGTAATACTTCTTCTATTAACTATTTTTAAAAAATTTTTTCTTTGTTGGGTTCTTTTGTTTCTGATATAATTTTGTTTTATGTTGTCAATACTAAAGCCTAAAAGTGGTATCTTTGCATAAAATAATAATTCTATTATTGTTACCAAATGCAAATATATTTTTCCTATTATATATGATAAAATATTTACAGGTTACAACTACACTGATTATGCTACACTTGCACTGATTATCCATACTTTTATTAGAATGTATTAATATTCAACCTTTCTTATTTTATGGGTGCTTATATATGAACTTTTAAAAAGAAGACATAAAGTGCTGCACATGAAGGACAGACATATAAAAGTATGGCACATATGAGTTTTCCCATATTGTAGTTTGTACAGTAGTTTTATTTGGGTGTTCTTTGTGCTTGATGTTTCCCTTTTGGCCTAGTTTTCTGATTTAAAAAAAAAAAAATTTTAATATCACTCAAGTTAAGGAGGCTCCACAGGGTTACACTGTCTGAATATCTTCTTTAAACGTTAAAATCAACTGTTGTTATCTTTATATAAATATATCTAAATATAATAGGAATAAAATATACTTCCATAACATTGTACCAATGTGTTAAGTTTTATATATATTTTATAGAAATAAAAGTTTATTAGTAAATTTTATTGGTGAAGTAAACAAAAAGAAATATGTGTTATTCCACAAATTTATCATCATGTTTAAGAAAACAATGTTCCATTTCAAAAATTTTAATAACACATCTTTAATGTTGAAATAATTTTTTTTTTTCCATTTACAAATACAAATTTTATAAATGTTATTCTGTAATGTTTACTAGCCACAGCTTATTAGATACAATTTGTTCAACATTTTCAAGGTTCTGTTGATTAAGCTCATAATTTCACTCTCCTTTTTCATGAATGATGTTTCTGCTGCCAAATTACTGACACCAGATTTACTGAATTTTTTATACAGCCAACAGTTTTCTTGCTACAAATTGAGGGATTAATAATTTCACAGGATATCACAACCTTTTCAAAACTATGCTGTTTACATCTTAATTGCTTAAGTTAATTAATGAATGACATTAATATGGTGACTACCATTATTTCTACCACCCACTAACCCATCTCTCTCTGTAGTTGTTGTATATTGGTTCTTTATAAAGACATAATATTGTTAGTTTCATTACATTCTGTTAATGAATTTAGTTGACATTTTTACCATTGTCTGACTTTCAAGTCTAATTATTACAGTAATCTTTCTTGTATCTTATTTAAACTTAGATATTTTAGTGAACTCTTAGGAACTAACTTTAATTCTTCTGACTGCATGCTATGTAAAGTGAACATTTGTTTAACAAGCTATGTCAGAGGAGGTACAGCGCATAATACATTTAATGAACTATTTTATTTTATTTTAACTAGAGTATTAAATTCTATTTATGGAACAATTATTTTGTTAATTTACTTTGTCATTTTATTCTTTTTTTATCTTCATAAACATTGCTGTATTATCTGTCAAATCCTACTACCCATCTCTAAACAGCCATATGTGTGTAGTAATTTACCTCAGATGTTAAGCTGCTCTAAAACTATACTGTTGAGCTGGTTAATGACTTTTATTGATCACTAATGTTATTATAAGGGTTTATATTAGGGTTTACACGTATTACTGGTGTCATGCTTCAAGAAACAGAACTGGTGATAGTACCTGAAACAAACATTTATTTTTTATTCATTTTGCAAGTTATATTCTGTTTGTTCTTTAATATTAGTTTCATTAACAGTAATGACCAAATGTTTATTGTGTATATTTACTTTTATAATTTTCAGTTTTTCATTATGAGGATTATTTTGCATGGTAGGCTTAATACAAGGATGCAGGACTGACCTAAACTTACTAAGCTGGAGGAATTTTGTGAGATATTAGTACCAATATTATAAATAATACATTCAAAAACAGCATTTAGAGCAAGGGCACCCAAATGATTAATAAATTAATTACAATCACTATGAGGTAAAATGGTACAGTTCATCAGTTACATTAATTACTGGGTTAATGTTTAGTTCTGATCTATGTAGGTATCTTGAATTGATTAGAATTTTGTGATAATATACAAAATTTAATAAAATATTACCTCCTGTGAAACATACTTAAAACCATATGGGAAATACAAATAAAGTATTTCAACTTAAAATACATTTATTATTTTAGGACTTTCTTATTTTTGAATAAAAAAAATGTTAATACATCATTTTTGCCAGAAGAATCCTGTCATTCCTAAACCTACATACAACTCACCCAGGCTCACCACCTGCTTCCATGTTACTGGCCACTGTCACATCATTACTCCATACATCATACTGCCATTTACGTAGGCCCAGAACCCCACACAGTACACGTCCTGTATGAATACCAACTCTCATGTTCAACTGTACATCTGTCGCTTCCACAACCAACCTAAAACATATTCAAAATGGCGATTATTTAACAAACATGCTGCTGTTACCTTAGTAACAGTTTAGACCAAAAACTTACTTTCACTAAAAGCAAAATGGAAAAAAAAAACACACCTATGTTTCAATCTAATGCCAAACCTGATATTGACTTGCTACTATGATGTTAAAAACTACTTTAGTAGCAATCCTACCAATTGCTAATCTTATATGATATAAATTTAAGAAACTATAATCGCATATTTACTTGTATTTAATATGACTATCCTATTTATTTTAATTGCCCCCCAGTGGCTCAGCGATATGTCTGCGGACTTACAACACTCAAAACCGGGTTTCGATACCCGTGGTGGGCAGAGCACAGATAGCCCATTGTGTAGCTTTGCGCTTAATTCAAAATAATAATAACAATTACTTTAGTTTGTATCTCCGTATATTTAGATGGACGAAACGTGGCCGGTGGACTTGGGATGACCTGAGAGTATCGTTATTCTACAGCCCTAACCAGCTAAAATGTAGTGCTGAGGGTGATTTTCACAGTCGCTAAACTTGAACCTGATATTGGATTGTGTGTAACTGATCACCCTCGGAAGCATCGGAAATTTTGTTCATACCCCCTCAGATGCTAGAGGTGCCAAATTAACTTAC
The DNA here is from genome assembly GCF_004210375.1 of Tachypleus tridentatus. Lineage (NCBI taxonomy): Eukaryota > Metazoa > Arthropoda > Merostomata > Xiphosura > Limulidae > Tachypleus > Tachypleus tridentatus. The sequence goes on along the minus strand of NC_134834.1, from coordinate 129,781,774 downwards.
TATATGTGTTCGGGTACCAGGAGCAGTGTTTATTTTATGGCACAAACCTCCCTTGGAATAGTTATGAAAGTAACTGGGGTTAATGAAGATGCTTGCTCTACACACTAGGAGTTTCTATGAATCATAAAGGAACTTCTGAAACACTCGGCAGAGCAGGTATTTTATATTAATAAAAATAATTAGCGTTATGATTAACACTGTCACTAGACATCCATAAAGTATTAAAGTCAACAAATGATGATACCGGACTGTAACAGTATGGTGTATATTAGCCTTGTAACTGATTTACTGTTACATACATTTCTTTTAATAACTACGTTCGTTTCAGTTTAATGCATGTGACATATATTGTTGGATGTGCATTGCGCAAGTCTCACCTGTTCTCTAAATTTGTATCACATTTTCGAAAACAATAATCAACGACGTATGGTTTACGAAAATACTAGCGTGTCTTCGAACATCATTGTACATTCAAGAATCTCAACTTAAAGCATATAAATTGACGCGTTGATAAACAAAATAGAATATTTATTGGTCGGCTACAATCGGAAGCTATAATTGTGATTAACGCCTATTAATCGAAAAACTAGAGTATGACCAGGAACGTTTATAGATTTCGAACATCACAAACCGTTCAAATTTTGTGAATTAACTTCGGGCGTTAGCATTTCTACGAGAACATTAAATATCTTCGCCGATAAAAAGTCAGGTTATAAGTGGTGTGAGGCCAGCCAAGCTAGCTTTAGCATGTGTGTTTTTTTTCTCAGAGCAAAGCCACATCTGCTGTGTTCACCAAGGGAAATCGAACCCCTGAATATAGTGTTGTAAACGAAAAGACTTACCTCTGTCCCAGCGGAGAACTAACTTAAGTGAGATGTAACGATATCAACTAGGAATTAATTTACTCGACCTGGACCGTCAATACAATATTCAGTTCGAGACCCTTATTATGAATTATTTTTTTATATTAAAATATAAACGTGTTAAGAAAGAAAACTGTGTGTATCAATGTTGTTGACAGATATAATAAATTTGATACACATTAAAATTTAATTAACTTCTAAATTAAAAACTCCAGCTATATGATATCGTAATACCTGTTTGTTTGTTTTGAATTTCGTGTAAAGCTACTCGAGGGCTATCTGCACTAGCCGTCCCTAATTTAGCAGTGTAAGACTAGAGGGAAGGCAGGTAGTAATTACCACCCACCGCCAACTCTTGGGCTACTCTTTTACCAACGAATAGTGGGATTGGCCGTACCATTATAACGCCCCCACTCGTAATACCTAGCGTACATAATACAATAAATTAGAGACTCGTCCAAGATAAATTATAATACGTAACTGCCTAAATTTTTTTGCAACCAGTTTAGTCCACAGAACTTCAAAGGATTAAAAATCTTTACCACTGCTTAAAAATGATTTTTTATACGGAATAATTTAATTTTCTTGGTTAGTCTTGCAAACTTTCATGAACACTGTGGAGATATCGTGGGCCAAAGTGTAAAAAAAAAATGTTTTCGCTAATAACAAGTGTCTCAAAGAACTTGGTAATAAGAAAACAGCTAGTATACATTTATTCAATCACTCTTTAAGATTTTAACGGAATTAGGAAGTATAAAACAAAATACAAGAAGTTTTCACTGATAATAATAATAATTATTATTAATTTGGTTTAAATGTTTTCAAACAGTACAAAATATTTTTAAAATTCACCAATAAAAATGTATAGACAAGTAGCACCATAATGAATTTCTTGGAAAACAAATACTGCTCTTACGCTATAACATCTATCATGTCCAAACCCATTTCAACAGCACAGTGAGCGTGATCTACTCGAGATTCCGGAAGTCCGCAAATACTATAGTAACAATCCCCGAGAATCTTAATTCGAAGGCAATGGTTATCCTGTAGGTGAAACAAGAGAATGGTTTAAAAGGTATTATTAAATGAAATGACTATTCTCCTGCCTAAATTAGTATTCATTTGATGGTTAGAGACAGTTGTTTCACTCTGTCTATGCTAAATCTTTATGAATCAAACTCAGGTACCTGTGGTGTGGGGCTGTAGCCATCAATCATCCTATCAATCGAATTTTCTGTTTTTCTTTACAACACTAGGTTACTACTTTGCCATAACGTATATAAAATTTAGCAGAATATCTTGTTATATTTTCCTAAGGAATAAAAATCCAATAGCTATTTAGGAATTTGTGAATTCATACAATCATCTCTACACTTCAGATATTTCTGTACATTTGGAATATCAAATTTTTACATAAAAGTGTTTATCAAGTAACACATCACTTGTTAAAAAATATTCCATTAAATCTAAAACTGAAAAAAAAAAACATTTTGAATGTTACGAAAATTTAATCACTATATTAATTATTTATCATTCTTTTCTTCTAATTTGAAATTTTATAATATTTTAAGAGGATCTCACTGTATAGCCTGAAACATGGTGACTGTCTTTAAAATTAATTTTGAAACTTATAACAAACTAAAAAAACATAATGGTTTAGGACAGTGGTTCTTAACCCTGTTGGAGGTATTGAACCTCGGAAGTTTCGTACTTGCATTCGCTGAACCCTTCGTAATTGGAAAAACAAAATATGATTTTTTCAAATTCAAAACATAAGTAGATATGTTATTAGGGCACAAAATGGACCATGCATCAGTTGCACACAATATCACTGTGTTCAAAGAACAAAACCAACAAAACATGAATTTCACACAAAAAGAAAAACATAACTCAATGAATATTTACTGCAAATTAATGTGACTTTTGCTGTTGCCTTTCAGAGACAAGTACAGAAATGCGCGGCTTCACCTTAGCATGTGCCACTCTCATATCATTTTCGTAACAAAGTCTGTTCCTTTTCTTCGTTTTTATATCTACCATCCTCGAAAAGGATTGCTCGCAAAGATACATTGTAAGAAACGGTACGAGTATCTCAAAGACTTTCTTAGCAATAAGAGGGTACGCTAAGATTTGATGACACCAAAATGTTGAGAGCGTTGTTGTTTTGGAAAGTTGCTGTTGAACCTGGCTCTGCTGAAGTTCAATGATTTCGTCGAGGTATTCACCATTGACGTCTGCTGTCGCAACACTAAACGTGAACGGCTGTCTCACCCATGCTGGATATGACTCTCTGGTGGGGAAGTATCCGTCGAGAGACTTTGCGAGCTCATCTAAGTGCTTCAGTTCCCCGGGCACAGAAATGTCTCCGATTTCAGACACATCTTCGATCTTACTTACACAGTCGTTCAGCAGGGGAAAGTTTGCAAAGTTATCATTCTCTGTTCGTCGTTTCCATAACGGTAGGTTTTTTTGAAAAGCCTTTAGGTTTTCTTCCACTTTGATGATGTTGACTTCACCACCCTGCATCTGTTGATTGAGATGATTGAGAGCATTGAAGATATCGGCCATGTATGCCAAAATGAGAATGAACTCAGATTTTTCGAAGCAATCTGCATGACAATGTTGGTGCTCTCGCAAAAACAGGGCTAATTCCACACGCATGGCAAAAACGCGATTCAAAACTTTTCCCCAGGATAACCACCGAACGTTAGAATGGTACAGAAGCACCTCAACTTCAGAGCCCATTTCATTACATAGCTCTTTGAAGATGTAGCGCTTCAGGGCACTATTTCACACATTCCACTACAATTTTTAATACTTCTGCCAGTTTTGAAGGTAAGGTTTTTGTTGCCAACGCATGCCTGGGCAGAACAGTGTGCGTTACAATGATGTGTGGTGCATCGGCTTTCACCAGCGCACCAAAATCAGTTTCGTGCCAGCATGACTGGAACTCCATCCGAAGCTCCGTCCAAACGAAAGATCGTTGTCTCTGAAGAAGTCATCCACAAGTTTCTTCACGTCGGCTGCCTTAGTTGTTGTTGTAAGAGGTTTACAAAATGAAAAATCTTCTTTTATCTCGTCGTTCTTCATACAGCGCATGAATACAACAAACTGGCTTAGATTGGAAACGTCGGTGGTCTCGTCGAGTTGAAGGCTGAATTTTGGTGGGCTTGAAATCAGATCTGCAACTACTTGAGACAAGATGTCATCGCTCATGTCATCTATTCTGCTGCTGATGGTGTCATTTGAAAGAGGAACCAGGGATAACTTATTTTCAGCAGCTTTCCCAGCATGATATTTGCCATCTTTAATGCAGCTGGTTTTACGAGTACTTCACCAATGGTGTGTAGTTTGCCCTGCTTTGCGATCAAGTATGCAACTTCGTACGATGCTGTAAGAATCGGTTTGTCGATGGGTACAAAGCCAAGAACAGGCAAAGTAGCCTTTTCATTGAACCTGGCTCTCTTTACCTTGAATTCAGCAAGCATTGTGTTCTTGTATTTCCTATCTCCATGCAGCTTTAGGGAGTGTTCTCTTAGTTATGCCAGTGCTAGACTAGAATTGCACAACTTGGAACTGCAAATCATGGATTGAGGACGCCGACTCCCATCATGTTTCGTTATACGTCCGACCACTTTCTGTTTTTGCTCGACAGAGTTAGTATGAAGAGACTGAAAGATTAGGAAAAAAATCACAAATGACGTACGATTACTACAGTCACAAGTCGACTGCTAAGCGCACGAAGTTCCTGCAGCACAGATATTTAGGTCAAGTATTGTGACGTGATCAGCCGCTGCCAATGATGGCCAAGTGGAGCATGACGTCACGAATCATACAAGTGGGGTGAACGGAACGGATACACACACAGTGTGTGTGTCTTGACCTCCGCCGAACCCGTGAGACTGACTCACCAAACCCCTGGGGTTCGATTGAACCCAGGTTAAGAACCACTGGTTTAGAAAAAAAAACATTACTAATAACCTGTGATCAAAGTAAGCTACATATACATGTCAGAACTAATACTTAACACGGTACTGAACACAGCTAATTTAAAATATCGTTCTTATTAAGTGTATGTAAGTTCACAAACAAATTATAATATTAAACCCAATAATATCTTGCAATATTCGATCATCTTAGAAGATATATGTAACTCTTAAATAAAAAAATAAGAATACTATATAACAAAATATTATATATATTAAACATTTTAACCAATACTGTTAAAGAGGCTTACATGAAAGCAGTAGAAAATAACAATTGGTTTGCTTATCGCACTATCAATTTCCCTGGCCTTTGAAAAGCACCACACCTGTAAACATAAAACTTTGCGCCATCGTCCTAACAAGGTATAGTGAAAAAATAAAACTTGTTTTGTGATTTTAGTACAAAGCTCTACGGTAAGCTCACTACATTTTGTTCACTGGAGAGTAGCAAAAGCTAGTTTTTGGTATTGTAAGTCCAAAAGCTAACAGCTTATTCACCGGGAATGAGTGAGTGTTGAAGCCAATTAAACGGCTCCAACAGAATAACATTAGCGTAGCTTATCATTTAAGATAAATTACTATACACGCTACTATTAAAATAGTCGAGTAGAGTAACAGAACAGACGATACAGTAAAAAAAAGTTTAATGAAAATGCAAGATAACAATTTAATAGATAACGCCATCGTGAAATAAATATGCAAATATTAACACTGTAATTAAAATAACAAATTGTAATGAAGAAAAGCATTTTACTGAATATAGCGTAAGTTGTTTCTAACAATTAACTTTTAACAATTTAAAATCACATTTTAAATAGTTGCTTTAAATGTCTCAAAAAAAAAGAAAGAGGCGTGAAGAACGGTCCAAGGTACGGCAAGTTTAGTTTTTCAAAAACAACAACAAAAAACATAAAAGAATGACCCATGATATAACAGGTTTAATTTATCCAAAAAAGCATAAAGAACTACCCACAATGTAATGAAATTATTTTTTTTTTCAAAAAAGGCATAAAGAACAGTTCAAATGCCATGGGTTCAGCTTCCCAAAACATAATATATAAAACGGCGTACGATGTGATTAGTTTAACATCTTCAGTTTTTTCTTTCTTGTCGAACTAAACCCCAAAAATGTCTTTTTTGTTGTTGTTCATGGTGGTGAATGTTTAGAGTAAAAATATGATATATATATATATATATATAAGCATATTAAAAGAAGTCAATGCCATTTAACAACAGTCATAAAGAGATAATGATGCTAAAAATAAAAAACAACATTTTCAATCAGTTCATTGTAACCTGCGTTACAATAGGAATACTTGAGCGTCCAAAAATAACAGCCTATTTAAAAGTTATCTGCAAGACTTAAAGTGGTGTTAAAGGTAAGTTTATTTCTGGTTACTTTTATCTGAAAACACAAATCACTTCCAGCTATTTCTAGCTTTGCAAGCAGTCTTTACCATCAGCACGTGCTGTACTCATCATTAAGCTGCTGATTCATGTTTTCTTAAAAAAAAGAAAAAAGACGCACGAAGGCAAACTTCTTCCAAGGTCAGCAAACTGACTCACGTGCTATCATCTAGTGAATTATTATGATCTTAGTCAACAAAGGACGAATTGTTCTATTTCATTTACTGACCATTGCATTGTTTTATTATTCTTATTTGACAAAGTTTTAAACAATGCAAAATCTAGTGGAACAGTTTGGAATACCGTGAAATAAACACGTTAAAACTAATTTGTTCAATGTTTCCAAAGAAAAAAATACAGTGTAAGTGAATGAATGAGAACTAAAATATTTCTGGTGTTTATACAATCGAGTAATGACTGTTTATCCAATGAACTAGGATATAATACCTACATTGGCTAGTTGGTCAAATCTTCCAAAGAGTTCATTCAACAGTATAACAAGTTCTTGAGCTGTACACTGGGAGGCTAGCACTGTGAACCCAACAATGTCAGCAAAAATAATACTGAAATACACAAGTTTATACATAAATATGAGTTTATTCCTACACACATACAATAAAATAAGCTTGCAACTAGTAACTGTCAAAAAACATGATTTTTCCTTATCTCAGTGCTTTCGGGGAAAGTAAAGCATTGCTTATATGCTTACAAAATGAATAATTTATAATCGAATTTCATTTATCAGTAATTACTAAGCAATAATAGGATTAACTTTCCCATTTTTATTCCACTCTAACAAAATAATAAATTTTCATACTTTTAATGAACTGAATTAATTAAATTAACCATCTGAATAAAGAAACTTGCGTGTTTAATCAAACTGCGCAGTAATTTGAGCTACCTACAAATGCTATAAGTGATAAAAAGTTTTGAAGTACAAATTAACTAAGAAAAAGAAAAACAAAATTATGAAAACGTGAAGTTAACTAAATATATTTCAACAAGGTTCTCGAAAGTGTTCTTTTTCATGAGTAAATAAAACCAAAATTAAAAGTAACAAATATTATTATTCCTTGCTTTTGAAGATCGTATGTCATGCTGTGCTGTAGCCCAGAGAGTATATAATTATTATCATGATTCATTGCATATGAATGTTTCACTGACTGACAGACAACATACTACTGTATGATGGTAGAGGTGCTTAAAACAGGTGACCCTTTCAGAATGCATTCAGTCCGCTTTCAGGAAAATTACCCAACTAGTTTAGTCGTCCCACGTACCTCATTTTCAAGGGTATGAAACTCGTCGCGCAGTTAACTTTATATTTTTGTAAACTTGTGCTGCTTTTCTTACTTAATTTGTTATTTAAAAGCTGTTAATCTTTACATTTGTTTCTTGTTTGTTCTTTAAAGAATATAGGACACCATCATAAACTTTTCTAGACAGTAAATGATAAAATATCATACTAACATTATACAGTCGTCGAAATAATTGTTATTTCTTTCACCGTTCAGTAATTTAAAAATGACAGTAATTAAAAAAGACAAAACCTTACATGGGTATAAAACGACATTCGTGTATTTTTTATTAACAACACATATCACACTCTTGTCTATTTTAGTCTAGTTCCAAAAATAATACTCATATAATCGTTCCTGGAATAAAAGAGGGCTGCAAATAATTTATCGTGAGTTTAAAATTATTACGGCTCTGAAACGGGGTACATGTACTGCGGTTGTTCAATACATCAACCATGCTTACACACTTCTCTCATTGTGCTAAGTAAATAATGTACACACAAATTTCTTTAGCTTTGTTTCTACTGTCATTTTTTTTCTCTCAACGTAATCATTAGTTTATTTCCGTATTGATTCTCAAACTTCTTATTTTATTTTTGAATTGTGAACTTATACTTGGTTATTAACGAAGCGTTAATGTGTTATGTTAATTTTCAAGTGGTTTGTATATATAAAAAAAAGCGTGAACCAGCGTATCAAGAAGCAATAATATTTTAAGGCAACAAAATCACGATTATAAATCGTTTCCATTATTACGCGACTATGGTTACCATGGTCCTGAAAAATTGTGTCGGATTTTCTTTTACTAAAGTGTTCACTAAAGACCCAACAGTATGACAGAAACTGTAGCTACTATTTTCTTTTGTTCTGATAAAAATAATGCTTCAGTTTTAGAAAAAAAAAATTACATAAGAAGGTCTTACACTTTTTTTTTCTTACCTGGGTTGGAAAAAAGATACATTGACAGATGTGTTTGAAAATAAATATTAGCCATAAGGAATCAAATACACCCGTTATTTTTGTGCTAAAATTAGTAAATTCAGTAAATTTTAATTGGTGTATAGAGACCAAATAAGAGGCAGGCGACTACAGATAAACAGTTCAAGAAATGTAAATACCTTTCAAAAATGTGATCATCTAGATTTATTATTTTTGTTTAATTAATCAGGAACCAACACAAGCCTACCATTAAAATTGTTTATGATACAAGTATTGAAATTTAAGTGCATAATATAAACTAACTGAACAGAATCAATAACTATTTCAAGTTAATAAACTAACAATAATATGGCTTATACTGTATTCACGAAAATTCCAAACAATTAACAGACGAAAGTATAAATTAATTTAAAATGTTACAAAGCATGTCCAATTAACAAGTGAACATCAAATTAAAGTTTCTATCATCACGATAAACCATCACATTATAACGCTCCCACGGCTGAAAGAACGAGTATATTTGTTGTGACGGGGATTTGAACCGGCAACCATCAGATTACGAGTCAAGTGGCTTAACCACCTGGTTATGCTGGGCCTCTAGTGAAAGTATAAGATACTTTTTCAAACATTTAACTTCAGTGTAAAAAATCATCGCACCAAACATGCTCGCCTTTTCAGCCATGGGGGCGTCATAATGTGACGGTCAATCCCACTATTCGTTGGTAAAAGAGTAGCCCAAGAGTTGGCGGTGGGTGATGATGACTAGCTGCCTTCCCTCTAGTCTTACACTGCTAAATTAGGGACGGCTAGTGCAGATAGCCCTCGAGTAGCTTTACGCGAAATTCAAAAACAAACAAACTTAGTGTTAAAATAAACGTATAACAAACTATTTATTTGTTCAAGAAAAATAAAAGTATAACTAATGGATTTATTCTGTTTGTAGATTAAAAACAGAAAATCCAAAATATGTAAGATGTTTTTTACTGTATATCGTTAATTGTTTTTTTTACAAAGTGAAGTGTGTGTTCCATCATTGCAAAACGCATATTGTAGTTCTCATTTTTTTGAAATCTAAATCAAATTCTATATAGAATTATTTACATTTACCCAGAGCAAACTAGTTCGTAACTAAACTATCATTATCCTCATATTTAGCTGTCGTTAAATTCAGACTCAAATTACTTCACTTTATAATTATAGGAGGGGATTACACAAAAGGCTGTCGTGTATATCTGTTCTTAATTTTGAACTGATAGATTAAAAGAAAGTCAGCTAATTAAAAGCACCTTCCGCCAACTCTTGGGCTACTATTATCTAACCTAACAGTGAAATCCGTCATTGTTCACTATTATAGCGTGACCACGGCCCTAAAGTATGTGTTTGTGTGGCAATGGAAAACGAAATCTGAACACTCGGATTCACAGCCCACTCACACTAAATAAAGGGGCCACGCTCGGCCTAATTCAAATTAGACTAAATTATGTTGGCTGTCTTTAACTCTTAACTACTCTATAGTATTCAAATATAACTAAAATTAAACATTATTGCAATAATGGTTTCTGGTGTTAACTTTTTATATTTATTTGTTACAAAAGAATAATGCAGATTCCTGTGCCGTTTAGCGTAAACCAGGGGTGTGCAACAGGCGGCCCGCGGGCCACAACCCGGCCCGCCAAGCCATTTAGTGTGGCCCTAGTTGTTGTAATCTAACCATGTGGCCTGATCTGTAATCCAACGCAAATGGAATATTTTTAAAAGCATCGATCCTACGGGATTCCCAGGCTTCGACTCGACAAACTTCTAAAATTATCTTAGCTAGAGAGGAGCAGGCCGAATTCGATTGGTCGGCCTCCTTAGGGCATGAATAGGTGACGTGCACTAGCACTATTGTCTACGACTCAACGTCATGTCCTGAACCTCGCCTTCGCCCGCTGGCGACAATTTTCCCTAACCTCTGCTGTCCGTCATTCATTATTGGTGAAAATTTTATTACCTTTTACAGTTACTACAAGAGAGTGAAGGTAAATTGATTATTATTTAGCATATTGTTGTGACTTTACTGAATTTATTAAAATTTTTGCTTTCAGATGCATCTGATTCTATGTACAGTGTGACCTCGTTATTCGCGGGGTTACGTTCTTTACCCTCCCGCGAATAGCGAAAACCGCGAATATTGGACGCAGTTTTAAAACGTATATGTATGCGATTATATACTATATGAAATGCTTCCCAAACACTAATGATACTTATACTCATTGATGCAGTAATAATGTAGCAATATTGCATACTGTTATGTATTTCACTAAATTGTACCGTGCGTTACCGGGCTGTGCTTTGCCGTTTGCGTTGTTGGGGAAGCTGAGGCAGTCAGCCAATAGCAGTCCAATCTTGTTTGGTGAAGACAACAATTGATAAAAACGGCTTGATTGAGTGAATACAACAGAAATCTCCTCGAAAAGCCCTTTCAGTCTCTGTGACCTACAAAACGCAGTTCGCGCATAACCCGCGAATATGCGGGGCCGCGAATGGCGAACCGCGAATAGGCGAGGTCACACTGTATTTTGCTATTCTCAATTAATTTAAGTACCGGAAGGCTATGATCGGGATGCCAATTTAGAAACATGTGTTTCTGTCCATAAGAGGTTCCATGTGTAAATAAATTTTATGTTTTTTTCTACTTTGCTATTTTCGTGAGAATAATTTTTGTTTTGATTTCAGGGCTAGTAAAATGTCAGCAGTTAAGAAACGAAAAATTGATGATGAGGGAAGGTTATTCAACAGTGAATGGTGCACAAAATATCTTGTTGTCCCACATAATCAAGGTGTTGTCTGCCTCGTCTGTCAAACTACAATTGCAGTCATGAAAGAGTACAATATTAAGCGACATTACGCAACTAAGCACTCCTCCCAGTTTGATGAAATTGTTGGTCAGGCACGAAAGGACAAAATTGAACATTTAAAAACATTCATTGAAAAGCAACAAGGTGTTTTTACCACTTTCAAGAAAAATTCAGAACTGGTGACAAAACTGAGTTTTAAGCTTTGTGAATGTATGGCAGAAAAGGGAAAGCCTTTCAGTGATGGAGAATTTATTAAAAATTGTTTAACAATATTCACAGAATATGCATGTCCAGAGAAAAAATATTTGGTGGAGCAAACTAGCCTTTCCCGCTTTACTGTCTCAACTTGTCATTTTCATCAGAGCTGTTACTGCAGGCTTTGATGTTTTCGAAGAGTTTTTAGATATGGCAAGCCTTTCCTCCACAACCACAGGACAGGATATTTGTGAACAAGTGCTTAAGGTTGTAGAAAAGTTTGAACTGAATCCTTATAAATTATGTGGTGTTACAACAGATGGTGCTCCTTCCATGACAGGTAGGACAAATGGATTCACCAAGAAATTTCTAACTGCAATTGGAGCACAAGACGTAGTTGTAAGCCATTGCATTATTCACCAAGAGAGCTTGTGCACCAAAGTTCTGGATTTTGCAGAAGTCATGAAAAATGTCGTCCAATGCGTAAATTATATTCGAACACGAGGATTAAATCATCGACAATTTAAAACTTTTTTAGATGAGCTGGACAGTGAGTATTCAGATGTTTTGTACTTCTCTGCTGTACGTTGGCTTAGTAGAGCTGCTACTTTGAAAAGATTCTGGAATCTGCGAGAGGAGATTAAGTTCTTCATGGAGAGCAAACGTCAGAATGTGGACTTCTTGAGCAATGAGAACTGGCTGAATGACTTAGCATTCCTCACAGACATTACACAGCATCTGTCTGATTTAAACTTAAAACTACAAGGGAAAAGTCAACTTGTGAATAAGTTGTTTGAGCATATTTGTGCTTTTGAGAAGAAATTGGAACTTTTCCAGGTTCAGTTGAGAAGAGCCATATTGACCCATTTTACATGTCTTGCAACCAGGAAACTGGAATTTCCTAATCTGGATTGCACCAAATATGGAACCAGTGTACAAAAGCTGCGTGATGAGTTTGCAAACAGATTTCAGACAAACTGAAATTAGATTGAAATTGTTCGCTCAACCTTTTGATTTGGCAGTGGAAGACAGTCCTGATGATTGCCAAATGGAACTCATTGAACTGCAGGCTGACATGGACACTAAAAGGAAATTCTCTGAAAACAGTTTGCTAGACTTTTACAAACTCTGTGTACGTGAAAAGTTTCCCAATTTGTCCCGTCATGCACAAAGAATTGCCTCCCCTTTTGGTAGCACCTACTGCTGTGAGCAATTTTTCTCCAAAATGAAGCTCATCAAAACCAAATGTAGAAGTCAGCTGACTGATGAACATTTGACCAGTCAGTTAAGAGTGGCAACCACTTCTGTCAAAGCTGATATTGACAAGCTCTGCAAGGACTCTAAATTTCAAGTGTCGCACTAAAATAATCACTCATGCAAAAATATAAAATATTATTGCTTGCATTTTGAGAATTTTTTTTAATTTATTGTGCATGTACACGAATAAGCTTGTTTTTTAAGTGGCCCCGCTTGATTGATGAAGTTGGTTATATGGCCCACCGACGAAAAATGTTGCACACCCCTGGCGTAAACCATCGTTCACCAACGTTATATTCAGACGTAAACTGTGCCAAAGCAGAAATTTCACTGCATGTCTGATCTCAATTTCCTCTTAAAAACACAAATCCAGTTTTCACAGAACTGAAAACTGGGTGACAGAAACAGGCAAATTGATTAAATCATGAACTGGTTACAAATTAGTCCACTAAAAGGATAATTCACTCTATCCTATCTTACGTTTTATAAGTAGGCCAAATTTATTTCCGAAATCTTCTATTCATCACGTTCATCACGACCACCACACTGCGTTAAACTCCTTCAATTAAATAACAATACAGAATTCTAAAAATGTTTACATTAAAAACATAAACTACAACATTATATTGAAACTAAATCCTTTTTTGTTTTCTTAGAAGTATAGTTTACGATTAAAGAAACGCTAAAATTAGACAATATAATCATTATAAATCTTTGATTTTATGTCGTCGAACTATACCACACAAAGTCAAATTACACTGTCGTTAATTCAGAACTTGCAATTACTCCATAATATTAGACCAAAGTCATATCAATCTCTCCTATTTAAGATAAACTCTTAACTACATAATATATTGTTAAACTAAGTTTGTACAACATACTTCAGAGAAAATCTTTAACTGCGCTCGGTACTGTTAAAATCGAGAAACACTTTAAAGAACCATAGTTAAGCACAAACCTTTAACATGCATTGTATGAAAATATAAATGCAGATATAAAATATGCTGTAATGTATTGGGTTGAGGAATAATTCGTGAGCGTTTTTTCAAGTTAAAAAATATATTCATAAATGAAACGCTTTCGCAAAATATTTCATGTCATTTGGTAGATAATTTTTTGCTCTAATAGATGGTGTGTTTGATTTTCATATGTTTTTAATTTTTGCTTTCATTTTCAGCTTATTAAATGGAATGTCAACTGGACAAAATCGAGCATTTTCGACACCATCTGCTTTTTGCATTTAATTTCTTGCAATTTCGTTTAAAACAATGCATACTATATACCTAGGTATTACATGAAATAAAGTATCATAATAAATGTTTTGGATATAATGTGTTCATGCATTGAAGTATTGTATAGTCTTGCATGTAATGCTTGAATGAAATTATTTAAAAACGATCACGAATTATTCCTCAACCTAATAGTTACTGTATTTTAAATTAGACTTTAGATCATAAAATTGTTTAGATCATCATAGTTGTTTGTTTGGGATATTTAAGCAAAGCTACAAAAGGACCATCTGTGCTACAGCTTTCTATAATTTTGAAAAGATAGAGTAGACAGAACCCACTTTAATCGAACAGTGGGATTTGAAAGTTATTTTTATAATGAGCTAACGGCCCCAACTATGGAAGCATTTTTTATGTCGGTTTTACGACAATGGGACATGATCCACAGAGGAAACCCTTATCACTGACTGATCGATGAGATACGAGATCTGTTCAAAAAATACGCGGACTGTTTGAATTGCGCGGCTCCAGTTGGTTCCAGGGGAATCCACTTGGTGTCGCTAGGTTTGCACAGATCAGCTGATTACGACGCCATTTCCCGATTGCAGATATCTTCATTTGTGTATTAGCTACGCGGTTTTAAGTGAAGTGCGATTTTTTCGTTTGGCGGATTTCAGAAAGAATGACCTGAAGGAGCAACGACTTGCTGTGAAATTTTGTGTTAAACTTGGAAAATCTGCGACTGAAACTTTTGCTATGGTTAACACGGCTTACGATGATGTTGCTATGAAGCGTATGGCATGTTTCAAGTGGCATGAACGTTTTAAGGATGGTCGACAGTCCATTGAAGATGATGAGCGCCCTGGACGTCCTTCCACGTCAACTGACGATCCACACGTCGACAAAATCAACACCCTGCTGCGGGTAAATCGACGTCTGACTGTCAGGGAGCTTGCTGAAGAGTGTGGGATATCAGTTGGATTTTGTTACGAGATTTTGACCGAAAAATTGAAAATGCACCGCGTTGCTGCAAAATTTGTGCCTCAGAACTCGTGAGTTTTTGGCCAAACACTCGATCACTGTTCTTCCCCACCCCTTCTACTCACCTGACCTTGCTCATTGCGATTTTTTCTTGTTCCCCAAACTCAAAAGACCCTTGAAAGGAAGAAGATTTGAGACGATTCCCGAGATTAAGGCAAATGCGACGAAGGAGGTGGAGGACATTACAAAAGAAGCGTACCAGGACTGTTTCAACAAGTGGAAACACCGTTGGGATAAGTGTGTGCGTTGGGGAGGAGAGTACTTTGAAGGGGTTCCAGACCTGTAACTTCTAAATAAAGTACACTTTGTTTTATGACGTCAGTCCGCGTATTTTTTTTTAACAGCCCTCGTAAATAAAGTAAAATTGTATATTTTAAGTACGCAGACTAACAGAATACTAACTTTCATTAAGCAGCTAAAACTATACTTCCTATACATATATGGCCCGGCATGACCAAGCGTGTTAAGGCGTGCGACTCGTAATCTGAGGGTCGCGGGTTCGCATCCCTGTCGAGCCAAACATGCTTGCTCTTTCAGCCGTGGGGGCGTTATAATGTGACGGTCAATCCCACTATTCGTTGGTAAAAGAGTAGCCCAAGAGTTGGCGGTGGGTGGTGATGACAAGCTGCCTTCCCTCTAGTCTTACACTGCTAAATTAGGGACGGCTAGCACAGATATACCTCGAGTAGCTTTGTGCAAAATTAAAAAAACAAAAAACAAAAACGAAACCTATACATATTTAGCCAAAAATTAGAAACTAGAGTCAGTACAACTCTTTAATTAAACTATATATATATAACTAAACAAGAAGTATAAATCACTGAATATGTTTTATATCGCTTAACTTAAATTCAACTAACTGGTATGTGAATTTTTCAACCTGAAAAACATCTTATGCGATTGCGACAAATGAACTAAATGGCTAGGACAGAAACCTTTATTAAAGATAATATATTTATTTTCTTAATATTAAATTAACGACAAGAACGAAGGCAGCCTGGCAACAGCATTGAATTGAATATCGAAATAGATTATAACTATTATAAAGCACTGACGACTGAAAGAGAGGAAAGTATTTAGTGAAAGCGCGATGCGAACCTTGAATTTTCTTATGCACATTCTGCACACTAGCCACTTACGCAGCCCGTTATATAATCCAATGAACTCAAAAACGTCAAATTCAGACAAATATTCCAGTTAAGACAAAAATCCTGAGCCAGTATCTATGATTAAACTCAAACTCAAGTTATATACTATCATTAACATTGTGTAAGTACCTACATAGTTAAATTTTTATTAAAATTCTTAAATTAGACAATAAACAACCTAACAATAAAAGCAATACTTGTTTCGAGATTCAAAATCAAGTGAGCGTATTTTCCTTTAAAACTATGAATTTTCAAAGACAGAATCTATCGTTTAATAACAATGTGTCTGAGTGTGAGGAAGTGGTATTAATAATGTTTTTTTGTAGTAAAGGTTACTGATAACCGTTACTCACAGATAAAAATAAACGGAGAGTATGGCAGGAAGCTCGTGCCAAATGAATGATATCTACTTTCAAGTGTGACTGGCAGACAATCTATATTACGATCGTACAAAAAGAATGACAGAGAGAGAGACTGCATGTCAGAAATAGAAACCATACTCGACGAAGACAAATGGCGACAAAAACTGAAAGAGAGAGGGACTCAAAGAGTATACTTACATTTATACCAGGAGAATCATAAAGTAACGCGCACACTACGAACTTTGTTTAAAAAAAGAAAGAAAATGCAAGATATGAGTTTCTGCTTTTGAAAAGTACACAGTACAAGGTAAAGCAAACCAAGCAGGTCCTCTTGAGACTTTCAAGTACAACCTTCACGATGGTTCATCACACCGAAAGACATTATCGCAAAGATCCTTATAAATTTGAAATTTAAACAATATTAGTGGTTTACCAAAGTTATGTTTATTGTTTCATCTTGTTTCCAGCAACAACGAGGTGGCACGTGAACAAGATTCGATAACGAGAAGTTTGCAGGCAGTAAAGGTATAGGATAATGTTGAAAGATCCTTGTTTAGTGAACGGTACCAAACACATCTGTAAACTCTCTCGCAAAAGGCAAGTCAATGTGCGCATGTCACGACTTTTTCCAGAGTTACTTTCAAAATTTAATTAAACTACTTTACTCTCATGGTATATGTATAAATTTAGCACAGAAACGTTTTTAATAAATCAAGTTATAGTATTATAAAGGTTTTAAGTTTTTAACTTTAAAAGGAAATATTGAAAAAAACATCCTCAATCTCTCTTAGTAGGATAATTAGCATTTGCTCGCTAGGTCTTTGAACCCCAGTGGCATAGCGGTATGTCTGTGAATTTACAATGCTGCAAAACAGATTTCGATACCTGTGGTGGGCAGAACACAGATAGCCCATTGTGTAGATTTGTGTTTAATTTCAAATACCAAAAAAACAACACCTCTAGGTCTTCTAATTTATTTATCACCCCTCTTAGAATTATGGAATTTAAAGTAAATTAATCATTATAATACAGTTATTAATTAGGCAAATTATGCTTTTATAACCTTTAATCTTATTTTTTTATGCATCCATAAACTAGGAAGTTAGACCCATTTGAAACGCCCACAAATTGCCGAAAGTTTCCTCTAATGTTTAATACTATATTATTGATAACATATAAAAGCTAAAGTACGGTCCATAAAGTAATAATTTTAATTTTTGCTACAAAAAGGGTGCAAATAATGTTTAGGGGATAACAAAAAGAAAATTTGTTTAACATAAAAATAATAAAAAAATAAAATCACTAAAAACAGAAGTTTTATTGTAAAGCTTAAAGATATGTTTTGTAGGAAAATAGAGTAATATACGTTATGATATTTTTATAAGAAAAATAAGACAACACGAGAGGTTTTGAGAGTAAAAATGATAGACTAAGAAGAGACATATGTTGAGAAAACGTTAAGAGATGCTTTTATGGAATGAGAGAATAAAAAAGAAAGAAAAGCAAGACAAGATGATGGGATTATCATTACAGCACTGGCATCACTGAACGATTTCGCGTATCATTATTCAAGAGTTCTTCAATAGTAGATGTATGCTTTCTTCTCACAATTATTCTCTTTTTCAGGTATGTAGCTGGTAATTCTTCTGAGGTGATGTTGGCAAGAGGTAAAAGAGACGACTGTTGACAGACCACTTTTGAGTAGAGAAGGAGGCATATGGAGATAAAGGAAAGACAAAGAGCAGCATTGTGAGATAGCAATGATAATGAGATTGGTAAAGACACGGCTTAAAAAAGTTGTTACTAGTGAATTTAGCATAATCCTACGGCTTAAAAAGTCACAGGGAGTAGCGAAAAATGAGGGATATTAGCCATAGATGACTTGGCAATCAAAAGTATGTTCAATTAATAATAAGTGTTAATAATTGTCAATCGCCAAAAATACCAAAACTCAGTTGTCTGAAAACACTTTTTAAATTATTGACACAACAGTAACACATGAAAATCGCTGTGTTGTAATGTGCCTAAAGTAGCAAAGCAAAGAATGGTATTAGGCCTAACATAAATTCAATGAATTCCCGTCAGACTGTACATCTTCTTCTGGAGTAATCTATGAAATCTATTACGGGGTTAAAATAAGAGATGTGAGAAAATCACATTTCAGGTCTAACTTGTAATCACATGTAACTGCTCTGAAAGGCTTTTGTATACTAACTCATTAACTGTTATAAAATTGTGCAAGTCAAAAGTCTATTCCAGTTCATAGCGAGAAAATAATTTCGTAATAGAAAGCATCAAAACTAGCGAAGCTAGTAGTTTCCAGCTCTAAAACAAATACGTAAATAAGAATAGCAGATGACTATGAATATATTTTTCACGTTTATCTTGATAAACATTTCACCAATTTCAAATCAAAGAAGTCTATATTTAATTTCTTTTTGTCTAGATGCGTTTCATTCAATACCAGAAATCATCATGTTTTCTGATGCATGAAAATCAAATATGTTAGCTGAAATAAGAAAACAACAAAGCAGTTTATTGTGCCAATGACAACAAGAACTTGAGAGACAGGCACTTGTCGAATCTATCAAAAAAAACTTGTTACGATATTTAAACATACAATAATTATCTTAAACATAAGCAAGAGGTTGTAAATATATTTGATAATTTATTTTTATCTTTCATAATTGTGAAATCGCAAGAATATACTACAGACGAAAACAACATGATATTACGTTACCGATCAACGAGCAGTTTAATACGTATACATAATCAATGCGAATGCGGAAATCAGTACAGAATGATCAATATTTTACACAAAGCTGTCTTAACGTGTTATGACGCTTATCTACGAATTCTGAGTATAGCCGCAAGCCATTTCATCAGGGCTAACCAGATTGCTTCATGTTTATGAGTCATAAAATGAAAAAGCGAGGAAGTTTTAATATGAAATCATATAGGTTAACATATGATAGTATAACTCATACCATGCCCAGCTGAGTGCTAAATTGAGCTAGAAAGCTGAATAGCTTCAAACTCTGTTTCGGAATGAAAGAATATAAACGCACACGCGTTGGAATCTACACCAATCCAGGAAATTATTATAGCTTGACACACTTTTGTAAAGTGGTTATTTCCTCTACCTATTTTGTACATTTTCTTTCCCTTTAAGCAAAACATTTATTTAGAAAATATTTTTAGGTGCTAACGTCGCCCACACCCCATCATTACAACGGTTGGTTTAAAAATTACTAATGTTCGATAAAACACGTGCGGCAAAAAACATATTTCCTACTGCAATAAATATATATTAACTGAACTAATTATACTGGCCTTAGCGTGTGTACATTCTTAGTGTATCGACAACTAGTGAGCCACACTAAAGGTATTAATTAGCCAAACAAATGTCTTCATGGCCTAAAGATGGCTACTGACAACACCCAAAAAGAAACTTAGACTACTCTTAGCCTAGATGTGTGTACATACATGTATTTACGAATAACTAAATATACTGTGCCCAAACTCATGACTGGTTTAAACCTATAATAATAAAATGAAGACTGTTTGGGCATGTTCTCCATAAAGTATTAACTTTAACCAGAGGTGATGACGTTCTGACTGGAATCCTGTCACGTGTTGTAAAGAGCACTGGTGGGTATTTTTCAAGATAAGTGAAATTGCAACAAGCTACGTTTCTTAATTTCCATAACAGCAGCGTTTATTACACCGTTGCCAGGTGAAATCCATGTTATTTGGCCTTTTCAACCGCTACAAGTTAGAAAGTTATACCCCTATTGTTGATTATACCCCTTCACTTGAGACGAGACCCGACATGGCTAGGTGGTTAAGGCGCTCGACTCGTAATCCGATGGTCGCAGGTTCGAATTCCCGTAACGCCAAACATGCTCACCCTTTCAGCCGTGGAGGCGTTATAATGTGACGATCAATCACACTACTGGTTGACAAAAGAGTAGCCCAAGAGTTGGGGGGAGGATGGTGATGACTAGTTGCCTTCCCTCTAGTCTTACACTGCTAAATTAGTCCTCGTGTAGTTTTGCGCGAAATTCAAAACAAACCAAACGTATAACACTGTTTACATCTACTGGTGGATAAAGTTTACTTGAGTTTTACAATTACTATGTCTGTAGAACGTCGCTTTACAGGGAATGTGATCAATGAAAACTTAACGTATGTTGTATTGAATGTACACTATATTCAAGTTCTAGAGAGATTTAACGTTCAATGAAAGCGCAAACTACAAGGGTGAAATAAATTATTACTTTTATTCTTTTCTTTAAGTATTGTGGAATATACTTGTATTTCTGTATGTGAATGAGATGTATTAATTCCTTTGAATTATAGCACATTTTATAACACTATTCTGAAGAAAAATAGACATATTTATATATATATATATAATATATAATGAATTAACATTTTTCTTTGCACTTGAAGAGATCTGTTTCTAAACTAACACAAAGCTTGCAAGACTCACCTAACGTTCTCATACTGTTGAATATATATCTTATGAAATTGCCCCTCTCGTGGAGATATAATGTCTTCCTTCATCTCTATGGCAACATGTTGTGGTAAAACACTTAAAAGCAACCGTTCCTGGAAATGTTTATTTCATATTTAATTTACTGTCTTTTCAGATAATAAGACTATTACCAATTAAAATATATTTGTATATAATTTCCTGTTTTTAACTCGCTATTTTCTGTAAATAAAAGCAAAGGAAAACAATTGCAAGTCAATGTCATCTTAAGTAACTTCCATGTCTTCTACGTTTCCACAGCTCTCCTTAACCATATTAAATTGGTATTTTATTAAATAGACCCACATACATCGAAATATTATAATTTGGAAAATCAGTTTCTATAAACATTATAATCCGATCTTTTAACCACAAATATATATTTTGAGTTATTCACTAACCAGTTTTTCATTCTCATCTTCCATCTCCAGACGGGCGTTAATGCAGTTGCGAGTGTCAAGAAAAGCCTTCCTCTGCGCATGCTCCATTAAGCTGTGTACAAAAAGGCCTACCATATTAACGCAAAGAAAAGTTACTCCATTTGCAACCAACTGTGAAAAGGAAAAAACACACACAAAAAAACATAAAACAAAACACTGCACTAAAAACAAAAAATCAGAAACTAAACATTCATATTTCATAAATCATAGCAACGTAAAACTGAAAAATAGAATAAATATACCTGACATTTTTATTTTTTCTAATATGACAAAAAATGTATTATTTAGTTGCTCATTAATAATTTGATTGCGTACGACGTGGATTTATCTTACATAATCCTGAAACATCTCAAAAAGTAAATAAACAATTACAACATAACTGAGCACATTATTCATAATACTAATAATAAAACATTTAAAATATATGCGAGCTCATCCTAAAATTATAATAAATCAACCAAGCAGAAGAACAACAGTAAATATCACATCATTAATGAAATTACGTAGGCAAGCTTTCCTGCGCCATACTTATGCGATAAATTAGTTATTTATAATAAGGGATTTGTTTCAATTCGCAGTTGAACATACAGACAGCATCCTACTATATATATAAGAGATTAGTAGACCCTGAATAATTGAAGAAAACAAAAAGAAAGAAACAAAAAAAACATTAAATATTACGTATAAATTGGTTGGTTCTCACAAAATACGGATCAGTTAGATTATTTAAACTCTGAGGTAAATTTTATGTCCATTACGTCACTAGGACTTAACTTTGGATTACTAGTACAAAGAAATGATGGCATGGTTCATCCTTTTCATTTTTCTATAGCAACTGAGAAAAAAGCGACATAGTAACTTAAGTTACTATAAAGAAAATATGCGGAATACACTATTCATTATAATTCATGATGTTAACAACCATTTCATAAAAATTCGAAACAAATCAAGTCACAGTTGTTTTTAGCCGCACAGTGAAAACAAGCTTTACTGTGCGGTAAAGTCCAGTAACACATGATATTGTCATTAAATCGTTACAGAATAAGACAAAGATTTGCACTGCCAGGATTTTTGTTTTATAAATTTCACGCATGGCTACTTAGATGGGTAACTGCGCATAGCTGTCCCTAATTTCCAAGTGCTAGACTAAAGTGAAAGGCAGGTAGTCAACAGCACCCGTCACCAGCTCTTGGTCTTTATTTTTGTTTTGTTTTTAATTTCGAGCAAAGCTACACGAGGGCTATTTGCACTAGCCGTCCCTAATTTAGCAGTGTAAAGCAGCTAGTCATCACGACTCTTGGGCTACTCATTTACTAACGAATAGTTGGATTGACCGTCACCTTATAACGCCTGAAAGGGCGAGCATGTTTGGTGTGACAGGGATTCGAACCCGAGATCCTCAGATAACGAGTCGAATGTCTTAATTATCTGGCCATGCTGGGCCCTCTTGATCTTCCTGTGTGTGAATGAATAGTGGAAGTTCTGTGACTCCTACATTTTAAAACTAAAATTTCAATAACATCCTCTTTGTCATGGATGATGAACATTACTGAATTTCAAGCATGAATACATTGTTATAGAACTGTCACACAGAAAAGGCCTTAGGCCCAGTAGCCTTCCGCAGAAAGTAGTAGTTATGTCTGCCCGGAGAATAAGTGTTTTTGCCAGTTACGTAACATAACACTCCACACGGTTAAAACAATGTTTGTATAGTATGTTCCATTCACGTGCCTGTAGCAGTGCTCTAGAGGGAAACAAACATGTTCTCGTGGCAGTATTATAAAGTGGATATACATGTATCTGTGACACTACTCTAGGAAATATACTCTTCAAAAAAAGAAACGCAAAAGGCAAAATATGAGACAAATTGTTAACAAGTTTATTCCGGGTAGTTCTGTATGACATGTGCGAAACTTTGCACATTCACTGCTGAACATCCAAAGTCTGCAAAGGCGAAGTCCACGCTCACTAGGTGAAGTTTAACGTCACTCAACGTCAATAACGAGTATGCCCCCCGTGAGCATCAATAACTGCTTGGCATCTCCTGCCCATGGAAGCGATGAAATGACGAATCACATCCTGTGGAATGGCTGTCCACTCAGCCTGTTAAGCTGCTGCAAGCTGAGATAGAGTCTGCGGTTGAGGTTGTCGCTGTCGCAGACGTCGGTCCAACTCGTCCCAAAGATGTTCGATGGGGTTTAAATCTGGTGATCTGGAGGGCCAGGGAAGAACGTTGACGTTGTGGTGTCTCAAGAAGACAGTGATGAGTCGGGCTGTGTGAGGACGGGCGTTGTCATGTTGAAAAACGTCGTTGACGTTCACCATGATGGGT
Organism: Tachypleus tridentatus; assembly: GCF_004210375.1. NCBI lineage: Eukaryota > Metazoa > Arthropoda > Merostomata > Xiphosura > Limulidae > Tachypleus > Tachypleus tridentatus. The sequence goes on along the minus strand of NC_134834.1, from coordinate 129,757,900 downwards.
TGCACATGGGGGCCTAAGAATCTCGTACGGTCTGATCGGAAATCCTACGCAGCCCTGGTATGGTTGAGGCAGTAGACGTCGCAGTGGTGGTTCTATCCCGAAGGTGACGTAACCGGATGTTGCGATCTTGTGCGGGCGTGGTCACACGAGGTCTGCCAGATCGTGGACGGTCACGAGTTGATCCATGTTGTTGGTGACGATTCCATAGCCTTGTGATGGTGCTTGGGTGGACATTCACAGCTCTGGCAACATCTGATCGAGATTCGCCTGCTTCCAATCGACCAATGGCGTTGTTGCGTTGTGCTTCAGTCAGTCTTGGCGTAACTGTATTGCGTGTCGGTGGCTTAACACTGAGCTATGGAAACCGAGAACCCGTCACTTTTATAGGGATTTTGCACATGTTGCACTTGCAGAACATGCAGATCTCTCAAACAAATTTATTGGACACGCACGCGTTTTGGCGAAAAATCCGATGTTTTCCTCCGTTTTCAAAGTGCACAACTTTTATTGTCATTTTGGTCTAACAATCAGTGCCTTAACACATGTAACATCACATACTCTGAGCTTGTAACGTTATTACATATATTTCTCTTTAAAATAACAGAAATATCCCTTTTGTGTTTCTTGTTTTGAAGAGTATATATATGCGCCTGTAGCAGTATTGTTGAGTGAGACATACATACGCTCGTAGCAGTGCTATAGAGGGAGCATAAATGTGTCTTTGGCAGTGCTCTAAAGGAGGAATGCATGTACCTTTGGCAGTGAAATAATTGATAATACCAGACGGATTATAGAGTTTCGTGTATTATACTAGAGCATTTTGTTATAAATGTACAGAAGAATCGTTAAATATATATAAGTATACATCTATAGTACTGGAAATTTAGTCAACTATTCACTTCAATCACAAAAAAATTAGTATATCCGGTGTGCAGAAGAAGTAGTTCATACGCACGATTCTCCATATATTATTCCTCGTTGTACAAGAGCAACCGGTATTTTTCCTAACGCCACAATAAAATCAAGGAAGGTAACAAGATAGAAATGGTAAACAGCAAATCCATAAAAAAACTGAGGTGTAAACTGAGATCTAAGTGAAAGAAACTTAATATCTGCCTTAACATATTGGCAAAATTCCAATGTGTTAAAATCTATAACTAGGGAGTGTAAACATTCTAAAAAAAATGTAAATTCGATGGAAATCCATCTGTATATATATAAAAGGTATTCAAGTTGTCTCGTTTAAAATTTTCCTCTTAATCTTATTACTCTAGTTTTGTGTGAACATTTGTGCTGCCCACGTAGAACATAAAACGAACTAGTTTAACTTACGAGCACGTAGGACGTCTGAAAGATCTCTGCTAAAGTTAACTAATGTTAATTTAAATCTCTCGCTACTTTGCGAAGTGACATGAGTTGTTTGAAGTTTATTGGCGCAAAGCAATTAGGCTACCTGGGTCCCTGGTACATGAAAGAGCGAGTGAACCATGAAATGTCTCTGCCAGACTAGATTAAGTCTACATATAGCCACTTTTTGCAACAATAATGTACTGAATATCAAAACCAAGGCTTGTATGCAAATAAAAGACTACGATTGGATGATGCAGCTTTAACATAACTTACAAATTTGTTTTGCATTTTGAAAAATAACATAATTTCTTTTTTGTTGTTGTTTCCCCACGTCTTTCTACTGTGCACATAAAGTGTAAAAGTTTGCATGTAGATATGCAGTGTGTAATATGTGCAGCTTTTAAGGAAAGTATTCAAAAAACCTTTAGTTTTCCTAGGAAACTGAAAAAAGAAGTACAAACAAACGATAACCAGAATATTATACGTCGATATATTATAACCATTTTGCAGTGGGGCAATTCATTTCTAGAGTGTAACAAAATTACGGCTCCACATGAATGTTTTGTTTGTTGTCTGGTATTCAAGCAGCGTATGGAAGTCTAAGTGGATCAGCCGGAACACGTGTGACTGATGTTCTCGATACATTGTTATGCAACTCCTGTTCTAAACACATCGTACACGAATGTTGACGTGGACGTAAACTGCTACTAATTAACAATATATGCATAACGTATCAAGGACGCAGTATGTATACATGGAAGAATTGTGAGACGTTTTAGGAGTGATTCACGTTTTAAGAATCTGAATTGCGAGGCCCCGATGAGCTTGTTTTATCTCGTGACCTACAACAGGAAGCACAGGGTTGTTTCCATACTGTCCATTAGTTTCTTAGAAGGACTACAAATCCAAGGTTTCACTCCTACTTGTTTAATTACATCATCTTATTAATTACGCATCTATTTCATTTTGGTACTCTTAAAAAATCCAGTTCTTGGCAATTTTTTATCATGCATCGAAGAAAGTCTCTGATATCAACAGAAGTAGAAAAAATACAAAGAACGTACTTATTTATCAAATGTCCTTAATTGAACTGGATCAATTTTACATACAGATGAAACGCATAAAAATAACAAGTGATGTGAAAACAACTGAATCTTCTCCTCAGAACCGAAAACTTTACAAATTAAAAAGTACTTTAGTTTTACCTACAGCAATCTTTTTAAAACACAGTACACAGTTATACACAGTCATAAGCATTTTGAAGCCAGCAATACGTTTACATCAAATTTGGCTAATGCCTACAAAGAAGCTGGATCCAAGATAACGGCATATTTACGTTAAAGAAAAATAACTGTTTTTACTCAATTTTAATTTCCGCATAATTTCCATTTCAATGGAATGCATGGCCTTGCGAGGCCTAGCCGCCGAGAATTATCCCTTTAAAATAAAACGATTTGAAATTATTCGAATTAACATGGTTGCAGCTTGTAGCTCGTAAAGGTTTGTTTTGTTTTTGAATTTCGCACAAAGCTACATGAAGGCAGTGTAAGACTAGAGGAAAGGCAGCTAGTCATCACCACCCACCGCTAACTTTGGGCTGCTCTTTTACTAGCGAATAGTGGGACTGACCTTCACATTATAACGCCCCCACGGATGAAAGGGCAAACATGTTTGATGAGACGGGGATTCGAACCCGCAACCCTTGGATTACGAGTCGAGTGCCTTAACCACCTGGTCATGCTGGGCCAGATCGTAAACAACAGGTAAGGATGTTTTGTTATTATCACCATGCTTGACACATTAAAACACACAAATGTTATGTAATTACATAATATGCTGATATTCTTGGTCTCAGGAGGATATGTGTGATGTACCAAATTCGACCAGTCGTCATAATACTGTCACCAGGAGGTGGTTGAATTAAATCTACACCCAAAAATAAAACTTTTGGACAAGTGTATTGTTTTCAGATTTAACATATAAGTACATTAAATACAACACTTGGCAATTAAAGAAGACTAAAAGCAAGTAATTAACAAAATAAAATACTTTCAGATATTTTTAAAGGAATTGAAATGGACTGAAACTTACATCTTAATTTAACACGTAATATAAATACATGAAGTGAGCATTAATTCTGTAACACAAGAGTAAACGAGAATAAGAAATTATATGAATTACCGAAACTCTATCCTCTGTGAATAGGAAATATTTAACCTTTTATTTTAATTCTAAGCGTCTATACTGATTGTGTTTTATTGGGGATCAAAGTTCGTATTTTATTTTACTTTCATCAGACTTTAATAATAATATACTAACAGCAGCATAACAATTATTCTATCAATTTTCCGAAATTTTGAGGTTCCATGTTCCTGACTTGATTCTAATAATGGGCGGGTGACGTTCTATATTCTATGCCTTAATCTTGATGATTATAGTGGGTGACATTTTGGACTATACGTCCTGACGTTAATCCTAGGAATAAGACGTTTTAAACTCTCATATGGCCTTAACTCTACCAAACGATGAAATTTTGGGTTCTGTGTCTTCATCTGGTTCCACCATCTTGATAACTGTGTACACCAAGAAGCCCTGGAATATCCAAAAAAATGTGGAAAGCCCCTGATATTCAGAACAGATTTCCTCTGAGATACTCTCAGATCAGTTCTCTTCTCCTTCTATTTGAGAAAGCTATTACATAATACTTATTTGTTTGTTTTTGACGTTAAGCACAAAGCTTTTCACGGGACTATCTGTGTTTTGTCCACTACGGGTATCGAAACCCGAGTTTCTAACGTTGTAAGTCCCTAGACATGCCGTTGTTCCACTGAGGATCATACCATAATATAGAGGTATTTTTTAGACTATTTAACAAGAAGCACAGAAAGACAACTTAAATAAGTTGAAGAAACAAATAAACTACCATTTCAACAATACCTATGTCCTAGTTGATGGGGTCTGAGGATCTATTTATCTGATACACTGAAGGACAAATGTGGTGGTTCGTCACAGAAGGATTGAAAGAGTCAATTTACGAGTTGCATTCACAACAGAATAAAAACAGTTATTAACACCTGTTCAAATCTTACAGGATTGAAAGAGTCAATTTACGAGTTGCATTCAGAACAGAATAAAACATTTTACTTTGATGGAGAAAAGAAATTAAAGAAGATACATAATTGTCTAAGTTGTTAGCCTACCGTAAATAACAAGTAAAAATTTGAAAGTAAATAAAGGAAGTAAAATATACTTAAGCAAGGATAATTACACGGTCAGCAGAAGTCATGACTAAGAGACTGGAATACGATCAAAACCCTGCCAACAAATCTTGATACTTTGAAATTTAAAACAAATCTTTCGTATGATATCAGAATAAGATATGTAAAAACACCAGAGCTGCATTCGCAAGACACATTTTCTCAGTAGCTATTTAATCAGAAGACAGGATACAGAATGGAAAGGCCTCTGCTCCATAAGACAATTACACAGCAATTCTCCATAAACAATACAAAATACGATTCCATAAAACAGTAAATAATTTCTTTGTCAAGACTGGCCACAATTTGTTTGTTTACTTTAAGTTAAACACAAAGCTACACTATGGGCTATCTGTGCTCTGTCCACCACTGATATCAAAACCTGATTTCAAGCATTGTAAGTTCACAGACATAAAGCTGTACTACTGGGGACACTGCTTACAGAAAGTAACATCTCAGTATTAACTTAGCACAAGATCTTATGAACCAGATTATAACCTTCACAAATTTATTAAGTTCTAAATCTGGAAATCTCTAATTAATGTTGAAATCACGTGAGAAGCTGTAACTTAAGGTAATACCTTTTTTAGTTTGACTAGTGAAGGAAGCTATCCGACGTTTCATGAGGCAGTTGTATTTTGTCCTGTTTTACCTTATGTTTGAAGGATGCATTATGGCTGTCATATTGAGCAGAGGCATTTCTACACCGAAGTGCTATTTTTATGATTGGTCAAGCACAAGGAGAGAGAAAATGTGCTTTCTATATGTAGTTTTGACGCTTTTGGAGAGATTCGTTCCAATTCTCGAGAAAAGCAATGAATCTCTGACTTAAGAAAGCCAGAAGCCACTGTAGATTTTAAGACTTTTCTATTGCCTTATTACTATAGTAAAAGTATCAAAACTACATATAGCAAGCACATTCTATACTAAAGTAATTTCAATTTAATTCTCAACCTAGAAGACATGCGATACAGTTTTACATGAAATAAACAGCGCTTGGTTGCGATCGTCACATTTGCTTGTTTCTTATCCCCTAAACTCGTTACAAGTTCCAGCCAGTCAAATCTTGGAACTTCTTGTTATATAGGGGGGTAGTTTACCTGTGCGAGTCATTATTTCCGTTAAACCAGGAGTACCACACTACGTCACATCTTTCCGCCCATATAACTTTCAAAAATCAATAAATTAATTTCAAACTGTAAAAAAGTAATAGTAAAAACTTCTCTTTAAAAGTAATTCTGTAATAGATTAAAATACGTTGAAGAAAGTATATTCTCAAACACTGTAGTAAATGGAAAACTATGGTAAACGATAAGCAATTCTCTTTCAACCAGTATTGTTTGTTTCAGTGCAAAGCCACACGTTGGACGTTCTGTCCTCCGAGCCGGATTTTAGTATTGTAAGTCCATAAACGTACAACTGATCTACCGGGGGACATTCACTCAGTAAGACCGATAAGTTCAACTAACAAAAACCATGTTCTTCATAGTGAATTTATATTTAATAACTTGTAACTAAAACTACTTAAAATTAATCACAGCATTTTATACTAGTAAGACTATAGCTAATGGAATTAATGACTGTATGTATTACAGTCATTACTAAAACGTTCAAAATAGTTGAATTATTTTCTATTAAAGGCATAAAATATTTATTTACGTCACTTTTGTAATTATTAAAATCAGTACTCTACAAAAATAATAAAGAAGTGTGAATGTCATTGAAGATAAGATAATTTTGTGCCGTGTCTCCCATTTCTAAAACAGAAAAGCCCAATAAAAATATAGAAGACACTATATGCAAGAATTTTATAAGGTTTTCCGATGTTCGAAATTACTGATTGCTGCTAAAATGAAAATTAGTTGTGAATGTAAAAGTGATATTGTGGAACATACCGTTAGGATATATTTGTATTGTGTTTTATGCCTTTGGATTTAGAATAAGACATATTTGATGTTTGTGACATAATGATTAGTGTGCCGGGCTGAAATGGGACGTTCAAGGCGGGAGCTGTAACGTGTTACTGAACATCTCTTCTCTTTCAAGGTTTATCGCGTTATTCGGTTATGACAACGTGCATAAGTTACGGATGCAACTAAATAACTGTCCATCATTTGTCCAACAGCTGTAGATTAAGGAAGGCTATGTCTAAATCTTCTACCCTAACGATAGACCGGCATGGCCAGATGGTTAAGGCGCTCGACTCACATTCCCCGTCACACCCAACATGTTCGCCCTTTCAGCTGTGGGGGCGTTATAATGTGACGGTCAATCCCACTATTCGTTGGTAAAAAAGCAGTCCAACAGTTGGTGGTGGGTGATAATGAGTAGTTACCTTCCCTCTAGTCTTACTCTGCTAAATTAAGGAAGGTTGGCGCAGATAGCCATCGTGAAGCTTTGGGCGAAATTCAAAACCAAATCTACCCTAGCGTGACTGTTTCTGTCGCACAAGATGTCGTTAAGGTTAAAATACCAAATAATGTTATTTGTATATGCATATAGAGTCCATTTCTCTTTTTCTTTTGTCGCCAATAGAAGTTTCAGTTACAGATATTTTTGAACCATACTGAATAAGCAAATTTATTAAAAATACAAAACACATCTTCATGACTGTTTCTAGCGACCATACCTCTGTATTTTCCTCTTAACATTCGATTAACGAATGGGCTGGAAATTTGTCGTCCATATGAATTTACCATCAAATATCAAGCATTGGTATGTAAGATGTTCTAACATAAAGCACAATAATACTTCTTTGCTAATTTAGTTTCTTTAAGTACAAGAGATTTTCCATACGAAAACTTTACAATTTTTTAATAGACAATTTGATGGAAAATGCATATTTTTTAAAGAAAACTATTTAAAAAGTTAAAACCATATAAATACCCTTTTCAATCGCATCTCGCATATCTAAATCAGTTCACTTTCACTTAACTATACAACGCTTGAGAAGTACACATACTTTGATAAAACTCATCAAACAAGTCACTAAACTCTAACAGAAACTCGCGAGATGGCGTTGTTTATTCTTCTGCGTACCAGAAAAGATGACTGTTCCCTCAGGACGTCCTTAAAACATAGGTAGTTTGAGTAGATAATTCAGCACAAAAGGTACTTGTATAAACTTGTGTCTCTAATTAGCTTCAACATCAATGTTTCATGTTAACACAATCGATTAATTCTTCCTACTGGTGTGCCTCGCCTGTTTAATTTGCACTATATTGATTTCCGTCTAATCTTTGAACTAATTCAACCTCTTCGATCATCAGTACAAATGTGAATTTACGATTTTTATCCTGACGAATATCCCAAACTAAGATATTTCTCCATACAAAGCTTAAGTTTTATTATAAAAGTCTTATTAGTTTTATGTCTGTTTGCTTTACAGAACTTGTTTATATATGTATAGAGTACACAATAAACTTCGAGTAACATTTGCAAACGTTAACAAGAGACATCAAACAGCGCATTTTTATCACATCTCAGCCACACTGCTTATCAGGTGGTCCTTTAGTAATGCAAAGACCTCCGACAGGTAAACTAATACACAGCTACGAAACAATGTAATGAAATGCACGTTTTATATAACGGTTGACGTCAACCTGGTCGTTCTTCGTTTATTTTTCCACTTAAAATTTGTTTCACATTATACAGCACGAGCATTTTAATCAGATCTAACAGTATGGTAATAAATAGAACTATTTTCATCAAGAAAACTTCCAGGGAATATCACACCAATTCAAGGTTTCAAATAAATTGACTGCATTTTAGAAACTCAGTTATAATTAAAGTTTATAAGTATTACTAGACAACATGGTGGGAGTTAATTTTGTACCTTTTGTTTTCTATAGAAGGACGTCTATTACGTTCAGAAGGTTGCGAAATTTATTTACAGTATCATGTGGTTAAATGAATAAAATTAATTAATTAAAATATCTTAATTTAACTATAAAGTTTTTCGTTGTTAGAGACGTGTATAACACATCCTTTTTTAAGTATTAGTAAAAGACTAGGCACAATAAGTCTAAGATTTTCGTTGTTTCGTGCCAGGTAAACAGACTCTAAGAAAGTTACACTTGTTTGATTGGTGATATTCGATTTGCATTTCAAGTGAAGTGTTACCTCATATTAGGGGCATAAAATCTGAATGTCTTTTTAAATATTTCTTCTGCATATTTATTACTAGCAAAGATATATTGTTTTATTTGTTTTTTTTAATTTTGCGTAAAACTACACGAGGGCTATCTACGTTAGCCGTCCCTAATTTAGCAATGTAAGACTAAAGGGAAGGCAGCTAGTCACCCACCGCCAACTCTTGAGCTACTCTTTTACCAACGAATAGTGGGATTCACAGTAACTTTATAACATCCCCATGGCTGAAAGGTTGAGCTTCTTTAGTGTGACGAGGATTCGAAACCGCGACCCTTAGATTACGAGTTGAGCGCTTTAACCATCTACCTGGCCACGCCAGGCCGTCTTCAACTTTGAAACCTCAAAGAAACTCTTTTGAGCAACTGAAGTTTTCTCAGTGCTTATTTGTCCTGGATAAGCCGGTACACACAGGAATTGAATCTAAAGAGGTGTGCAGAATGTTTCCATACACGTACACACACCAATTAATAAGTGTTAATTTTTTTCCGAATTTGTTTATTTAAACTTTAGTATAGGCTTCTTCTTCCTTAAAGATAGCACAAACAGCATTTTTTTAGCCTTTGATAATTCATATATCTTATATTCAAGTTTTGCCATGCAATTTATCGAAACAAATTACACTTCCTTAGAATTTTTTCTTCTTTAACTTTCTTTCCGTAAAAATGCCCCCCGCTAGTACAGCGGTATGTCTCCGGGTTTACAACGCTAAAATCAGGGATTCGATTCCTCTCGGTTGGCTGAGCAGATAGCCCGATGTGGCTTTGCTATAAGAAAAACACACATACTCTTTCCGTAAAAACAACAACACAAATAACCTTCGTACCATATAAACATGATCTAGAATAATCCTTTAAACAACTCACATTTAAGTTTTACCAAAACTTTCGCCTTGCAGTAGCGCAGCGGCAACCCTGTTGGCTAAAAATCGAGTTTTGATACCTGTGGTTGATGCAGCACTGTGTAGCTTTGCGCTTTTGTTCTTTCGGTTGTTTGGTGGGTAAGTTCCAGGAATTACAATATTAGAACCCGGAGTTCGATTCCTCTAGTGAACAGATTGGAGATGACTCATTTTGTTATTTTGTGCTAAGAAAAAGTAACAAATAAGTAAAAACTTTCATACTGAGTCAATGTGTGACACATGTCACAACTAAAGATTCCCCACCTTCCCAATGTAAGACGATTTATGTTTCGTAAAAAAAAAAAATAGAAACAATATAATAAAATCAGAAAGTTTTACTTTTTCTAACTTTAAGGCAAGATTGCAATGCTGTGGATGGCACGATCTATTATTATTTCTTCACGTTTGTATTATGACAATTCTTATAAAGCGAATTTAATATGGATTGTCGTAACAAGCACTAATATAGTTCCGGTGAGCTTTCCTGTTACACTGAATGACGCAGGTAGAGTAAGTTTAAACGAAAATCAATATAGATAAAATAATTAATATACACAAGTGACTAGCTCGATAGCTGTGCTATACAGGTGAAATTCTCATTGGTACAACGAAAAGTAAAGTTTAAAGTTCCAACCTAACTTTGAAAAATGTGTGTATTTAGATGCTTACGTTCTGTTGGTTTGCAAACATGGATACAATGCGGCTTTATACACTATAACCTCTTTTTTTTTACTGACTCATTCCACAAATATATATATATGTACTGTACCATATTAATACATTACATTCATTACAATGAACGACATTAACATTAAACAACATTACATTCATTGGAATGGCCGAGTCCGTTGCACAGACTTATTGGGGGTAAGAGGCCCTCTTGTGCACACCCTTGCCACTAAGAAAACTTAGCTTTAACTGGTAATCCGATGTTGTTTCACTCCGCTACACAAACAGACGGTAGGGGGGCGAAATGCTGACAGCTGTTATTTGAGTTGTCTGACGTCATCCGGCTGCACAAGACAATTAAGGCATAAACACGGGACCCACCATATGTCACTGATGATGAACAGAGGAACCTACTGTCTCTTGCGAGTCAGCATTTTGATGAACATGGTACAATTTAAAAGAGTCGTAATCTAGGTAATGTCTCTGTATGAGAAAACGCCGCTAAACTACCAAAGATATTAGACAGTGTTACGCTGTTTAACTCTAATAGTACAATATGTAGTATATATCAAATAAATATTAGGTATGCAATTATAAATGCTCGTAGACTTATCATACTGAACTTCTATTTGTTTGTTGCAAGATTGTCATATATATGATGTATTGGTAAAACTTTTATTCTTGTATATTGTAAGATTAATTCTTGAATTTTTCTTTTTTTAAGTGATGTAGATTTGTGTGTGTCTTCTTATAGCAAAGCCACATCGGGCTATCTCCTGAGTACACCGAGGGGAATCAAACCACTGATTTTTAGCGTTGTAAATCCATAGACTTACCACTGTACCAGTGGGGGACGAATCGACTCAAAGACATAAATAATAATTGACTAAAATTTGTTGTTTTATTACAATGTTTCAAAAAACATGTAAACAGCGTCCAAAAAACAGCATTAACACTATAGTTTAGAGAACCAGATTTTAGGAACGATGAGAATTGGTTGTTATCACTTTCCTTATAATCGATAAGATTATAAGACAACTGAAATCTCACTTAAGCCTAAACGAGCAATAAATACAGTTGAAATTAAAAGTTGCAAATTGATCCAAATATTCTGATGCTAGCTGAGTTCTTCATTGGTAATACAAACGACAATATCTGCCCCAATAGACTTATGAGAGGTTTTTTCAGAGTGAGGGAGCTGTAAAATGAAGAGAACAAGTATTTGATACGGAGGCTAATTACCAGAGGACCGTTTAATCTGACACCATTCTAAAATATATTTGGAACCTATACACTGCATTACGAATGTTAAGAACATTTTAATTTTCACCGAATGGCTATGTATTGCAAACTAGGAGGAATGCCTATTCCATCACCACCCCGTACACCTATGACTGCTTCAGGTAACATTTGGTTCAGTATTTAACTTTTAGCTTCTAATGTTTTTATGTTTGAGTCAGTTCTTAAGTTAAAGTTTATATCAGTAGTTTTCGTCGTTATTCAGATACTCTAGGTTAATTTAATACCGTGCATACATAATATTAGTCTGATTTCAAACCGTAATTATCCTGGAAAAGTTTATGCGTTTTCAGTGTTTAAGAATTTCAGTCTATCGTTCTTTTACACCTAGAACATGTTAAGTGCATTTTTTAAATATCTTTATATTTCTTCAAACTATTTAGGTTTTTTTCTTAAAATACAGTATCGGAATTAGCTGCTAATAACAAACATTGAAAATAGTTTGAAACTTGAACCGCACGTTGGGCACAGGGCTAAAGTATATATTCAAATATCTAGGATTCTTGTGTAGCCATTTCTAATTTTGTACTACTGGCCAAAAAAAGAAGGAATCCAAAAAACAATTTCGCCGCTCGAACTGAAGAACCGGGGTTACTATCACTTTTATAACGCTCCCAGAACTAAAAGTAGTAGGTGCTCAGCAGCATCACTCTCGAAATTTGGACTTTTTAATCCCTCAGAATCACTAGGGATTAAAACTCTGGGGTGAACAGACTCGCATCTTAGGGTCTGTGTGATATGGGAGAGATCAACAGAAGTCAACGTTATTCTAACACGCGAAAAAGTAAATGTTGACAATTATGTGAAGATACAGATATATGCCACATTTTTTATATCTATGGATGAAAAATTTTAGTGCTATATAACCGACTGATATGATAGCTTGAAGTCTCGTTTTACGCAATAAAGAAGTTGTTAAAACTTTTAACTCCACTTAACATCAGTAAAATAACTTAATCAATTATATGTTAAGCTACACCGAAAAGAAAATTGTCAGTTCGGTTTCATATCATGAATATTAAGTTGTGGCCAAAGCAAGCTATCTGCATAGATGCGAACTAAAATTAACAGAGTAATTAGCATAATTCATTTAATATACCTGTCTATTTGGGATTGTGCGATGTCACAACATAAAATATATATAATTATTAAAATGTATCCATCAATCATTACTCTCGCATTTAATGATATTTTCGGTCACGACATTGGGCCCGCTTAGGAGACTTAGATTAGTTGAAATTCCTCATATACCAAGCTAAGAGCACAAAAATAATCCTCAAAATGATACAAATAAAGATATACGTTAAAAATTTTAAGTATTACTCATAATGCAATTAATATTAAAAGAAAGAATTGAACATATCTTACAAAACACACAAAACTAGATGATTGTTTCACGCACTATCACTAATCCTTTGTTCCTCGAATAGCATGACACTGAGTACACGTAAATATCTCTAACTACGTATAGAGATCAATGAAAGCCCATTAGTTGCTTCAATGTTATTCCAAGCTAACAAGAGAAAAACGCTCGACCTTTACGGCATATGCTTTTTAAATATCACTAGCAAATAGAACGTTTAGACCTAGAAGAAACGTTGGTAAATATATCATTCTGTACATGTTTTCAACAGAAACAAATCGGCCCGGCATGGCCAGGTAAGTTAAGGCGTTCGACTTGTAATCTGAGGATCTCGGGTTCTAATCCCCGTCACACCAAACATGCTCAATCTTTTAGGTGTTATAATGTAAGGGTCAATCCCACTATTCGTTGGTAAAAGAGTAGCCCAAGAGTTGGCGGTGGGTGGTGATGACTAGCTGCCTTCTCTCTAGACTTACACTGCAAAATTAGGACGGCTAGCGCAGATAGCCCTCGAGTAGCTTTGCGCGAAATTACAAAAAACAAACAGAAACAAATCCGTATTTTCTAAATGATCAACTGCACACATGTTCATCAAACTAGAGAAGTGATACTTCATTCAATGACTAATTCTAGCTAAAAAACAACAACAAAAATCAAACAACGTATCTTTAGGTTGTTTGATACTACTATTTTGTAAGAGGCGTAAGTTTCATACACTCAGACCACTTTATCAGTTTCCTTTCTTTTTTTTAATAACAGCCAAGGCATACTGCATTCTACGGCCAGTTTGGAAGGTACATACCTTAATCTAACTGTCAGGGTAAATTGCACTGTTTAGAAGATAGGATTTGTTGTGTCACAGTTAGAATATGTACACGCTTAGAGCAGCTTGATAATTCGATTATGTTACATATTTGAGTAAATTATACATGTAGAAGGTAGATCCTGTGATGATTAGTAATCAGGATACATCAAATATAAAGCATTGTAGAAGACAGATCTTATGAAACAACAGTCAAGGTATATTACACGGAGCAGCTTATAAGGCAGATATTGAAGATAAATGTTGTGATATAACAATCAGAGCTGTTTAGAGGGAAGATCTTGTGATTATATTGTATGGTAAAAGCAACGAAGCATACTGAAATGAAACTCTGCAAAAAAAAACATTCTAAACAGCAATAACCAGTCTGCGAAACATTAAGTGGTGTTAACTAAAAGCTTTATGCAATTTAATACCCGGCATGAATTGTAGTACATGCAATGCAGTTAATTCATTAAACCTGCGAAAGTCGTATTAAACTGCGTACTGACAATCAATTGAGCGAAGTGAGATGGTTTTATTACAATGGTATAAAACAACAGAAAAATTAATTAAGATTAAAAGCCGAGTTTTTTTTTTTGTATTACAGATGCATTTATCCTCTTTCCGGTTGATTAAAAATACAAATTTTTAAAGATGCTAGAATAAGTATAAAGAAAATGTTAAAGTTTGTTGTTGTTGTTTCTGTTGGTTTTTTTTTTAATTAAGGACAAAGCTACACAATGGGCTATCTGTGCTCTGCCCACCATAGGTATTGAAACTCGGTTTGCAGCGTTGTAAGTCCGTAGACATACTGCTGAACCACTGGGGGGCAGATGTTAAAGAGACGACAGATACCCATTCCTCATGATGTATCGTTTCCTGTATGATCTTATTTTTCATTCGATATTTGTTTGTGGGTATTTTTTGTTAACTAATTAAAGCTGTAGCCGCAGATGAAACCAGTATGAGGAACGTTTTTAAATTGAAGTTAATTGTTCCTCACAATACAAATTATTTTTATTTATAGTCTTAAAGTCATCGAGAAAAATAGCTTACCCCCAAAAAGAGGTCATGCAAGTTAGGTGCTCTTTTTAACGTGCAGCTGATAAAACTTGCGCACATGCATAGACTTTCATAACTAGTTTTTGTTGTTGTTTTTTTGTCATTTTGAAATTCAGCGCCCCCTCTTTTAATGCGTGTTGTTTCTGTGATATATCTGTGAGTCTAAGCCTGCTTCATATCGTTCACAGCTGTCTGAAGTGAGAGAGCGGAAATTATGATTTTTTTTTGTTTGCTGTTGATTAACTAAAGTACATTCCTAGATCTCTACAGATAGAAAACTAAAGCCGCAATATTTTTCTGAACACGAGAGAAGAGGTTAAACTCTAACACAGACCAAACTCTATGTTATTAAATAAAATTACAAAAAGAAAAATATTCTATAGCCACTCTTTATTTGTTAGTTCACAGTTTTCTAAAACCAACAAAGAACTTGTCATAACGTATGAATTATAAGCTAAGCATCAATAAAACAAAAGGTTACTTAAAACAATACACATTATCTCATAATGACGGTTGTTTGTTTGTTTTGTTTTTGAATTTCGCGCAAAGCTACTTGAGAGCTATCTGCGCTAGCCGTCCCTAATTTTGCAATGTAAGACTAAAGAGGAAGCAGATAGTCATCACCACACACCGCCAACTCTTGGGCTACTCTTTTACCAACAAATAGTGAGATTAACCGTCACATTATAACGCCCCCACGGCTGGGAGGACGAGCATGTTTGGTGCGACCGGAATTCGAACCCGCAACCCTCGGATTACGAGTCGAACGCCTTAACGCGTTTGGTCATGCTGGGCCCATGGCGGTTGTTATGACAAGACCATCACGAAAAACAAGCATGAAAATGCCACCATTGTCATAGCAGTTTTCACTCTTGCGTAAGGGCTTTTGGGTGTATTTGGACAGAAAAACGGTGTCTTGTGTGTTGTGCCCATTGTTTGCTGTTAATCCCTGCATTTTCCTGTTTCAAATTGTATGTGATCTTACATGTCTGAAAAACGTTATCAGTTTCAACCACGAAATGTTGATGTTTAATCTGGATGAGGAAGACAATGCAACAACTTAGTGTGAAAAAAATAAGAAACTTAATGCAAGACTGTGTGATAACAATAACAGGGAACCTTACCTAGTTATATCCACGCAACCGGAAAGCTTAATGTTATAGAGAAATGAATTACGACTGCTATGATAGTGATAACTAGAAAGTACAATCTGTATTCCAGAGCGTCATCACGTGCCATCCAGATGTATCCATCACTTATAAGCATCTCTCTCGGTAATGTAATGTAATATAATTACAGCTTTTTAGTTTCAGTATATTAATTAGTATGGTACTTATTCGATCACCACTTTCTTTCATTTCTTGCTTCAATAAACAATAAACAAGAAGTGTTTAAAATATCATCACCTTGGGGTCTTTGGTTTAGTTGGTAAAAGTTGGAAACTGTTGCAATTTTATCTCTTCGGTTTACTTTCTAAACTTTTCATAGTTTTTCATGAGGGAAGTTAAGCCTTCTTCTACCTTTGTCCAAATACTGTTGTGCGTGTGTGTGTGTGTGTGCACCAGAAATCATGAACATCATTATCTTAACAAAACATAAGTGCCAGTCAATAATCACATTAAACATATGGATAATCGCTGACGACACTTAGCGTACTGTACGTACTCACTACAAGTTTCATCGTCAAAACACGCTACAGTGTAGTGTTTATCACTTACGGTTCAAATACACCCTTTTGTAAGAGTGAGGGCTGCTTGATTCTGCTGGACTTCTAAGGTTTTTCTTGCGAAAACACAGCATTACAGGTTTAACAGTGTGTCACCATGAAATTACTTACGATGGCACACAGTTAACAAGTAACCTTATGGCGGATATCCAATTAGATTGTGCCTGTTTATGTGAAAGTAGGTTTTCTCAACCCAATCAAATTCTACAGCCATTGGATTCACAGATCCAAGCCACCCTGTGACCTTGATTGCAGGATGTTTGTTACCATATGGTTTGTCAAATGTTTATTGCCTTGCTTCTATTATTGAATGACGTCACCAGCCTTAATCTTCTCTTTGTCTCCAGATCCTCCAAACATTTATTAATCTCTAGACTTGAAATCCTCCATAGTGAAACAGCCGAACAAACGTAAAAAAATTATCAAGTTCACCAACTCAGTAAATAATTTATCTCAAGCGGGCAAAAGGAAGGAATATTCATATCGAGACAAATTTATTTCCTTTCAAAATCTCCCTCCAATGGCACAGTGGTACGTCTGCGGACTTGCACACTAAAAATCGGGTTTCAATATCCGTGGTGGGCAGAGCACAGATAGCCCATTGTGTGGTTTTGTGCTTAATTTCAAAAACAATCCTTTAAAATTCAAATCCCTGTTACAGACTTTTCCCTTTCTTTCTTTCTGTCTGATTAGATTTAGTTTACAGTTCCGCCTTGTAAACGTTTATTTTGATATTTTTGGGGACTTGTAGAAAGCACTCTAGGATCACACTTACCCTGAAGACCCACCGAATATGACAAGTTATAAAATCCCGCGGGAAACTTTACAAATATTAAGTGTTCAACTATTTTTGTAAATGCAAGTTAAAAGTTTATTCAGACGTAGACGTGATGTCACTTATTTACCAATATATATGTGTGAATTTTCGTTTGCAGCGCCGGTTATGACATCGCTTTTTCACCTATTCTCGATTTTATATTTTTCATATGCGTTTGCATCAGCCTTAAGTTAGATATTGTTCACAGTTGGATATAAAATAACCCATTTTCCCACTTTTTCCTGTACAAAATCATTGCTGGATTTTTATGCAAACTTAAGTTAGATATTCGTGGCATATTTTCCCATCTCTTCATAATATGATACTGTTGACACTCGTTTCTATACAGACCTAAGCTAGATTTTTTTACAGATGGATATAACGTTAAACTATTTTCTAACATCATGAAGCCAAATGATTACATTATGACATGCAAACTGAAACTAAAGATTTACAGCCAGCCGGATATCACTTTAAATTGTTTCTTTAGATCTTGAACGATATAATTAAACTGATACACACGTGCATATCAACTCCGTTCAGATGATATAAGTTTGGAGCTGTTTTTCAATTTCTTATAACGAAAAGTTAGGTTTTTGACAAAAGTATCTTGTAATAAAATGTGAAACCTATAGACTCCGGCATAAAAGAACTAGAGGCCTTGATATAATGAGTTAGTATATCTGGGTGAGATACTACGTGTTCAGATGGTTTAGATCAATTTTTGTTATTAAAACAAGTACTCGCCTTTAAAGCTAGCGTCAAGAGCATAAATCATGATTTTTAGAGAAATTTCGAAAAGGTTTCTAATGATACTTATCTCTCACGAATATAATTGAAAAAGGGAATCTAGGCTTTGAACGTTAAAAGTATTGCAGAATATTTACTATTAAAAGTAATTTGTTTGTTTGTTTTGAATTTCACGCAAAGCTACTCTGCGCTAGCCGTCCCTAATTTAGCAGTGTAAGACTAGAGGGAAGGTAGCTAGACATCACCACTCACCTCCAACTCTTGGGCTACTCTTTTACCATCGAATAGTGGGATTGACCGTAACATTATACCGCCCCCATGGCTGAAAGGACAAGCATGTTTTGTGCGACGGGGATTGGAACCCGCAATCCTCAGATTACGAGTCGAACGCCTTAACCTACCTGGCCATGCCGGGCCTAAAAAGAATTTGTACTGTTTCATCTGTCTCTTTATAATTTATTAACTTAGTAGAATGAATAATAGAAACGTATCTTAATCATGTTAAATAACCTAACTGAATGTGTTTTTCATGCACATGACATTAATTGGTTATGTATTTTTAAGTATGTTGGTGGTAATGATAAATTCTTCTGGAAGCTGTCAAATCAAATATCAATGTACCTGCCACTTTCAAAAGAAAAAATATCAAATATAAAATGAGAAATAAAAAAGAGAAAAAATATTACACGACAATTTGCTGTTGCGAGATTTCAGTACAATATCTTATAAAATAATATTTTATTAAGCCAGCCATTCTATTTTCATCTTATTAGCATAAGAAGAGTAAAGTTCACTGGCTGATTTGTCTTAGGTATTTTGCATTTGCACATATGATGCTCATTACACCTATTAATTAAAGGCGCCAGACAGCAGATGTAGACAGCTCGAACTAACAGGCATGTGTGGTGTAGAAGGCATGCCAAAATGCGTTTAGGGATTGTCTTTGTCCCCAAATATTTGCAACACGCCTGGTGAATGATAACGAACGCGAGTGCAGTATGTGTGCCTTAGAGACAACATAACAAGAATGTGGTATCTTGTAATATCAGCCAAATATGGAATTAATATGACAATTTCATAAAAAGTTCTGTTACCCCCAAAACGGTTTTGACAAAAGAGGTGTTCAACAGAACTAATTCTTATAAAATCCATAACATTTAAGTTTCTTTGTATCTAGCGGCATCTCTTACCTACGTATGTCTTGTAAACATTACTTGGATATTGATATGTATGCCTTATACTACGCAGACTTGTTGAGACCGTCCTCTATGGATACACATAAACAGTAACGCACACACAACACTACATTATATTTCAAGTTGACATTAACTTCTTTGTGGTATATAAACAGTAATGTATTTCCTGACACATTCCTTTGTATATCGTCTTGACATCAATATTTATAAAACTTATAAACACTGACGTATACACTGAATCAGATTATATATCATGTCGGTCTTGCTCTGAATTCGACATGTACACAGTAATGTACTCAGTACATACTGCGAGTTTTATGCTTACAACGTCCTTTAAAGAGATTTTATGAGGTAAAACTTTCAGAAGCTTCACTCCTAGGTGACTCTCCATTCGTATATACCACTATCATAAAGAAATCCACATTCTTTGTTGCTAAATGTGCATTTAACCTATATTCAAACGGCAGGATATTAAAAATCTTGATTATTCATCAAAGATTGCCACTAAAAATGTCTTGTACACACCACTACAGTTAATACTGGACTTTCTTTGCTTCAAAAGGGATTGAAGTGAACTAGTGAAAACGGTGACTCGACATACAAAAAAGATATGCACTCACTTACTCTATTAAAATACGTTAATGAATATCATCAAAGTATTGAGTAGTTTCCGATAAAAACTAAAATAAAAACTTGAACTGTCTCAAAAAACGACACTGTCATAATATTCGCTGAACCCTTCAAGGTGGTGTTTGATATACCACTAAGATGACCAAATAAAAAAATCAGGAAAAACACGTTTATCTTCAGAAAGGTTTTACGTATGGTATTCACAGCTGTTCTTGTAGTCACATCTGGACTTGGATCGGTGTTTAAACCATACCAGCATGGGTAAAGCAGATGTGTACATTGACCGCTTTCGTTCTCTTTGGCAACATCAACGCTTTTGGTCCCTTGAAGAATTCCACTCACATCGTGTATCCAAGAGCACAACAGCAAAAATATGACTCAAGTTTTCAGCTTAGGGTTCAAACTAGTTAATAAGTGACTTGGACAGATGCACAAACTGCAAAAGTGAATGTAAATTATATTTGATATAATTTTCAACACAGAATATTGTAATGTTTTATTATTCAGTTGTGGAATGCCAGTTTAACTCACAGACAATTACAAAATGATAGTTCTAGTAAACTGTGTAGCTTTCAAAGTGTCGGTGGGTTTAGACCCTACCGGATGATTAAACACGTTTTTTATAAACTACTTATGTGCCAAAATACTTGTGGATCCATGAATTTCATTATTTATAGGCTTCCTGTTTATTAAATGACCGTATACTATTATCAATTATAAATATATAGTAAACAAAAATACCACTAATATAGAAATTAATTCTATTGATTAATGTTGAAATTTCTTGTATTTTACATATGAAACGAGTTCACCTGATTTTATTCAACTCTTTATAATGAGCGTTGTAACAGGCAGAAATTTAAAATCATTCTGTGATATGATGCAATGTGTACCTCCCTGCCTTAATAGTAATCATTATAATTACAGGTCAATGATTTGTGTGGTGTGTTCACCCATACTTTGTCGCATTCGGGGTTGCTACTTAAGTGATACGGTTCACTATAACCACGAAACATCAATTAAAAATTAAAAAAAAGAAGAAATACATAACATACTCGATAAATATCTGCAATCTCATAGGCAACGGATAGGCAAGCGGTCATACATAACCGCTGATTACACTCACAGTCATGGTCTGTCTATAACGTTATGTTTTATTTTATTGAATCCACAGGCCCGTATGCAGAATGTTTGAAAAGGGGGTTCTAATTTGTGAGATTAAAACCCAACTCATACTGTATGAAGCACAACAAGCATGGAGGGCATGCTAATACTATAGTGGTCTGAGGGTATACTCCCCAGAAAATTTGTAAAAACTAGGTTCTACGTGATTAAATTTAGAAGCAATTTTGCACGAAATATAGCTTACATGTCTGTTTACATAAAACCTACAAACACCGAAAGAAAAGTCAACTAATCATCATTCTATTGTAACACTGCAAGGAAAAATTGTTGAATTATATAACTAATTTAAAAAACTCAATGCAACAACAGTATATTTCGATCATTGGCTATCATATACGATAATGTATGGATGTACGGATTACTGAAATAACATATTAGCATGATCCATTCTTCTATGGTGCTTTTCCAAAAATAACTTACATACAGTTTCAACGTTGATAGCAGTGTTATAATGATTATACATTAAAGCTAGAGAACTTGGTCTTCGGTTTTTGTACACCTTCGGTAGTTATTCAATCGGCGGGTAACAGATGCATGAACATGAACTTAGTAAATAGTCTAATAGTCTAGCAAATAGTCTCAGCGATATAGAGATATTTGAAGCATGCTTTTAACAGTCAGTCAGTATCTGGGGCCTGTCATGGAGAGGTATAGAACGCTATCTTGTTTTGGTTCATTAGAAGAATGTATGCACATAAAAAAAGATATTCAGCCTTCCCCCCCCCCATGCGTACGTGCATGACTCATGGCCTAAAGAATACAAGTTCTTTAAACACACTACACATTAACCCAGTTATACAATACATACACACACCATGCACAAATCAGTACGTTTGATTCGGGGTTACTGTATAAAACAAGACGTTTCACAAGTAAGCTTAATTTATTACTGCTTCTTGAAAGTGAAGATAACTTAATATCGCCACATAGTAAATTAAAAAAAAAAAAGGTTACTCTCAGTCATTTAAACTTCGTTTCTTTTTTCATACGTTATTTATAAAGTTTTTAACTTGGAAGTGATTAATTTTTGGAAGGTCAAATTAACAACATGGTCACAGAAACAAAAAGAAAAAAGAATTCCTAAGTGTTAGGATGGGAACCGAAATTTCACTATTTTTTGCTCTATAATGTAGTAAAAAATAATCGGATTTTGAATAAACTTGGTAAATATATATATAGTATTCCTCACTATCTTGCAAAAAACAAAAACGGTCCGTGTACTTTAATAACAACGAACATATTTTCCCACATTTTGAGGGCCGAACATACCGATGCTAAATGGCGGAGGTATGTGCTCTACTGAGTGCCCCTGTGATTTTCAAAGTTTATTTATCTCCATCTACGTAATTACACTGTTGTTTGGTCTTAATCATTACTAAGACTTTATTATAGTCATAAGACTAATTTTTGGAAATGTCCTTATCAGTATTTATTATAATGAAAAATACAGACTGTAATTTTGTTTTATTCTTAGCCAACGAATGAAATACATTAAAATAGTGATTGTAACTTTATTTAAATTTTTATCAAGAATTAACAAACCCTTAATATTCTCTGTGTAGATGGTTTCATATATATGTGTTTTTTCTTACAAATATGACAGAGGCATGTTGCTTTAGGTATGAGCTGTGGAAGCAAAAACATATTTAACTCCTATACATATTCAATTCACGAATAATTATAGGTCATTTGAAATTGCAAGTCCCACGGGTAGGCTTATAGCTGGAAGCCGAGGTAACGACTCTTTCTGAGCATGGCAAGACAGTTGTTACCAAGGTGGAGGCAGCGAAAGTAACACTAAAGAATCTTTAGTGTTCTCCATGAAAGATG
Source organism: Tachypleus tridentatus (assembly GCF_004210375.1). NCBI lineage: Eukaryota > Metazoa > Arthropoda > Merostomata > Xiphosura > Limulidae > Tachypleus > Tachypleus tridentatus. Next base: position 129,734,911 of record NC_134834.1, on the reverse strand, counting down.
AAGAATTGGCACATCAGAGTGCTTATGAGAACAAAGAACCAATCTGGTTCTCTCAGCAGTGGGGTCACAAAAATGAAAAAAACAACAACAACGACAAACATTTCACCACATATGTGATTTTGATGAAACTGATGTCTTTCTTTACGCTGTTATAAGACAGTAAACAGGCGTCTAAAGTTGTCTAGCTTTTCAGCCACGCCTGAAACAAAGTTAGCCAATAAAACTGGAATCACAGCAGTTACGTACGACCACATACCTCTCAAGCCCCTCGATCCAGAAAATGAAGTGTTATGGAATATTTTTCACTGGTACTAAATGAAGTGACCCCCAGTGGACTTATATTACTATAAACCGGGTTTCGATATCCGTAGTAGGCAGAGCAAAGATAGTCCTTTGTGTAGCTTTGTGCATAACAAAAAACAACAAGAAATAAACAATTTTTCACTGGTAGAAAACGAAGTATCATGGAAACATTTTTTACTGGTAGAAAATGAAGTATCATTGAATCATTATCAGGAGTAGAAACTATACTTTAATTGTAATCCTCACTACTTAGTGAATGAAATGTTGTTATTAAATGTTATTTTACTATTAAAAACTAGATGTTGATTTGAATTGTTATTAGTAAACTAATTTTACTGATGAAGTGCTTCAAATCTTTTTTTAGTGTAGATTAGTTACGATTTGTCATTGATCAACTGTTACTGCTGAATGAATTGTTTTATAATAGATTTGCTACACAAAATGAACAACTATTTGAGCTATTAACACACCTTTATTACACTGTTAGAAATCATTCGTTGATGTTTCTCTGTTATAAATAACATTTTATTCGTACAATCAGAAACTAAAGGTTGAGACATTATTTTTACTAAATACTATATACGTTGGATCGAGTCGTTATTACTAGTAAAACCTGCATATTTGTTTGAATCGTTATCAGAATGGTACTGCCATTAAAAAATTTATGTTGTTGTATCGTACAAATGATCTTTTACTTTTCTACGTTCAGAAATTGTAGGTTGGCTATTAGAGAAATGTGGATTGGTTTGGGTTGTTATTATTATTGCCCGTTACTTTGAACTTTATCCAGATTGAAAACTGAATACGATACTGGAATGCTGATCTATGTAGTTGAATGTGTGTTTTCAGCGTAATAAATTATACGAGTGTGAGTGAGTAATTTCTGTTTAAACCTTTAACAACGTGTGTCCAAGGTAGAAAATCATTCAATATAACCGAAACCAATACATTTCATGATATCTCTGAAACAACTAAAACTGTGAAATAAAAATGATTATATTTAGTAAATTCGAATTTCAATGAAACTACTGCATTTTCTAAGCTCAATAATGAATTGTATTTGAAGATAAGCTAATGAAACAAAACTAATGAAGTACATCACCACCATATCACTCAATAAGAAAACAGGTAAACTTGAGAGTTTATAAAAAATGAGATTTTATAAGTTTTAGTAAACTGGAGTTCTTTCTTTTCTGTTTTTTATTCTCATAATGAAAAACGCATGTGGTAAGAATTTTCACATTTCTTATCGAGATTTCCTATATTCCTTTTTCTTGAGTTTGAAAAGATTAATGAAGTTTACTATGATCACGCAGGCCTATTTTTTGTTGTGTTACTATTTCGTGATTTCTGCTATATAAAGTTTCATCTAATTAACTGATAATTATTGACAACGTTTTGTACTAATTACTTTCTAGTAATTCATTACTTTTGGCATTTAACGTTCTCTTTAAATTACTCGTCCTATAAGAACTCACACTAAAGTATAAATTAGATCTCTGCGACGTCTTCTATAATTACTTAACAGGCTTCACCGTTAAAAGTGTGATTTTAAAATCAGATTTTTAGATATGTAAGTTACGTAGTTATTTCAACCCTAAATGTTTGACTTATTTTGTTTGGTATGATAAACAAATTTTGTAGCATGGCTAACAATAAACAGTTTACCACGAGTTGAAAAGCTTACGGTGTAAACAGTTTAGAATAACCAGTATTTTCATAGCCTCAATTTAACTTTTATAGCTCTGCGGATATGTTCGACATGATATATTGTAGATCCTTACCTAAATATTATCCGAGGAAAATTATGAACAAAAGATATTTTAAACCTTGTGTTAAGCAGCTGTTTAATATTTAGTTGTTAATGTATGAAAAAAAAACAACACATCCGACTATTTATTTTGATAATACGGAAATTTGTACGAACGAATCTGACGAAAAGACTATAATAGCAAGACTAGTATCTTACCCTATATACAAAATAACTGTATTTACAGGAGCTCTAAGTTACTGTGGTAGATACTTACTAGAGAGTGTGCATTCTAAAACGTATTCTTGCAACGTTCTAAGGCATCTCTGCAGTGAAAGACGCCTTCCAGATCCAAACATTACAGGTGAACGGGTTAACGATGTTATGAATTTGATAGTCGACGCCGGAAAAAGCGGGATGTATCGATCCCACTTTTTCTAAATATTAAGTTTCTCCGAAGCGTTTTAGACAAATAGTAACACACTGCTAGCAAACACGTTTTACATATTTGATTAAACTACTGTAAGAGACACCACCATGGAACATCAACGAAGTATAACAGTACATATATATATATACATATGCCAACATCGTATACCAGCATGTATATCAGTAGACTATACCACAATGTATATCATCGTATTCCCAACAATAATGCTAAATCAGTAACACAAATGTTTCACATATTGGAGCAAACCATTATATAATACACCACTATGTATATAATCGTTTGCTTACCAATATTACTCTAAAGAGTTTCTTAAGGAATGGCCACACGAAGGTAGATACTTCAGTCATTATTTTTAAAACTGATGAAACAACTAGCCCATGTGATTCCACTTGTGTTTACTCTATCTGGAGATTTTTATTCAATAAACTAGCAGACACTAAATCGATTATCTCAAACGCAAATATTAATAAACCTTAATTACTGAAGATCAAATAACGTGAATTACGTTAATATACACATGACAACAGTCCAGTCGTCGCTATAGCACAAATTAACAGAACGAATTAATATATAAACAAGTGCTGTAATTTAAACATGTACAATAGCTACTGTAGTCTTTGTCTGTATATGTTAATGTTGTATAAGAAAGCCCAAAATGCTGCTCTAGTGTATAATACACAATAAAATGTAATCGGTAAACGTGTAAAATATGCTGCTCCAGTGTATAATGTACTGAATAAGAGGTAAACGTATACAATGTGCTGCTGTAGTATATAAACGTATAAAATGTGCTGCTGTAGTCTATAAACATATACAATGTGCTGCTGTAGTATATAAACGTATAAAATGTGCTGTTGTACTCTATAAACATATACAATGTGGTGCTGTCGTCTATAAACACATACAATATAACAGCTATAATCGATAAACGTATACGTGCTACTGTTCTCTATAAACGTGTACAATATACAGCTATAGTCTATAAACGTATACAATATACAGTTGTAGTCTATAAACGCAAAATATACTATTGTAGCGAGTACAATAATATTTGGAAATCTGTTTAGTCTGATAGGTGGTCTTTCAGAATATCCTGAAACAGTATAGTTGGATTCAGACAGGGTTCTTGGTTGATCAAAACAGATTCTAGATTTTATTTGTCTGAAACTACTATTAGTCATAGCATGGCTCAATATAGAAAAGGAAATGTGATCCTTATCCTCAAAATTCAATGCAGGCATTGCACCATTACTTCGAGAAGTCATTTTGACTCCTTTAACTGTTTGCTATTAATGGATCAAGTCTAAAGCAGTTAAAGAGGCAAAAACAAAAGTAAATTCCTCTGATATTCTACATGGTTTGGAGAACACAATCAGTACCTAAAGTATTCTTCAAGTTGCTACTCAGTCCAAGTGCATTAATCTGTAGTAAACCATGAAATTGAGTTCATCCCTCAAAGCACCACAAATGTTGACTCCTTGCATTTATGGCCATGTTTAATAGCTACGAAATTCAGTAGCATGGAGCTTCTGGTGCCTGATGAACGTCAGCTCTAAACTTTCGTTAAGTCTTTAATGAGGAAAACATTGTCAGAGGTGCGATTTTATAACACGTTTCGATGTTCAAACTGATCAAAGAGTGTTAATTTTGAGCAACGAGACAAGTGTTTCAAATTAGTACGTGCACTGGTCTTCCATTTTAGTCAGAGCATTATACAGAGTAAATATGTTATGTGTAGAGATTCTTATCACCAATACGGTACCTAAAAACATATGTATCTTTCCTACTGCTTTCCTTCTGAAATCTCAATTCTAAATTGCTTCAAAGCACCATGGGATACACATGTTGGAGGGAGTGCATATGCTGAATCGATACTTTGAAATATAAAGTACTTTACACGAGGAAAAGTAAGGATTCTACTGAAACCTTACTTAACTCGGTAAACACGTCTACTTTATTACAAGAGACTTGCTTAGGTTATTACATAAATGCATTAGCGCTGAAAAGAGGTGATTTCTCTTTTAACTTGCAAACGTTAGACCTAAGTATATAAACAGAATTTTTTTGTCTCTACTAGTATGTTACAGCTGTGATATCTTGGAATCATATAGCCTCCAGAAGTTCGTATAATAAAGAAACTTTCCATGCAGCAGTTAATGTTTCGAATTTGAATATCGGTAAACACTTTTCTGTAACTCTTCATATTCACATCAATAAAAATAATAGAACCAAATCCACCAAGTATTGTAATGTTTGGCTTAATTACTTTTTCAGTTATTTTTAAAACCTGGCATGATTCAATGTTTAATTTACGTCTACTTAAACAAAGTAATCGCTCATTTGATCGATTACAATACTCTCAGATAGATTACGAGACGTATAACCTTTAGGTAAACGCTATATATAAACCTAAACTCATTTCACGCATGCATGTACCAGAACAACTGTGTCATGGACATAGAATTTACAAGAACATGCTCTTGAGTTATTAAAAGAGGAAAAAAGTGCATAGCATCATGATTACCGAGTTCTGTAGAAACTAAAATTCACACACACACACACATACAAATAATGAGGCTTCAGCATGACGTAATTCTTCTTTCGTTTGGCTTGAATGACAGACAAGTGTAGTTGTTCCAAGTTCAGATACTTTTTTGGCAAACCACAAAACCATACACCTTATTAAAATTTTATGAAATCTACATAAAAAGATCGCCAAACTGTAACGGACTGTGTGTGCGTATCTTTGGTCGTCCTACCCTTATCTGGTGATTGGTTTCCTTTGAATTGTGCGCAAACTACACGAGGGATATCTGCGCTAGCCGTCCATAATTTAGTAATGTAAGACTAGAGAAAAGGTAGAAAGTCATCCCACCCACCGCCAACTCTTGGGCTACTCTTTTACCAACGAATAGTGGAATTGACCGTACCATTATAACGCCCCACGGCTGAAAGGGCGAGCATGTTTGGTGTGACGGGAATTCGAACCTGTGACCCTACGATTACGAGTCAAAAGCCTTAACCACCTGGCCATGGGGACTTATAAAAATAAGAATTAAATAATTTAATGAATAATGTGGTTAATTGTATATATCCGAAAAAAAATATAAGTTTTATATATGCATACACACACAAGAGACAAACTTATGACGATTGTAATGCTTTTTTCCTTCGTTATTATTGATATTTTCGGCTGTAATCCCAATATCTCATGGGGTTCGGGCAGTTTAGACGCTTTAATCAGCACTTACCAACAAACAAGTGTGAATATAGCTAAGCTCAAGCCTCATTGCATTGCTTCATAAATAATTCATTTCTCAGAATTTTGCTGTTGTGAACAGTAACATCTTTACTGAAACTAAGTGGGAATGCAAACTAAAATATTGTTATCTTATAGGCTTGAGAACTTTATTGGTTTGTTTGTTTTTGGATTTTCGCGCAAAGCTATACGAGGGTTATCTGCGCTAGCCGTCCCTAATTTAGCAGTGTAAGGCTAGAGGGAAGGCAGCTAGTTATCGCTACCCAATCCCAACTGTTAAGATACTCTATTACCAAAGAAGTGGAATTGACCGTAACATTATAAACCCCCACCGCTGAAAGGTCGTATATGTTTGGTATAACGGGGATTCATATTATAAGTCGAACCGGGCCGAACTTTAATGAGCTGTGTGTTTGTGTGTGTTTTCTAATAGCAAAGCCACATCGGGCTATCTGCTGAGTCCACCGAGGGAAATCGAAACCCTGATTTTAGTGTTGTAAATCCGTAGACTCACCGCTTTACCAGCGGGGGACATTAATGGACTACAACCGTCTGTTTTAAAAGAATAAATGATGTTTCGGCTTCTGTGCTGCGCCTTTCTTCCTACATAAAATAATGTTACCCTGTCTACAGACTAAATACAGGCTCAAGAAGATCATTTGATTAGAGTTACAGTTTCGTTCACAATTTTAAAAGTTTTAGGTAGTACTCTAAATGATTATTTGGACATAGATCATGTGACTTTAACATAGAAACTTATTTGGAGAATGGAACACGATCCTATTGGTTTTTGTCATGTTTCTAATTAAGCACAAAGCTACACAAAGCTTTGTCTACCACGGATATCGAAATACAGTTGCTATAATTATAAGTCCATAGATATGCCGCTGTGCCACTGGGGGAAGACGTGTAAAAACATCTTTCCGGTCGAACTACCTACCATCAAAACATCTAGAAATGCATTTCGTTATAATTAATATCTGTCAAAATAAGGAGCTCAACGATGTGTATTAGCCTTTAGTTTAGGAAATATTACTTAAAAATCGAGTCTGTGCTATTAAGAACACCATTTCATGTAGTAATTAGATTGTCTTATGCATTTCGTTCATCACTGTTTTATCAGTATTTTTTCTTGCCTATTACTGTCTCTCATTACGATAAGTTTTCTACATTGCCTCTAATCTTCATTTTTTACTAAAACATCCAAGTTTAGAATGTCCGACTGCACGTGGTTTCGTGTCCTAACTGTATTTCTTTCTTTCTGAGCAACCTTATAAATCAGACACTTTTAACTTGTGGTAATATTATAACTAAATATTTTGCTTCGTTAACTGGAGTGTTCTACGTCATAAATCTCTTTAACTTCCACACAAAAAAAAAGAAACAAGGAGCACTTTCGAAGACCCTTCATTGAATATTTATTTGCAAGAAAATATTTCGTGATCTAAATAATCGAAGATTTAGCTGACCACGATATTCTCCTGCCAGTGTCTAAAATCAGGATTTTATTTTGTTTTCAAGGTTTAAGGTAGAATGTTACACTTTTTTATCCTCTTCCTTGCAAAGATTAGACAGAGTAGTAGAATATTCTAACAAAGAAAACAAACCAAGGCTGTCGTATTTAGTAGTTTATATGGACAAGCAGATAGGTCGTGATTTCTACCAAGAATTCTAAGTTCTAATCCCACCTTAGCTGCCAAAAACATTACCCATGAAATTAATTTCTCAAGATGGCACTAGAGTATTGAATGCAACTTAGGGTTATATTATGTATAAACATAACCTGGTGTGGTCCTAGAACACGTGTACGGAATTTTAAGATTTTCAGTGACTTTACTGCAATAAAGGCAAATTAGTTTATTATCTGATTTTGTACATAAAAACCTTAATCGAATTGTAACATATAAAAATAAACATATAATATACGAGATTATATATTAGACAATATATAATCAGTCTTTGCAGTCTTTGGCTTTTCACAGACAACGTTCTCTTTAATATATCAACTAGCAATAAACACACATATTACACTGACTAACTAAGCACGTATTAAGGAAGTTCATATTGAGAAATTAAATTATCTAAACTGTTCTTCAAACAGAAAGTCCGCTAATTTTACACAACCAAACAAAATATAAACATGAGTGAAGACTACTTACTAAACCAGAACAGAATACATCGAGTAAAAGACATAACTTCACATAAACGCCTACTTTATAAAAGGTACACTGACAAAGACTCTACAGGAAGCGTATTCGAGTAAAAATAATGGAATTCAGTGTTAAAATAACGTCAGCAGTCCAGAGAGTCATCAAATGAAAATTCCAGTAAAACATCAGCATGAAATAAATCACAATCCTCAGACACATAAATAAAGACTATATACCAAACTTCGACCACGAGCTGCTTGCTATACGAATAAAAAGATAAACACTTGTCTGAAATAAACACCATCCAGAACTCAGAATAGAAAAACACCTTCCATTGTACCACATATATTTATAAAGTCAATCAAAAACGCAGAAACTCCGTCCGATACCTAAAGGACATAGTAGAAGGAAAATCAGTTTCAGATGTAAATAATTCTGACAAAATCATTTAAACATTAAGAAAATCACAATAAGTCCATAAAATACAGCATTGTCCTTTGATATTCCTAAGCATTTATTTATGTAACAAACAAATAAATGACTCTTTACATATTCAGCCAACACTTCAAAAATTACAAAACACTGAACAATTTCCAATGCGAGAATTCATCATCTTCTGTATCAACATAACAAGTTTCCAATACAAGAATTCATCGTGTTTTATATCAGCGCAATAAGTTTCTAATACGAGGACTCACCATATTTCATACAAACACAGTGGATTTCTAAATACAAGATGTACCATCTTTTGTATTAACACAATTAGTTTCCAATATGAGAACTTATCGTCTTTTATATCAACAAAACAGGTTTTCAACACAAAGAAACCAAACCATGCATTTTGTAATAATTAATATCTGTCAAAATAAGGAGCTCAACGATGTATATTAGCCTTTAGTTTAAGAAATATTACTTAAAAATTGAGTCTGTGCTATTAAAAACACCAGCAAACAGAAAAGTAGCTTCATACGAAAAACGTTTGAGTCACCTAAGGAGTAATAAGAAAGATGTGTGTGTGTGTGTGTGTGTAAGCATTTCTTAAAACCTAGACAAAAATAATTTGCATCGCGTTTATATTTGCAAACTCACAACCCAAAATTTGCATCTGATATTGCGTGTAATTAGCAGAAGGCAGTTTGATGATGTCACCCACGCTTGCATTGACTTGGTATTGTTCAACTATTTGTGCATCCCATGCTTGAACGTTCCAACTTATCGTTTACTTGTCTTATATCCTAAAACCTATAAAATTTCAATTAAAGAGCTGTATCATCGTAGGGGAAGGGGTGCTTGATTTCAGTGTTTGGTAAGACAAGCCAGCCATCTTTTACGACACTAAACCAGAGTACGGGTTACACACACAGATATAAAAACAGTATTTAATTGATGAATAATGCACACACTGTACTTGGTTAGATCAACACGCATGTATATTTATATATATAAATGATATAATACACACACACATATTCATGTAACATAAACGACGTGCTTATCAGTGAAAACAGGACGACATGACGAAAAATACAATTTTCACTGCATATGTGATATTAATTACTCAGAAACACTTATGTTTCAGAATACTCTAGCTTCAGATTCAATATGGTCTGACTTTTCTTTAAAGTAGATATAGGTCATAAACAAGGCTTCCTTAAATATACTTCTATGAAAAATATCACATTCTGTTTTCTTCTTTAACTTTGAATATTTTTCGTGCAAAAAAATAAAGCTTAGTTTCTGGTTTACCTGTCGCTCGTTGCAAGCCATAAAGTTAATAGGCGGAATTGCATTAGATACACGTAAGTAAGAATACTGAAGTTTTCTTCGACTGATTAAAAAGGTTAGCAAATGAGAAAATACAATTTATGATGGAGAGGAATTACTTTAATTTACATTCATAGGACTGATTACAAACTGTCTCTCGTGACGTAAAAAATGACTTTACAAACCGCCACAACTACAGTTTTATTTCGGATTTTCGGGCAAAGCGACATTACGTTAATAGTCGTCCCTAAATTTCAACTGATAAACTAGATGGAAAGCACTTAATTATCGGCACCAACCGACAATTATTGAGTTACAAATTCCAAATGTGACTGCTGTTTTCAATATTTTGTTTCAATGTATATATGTGTGTTTCTTTTATAGCAAAGCCACATCGGGTTATCTGCTGAGTCCACCGAGGGGAATCGAACTCCTGATGTCAGCGCCGTAAATCCGTAGACTTACCGCTGTACCAGCGGGGAACTTGTTCAGTGTAAGTACCGATGTGAAACTAGTCAGAGAAGACAAAACACAAAATTATATAATAAAATAATGTTTTTTTTTTTTACGAAATCTATCAAAAACGCATCACTAAACACATATACACATTTTCATTTATAATTAATTGTTAAGTAAATACGTTTAACATAACCTTCGTTTTTTATATATAATAAAAACAGCACAAAAATGAGAAATATATATGTAAAAACGGCTGGTATGTATTGAAATTTTTTTATGTAGAGGAGCGAACAACATTTCGACCTTCTTCGGTCATCGTCAGATTTACAAAGAAAGAAAGAGGTAACTGACCTATAGCTGACCACATGTTTGAAGGGGATTGTGTAACTGAGTGTAGGAATGTAGAGGGCGTGCTTAGATGTTTGATTATATTTATTAATATTGGTATAAAGGTGTTCCTTTGTATTGCTTTATTTTGGGCTTGAGTTGCTGTATAAGTAAGGGTTCTTTAATTTTGTGTTTGTTTATGTTTGTTTCTTTATTTAGTATTTGAGTGTTTTCTATGGTTATGTTGTGTTTATTTGATTTGCAGTGTTCGAAAACGTGTGAAGGTGACTTTTTGTGTTATATTAATAAATATAATCAACCATCTAAGCACGCCCTCTACATTCCTACACTCAATTACACAGCCCCCTGTGGTCAAAAATGTGTCAGCTATCGGTCAGTTACCTCTTTCTTTCTTTGTGAACCTGACGATGACCGAAGAAGGTCGAAACGTTGTTCGCTCCTCTACATAAAAATTTTCTCAACCCAAACCAGCCGTTTTTTACATATATATTTCTCTACAAGTGGGTTTTCTCGTCATCACTGAGCACAAAAATGAATATTGATATGTGAAAGTCATGTGATGAATCATACACAATGAAAATGCACTTAACATTTCTGTTTAGTTCAGAATACCCTATATATTCTCGTATTTTTCAAATTGACTGATCTTACTTTAAACCATCGCACCCAAATAATACCCAATATTTAATATTAAATAATAATAAAAAGTTATTTATTTTCTATTAGTTTGCTTTACTACATGTATCGAGTGACATACTTTACTCATCTTTAAATTGGAGGTAATACGATCTAAGACATACTGATATGAAATAAATTTTGCACTTGAACAAGACAGGTTTGTTATTGTAATGTATACAGATCAAAAGCACGCTGGATTGACAGAAAATGTTAGCATCGGTGAAGAAACTGGTATATCTTTTAAATATATCAAGTATTATATTTATAGCTCGTACACACGAATGTTTTTTTGCAACTTGGAGAGCTACAAATTGGTATATAATAACAACGATGTTAAAATGTATTAAACTTCAGAAAAATCTCCAACTATAACATTTTATCATTTTTCGAAGTATCGTTAACTCTCTGTTTAAATATTTCGTGTACTTAACACAAAATGACGTACGCGCACCACAGTTACTTAGCAGAAAACTTAAAAACTGAAATGTTTTCTGTATGTCCTGAAAAGTAATCTATTTTAAGAAATTCAAAACAGTACACCGTACACCAGATGCCACCTCGCACTGGTTCTCTGAGCGTATTCGTGTGCAAAATCTTCTCCATGCAGCGACACGAGAAACCTTTTATCTGACAATATTTTTAAATTTAGAATCTCGTCAAACAAACCCATCATGAACGAATATCCTGGCGGCAAGCCATAGAACTATAAAATCTTGAAATCAGATAAAAAATATTTAGATTAAAAAAAAGACAAGGAGGTTATTTAACCCTCCTGTTGAGGTTTTAAAACATACAGTTTGTCACGAGGGCGACATTTACAAAGTGTTGCCTGCTCTGTAAGTTAGCTGACACGTTCAGGTCACCATGTTTATACACTCACCGCGCACAAAGAGAGCCTTAACACTCCTACGAAAAGACGTTTCTAGTCCTGATTTCTCCAAGCCCGTTCCCCTGGCTGTGGTTTCGCTAGATAGTAGATAGGGACAGTGGGAATCTCGTTAATCCATTTATTAATGGATTTAAATGGCAATTTCATTTAAATACAAAATTATTAGCCTAATATTAATAACCTTTCTAGTTGCTCTGGGGCCTATTAGGCCCCACTTTTCGTAGGAGTGTTAATTATTGGAATCCAGACTTCTTTCGTACAAACAGGTCATGCAATACTTAGAGAACGTAAACGGTAAATATACCCAAAAGTAATTCAGCTTCATATCTAAACGTTTTCTTCTGTATTCTGTGAAGTACAAGAAAGCGAAAAATAAGCAATCTTCCTCGATATGTTATCAAAATAAAATCGATATTATAACTTACAGAAACGTAAAGATAATTTTGATAAAACTAGTCTCTCTCTCTCTCTGGTGTTTGGGTATATATATTTGTATACCCAGGAGGGTCAGGTACACTAGACATAAAACTAGTAAAATCTAAAGTTTGTTTGTTTTGAATTTCGCGCAAAGCTGCTCAAGGGCTATCTGCGCTAGCCGTCCCTAATTTACCAGTTTAAGACTAGAGGGAAGGCAGCTAGTCATCACCACCCACTTCCAACTCTTGGGCTACTCTTTTACCAACGAAGAGTGGGATTGACTATAACATTATAACACCCCCCACGGCTGAAAGGGTGAGCATGTTTAGTGTGACGGAGATTCGAACTCGCGACCCTCAGTTTTACTGGCCCGAGTAAAACTTAAGATTCGATAGGATGGTGCATGTGCGCTCCCTAAAACATGTCTAGCTGTTTACTGAATGTTTGTTCGCATCATAATTCCTGAAGATCCTTTAAACTCGGCATATGGTTTGTCTTTTATAAAGTTTGTTAATAGCATAGGTATAATGTACAGGTGCTATGCATTTTAGTGTTCTGAAAACGTAAAATAAAATCTAATTCAGGTGTTTCAGACTTTAATCAGTTTAATAAGTGCGCATCAGTAATTAAACATATATATATTCTAGAAAAATTTAGAAACTGTCTACAATCCCCGCTTATTAGTGAAAATGAAAACTGGGTTTTACTTGTCTGTTCAGCGTTATCCGACTGCTCGCAGTAATTTTGAAGAATATATCAAGTAGGAACACAAATCTTGAACACGTATCTTAATACTGCTTTGTGTAATGTATGTGCAGCGTCATTAGATGACGCCTTTACTTTAGGTGTCTTATGCGAACTATTTTCACCATTAACAAATATGCATGTCAGTTTATAAGAGACAAGCATTTTCGTCTTTGTATTACATGTACTTAGTGATATAAGTTAATATTGGAGGTAATCAAGGAAGTCAAATGATAATCAAACACGACAATATACATTTGACTCATTTCCGTCTTCAATCTTGTAAAAACAGAAGTACTGAAAATCTGTGAAACCGTTTATCATATATATTTACACTTACTTTTAACTTACGCAAAATACACAGTTGAAATTTGTAAATGAAAAAAACGAATAAAAAGTGTTTTAAGGACATAAAATGTCATATTAACAGATTTCACACGAGGTCTTTAAACAGAGACTCCAATTATGAGAGAAAGAATGGAAAACTCTCGCTCCTACAAGATTAGAAGAACATAGTAATTAAGTAACAACTCTGTCTGATACCGAGCTGTGGTACAACTTAGTACCAGATCACACGTTCTTGCGTTTTTATATTAGAAAAAAATCTAAATACTCCATAAGAATTTGCTCCCTTTCCCCTGACGTATATCTTAAATGGTTTACTCCATCTAATTGCTGCCACAGCGTATCTTAATTTCCAGTTAACGGCACAGTAAAAGGACCGGCCATCTTACCACACCATACACAATCAGTAGTGACAGACCAATTACGTTACTCGCCATGGCTCTGATGGTGGACTATCTATTAGTGAAAAGCCTCTAGCAAAGCTTAAATTTGTAAATAAACCCTTGTCTAATGTGTTACATTTATTTAAGGCCAGATGTTTAACGCAAGAAAATTTGAACCACTTGTTGCCGTACGAAACGATGATTATTGGGTGCATCCAGTTGCTTCTTTACTATGCTGAATTCAAACATTAAACAACAAATATAAAAATTGTTAAAAACTGATTTTCAAACACCTATTATTTATTTCAACTTGAAGTTAAAAGCAGTGGCGTAACTAATGTGCAGCAGATATTGCGACGAAGGGAACTTTGACAGCTCAGAATGCCCAACAAAACCTAGACAAAACAGCATATTTACTATTTCCTTATAATTTTTTTAGGGGGAGCTTTTATACACTTTTGTAGGGTAGGCACAAACATCGTGGTTACGCCACTGCTTAAAAGTGTTTACATTCCGTTGAAACTTCCACATTTATGAATATATTTTTGCAGTACACTCATACATATGAAAGCATAATTTCAAATTTCTTTAGAAATAATAATAACATATTTTTAAACCTGTAATTATGATTCGAATTTGCGAGATTAGAATTCAAACACTTCTGGTATTCACAAACATACTTATATTTGTAGATGTAAAAATGGCTGGTATAGATTCAGATTTTTTTTATATAGAGAAGCGAACAACGTTTCGACCTTCTTCGGTCGTCTTCAGGTTCACAAAGAAAGAAAGAGGTAGCAAATTGATAGCTGACCACATGTTTGAAGAGGGTTTTGTAATTGAGTGTAGGAATGTAAAGAGCGTCCTTAAATGTTTGATTATATTTATTAATATAGGTATAAAGTCTGTATTGGTCTGTTTTAGACTTGAGTTGTTGTGTAAGTAAAGCTTCTTTAATTTTGCATTTGTTTATGTTTGTTTCTTTATTTAGTATTTGAGTGTTTTCTATGGTTATGTTGTGTTTATTTCACTTGCAGTGTTCAAAAACGTGTGAAGGTGACTTTTTGTGTTCTTTGAATCCGGTTTTCATTTTTCTACTTGTTTCTCCAATATAGAAGTCGTGGCAGTTATCACATTGTATTTTATAAATAATGTTGGTGTGGTGTTTGTCAGTGTAGTTTTTACGTAGTATAGACCTTAGTTTTGTGCCTGGTTTTTGAATAAATTTGGTATTAACTGGAATGTTATATTTTGTTACTAGTTTTTGCCAAATGTTGGTTATTTTTCTGCTGATGTCGGGAATATATGGTATGCAGAAGTATATGGTTTCGTGATTTTTTAAATCGTGGGGTATATTTACTTTTGTTAGTTGATTTTGTTTTTTGTCTAGGTGTGTGCGTATAATGTTTTCTACGGTGATGTCGAGAAACCCACTTGTTGAGAAATTTATATGCAAAAACGGCTCGTTTGGGTTGAGAAAATATTTTACATAGAAGGTCGAAACGTTGTTCGCTCTTCTATGTAAAATATTTTCTCAACCCAAACGAGCCGTTTTTGCATATAAATATTTTCTACGGTTTGTGGAAAGAACTTGTTGATGTTGACGAAGTATTGTTTTATTTTACCTAATTCGTCGTTAATTTTATCTGGTGGGCAAAGTTTTATGGTTGTGTTTATTTGGTTTCTTAGTATGTTGAGTTTTTGTTTTGTTTCATGTACTGAGGAATGTATAGTCCAGTATGGGTGATTTTTCGGTAGATTTCTATTTTAAATTGTGTATCGGTTCTTGTAATTTTGAGGTTAAGAAATGATATTTGATTGCTTCCTTCTTGTTCACATGTGAAGTTAATGTTGGGATGTATAGAGTTAATGTGATAGAAAAAAATTACGTTTGTGCTCTGTAGATGTGAATCCCGCAATCGTGTCGTTTACATATCTGTACCAGTATAGTGGTGGATGTAATGCTGTGTTAATTGCTTGTGTTTCAACTTGTGTCATAAACATATTGGCTAGAACTGGTGATACTGGGTTGCCCATGCTTAGGCCATTTGTTTGTATATAGTTGTGGTTGTTGAACATGAAGTTTGTATTCATCGTTATGAAATCTATAAGGGTTGCTAATTGGTTGCTGGAATGTCTATTGATGGGTTAGGGTCTCGAATATAGAGTTATAACGCTATCTTGCAGGCTTCGGTGGTTGGGACTTCTGTAAAGAGGGATATGGCATCGAAACTGGCCATTAAAACTTTATGATGAAGTTGATTGAGATTAGACTTGAAATTAAAAGTCTTTGATGAATGAGCTGGCTGATGTTACATATTTGGAGAATGCCCATGCTATGTATTTACCAAGAATGTAATTAAACGATTCATATATGGACGTTATTGGTCGTAATGGACAATCTGGTTTATGAGGTTTGGGGACGCCGTATATTTGTGATGTGCGTGAGTCGGTCTTGCGAAGGTAGAAATATAGTGTTTTTGAAATTGTGTTGGATTTTTTTCATTTTTAGTAGTATTTTGTTTAGTTGCGTTTCGTGTGCATTTGTTGGATTTGTGTGTATTCGTTTAAATTTGTTTGTGTCTGATAGGATGTTCTTCATTTTTTGTATGTGTGCATTCGTATTCATTACGACTATAGCGTTTTCTTTATCTGCTTTTAGAATTTTTATGTTTTTGTTTTGTTTTAGGTTTTTAATTCCATTGTTTTTACTTTTCTGTTTTGTGAAATTATGTTGATGGTTTTAAGAGAAAATTCTTTGAAAAAATCGTTTAAGATGTTTTAAGGTGTTTCTGGAAAATATTAATTTTTAATTTTTTCTGGAAAGTTTGGTTGTTGGATGTCAATAAAATTGTCGAAGTTGTTTTCTTTCTGCTGGTTGTTTTCTTGTTTTTGTTTTCTGTGGAAAGTATCACAAGTCTCTTGGCTAGGTCTTCTAAACATGTTTTAATTTCTAAGGTTGGAATGTACCTAGGTGATATTGCAAAGTTCAGTCCTTTGTTAAGTAGATGTATCTCGTCTGTGTTTAATTGTCGGTCGGATCTGTTAATTATGAGGTTAGTCAACGGTTTGTTGTGTTGGTGTCTTTTCAATTGTTTGCATCTTAGTTTTTCTAGTCTTTTGTTGTGACAGATCTTTTTGTCCCTGTCATTCTTAGTGTTGATTTGGTTTATGTTTCGTTGTATAAGTCCGTAAGTCTCTGGTTTATTACAGCATGCCAGTCGATGGTCTAGATTGATTTTGTGTTTAATTTTTGGATAATGTTTACAGAAAAAAACTACTTAAAGCCATGTTGAACACGAAATACAAAGAACTACATTACCATTTATTCCCGATATCAGCAGAAAAATAACAAACATTTGGAAAAAGCTAGTAACAAAATATAACATTCCAGTTAATATAAAATTTATTCAAAAACCAGGCACAAAACTAAGGTTTATACTATGTAAAGACTACACTAACAAACACCACACCAACATTATTTATAAAATACAATGTGATGACTGCCACGACTTCTATATTGGAGAAACAGTAGAAAAATGAAAACCAGATTCAAAGAACACAAAAAGTCACCTTCACACGTTTTTGAACACTGCAAGTCAAATAAACACAACATAACCATAGAAAACACACAATTACTAAATAAACAAATATAAACAAACGCAAAATTAAAGTCTTACTTACACAATAACTCAAGCCTAAAATAAGCCAATACAGAGGAACACCTTTATACCTATATTAATATATATAATCAAACATCTAAGCACGCCCTCTACATTCCCACACTCAATTACACAACCCCCTTCAAACATGTGGTCAGCTATCGGTCAGTTACCTCTTTCTTTCTTTGTGAACCTGACGATGACCGAAGAAGGTCTAAACGTTGTTCGCTCCTCTACATAAAAAAAAACAACAATTCAATCCATACCAGCCGTTTTTACATATATATTTTTCTCTAAAAGTGGGTTTTCTCGTCATCAGGGATACTTATATTTGAAGTAAACAATCACTGAAACATACCGTGAACATAGGTTGTACAACAGACGAAGTTTTGAAAACCTTAAAGAACAAAAATATCTTGAAACTGCATTATTTATCTTTTTTAAAATAAATACATGTATTTATATAGTATGATGACACGTTAAATTGTTTCATGTAGACTTATCTTGCCTTCTGTCCAGTTTTGAAGACAACGTTTCGGACTCGATGCTGAATTTTTCAGCATGTAGTTTTGAAAACTAAAGAGAAGGCAAGATCTCAGGTCACACTAAAAACTTCTTTTCAGCCACTTTAAATATTGATAGGTATCCAAATATAATATTTACCTTTCTTCTGCAAGTATAATTGTAAAATACTTGTGTATATTAGTAATATACAATCACTGAAACATACCGTGAACATAGGTTGTACAACAGACGAAGTTTTGAAAACCTTAAAAAAAAAACCTACCTGTTCCCACCGAAGTCCCGGGAATTCTTTCGCAAATACTGTACTAGTGCCAAAGTGTGCACCAGGTAATATAATTCCTACGCCCAATGTCACCCACATCTTTAAGGGAAGCATGGCGTAGATCAAAAATACAACAAACGCTATCTCCCAGACACCATCGGCCGAACTTTGATGTCCTCCCCACGTGCCGATACCCCATGTGCTATCAGAGCCAACATTCACAGGGAGGCTTACAATGCAGAAAGTTACAAGGAAAAACATTATAGCGTAACACAATGCTAACAGTTGACTGTCTTTCATATACTTTGTGTATGAAAATATCAACAGACCAATGAAAATGATGCATTGTAATAAAAAATAGAGGTTTGCAAAGGTGGGTGAACGAATAAAGATAAAATGTAACACTGTAAGCACAGCACTTAGGAGAATAAATAACACCAACACACTAATAATAGAAGACTGCTGCATCTTGAAGATATATCGTTGATACAATGCTTCAAGTTCGTCATTCTCGAATCTTCTTCTGTTGAACAACCGGGAAAATGCCACCTTTCTGTGTGTGTTCATCGCCTTCACAGAGTGATCCATTTTGGAGTGACCCGGTTAACTCTTGCTTCAGTATTTCTGGAATGAAAGATAATTACTTCACTTTTTAAACCTATTTAAGGAAAACAGCTTTTATTTTTATTTTTTTACTTTAACCCCCTATTGTGTCATGATCCCCTACTCTCGACCCAAATATGTGTTACATAGACTTTGTTGGAACTATATTGAAGTGTTATAACACATGAAATAACGGTACAACTTATATAAGACCTTTGACGAGCAGTAAACGACACTCACTTTTATGTCAACATGTCATTATTATAGGATTTATTAATCTAGCTGGTGTTGTTTTAATTTTTATAAATATTTTGATGTTTCTATCTCAAAAAAACGTACATTAACCCTAGCCTTGTTTTTTTTTCTACAAATGGAAACAGTTACATTAGATATGCTGCTCTTCCCGATTTCTAACTTTCCTGTATGATGTTAAGTAACATCAAACGTTATCGACGACTTTAAACCTACTTATGAGATGACTCGCACCAGGCAACGTGTTTTAATTCCTTTGTGAGTAGCGTTCTAAAACTAGTCGGTTCCGCAAGGCAAACTACAGTCGCTTGGCAGCATTCCAATTACTATGCCCTTACCGTTTTAGTTTGACTCTCCAACATTGTAGATGAGGGAATATCTCCACTATCGTTGTTTCAATAAATTTTGCTTTGTTCGAGATATCAAATCCTATGAACTCATTCCCGGGTCCGTAGTTCAACAATATTTCTGTTTAATCAGCTACTAACTTCTATCAACAATCGTGAAGAATCGCGTGCTTCTACCACGATCCTGTTCACCACAAGAATGTCTTAGTGTGAAATTGGAAACAGCGCCGTCTCGCGGTCGTTGATCAAGGCGAAATACACCTGTGACGTATCTCGTGCTGCTAGCTATCGAGAATATAAAAACGCAGGCGGGTGTGTGTGTTGTCTTTAGAATATGTCGCCAAACGACGGATGAAAGTTGCTGGTTTCTATTTAAAGATTTTCCAACTGATGATAATCCTGCACATATCTTGTTCAAAAGTTTAAAATTACTGACACGATGACCATGACAATTGGGTTTTTCCCTTTGCCTAGAATCCTTCCTTTTTCATTCTATTTTTGAACGCTGTCAGTATTTTTTGGAAACATTAACAAGATAATTGAGGCAAAATTCGATAGCTTTAAAAATCTTCATCCTTGAGACTATTTTAATTGATACGACGTGACAACGCCAAAAGAAGCAAAATGAATAGCTTGTAATTTAATGTTGTTCTAACAGAAAACCGATAAATCAGCAGTTCTGTGAAGAAACGAAAACTACGACGGTGAGGATGGCAATCACGCTGTTATCTGGACATTCATATTTTGCATTTTATTTATACTATAATGTTACACAGATGGACAAGAAAAAAGTAATTGAAATCCCCATCATATTCTATAGTATATATATCCCTTCTGTCTGCCGTTTATATCACAAGTAAGATATATTCATGAATAAAAGCAGCTTCCTTGTTTTAAAAAGTGCTGCTGTCATCGTTATTTTGAAAGTTATTACCTGTTAATGTTCCTTTTTGAAAAACTTTTCTTTCCAGAAAATATAATATCTATATGTTTGCATTCTTAATGTGTGTTTTATGTAAATAACTGTTAGACATAAGTTTTGTATACACTTATTTAATAATGTAATATGTGCAGGTACTTTTGCAAGATCTGTATATATTATTTATGAAAAAAAGGTTTATTTGTAATTTGTTTCCGGCTTTAATTTCCATTTTCCTTGCGTCTTTCTTTCTAGGCGCTTGTGTTTGAATTTGTATCAACTTATTGTTTTATTCTTTTCTTTCTCTCTCTTTAATTTCCATTTTCTTTGCGTATTTCTTTCTAGGTGCTTATGTTTGAATTTGTATCAACTTATTGTTTTATTATTTTCTTTACATCTCTTATTCCGATCTAGGCTCGGCATAGCCAGATGGCTAGAGCAGTTGCAGATTCGTTTCTTTGTTACACCAAACATGCTTGCCTTTCAGTAGAGGGAGCGTTATATTGTACGGTAAATTCCACTATTCGTTAATAAAAGAGTAACCGAAGGGTTGGTGGTAGGTGGTGATGACTAGCTGCCTTTTCTCTAGTCTTATACTGCTAAATTAGGAACGGCTACTGCAGATAGCTGTCGTGTAGCTTTGTGCGAGATTCACAAAACAAACAATTAAATATTAAGATCTAAGTGCTAGTTCTTTATACCTGATTGTGTATATTTTTCTCTCGTTATATCAATAATTTCTGTTACACATGCAAGCTTTCAATTGTTAAGGAAATCTTATCCACATTATGAAACTGTCCATTTCAAGAAATAGCTTCACGTCATGTAATTGCTTTTACTTTGGTATTAAGCATATATTTCTGGACTATATTTCTGCTATACGTTTGGATAACTATACAGTTAAGCTTTGATCTCAAGATTTAAATAGTATAGGTGCCTTATAGGTTGTGTACTGTATGTCTCTGGAATGAGGGATCGTGCGCGAAACCGATAATGCAAGGTGGCGTCAGTAACTGTGCGGCCCCAACATTGGGCCAGCATGCTTCGCAAATCAACACTTGGGCAATGAATGCTTAAGTCTATTTTAGGTTACTTGACTTCACTTGTTTTCTTGATATTTATTTTACCAATGCTACTAAGTTTAGCGATAATGTGAAAAGACAAAATGTAAATATAGTGAAGCTAAAGCTATTGTCAGAAAACCCGATTTGATTGACAGGCAAACAAAATAATATGAGTAATAATACAGTATCAAACTATTGCTGTGTTACATGAAAATAAGCATAGTTTAAGTATGTTGGTACGAACCTTATTCTAAGTTGCTGAATAAAACAATATAATTGTAGCTATTGAATTAAAATAATAATTAACTTCTGTTCACATTTAAATATGTATATTTGGCAATGTCACTAATGTATTACATGGGTGTGCCAACTACGGGCTAGTTGAAGCATTTTATATTTTTCACCCTTTTCAGTTCTTGCTCAGTTCTCAAGAGGTGTGGTGTAAGGGTCTTGAACCAGCTGAACACATTTGGAGCGGCACCTGGTTTTACCTGTCTCCTTTGACAAATATGTGAGTTATGAAAAACAAAAGTTGTAACCTAGAAGTAGAAAATATTTTCCTATTGAACCATCATGTATTGTGGATATGCATTTAGCTTTCTGTAATGTTACGTAAAGTGTAAGAATATATAATTTTATTTTCATACAAAACCATTGTCAGAGTTAATGTGTAGTAGACATACAGTTTGTTTTAGTTGGAAAGTTTATTCTGTGATGACAGACAGTAAAACTATGTATGTGTGATACTTTTTATTTACAAGTTTTTATTTACATATACTAAATACAACACATCTGTTTTAAGCTGTAGCGTAGTGGTATGTGAATGTCATCACAACAGGAGACAGGCAGTTTAGTTTTCAAACGTTTTGTAATTTATAAAGTAAAGAAACTTTAGTTACTTGCTCCTTATGTTTCATTATGGTAATCTAATTGGACAAGTATATATGGCAGGTATTATTACATTGAGACTATGCCAGTATCTTATAAACTAAAGTTTTCTTAAATAGCATACTAGTATATCTTGAAGTTTTGTCTACAAATGTTTCAGTAAGATTGTTAAATATGTGATTTTTACATATATTAAGAGTTTTATATCAGGTTATGATGAAATTTGAGTTTTCTGAATCAAAGAGAGGTTTGTTACAATCTAATACTCAGGGTGTGTTATTTAACCATAAAAGACTGAGCTTGACATTTATTTATAAACTAAGAAATTTTCGTAAACAGTATCCTAGTATATTTTGATATTTTGTTAACAAACATTTCAATATGTGTGTCCGAGATTTTACTTATGTGTGCTAAAGATATTATATTAGTCTATGATAAGAAGTGTATTATATAAGAAAATCGCAGAACTCTAGTGATTTTTATATACAGTGGTACCTCGGTTCTCGAACAATTCGGTTTACGAACATATTGTTTGATAAAAAAATGTCTCTGTTGTCAAACATAAACTAGGTTCCCGAACCAAGCTGTCGTGGCCCGAACCCCCGAAATAACCCGACTGATGACCCGAACGACCCTTCGACGATTTTTGGCTCACGCCAAGCTTGCCCAAAACATTTTACCCCCACCTGTCGTTAAAATCTGCTGTGAACGTTCTCGTTTTTCTTTTTGTTCTTTTGTTGTTGTTTTTCTAAATATTCTGATTAAATAAGCCACCATGGGGTCAAAGAAGGATAATGAAAGCAACAAACCAAAAAGAAAAGTTGTCAGAGCCACAATAGAGATGAACAAGATCTCATAGCGAAGTATGAGAGTGATGTTTTCGTGTCTGACCTTGCTACACAGTTTGGTATGGCGAAGTCTACAGTCTGCACTATACTGAAAAATAAAGAGGTCATCTAAGGAGCTGATTTGCAAAAGGAGTGACAGTGCTTGCGAAACAAAGATCACAAACAATGGAAGAGGTAGAAAAACTGTTGTTGATTTGGGTAAACGAAAAACAGTTAGCTTGTGACAGCATTTCTAAGACCATCATTTGTGAGAAATCAAAGCAGTTGCATGCTGACCTTCTGAAAAATACCCCTGGAACGAGTGCTGATACAAGTGATGCCTTTAAGGCTAGTAGGGGGTGAAGGAGTTGGTGGAAGACCACAACACTGAGCTCACCACGGAAGAACTCCAAGACCTTCAGAAGGAGCAGCAACAGAAGGTAACTGAGGAAGTGTCTTATTATACAGGTATAAATAAGCAATATTTTTATTTAAAATGCTTTATAATGCGTAATTTTTGGAGGTCTGTAACGGATTAATTTAATTTACAGTATTTTTTATGGGAAAAAATGATTCGGTTTTCGAACAGCCTTCTGGAACGGATTAAGTTCGAGAACCGAGGTACCATTGTAATTGATAAAGTATAAATGAAAGAAAATTCGTGTAACGGAATATAATTTCAAAATGCATATGAGGAAGTGTAACTAATTTGAAATTGTCGAAGAATAATTATTTTATTTGTAACTAAAGTTTCTTTGGTTTTATGACTGTCGAATAAATTTTCGGTATTGTGATTTTTTATGTATGATAAAACAAGTATTTACATTAGTTATTAGATAAAAGGGCAATCTGACTTTCAACTGCTGTTACCACCTAAGAATAGAGAAGTGTCAAAGTTTGAATGAAATGTTACTGGCCAAAAAATTGAATTTAATTATTATTTAATGGTTTTCAATGACATAGAATTATGGATGCAAAGTTTTACGTGTTTTATTTGCATGGTATGATTTAAAGCGAATAATCTGAATAAAATAGTAAATTTTGCTATTTTAATTATTAGTAAATTAATTGTTTAAAAACAATATGTGACGTTCACTTAAGATAGTGACAGCCTATTCTTTCTAACCATTGACAACGTTAAGACAGTTACGTCATCATTGTTCATTCATAACATAACTGACCACGTGATCATCTTTGACACATGTTTGTGATCGGATTTATCAATTAGTTTCATTGTTCCGAGAATTTTTAATATAAAATATGAATAATCAGTAAGTCATTCAGTTATTATTTTTAGTTGTACCAAATGTTAGTTACTAGATAAATCACATAAAGGTGAAAGAATTTGTTACAGTAAAATTAACATGTTGAGTGGTGTTCTCCAAGGTATTTTAGACAATTAGTATGTTTTGTGTGTAATTATAATAAATCCTGATTGAAATGTTTTCGCAAACAAACTCTTTATCCTGTCTGATTTTAAAGCTCCATAAAATAAACTTTATTGATACTGTTTAGGAAGATCAAAATTGGCTATATATTATAGAAACAATGTTTGAAAACATGAGATAATTATAATAATAACGAAATCTCCCATATTTAAATAGAATCTATATTTCATTTTGTTCTAAGCCAACTGATATAATCTGACCATTTGCTATATGTCAGACGTAGTATGCTGTAATTGTACACTGACCCATCAAATATTGAGAATATGTAGGTTAGCGTTTTGTATGACTATGTAATGAACTTACATATGTAGTGACGGTATTTCATCACTACATATGTAAGTTTGAAACCTACAGTTTAATTAATTACAAAAAAAATGTACTTAAATGATGTACGTCACTACACATTTAATCATCTATTTTATATATATTGTAAATGCATACCTTGTAAAGGTGTAAGGTAATTGACTTTTATTTTAATAAAAGTTTCTGTAAATATATATATATATATCGCACGTTTAAGTAGAATAAA
Organism: Tachypleus tridentatus; assembly: GCF_004210375.1. Taxonomy (NCBI): domain Eukaryota; kingdom Metazoa; phylum Arthropoda; class Merostomata; order Xiphosura; family Limulidae; genus Tachypleus; species Tachypleus tridentatus. The sequence continues at coordinate 129,709,645 of NC_134834.1, read as the reverse complement.
ACTTTCGTTTTATTTTGAATGGACTGAAACCCTGAGAGTTTATCGGACACATTATAAGCTTTATATATAATCACAGAATACTGTTTTGTAATTTATCTATAAAGTGTAATAATCAAATAATTATAATACTGGTAATATTATTTTGTGTATTTGAAAAACAACTATGTTCAACTGTACATAAAGTTTTGTAAAAGTTACAAAGAAACATGTAATGTTCTTTTTTAATATGACTATGTGAAAAGGTCATCAACTGGTTAAAATGAAATATCTCTCAGCCCTACACTACACATGTGACCACCTGAAACCTTCAAAACAATCTTGTTTGACGTTGTGTTCACACTGATTATGTCTGACCTTTGTATTTCTTAAACTTTTGTTTCCATAATATATGAGTGCGATTTGCTATTAGTGTCTTATCTTCAGATAATCTGAAAGTTCCGGTATTTTACATAAATAGCCTTGATAATCTGTGTTTGTGTGTTGGTCAATATCCCCAAGGAGAGAGCTATATATTTGATCACATGTTGTTGCAAATAACCTTCTCTATGCATATTCTAGTTTGACATCAGATACAAGTTATAATAAAAACATGAAGAAATTTGTATCTCTATTTCGTGGTAGTGGCCAGTCTGAAAATTGTGGTATTTTAAACAATAAACATCAGTAATTCATTCATTCATTATATTTAGCTGTAGGGTGATTGTTGATTATGTATGATTTGTGAAACATTCAATGTTCTACAGAACATTGTCTGAAAGAAACTATGAACAGATTATAAATGTATTCCATACTTTCACAAGTTTTGTGTGTATTTGGAGGAGATCAGGGTTACTTTTAAAATGGACAAAGTAAGCAACCAGTTATTACTTTTGTTGCAAATAATGATTCTTAACATAATTCTAGACGTTCATGATTGGTGCTGTCAAACTATATTTGTTCAACTCTATGGTAATAATAATAATGATAAAGTATATGTGAAAAGTCCGCCTTTGTAAAACATGGATAAATTACTTTGTCACAAATTAATAAAAGTGTTATTGCATAATGTACGTTTTACTGATGAGGTAAATTTTGCATAAAATCAAAGTATAAGTTTTAATTTTTGTATGATATTGCCATTTTTATGGTGACATAAACATTTAGTCACGTACTCTATATATTGAGTAAGATATAGTTATTTCAGATAGGAAATGTGATATTTCAGTACTGATAATCTCTCATTACTTGACTGAGTAAGTTTTAATTACGATTTTGTCATTGTAGGAGATAAATGATTAAGAAATTTAATGTTTTGTTTTTAGGACTCCACCTTTGTAGAACATGAGGGAGAGCAACATGTGAAAATTATTTTGTCACAAACTAGTGCAAACTTTAATTATTGCGTAATAAATGTTTTACTAATGATGAAAATAATTGTATAAGGTATGAGTTTTAATTATTGTATAGCATTGCTCATTGTAGGGCGATTTCAACATATAGTAATGTATTGTATGCGTATAATAATGCCTGTTATTATGATTTATATACAAGTTTTACAAACTCACAAACAATAGTGAGTTTTCCATCCGATCTGAAACTGAATATTTTATCGATAGAAGGTTAAGGGGTTCGACTCATGATCTAAGGGTAGAGGTTTCGAATCTCCGTTGCACCAAACATATTCGCCCTTTCAGCCATGGAGGCGTTAAAATATGCGGTAAATCCCACTATTCGTTGGTAAAAGAGTAGCCCAAGAGCTGGCGGCGGGTGGTGACGACTAAGTGCCTTTCCTCTAGTCTTACACTGCTAAATTAGTGACAGCTAGTGCAGATCGCCCTCCTGTAGCTTTGTGCAAAATTCAAAAACAAATAAACTTAAGGAGTAAACTATCTCTCGCTCCTCACACGTGAGTTTTTAATCGACGAAGATACGTAATGTCTCAAAGCTTCCGAGGTTTATAGTATACTAACTGTAGCAAACCAACAATATATGAAAGTGCCTCTCCGCATGTTGCAATGGCTACCTTTTATAACCATTAGACGAGGTTCTCGAAAGCTCAGTTGGAAATAATACTGGCAATCTCTACTACATACAAGCATTGTTAATTTTTACATGAGAGAATATTCTACAAATTTAGAGAATAAGTGGGATTTTCGCAATAAATGTTTAACAATAAGTTACACGCATTTCTAAATATATATTAAACTGAAACAAACATATATATATATTAAAATAAATACCTCTATATATAAAGCTATTTATTATTAAGTAGCTTTAGTTCTACCTTGTTGCGAAATTCCATTCTATATTTAATGAGATCGGGATTATTTTTAATAGATGCAATTTATTTTTATGCGGTTTTATTGTGCACATTTTGAATTTGTGTCGGGCCCAGCATGGCCAAGTGTGTTAAGGCGTTCGACTCGTAATCCGAGAGTCGTGGGTTCGAATCCCGGTCGCACCAAATATGCTCGCCCTCTCAGCCATGGAGGCGTTATAATATGACGGTCAATCCCACTATTCGTCGGTAAAAGAGAAGCCCAAGAGTTGGCGGTGGGTGGTGATGAGTAGCTACCTTCCCTCTAGTCTTACACTACTAAATTAGGGACGACTAGAGCATATAGCCCTCGTGTAGCTTTGCGGGAAATTCAAACCAAAGTAACAAATCTTTGTCTGTAATATGCACTTTTTAGAGGCTAGGTTTGCTGGTATATCTAACTTCACCAATAGTTTAGAACATTTGTCGAGTTTCTTTCTAACTTTCTTCCTCCCTCCACTCCACACACACACACACAAAGAAAATTAAAATGTTACATTTTATTACTGGCAGGGGCACGCCGAGCTTATGAAACAACGTAATCATTCCAGGTTACATAACGTAAGGTCACGTTACAAAACCGCGCATAAACGTCAACATTTTTGGCAGATACCGCCTTTTATCTGCATCTAGATATTGATGCTAGTATAAGGGATGTCCCTAACCTTTCTAGCGGACTCATTTTGTTAAATAAATTAAAAGTGCTGGCTACCTATATCAGTATAATTTTCCACACATAAAAAGCTGATATTGCTAACAAAAATAAGATAAAAGTATTAATGAAATTACTAAAATGTAATTAAAATCACTCATGCACGTATGTTTTTTATTTATGTAATGTATATGATAAGTAACTTAATCACGTAACCATCCCAGACTAAATGACATTTTAAGGTCTGCAGCCGTACGAAAAGTTCAAACACAATTTACTTATTTTTTAAATTGGCAGTTAATATCGTAAGTTACAAACTTATTTTATATCGTTCGTTTCCAGTGGGATCTACAGTTTTATGTTTTTGCCTGATATAATTTTCAGTGTAAAGAACTTTCAAAGACAGGCATCAGTTGTAAGTAAACTCCAGCATTAGTTAATATGATTAAATGCATTATTCACAGGTGTTGTGGTTTAATTGTTTTAGTGATTTATGTGGTTTTAGGATCTGAAATAAGCAAAGTCATTGACCAGAAATCTGTCATATAAATGCTTTAGAAAAATGAATTAAAAATATGGAGTGCAATCGATAATTCGTTGGTTTAACATGTGCTTTAAATATTTAATTCATAAGTCTACCATGAACTTTTAACGTTTAACTCTTAAGTTTATCAATGTTCCTTGTATTTTGGCTCCTCTTTATCAGAGACTGCCTTTATTGGCTGCAATCGAAAAATTAGCTCTTACCGTTGGTTGTAATGACTGTAACTCTTAAACTGTGTTTAATTTTTATAATATCTGGAAATAATTTGGTTGAAAGGTGTAAAGAAAGTAGGATGGAAAAGCGTATCAGGACCTCTATCTCGAAAACTTTTAGTATTATCAAAGTTATAAAAGATCATAAATCATTCAAACAAAGTTGTAAACGTAAGAAAAGGCTTTAATTTTTAAATTATGTTTTAATATTAAGAAAGATTAAAACACAATCAACACACTAAAAATCATATTATTAATAAAACCTTGCTGGAAAAGTATATTCTAGATTTTTAATTTTCGAAATTTAACACACTTGTATATTTTTATTAATTATTTGTAAACTTGAAACGCTAATAATGCAGTTTTTATTTCTCAATATTTTTTTCCTTTAAAACTGAAGCTTTCAATTTAAGACACACTATAAAAAAAGGAATAAGTTGAAGTATTGAAGTGAATAATGACAATGACTATTTCATTGATGACCATTTTTATTATGCATTAAGCAACCTTTGTTTAGCTTTCAAATAAAAAATCATAACTCGTTTCAGTATGTATCAAAATTACTTATGCGTCTGCGCAAATAGCCCTCGTGTAGCTTTGCACGAAATTAAAAACAAAAAATTAAAAACAAACTTATGCGTTTTGAATGAATTTAAAAAAACTATTAAACTCAAAGTGACAGCAAAGAAAAACGTTCAAGTGATGGATTTTTCGGTTTTATTACATTATTCAATTATCCAATATCCACTACATGATTTTGCATTTCATTGCTACAATTTCTAATTAAATACATTTTAAAGTATCTATAACACTGATAGTTTGCAGTACGTTTGTAACTATGAAATAGTATAGGCGATGAAGAACCCTGGAAACGGTTTAAAGCGTTAACAGAAGGTAAATATAGAAAACCAAAAGTTGTCCAAAAACACCGCCATTTTAAGAAATGGATAAAAGGAATGTTTTATATGTTCGTTTATCACATTCACATCGTGACCCTCACGCAACGTATAAAACTAATGCATTAACGTTCTCACGTTACAATGAATACCACTTTTATTCAGTTACATAGGATTTTAACAACGTATAAAATACGAAATATATATAAATGTTTCATTTGATTGAAATACACTGTTTACTGCCAAGTTATAAAAGTTTTAATTTTGACTTTAACATTTTTTGTACGTTAATACAGGAGAAACTGTTCATTTTACGTAATGTGTTAGTTAACTGGTATTTTATTCTTTCACGTTATTTTTTCCATTATTCTAAACAACTTCTGAAGAGTTATCAAAACAATGAACATCTGTTGAAGAAACATTAGAAAACAAAGAACTTATGCGTCAAGGCATGATTATGCATTTATACCTTTTAAAAAGCAGTTTGTAATTACGTGTCTATATAATTAAGAAACGGTGTGTGCTTGCGTGAGAAGCTGTTTAAATTTCTTTAAATTATGCAAAAATGAAAATTAGGAGTATGGAAAACTTCACCATCTGCATAAGGGAGTTTTGTTCGTAGTTAAGCACAAACCTATACAATGGTATTTCTATGTTCTGCCCCACAGGGGTATCGAAACCAGGTTTATAGCGTTGTAAGCCTGCAGACATACCGCTATACTACTGGGGGCGCATAAGGGAGTTTTGTTTTTGTAGATACTACTATACATTGCAAAGGGAAGGGTATTTGAGGAATGATTTGTCATCCCTCGGAGCCCCATTTAAGACAACACTGTTCATTTGTTTATAAAGACTTAGAGCAGCAGTGCTATCATACTCTTGGGTCTCAGTACTTGCCTTGATGTCTTGGTTTTAAAAACGTAGGTAGATTATTTGGCGTCTCTTAATAGATAAATAAACCAATTTGTCGTTTTTGATAACATTCGGCTCAATGTCTTTCGTGCTGGAGATGCTTGATAGGCATCACTTGTAATGGAATGCATTTAACCCACTCAGGTTAAACCTCACAGGCATTGAGACGCCCTGCACAGCCAAAAGATTCTTTCAGAATTCTTAAGTACATAACTTAAGTACATAACTACGTAAGTAGTTTAAACGTGTCACTTAACTGTTTTAATTAAATTTTATAAAACTGTGCATTCAAGTAAAAAATACTACAACCAAGAACATTTTTAGTATGCGAAGCACAAGTTTTTTCTTAGTTATTTGGTATTGTATTTATTCTGTCTATATAGCAATGATGCGTTTAAAATTCTTTTTTATTATTATTTTAAAATGTGTTATTTGCTTATAAAATAATATCGTGATTTTCCAACCTTAATGACACCTTTCGTAGTAAACACCGGGTCAAGAGATTTATAGGATTCAGATAAAGCAGTGATAAATTTGAACCACTAATGAGAAGAAAGGTAGACATCCCTAACCACCCTTAAGATTTATAAGGCGTGGAGTGTGTTTAGTGGCTTACTTCAACCTCTACTCTCTATAGCTCAACCTATCAGACCATAACTTATAAAATGGACCATAAACTTCGAATTATTTCGCCCTTACGTTTTAACAGTTCGTGAGATCAACGTTTAGTTATTACGTCTAGAAGTCTCCCGGTGAGATAGTGATAAGTATATGGATATACAACACTAAACGGCCCAGCATGGCCAGGTAGGTTAAGGCGTCCTTTCAGCTGTGTGAGCGTTATAAGATGCGGTCAATCCCACTATTCGTTGGTAAAAGAGTAGCCCAAGAGTTGGCGGTGGATGGAGATGGTCTTACACTGCTAAATTAGGGAGAGTTAACACAGATAGCCCTCATGTAATTTTGCGTGAAATTAAAAAAAACAACAAATAACGCTAAAATCTGGGTTCGAATCTCCTCATTAGCCACAGCAGATAACCTCATGTGGCTTTTCTTAAATAAAAACAACTCATCTAAAAACTTACAGACCTCGAGCGAAATTCTAAACAGACAAACCTAGTTTGGAATTTCGCACAAAGCAACTCGAGGGCAATCTGTGCTAGCCGTCCCTAATTTAGCAGTGTAAGACTAGAGGGAAGGCAGCTAGTCATCACCACCCACCGCCAACTCTTGGGCTACTCTTTTACGAACGAATAGTGGGATTGACCGTCACATTATAACGCCCCCACGGCTGGGAGGGCGAGCATGTTTTAGCGCGACTCGGGCGCGAACCCGCGACCCTCAGATTACGAAGCGCACGCCTTAACGCGCTAGGCCATGCCAGGCCTAACAAACCTAGTTATCCGTTGCAGTATGTATTATCTCACTTTAATCGTAGAGTGTGTTTATTATTATCATTATTCAATTCACCAAAAAAAGGGAATTACAGTAATATTTAACACAATGATTTCTCTGAAGTTAAAGAAAAAGACAGTGAACAACTATAAATTTAGGTTACCCATTGTAATATTTTATTCATATATGAAATTAAATCTGAAAATTCCACGATTGTGCTTCTCATTATCGGTCGATTTTCATATGATGGTAATGTAATAGACTACCGAAATGTTGTTGATATAAAACAGCATGCTAAAATAAAGTATTTCAGAGATAGGGACAGTGCCACATAAAAACAGTTGAAAAAGTGGGACAGGAGAATCTCTGAGACAGGAGTAGTGTTACAAAAAGCAGGACTGTAGATTTCTTTGTTTGATATTAATCACAAAATTACAAAATAGGCCATATTGCTGTGTCCACCACACGTATGGAAAACCAATTTGTAGTGTTATAAAACCTTAAACTCACTGTTGATAAATCAGCAGACCAGTGCTGTAGAATCTAAGTGGTAGAGATTATGGCTCCTCAAAAAGATAGGAAAACGGGACTGCAAAATTTTAGATATAGGGTTCATGTCACTAAAGTGAGGACAGAATGTCTGGAGAATGTCAGAAACAAGGGATATGCTACAAAAAAAGTAGAAAAGCGGCACATTAGTATCTTAATGACATGGACCATGCTACAAAAAGTAGGTATTCGAAACTGGTGTATCACAGAAACGTGAGCCATTACACAAAAGAGCATGAAAGTAGGACTGGAAAATACAAGATACAAGGACTATACCACAAAAAGTATTTAATATTGACGAGTTTCATAGAAAGGGACTATGCCACAAGCAGCGGAAAGACATGACTGGAGCATCTAAGATACAGAGACAATGCCATAAACAGCAGGTTTTAGGATTGGAGTGAATATGTTAAAAGTTCAAGAAATTAGTAGTTATAGAACAGTGGAGGCCAATATTGAAAAACTCGATCAAACTTGATTTTTTTTTTAAACTTGTACTGCATAAGGAAGGGATTTATACATTTTATCAATAAAGTAAGAGGAAAAAACGACCATAACTCTTTAGATAATAATAAAAAAAACACTTTATTTCAGCCAACGTTTCACTCATCTGGTTTCATCAGGGATAGTACTTAAATTCGTGATGACAAGAAACCCACTTTAAGTAAAAATGTATTATCGAGACGGCTGGTATGAGTATTAAAACTTTAATTCAAATAAAGTGCGTGTTTTACAAAATGAAGATTGCATCCATTTCCAAACCTTCGATTAACTTAAATATAATCCAAACAGTTTTATCATGACGTTATCTAAATTATGTTTTCTTTGTTTGTAGATATTATTAGGGAATCAAGTTTACATGCAAGTTGTACTTTTGTATTTCACATACTTATTCTTATCCTACACAAAAATCCTCTAAGGGTATTTAAGTTAATAATGTTTTGGTCACTGGATCAAGGCATCCCGCCGTACTTACACGCAATGATCCTTGACAGACTCAAAATTATCTTAATTAAAGCATAATACATACAGAGCTATTCCACGTTTAATTCTGCACACGTATGAATAACTTATTTAGAAAATAAAATTACTTTGATTCTCTCCTGTAAATTGCGATAAAAACATATAAAACACGATAAACATACAAATATCTGTGTAATGGATGATAAGATTACTTTTCCTTTAAAAAAGTGCCAAATAATTGTTACTATAGTCTTTAAGAATCACAGATAAATCGATTAACAATATATAAAAAATCAGACCACGTGACTCAAAATAAGTCTTGAAGAAAAGACGAACAGTAATGAAATTCTAACAGTACACCTCCATTTCACTTATAGCTGAAAATCGACTTGGCATTAGATAATAAGAAAATATACACACAAAATTATATGTTCATGAAATTGTGTCAGTGGAATCATTCTTAAAGAACATCTATGACGTTATTTATCTGTGATCGTAATGGTAGCAAAAGTAAAAACTTTTGTCACCAAATGTCAATAATATTCTATTAACCGAAAAGTGTGCATGTAAATTATATCTTAACAGTGCTACACTTTAATAATAGAGTACCATTCGAAAACGCTAAACATACACTGTAGAATAACAATAGAATATACCATATGCATATCACAACAATTTTAATAAAAATGTTGCACGTAATTAATACGTTGGGCAACACGTAGACATAAAACAAGAAAATTATAAATGTCACACGCTGATAATAATGTAATAATTAAAGAAGCAATATGTAACTTATGCGTTGTAATCAACGATTTCAAACACATTACACGTACAAATTCAAGAAGCTTATGTAGATCCTGCGCTGCCGTAAAAACTGTCGCATGTAAATCTTAGTGTAAAAGCTGTGAATTGCTAAACATATATTGTAACAGTCAATATTGTTACACGTAGGGCCCGGCATGGCCAGGTGAGTTAAGGCGTTCGACTCGTAATCTGAGGGTCGCGGGTTCGAATCCCCGTCACACCAAACATGCTCGCTCTTTCAGCCGTGGAGGCGTTATAATGTGATGGTCAATCCCACTATTCGTTGGTAAAAGAGTAGCCCAAGAGTTGAAGGTGGGCAGTGATGACGAGCTGCCTTCCCTCTAGTCTAACACTGCTAATCTAAGGACAGCTAGCGCAGAAAGCCCTCGAGTAGCTTTGCGCGAAATTCAAAACAAACGAAGACAACAGCAGAGTTGTCTACAATAAAATAACCACTTAACAAATAACATAGAATTATATAAACCACATTTTCCAGTCAACATTATAAACAGCAACACTAATAATACATATGACTACAATACCCAACTACTCACCAAAAAAATCAATCAAACTAAATGAACTTGAAAGAGCAATCAAAAATTCAAAAAACAAAGCACCGGGAAATGATGGAATTCAAACAGTTATTCTAAAAAAAAGAACTCCAAAATTATTTGACCACCTATTAGCCATATTTAATTTATCTTTATACTCTGGATACATCCCAGTTTCTTGGAAGCAAGCTAATATTTTAATGTTCCACAAAGAAGGAAAACCAGCCAATAAACCAAAGTTAACGACCGATCAGCCTGACCAGCTGTATAGACAAAATTCTTGAAAGAATAATAAGCAATAGACTCTCCACATTTTTGGAGATTAATTCAAAATTACCAGAAGAACAAAACAGATGTAGAAAATATAGATAAACAACAGATCATTTAATTAGATTAACTGAAACAATAATAAACAGCTTTAATAAAAGAGAATGCTTTGTCGCCTGCTTCCTCGATATCGAGAAAGCATTGAACACTGTATGGCACAATGGTCTTCGGTTCCGAAGAAATGGGACTACCGCGTGGAATTATTTGCTGCTTATCTGACTTTTTGGAAAATAGAAAATGTAGAATAAACGTAGAGGGAACGTTCTTGGAGTTCTTCACTCCAGAAGCTGGCGTCCCTCAAGGAGGGGTGATTAGTCATATTTTCTTCATCATGTGTGTAAATAATATGCCACTCAAAGACCCAAACCATAGATACGCGTCACAGTTCGCTGTAGCAATAGCAGCCACTAACTTACAATCACAACTGAACAGATTATGTGAATACTGCCAAAAATATAGAATTAAAATAAACACAGCAAAGACACAATTAGTAATACTTTCAAAATCAACGAAACATCAAAAAGTTCAACCCCAGATCTATATGAACGGAGAGCTTCTCCAAACCGCTACATCTGCAAAATTCTTAGGGTTAACATATGATTCTAAACTTACCTAGATAAAACATGTAAATAACATAAAAACCAAAATTTGGCGAAGAATAAATTATGCTAGTAGTCTAACTGGTAAAAACTACAGAAAAACACCAGAAAACATCATTAAAATATACAAGACATGCATAAGACCAGTAGTAGACTATGCAGCTCCTGCATGGATCAATGTAAGTGAAAAACAAATACAAACCAAACGCCAAACATTACAGAATACACTAATTAGATCAGCATACATAGTACCTAAAGCCACTTCCTCAAAGTTCATGCACAATTAATACTGCCAAAAATATAGAATTAAAATAAACACAGCAAAGACACAATTAGTAATACTTTCAAAATCAATGAAACATCAAAAAGTTCAACCCCAGATCACAATACCACAAACAATACCAGATAGACTTCTACATAGTACAATAAAATATTTTGATAAAAATTGGCGAAAAAATGAGTTGTTATGCGAACTAGACAGATATTGCATATATGAAGAAGATAGACCTAAACACCTCTCCCCGTGGTTAAACTTGTACATCAGATCTTTAAGATAAAACCAAATTTAAAATAATAATAACAAAATAGTGCTAAAATAAAACAGGCCACCTACGTTTTAGACTTATTAAAAATAATAAAAAAATAAAAATGAAAAAACAATATAAATGGACATTGCCCTGAAAAGGACCAGATTTAAAGTTATGATATTTCTTCAGCCATTTTGTATTTACTCCGAATGTATTAATCAGGCCATTCCAACTAAGTAATGGAAGGAGGAAGAAATCTAGTGTACCTGACCCTCCTGGGTATACAAATATATATACCCAAACACCGAGAGAGAGAGAGAGCAGAGTTGTCTGAGGTATTGACAGATTTAACAAGATTATTTTATTTAGTTTCATATCCATTGAAAATATCATGTTTAGTTTTGCAACGTTTTAACTGACATGTGGGGTTGGTTTCCTAGCTTTGTCAATAATAAACTTGTCTTGGCTGTCAGAATTGTCAATAAGAATAACAAGGTTCTTCTTGCGATGTTCTGGTTTATTGTTAGGTGTAACGATAATAATTTCATCATTGTTGACAAGTCTAAGAGACAGAAGATTTTGTTTCTTTTGAAGCTGATGTTTCTGTCTGAAGATGCAGAACATAATTATGTTTAGTGGCGCAACACTCAAAAATTGAGAAAACGTTTTTTTAATAAAAATAATCTTTCAAGATATATAATGCATTGTTTTTGTAGCAAACATTTTACTATGATATGCGTAAAACCAAATAAATGTTTCTATGAAAATTATAAATTTTGAGACTGATTTCATTATCTCATAATTTTTTCTCGAAACTAGGAAAACTTTCTCAAGCATTGTTTCGTGTAGTGAATAACGAATAATATTTAGCAGGCAATAGCTTTAAATACTGTTTTCCATTTATATTTTGCACGTTCATAAAGGATAGCGAGATTGTTTATATTATATTATAGACAAGATGAAACTACGGTTATAAATAAATGTCAAGTGTTCTACTCAATCCATTGTTATATAAATTAAGCGTGAAATATTATGAAATCTGAGCTTCAAATGACTGGTCATTTACGTTAGAGAGAGAAACAGTTTTCAAACTGTCTTGTTCTAGTTGCAATTTTGGAGTAAATCACGGAGTTTATAGTGCTTTAAAATATTTAATAATCTTAGTAAAGTGCAAAAGAAGACAACTGGATATTTCACCAAATGTCTATCAGACCGTTGAAACTTGGCTGAGAGTAAAAAAAAACTGTTGTAAAATGTCTCAAAACGTTATTAACAGTATACAGTAGAATTATTAGGAACAAAATAACACAAATACGCTGGAACTTGACTAAGAAGAACCCCATCCACATTTTAAACCGTGATTATGGGTAACCTGCTTAAAATCTGAATCAGGGGCTCAAATCTGCATCAGAACATCACTTCAGTGTGCATACAGTTAAAAAACTAAAGAAGATTGACAATATGAGCCTGAAAGGTATATTATGGTGCTACTAATACACAATATAACTTGCTTTCAATATCTGTAGTGGTAGTATGTATGTGAATGAAAAATTACGAAAGGGATTCTGATCTTTACGTTTTCCAGACGTTATTAATGCTATGCACAATTGTAAAGGTAATGTGTACTTCTTACACTATCCTATATTGTTACGTTTGGTTTTGGCTTCAGTTTAATGGATGATAATTGTCTTCCCACACATACTAAGACTGAAGAAGAGGCGATTCACCAGTTTAACTGGTATACGGACTTACTAGACTTCAATAGTATCGAACTGGTATAGGTCTCTTTTGGAAGAAGAATCGCATGTATTCAAACGTTTCTGAAGATCAAAGATTCTCTGAACGCATCTTTCTCAGTAGTTGGGGATAACCAAGGGAATTTTAAGTGCATATCTTTGTTATTAATGGATATATACTTATGCTGTATAATACTGAGTACTTTTAGAAAGAAGAACTTTAAACGTATACGAACCCTTATTGGTGAATCATATTTTAATGTCTCTTTAGGTTTCTCATTACTCGTGATTATCGTAACACATTTCTTTGGTTTATTTTCACCAAAGCCTTAAGGAGACCCGTGCGTGTTTTCCTCCCTTCTGGTATTCATTTCTTCTAAGTAGTTTTCACTTATCGTCTGCAGGGTTGTTCGTTGGGTCTTTTTTTCCTTTAATAATATATTAGTTTTTGTCTTACTAACGTTCTTTGTCGGGGCCTTCTTTCCACTGTCAGGGATCGGTGGTATAGCCTCCAAAATATCCAGTTCACTAGTATTTATCTTTTCACCACCAGGCTGTTTGTCTTAGACACTTCTTTTCAAAACTTTCCATTCGCCCCGGGCTTTTTCTTTCCTGTTGAAGAAACAACAAAGAACGCTGAACAATCATTACAAAAAATAAATAAATAAGAATCATACGTTTCAAAACCATTAAAATACATATTATTATTAAATAAGCTATGGTTATAGATGTAACTATAAAAGGTATTCTCGTCCTTAAGCAACAAATAATTGCATTGATTCTTTAGGCAAGTGTGTTCAGTCATAATGTTTCGAACCATCAAACATAGTACTTCACATGTAGGTACATGTATCAACATAATACCTCATATAAAGGCGGAGGTCTTAAATTAATATCGTGCCTGAAATCAGATGTATCAACATAGTATCTCGTATGAAATGAATATAGTACCTCACATGAAAGCAGATGTTTCTAACAGCAGTGTGAGTACAGAAACCAAAATTTGGAGCACCATAACTGAACACCGAATCCTACTGGTCAGATAAAAGATAATTGGGTATTGAGGCCAGATTCTCTCCCACCTTAATATGACTAAATGATTAATCCCTGTGTTCCGCATACTTTAATTATAAATAATTTGGAGATAACATATAACTTACCACAAAGCAATGACAGATCGAAATGAGTGCTCTTCCATCCACCAAGGACATCTTACAACTATAGGTTTAGCAGCCGAGGGGAACGTAAACTTCAGAGCCACTTCAGTTGGAACTTAAGACAGAGTCGTATTTAAAATCAGATTACGTACTCCACCGATTATGTAAATCCGAAAAAAAAACTTCAAATGTAAGGTAACAATAATAGAAAAGTGTATAATTCTTTTAGCCCAACAATAATCTTGATTTAACATCTTTAAAATTCTAATTGAATAAATACGATATTTCTTCATGACTAGAAACCTACTTGAAATAAAAATGTATCTCAGAATGGCTGGTATAGGTATTAACACTCTTATTGATAAACAGAGAACAACGTTGTGAGATACAAATACGATATTTCTTGCATTTATAACGCATTTTCATATTAAACAATGATAATAACCTTTAAAATATTACAAATTGTTTATATATATATATTTACACTTTAAACGGATGACTAGCATAGAAAAAATAACACCTATTATATTATTTGAGCTCTTCACTCGTAGAGTTATTCCGCTCCAGGAATTCAGTTAGTTTCTTTAGTCCCTAAGTAACTTACTTTAAGAGATCATCAAACAGAAACTCATGTAGTTTCTTCAACTATACTTCACCTTCTTAAATTGTCAAATATGATGACGTCATAGTATCACTAAAGGGTATTTTGTAGAACTAGGATCTCATAATAGCCTGTCATGGCTGTCTGTCAAAGCGCTTTTTGGTGGGTTTAATTAACTACCAACAGGTATCCAACAAGTTCCGTTAATCTATACTCATCTTTATAAATTACGCAATGAGAAACCAACTAGCTTTTTTAAATCCTATTTTCTTAGCCAAAGAGTTGGCGGTAGGTGGTGATGACTAGCTGCCTTCCCTCTAGTCTTACACTGCTAAATTAGGGACGGCTAGCGTAGCTTGCTAGCCCTCGTGTACCTTTGCGCGAAATTCAAAACACAAAAAGCAAACCTATTTACTACTATTAACATCACACTTGTCCAGTTAAGCTAATCACACAGACACAGTTTCATCAATTCCCTCTCAGTTATATATAAATAAGTATATAATTATATATTTATAACTATATAGTTATATAACAGGAAATCAGTTAGTTTTTCCATCACATTTATATTAGACAATATTACAAGAATCCAACTGGTTTTAAAAGCACACGTTTTCAAGATACGTAACTTATTATACAACTCAGTATGACACGCACAGTTAAATTAACTTCGACTCATAAACGTTGTAAGGCTATATAACAGAAATCAAACAAACCGTCTTTTAACTGACTAATCAATAAAGCTAGTTTCAGACTTTGTAATTAGCTTCTCCACTTATCCTAACTTAATGTTTGTTTGTTTTTTATCTCTAATGAATCGTATCCACTGTCTGGGAAGTTTTGTTTACAACACAATAATTGGTTTGGTTTGTTTTGAATTTCGCGCAAAGCTACACGAAGACTATCTGCGCTAGCCGTCCCTAATTTAAAAGTGTAAGACTAGAGGGAAGGCAACTAGTCATCACTACCTATCATCAACTATTGGGCTACTCTTTTACCAATGAATTTGTAAAATTGGCCTAACATTATAACGCTCCAACGGCTGAAAGGGCGATCATGGTTGGTGTAACCGGTATTCGAACCCGCGACCCTCAGATTACGTGTAGAGTTCCTTAACCATCTGGCCATGTCGGGCCTAACACAATAATATCAACAGTAATTTTTTACAAAGTTTTCTTTATTGGACATTTAGTGTGAATTTCGTATATAAACAACAATAGTATTTGGACAACAAAGAGTGAATGCCGTACACCACTGCTCACGACGTTTTTCCCTAACTTGGTAACAATTCTTTGTAATACGATTATTCAGAGCCTGCTAACGTTTCCATGATCCAATATTATTATAATCCTATATTAAAACGTTTGTTTTGTATTTTGACAAATTACTTTTCTGTTATTTCACAAACAATATTATGTATGCAGTATAAGCATGTTAAGTATAGATTGAGTTAAGTTTTGATAGATATAGGGTTTTAATTAAAAATCTTTAGTTATTCTTAGTAATGACGTGAAGCACATAAGTGTATGATCGAGATACCAATATGTTTGTTTGTTATTCAATTTCATCGAAAGCTACGCGATGGCTTATAGCGCTTGCTGTTCCTAATTTGGAAATCATATACTAGAGGGAAGACAGTTAGTTATCTAATACTATTCCAAATCTTTGAGCCCATCTTAAAAACGTTATATTAAATTCCCTAACTTATACCACTATTTTTCGTCTCACTAGAAACCCACAATACACTACTTGTAAAGTTGTTTTTTGTTTAATTTCGGGCAAAGCTACACGAGGGCTATATGCGTTAGCCGTCCCTCATTTAGCAGTGTAAGACTAGAGGGAAAGTAGCTAGTATTCACCATCCACCGCTAACTCTTGGAATTCTCTTTTACCAGCGAATAGTGGGATTGATCGTCACATTATAACGCCCCCACGGCTGAAAGGGCTAGAGTTTTGGTGTGACAAGGATTCGAATCCGCGACCCTCGAATTGCGAGTCGAGTGCTTTAACCACCTGGCCATGCCAGGCATATTATATACATGCAAATCAGACTTTCAGAAGTTATAAGATTCTAATATTCCACCCTTCCGTTTGTTTGTTTATAGTTAAGCCCAAAGTTACGCAGCAAGCTAGCTGTGCTTTGATCAGCGGCGATATTGAAACCCGGTTTCTAGCGTTGTCAGTTCACTGGTGAGCCAACGCATCATCTCTCCAAAAGCTGTACTTTTCACATTGAAAACAAATTATTTCGTACAATAAATACATTTAGTAAACTAACATAAAGTATAATAAGGATCAAACCTACGAAATTTGGGCTACAGAATGTTGCACTATGCACATCAGTTTATTCAAAGAATAAGTGAAAATAATATAAATTAGCCCCAGAAGTTTTAAATTCTAATGAAGTACGATTACAAGCACTAGACTAACTATGGTATGTCGAGAAAATACTCTCAATAATCCTAACAACGGTAAACAGTTTATGTCCAGCACTCCCCTAACAACGGTAAACAGTTTATTTTCTTGGAAGTGTTTGAAGGACGTAGAAGCGGTCCTTTTAACATAAAATTACTTTATTTTCTATCCATGGTAATGTGATTAACTGAGTTGAAGTTGCGCAAACGTTTTTATTGTTGTTTCTATTTTTTATTCCTTTGATGAAGTGGATTCCAAAGTGGGGATCGCTAGTTGGTCTCAAAAGATCACGTCACATACAGAAGTATTCTCTTTGAAAACATTCTGACATCAGACAAAGCAATATTTAACGCGTGAACTCTACTTAATACTATAAACATGACAACAGGACGTTGTTTATGCTTAAGAATTTTTGTTTATTTATTTGCAAAGAACAAGTTACAATTAATAAATAAGCAGAAACATTGTCTTACAAATGATTTGTGAGGAGGGGGGCTGTCTTCGTGTGCTTCCTCCTTCTCAGTTCATGCGGGGACCATATGCTACAACAAAAGTTGTGGATATGCTTTAATTCGGCCAGAGAAGACATGTTTCATAGTAACTGCCATGATTCGGGGTTACCGTTTTTGTTATATAGCGATTATACCCAAGAAAATGGTTATTGTTTATTTTCCCTGTGAATACAGTAAAAGAGGGTTCTTATTTAAGATGTCTAAAGTTTTGGGAGGACTCATACTAAAAGTCAGGATCCGTGTCCTTATGGAAAAACCTATAAACATGTGTGAATGTGAATCGAGTTAAGGGAGTGGATGTCTAGAGTATAGCTTTTATCACAAAGATTAAGTTAATTGATTTCTTATGCTTAGCAAGCAAACTTACACCCGAACTGAAGAAAAACGTTTTTCACACTGTGTGCTTTTTTTCATCTTATGTTTTATTTCAGTAAACTGTGTGTCATCACGAGTGGTCTTTCTTTAGATTATAATGAATTATTGTAACTCATCAAATGAGCCTTGTCTTAATAACGCCAGCAAAATAACAGGATTTATCATAAACAACAATCATCAACGAATCGCGTTAAAATAAATGTATCTTTTACATGTTCTGAATATTCTATCAAATGATATTTACGTTACCAAATCGCTCGCGGAAAATCGGTAGAATCGAAATGTTAAGCAGATTATTAGTTCTTCTGGAGTTTGGGGTCGTTAAATTTATACGATATTCTACAGTCTGTAGAAACTGAAACTTTCAAGAAACTTTTGAAATTTTTCTACGGAAAGAAAATACAGAAAAACAAATTATTATCTACAATGTACGAGTGAGTGTTTGAGAATTGCATTTGAAATATAAGTGTTAGAGCGTGCCAGTAATAAATGAGCTGAAATACTATTGATGAACAAATATAGCAAGGAAACAGCAAATTTGTTTGTAGAGAGTTTTTACTTCTTGTTAGTAAAATGAATGAAAAAGGATGTTGTGACCAAAGTCGTATTTATATTAAACAATGCAAGGTTGATGATTGGGTTCGTTTATACGGGTACTGGGTTTTCTCCCTGTTTCTCTTATGTAGCCTTATGTACTGTTATTTGTATTCATAAACAACATTACTAATATGGTTGTCCGTACGATCTCTGGTGATGACCAGAAGCCTCATCAGCAATGATATGGTGGATATTGTATGGTTGATACATTATGAGGTTCCTCTTTATCTTGAAACATAAGTTCTTATGCTTGGATTTTTTTTTATAGAATACTGTCCTAGTTTGGTGCCAGGAGTAAATATAAGCAAACCCATAGTATTTATAATGGGTGAGAAATACCCAGAAAGATTGAGATGTTGGTAATTGTGTTTTTGATGAGAAAAAGAGTTTTAGTTGTTGGATTCGTGAATCAAAAATAGCATCAAAAATAAAATGTTTTTGAAATGCATGGTTTTGTTTTTCATAGCTGGGTGAGCTGATTTCCATTATAAGCAGATGTCAGTGTGGGTGATCTTAACAATAATCGTGAAAAAGCCTTAATGTGATTAGTGTTTAAGAAAGTTGAGAAATAAAAGAGTTATATAAGTTTCTTGTTTTATGGTGAATGTTACTGAAAGGTTTGTTTGTTAAGTGTGTAAGAAGAGATTTGCTTGTTGTGCAACGGAAAAAAACTAGATCGTCAGCTTATCCAAAATAGGAGAGGAAATTAAACCTTATACTTTATAGCCAAATGAATTGGAGGAACTATATAAATTACAGTTTTCTTCCTTAAAATATCATGATCTTGAACCATAAGAACAAAATAAAACACCAGTTTTTACCAATTAAATTATAATTAAAAGTTTTAATTCAAATCCCTTTTATCTGCCGTATTCAGCCCTATTCGGACATTAAATCACAGAGAGTGTAAAATCATTTTGAGAGGAATATGCCAAAGAATATCTTCGCTTGAAGTGATTGTTCAACTCTTTTATTATCCGAAAATTTTCTTTACTTCACCAACCTAAGCATTTAATACTCATGCTGTATATATTTTATAATCCGTTGTTATAGTCAAACCCTACTAATGGATTATAGAATATAGAATATTATAGAATATAGGATAATACTATAGGATTATAGAATACGTTAGATCTAAAATGCGATTTTCACATACAACTAATTTAAAATACGTAATGAGCAAATTAAGAAAAATGTGGGAGAAATATCTTCAAGCAAATCTGATTTTAAACATAAATATTTGGCTTCATTAGCTTCTGACTCTCCATCAAAACTTTACACTATTGAAGAAAAAACAGTTTATGGTAAAACTCTAAGTTTGAAATGAAAATATCTGATTTGTGTACGTAAATATCAATGTAGAGCTAAGCTAGAAGACAAGAGTCGAACAGCAATTGTATTAACAATCTGGAATCACATTATACGAACTGACGATTGACCGAAAGTAGTGTGCATAAGTAAGATATCTTATATTTTTACGTTTAGCAACTTTTAACGAAAACATTGTATTCGTAAGGTTGGATTGACGGAGAGCATCTTCTTTACTTTTAACATTGTTAACTGCTAAAACAGAAGAATCATTGTTTCCATAACTCTAACCAACGAATTCAAATGAGCTTAAACATAAATATTGCAAACATATGGTTAGATTAGTACACTATATTAACAGTTAAAGTAAATTTCAAATGAGATCCGAACAGTAAATATCGACGGAATTCATTTTCTTTTCTTTTTTTTACGAACATCCGACTTGGTTGTTTACAAAAAAAAAATTAATTGTGATGCTGTTATCATTATGTTCATAATCTTACTTATACATAGGCAATATTAATTATTTTTTAATCAAAACACATGGTGAGTGAAATATCAAAATCAATTATTATGGCTGAAATACATTTAAAATCGAGATGAGTGATTTTGATTTAGCTGTTATTGCTGTTAAAATAGCATAGTTACATAGTTTCGTTTAATAAACGAAAGTAAGACCTAAAATTCAAAACATTGAATTACCCTATGACATTATGTTTTTAGTCGCCTTCACCATTTTAACATGTGTAAACTCCCGCATCTTCAAATTGCACGTCAGCCAACACTAATGCGCCGCTATCTTTCTTTCGTATTCTCTACCTACTAGTCACTACATGTTCAATTTCGTGGTCTGCTTTGGAGCCAGAAGCAAGCAGTAAACTAACTTAAATGTAGATGAATTAACTTAATATAGCAATAGATGACACTATAAAATAAACTTTTTACTTTTTCTTGTACCTGGGCAGAAAGTGTTATTTCCCAATTGCTTATGCCAAAAGTAAATGGAAAAGATCTATTTTTCTCTTCAAACTTTGCTTTTGTGACCTGGGAGCGTATAACGAAAACGTGATGGGAGACTATATCTGGGGGTGATACGTGAAAGTGATTTACATTATAGTCGCAAATGTCGAAAAACTGTTCACCTCCAAACATTTTTGTGTAACTTTGGTATAAATACATGTAAATCTTGATTCATATGTTGTTTTATTCTGAACTTATGTAAATTAAAATGTGCAAATTTGCCCGTTTTGACATAGAAAATAGGTTAATTTCTAAATTTCATTATCCCTGTCACAAAAGCAAAGTTTGAAGGGAATAATGGCAATTTTCTGTACTTTTACAACATAAACAATTAAGAAATAACACATATTATCCAGGAACAAAATTTGTGTTATATACTGTGAATATTCTTTTCTCTACTGCACACCTTATATGTAACTTTCTTTTCTGTTTTTAAGTGAAATATTGCTGTTTCTATGAGCATAAAGTGTTTTTGTTTGAGTGACGTCATGAACTAATGTAACATTGTTAGGTGAAAAAGCTTGATTAGCAATAGTAGCAAAGGTATTGTTTGTTTGTTTGTTTTTACTTCAATGCAAAGCTACACAAGAGATATCTGTGCTAGCCATACCTAATTTAGCAATGTAAGAGTAGAGGAAAGGCAGGTAGTAACTACTACCCACCGTCAACTCTTGGGCTATACTTTTACTAACGAATAGTTGGGTTGATCGTCACATTATAATGCTCCAAAGGGTGAAAAAGCGAGCATGTTTGGAGGGACGGGAATTCCGTCCCGCGACTCTCAGATTACGAGTCGAACGTATTAACCACTTGGACATGCTGGGCCTTACAAAGGTATTGTTGCTTCAATCATGCTGGAGCAGCTTACTTTGTTGTTTGGACAAAAATCACATAAACAACATATGGTATTAAGGTGGACATACAAATGACGTTTTGGGAAGTATTTTGCCTCTCACCATTATTAGTATTTCGCAAATGATGCGTTTCGTTAAGAAAAAAAAATCTTATTGCCGTTAATAACTTTAACTGTTTTAACTTTACTAACATTGCTTATTGTTAATACGTTTTAGACGTACATTTAAAGTATGTTATGATAGCTGGATTTCATTATAAAAAGAGCTATTCTGAGTTGTATTCACGCCGTGGGCAAAGCGCAGACAGTCCACTGTATAAGATTGTACTTAATTTGACAAATCTATACGTCAAATTAACAAAAGAATGGTGACAAATTAATTAATTACCATAGGTTTTGAATACTTATTACGAAAAATTCAAAACTGTTTTATAAAAAAGATGTAGTTACTTTTATTTTTTTAATTCTGTTTGTTTGGTCTTATGCTGCATTCTCTGTTACAATTGGAGCATTTACTCAATAGTTATTACATGTATATATACAATAACATCAATATAAAATATTAAATATATTTTTTATCCAAGACTTTTATCATACTTTGTGGTTTAGGCTACTGATACCATCAGCATAATTAAACAATTATATAGAAAAAGTACTTTTACACTGGATAAGTATATCGTGATATGTTTGTTTGTTGTTGTTTTTTCAATTTTTTGCAAAGCTACACAAGGGCGATAGACGTCCCTACTTCCGCAGTGTAAGAGTAGAGGGAGGGTAGTTAGTCATCACCACTCAGTGCCAACTCTTGGACAGCTCTTTTACTAACGAATAATGGGATTGCATGCATCATTATACTCCCCCATCTCTGAAAGGGCTAGCATGTTTCGTATAACAGAGATTCGAACCCAAACCTACTGCGTGTTCCGACATTACGCTTGTCTGTCTCTTTATTTGCTGTTAAGGTACATTTGCATCTAGCGTTTTAACTTGCTCATTTCTCAGTTAATCTACCAATAAGTTGAGAAGAATAGCATCCAAAACTTAAGCATAAATCATTTAACAAAGTAATGTCAGTGTAAGTTACTATAAATGAAATCTTTCGTTAATGTATTTTTTGTTACTGGAACACTGCAGTTTTTGAATCGTACTTTTATATTTCTATAAATGTTTAAGTTAATAAATATCCTCGTACTTATTTCTCTTTGTCTTTGAAGTGTGTTCTTGGTTAGTTTGTTTGTTTTTTGGAATTTTGCACAAAGCTACTCGAGAGCTATCTGTGCTAGCCGTCCCCAATTTAGCAGTGTAAGACCAGAGGGAAGGCAGTTAATCATCACCAACTCTTGGGTTACTCTTTTACCAACGAATAGTGGGATTGACCGTCACATTATAACGCAATCACGGCTGAAAATGTGAGCATGTTTGGTGGGACAGGGATTCGAACCTGCGACCCTCGGATGACGAGTCGAGTGCCTTAACCACTTGGCCCTTGTTGCTCGTATGGGGTTTGTAGCGGTTAAAGAAATAGATTGTTTAACTCATTTAAAAATTATCATATACAGTAGAAATGAAATTAATGTTAAAACAATACACGTTTTATAAGTTTGTTTATTCAACTAATTGATATAGTATGCGCACAATGCGCTAAGTTGCCATGTCAGAGATACCCAATGAGTCAGTCCTAACCGACCGTAATTTTGAACTACAAACCAAAAAAAAAGGGGTAAAGTCCACACTATTTACCGTTCGAAGAGTTTTTTTCTTAAAAAATAGTGGAATTGGCTGCTACTATTATAACGCACACAGAGCTGAAAGTACGAAGCATAGTTCGTAGCATCACTTCTCAAACACGAGATCCAAACCAACAAACAACGTTCATTCCCGAAGATACTCGCTCATTCGGTCATAAGGGCGTTATAATCTCACTTTTGGTTCGTTATGAACAGCTCAAATGTTGACGGTGAGTGGTGTTGACTTGCTGCTTTCCCCCTACTCTATCACTTCAAGGTTATGGACGGCTAGCACTGATGGCCCTCGAGTTGCTTCGCAAGAACTTAAAAACAAACAATCAGTCTCACAGGTCTCAATACACGATCTGGATTAAATATCTTATTTACAGACAATTCTTAGTAAAGAATTTATACAAAGCCAAAAAACTGCAAGAATATCAATGGGGAAAATTACCCATAAAATAACTAAAGCTGCTCGAGAGAGTTCTCCAGCCCCAGGTGGTGTCAAGAAAACCTCTTCCATAAAATCTGTCTTTACCATCCACAAACTCTTTTTCTATAGATTGGTGATAAAAATATTTCAATACTGATTTGAGATTCCAGAGTTTTACCGTCATAACTCCTCAAAAGGTCAGTGAAGCCTACTTGGTGTTCTTGTTCAAAGACACCAACTTGTGTGTCGGTCATACAAAAAGAGTGAAAACTATGCTAAAAGACATCCATCTTGCTCACCGAATTCGAGGAAAACGGGCCTAAACAGCGAAAGCATTTGCGACCTTTTGCTCACTTCTTTAGAAGAACTGCCACTTTTAAGGTCACAAAATAGGAAGAGTTACAGAGTCCTTAATAATACATTAGTCACAGAAAATATAAACAAATACTGTTAATACTGATCTAATGTTTGTTGTTTTTTGCGATTATTCGTGCAAAGATGCATAAGTTTTATGTGTGCTAGTCGCTCCTAATTTTGAGTTGATAGACAAGAGGCATAAGATAGGGAACATAGGCCCATTGATCCAGGATATAACATGCTAACCATTAAATCACATTTATAGTTTCTGAAGCTTATAGTATACTGACTGTATCAACCAAACAATGTTATATTGTCACTTGGCGCGTTGATCTATAATCTTTAAACGACATTTCCAAAAGTTCATTTGGCCCAACAATATTCAAAGATCGCTAGTGTTTTCGTAAAACATATATTGTTGATTCTTACTCTTGAGAATCTCCTACAAATTTAGAAAATAGGTGGAACTTGTGCAGTACACATTTAATAGTATAAGTTACGTACCTTTCTAAACATATATTGAAGTGAAACAAACATAGATATTAAAATAATGTTAAATTCGTTACAATAGAAAATGTTAAACACCAAAAACAGCTGCGCTATAACTATATAAGCATAATTTTTGAACATGACAAAAATAGTGGTTCAAGCAAACCCTTTGAATCCCCCTGTGTACGTGTGTGATATATGTGTAGTCTTACACAATGAAAATGAAACTTCTCACAGTTGCGATAAAATTAGCATAACGACTTTGATTTCTGCTAATTTTCTCTCTTGTACTTTATTTTCGTTAAATTAATACCTTCATTATGTCTGGGAATGCAAATAACACTAAGTTGGAATTTTCAGCTTGAATGTTCATTATTCACACATGGACTAAACAGCCAGGCCAGAAACCTCTAGGGTTCAGGCATAACCGTCTCTAATTTTGAACTATTTGTTGATACAAAAGCTTCGCAGACTATCAGGATTGCCTGTCATTTTATATAACTCGATGATTGTCCTTTCGATCCGCAGCCCGTCATGTTATCCGTTAGATAGCCACGATATTACAAATGGAATCAAAACTTGTTTTCAGTTCAACAAGATTTATAGGGAAACGTTGCTTCGTTTATTCGACAATATTAACTACGATTTGTTTAATAAATTCTAAACTATTTTGTAACTTAGAGGGCACGTTTTTCATTTTGGGCTACGGTCGAAAATAAACAATTTTCTTGTATCTTTCATTTATGCAATATAGTTCTACAAAATCAATGCTCAGTCCCTGAACAAATATATAGTATGTAGATAACATATATCCCATTCTCCTATTGAACGTATTTCATATTACAAAAAACGTTCAGAAATTCAAATTGAAAAAAGATAAATCTGCTCATGGTTATGTGTTATCATTACTCTTTGCAGTAGAATCAGGTCAGTGTTTGTAATTTCGTGCAAAGCTACTCGATGGTTAACTGTGTTTGACAAAACAATGTCGCTGTTATTCATACGAGATAAATGAAAATAATTTGAGATTGTTATGTACTGTTCGAAAATAAGCTTAATATGTATGGTAAACATATTTAGCTCATAGGATAGAGTTCGATGAATTTAAACGTTAATCAACTTTGTTCGATACGTTATCACTTTGATTTAACAATAATAAAAATGTAATTTTACTATTAACCACTGTCTAATAGGTTCATCAGTATTATCAGAAAGATATTTTTAAAACTGCGTACAGTTTCTCTCTGATTTTGCAATGTGTAGGACTGTTAAGCAACATCTAACAGACTTTGAATTTTAATAAAATTGAGTAAGGACAACACTTAAAGATGTTGCAAGCGTGTTCTGAATATTTCACATAGTAGTGATAACGTAAAACTATTTACAATATTGCAAATAAATACAAAATCTTTGTGGTTTAAATAAATACAAGAATTATTGCTGTAAATACCGGACACGATGCAAATCTCTGTTTTATTGAAGAAGTCTATCTCATTCCGAACCTTTGTGGTGCCCTCTAGAATTAAAATTATATTCCCGCGTGCTTTCAAACTATCGAGATCTTTCTTACGGCAGCATAATTATAGTACTAATGGACGAACTGGTGTAATAACAAAGTTAAGGTGAGAAGGAATATTACAATAATTTATTCGTGATTGTAAGCTAATTTATAAAGTTTCAATAGATTCTAATATTTTCGTTCTCTTTCCTGATAGAACGGTCATTTCAATTGTTTGAATAAGGGACATACTGACCATGTCAGGTTTGGTTGATAATGGCAGTTACTAGAAGTAAGGTGGAGGTAGTTAATAAAGCCCAAAATACAACCCGAAATATCTGTTTTTACAAGGTTTTTTGATGTTTTTTCATTTAACAAAAAACACTTTAAATATAAAAGGCTCCAGAGTCAGTACTTTGGGGTAAGAATTAATCATGAAAGGAAATGTGAAAAACCGTTAATGGTGAAGCTATTTTACTTTATATTTTGTCAGAATGAAAGATAATTTTCTTAGAACATTATATAGTAAACCTTTGTGTTTTACCAAGTGGCATTAGTAATGTTTCGGACGAAAACGTATTCGTTACAAAATAAAGCAACAAGTACAACTCGGTACACTTAACACTTTAAAGGGGGAAAGTATAGTTATGATGAAAGTCAAATAACCAAACTGTTGAGAGAAAATAAAAACCTTATGCATATCAAGTTATTGCTTCTAGTTCTAGATATGTGGAATGGTGGACTAGCGTTGTCGAAATAATTAAGAAAATCAAAAGCACGACGTCTAATGTGTTGGTTGTATTGCTACGTTCTGGGGAAATGTAATCATGAGTGATTTTAATTACAGTGTTGTTATTTATGCAATCGAGCAATGTGGAGCTAATCAGTTAAAAATGTTGAACTGGTTAATAATGTATTAATATTGAAGTTGAAACAAATATCACTGGACCACCAGCTAGATCTTTACAAAAATATTTTATGAACAAATTTATAATATTTTATTATAAATTATATTATAATATAATTATATTATATTAATTATATATTAAATTATATTATTTTGTTTAAAATGTTACCCATTTTTTTCAGAAGCCATTGAAGTTTTAAATAGCAACTTTTATTAAACATTTATAGTGTAATAATTAAAAGGTGTTGTTAAACACTGCTAAAAAATTGCAACAACAGGTTAAAATATGCGCTTTATGTTGGTTCAAGGTACAGGCATTTCTTCGGATACATTTTTTTCTCCCACCCCAAGATGCAAAACAATCATTTGTTCGCTTCCTCAGTCACTATAATCCCCTTTCAACAACAAAGATCTGCCCAAGCTACCCAGGACAGGATCCATGGAAGTAGATAGACCTCCCACGAATAAGGACATTAAGGAAAAAAGATGTGGTCATAAACAAAAGGGTTCTCTAGCCAATTCGCCTACACGTCATTAAAATGGCCGCCTTGATACAATGGAACTATCGAGGTTCACGTTCTAAAATCTGAATGACATCAAAACACTGATCGCTTCCTAACATCCTGTATGTATTTCCTTACAGGAAACATTTCTGAAACCTGCCGATACAGTCACCTTTAGGCAGTTTTTTCTGTACAGAAATGACAGGCTGTGTGATGGATGAGTATATGGAAGGGTGGCACTGTTGGTTGATCAGCATGTGCCTACCCTGTATTTGTCACTCATTACACTCTTGGAGGCCGTAGCCATCCGTATTTCCTTGGGTCATACCATCACTGTTTGTTCTTTCTATCTGTCCCCTTGAGAGACATATGATCAATCAGACCTTGATGCTCTCGTTGAACAGTTGCCGTCTCCTTTTCTACTCCTGCTGTTATTGATAGGAGGGGTCGCTCTGTAGAGCGTATGCTATATGATCACAACCTTTCTCTTTTCAATACTGGTTCTTTCACTTATTTTCACGCATCTAGTCAGTTCTTTACTGCTATTGATCTCTCAGTTTGCTCTCCTTCATTATTCTCTCATTTATCATGGACAGTTGACAATAATCCATGAGGCAGTGATCATTTTCCTATACATTTGAAAGAGACTGGCTGTGGTTGATGCCACCCA
Organism: Tachypleus tridentatus; assembly: GCF_004210375.1. Taxonomy (NCBI): domain Eukaryota; kingdom Metazoa; phylum Arthropoda; class Merostomata; order Xiphosura; family Limulidae; genus Tachypleus; species Tachypleus tridentatus. The sequence goes on along the minus strand of NC_134834.1, from coordinate 129,681,260 downwards.
ACCCGCGTGCCCCGGTGGAAGCTGGATCAGGCAGACTGGTTCACTTTCACTGCTCTCGCAGAAATTGATCCTGCCGTCGTCTGTCAGCCATCAATAGACGACTGTGGGATAGCAGTAACTGACTGTATTATACAAGCAGCTGCTCTATGTATTTCTAAAACCTCGACACGTTTTCCACTATATCCTCGACCGTGGTGGAACACCGCCTGCCACATGGCACGAAAAGCTTAAAAACGGGCCTGGGATACTTTTCGTAGATATCCCACACTTTCAAACCGCATCGCTTTCCAGTGGGCCTGTGCAAATGCTAGGTGGGTAAGACGTCAAAGACAGAAGGAATCTTGGATTAAGTTCATAACTGGCATTTCTACCACCAGTTCCAAAATCATATGGAACAGGGTTCGAAAGGTCAGTGGACACTACAATTCTATCCCACTCTCGTTCTTACTCTCTGATGGGCTGATATCCCATCTGATATCCGGAGCATCGTCAATACTCTAGGTGAAAGCTTTTTCGGGGTATTTAGCACTTCTGCTTGTTCCTCCACCTTCTTGGCCATCAAGACTTGGGCAGAGCGTTCACCTCTCTCCTTTCGAACTGACTGTCTCTATGACTATAATCGTCCCTTTACACTGGTGGAACTGAAACTGGCCCTTCATCAGTCTAGCAGTACATCTGTTGGGCCAAATGATGTACGCTATGACATGCTGCGCCACCTGTCTCCTGCTTCTCTTGATATTCTTAATTGTTTTAACCGGATGTAGCAGGAGAATATTTTTCTAATGCCTAGCGCCAGGCTATTATCTTACCTTTCTCTAAGCCTGGGGAAGATTCCAAGATTCCTTCAAACTACCGTCCAATTGCTTTGACGAGCTGTCTCTGTAAGACCTTAGAGAGGATGGTTAATACTCCTCTTGTTTGATTCGAAGAACCAAACAACTTCCTCTCGCTCACCCAGTGTGGGTTCCGACGACAGCACTCCACCATGGACCACCTGATTCGACTGGAAACGTCAATCAGGGAAGCCTTTCTGAAACAACAACATCTTGTATCAATATTCTTTGACATTAAGAAGGCTTATGACACAACATGGAGGTATTGCATTCTGCGAGACCTCCATATATGTGCGTTACGTGGTCATTCACCCATTTTTATTAAATTTTTTTTAATGGACAGGAAATTCCAAGTTCGTGTCGGTTCGACACTTTCCCGTACTTTTCTACAGGAACTCGGAGTCACTCAGGGCTGTGTTTTGAATGTCAGATTTTTCAGCATAAAGATTAATGCCATCACTCAACAACTCCATCTCACTGTTGCAAACGGGCTCTATGTCAACGACTTTCACATCTCATGGTATTCGTCGAAATAGATGTATTGAGCGGCAACTGCAAACTGCCTCGATCGTGTACTGAAGTAGACCACGGGAAACGGCTTTAATTTCTTTCTCTCTAAAACCGTTTGCATGCACTTTTGCTGCCAACGGGGTATTCACCCTGATCCTAAACTCCGTATCAGTGAGGTTTCGCTGCCTGTGGTCCCTGAAACCAAGTTCTTGGGGCTTATCTTTGACCGTAAGCTGACCTTTATACCACAAATTAAGTAGCTACGGGTCAAATGCACAAGAGCACTGAACATCCTCCGTGTCCGTGTCTACCACTAGTTGGGGAGCAGATCGATGTTCTATGTTAAAGATGTATCGTGCTCTTATTCGATTAGAACTCTACTATGGATCACTGGTCTATGGTTTTGCCAGACCCTCGGCCTTAAAAATGCTGGACCCCATTCATCATTAAGAACTTCGACTCTGCACTGGAGCTTTCTGCACCTCCCCGGTTCAGAGCTTATACGTAGAATCTCATGAACCTTCTCTGCACCTTCGCCGTTTGCAGCTGTCTTTACTATATTCTTCGAAACTTCGTTCCTTACCAAAGCATTCCACCTGGGGAAGTGTTTTCCTTCCTCGGTGGGCCATACTTTTTCACAACAGACGATCTGTCATTGCTCCTTTTGGCCTTCGTGTGCAGGCGCAATTGGATGAATTGGGTCTGTCCTTGGATAACGCTGCAGAATCCACTGGTCAGCCCATTACAGTTCCCAAATGTGACCTTTCTTTAAATCATCTGAGAAAGGCAGATACTCCCGATTGTAAGTACCGTCTTTTATTTTCTGAACATCTTTCGAACAATCTTTCCATTTCAATTTATACGGATGGTTCCAAATCAGGTGACTCTGTGGGCTCTGCCATGGTTGCGGTTCGGTGATTGCGCGCAGAATCCCCTATACAGCTTCTGTGTTCACTGCTGAACTGTACGCCATTTCTCTTGCCCTGGATCATATTGAAGCTAAGCAGTATTCCAACTACACTATTTATACTGACTCGCTTAGTTATCTACTGGCAACGGAATCACTTCACGTTGGTTCACACCCTGTTCTCTCTGATATTCAAAACCGACTGGCCCATTTCTCATTGACATCTACTTCTATCCAGTTTTTCTGGATACCAGGCCACGTTGATATTCGCGGGAACGAGCTTGCAGACACGGCAGCTAAATCTATCTGCTCTGGCACTATCACCACTTTGCCTATTCTATACATGGACTATGGTCCTGTATTCAAAACTCGGCTCCGTGCCAGCTGGCAGTCGACTTGGAGTGAGCAACGCAAAACAAGCTTTTCCAAATAAAACCCTATATTGGACTTTGGTCATCTTGTTTCCGTAAGGATCGGAAGGAGAAAGTTGTTCTAACTAGACTACGCATTGGTCACAGTTTTTTAAGTCATCGTTTTCTTTTATCTGAAACTGATGCACCAGTGTGTAGTCTATGCAGCATTTAGAACACTATAAGCCACATTTTACTTTCTTGTCATCGTTACCACTCTCAACGACGGCACCATTTTAACACTGTTCGGTCCCAAGGTTTGTTTGTGACATAAGACAGTGTTATTGGTGTCCACCTTGATAAAGTTTTTAGTTTTTTAAAGGCCATTAATCTTTTTAATGTCATTTAAGTGTTTTAAATTTACACATTAAACCTTTTTTAATGTGGTTCCCTTTTAAAAATCGCAATCTCTCTAGTTCGATTTAAAAAGCAGAAAATGGCCGTAACATTAAATAACTCGACACCAAGACTGGAAAGGCCAACTTCAGGTGACTGACGCTGCTGTTTGAACTACCCTTTAGTCATCCTGGCGAGTTATTATTACAATTTTGCTGCATGTCTTTTAAAACTTTTATCACTTTACTTTTTGAAAATGGCCATAATGACACATAACCCGGAACCAGGACTGGAAAGGTCAACTTCAAGTGACTGACGGTGATTCTTGTACTTACCTGTTAGTTTTCCTGGCGGGTTATGATAATTACCATTATGCTACAGAAAGTCCTTTACAACTTCTCTTACTGCAGTTTCTCTCTTAACATTGTAGACTGGATGTCAACATTGGTTTTATGCTATTTATGTTTTTAAATGCTGTTTTGTTTTACCTTTATTTCCTTTTATGAATTTTACTACATTTAATTTATATTTACCTTTTTACCGGACGTTTGGCGCAGATAGCGTAACTGTTTAGTGCCATAAAACACTAAATCAACCAACTAACCAATATCAAGAGTAAAGTCTATTATCACAGTAAAATATCTAACAAAATGAACTCTAATTACCTGTTGTACAAAATATTTCCCATGAAACTCGATTAATTCTTTTTGTATTGTTTTGCTGAGATTGTGGTCACTCATTTCTCTACGCTGAATTCATTTCAGATGTTGTGCTACTGTTCTATCGAACTTTTCTAGTTGCTCTCATCTAAGAATGTTTTCATAAAGTCTGTCATTAGGTTTTTTAGTTTTTGCCACGGAAAGATAAATTTGAGGGCCTTTGTAGACAGAAAATAATAAACAGGTAAAGTTTAAATTTACTCGAATGTAGATTGCAACTTTCCGAAAGTACAAACATACTTTTATAAAAAGCCAAAATAAGCTCTTTTATTTACCATGTACAGTACTACATCTTTTGAACATGTTGAAAGAAATAACCCTGTAAAATTAGTTGTCATAAATAAAAAAACGACGTTAAGCAGAATTTTGCCGATTGATTTGTTAAATAAAAAGATACTTTTGAATCTACTGTATTTGAACGTGTAATATCCAGAAACAGAATAATGATATTTGTTTCAGTGTCATACTATTTTTCTGTTTGATCAAGGTTTCTTAATTTCTTTGAAATGTTGAATATATACAATGCGATTTCCTTCTAATGATGATAAATTTTCATTCATGAATGAGTTGTAACATTCGTGTTCAATAACAAGTTCAAGTTCTGGCAAACTATCGTTGTTTGAATGATACTTAATATCAGTCGAATTCTCATCTGTAATAATTGTCCTTTCTAAAGTATTATTATTATTTAATGATAGCAGGTAAACTAATAAGTGTATTTTACGTTAAATATATATATATATATTACAAGTAACAAACTAAAATTATTCATGAACAGTGACTTTCTGACAACGTTCTATGTGGCAGTGGACGTTATACTTTGCTGTATAACACAATTATTTCAATTGTTTGAATAATTGATATTTATACAGTAAAACCTGTCTAATGCGGAATCGTACGAGAACGAATAAAATTTCCGGCTTAGTCAGTGAACATGCATTTCCTTCATTATATATAATTTTTGAGCGGAACGTTTGTGAATAAAGTTATTACACTGTTTATGCTATATTTATTAGAATAAGAACAAAAATAGACATTCAAAATATACATAAGTACACAAAATCTTAATCAAATTTATTTGAATAAAGTGTTAAATTTCAACTGTTTCGTTTTTTTAATGGGCTTTTTTTTGGTTTAAAGAGAACGCCAATTCTACGGGTTTTTCATGAAGTTCATTTTCCCTCTTCATTTTTGCAAAAAAGTTGATAGAGTTAATATAACAATACTTGCGATAAAGTAGGAATTTCTACTTCCTTACTATCTTTTCCATTTTATTCGTGTTCTGAATCTCTCGTACTGTTACCATCTTGCGATTATATTATAGATTTTAAATCAGTTTCATTAGTTTCTGTTAAAACATTCTTGTCAACGTTTACAAACTTTCCGCGTTCACAGAATCATCTGCATTAATCTTCTCAGTTTGGATTTTACTAGAATCGTCATAACAAACAACTTTTTTTCACATCTCCGCCGTTATCAAGAATAAATCCACAGTTTCGAAAGCACTTTATTACGTTTTTGACTGAATGACGTTAAAATGCAATTGCATCTTACACGTCAGTTTTCATAGTCATTTCAGATGAGGGCCTGGCATGGCCAAGCGCGTAAGGCGTGCGACTCGTAATCCGAGGGTCGCGGGTTCGCGCCCGCGTCGCGCTAAAACATGCTCGCCCTCCCAGCCGTGGGGGCGTATAATGTTACGGTCAATCCCACTATTCGTTGGTAAAAGAGTAGCCCAAGAGTTGGCGGTGGGTGGTGATGACTAGCTGCCTTCCCTCTAGTCTTACACTGCTAAATTAGGGACGGCTAGCACAGATAGCCCTCGAGTAGCTTTGTGCAAAATTCCAAAACAAACAAACAAACATTTCAGATGCTCTTTTACAGTCGTCCATGTTTGCAAAAATATGCTGAAGCATCAATTTTTTGTATTTCAATTTTATGCACTATAATTCCGTTATCTAGTGGTTGTAGAACTGATGTACATGCAGGTAGAAAGACTAAACGAACATTTGAAAATTGAGCTTTTGAGTGACAAGTTGCATTATCTAGGAAAAGTAGAATATTCCTATTTTCTTGTTCCATTCGTTTGTTTAATTTGTTCACAAATTTCTCGAATATAGCACTTGTCATCCACGCTTTATTATTCGCTTTCCATTCCACGGGAAGTTGATTCTTCCTTAAATTTTTGAAGCAGCGCGGATTTTCATTTTTACCTATTACCCATGGTTTCTCTAGTTTTCCATCAGCAAATGCGACCAAAAAGTACAGTCAGTCGTTCTTTCGAATAGCGACCTCCGGAATAATGACGGCAGAAAAAAGAACAGAATATATTTAACCAATACTTACTGTAACAAAATGCTCGAGAATTTATTAATATTTAAACAACTTATTAATTAAACAAGATTTTTTTAATATTTAAAGAAATTATTAATTAAATGAGAAATTAATATTTAATCAAAAACATGTTTTTCGCCTTACTCGGGTTCTAGTCCTACTTGTTAATGGATGAGGTAGGTAAGAGAGAGTTTTCCATCCGCGTTACACAGGTTTTGCCGTAGAGAGGGCGTTTTATAACAGAAAACTTAGATAATGCTGCAAAATGTTCATATTTCCGGCTTGCGCAGGTTTCCGTCCAATACACTTTCCGGCTTAGACAGGTTTTACTGTAATGTATCTGTGTGTGGTATTAAGGAAACAGAAATACGAAATACTCGCAAATTACTCGAACATAAAAATTCAATAAACATTTTTAAAAACTTCGGTTTCATTTTACCATTGAGCTAGAATGTTACTTCGTTTGATTTTTTTTCTGCTAAAGATAGTTAATGTTTGCATTCAGTTTCTAATATTCTACTCTTTTGGTGAATGCATTTTTCTAGGGTTTTATGAAGTGGTAGATACATCTGTAGCATAGTCAGTTTATTTTTTTTTAGTGCTCTTGAACTTGTGTCAATAAGTCACGTGGTCTATAATTTATTTTGCCATACTGTACGTCAAATTTGTCTCAGGTGAAAAATAACATTTTTTAAACTTTTTATATCGCACTGTAAATTTTCTCGGCCGACAATGTGCGTAAAGAAATATATTTTAAGAAAATGAACGGACATAGAAGTTTTAATCTTTACATTGCATTCAAAGTTTCACAATGTCTTGTACCGATGTGTATTGCTTTATATTGTTTTAAGAGTAGTTTTTGTCTAAGAAGGTGGCGTTGAATAGATCAGTTTTGTGGCATCATTCCATACCCTTGATTCCCATCACAGCCCCTAAGGTTTTCATACAGTTAATTATTATACGAGGTGAGAGGCATTATTCCACCTTCGAAACATAGTTCTGAGCTTTTCGAACAGTGACATCAGTAGCTAAAAACCAACCTACTTGACCAGCTTCATGATGATTTTCAAATGAATATGAGTAACGCCATTAGAAACTGGTGTTAAGTGAGTGTGATAACTATGTACTAGCCTAGTTGTATCATCATCTTCTACATACAAAAATATATATATAAATGTTTTATAAGTCACTTCTACATAAATGTAAACAGAATTCAAGAATTCGCAGTATATAAATTATGAATAGTCTGAGGTAAGTAAGTAAAATGGTACAGTTAAAACTTGGTAACACACTAAAAAATAAATTTATAAATCAGTATTGTTAACAGATCACAAAATTCTTGTTGAACCATTATATGAAATGAAATTGTAACGACTTATTGTTGGCCAACATTGAGGTTGTTAAAGTTTTAAAGAGAGAGTGCAATTAAGTTTCTTTTAGAAGCTGTAACAGACTACGCTAATGAGGAAAAGTATGTGCATAAGAACAATATTTGTATCTAGAAATTACGGAATTTACCAATAATTAAAACAAATGTCACAACAACTGAGTAACTTTACTTGAATACACTACATCTGTACTATAATCATGTGGTACCAAGAAATTACCGCAAGTTTTCCGGAAGTATTGGAATATTTTTAACTGTACAGTAGTAAATTACGTTCTATACACATCTGTATAAATGATACGCTTTTATTTGCCTATCCAGAACTTTCTTATAAATTTCTCAGTTAAACGCTACAAATATCATATTAGAAAGACCTTTGTCCGAGAAGCCCTGATTGCATATTGACCTTTCTATTCAAATAATTTCTCCTGTCTTTTGGTTAGTCACTTTTAATGCAGTGAGTACGCTATACAATGGCACAATGCTCTTGTCATCATGTGATGAGTGGCTTCGAATTTGCCAGTTTTTTTTTTACTTTGCAAAATATTTCACTTGTGCAACATTTATACCGCGTGTAATTTCCTTAAGTAAAATGAACATTGCACTAGATGTAATTCTTATGATATTTCTACGCGTATTTAGATCTAAAATGTAAATGCGTAGTTCGTTCAAACTAAATCACTCTGAACACGCATTCAGACATTTCTGTGTAACAAGCTAAATTTGCTTTCTTAACGACTATACATTTACTTTACTTTGCAATAATTTAGCTTTGCTTCGATTCATAAGCTGTTATAAACACCTTTTAGCTACTTTTTCTTTATTACCAGTTTTTATTTTTCGTTTTTACGAGTTTCTTTGGGTTAACTCGTAAAACTGCGTCATGCGTACACTGAATGTTGATAACTGTTTAGTACCCTGTGCACTGTTATAAATATTACTAGTACACTATGTATATTATGTACATTATGTGTACACTAGAGCAATATGAAGATATGTACTGGAAAATAATTTAACGTAGAGCATCGTGCAATATCTTACATTATTCTGGTTTGTGCTCTTGAATTTATAAAAAACAACAACAAAATTTGAAATGATATATAGCTGTAAATTTGGAGGAGTTTGATGAAACTGCTGTAAATAGTTTTTTAGATTATGAAATGTTTCTGAATAGTATGTTATTTTTGTCCACATGTGCATTGTTAATTGTTTTCAATCACATATATTGGGAGTTATCTAGTGATGTGGGGTCATGATTTTCGAAACTGCGGTGTTTATATTGTATGCAATAGTTCTCGGTAAAATAATATAGTACTAGAAGTACTACTATGCTATCTATTGATTAAATATTTAATAACAATATCCAAACATTTCAAAGCGCAACTACACTGAGTGTTATCTGTGAGAAGTGTATGAAAATATTTCTACATTAATATTTTATTTATTTTGTGTGCTTTTTCACAAATTATCATTTATGCACTCTAATTACATGATGTTTATAAAATGACAAACGTGTTTAAAACTGGCATTAGTCAGGTGGATATTACAATATTCAAATTGGCAATATTTTTGAGACAATGTACAGATATTACACAAATAAGTTTTCATTTGTTTTAAGTAAAGTTTTGAAAAAAGGTTTTTTTTAATTTAGTTGAGAATTTCATCAAAGTTGTTAATATGAATTTGGTCTTTATCGAAGAAGTTCTTTTAATGTGTGAAACAAGTTTTCTAAATTTATTGTAATTTATTTACCAATATACTCAACTGATTAGCACACGATTAAAAGTTTGAGTTATCTGTCTGGAAGTTTCTTTAACGAAATAATTCATGATAACCTTGAAATCATGTCTGAAATATTGGTTCACCTTCATCTAGTGTGTTTAGATATAAATAACCTTAACGGCGAATTAGCAAATTTTTAATCTGTCTAAACTTAATCTCAAAACGAAATCATTCACTAAGGGTGATCCCATTACATCAAATGCTCAATATATTATTGTTATATTGGTATGAATTCAAACGTTAAGCCTTTGAGATGGTTTCCAAGCATCAAATTATAATTATTCATGTTTACAATGCTACAGAATAACAAACTACCCCCTCCCACCAACACACATTGGTAACAACGTGTTTGTTTGTTTTCGAATTTCACGAAAAGCTACTCAAGGGCTATCTACGCAAGCCGTCCTTAATTTAGCAATGTAAGACTATAAGGAAGGCAGATAGTCATGACCACCCACCGTCAACTCTTAGGCTACTCTTTTACCAACGAATAGTGGGATTGACAGTCACATTATAATGTCCCCACAGCTGAAAGGGCGAGCATGTTTGGTGCGACGGGGATTTGAACCCGCGACCCTCAGATTACGAGTTTAACGCCTTAACCCACCTGGCCATGCCGGGCCTTGGTAACGACGTAATGACACGACGAATAAAGCGGAGGTAAAAAGACAAGTGCCCCAAAATTCTTAGTCTTACATAATATTTTTAAGGCCGTTATGATCGGGTAGACGCTACTTTACTAAAGGGTTCTGACAAAACCAGTTGCTCTATCATAATTCATAATATCATTCGCTAGCTATCAGATATTGTATTAGCGAGGCTTTCTAAATCTTAGTCAGCCCGTAAATCCCGTTTCAATCTGGTTTTACATACATATTGTTAAGCATGTTTGAAACCTAACTTCAGGTTTTCAATCCGAAACAAAACCTACTGTGACTAGTAATAATGTAGTTCAAAGCATTAACTTGTAAACATCCTTAATATGTTAAATAAAAAAAATTGATATTAGATTAATATGTTATAGTTTGTTTTTCACACATGAAGCGTTGCTCGTAATGAATTGCTTATTTAGTGTACAGTTAACTTTAATGTTTTGGATATTGGTTTTGAAAAGAAAGTTAAATTGTTAATATTTCGACTAATAATCAATCTAAATTTTAGCTACAAATCTGTAAACAATTAAATAAATTTATACTGAACCAATGTTTTAATGCCTTCAAATAATTTAGATTCATTAAAAGCTAAAACTTTCAAATATTGAAAAAAACCCTGAAGTTATAGTGATAAATGTGTTATTATACTAATAAACAGAATAATTTGTCTATGCATTTTTAAAAATCGTTTCCAATGTGTATTTGGTACGTAGATTAAGTTGAGAGTGAGTGTTTTTCATTTAGGTGAAATAAAACGATTTTTGTGTAAATCTTCTGCATTTGTTTCTCAATATCGTTATCAGTTAGCTGCAAAACGTAGATGAATTTAAAATAAATGTTGATGATTTTAACTTTTAACAACACCTTCCTAACCTATCACGAGTTTAGATATCTGAAACAGTGTGGTATTTAGGTTCAACAGACAACCAAAGGATTTCTTCAAAAATATCGGTTTAGGGAATATTATACAGAGTAAATTGAACACGGACAACAAAGAAAAACCAGGACGCAAAAGTGAATAAATGGCCTTTTTTTTCTTCACAATAATGGAACTTATTTTACCTACTATTGCCCCCAAGTAGTACAGTTGTATGTCTGCGAACTTAACGCAAAAAAGTAAAAATTTGTTTAAATGCCCGTGGTGGGCAGAGCACAAATAGCTTATTTGTGTAGCGTTGTGCTTAACTTCAGGCAAACAAACAATTTATTCACTATCCAGTCTTTCTTTTCGTTTGAATTCTAAATAGCTGCTGGGACATTCGTACAGGATAAGATCAGGTTAGTGTTATACTGCAGTTTCAAATCAGACAAGAAGTTCTGTTGATATATACGATAATTCATAAATTATATTACCCACGTAAACGATTCCAAATAACGTTTCAGGAAGAAAACGCACAATGCATACTGTTTTGTTTGAATATTTGTGTCATCCTTTAAAGTGTACTTACCTCTAGGAAATGGGCATTGATACAGAGGCAAAGTAATATTTGCTTCTATGCCATTACCATTGCTGTAAGTACCACTTAGCTATGCAACAGCAAAACGTGAGTATATGTTTACGACTTTTCGACATTCGTTTTGCAAAGATGCAGTAACTAAATACGGAATGCTTTCAAGCAAATATAGAAAAAAATTACATATACATGTTCCTGTGGGAAAACTCGTACTTCTCATTCGAAACTCTCTTGGGTTGTGATATAAAAACTGCAATGCTGTGTAGTTAAAGTAATCGAAATAGTTAAGACCTACCTAGGCTACTTACGTAAGAGGGTAGGTACGTAGTTCTCAATGACCGCGAGGTTAAAGCTATGTGGATTAAACCTATTCCTCATCATATAATATTCCAAAACACTTCTAGTAAAAAAAAGACACTTTGAGCTGAATTGTGTGATAAAGATAAATTCATTAACCAGGATTTGCAATAGTACTGGCAATACCAGGTTGCCGGTACCGACACTCGAGCATTTCTAATTATGAGACCTAGGCAGTTAGAAATTCAACTTATTCTTATTAGTGTATTTTTATGATTTTTTTACATCAAACCAAGTTGTGAATTATTCGTAAACTCACGTGGAATGACTACTATGGCAATGTATCAGTTAAAATCGAAGCTTTCTATTTGTTATAAATTTAACAAAAGTCGACCTTGGAAAAATCTGTTAACAAGTTGTTAGAGGTACAGTGGAAAGTGCTTTTACCGACAGATCTGCCCAATCGACCCAGGGCAGGTTCCAGGGAGGTTGACATCTTATTCTGCAAAAGAAAAATGGCACAGTTCCAAGCATGAAGGTTCTCTGCCCAGTTCTCCTCCACTTAAATAAAAATAGCCACTTTGATACTGTTGAGGTTCTCGTTATAATTTGGATGACATTATGACCTTGATATATTACTATCATTCCTTATATCTTCCTTACAGAAAACATTTCTGAAACCTGCTTATACTGTCACCTCTCGGCAGTTTTCTTTACACTGGAATGACAGGTTGTGTGATGGACGAGTTCATGGAGGGGTGGCATTGCTGATTGATCAGCATGTACCCATCTCGTCTTCAGCCACTTGATACCTTCTTGGAGGCTGTAGCCATCCATATTTCCTTGGGTTGTACCATCACTCTTGACATGTTTACTGTCATGCTTTGGTCTTCTTGTAGAACGGTTATTTCCCCTTCTTATTTTAGGTGAATTTAATGGACAGAATCTTCTTTGGGGTGATGCTGATATTCATGGGATGGATTGTTCCATAGAGCATATGCTCTTGGATCACAACAAGTCTCTCTTCAATAATAGATCTTTTATAAATTTTCATGCACTTAGCCGTTTATTGCTCCTCTTCACCTTTCTATAGTTTCTCTTGGAGGGTTGATGGTGACCAACGGAGCAGTTATCATTTTCCTATCATTCTAAGAGAAACTAGCTGTTATTAATGCCATTCGACCATTTTAAAAGTCATACAGGATAAGATTCTAATGATCAGTGGCAGGTGTACTTCCCATCCCCTTTCTGTCATGCTCTCTTGAGAGTGGTTTGCTTATCTTTCTAGCACTTCCAAAAATGCCAAACAACCAACTAATTACTAGAGATTTCCCCAGCCGGTAATGTTGAGCCATTTTTTTTATTTTTTAGGTCTATATTATTTAGTAGATCGGACACTGTTATGAGAAATTATTTATTTCTGTAAGAGCAAATTCAGACACCTTTTAGGGTGATAACACAATTCGGTAAACGAACTTTACATACAACATGCTATACTTTCTATAACCTGCGATTGCCAATACCGTGCCTTGCATGAAGCGAGTGATAATTGGAATTTCGAGTATTTCAGTTATCAGAAGACAAACATACTGTTGTAAAATAATGTTACTCGCTGTGTCACTTCATCCTTATGTAAATCTAATATCTGATGATCTGTTACGTGATGCAGACCATAAATAATCATTCACGCTGTCTGGTAAATGACTGTGCTAAAAGTTTTGTCAAAGTTTTGTCCTGTTTGTCAAAGGATTTGCTTAACAAATAAAGTACAGCAGGAGAATGCCTTATTCCTATTGAACTGAAACTAAGTCCAACTGAACTATTATGTGGTTGTACCAAAGTGTCGTAAAATATAACCCTTGGTAAAGCCTCCTTGGAGTCCCATCAGGAATGCCACCATTTTGAAATCTCGGATAACCTAACAGCCATACTCATCATACTTCAAGGCTTCTAGCAATGTCAAGACGTTATTATATTCCTCTTTGAGGTGCACAGAATGAGTCAGCGGAAGAGACGGATACTTATTTTGAGGCTTCTGGATGAGCTATCAATGAAGAAGCGCTAATCGTTCGGGTTACAGGCAATTCCAATTGCTTCGTACAGACCGGATACACTGTGGAAGAAGCAGAGTCCATCTTGACGGGTGAAGAAGCTTGAAAAACTCTAAAATTGTAATCTGGCTCTTCAACGTCTACCTCCTCTTCTGATTTGCTGCTCTCTTTTTGTAGGCTTCATACATTTTAGCAGATACTGTCAAAGAGTACTTTTTCGCTCTTGTCTTGATGAATTGGCCACATACATAGCAGAATGCGTCTGGAGAATGCTGGCAGCTTTTTGATGCCATCTCTGATAAAATCAGATAGGTCTATGTATTCACTTAGGCAGCTAGAACTAAACTGAAGTGGCGAGTGGTGAGACCCTGTACATATATTACTATGGAAAGTTCTAGACAATTCTTAAAGATTCTTGAAAATTATCGTAAGTTCTACAACATTCTAGAAAATTCTTGTAAAATCAAGAAAATTCTATCAGCTACTCAGCACTGAATCTACCTGGAATGTTCTGGAAAAAAAATGGGTAAAGTTGAAAATTTCATTACCCAGGCCACAAAAGAAAAGTTTGAAGAGAAAATTAGGTCTTTTCCATTTACTTTAGCCATAAGCTACTGGGAAATAACACTTTCTGCGCAGGAGGAAGAAAAAGTAAAAATTTTGTTTCATGGTGTTCTAATTACGATGTATTTATGTAGAAACTTCTATGTTATTGCTTTGTAGATATACGACTATTTATGCTTTTATATTTGTTTGTTTGTTTGGGAATTTCGCACAAAGCTACTCGAGGGCTATCTGTGCTAGCCGTCCCTAATTTAGCAGTATAAGACTAGAGGGAAGGCAGCTAGTCATCACCACCCACCGCCAACTCTTGGGCTACTCTTTTACCAACGAATAGTGGGATTGACCGTCACATTATACACCCCCCACGGCTGGGAGGGCGAGCATGTTCAGCACGACGCGGGCGCGAACCCGCGACCCTCGGATTACGAGTCGCACGCCTTACGCGCTAGGCCATGCCGGGCCCAGTGCTTTTATATAGAGAGAATTGTCTGCATGCTTAAAGCAATAGAGAAGAAACTAGTCTCCCGATGGTACAGCGGTACGTCTACGGATTTACAACGCTAAAATCATGGGTTTGATTTCCCTCAGTGGATACAGCTGATAGCCCGATGTGGCTTTGCTATAAGAAAAAAACGCATGTTAGTGTTTATCTGAATAATATTTGATTTATGCGCACCATTCATTTGTTAGGTATGAAGTATATAATACAAAAGTTTGGCGATTATGTGATAATCTTCTTAGTATTTGCCTATTCAAAACTATAATTTCTTTAGAGTGTTCTGTATCAGTCACAACCCATTATTATAAAATATCTGATTCACCATAAAATATATGTCAATGGATGTAGAAGAAGGTGATAAAATGGATTAAAGTCAAACCTTTACAAAGTTACGACTAAATCGGTCGTGATTTAGAACAGCTCTGGGTAACTACCAAGAAGAAATAAACAAATTATTCGAGAATTCAAAGGGAACGTACGTAGAAAACAAGTGATTTTATTTTTCGTTAGTTATGTATAATAAGATAGTATGTGTGTATATATATATATATATATATATATAAACTTGCACGGCCTCATGCACAAACACAGCGACTTTCCATTATATCAAAGACGGTTGTCACCAATTGATAATTAGAATGTTTATTAACGAACGTGGAGCAAAATAACAATACGTTCAGAGGCCACTATGATAGCTATTAAATCCTCTTCCCTCCCTTCCCCCTTCTAGATCTGTGCGTACAATAGAAAATTTTAATAAAGTTACGCATTATACCAAACTGGGTCTACCCAAGGTGATGATTTCATTTTTAACTAACGTTAACTAGTTATTTTCTGAGAACTATTAAATGAAACAGCGACTTGTTTCAGTTTTCCAGTTGTTCGTTTCAAAGGTACAAATAATAGTTAATTAACATATTTAAGAACTTAAATAGATACATTTTGAAATCACTTGAAAATGTAAATTCTTTTCTCCACTAGATCTGAATTTCATAACATTTTACGATATTTGTGAAAGGCTTTATACTTTCAATACGAAGAAAAAAATTATCAGAATGCCATCACGTTTTGTCTAATCCACCACATACACAGTGTGCTCAAAGTCACCCTAGTTACTGATATGAAATATAGAAATAACAGTTTAAGTGGTTAGTAGCCCATGGTTCCATATTTACAACTTACTGTACCAAAGCATTCACGTGTAGTTCGTTAAAAGGCCCGAAATGAGGCTTATGGTCACGAATCTCAAGCTAAGATAAAAATTACTTATAGCTATAAGTTTCAGTGAAGTTTCTACCATAAAGTTATTACTGTTCGACAACTTGAAAAGGTGGTTTGGGATAAAAATAAAAACCGAAGTTGGCTTTCTAATTCCACTTTCACAAACTACTGGCATGAACAGAGCAATTAATTGTTTTTCTTGCCTTAAGAGTTGTGTACTGGTCTTCTTACTGAACAAAATATTGTTCTTTCTCCAAGAATGTTTTTGTACTATATAATGACAAACCTTATATGGTAAATACTAAGTAACTATAGTCAATGTTAAAAGCATCTAAATTGATAATATAGTAGCTGCTACATCACGAAAGGTGATAATAGTTACTCTTAGAAGTACATAAAATTACAAAAGAAACAAGCTCAAACGTGCATGAAGGTATGTGTGTTACATACCATTATTTGTTTCGGACGAGTGTACGATTTATTACGTTGTATATTACTATATCAAATAACCGGAAATTTGAATTTGATCTTAGTAATTAATTAAATGTTGATGTGTTATTACATTTGTTATTTGCCAACAAGACTGATACACAGAATTTCCTTTCTCAACACAAATATATTTTAATATATAAACATAAAAACAACACAATTTATAATAACGGTTATTACTATTGGTTATTACAAATGATGGTTTATATACAACAGTTTTACAAACGTACAGACAGTACTAAGTCTTATATCCGGTCAAGAACTGAATATTTTATCAACGATCCAGGTCCACGACGTACAAATTAATTTTGAGTTGATATTGTTTCGCAAAACCTATTTACTCTTCCTATGAGCTATGGTTACAAATGATAAGTACTTCATACAGGTTAATTTCAAGTCAACGTTGTTTAACGGATCATTTCTGAACATTTGGTGCCTATTTAGAGTGATCGATTTTTTGTTAGAAAAACTATATATGCAAGATTAGCTTCAGTGTTAAAGTCTGGTGTTATTGTTATTTCGTCAGCTTAATTACAGCCCTGTTTGTGTACTTACGTTGTGTAGTACAGTATAACTAATACCATATAACAAGCAGACATTAACTTTATTTGATACTCGAAAAGTGCCGACATTTCCGCACAATACTGTGAAGGAAATATTTTCAAGATGAGTTTATACTAATAACACTATGTATTCCTGCTGAACTTTTATTGTTCAACAGGTCGACGATTTATCTGAAAGCTCGATACGCGAGTTAAAAATCACAATAAATAGTACGCATGTGAGCGCACACGCATATTCTGTTATGTATGTGGTATTAAGTTCTACTGACTCCAGCAGGAAAGCAAAATCTTTTCACAAAACGAAGAATAAATTGAACATAGAAGAGAAAAACAAGTGTGTTCTAGAATGCATATTTTATCGTGCAACATAGTTTTACGCTACCAAAACTTGCCCAGCTTTTTCTTTATCATGTTTCAAAACATGTATTTCCACAATTTTTGCCCTATACATGTTCATTACTAGTAAGTTAATAGTTCTCCTTTATATTTTAGGACCTTATGTAGCACCTTCATTTTAACTATTACATATTTTTCGATCTATAACTACAGCTAATACTTTATTTTAAAAACAAATTTGAAGTACCACTGATATTAAGGAAGTCTAGTATCTAACTGCATTCAGTTGACGTATGAATAATAGAACGTTTCCAGTCTATAACACAATAAAATATCCAACCAACATCTCGCTGTGCCAGGATAGAAGATTTCAAGCCCAGTCGCAATCGCACGCATTCGTCACATCCAAACACTTCACCCCCTCCATCATCATAAGTGCTTCTCAACAACAGATAATAGAAATGCCGAAACCATGGTAATCTTGGCTTCTTCCGACTCCATTTGCTTGTGCAAAACTAGTCACCGATATATTATTTCACTACACTTTTAGATTGGACGTAGACCTTCCTTCTACTTTAACCTCGCACCATCAATGACTGAGTGTTCCAGAATAGGTAGTTCGTTATGTAACTTAACTAAGCCCTAACTACATGTACAGAGAAAGAGAGAGAAGCACAACTCCATCTTTTCACAACGTATTCATAATCGCTTTTAATCAAGGGAGCAGAATTATACTTACCTCCTTGTATTCTTGTTTTCCAAATACAAGACATGCAACTCGTCGTCTTTCTGTGGATTCTTGAAAACACAACTCGGTCTACATAGTCAGCCACTATATCTACAGTCTATTTTCTGTTTATCCGATACCTATGTAAATAAAAACATTTCCTACCACGCGTAAAACCTCCAATTGGCGTGGGTCTGCAGTGGTCCTGCTTCACTTCCTATCACTTGAAGTAAAATATGTTGGTTGATTCGCAGTTGTAAAGTAAGTATCGGAAACAAAACTTCAGTAAACAATCTTTATTCAAACAAATACATTCATCCAGGGCCAATCTTATTTTGAATTCTGCTTTGTGGTGGTCGTAGCTCACTCTGAATCTTATATTGACTCATCTTTTTATTACCTCTGGAATCGGAGTGCGCGTTAGCATTCTATGTAGGGATGGCACGGAAGCCCGAACTAAAGCAATACAGAAGTCGTCTGGACTTTCCTTTCTACAAATCATGAGAAGCTAGATGTGAAGCTGTCTGGCATAGTCGATTTATTTTCCGTGTATATGCTGCTTTGTAGCTACCAGAGCGTCGCAAAATCGAAAATCGGTGAATAGCCAAAATCGAAATTTATCGTTTCATTTATCTAGCAGTAACTATACTTTTATTGTAATTTCATACAGCAAAGCAGTCTTCACGATCTTTGAGTACCTATTTTATTGTTATATACAAAATTTATGAAGCTTTATAATACATTCTATAACTTATTAACCCACATACGCCATCTTATAAAACAAATTGTAATTAAAAATGCTACGGAGGTCTGACTACAGAACATGAAAAAGAAACCAAACAATACAGGAATGGAAATGGACATATTACTTGATCGGCTTTTCGACTTCACACAGAGAATAAAATCCCTTACTGGCCTCTTTACTGGCAACATAAATAGAACATGAATTTCCAGTCGTGAAATGTTACTCTGTTGTAAAATAGTCATAAAAGTAGTGTTCTGTAGCTAACTAAAGAAAAGATACAATGATGGATACTGAGATTCGACTCAAACACCAAACTTTCAATAAACATAGTGGGGAAGCCCACTGAGGGATTTCATTTTTCATGTCAAATCGAAACGCCTTTGTCTGATATGTGATCATTAGTCAATCAAGTGATGTCCACTTCTGTCTCTGTATTGTTCAGTTCGCTTTATCAACTTCTGTAGCCAGCCTTGCAGCCTTTTTATTTAGCGATACTTTTCTTCCTCTGACACCTGTACTTCATGATGTTGTCGTAGACAGCTCTACATCTGACAGTCCGAGTCCGGGAATCAGTTCACTCACAAAGAAAAGAACAGAGTGAATTTATGAAAAATTTATTTTGTGTTAAAGAACGGATTTAACGTTATACATTTAGTGTCTACGTTTCTTTCAATGTAGTTTGTTTTATGCGTATGACTTATATTGTTGGATGTTTATTTCACAAGTTCTTCCTGTTCTCTAAATTTGTAGAAGATTCATGAAAGTAAGAATCAATAATATTTGTTTCACGGAAATACTAGCTCGTTTTCGAACATATTTAAAACTTCAAGAAACTCGTGTGAGTCACATAAAGAAGCTAGCCGAGAGACAGAAGAGGAATATTATTAGTCAGCTACAGTCAGTGTACTATAGATCTCTGAAGTTGCAATTGTGACCAACGCCTATTAATCGGTAAACTACAGAATTTGACCAGGAATGTTTATAGATTTCGAACATTACAAACTATTCAACTTCACTGAATTACTTCGGACGTTATTATTTCTAGGAGGACATTAAGTATCATCCTCGGTAATAAGTGAACTTGTAACCGATGTGAGACTAGCCAAAAAAAGACATTGTTAGCTTAAGCGATGCGTGACAATATCAACTCAGAATTAATTAAATTTAGTACATATTAACATTTAATTAACTTCTAAATTAAAATTACTATTATTTGATATAGTGATATGTAACGTATGAAACATAATAAATCGGATTCTTGTCCGAAGTAAATTATACGAAAAGTAACACTTTAATAGAACAGTTGTGTGTAACTGCTAGGTCTGACCTTAAACTTTTCTTCAATACACGTCTGACTATTACTTGTACCTACTGGAAAAACTGTCGCAAGAAAGAACTTTACAGTCTACTAATGTCCTAACTGCTTACGTTTTGGAGTTTGTTGCAAGTTATTTAACTCCGTTCCCAGCTGTGCAGTTATAAAACAGTTCAGAATTGTTATCAGAACCAAGGATTTTACATATAAAACTCGTAATTAAAATATTAGGGTGCATTTTAAAATCGGGGAATCCTAGGCCTCCAAACGTGACTGAAGGATTGTGTTTAATCATTCTTACTTGCTATTTTAGATTAATTTAATAACTATGCTTTTAATTTTGTTCATTTGTTAATAGGGGGATGGATGAGACTTAAGTTAGTCTGAGGTATAGTATTCATATCAACTTTTGAAATGAGAGAGATCGTCTTCTCTCCATGAAGTAGTGGTTTACTCTAATTATCTGGTTTTATTTGCAGTTACATGTGGTTTTATCGTAAGTATTCAACCAAATATCGAGGTATTTTTACGAGATTTGGGGTTAATATATCCCCATCCAAAAAGCATTTAATTTATTACTTTTGTTATAGCTCTACAAAATGTGTTTAGAATGTTCGTAATGTGAAAAGTAGACTTCAATACTAAGTGTTAAGGTAATAACGTCAGTATGTGCTAAACTTTTGATGGAAGTAAAAAAAACAACAACCTTTGTCAAATCTAGCGTCCACACCGAACTGAAAACATTTAGGGACAGTAACACAAATAGGGGAGATTCTATATCATATGTGACCTCATATTAATATTTTTTGTTGGGTCACCATTACATGAACTAGGTTTTATATTACAGTAGAGCAAGTCTATCCATCTTATTAAGTTATTTTGAAAACTATACATGCTTAGTACATAAAAGAAATTTGTATCTTGTTTTCTGGCCGTTGAAGTTGAAAAAACAACAAAACCACCAAGAACGTAGAAGTAGTCAAGCGAAAAAACTCCGGAAATGCCTTCCTTCAAAATCCTGGTGAGAGACAAAGTGAAAACCCGGAATCTCCAAGACTATTCAGAGAGCAGATTATTTAAAAGTTGCTGGAGGGATATGTCAGCAAAGCCAAACGAAAAGGAAGACCAAGTACTGATAAAGGTCAACGGTTGGTGGAAAGACATAGTACTGGACAATATGAGGACAAAAAACACAAACCTGATTGTACTGTTTGCAACGATAGATACACAGCTGGATGGAAAAGAAAGCAGACTAATTATTTCTACAAACAGTGCAATCTCCCCATGTGCTTTTTACTATCATAACCATAAAGACTGTCGACGAGCTGCTGCACAAATTGTATACAATATTGTGCTTTACATGGCACTTCGTTGTGTATCGGGGTGTCTTCCTTTATTCCTGTTATTCTTATAATTGAATTTAACGTATATAGTATTGGGTACAATCACTGAACATTTCAAGGACTTTTGTTGAGCTATTGCCAAGATATCATGCTTTTAGTACTGATACCGTAATTAGTTGAAGTATCAAAAATATATATTCAGTGCCATGCCATACATTACAATTTTTTATTCAGTGCCGAAATGGTTAAAGTTTAGGAGGTGTAACAGTCAATGTGGTCACTAAAAGTTATTTGTGAATTTGTCCGTGTATATGAATAACAGATGATTATGTGGCATGCCATGACAGTTGAAAACAGTATCTTTTTCCAAAGTATTTATTTCTTGGAAAGAATTAAAGGACCAGTAGTGTACATCCAACACCGCCCTCTACATTCCGACACCCCTTTCAAACATGTAGTCTGCTTCCGGTCAGTTACCTCTTTCTTTCTTTGTGAACCTGACGATGACTGAAGAAGGTAATATACTTAAACCAAGCCAAGTTGTTTTGTCTATTTGAATAGGTTACTTTCCAAAGAAGTCCATACAGAAACATTTACCTGCTAACTAAAGAATCAAAGCTTGTAGTGTGTAGTCTTTACCGTGTGAAAGGGTAAGAACACGTTAACAATGTTAGGGCATTCGATCAACAAAATTTCATAAATAAATGTAAAAACCGCGTGAATATTTTGAAAAACGTTACTAAAATATCCCTGAATATATTATAATAATTAAAGAAAGTACTCAAATTTATGAATTGTCATTACATCAGTAACGGTTCTTATTAATAATTAACAATCACCTTCTACAATTTATACAAAGATTGAACCACAATACATAAAATTAGTACAAATACACCTACGAGAAATATACATCAAACTGTGGTGTATGATACTAGATAAGAACCGTATGAAATGTTTGGACGTATAAAAATACTTGCTATGTGAATTATTCTTACCTAAAACAATGATTTTCATGCCGCCCATCAAACGCGTTAAAAAAGTGGTATTCCGGCAATTACTAAACAACTTCCAATATTGTCTCAAAAATTACTAATTATCCTCATATAAATATGAAAACTACGAGCAATAACATGCATATTCGAATATTACTAGTCAGTATAAAAAGTGCTGGGTATAGGCAATAACTTCAATGACATACATGTATCATTGAATAACTACTAGGCTTTAATATCACGAGTTCAGATATTCAACGAGTTCGAGTACAACGGATCTGACAAGCTACCTCTTAATGTAGGTTAGCTTGTTTTAAATGTAATAACTTTAAATATTAATTAAATTTACTTCTGCGGTTCTAAGAATAAATTAATTAATGAGCATGTATTAAATATTTATGAACGGCTTAAATAGAACTTATATTGAATGTTTATGATAGTCCTGAGTTTCATGTTAAGTTTATTGGATAGGATTATTAGTAGTTTTTATATTCCACAGTTAATGGTTATGTAATTACAACTAGTCACTTAAGTTCCGTGATTCTTAGTTTGTGAACAGCGATAAAAGTAACTGAAATGTATTTCTGTTCTTCGTCAGAAACTTAAGTTCAGAAGTATGTAGCATAACTTACAAATGTAAATAGAAAACGTTAGATAAGTAGATTAATTAAACATTTTTTTTCTCTAAATCAAAATAATAAAAAAGGCTCCTATTTTCTGTGCGATTAGTATTGATTGGGTGAGGGTACGGGTGATATATAACGTAGTTGTTCATGTGTGAATGATAAAATATTTTTTCTGCCATTGTCTCGTGGGAGGCGTCTGAACCTCTTATACAGGTAACAAATGGTGGTGTTTTTTATTTCTCATAGTGTACAAACATTTTTTGTGCTTGACTACGGTAACCTATATTCACCTAACTAGTAAATTAATTCCAAATATATTTTTCAGTATTTAGTTTGTGTTTTTTTCTTCGGCTTCATATACGGGCCTAGGTCAAAACTTTGAAGAACTACCTGCCTAATAAAAAATAAATTCACCTATATAGACCACATAATAGCCTCTTCTCCAGGTGAAAACGAAATTGAGGTAAAATGAAATTGCAGATGACAGTGCATACAGTTAGCTTATATGTTAGTTGGACGATTAGGTATAGCAAACAAATGTAAGTTTTAATAAATAGTGACTTTATTGGTAAAACGAAATTAGTAAGCGATTGGAAAAATGGATATTTGTTTTATTTTCTTAATAATTGCTTACTAATCCATGTTTATCAAAGGTTACATTGGATGATATTAAATGTTTAACTTCAATTAGTTGAACAGTTA
Organism: Tachypleus tridentatus; assembly: GCF_004210375.1. Lineage (NCBI taxonomy): Eukaryota > Metazoa > Arthropoda > Merostomata > Xiphosura > Limulidae > Tachypleus > Tachypleus tridentatus. The sequence goes on along the minus strand of NC_134834.1, from coordinate 129,657,465 downwards.
CATAAGTATCGACTAATTTAGCATCCTAATATTCGTGATGCGTGGACAATATTGGCAAAGCAAAAAATATCAGAAACCAAGGTTAACAAAATATAGTAAAACCGCTTTGTTAACTAATCTAAAGACAACTTTGATTTGTCTGTACGCATATAACAGCTACTTTTTGCTCAAAAGAAATATATACGCGAAACGAAAGGTGCGCATTCATAAAATAACACGCTCAGCGTACCCACTGAAACTGGTTATTTGTGACACGTTACTAGGTTAAGACAGGCTTGTTTTACCTGAACAAGAAGGGCTCTCGTTACGGGTAAAAAGGTAACATTTTAACTGCAATTCAGTTTTATCATGTGTTCAGTGTCGAGTGTTAACGATATAATTTACAAAAAGGGCTGTAAGTTTAAATGCATTCGTTGTCTTCAGCAAGATGAAGTAACAACATTGAACTTTTTTTTTTTTTTTTTTTACGAAAGAAGTGTCGATAGTACCTTTCCGGGACTAGCCTTGGTATACGAGTTAACTCGCGAAATTCCCCATTATTTTTTTCGTTTTCCTCAGTCTTGTGGTTCTACTTTAGAAATCTTTAACTTTAGTCTACCAATACAAATAGAAATAAATTGGTTGCTAGCGATCTAGAACAAATTTTCTTTTAAATTGAATCTAAAATGATTTTACTACCTGAAATGTATAGAGGGCGTTAAAAATTAAGATATTTAAACAAGTAATGTTTTAATCTGTATATGTATAAGTAACAAACTGTGAGATCGAGCATCATATTATGAGTGTAACTAAGCTAAGTAATTTTAAGCTTACTTTTTATTATACTTGTTTGCATTGTGTCACTTATCAATGCAAAACACTGCACATTTATTTTTTCTTAATGTCGTACCATTCTGTGTTGAGTTGTAATGTTGTATATAACAAGTATTAAAACGTTATAAAGTTGATAAGTACAACGACGAGATTCATCCTTTTCGCCGATATGTTAACAACTTAATTAGAACAAAATATAATTTAGATTGAACCTTTACTTGTGAAAAAGTCAACTTTATATTTTCATGTTTAAACTTGACATACGATGCTCTTTCACTCTGTATTTTATTCTTTTAACTGTGAATACAAAATTTATACGTGATGCGTGAAAGTTCAGATAAATACATTGGCCCGGTCTGGCCAGATGGTTCATGCACTCGACTCATACTCTGAGAATCGCGGATTCGAATCCCCGTCACACCCAACATGCTCGCACATTCAGCCGTGGGGGCGTTATAACGTGCAGTCAATCCTACTATTCGTTGGTAAGAGAGTATCCCAAGAGTTGGCGGTGGGTGGTGATGACTAGTTGCCTTTCCTCTAGTCTTACACTGCTAAATTAGGGACGGATAGCGGAGATAGCCCTTGTGTAGCTTTGCGCGAAATTCAAAACAAACAAGAATGAACAAATATACGTAGGTAGTCCAATTATCAAGTGATTAAAGTTTCTTATAACAATTCACTGTTTGTAACAAAAACATTGGTTATTATAATACTTTTACAATAATAAACTTCAATTGTCACTTTTTTTTACACAAATAATCAGTTTTCTTTCATATCAGAAATTATACAAAGAATGAAAATTAAATCAGCCATGGACTTAGTTTAAAACATCTAGAATTGTATGGTGTCAACATTAGGGAATATTTAAATGTTTACTCGTATAACGGTGAAATAAAACAAATCATTTATACGTATAGCTATGGAATGCGCCAAAAACAGTAAGTATTTCGATCGTTTATATAAAATGGACAAACAACCTAGAAATTGCATTTCAGTATCTTTCAAGTTTTTTATGATAAAAGATAACGTACCTTTCCTTTCACGTTTTATAAATTCTATATGTTTACAATCTAAATAAGCTGTTACGTTCATTATACTAGGTTTCAATCTAGAGCTTGCATATTTGTCATTTAAATATAACATGCAAAGTTAGATACATAGTCTTAATTTCTTGAAGGTGTAATTATTTAAGCACGTAAACAAATATCGTTATCTTTCATCGCACAATTTGAACAATATTTTTGACATCGAAAGTATGAAACACACGAGTTCTTTCCGTGTTATTTTAACCAGTATTTATCCTACCACTTAATGTAATAAGTAAACGACTTACTGATTGTTATTGTTTAAAATACTAGAACTTCACACAGTATAAACATAAGACATTAGTATCATATTGCAAGCATACAATCTGGAAACAGAAGTTTACGAATTATTGTGGTCAAACACAAATTTGTGGAGACTGACATCAAAACAAGATTGTTTAGAGGGTGTCCTATACATACAGTATAGGACTGTAAAATATTTCAACTTAACCAGTCAATAACGTTTGCTATTTAATTTTTTTAATTACACTTAAAAGAACATTACATGTTATTTTCTCCATCTTTCAAAACGGTATGTACATTTAAACCGAATTATTTGTCAAATACATCACTAGTATTATAATTCTTTGATTATTTCATTTTTATAGATAAAAATTACAAAACAGGATTCTGTGATTAAATATAAAAATCACGCTGTGCCTGAAAAACTATCACTGTTATCCAAAGCCACTGAACATCGTAGTTAATAAATTATACAGATTTAAAAAATCCATAGGATTAGAATGACCAAGTCTATTTCGCAATCACTAGCTAGGTAGTCCAATAATCAAGTGATTTACAATATTTCAGCGTTTGTCATATTCATACTTAACAACAGGTACTATCAAGTCACCCCTTAAGTAACGTCCGATTTTAGTTTCAGAAAAAGAGAGAGGATTTCAAACGCTTTCAATATTATTTAATCAGTAATGTATGTTCCATTACTATTAATTACTACCTGCTAACGATTCACAAGCTTTTGAATGCCACTTCTATAAAATTCTTGGGGTTTGGAGGAAAGAATGTAGAGAGGGTAGTTTTGACATCTTCGTGTATTCCAAGCTCTTTTCCATCGAGATAGTTCTGCAAACTTTGGAATAGATGATAATCAGATGGGGCAAGGTCTGGAGAATAAGGAGGATGTGGAAGTTTTTCCCAGTCTAGCTTTTCAATCTTTGCAGATGTGATCCTTGCTGTATGAGGTCTTGCATTATCCTGATGTAAATCAACACTTTTACAGTTGACAAAAGCAGGCCTCTTTTCTTTCAGTGCAACATTCAAGCGCTCTAACTGTTGATAATAGAAGTCTGATGTAATCGTTACACTGAGTGGCAGCAACTAAAAGTGGATCACACCAGCAATACTTTCCTAGGGTGGAGAACAATTTTGGGTTGTGCTTTAGCCAGTTTACCTGCACTGAGCCATTGTTTGAAGCGCTTAAAATTTTTATAAAACGCATATTTTTCATCTCCAGTCACTAGCCTATCCAAAAAAGGTGAGTTTCGTTCACGAGAGTACAGAGAAGTGCAAATATCCACTCTTGCTCTAATGTTGGCTTCTGTCAAATCATGGAGGACCCATTTTCCAAGTTTTGACACCTTTTCAAGCTGCTGCAGATGACGGTGAACTGTTGAATGGATTGAATTAAACTTCTGTGCTAGTTCTTCAACTGTGAGAGCACAATCTTTATCAAGTGCACCCGGCAGCAAGTCATCATTAGAGTCAACAGGACGACATGAACGTGGCACAACACTTAAGCTGTAGTCACCTGATCTGAACTTCTGAAATCACCTTTGACATTTTCTTTCATTGAAAGACTCCCCATCATAAACACCTTGAATATTTTGTGTAGTTTCTGCTGTACTATTGCCTCTTTTAAAAACTTGTAAAGCATTATACGCCTAATGTGCTCCTCAGGCACATCCATCTTCATAAGGGTTTATTTGATTAATGATTTGAGAAAGTGGAGTCGGGCTAGTTTCTTTTATTTGTCTGAACATTTTTATAAACATTTTACGACATATTTTCATCATTAAAGCCTTTTACAAAGACAGAAATGATGATGACGCATTTTCTGTATTAAATTTTCGGACATTACTTATGAGATGGCCTGATATAATAATTTTATAATAATCAATATTCACATTTACAGATGCTAAATGTATTCTATTAGACTGTAAGTATAATACAGAATATATATAATTATAAACTCTACATATTTACGTTGCACTTTAATTACTTAAATTTGAAAGCTCTGTACACAATCTTTAAATGATTAATTTATTACTCATCACACATGCACTATAATCAACATACACTATACGCGTACGCAGCATAGAGTACATTGTGTCCAGAAAACCATCGTTTTAATCTACTTATAATAAAATGGCAGTTTTATTGCACTTAAACGTGTAACATTTATAGTATATTTACGGAAACCTTTATTAAAATAAAAGTTAATTATAACACATTGTCGCTGTGTGCGTATTTACAATATATTTAAGGTTTATGGGAAGATCTGTCGTTATCTATGTGTTTATAATATATTTAAAATAGTTTATTGTAAATATGGAGTAATACATATCAGTTAAATAGAGTTTTTGTATTTAAATAAACTGCATGTTTCTGAAACACAATGATGAAACATTGTCACTATATATGTAAGTTAATTACGTGGTCATAAAAAAAACACTAACTACTATATTCTCATTTTTTGATGGGTTAACATAAACTTATACCATACTATGCCTGCATACAGAAAATGGTCAGATTGTATCAGTTGGTTGGCCTGGCATAGCCAGGTTGTTAGGGTTCTCGACTAGTAATCTGATGGTCGCAGGTTCGAATCCCCATCGCACGAAACATGCTCGCCCCTTCTGCTATGGGTACGCTATGTTACGCTCAATTCTACTACTCATTGGTAAAAGAGTAGCCTAAGAGTTGGCGGTGGGTGCTGCTGACTAGCTGTCTTTCCCTCGTGTAGCTTTGTGCGAAAATCTAAACAAACAAAAACTCTCACTTCAAAATTAGGGACGACCAGCACTGATAGTCCTCGAGTATCCTTACACGAAATCCGGTAAGGATAAACCATACCATGTGGCTTGGACACTTAGTCTCAAGGGGTTGCACAAACGCATGTGCAAATTGATACGTGTTAGGTTTCTCTCGTACATGTGTCATTTCAAACGATTTGTGACGTGGATGATCCATGGATTACGAGATACTGCATTTAGACTCTTTGCGTTAATTTTAGAGTGTAGCATAATAGAATTCTTCGTATCATTGTTGGATATCTGTTTATTATCAGTGTACCTAAAGACCACACAACTTCATCCCATCTTAAAGGCCAGTACAGATGCCATCATATTGGTACAGGGTTCTTTTTGGTTTTGGTTTAATGTTTTTTTGTTTACTTTTGATATCACATAAATAAGTAGTTAATTTTGAAACTGAATAAAGATATCCAGTACATTTTAGAACCATTTCGTTTTAGAAACTCCTGGTAATCTGTCATTTTCGTTTCTTTAAGAGATCAGAAAAATCACTGTTTATTATTAGGATCAAGACAACCCACTTTATTTCTTATTAGTTTTACACAGTTACAGTTACTATTTAGAAAATAGTTTTGTCACACTTTGCTGATTTTAATATTTATCTATATTATAAAGAAGTAGGAAGATTTTGCGGTTTAAAAAATAAAAATAAATTTATTCGAACTGCTGCCTTTTCACAAGCTTTACGTGAATCTGAAGATAACTGATGTTTCGGGTATGCATATAAACCCATGAGTAATGTTCGGAAAACGATTTATTTTAGTTTCTAACTGATATACACACACTTCACATGTTTATTTTTTTGCAGATGGTGTGGGATTTCAGTGTCCTGAATAACAACGATTTATTCAAAAATGAAATATTTTTGTACTTGTTTGAAGAAATTGAACAGAGGAGTAACTCCGAAAATAGTAGAATAATAGCAATGAGTAATAGTATAAAAAGTTTCTAGGAACACTCTGTCTTAGATCATGAGAGAGAGAGAGAGAGAGAGAAAAGTGTCAATAAAGAAAGAGAAAACTAAAATATGAATGAATTAGTTAAATTCAGCATTTCGTTTCGTGGTAATTAAATAGTTTGGTCAAACTGACAGGATTACATTACAAAAATGACTCGGAATAAGCACGTATTTTTATTTATATCCACGTAAAGAGATCGAAGAACACCTTAGTTTGTGAAACCTGGCCACGTAACCTGCACGGAACCTGACCAGCTGTGCCGCTATCAGCATCTGGTTTTTGATATCTGTAAACGGATTCGTGTATTGTTTAGTTTAGAAAATAAGTCGCGAGATCGTACGTTTGTTAACATGGTTATCGTTGGTAATGGCTGTTTCGATAGAATGACTATTTATTGGTGAGTTTAAGGAAAAATGTTTGCAGCATTATGGGTATTGCTGTTTACTCTCCAAATGTAAGTGCAGAAAGGTAACTTTTGTTTAGAAACAATATGCTATTTGTAATAGTTCTAAAAACTTACTTTTAAATATAGTGCGAAATGTAACACATCAGAATTTCCAATATAATGTAAAATTAATAGCAACTTGGTTGGAGATGACAATTTCGTGTTTATCACACAATTTGACTGACTTGTGTTACTTTTAATCTTAGTTTTTATTAGATTACATTGGTCTCGTAATCATTTTAAGTATTAAATATAAATCAGAAAATTGAATAGTGCCGAGCTTCATCTGTTATATTTTGTTCTTAAATGATGAATTTGAAGCTATGAACTTGGAGAAATATAACACAGAAGATTACACAATGTGCTAGGGTGTGTGTAGTAACAGAGCATACACAGACACGCAAAATATGTGTAAACATTGAGAAAGCAACTTCGCCGACTGATGTTTTTTTTTCGCTGTTTGTCAAACATTTTATCAATTTCGATGTTACACTTACAACTTTTCAACTACGTATTGACTTGAAACAAGTTTTCGTTGAGGAATAAGAGGATGGGAGAGAAAGGTGTTTCTGTACGGAAAACAAAGTATTAGGTTAAAAAATGTTTGTTTACCCAGGTATTTTTAATCTACACAACATTTATCACTAATCGAATCTAGATCAATGAAATTTTCAGAATCATTTCAAGCCTGTAAAATTCATAATTCACCATACCTTTGTTGCATAATTAAATATTTTCGTGATTTTATTGTATTTAGTATATGCAAAGTTAAATTCATTTTCTGTGACAGTTTTCGTTTTTCTACAATATTAATGTATAACAGTTTAACTTCCTGATTTACATTTTCACGAAGTTTTTGCTATAGAACAAAATATGCTTAATATTGCCAGTATATCTGCTGTAGCATAAAAAATGTTGGCCTTGGTAGTGTTCTATAAAATTACATGTTCCGTGCATTCGGTTGGAAGAAACTGGAAGCTAACGTTTACATACATTCCCTAACATTTCATCATTGTCTTCCGCTCAAGGTTGCTCCTACATTGTGCAAGATTAAAAACGCGACTCAGGAATGTTTAAAGAAAATTTGAAAAATACAGTATTCCGCTCACTTTCGTTTACTGATGAATTTCAGACGTGAGTTTCATTGCTATTTAAGCTTTTGTCACTTATTTGGGCCATATGTTGTTGATCTTTTGTTGTTTTGGTCTCGAGCATAATTATGTTTGAACAATCAGTTTGATAAAACATTATCTTTAGTATTCCAATATAAAGAACATGTGGAAAATTAAATATTTTGTCTTATCTGAGGCAAATTTAATTAAATGCTTTTGTTGTTCCGTAACTTCAGTGTCAGCAAAATTGCCGTTTTGATCTGTGATTTAACATTTCGTTTCTCAAAATATAAGTTTTTGTAGCGATTAATTTATTTGAAGATTATTTTCTAAATACTTACCATTTTGGTCAAGTTATGTACACCGAGTTTTGGAAATGTTTTGTTAAATCATCTCTTGTGTTACCTTTTTTTTACTACTATTGCGAAATTTGTGGTGTGTAAACCCATAGATGGTTGGTTTCAAAAGTGCGTGAAATTAAAAACGTGAGATTGTAGTATTGAGAAATTATTTTAAACTATGAGAGTAGTCTTACGCAGACTGTGATCGTGGTGAAGTTGTGATAGTAGTATTGTGCAGAACCGAGATCTGTGTGAAGTTTGAACGTGTGTACAGTCAAGATAAACGATCTTGCCCTGTTTGTTATTAACACGTATTGCGATAAACGTAAATAATAAAAACAAATCCTCGTTCTTTTTTTTTCAACGGAAACAAACATTCCACATTGGAGATCGTACTGACAGTATTTCGAAACAATTAAAAGACATTTATTCAGTGTCAGAAGGTAAATAATACACTAAGAAAGCATTTCCATTACGATGAAAACCACACATTCTTAATTATCTCGAATTAGTTTCACTTGCTCTTGTTTATTGTTTCTGAACAACTGTTACTTTGAATATTATGGGAATCTCCAGGGAGTGGGTTTGTTATGACTTGGTGGTTAGGACACTCGACTTTCAGCCGTCGGAAAGGGGACTATGATGTGCCAGTCAATCCCATTGTTCTTTGGTATACAGTAGCACAAGACTTACCGGTTTTTTCCCTCTAGGCAATCGCTTCAAAATTAAATATGCCTCTACACGAAACAAGGTTTGCGCTGGGAAGTATAAGAACTAGGGGTAAACAATTATACTACATGAACAACGCTCTAATAGTAAATAAAAATTAGAATATCATCACCGGAAATGTTTGTAATTTGCAGAATTATCGCACAAACCAAACTAAACGAATATAGAATTATCTTCATTGATACGATCTTAGACAACCTGGCACAATCACTAATCCTCGTGTTGTGATTATAAAACTGCTTTCCCGTAAAAATCACAATAACTATTAAGAAGAAAGCAAGAGTTCACATACGAACGCACACACATATATATAATATGAGAGAGAAGAGGTTATTAATATTCCTCGTCATTATTAGTTATTGAATGAAATGACCAATTAGTCTTAGTCGACTTGTTAAACCAAAACAATTATTTTCAATAGAAAATTGCAATAAAAATGATTACAAAGTTTAGTCAGTGTATAAAGACAATAAGTCAAAAAAGGTGGCCACGTTATTTAATGAGTGAAACCAAAATACGTCAAAGTTGTGATAACGCTATGAAAATTCATGTTAGGTTTTGGATTGTGTAACGGGGAAAGGTATTTTTAATACATTTTAAAATAAAAAAGTTTTGAGAAAATATTTAAAGAGGAAATCGGATTATGTAGTAAAATACTGGAAATATCTGATTAATCTTAAGTCTTTATTCTGATCCTTGATTCTACTCTCTTTGTTTTTTTAAAGTAAAGATATAATTAATAAGGATTTAGCGGTTCTGTACATAACATTATGTAACAAAATTTTTATTTGTTCCTGGGCAGAAAGTGTTATTTCCCAATTGCTTATGCCTAAAGTAAATGGAAAAGACCTATTTTACTTTTCAAACTTTGCTTTTGTGACCCGGGTAATGAAATTTTCAAATTTACCCATTTTCCAGAACATTCCAGGTACATTCAGTGCTGAGTAGCTGATAGAGAATTTTCTCGATCTCACAAGAATTTTTTAGAATTTTGTAGAACTTACGAGAATTTTCAAGAACCTTTTATAATTTTCTAGAACTTTCCATAGTACTATATATATACAGGGGCTCGCCACTCACCACTTCTGTTTAGTTCTAGCTGCCTAAGTGAATACATAGGATTCTTTACCAAGTTTCCCTGTTATTTTTGCTTTTGAGAAAGCAGGGACAGTGCAGTGCACTACAACAGGAAGCACTGGCCACAACGGACCGAATTCTCTGTGAAGAGTCACAATGTCAAGTGTGAGCCACCATTGCACATAAAATTGGGTTTATGAAACAATTTGTTACAGCTCTTGATAAGGAGTTTACAGCCTTCAAGTACCTTCGAGACTTCTTCCCTAAGCTGTTTGGCAAAGGTCAAAGCTGGTGTCTTCCTTGGACCACAAATAAAGAAGATCCTGGAGTGCACAGAATTCCCCTAGAAGCTCAGTAGGGAGGAAAACAAAGCTTGGGGCAGCTTTGTCGCAGTGGTTCGGAGTTTCTTGGGCAATCACAAGGCCAAAAATTATGTGGAATTGGTTGAAGCTCTGGTGAAGAACTACGGCAAAATGGGCTACAGGATGTACCGGAAAATCCATATCCTTGACACTCATCTTGATAAATTCAAGGAGAACATGGGAGCATACTCAGACAAGGCGAGCGCTTCCACCGAGATATAACGAAAACATGATGGGAAAACATATTTGGAAGCTGATATGTGAAAGTGATTTACATTACAGTCGCAAATCTCTAAAAACTACTCACTTCTAAACATATTTGTTTATTTTTGTATACCTTTAGTATAAATTCATGTAAATCTTGATTCATATGTTGTTTTATTCAGAACTTGTGTAAATGAAACTTTGTAAGTTTGCCCGTTTTTACATAGAAAATAGGTTAATTTCTAATTCATCATCCAGGTTAGAAAAGCAAAATTTGAATGGAATTATGGCCATTTTCTGCACTTTTATAACATAAGCAATTAAGAAATAACACATACAATTCAGGAACAAAATTTATGTTATATAGTGTAATCTTAAGCCATACTTAAAATCTCAAGACCTAGTTAGACAATGGAAAACGTTGTTGTGAGAATACTTTTATTTATTACAAAATCTTGTTTGGAAAGTCATCACTTTAATATTTTTCTGCTCATGATTGTTTTATGGCTTGGCCGTATTTTTTACAAAATTGTTTCACCGTCACGTCACTTATTTTTGTTTATTACTTCGTTTTAAACTTAAATCTGATATTTCTTTGTTTTCTTTCTTTCTGACGCTTGTAGTGATGATTGTATGACAGTTGAAATCATTTAATTAATTAACAATAACTTATCAATCTTGACCTGAACATGAAACCTAGAAGTGGATTGGATGTTAACAATAGCACAGCGGACTTATAGCGCTAGAAACCGGGTTTCGATACCTGTAGGAGGCACAATATAGATAGTCCATGATGTAGCTTTGTACGTAACTACAAATAAAAAAGCAAAAACTTCCCAACCCACTAGGTATCGAATGCCAATTCCAATTTGAGTGTTGTAACAGGTCCAGTATAACCTGTATTTTGTTTGAAAAAGCGTGCGGCACGATTATAGAAGTTATATATACAAAAAACGGCTGGTATGGATTGAATTGTTTGTTGTTTTTTTTATGTAGAGGAGCGAACAACGTTTAGACCTTCTTCGGTCATCGTCAGGTTCACAAAGAAAGAAAGAGGTAACTGACCGATAGCTGACCGCATGTTTGAAGGGGGTTGTGTAATTGAGTGTGGGAATGTAGAGGGCGTCCTTAGATGTTTGATTATATATATTAATATAGGTATAAAGGTGTTCCTCTGTATTGGTTTATTTTAGGCTTGAGTTGTTGTGTAAGTAAGACTTCTTTAATTTTGCGTTTGTTTATGTTTGTTTCTTTATTTAGTATTTGAGTGTTTTCTATGGTTATGTTGTGTTTATTTGACTTGCAGTGCTCGAAAACGTGTGAAGGTGACTTTTTATGTTCTTTGTATCTGGTTTCCATTTTCCTACTTGTTTCTCCAATATAGAAGTCGTGGCAGTTATCACATTGTATTTTATAAATAATGTTGGTGTGGTGTTTGTCAGTGTAGTTTTTACATAGTATAGACCTCAGTTTTGTGCCTGGTTTTTGAATACCAAATTTATTCAGAATAAACATTTGATGTGCTTTTTGTACAGTAATTTTCTTCGTATATGAACGTTGGGTTGAATTGATTTCCAGTGCTTGATCAACAAGATGTTAAACCACAAGGAAGGTTACAATGTGATCGAGGAACCTACAGTTAAATAACCACGCTCTCAGTAAGTGCATATTCTTCACTAGTTTTGTTTTTTTTTAACGTTTTATTAAAAACGAAGTTGAGTTGTTTTCACTCATTGAGCGTATGTGATTATACATACACAGGTGATGCAAAGCCACAAAAATTGAGTAATTGCAAGTTCGTGGCTAATTTATAAATGATATAAAATATCAGTACATAAAAACAAAAGAACAGTAAATATACAATGCAATAAACCCATTGGTTTGCATAGATAAGTAAGTCATCCTATTCTTTTTGTGTGCTGCCATATAGTTTATCAATTTGGGATATTACAATTGCTCTGTTGTACTCCCAACAATGCGCACAAGTGTTTGATCGCCTTTTAATACGCAGTTTTTGTGTAAGACGCATATCCTAAAAATAAAATTACATCAGGGTTTTGTGTGCCAAGCCTTGATTGTTTCATCGGCTTTTATAGTCGAAATGTTGTTTCACTACGTTTGATGAATGCTTGATATCATAATTATGATGAATTATGAATTTCTCACTAATAATTTGTGTTTCTGAGGCAATGAAATGTTTTATTAGAATGTACCTGTACTTAGCAGCAGCCAGTATGCCATCAGTTTTGTATAGCTCACTGACACTGTTGGCTGAAATGTTGCCGAAAATGCTTCATCTTATATGCTTTGCATTGGCTGTTACCGTTCTGCTTTCCACCATCAAACTGTCGTTAAATGTTACCAAACAATTCAAAGTTTGATTCACCTGTGAAGAATAGACGCCTTCTTTGATTATTCAATTGTTTTTGGTCCGATGTTCTTATTTACAGTAAGATCGTTGGCTAAATCTTTACCCAATCATTGTCTATTATGTAAATAACATACTCTGGTATATCAAACATCGCTTTTAGAAAGGTTCGGTTTTTTTTCCCTTGACAATTTCAGTTACTAATATTGCTAATTTGAATGTTGCATGCACCTATTACTGAAAAAAGGAGCAGCCTTGAATAGTCAAAAGTGTTACATCTACTTTCTTGTACGAGATCAGTCCTAGAAACCATGACTGGACTACTGCTACCACTACAGAGTTTTGTGAACCAAATGTTACAACTGAATAGTATTGTTTAAAATATTTTATAAAGTACTCGTGTCGGTAAAAAATTAACAAGTTTACTTCGCCTCTGTTGATTGCTTTATACAGTGTTGTTACTTCACTTGGCTTTTATGTTAGTTTATTTTTATAAGTTCTTGTTTCACATATAAAATTTGAAATTGAGGTGTGCATAAAGTGATGATGTAGTTTGTAAATGAGGAATGTTTTCTTCTGTTAGCTCCCGAAGGTACAAAGACGTCATTTATCATATTTATTGTGTGCAGTCACAACGTGATTTTGTACATGCTCAGAGTGGCAGAACCAGTGTAAGTTTGATTAGAAAACTATTCAGACATGTGGGTTGTTAGTACATAAGCAATTTTCTATGTTTTATTTTAAACACTGAATGTGGTTAACGCAGTTATATGATACATATGATACTATTTTAGAATGAAATAAAAATACAAAAACAATTATTTTAAATACTGTGATTATGATTCAAGCCATGCTAAAGAGAATGGAGTCTGGATCCGTACCATATAAAAGGCTTGTTTCTTTTCCCAGGTTCAACGTTCTACAGTAGGTGCATTCTCGTTAAACTGGCACGATGTATAATAATAATATCGTAGCGAATAGCTTTAATACTGCTTTGTATGGAAATTTTTTTTTCCAGTTAGCACACAAAAGAAAATTTCTAGAGGAAAACGCAAACGGGAAAATCGTAGCTACAACTTTTTGTTAACCTGAAGATGACCTAGGAAGGTCGAAATATTGTTCTCTGCTTTATTAGTAAGTGTTAATACCCATACCAGCCGTTCTGAAACCACTTTTACTTTAAGTGGGTTTCTCGTCATCAAAAAAGAGCTTTGATGTCTGTTTCATGCTAGTGTAAATGCTTACTTACCCAGTTTAGAGATTTGTCTGAAATATTGTTAAATAATGTAATAAAGAGCTGCAATTATTAAATTTGATTTTCTTATGCATTAGTAGTTTTCCTTTTAAGGATTAACTAGTAAACAAGGGGTGACCAGAAAAACTATTATCTGAGGATAGAAATCAGTCAATTCTTGCAAGTGAATGAAAGTTATTCGGCTTCTGAGGCAACGTGTACCGAGTTACTTTCTTACAGTCTGGCTTATATTCATCATCATATGACTGAATGAAATGATCGACTGCTTGATTTGTTTTTCTTAATTGGAGAAAGTAACAAATCAAGTTGGTGAACAATAAACGTCGTGGGAATATCTAAATCAACTGATTTAAAATAGTGTTTAAATGCTGCTGTTTCAATTTTGAAAAGTTGTATTAAATAATTTTTTTTTTAATTGCCACGTTGGATAAATGAATAGTATATATTGTTATAATAATATGGTTTTGCTGTAAAGTATCAAACTGGATGATATATTCCATACCAGTCAAACAAAAAGTTGACAATGACTATTGGTAGAATCGTGGCGCTGTTATTATATATCGAATTTTGCGATATATGTTTTACTTGTTATAACTACAAATTAACAGTGACTGTTGTGACAACCATGGTGTTGCTATATCATGTTGAAACGTAAAATAATACTGTATCTGTAAAACTGTAAAAATTAATTGCGACCATTGTAACAGAACCATGGCTGTTGCATTATTACGTATTATACCTTCTGTACGTGTTTTTATCAAGCTCAAAATAATTACACAGGCCTGCGAATTTAAACTTCATAAAGTTTGTTTTGGCATTAATAACGGATTCCTCATAATTAAGCTACGCAGATTTCGAACATTATTTTTTTTCTAACACTTAAAGATTATACGCAAATATGGAAGAAAAACTCACTTATATCGAATTATTATTATTTCGTTTACCACAATGAACATTTTTTTTGTTATTATGCATGTTAACAAATATACAAACAAACCAAAGGGAAGAACAGTGATGTCAGATGAATATGTATCCTCATTCATCCTGATTTTGTGTGAGTGAAATCTACGTCTTTTAGCCTCAAAACTACGTGTTGTGGTCTTTTAAGTATTGCGTTATAACATTTTGTGAAAAATGTATACGTGATGGGGGAAAAAATGGATTTCGTTTTTTGATTCATAGTATAGGTATTATTGTAAAACGTAAAACTTTCAAGACAATAACGCCATTGCAGGCCTGCGTTATATATGAAGCTATTGTACCTATATTGTAGTGACGAAAGCTTGGTTCTTTTACACAAATATTTCGAATAATACTGGCATTGTGAACTTCTTAAACGTTACCACGACCAGGATGACCACGTTCTTTTTTGGCCTACATATAAACCTTAATGTCACGAAGATTCGTTCTTTTTTTTTGTTGTTGTTATTGGTACAGGTGGATCTTCAAAAATCAAAAATAAGTCCTACGACTGTATGTTTGTGTTATGAAAGTCGAAGTCAATCCATTGAAATTTAGTAAATAGAGTTAGAACATCAGGAGAATAATTAGAGGCCAAAAGCTCATATTTGTAAAATAAAGTATTTTGTAAGAGGACTTCCATGCTTTCAGTATTCTCTTGACAGCCGAATTCAATTTCGTTTTTTTGTTGCAAGAAAGAGTGAACGTGGCCTGCAAGATTGAAGGGAATTATCGGCATCTAGTGGCATTAAGTTCTGATAAACGTTATGGATTTTGTGAAAATCGCGGCTTTTTTTTTTTTTTTATCTGAGCAATTTTTTCATCCCGTTTAAAATGTAACATTTGATTGTACTGAATAGATGTGAAAATGGTACTTTAATTGAAATATAAAACACTTTTATGCGTGGCTTATCATAAACTTTTCTTACGCTGGAAGAGCCGTAAGTCGAAACTACGTGAATCTTAGTTTTTCGTAACAATTGTAGTATTTTTAAAAGAACCATGTAAGAATTTTATGGTTATTATATATATATAAGTATGTATATTATACTTGCTAATGTAATCTAAACCAAGTAACGGTGTTAATTTTATAGTAACCGTGTTTATTATATTTACTAGTATAAACTAAACCACAAAACGATGTAAAATGTGCAAAAACAGACACATTACCAGTTGGTGGTTTGCGCATTTAACTTGCAAAAACCGAGCAATCAAACACTTAACTTGGTATTTAATCAGTATAAGACCTTGCGTACAAAATTAAAGAATAATGTAATGTGTAAACCACATAATATAGCTGATAATCCATGGCTGATGAGGCCTTTCGATAATACTAGTGCTAGTCAGGCCGGTGTGTGTATATCATTTAATTGCATGAACAACAACTGGTTGTTGAACTCAGTGTTTGTTGTATATATTTTGTTTAAATAATATTTAAAGAAGTTATAGTTTACTTTCATGACATCAGTTACTACATTAAGCAAGAAATATAAAGCACTTTTAATCTTGTTCACCCTAGAAATAACCTCACGTTAATGTTATTTACGAAGTATTTTCTCATATTGTTAAAATATGTTTCTATTACAACGCATTTACTGTTATAGATTTATTTTCATATTCATGTTTGTTTCAATTTGATGTATGTGACATATTGATGTTGGATGTGTTTTGCGCACATTCCTCCTGTTCCTTAAATTTGAAGATTTTCGAGAGTAAGAATCAACGATATATGTTTTACGAAAGTACTAACGCATCTTCGAATATTGTTAAAAATGAAATAGAAACCCTATAATCCTAGTGCTTTCGATAGGTGAACCTTGGTCGAACAAGCCTCGAAAGCACTTATTGTGATTAGTACTTAATAATCGGAAAGCTGCAGAATTTTACCGGAAGCGTTTATAAATTTCGAACATTACAAACCGTTTAACTTCACTGCATTAACTTCAATCGTTAGCATCTGCAGGAGAACATTAGATATTGTCGTCGGTGAAATTTTACGTGCTTCAAGCTAGCTAGCCGTCAAGAGAATTGTACAGATGTATCAAGAACGAATTAATTCGCTCCTCGTGACTGTTGATAAAATATTCAATTCCAGACCAGATACAAGACTTAGTATTGTTTGAAAGTTTGTGAAATGTGTATATGTCATTATTTGTAAAACACGTTTATTATAAGTTATTGTTATTTGTATATTAAAATATATTCGTGTTAAGAAAGAGAACTGCATATCGATGTTGTTGGAAAATATCATGAATTTGATACATATTAACATTCAATTAACTTCTAAATAGCGCTCCAGTGTCAACTTCAGGCGAGGACTGTGCTATTAATGAACTGCTAGAAGGCCTTATGGATCTTGACATAAATCTTCCTAATGGAAGAAAAGTCCGAATGACTGTGGAAAGAAGGTAAGGGAGCACGAGAATAGGAGCATTTGAAAAGTATTTCATTCTGTATTCAAAGACCAAATAATTTTAAATTTAAAATGCCATGGAGTGCGTTATGTTGCAATATCAATTGATAATAATTATATTTAAAAAGGTATTTGGAGTATTTTTCAACTTTGAGGTGTACTAAACATTTGTTTGTTTGTGTGATACAAGTAAAAACTGTTGTTCTCAATTGATTATGGCATTGGTTTTATTACCTAATTTTTGTACAAATATTTCATGTTACAAACTTAAAATATTAGGAAATTTGATAGGATATATCGCAATATGCTCTCGGAAGTATGAAACAAACGTAATCAAAGGGTTCCTATATACTTGTGTTTACGAATCTAAAAACTAACAGCATAGTATTACCAGTTACCTAAAGACCGATGAACGTTCTTCAGTGGCGTAGGAAGTGGTGGAGCTCAGGCCCACCCATTTCTAAATATTTCCCCGTAAAAATACATCCAAATTAGGATATTTACTATCAAGTCAAGCAGGAGGATGTATAAAATTAATCCAGGAGATTCCAAGGCCCCAGGTCAAGTCCTGAACCTCTTATGGTACACATTCCCTCGCGCGCGCGCACACACACATACACATACACACAAGATTTTAATTTTCTTCCTACACATCTATTTTTTAATTAAATTAACTCCCTGAATGTCTGGTTACGAAGCAGTTGGTAATTTCAGAAGGTAAGTTGTTCAAAATACTTGGAAACAAGTAACAACTACTAAACCAAAATTATCTTAACTCATTTTTATTTTCACTTTTTTTCTTTCTTTCTTCTAACGATGCTAACGCGTGCCTCTACCATTCCCAACTAGCTAGAAGTTTCATAAAAAATAAATAAGTTTTTATCAGATGGATTGATGGGCATGCTCATCACAGTCACCAGGTTTGAGTTCGATGAAGCACGTGATTCATCTCCAAGACAGTATCTTGAAGCAACTGTAGTGGAACAGTGGATTGTACTGTCCTGTAGCGTATTGGTTTGCTCAATGCATGCCACATCACATTTGGATTGAACGTACACCTTATTGATATTATGAGTATTTTGGGCATTTACTTCAGTATTAGGCATTTACAAAACAGACCATATAACTAGTCACCTGACAGTGCACAGGCAGAAATAGAGGTAAATATATACTGACAGATAAAAGGATGGGTAGTTACACAGAATGTCTCAAAAATTTGTATCATGACTGTTCTTTTATGTATAATTAATGTTGTTTTGTCTATATTTATAATGTGTGAATATACAGATCGACAAAGTGCGTATGACGTGTACGCAAGTTTATGGCATGTAATTTAAACATTTGTTACAATAAAGATTAATAATTAATTCTGACTAAGAATATGGACTTTTGAGACACCCTGTATAAAGAAAGTAGAATGACAGAGAGAAATATAAATAGATAACTGTGTTGACAGACCTAACTGTAGGATGGATGGATAAATAACTATATATATATAGTCAAATGGAGATGGGTTGTTTGGAGAGTTGTACTTTTGACTCGTGGATGGAGTTTTATTTATTTTGAACATAGAGTGAGGGTGTTGGATGTTTTTATCAGTCAGCTGACGAACAAATCAAAGTGTACTTGTTTATAGACAAACCAAGGTGAAAATGTATGGATAAAAGTGACTTGAGTAAAATAGTTTAACTTACTTGGCAAGGACTATACAGTGTTTCTACACTTGAAAACCTCTACATTTCACATTTGTCATTTGGAAAGATGGTATTGTTTTGTTTTATATAAGTTTACCAAAGTTATACAATAACAATGTTCGAATTATTCCCTCGAAAACTGTTAGAAGTAGATTGAATGACTTATTTCTATAGTATTTACATACAATAGTCTTGAATAAAGGACAACTATTGTTTACTAAACAAACTAACCGCAATTCGACTTATCTTTAATATTAATAGATACAAATATGACCTGCTTTACCACCAGCTTGGCGAGTCATGTGACAATTTTCTCATAAACTGCAGTACTAGAGTTTTTTTGCTGTCAAGGTTAGCACTTAGAAAATTCAGGATGGTCTAAGGATCGCCAGGATGTTTATGAAGAACTTTCTCATTCAGTATATTCTGTCCTGTCTTTGAATAAAGAGTAAAAGATGTTTAATATAACCTTAAAGCTGAGATGCCCGTTATTTTTTTCCTATATAGTAATGGTGAACAGGTTTATTCCACAGTGTCATCTTAAGTTGTAAAGCTATAAGATAATTAAAAAAAACTGATTACTATGGAATGGGTAAGTCTGCTAGATTTGTGTCTAGTAATGGTGAACAAATGTTTGTTGGATAGTATAATCTTAAGATATTAAGTGGTAAAACGATCTTAAAGAACAGTTATAACTGTTATAAATGTATTTCTGTGAGGTTGGAGAGAATTTGATGCCGCTGACATCCGATACTACAATGTTTGTAAAGATAAAATGTTCAGAAGCTCTAGCCTTCATAAGTAGTATATCTTTCTGGAGAATAATTTGTAGATATTTTCGAGTAGTAATCTTAATACTTCAGTTTATCAATTTATTTAGCAACTCATTATTTGTAAAACTAAGATTTGAAAAGTAACTTGCATAATTATTGCGTTATTCCGTTATATTGTTATATGCATATCCTTCATCTATTGAAGTTTACATATGTTAAATGTGCTTAAAATCATTAAATGAAGTCTATATTTTGTTTATCTTATGATGGTGTTCCACGTATAAATTCCAACAAAAAATAATGAGAAAAACAAACGGCATCAGCTAATGATCTGACTGTAGGACCCATCAATTGTGACTCTCTTCTGGTTGCCGTTAACACCTTACATCACTCACTATGATCACTCGTGGCCGTATGCTCTTGCACAATTAATTTTGATGAAATAGTTGTTTTATGGAAACTCTATAGGAAGTTTTTTTAATGTTCTAAGT
The DNA here is from genome assembly GCF_004210375.1 of Tachypleus tridentatus. Taxonomy (NCBI): domain Eukaryota; kingdom Metazoa; phylum Arthropoda; class Merostomata; order Xiphosura; family Limulidae; genus Tachypleus; species Tachypleus tridentatus. The sequence goes on along the minus strand of NC_134834.1, from coordinate 129,637,328 downwards.
TTAATCATCTGCCCACATGTATAAGAACCCCACGAATGTTGGGAACATCCTGAAGTGAAATAGAGAATACGAAAGAGAAAGTGAAATGCGTGTTGTAGTTTTTCCTATTTCGACTCCTCTGTACGGGTACACGTGGTATCCAGATTATGTTATCAGCAGCATCAACCTTACGCATAAGACGATTTATAATTGATTTAATAGATTTAAAATGACAGGAAGCGTTCTATGCAATCAACGTACGAGATAAAGCATTCCTCAGGCGGTGGATTGGGAGGAGAATCCCTAACAGCCAGTCTTCGCATTCCCCAGGTACTACGCTGTTTATTTATACATTAAACACACACACACACAAAAGGTCACTGGTTACGTAATTAATGTTGCGACGAAGAATGAATTAAGTCATCGTATCCACGATTATTCGTGCAATGTTGCAAACTCTTGGCAAACTGAACATTTTGTGTGCAACTCATGATACACATGTTGAACTTGGTGATTGTGTGCAAAAAGCTTTAGACACTTCCTGCACGTGTAACAAACCAATATCTTTACTGTTGAACGGTTTTCCCAGTATGACTTATTTAAAGATTCTTGGGAAAGCCAGTGTTTTTAATGATTTAGTAAAATAAAAAAAATAAAAAAATTTCGAATACTTCATATCGAGATATCGTTTGTTTGGTATGTTAGTAATTAACTTTTCTGAAGTTTATGGAAATTATTATAACGAACTGATTACTTTAAAAATTTTTGTATATTTACTTATCCAGTTTGTGAAACTTTGAGCCCGTTATCAGAACGTTTAATGAGTAGGTTTAAACTTTAGTTCTAAAGTCTGAGTAGCCTTTGGGACCGAATGAGCTTAATTCGACTGTGTATTCTGTTTGTAATCTGTATCCAAAATATTGTTTTATCTGACAAACAATTCTTTAGTTGTTTACGACGAACAAACAAAAGTTTAAAAACTGGCTATAAATACTTCGCCCGGGAATTCATGATGACGAGAGGCTCACTTGAAGTAAAAATGAAGGTAACCTAGAAAGATCGAAACATTGTTCTGAACGTTATTTTAATTAAAGTTTTAATACCCATACCAATCGTCATGGGAATACTTCGCCCAATAACTATTTTAATTTTTGGTGTATAATATTAACTACAACCAAAAAGATTTTCGTCAGATGTTTAGAAAAATCAACAAGAAATTAGATGAAATGCAAATAAACGCAAAGCCGTAAAAAAGGTATTTAACCTAATATTTTATCTTTCTGAATAACCTTTGCTAACATGAGAGAAACATTAAAATTACAACATTTCAATTTCTTATTTCGCCACAAATTCTTCGCTGTCCGTTTTACTGAATATCAGTAAATCACTATTTAATCATACAGTGAATTTTATTCAGTATTAAGTAGTTCTTTAATGATTAAAAAGGAATATACTTGATTGATTCACGTTAAAGGACGCCCATGATGGACCTTCTGGTGCAGGTGACAACAGCCAAAAACATCACTCCAGGTGGTCACGTAATCCAAGTTCTCACAGATTCGGGAAAGGAAATTCTATATAGAAGCCTTACACTCCAATTGGTGTATTAGACATCCATATCATCTTTATTGTGTCTAAGTCTTCCGTCGCGGAGCCTGTAGTAAAGAAACTACATAAAATGCCCATTCAGCCATTTGAGGTAATGTAAGTTCATGTTAATATATAAATATATTGATAAAAAACGGAGTATTTATGAAAAAGAATATGAAGTTTGTAGATTATTTGTTCAATAATTATATAGATGTGTATAATTCCGCTTGTCTTCATAATAATAATAATAATCAGTAGATTGCATCGAACCTGCAAGACGCGTGTATTACTTATTACAGTTACACGGAATTATAAAATGTGAAAATGTGATCAATATATCTGAAGGTCTTTGGTTCGAGACGTTCTTCCACTAAACAAACATCGCACTTTCAGCTGTAGGTACGTTATGCGAGTTACAGTCAATTCTACTATTCAGTGTAGCGCCTTCAAAAAGTGAATATTGCCGACCAGTTGTGCTCTCTGTGCTTTAGAGTTTAAAATTAGGAAATAAAATATAAAAATATCTGACTTGCCTGTTTGGTCTATTGTATGTAGAAAGTATTTTAGAGGTAAAAAATTAGTTAGGTTGAAGGTTAAAATGCATCATGTAATATGATGCAATTTTCCAGCTATTCTACTTTCGGCAGGTGTTAAAATTTCTCGGAACTATAACAATAGCTCTTCCACCGCTATAATATGAGTTAAATAAATAGAACTGAAAATGAGTGTAGCAGATAAATAACACTTTGGAATTATTTCCTTTAAAAATAAAAAAGTAGCCGTTTTGCACATTTATTTGCATCCGTGTGTGTCTTTTTTTATAAACAAAATCAAGCTGAAACAAAAATAAAAAAACACTGCGATATTTGAAAGGATCCCAGGGTACAGGCCATAATGTGGGATATAAAAATGTATCCTAGGTTTTGGAGGTGACTACGGAAGTAGAACCCATATTGCCATGGGGATACACCATCTAAAGACTGATGTCTTAACCTCTATTTGCCAGTCTCACATGAAGAAATAGCAATATGAATTAAAATAATAGATGTGGCTACTCAAGCCCACAATGTCCCACATCTATATCACCCTTCATTGCCTGCAGACAGTTGTGGGAAGATGACTGCTTTCCAAACGTACACAATTTTTACAAAGTTCGTAATGAACCCAACTGCTTATTTTATCTGCACTTTCATGTAATTACCAACAGGATAAGATTTAAAATAATCTGTGATTTAGAAAGAAAAAAAAGGCTCGACGACAGAAATACACTATTGCCACCTCTACTAAAATTTCGTAGAATTTCACTTCTGAACAATTTTTTCAGAAAAAATTAGTGTAATGAGAAACTTTTAGGTGTTTCTAAGTAAATATAACATTTTAGTTCATCAGTCTTTCCATTGGTGCGTAATAAATGGCCGATAACCAATTAGAAATTACTTTTCTTTAATGTGCAGAACCGCAATCCTAACCAATACAGACTAAAAACAAACCCTTCTGTCTTACAATTTATCCATCTTTTTACAGTAATAGACTTCTGAAAACGTATGTGTGACCTGCTTCATTATCCGGACTTTTTATTTTGGAAATTATAAATTAGATCAACACTGGCCAAGAATAACAAATTATTGTTACTTGCATGTAGCGATGGATGTTGCCCGCTACTGAGATGGTCATCTCAGTTTTAATGTCTTTCAAGATAGCTGGTAGGAGTATTAAAACCTTTATTAAGATAAAGTAGAGAACAACGTTTTGATTTCCTTAGGCCATCTTCAGGTTAACAAAGATTCGGTATCACGAACATCTTAAGTTCTACTGTTCAATAAAAATACATATATCTCATAAGAAAAAAACAGTTTTACCACAACTAAGTTGCAGGTCTAATTTTACGTATTAGTGAATTGAAATTTAAAATGATGTATGAATGTTAGCCTGATAACTGATGGAATTCTGCAGTCTAGCTTAGAACGCAGTAACCAAGCTTTGCCCGACCTTGTTAGATCTGTGCAACTTAGTTTTAAACTAAGTTTATATTGTTATCCACTAAAGTCTAACTTTACACACATTGAGAATGATATCTTTCCTCCCAGACTGGTCAGGCTACTCAAGTCTTATCTTTAGAACTAATAGGAATGGTATATCCCCATCTGGTTAGACTATTCAAGTCTTATCTTTAGATCTAATAGGAATGGTATATCCCCATCTGGTTAGACTATTCAAGTCTTATCTTTAGATCTAATAGGAATGGTATATCCCCATCTGGTTAGACTATTCAAGTCTTATCTTCAGATCTAATAGGAATGGTATTCTCCATCTGGCTAGGCCATTCAAGTCCAGATTTAGATCTATTAAGACTGGTATTCCCATCTGATCTAGTTACTCAAGTATAGCTTGAACTCTAGGAAAAATACTGTCTTTAAGTTCATTAGGCTTCTGATGTCTAGCTTCAGACATAATGAAAATATTATCTCTAACGTGATTAGTAAGCATAGTACATCCCATATATTTAGGTTATTCAAGTCTTCCTTCAGATTTAGTAAGCCGGTCTGTTTAGGCTGCTCATGTGAAGCTTTAAATCCAGAAAGAATACTGTCTCCAAGTTGGTTAGGTTTCTGATGCCAACCTTCAGATAGTGAAAATATTATCTCTGACGATATTAGGCTTTTTCAACATAAATGGTAAAAATGAAGTGGTTATCTTTCTTTACACGTGGAAAGGTATCTTCACAAACAATAAAGAGGTATACAAATAAAGGAGAGAGAGAGAGAGAATACTAAAGAGCTACTATTAATGTTGTATTAATTAGATAAAAATATTTGACTTTACAAAATTGTTTTAGACTTTCGTAAATGTTTTTGTTTGTTTATCTCTTGATGCAGCAAACCTTTAGGCTTCAAGTTAAACTCCCAAGAAATCAGCCAGCGGTTTTGAGAGTCAACCCTAAAATGACACTGACTGAAGTGAAATATACAATATGTTCAAATAAAAATCTAGAAAGCAAAGACTACCACTTGGTGCGGCCTAGCCAACCGAACATTTCTCTAGACTTGAACGTGAGCTTAGCTAGTTATGGAAGTACAGAGATAAGCCTGCTGTCCAAACGAAGTAAGTTATATTTATTATAAGCTAGTACTGACTGACAGTACTGTTTCTTTTCATAATTCTATTGTATACATTTTTCGTTTGAATAAAAAATTTTCTCCTCCCTACAAAGTTGTTAAGATCTTAATTTCTCTACAGTACTGTACAAGTTTAATATCTCAGCCACTATTTCTTGGTGGCTTAGCATTAAGCTTGCAGATTATTTGTGCGAGAAAACTAACTCGCAAACACAAATAGCCCACTATGTAGTTTTGAGCTTAGAAACATAAAATCACTTCAGTACAACTTTCACATTTTAGTACGAGATTGTGCATTCCACACCTTCCAGAACAGAATAGTGAATGAACTTTCATTGTAGTTCAACTTTATTGAAGCTCTTAAATACACGAGTCATTTAACAACGTACACTATGGAATCACAACCATCATTTTACTAGACCAGCTGTCAGTCTATTTTCTTTTGCATATTCTAATAATATCGATCCAGGTGAGTAATTTGCATAAGCATCGTTCATTTCAAGTCTTACACCTGTATAACGATTAACTGAAAAAAAAATTCACTTCAGGGTAGTTTTTATAAAAAATGTGGTTTTGTTATACAGATCTTACCTTTCAATATTTATTTATTTTAGTAGAATGAAGGCTTAAAAGTCATTCTAACAGCATTATAACTTCGTTGCTTCATTTAATATTTTACTAATGGATGTCCTTGTTACTATTTGATCACTTGATCAAAGATTAATACATTTTAAAACCAAATACTTTATGGATTGAACCACTTTGTGTGTGTGTGTATTACTACTTAATATTGGGCATCCTCGTTCAAATTATTAGCAAATTGTCCATTTGGATTTTCAACAACAGGTATTAAAGCAAACATGCATTTCTCTGTTACTGATTTACTTACTTATTCTCCAAGAGAAGATGATGGAAAGGAGAAAGGAGTTCCTGAATTACTAAAAAAAAAACACCAAGCCTAAAAGTGAGTTGTTGATACTAAGTTCCACTTTTTGTAATTAATTTTTAGTGAATAATGTTGGTGATAAGTGTTATTTTGCGTTTTAAAATGTCATTTACCTAATACAATAAATAATATTTCTTTACAGAGCTTGATAAGTTACAGCAATGTTAGTAGTAGAAATGTTAGCAGTCGAAAAGACCCTCAGAATTTTGATAGCTACCAAATTGATCAGGTAAGGACTGCCCTGACGATAAAGCCAAAATTGAAAAAAACACCAGCTCCTCCTCCACCAACCCAGAAAATAAAGAATGGTGTGTATGAGGTTGGTAAACCAAGATTAAACTCACAAATAAAGAATGGTGATAACTTCCTCCACTCACGACGCAGCTCTGACTCTAGTGGCTATCATGAGGCATCTTACGTCAGTGAACTCAAAGAACATAAATTTCCAGAACCGTTTATTGAAAAAAGAAACAGTCGTTCTGAAAGTAGTAATAAACACGTACAGTTATTTCCACAAGAAGAAATTCCCAGAAAAGAAGACACCCGTATATCAAGTAAAAACATAGAATGTCAGTCGACCAATTCTAATTCGGGCAGTGTATCCTCAACATCAAGCGTGTCTAATGTTAATAAAAAACGAAAAGCACCCCCACAACCTGCACTTAAAAGTTGTATCAGTAAGCCTCAGTTAGAACCACTTAGGGAAATAATGGCCTTAAAAAAACAACAGAGATGATCAGTCTAAATCACTTTTATATGTAAAGCAAGAAACGTTGGAATTGGAGTTTCCTGGACATGTTGATATCGTAGAGGCGAACCTAACCCTAGATCAGGAAGGTAACAACATTTTTAATTTCAATGTTTTCATCTGCTTATGTGCTTAAAAGAATTTTATAAATTCACATTAGCAGTTTGATTAACCTATCTGAAATCATATATTTACTGAAAATAACAATTATGATTGCGAAAAGATAAAATTCTTTAACATGTTTTTCGTTATCAGAAATATAATTGTTTTATTAAAATACATAAATTTACATTTAGTCTAAATGAAAACAAGATCAAGTTTTAAAGAAGGCCAATTGAAAGTACGATTATGAAAGAATTGCTTATAGAAAGTATACTGTGTTCGGAAGAAACTGGAATGTCACAACTACCAAGGCTCGGCATTGCCGGGTGGTTAAGGCGCTCGACTCATCACTTGAGGGTCTCAGGTTCGAATCCCCGTCACACCAAACATGCTCGCCTTTTCAGCCGTGGGGGCGTTATATGTGACGGTCAATCCAACTATTCGTTGGTAAAAAAGTATCCCAAGAGTTGGCGGTGGATGGTGATGACAAGCTGCCTTCCCTCACTGCTAAATTAGGGACGGTTAGCATTGATAGCCCTCTAGTACAAACAAACACAACTACTAAATACTCTTAATCTTTTTAAAAACTGAGATTAATTAGTACACAAGCTGTCAATTAAATTCCCTTTATTATAATTATTAGTATTTCTCATAGTTTATTAACATAGACTTACTAGTTTCTTTTCGTTTACCTTTAACCTCCTTCCCCACGCCTAGCGCGTAAGGCGTGCGACTCGTAATCCGAGGGTCGCGGGTTCGCGCCCGCGTCGCGCTAAACATGCTCGCCCTCCCAGCCGTGGGGGTGTATAATGTGACGGTCAATCCCACTATTCGTTGGTAAAGAGTAGCCCAAGAGTTGGCGGTGGGTGGTGATGACTACCTGCCTTCCCTCTAGTCTTACACTGCTAAATTAGGGACGGCTAGCACAGATAGCCCTCGAGTAGCTTTGTGCGAAATTTCCAAACAAAATCCTTCCCCACACACCCTCTTTATCGTTGAATGATCTATGAACCAATTCATGTGCACGATGACTTGGTTAATCACGTAGTTTACATTCAGAGGAATCCTACTATAATAAGAATAAATCAAAATTTGCTTAACACTTTTGTATAATAAGAATAAGCCAAAATTTGCTTAACACTTTCGAGTTCATTCAACATGATTTTTACTAAGTTACGTTTGACACTTCGAATGTAAACTTTCATATAGTGGTCAACTATTATTCCCTTCTATGAGGGCGTTTCTTTTCAGTCTTTTTCACTTTGCTTCGTCAATTTAAATAATACTTCTGTTTTCCCATTCAGATTAAACGTAGTTTCTGTTAAGACAATACTTCTGTTTGACTTGTATACGTATTTTTCAGTTTCATCTGTGCAAACATATTTGTTTTCCACTTTAACAGAATTTTTTTTCACACCCTCACATTTGTGCTCCAATTAGAAACTAGATGCGACCCTTCTCAGATTAGAGATTGACAAATGAGCAGCTGTCGTTTTAATAGTTATAACTTCTTTATTTCCGAAAACGAATATTGTCAAGAGTGGTTTTAGGATGTATATAGTCAGTGGGATATCTAATATTATGGACATGTATAGATCAGTTATCCACCATTGATGTATATCTCTTTGCAATAATTTTTTTCTATTGTAAAATTACAGTTAACTATCTAGTAATATTTGAAAGCATGTAAAGTCACAATGTAAGCACATAGAATTACAAAACAGACAAGCTTAGACGTATTTAAAGATACAGTACGAGAACAAGTTAGTTACTGTGAGAAAGAAATAATGTTACAGTGGTGTAGAGAGTTCCAGATTCCAATATATTTATTGCAGTACGAAGTTGGTTATTGTTATTTCAACTTTTTCTTACACCCATATTACGGTCTTAAATTACTATATAACTTAAAATAGAGCATGTAATAACTAAAAAGTAACCATATTACTTTTAAGAAACAAAAGTAACTGCTAGTAACAATACATGTTAAGTATATACTGATTATTTATATACTTACAAACTCTGTCCGATATTGAGGGTCACAGGTTCGAATCTCCGTAACACCAAAAATGTTCAACGTTTCAGCCGTGGGGGTGTTTTATGTGACGATAAATCCCCCATTACTTGGCGGTGGGTGGTGATATCTATCCTTCCCTCTACTTTTGCACTGCTAATTTTGGGACGGCTAGTTCAGATAGCCCTCGTGTAGCTTTGCATAAAACTAAAAAAAAAAAAAAAAAAAACAATTTTCGTTGTTGGCAATTATCTATATGTAAGAAATGTTCAAAAACGAATATTGGTGTTGCCAGTTGGAATAGTACTTTACGACAAAGATTTAAATCTAGTCTATTTGACAAGTTGTTTCTATTTCAAATAATTTCTTCAGTTAATTTTATAACTAACAGTATAGATTAATTCATTTTTTATCTTAAAATTGCATGCAAATTTTTATTCTTTTTGATGAGTGTTGTGGTTTATTTTTCATCTATTACATATACACTGCAAAATTTTATAAATCCTAAAATGGACTTCGTTGCTAAGCTTTTTCTCATTGCAGTTTCATATGAATTATTATATGTAAGTATCATTAGCGTTTGCTAACTCTATAACCCAAGGGAATAGTAGGTAATGTATTAATTTGTTTCCTCGTATCTCTTACGACACAGGTAAACCTTTGTCAGCCTAAAACGCCATAATGTAAGGCTTAATAAATTATAACTCGTGAAAGTAAACAAGAATCCATAATTACAACCAGACTATAATTGCCACACCCAGTGCCGACGAGGCCTCGCGTTAAATACCGGAGCCTTTCAAGCCAGTTGAAACTATTTTTATCAATTTGTTTGAATATCAACATTTTTGGTATTAACTGGATGAAGTTGGTGAATTTTAATTTTTATCAAAGTTAAGTCACAACACATGTAAATTAGGGCAAGGAATTTTTGTGCTTAATTACTATTTTTTTATGAATATAAACAGTTGTTTAAAATCCTCTTTCTGGCATGCAAAATGTAACTTCATTTTACTAGCTTTCATATACTGGAATCGCAATATGAATTTGTAGTTGCTTTTATTATTACAGAATGCGGAATGTTTCTGCTGTTGCTTAAAGCTGATGATTACACTATGTAACAAAATTTTTACTTTTTCTTGTTCCTGGACATAAAGTGTTATTTCCCAGTTGCTTATGTCAAAGTAAATGGAAAAGACCTATTTTTCTCTTCAAACTTTGATTTTGTAACCTGGGTAACGAAATTTTCAAATTTACCCATTTCCCAGAACATTCCAGGTATATTCAGTGCTGAGTAGCTGACAGAGAATTTTTCGAACTAGGAGGTAGACGTTGAAGATCCAGATTACAATTTCAAAGGTGCTGCTGGTGAGAGAAACTCATACTACCCCAACCAAAGAAACCTCAATAAGTTGATCAGAGATCTTGATCTAACAAAGTCGAATGCCGAGCTTTTAATATCTAGGCTCAAAGAGTGGGATTCGTTAGATGAAGTGTGCAAGTCGAAAGTCAAAAGAAGCGTCACCGACATTTTTCAAGCTTCTTCACCCGTCAAGATGGACTCTGCTTCTTCCACAGTGTATCCGGTCTGTACGAAGCAATTGGAATTGCCTGTAACCCGAACGATTGGCGCTTCTTCCTTGATAGCTCATCCAGAAGCCTCAAAGCTGTGCTGTTCCATAACGGAAATAAGTATCCGTCTCTTCCCCTGACTCATTCAGTGCACCTCAAAGAGGAATACAATAGCGTCAAGACCTTTGAAGCCTTGAAATATGATGAATATGGCTGTTAGATTATCGGAGACTTCAAAATGGTGGCATTCCTGATGGGTCTCTAAGGAGGCTTTACCAAGTTTCCCTGTTATCTTCGCCTTTGGGACATCAGGGACACCGCAAAACAGAACAACAGGAAGCACTGGCCACAACGGACCGAGTTCTCTGTGAGGAGGCACAATGTTCAAGTGTAAGCCACTAATGGACCTCCAGAAGGTGTTGTTCCCACCATTGCACATAAAATTGGGTTTATGAAACAATTTGTTACACCTCTTGATAAGAAGTCTCCAGCCTTCAAGTACCTTCGAGACTTCTTCCTTAAGTTGCCTGAGGCAAAGGTCAAAGCTGATGTCTTCGTTAGACCACAAATAAAGAAGATCCTGGAGTGCACAGAATTTCCGCGGAAGCTCAGTAGGGAGAAAACAAAGCTTGGGGCAGCTTTGTCGCAGTGGTTTGGAGTTTCTTGGGCATTCACAAGGCCGAAAATTATGTGGAACTGATTGAGGCTCTGGTGAAGAACTACGGCAAAATGGGCTACAGGATGTTCCTGAAAGTCCATATTTTTTGACGCTCATCTTGATAAATTCAAGGAGAACAGAGGAGCATACTTAGAGAAGCAAGGTGGGCGCTTCCACCAAGATATACTGGACTTTGAACGTCGCTACTAAGGAGCGTATAACGAAAACATGATGGGAGACTATATTTGGGGGCTGATACGTGAAAGTGATTTACATTACAGTCACAAATCTCAAAAAACTACTCACTTCTAAACATTTTTGTATAACTTTAGTATAAATACATGTAAATCTTGATTCATATATTGTTTTATTCAGACCTTATGTAAATGAAAATGTGCAAATTTGCCCGTTTTAATATAAAAAATAGGTTAATTTCTAAATTTCATTTTCCAGGTCACGAAAGCAAAGTTTGAAGGGAATGATGTCCATTTTATGTACTTTTACAACTTTTGCAATTAAGAAATAACACGTACTATCCAGAAAAAAAAAAATGTGTTACATAGTGTTATTCAGGTTTGCAAATCTTAGAACAACTCCAATTTGGGGTAAGATTTGGGCTAAATATGTTATTATAGGGTTTTTATATGGTTAAAAAAACTAAATAAGTCAATATATCTACTACATTCCATCTTATCTTGTTAAATAACGTTTTCCTTAAAATTAACAATAACCTTTTTTAATAATTAAATTCGTAATGTGTGTACTCTGTCCAGTGATGTAGTTATACTTTGTAGAAAGGCTGTGATTGTTGTATACTACATAACTTTTCCCTTGCATTGATCCAAGAGTTTTAATTATTTCATAGAATATGTGTATAGAGATAACATAAACAATACTTGAGGAAAACTGCGCTAGATAGAAAGGTTTCATAGATCGCGCTGTTTTTCCCTAACGTTTTATGTTCTTTCTTTCCATACAAAATTCGTGAAATAATTGATAAAGGAAACACTTCAAACATGTCATCACTACAAGTCATGATTAACAAATATTGATTTCACGTAAAAAATATGTAATATTGTATAAGATCAGTATTTAGTTCTCTTCCGTTTTCATTAATACGTTTCGTGATGTTTTTTGTTGTTGTTTTTCGATGAAACTGAGTTTCACATTGTAATTTTAGATTGAAGTGGATGATGTTGGCCAAGCATGGGTAAGTAGTTATCGTGCCAGGACTATCAGTAATGAGGATTCGTGAATCGTGTTCCATTTACACAAAAATCGCTCCGCAATTTTGGGACGTGGGTGTATACTAAGAGTGACTGTCAAATCCAGCTATTTATTTAGTTGAGAGTATCCCAAGAATTGTCAGTGGGCAACATTGACTTTTCTCGTGCTTATAAGTTAAATATTAGGAACAAATATGCAAAAATATACCTTGTGTAGCTTAGAGAGAAAATTCTGAAACAAAATTTTCGGACAAGTTCTTTATACTCAAGTTCACTGTGCTAGTTAGTTTTCAACAATTGCGTCATGTGATTAGTTGAATACTGTGTAATAACTAAATTTGTTCTTCTTTTCTGGCAGATTTAGGCCCTCAAGACCATGATTCTTTTTATACCAGATAAGTTTTATCAGAAATGTTTTCTCTCTAGTGGAGTTACCATTCTATTTCTGATTTATGGTATTGTGGCAATAAATTAATTTCTTTGAGATTTCGCTAAGCTAATTTAACCAATAGAGCTTGCAACCTCAATCCGTTCCTTTGTTTTATAACTGACTTTGTTGTCTTCAGCTTGTTCGTGACTACATTTTGCCTTAGAGTGCTTGATTTTTTTTAATAGCTCATCTGATTCCAAGATTACTTGCTCTTATGCTTGTTTTGATTCTTATTCTATATACAGTAATGGTTAAACACAAGGGATGCACAAACAATGGGTAATGAGAACTAGATTGTGTATCTGAGTTTATTAATGTTAAAATCCTCACAAAAATAAAACAAACAAATACATTGTATGATACACAATTATTTTGTATTGAGTCATTTGATTTAGAGATCATTACATCTTATTTTTATAGTACACTACAGGTTAGAAACGTGCAATTATGGAATATTGTGGTAAGTGTTCAATTCATTCAAGTTTGATCACCTTTTCCTACTGCCTTAGTTTCTGCATAAGCCCATCACAGTATAAAAAATTCATATGATGATTTTATTCAAGCCATTTCATGGGTTGTGAGAACTACATTGGGTTATTTACAATCAATTTTAGTGTTTTTTTTCACATTTAATGAATACCTGGAATCATTGTCTTGTTAGAAGGTGAATCCTAAACAGGCACTAGCTAGATTATTGGCACCAGCTAGTTTAAGTGGGTTTTCTCGTGGTTTTCCCGTTTCCCCAACATCTAAATTTTGGCATTGGATCTATAGATCTCAGCCGCCCTGATGGATCTTAACTCATATATCGTCCATTGATTTTGTGATAGTCACGCAGGACCGGTGCTGGGTTGTCGGTTTTTCGTCTTTTAGCCTGCTCATGATCTCGAACCTACTATCAGGATGATCTCGTTTCACGTCCTGTTTTTTTTTTTTTTTTTCTCTTTTCGGGGCTCAAATCAAGAGTGGGGCGGAGAGAAAGTTCATCTTTCTGAGCACCCCAGGTTATCTCTATTTCCTCTGGGATGGAGAATTTTAAACCGAAATAACTGTCAGTATTTTGTTTGTTTGTTACAATAGACGCCGGAGGCTTTGGAATTTGAATTAGGGACTCCCCATGTACCTGCTGGTTGAACGAGGTATTGATTTGTTTATCTTTTGGAAATTTTCAAAGATTATCTTGATTTTGATAACGTTAGAGTCGTAATGTACAAAATCTTTAGTATAGGTCTCAAATTCATTGTTTCTATCTTGCCACGATTCCGTGTTGAATTGATATGTCTGTTAAGCTGTAATTTCGTGTTCTTACCAGTAACAATATGGCTTTGTGTACAGTTGTCTTCAGTGGGCCTGTAATTCGAATACGTGTGTGTTTGCTTATATGAATTTGGCGATGTCGCTAAACTTGTTAATTCTTGATTGTTACAGTTTCACGGTGTGGATGGTATGAATGTAGTTCGTCACATTAAATTTCATTTAGACATCAGTGATCGTCGTGTGGGTTCATATGGGGCAACACAGTGGGATGTTTTTAAATATTTTATGTTATTCATACCATTATCAGTTAGTGCAACTTGTGTTGAAGTGAAGAGATTACAGAAAAGAAGTTGTAATAGGTTGCACCAAAGTCTTCTTCCTTTTGAATTTTAAATATCTTTTACTTGTAATGGATCTTTTATTACAAGTAATTTTTTCAAGTCGTCTCTGTGTAGGATTTTTCAATAATTTGACCATTATCATTCATTTTAGTATTGTCAACAATATTTTAATGTTTAATTTCACCGTCAATTTCAATTTACTGTGTTAAAGTTAAATAATTTTGCATGTGCCAAAATCCATCAACATTCCTTGGTTTCTTACTTTTTTGTTTTATTTTTTCATTGTTTTTCACATGTCCAAATTCTTTGAATGCTTTCAAGATCTTTCTTCACAAATATTTCATTGAAACCATCGTTTTTCTTCTAAATTCCCTTGCTGTTTTGTGTTTCCTGTCTATTGTCATCATTTTGTCATTAAAAAACTAATTAATAAACTAACTCAAGACATTGAAAGAAAATAACCAAAACATGCTATATTCTACATCAATCTGCATTACACTGAAACAAAGGGAAACTGTTACCTACACCATTTATGCTTGTTTATAAAGCTAGTGTAAAGTGCTTGTGGAATGATAAAATTTTCAAATTTATTTTGTATACTGCCTAGCACATCAGGCACCAATGAGCAAGTGTAAACTGGAAATTGCTTCAAAAATTAACAAATTGCCAGCTTGGCTCAGGAAGCAGTTAGCACTAATCTATTTAAACGCATTGCAATATCTCTGTACTGCTTTGACATTATATAATATTCAACATCTTGCTGTATTAGTTTAATTGGTGTTTTTTTCTACATGTTATTTATTTGTGGCATTTTATTCATCCATCTTTTGTTTTCTATTTCTTTTTTTACTTTTTTCAAACTAATTTTCTGTTGTTTTATTTCACTACTACTACGAATATTCTCAGCACAACCTAAATTTTACATGATCACAACAACAACCACAACAAAAGTTTCTATTGCAGAATCACCAGTTTCCAATAATTAAGGAAAAAAACAAAACATGAACTTCCTTACAAGAGTGACCTATTGATAATCACAACAAGAAAGATGATAATGAGTAATTATGAAGTTGGTATTGAATGTTTAGGTAAAGGTCAGTACTAACTAACAGTTATTTTCATAAATTACCTCACTAAACTTAGAAATAAAAGTAGTTTGCTTAAAGTGACTTTAAAAGAAATGGTAGGATCACTAGGTTTTAGCCAACAAATGGTAATCAGTTCATGATGTGCTTTATAATCACAGCCAGAGAAAAAATTCTATAAAAACAAATGCATTTCAGCAAAAAATGAAATTGTTTAATCCATAAATTGAGATAAAAGTTATTTTAATAATTGTTAATTCTAGAAAAGTGCAGGTTGTTTTTGAATGTCATATTTCAAAATAATAAACAATTTCAAATTAAAAGTTGTATATTGAATGTTCATTTATAAAACCTGATTTTCTCTTTTTTTTTCCTACCATTAAGAATTTTATAGTAGAGAGCCTTTTATAATATTGCCTTCTCAGGACAGTTATGACCTACTTTCAACACAACCCAATCTTCCACATGAGTGTACTAATGACAGTAATGCAGTAATGAAAGAAATATTGAGAATTCTCAAAATACATCTGAAAGTGGTGAGCTAAAGTTTTCTATAAATAGTTCATTGACGTCAGATGGTGGATAGTTATTCTTTGGAGTTGTTGTATTTACCTAATTTATTGTAAAGTCATCAACTTTCAATTTGTTTTTATTCAACATTATTTCCAAACTTGTGCATTGAAGAGGAAATTACATTAACTGCTAAGTTAGTATTTCCCTCTGCAGTCCATCATCAGCCACAACTCTACTTTTAAAACTCCTGTACTCCAGGAAGATGCTTAAAGTACAAATAAAAGAGAAAGTCTATTTTCCTATCAGTTTCACCAACTGTTGTTCATGTTCACTTGTATATAAATTCAACAGAACAAACTGAAATATATTTAAGAGGTTTTATAGATCACACAAATAATAGATGAAGAATAGTTTTTTAATCATTACATGAAATCACTTTGCACTCAGACTGGTAACAAAACACTATTTTCACAAACAAATCTTTAGTAAAATATTTCATTAAAAACTCTGGTTACTTGTATACTAAATGCTTGTAACCTTTACTAAAAATCTACCAAATTTTGTGAATATGCATGTGCTGTATCAAAAGTTAGTGCAAATATGTAATGTGTGCAAATGTGTTGATGAACTCGTGTATATTATACCAAGTCTATTGGGAAAGAGTTAATCAAAAATGTATTATCATTATAGAATAAAGTTTATTATTATTATCTTATGTTGCTGTTTCAAGGACATGAATATAGTGTGAAAAACAAAATATTTACATTAGGATAATAAGTACAATTAAAGAAATAACTGTTTCTTATGTATGAAATAGCATATATTATTTAAAAAAAACTCATCAGCACCAAAAATGTTTACTTACTACTTAGTTTTTATGTAAATTATGCCATGTTTATTAACTCTACCCTTCTCATTTAACAAACAATTATGTAACATTATCATGGAGATCTTAAGTACATATTCCACTACAGAATGTCTTGTTGGTTAAACTATTTTTTAGCCATACTCCTGGATCTGATTTAGTCTTCAAAAACAATTCTTTATAATAAGTCAATACTATTTGCATAACTTCTGTTGTTGTTTTTACATGATGATTCAGTCAGTTTTTTTCATTTGAGTAGTTTTAATGTAGTTTAGTTTTTTAACAAGAAAAAGATTGATAATGATAAGGTGAGAATGGATGGGAAGACTAAGATCTACCTTGCCAATCTGTTAAAGGGGTGCTTTGACAACAACAAAGACTTGAATGGTGCAACTGTTGAGGCACAGATAGGCAATTCAGGTGTGGCTGTAATAGATGCAGACCCAGAAGACAGTGATTTTCATAGAAGGTGAAGACCTGCTTGATATATGAGCCCTGGGTGGAAATAAGATGTACAAAGACATCAACATCAGTGAAGAAATGACTGACAATAAGAAGAAAGATCTACATAAAATATTGTGCCAATACACATGTCTTCACAGATAGACCAGAGAAGACAAATCTTATGCAACACAAGATCAAGACCATGACCAGGAATGCAGTCAAGATAAAGCCCCAACCAGATGTCTTATGCAGTGAAAGACTAGATCTAGCAAGAAGATGAAGCATTGTTAGAAGCTGGGATCATGAAGCCTTCACATTTTTCATATTTACCAGTGATAATCATGAAGAAAAGGGACATCTCTGTCTACTTCTGCATAGATTTCTGGAAGCTTAATCTAGTGATAAAGTTTGGCTCTGACCCTATGGGCAATTCAGAGCCAGATAGAAAGACCACCTGAAGAAACTCGGGGAGCTCTTTGGGGAAGTTAGGACAACAGGTCTAACCATCATACATTATAAGTGCTATATTGGCTTGACCTTGATGCTTTGTTGAGAATTTAAACTACACCAGTGTTAGCAACCAAGCAGAAAGTCAGATCATTTTGGGGGTTAGTGGGATACTATAGGAAGTTCACAATTACACTGAAGTTGCTACACCACTGACTGACCTCAACATAAAAAGGCCAACTCAACAAAGAGAAGGAGGAAAGCCACATGAGGTAACATTCCAGAAGTTAATGTACATCTTTGGAAATTTGCCAGTTGTTAGGATTCAAAACTTTAACAAACAACTGTTTATTATTCAAGTTGATACTTTAGACTTTGGAATTGGAGCAGTATTTCTATAATATCTAGACAAATTGTTTCCTTTAATGTACATCAGTAAAAAAAACTGAGTAGTGAGAACTACTCTGTGATTGCACAAGTGTCTGACCATCATACTTACCATCCAGAAATTCCAGAACTATATCTGTGGGAAGAAGCTCATCATCCAGATAGACCATCAGCTCCTAGCACACATCCAGTGGTACAAACTTGACAGTCAGAGGATAATGAGATGAGACTGTATCTTCAGAATTACTGGTTCTGCATGAAAGACATCAAGGGAACTGCAGATGTTGGCGCAGACTATGAGTAAACTTTGTGCATAAAATAAAAACAGTTTTTGTATATAGTATAAACAATTATATAAATATTTTTCTTGAGGCTTATTTTGAGTGTCATGTATTATAATTAATCCTAAACAGGTACTTTGATTTATTATGCTACATATGTTATGTATTGCAATTTCAAATAGCTAGAAATTTTAATTTGACAAGTTAATTAAATGCTAATATCTATAGAATTTACCATATTTGCCAACAAGATTGGTACCCATACAATTTGTAATAATGTTTATTACAAATACTTATTAAACATTTTACAAACCCACAAACAATATTCAGTCTTGTATTTGGTCTGGAACTAAATATTTTTATCAATGGTTCTGGTCCACAATAAGCAAATTAATTCTGTGTTGATACACTGATTCATTTCACTTGACAGGAATGCTAACTAGCTCTGTTCTTCACACGCGAGTTTTCCTGGTAACAATATCTAATGTCCTCGTAGAAATACTAATGTTTGAAGTTAATTCACTGAAGTTTGTACTGTTCAAAATCTATAAACGTTCCTGATCAGATATCTGTAATTTTCCAATTACTAAGCATTTGTCACAATTATAACTTCCAAGGCTTATAGTGTACTGACTATAGTGACCAAAGAATATTCTGTTACCGTCTCTAAGTGTGTCAGTTTATATTCTATAAGGCAGGATCCTTGAAAGTTCAACAATGTTTAGACATGCTGATGTTTTTATAAAACATATTATTAACTCTTAGACTTGAGAATCTTCTACAAATTTAGAGAACAGGTGGAATTTGTGCAATAAACCGAAACAAATACAGGTATTAAAATAAATATATAACTAACTTTTTCACATGACTGTTGAAGTTCAGTGTGTTTTGATTTAGATAGTTTAAGAATAGTGGGAGTGTTAAATTTAGCTTTTTTTTTTTAAAATGATAGCTTATCACAAGTTTCTTTATGTCACTGTTTACAAATTACAGGTTGTGCAGTTCAATTGTTGTACTATTGTGTCATGTTACTAGAACTTTTTAAGCTTTCTCAGTGTTTTGATCGAGTGCCATTGCATCATAATGTCTAGTAGTGTATGGAACTCTAGGTTTGTTGGCTTGTAAATACACGTCTGAAGTAGTAAGACTTAGATAGTTAGATCTAAAGTTCTAGATTACGAGTTTAACCATAAAGAGCATATACTGGTAATTTTGAAAGTTAATTATCCCCAACTGTATTGTAATAACAAAGTATAAAAGAATAATTTGTTTTGTCAGTTGTGTTTGAAAGTAATTGAACTAGGCTGTGTGGACTTTGGCAGAAAAAAACAACAACAATTATTTGAAGCTCTGGATACAACTGTAATAACCAACAATTGTGGTGATTTTAAAGTGAAACTATTGCAGAATGTTTTGTGACAGTCATATAAGAAAAAATCATCTTATCAGTTGTGTTCTAAAGTAAATGATCAAACCTGTATAGATAAAATTTGTTAACAAGTAATTTATATGGCACTTTGTCAAATGCTTTCTGAAAATTGAGTAACACCAAATAACACACTTATACTATCATCTACGTACATAGTAACCTCTTCAAAGAATATCAAGAGATTAATAAGGCATGATGTTTTTCCCAGTGAAACCATACTAACTATCCAATAAAATTTTAAACTTTGTTAAATGACTTTGCAAAGCATTTTTTTATTAGACTTTCAAAGCCTTTTCCCACTATTGATGCAAATCTAATAGAGATATAGTTAGTGTGCATCACTCAACTTCTCAGAAGCTTAGAAGAAAATATTGAAAAGTAGCTCCATATAATCTCTTTAAGAACCCTGGGGAAAATATGTTATTCTTTAAACTCTGAAAGTTTTTCTTAAATAAATATGGATTAAGTAAATATGGAAGAAAGTAATATTTAATAACTCAACGACTATATAATCATAATGCTTTCCTTTCAGGTATATATATACATTCAGTCTGAAACATTTCTAAATTCTACGTCTTCTATGTTTAAGCCTCAAATAATGAATATAGGTAACCCAAAAGAAATTGGTGCTGATTTTAGTAAGAAATAACTCCATCAGAATTTCACTCAGATCTTTAAGTAACTCTGTGAAACTTCTCAGTATTCAAATATTATTGAAAACTTGTCCACTTGTGTTTACATATTAAATTACCCAGTCAACTGTACTTTGGAACTTTTATGCTTGAGTACTGATAACTGCTTTTATTTGTTTTATACCAAAATGTTTTTAATTTTCTTCTGGAAAATGGCTTTTCTTCCTGTTCTATATCTCCTTTGTAGTAATTCATTTTCTGTCATGATCACTTGTCTGTATTTTATCTTTTTTTATCCCGACTTTGTTGTTTTTCTTTATATTTCTATTTATTTGTTGTTGCATATACCTGTTGTGTTCTTTGCCTTTTATTGTCTGCATTGTTTATTCTTCTACTGTCTTGCAGGTTTATAATCTTTGAACATAGAAAGGAAAATATGTTTAATATTTTTTGATTTCCACTTTTGTTCATAGGTTGAAAAACCGAGACCACCTTGAGACTGTGTATTACATTTTCCATACTGTTTATTTTAGGTTCTGCATTGTGGTAGGGCCCACTAATAACTTTGTTCTCAAATTAATTCAGATCATACCCTAAATATCAAGAGCTCAAGAAATATCTTTTGATTTTTCCTACAAATTTTTATTAACAAAATTAATTGAATGTATGTACAATTCATTGTTTTTGTGAACACTTTAAGTTGCTTTGTTATTTCTTATTTCTACATATATATAGCTTTCTTTTACCTTTCTTTATTTTCTGTTTCAATATCATAGCCCTTTTCTATTTTGCCAAGATAAAATAAGTTAAAGTATGTAACTGATTGATTTTAACAGTTTTCAAATTATACTGGAATAGTGTGGAATTAATATTTTACATGATCATCCATTCTGATTGTAAAAATACTATAAAAGTCTCAGTTGAATATTGCAATACTTGTTTGTTCAGCCATGTTTACATGACTTGTTTTGAAAAAAAAAATCTTAGTTTCTAAAGACATTTGAACCATGGCAACATTATTGATTCAATAAGATTAAGTTCTTAAAGTTAGGAGTAACTGTTGAAGTGTATGCTCTTCCACTGTTAGGTTCAACATCTTCAAGAGAACAAATAACGATGGATGGTGAACATCAGCGGCAGAATAGCTTGTCTTCTATTAACACTTTAGATGATATTGAGAACACGTTTAGACAAACCATTACAGAGAGTGAGAGAGCCCTGAAGTGGGAACAACAAAGAGGTAATATTGATGTTTGTAGAGGTTCAAAAAAAAAAGGAGGTAAGGTTGAGTTTTAGATATGGAGCAAGAAAGAAACGTTTGAGCTTTATTGATGAATAAACAAAAGATTATTGTAGATGGTTTAAAAGAGAATATGGACCCTTGTAGACAGTGTAAAAGAATACAAATTTTGTAGATGGTTTAAGGAAATGGGTATGAAAGGGATGTGAGCCTTTCTGATTGTGCATTAACAAAAAAGTGTAAGTCTTGTAAATTGAGTAAAAGAAAAGGAACATTGGACATGGGAAAGAATACAAAGTTGAAACTCGGAGAAGGAACGAAAAAGTTAAAATTAGCTCTAAAAAGAGTTAAAGGTGAAAATGTACATATTAAAAGAATTCCATGATACACTTCTATTTATGTTTTTATGTTGCAGTTTTTTACTTTTTTTATTATAATGGGGCACATTGTTTAAAATTTTAACACAACACGATATTTTTGGACTTATTGATTCATCTCGACTCTCCATCCTCTAAATTAAACTAAAGCTATTATATAAATTTCTAAAAAAATATTAAGGCTAGTCCTTGTCATTGGTATAGTTTTCAAACTTTCTCTTAAACTCAGTTAAATTTACTGTCTCCATAACATTCATAGACAACTGATTCGAAAGGCCATTCACTGTTAGAAAAATAAAACTGTATTAGCTGAAGATATCAAAAATTATATTTGTGTTCCTTAGTCACACTATTCTCTCCATTAAGTATGAAAAACCAAAAAATGGAGCATTAATATTATAAATTCCAGAGATAACTTTTTTTTTCAAGAAAAAGCAACTTCAGAGATCTTAACCTCTTATTATATGGCAAATCCACCATCCTAGGCATCATTCTAGTAGCCCTCCTCTAAACCCTTTTCAACAATTCATTGCCCTTCCTGTTGAATATACAAGACTTTTCAGTGTAGAAGTTAGTATCTAATTAATTTAGGAATCTAAAATTAAATGATTATTTAATTATTACATAATTCAGTAAAACTCTTACTTTGAGTTAGTATTGTTAACATCACCTTTCTTGAAACCTCTTAGTTTTTATCACTATGGGAGTATTGTTACATCAAAGTGTGTCCTAGTTTGTAGAAAGTTCCAAGCTTCAGTTGAAAATATAAATATAGGCAACCAAGCAAATGCAAATGGAGTTCAGTTAAGATAAAAGTTAGTTAAAGAAAACAAAGCTGGTGTATGAGTCACTAGTCTTAATAGGTGATTTCTGTAGTGTGTTTCACAGGTGTATTTTAACTACAGAAATAGGAAACTTATCTTGTCAGTGGTTGTTCTAAAGTAATTTTAACTATGTGGACTTTGAAGAAAGGAAACAGTTATTTAAAGTTTAAGATACAACTGTGGTAACCCATGGTGTGATGTAAGTGAATCTATTGTAACAACAGAAATAAGAAAAGTTATGAAAGTATTTCACTAGATGGACTGGTGTGACTAAGTGTGAAAACAGTTTTGAGGGACTGGTAGATCTATTAATGTGTGAACAATTCACAATCATGTGCTCAAATTACATATAACTGTTTCTAAAGGATAAAACGCCAAAAGATGTGAAGGATACGATAAAACTGGCTTAACGGCATGTGGAAATCCATGGAGGGAGTATAACAGACAAGTCCAAGAATATCCAGTTAATATTGAAACCATTGGTGGCTGACCCAGAAGCAGGAGTCTACCAAAAGTGACAGGTGGTTAACAGATAAATGGGAAAAGAGATGCTATATTAGTTGTAAAATAAGCACATTACAAAGGAGTGTAAATCTATTACGAACAAGCAACAGAGAAATCTCAACATAAACCAGCTGGAGCTATTTACAAAGATAGTGCTGGTAAGAAACAAAAAAAGTAACTCATTATATTCATCAGAACAAGAAAGTGCCATTTTCATGACTAATCAATAAACAACTAAGGGTTGTCTCAAGTTAATAAAGGGATCAGTTGTGCCAGTAACAACTGGAGCATGTTATAGCTATTTAGAGGTTCCAACAAATTAGAGTATGCCAATATGTGAAGGCTATATCAGGAACAAGTAAGTGAAAGTTCTATGAGACACTGGGTATAGTAGTGCAGCAGTTAAAACCAGTCTAGTATCTGATAACCAGATGACAGACAATGTACACCTGTGTGTGCTTATTGATGGGACAGTATCTTTTCTGTAACATGAAATGTAAATGGACTGTAGGCAATAATTCTCTCTGTACCTTGACTGTTGGTACTTGTG
The DNA here is from genome assembly GCF_004210375.1 of Tachypleus tridentatus. NCBI lineage: Eukaryota > Metazoa > Arthropoda > Merostomata > Xiphosura > Limulidae > Tachypleus > Tachypleus tridentatus. The sequence goes on along the minus strand of NC_134834.1, from coordinate 129,613,777 downwards.
TAAGTGATAAGTATGCTCAATCTAGATAACATTCTGTCATCCAGGAGTTATTTATATTTGTAACTTAAAAAACATATTTATTGTAACTTGTACTTTTATCAGTATCTTGGCTTGTAGAGATTGTTTATGTAACATAAAGTATAGAACAATGTGTTTGCTCCGTTTATTAATTTTCAGAAGTCATGTAATGCCTCAGTGGGTCAGAAGTAAGTTAATAAACTTACAACAGTACTATCTGGTGTTCAGTTTTCTCTTATGACAGAATGCAGATGTACTATTGTATCGTTTTGCACTAAAAGAAAATCTATCAACAGCCTATTATTACTGTTTTCACTGGCAATGATTTTTTAGTTATACTTAAGGTAAGCATTAGAAATGCGCAAATACCTTATAATACCTTTTTTCTGATAATACCAATAACCATATTTGTGTCTGTCTATATACCGACACTGGTGATTCATTTTCTTGTCATATATTTTCAGCAGAAACAAGGATAATTTATTTTCAAAATTATTTTCTAGTATTAGTATCTGTGGTAGTTGGAACAAACATACTGAAACTTGCCCATAGTTACACCATGCATCTCTATGAACTGCATGTTGTTTTAGTTTCTTGTCTGTGAATAGTCAGAATGAGTCTTTGCTATACATAAATAAAAACTGTTTAGCCATGAAAACTATTGCTTTACTTTTAAAACATTTTTCCTAAATAAAAATATAATTATTCAGATAACTTAAAACTAAACCAAAGTGGAACATCAGGATTGAATAACGACTAATTGAATCATAATCAGTACGTCCCTCTTATAAAAAAATCATCATTGAGGAAAAATTGGCTACAATAAACAGTTAGGAAGACTAAGAATGCAGTGTGTACTCTCTGGTTCTATCAGATTTGGTTAAATAGATGATTTTTCAAAAGGATTTCTAGTGATCTTTTATGTGTTGTCAAAAGATGTTTCAGCTAAGCCAGGTTGTCTACAGTTAATGCATATAATCCTGTGATATTACAAATCAGGGTGTGGTTGAGTAAAACCTATACATGCAAGTCAGGTTATGGCTGAGTAGGAAAACTGCATCCAATTAGCATTGAAATCTTATGAGATTAGAGCATGGACATCAGATTATGAAAAGCTTTGTCATAGGAAAATTGAGATATGAGAGCATAATGAGTTAAAATTAAAGAAGCAGCAAGATGAACTGTATTGATATTAGTGAACAGAATAAGTTATGCAATGGTTGAAAAGTAAGTTATATATATGTGTTTCAAGATTTGTTTATGCTATTTTAACAGGTAATAGAATTAAAAAACCATGATTATATTAACCTTAGTTTATAGCCATTGAAAGTGGTGATGCATTGGCCCAATTTAATTTGTATTTTCTCTCTATTCATATAATAAATATACTCTTACCTTTAATATCCTAGTTCTTTTATTTTTCACCTAATAGCCTAGCAGGATATGTTAGTCATTGCTATAAATGTTTAATATTTTTAATGCTTTCTGGCTTGGAAGGAAATAATACTTATTGTAAAATGTATATATATAATTATCATCATTATTATAACTTGTAATTAATATTTATAATATATCTTCAAATAAAGAAACTCTTATGTTTATTTCAGTTTACTTGATTGCCCTTGAAAAAAAACCAATCTATAAAAAGAACATTTTCGCAGTTGGGTATGAAATTAGTGTAACTAATTAAGCATTGTAAGTTATTTTTAAAATAATAACTTTAAACTACAATATTGTAATCTTTTGCCTGTAATTGTCAAGTTCATATATCTCAGTCAATTATTTGTCTGACGTAATTAACTTTATCTTCAAGAAACCTATATGTGATATTTATTTTGCTCCATCTAGTAAACATACTGGTGTGTTTATTATTGAATAATTTACAATCTAATTTGCAGTCTGCAAATGTCTTTCTAATCATCATTGTGTTACCTGTTAGGCTTTCACTTCTCTAGAGAGCCTAATATGTCTTCCTTAAAAACAAACTTTTAGTTATGGGTGTTAGATTATATAACAACAGCCAAGTGTTGTAAGTCTATTCCTAGAGAATATATTTTTTAAAACAATCTTTTTAAGTTTTCAGTGAGTTCTTAAATAGCATAGTTTCAAATGAAAGTCATTTATAAAATATTTTATTGAGTTTTTTTTAGTGTTGCTGTGTGTACCCAGAGCAAAGAGTTTTGTGTTAATAAGTTTATATATGTGAACTTTCTTTGAAACTTAAATTGTTTCTGCTTTACAAAGTATTTATCAGTGGTTGTTTTATAAACATAATGTTTATATTTAGAATTCATATATATTTGTTTTATTTGCTACAGTTAGGAGGGCTGGCATGGCCAGGTGGTTAAGGCACTTGACTCATAATCAGAGGGTCATGGATTCGAATCCCTGTTACACCAAACATGCTCACCATTGTAATCCCACTATTCGTTGGTAAACGAGTAGCCCCAAGAGTTGGCAGTTGGTGGTGATGACTAGAGCAGATAGCCCTCGTGTAGCTTTGCGCAAAATTCAGAACAAACCAAAGCTATAGTTAGAAAACCAGGTACTGCAGTACAAATTGTTTAAAATAATTTGGGGTACTCACACAAGTTTCTTACAAAATTAGAAATTCTGCCTTACAAATTGAGAATGGTTTCATGTGTGTGTTAAATGTATGTAAATTATAACTCCAGGATAATTGTGGTATTTTGTGTAGTTCTTGAATCAGACAATCTCAGCTTCTTTCAATTAAGCAGTTTTATATTATTTTGAAAATTACAAATACAAGTGTATTGAAACTGCAAGGATTTAAATAATGCTATGTAATGCTGATGATTGTTTCATTCAGATTAATTAACAAGCAAATGTTTAACATGGTGTTGATGTTATTCTCCCATTACACATGTAAGATAAACATTAAGATTTGTCTCCTTGTTTATGTACAACTTGTATGTAATAGTAGATTAATATCCACAACTTTTATAAGAATGTTTCACTATCAGATATGTTTTAATAAGATTGTGGTACTTACATATAAACATGCAAACTTAAAAGTGATATAACTCTTCATGATCTCCATAAAAATGATCATATGTCAAGTTATTTGTAAATAGCTTGCACATATTATATCTTAACTTTTTGTAACTTGGAAAAGCTAATAACCTTTTATTCAGATACGTTCAAACAACCTCTTCAAAATGCAGTGCAGAAACTTCATTTATTCTTCTTAAGTAAATAAGATGTGCCCCACCTAAATTTGTACTAATCTTATTTTTTACCTGTTTTCATACAGTAACAGGGAGAAACTCCAGGAATATAATGTCTACATTGGTGGAATCAGTATGTTTGCCTTGAAGAATTATTATCATAAGATAATGTCAAAAACTCTTGTCTCCCATTCTCTAACAATGGAACTGACATTGGGATTCTGGAAAGCTCTGATGTATTAGCTTAGGGCTAAATAAGATCATAAACTCAGTTCATGAGCAGAATCATTATTATTATTTGATGCACCATACAGAATTGCTTTGGTGTTTGTGTAATCAACTGTTCTAGCATTCTACTTAAAGACACTTTGTGTAGAGAGAGGACAGCCATTTTAGGAAGACATCAGCTGTTGTTTCTTATTTTAATTTATTCAGAACAAAACAATTGTGTTAGTCTAGCCTTTTTTTTATTATCAATGTTGATTTGTTCCTGTTCTGCAAGCAAATTCCAAGAACCTTTTTCTTTTATATTGCAAACTTAAAACTTATTTGCCACTTATTAAATGATTAAGTAATAATTTATAAATAACAATTTTTGTGCTGTGATTACAAGTTGCGTCTGTACAATTTTCTAAAGTTCTGCTGTTTCCTGTTTATATTCTATTATACCATTTAAAATCAGTCTGTATGGAGAAGGAAAAGGTGAGTAAAATACAAAAATGTATCACGGCCAAAGGAGAAGTTCTATTCTCAATGAAGGCTATACTTTGAAAATACAAAAAAAACCATGTCCATATTTTGAATATTACCTCACAACTACAAAGCTGAACCACATTCATGGGCCTTCCAGGCTACTGATCAGGTTCACTCCAGCTGGTAGAAGTGGGTGACCGTTAGACTTGTTTATCTTGGTCATGAACTTAATAGATCTTTCAAAACTTCAAGGAATCAACCAACACAGTTGACATTCACCTAGATGAGTTTAAGTGCCTCTCCAGAATGGAATATACCATAAGGATTTTTTTTATCATCTAGAGAAAAGGTAAGCATCTTGTAAAGAGAGTGTTGACACTAGGCATGATTGTTAACTTTCTAGGCTAGTAATGTTGGCAACTAGTGGCCATCTGGAGGACAGACATAGTACACAGTTAAGAGGTGATGTGTATTCAGATAAACCATATTATCATACTTGGGAATGATACCAAAAAAATAAAGTCAGCAGCTAAAATATTATCACAGAGAAACGGCAGAAGAAGAGAAAACCTTCTTACAATGTGATTGCTGTTTGCCTCTTCTATTCTAGGTACAATATAATCTAGTAAAGGATAACATGTAAAAAACAATAATCATCTTCATCAAGATGTAATAATATGATAAAATGTAGCATGAGTGCTAGGTTTTTGGCACAAAGTGTTTTTGTAGTTACATTTCCAACAACTATATAAATCATACTTACAGAAGATTTTTTTCAACATTTTCTAGTTGAAAAATGGACACTTAAGGTCAGGCCCTTAAACTTGCCAAAACAAACATGGGATTAAAAGGAGAAACTGATAATACACAGTATTAAATGCACAGTACAGATTTAATATTGCTACAGAATTGATAAATATTCAGTGATTCCTGTTCTTACCAGGGGTGATGATTAGGATCCTTGACTCAGAATCTGTGTTTCGCATGTTTGTTGAAGGGGATCTGAACCCACCTTTTTTCCATGGGTGTGTTATAATGTGATGATCATTCCACTATATGTTGGTAAAAAAAAGCAGCCCAAGAGTTGGTTAGTCCTTCTAGTCTATCACTGCTAAATTAGAGATGGCTAATGCAAATAGCCTTCATATAGTTTTGAGAAATGTAAAAAAACAAACAAAATCTGAGCAGAATTGAGAATAAGGAAAATCAGATGTTGTTATGGTGTGTTTCAATGTGATCTTCATGTAAAGAGTGACTAAAATGATAATATATGTGAGAAATGTTTCTTTTTTGACACTGGGTTGTTTTATTTTATTCTCATAAACATGAAGCATCAGTGATACTAAGACATTTACTGCATGTTAGATAAAATGAAAAACTTATTGCAACTGATGATTAGTGTATTTATTAAGCACACATATAAAACAAATGTAAATGGTATCACCACTTCCACTTTCTGCTCTTCCTATTTTTGGTTATTTGTTTATAAACAGTTTATTTGTCATTTAATTTACATAAAAATTTATGTAGATGTGTGTTAGTATAATATTTATAACAATGGTGCACAAAGTCTGGCCTGCATTGTCCAATGGGAAAGTCAAACATAGAGTTCGCGCCTGCGCGAAAATTAAGCACTATAGAAGAATATGCATTAGATTAGATACTGGATGGTTCCATATTTGTGTCAAGCAATAAAGAAGATTTAATAAGCAAATCTCATTAATGCATAGGCATTTAATCATTAGCGCAATGACGTAATATTTCCGTAAGTATGAAATCTCACACATTCCAATTGTTCTTTGAGATTTACTTACAAGCCCTATTTTGATATTATTTTGTAACAAAAAATGGCAGGTAATTGTAAAAGAAAAGTTGACGACGAAAACCGGCAGTTTCATGATGATTGGACTGCACAATACTGTTTTGTTCAACAATAGAAGAACATGATTTGTCTAATTGCCATTCGACAGTAGTAGTGGCGAAGGTATCCAATATTAAGCGTCATTATGAGTCAAAGCATAAAGATTTCCATAACATTGTCGGTGATGAACAAACAGCTCGAATTAAATCTCTGCAGCGGTCCCTGAATCACCAACAGAACATTTTCTCAAAACAGTCAGCAGATTTAGGTGCAGCACATGAGGTGAGTTATGATATTTCGTTGATGATAGCGAAATTTGGCCGACCATTCACTGATGGTGATTTTGTGAAGCAATGTATGATTACTGCATCGGAAAAGTTGTGTCCGGAAGCAGTTCGCAAGCCACAGATGGTGGCTTTGAATCGCATGACAGTTCAACAAAGAATTTCACATCTCTCAGCAGACGTGACAAGGCAGCTTACAAATATAGCGGCCAACTTTGTCTACTTCTCTTTGGCAGCAGACGAGTCAACTGACATCAGTTCAACAGCACAGCCACTAGTTTTTGTTTGTGGTGTGTCGTCATCCTTTGATATCACAAAGGAACTAATCGGCATGGGTTCCATGAAGGGTCAGACAACTGGGTCTGCTCTATTCGAGGCGACAGTACGACTGTGTAGTAGTGTTTCATTGGATTTCACAAAACTGGTAAGTGTGAAAATTGATGGAGCACCAGCCATAACCAGAGAAAGTAGCGGGCTGGTAACACTGTTGATGAAGCATCGAGGAAAGCAGAACAGACAGTTGGTGAAGTTGCACTGTATTATTCACCAACAGAAACTGTGCAGTAAAGAACTTGGTTTTCAGGCACTGATGGCATTAGTGATGAAAACCATTAATTTCATCAAATCACGAGGGCTCAATCACCGTCAGTTTCGAAGTCTTCTTGAAGAAATTGATTCAGACTATGGTGACCTTGTGCATCACTGTGAAGTACGCTGGCTGAGTCGAGGGAAGATGCTCAGAAAATTCTGGGAGCTGATTGTTGAGGTGATAGAATTCCTCAGAAGCAAGAACAAAGACACAGAAGTGATTTCCATAACTGATTCAACATGGCAAGCTGATATAACCTTTCTGGTTGACATGACACAACTCTTGAATGATCTGAATTTGAAGTTGCAAGGCAAAAATCAGCTTGTCTGTCAGCTTGCAAATCACGTCTCAGCTTTCAGGACAAAGTTGCAGTTGTTTCGGCAGCAAGCAGCATCAGGCAACTTCGTGCACTTTCTCACTTTTCAGTCACAGCTACAGAAGAATCAGGACATTGACAAACAAGTTTATGTTGGGAAGCTAGATACCTTAATTCAATCCTTCAACTCACGGTTTCACGACTTTGACCAATGGAGATTTTTGATGAAACTTTTTGCTGATCTATTCAGTGTGTCAGTGGATGACTTGTCAGCAGAATATCAGCTCGAACTTACTGAACTCCAGGCATCTGATGAACTGCATGTTACTTACCGAGAAAACAGTTTGCTTGACTTCTATTAAACGTTGCCTGATACATTTGCTAATCTGTAAGAGAATGCACTTGTCCACACCATCATGTTTGGCAGCACGTAATGCTGCAAACAAGCTTTCTTTCATATGAAACTGAACAAAAACAACACTTGCAATCAGCTGACTGACGATCATCTGGAAGCAGTCTTGCATCTTTTAACGTCACACATCAAGCCGGACATTTCTAAGCTTGTAGATGGCATGCAGCACCATCCATTGCACTGACTTTGTGACAGTTGATGTATCATAACATTTCTTAGAATAATGTGCAAACTCTTTGATATAATCATTATTTGTGTGTTCTTAAATGTGATGTCCATCTTGTGTGAAACAAATGTGGGACAATTTTAATCTTCACTTTTTTGTAGCCCCCAATGGTTACGAGAAGTCTGTTTGTGGCCCCCGATTCAAAAAGTTTGTGCACCACTGATCTAGACCATTAAATAATTCATCTTTTTGTCAAAAGTCCCCAGAGGCTGGTTGAATTATTTCAGAACTCAACTGATATTCAAATTATTATTCTCTATTCCTGTTGTTACAAAACACGTTGTAAAAGTTTCATCTTCCCTAATTTACTTTGCTGCATCCATACATATTTATAAAGCATGACAGAAAAATCTAAATATCCAGCTCTCTAGTAACAGTATTAAACATAAGGAGAAAAACTTAAGCTTTCAGTAAGATAGTTCCAACAATATTACAAAAACCTATTACAGAAACTATAGTACATGCATAATGAGCAACTCAGTTATGTAATGATACTTCTCATAATTATCATTTTTAAAATAATTAGCTTTTAACACTGTTGTTGTGAAAAATAAATCTGATTATTAAATCACCAAATAACTAAATAATAACTCTTAATCTAAACAGTCTCGTATATCCAACAACACCTCAGGTTGAAATTATCAAAACCTTCTGGTGAATGCAGTTTACCATAATCAGAACTTAGAATAATTTAAGTATTTTGTATATAATAAACATAAGAACATATATATTTATTTTCAGACTTCACCACCATTGATAACCATAAACCTTCTTACGTTCTTGGGTATACTCTAAAAGGATTCTAAAACCTCTTGCTTTATTCATTACTCATTTTTACAAATGGGTAGCCATTTCAATTCCTCTATTATCATTGCTAGAGTGTGACACAGATGTAGTACATCTTTCTACCAATTACATGAAGCCCAAAATGCTTTTTTTAATAGTATTTCATAAAAGGTGAAAATTAAATCAATGTTTAATTAAATTTCTCATAAATTAAAAAAAAAATAAGTTCTTTAGAAAGCTGCAAGTCACATAATCAATAAAATGTTCTGTGCTCTTATTTTCATTGTTTATATAAAACTAATTATCATGACATCAAATCCTTAGTCCTTATTACATTATTGAAAAGTTAGAGCTGATTGTTTGTGTGGCATTTTGTACTTGGTACATTATGTCTGAAATGAATTTTCATGTTGTTTTTTTTGTTATAATGTAGAATATTATTAATATTTTAAAACTAAGAAATATTTTCTCACTGAGTCTGCCTAGTGGCTCAGCATTAAGTATGAGGACTTACAATGCCAAAAATTGGGTTTTGTAACCCACAATAGATACAACACAAATAGTCCATTGTGTAACTTCCCCTTTAATAACAAAAAAACATGTTATTAAACATGCTGCATCATGTTTCAGCTGATCTTACCAATCTCTACCTTGGGACAGATATACTTGAGGAGCAAAATGGAACTGGGATACTGGAAAATACGATTTAATATTTGGCAAATTAAATTTAAGAAATTTACTTGACCACTGTCAATGATAAACACATAACAGAGCACATTATATACTGTACTTTACGTATTAAAAACTAAATCTAAAGGCAAAACCAACAGCTATATTTGTTATTCTTAAAATTATTACTCAATCAAGGCCAGTTGATAAAATGCTTGACTGGAGTTGGAAGTAAACAAACATGACCTTGATCCACTTTCTACAAGCATCTATAAATGCAATGATAGGGGCAAATTTGTTAGGTGATGTAATAGGATTATTGCAGGAGTCATGTTGCTATGTGCACATTGCTAAGTTGTATAATATGAACAGGTCACACCAGATGACAAATTATTAAATTTATCTTTTCATATTATTTCATTTGATTTATAGTAATTATATAAAACATGGCACTTCATAGGTGGTATTACTAGCTCAAATGGTGGTTGTTGGAGAGTGATTGAGTTTCAGTTAGATGTAGAAAAAAAAGTTTCAAAATCATAGACATTAGCACCAACGTACCAATTCATTTCCATGTACTATCTTTTCATTTTCATTTATTTCATTGCAGTAACCTCTGGCATTTATTAGAAATTCCTCTAACCACAGTATTCCAGTAATTTTGTTTTCAGTTAATACTTCCAATAAGTTTGAATTTTCAATCTGATTTTTACAATCATTCTGAGTATTCCTAACTTTATCTTACCTGTTGAACTATGTTTATACATATCTTCCAAGTTCCAAAATTTTATTTCAAAAGGTAACCTAGAATATCTCTGTAATGTTAAAAAAAACAACTGTTCTATGCAACTGAACTAAAACTAACAATTAAGAGTGAAAACATTGTGAACAACTAACCTACTTCATGAGAAAAAAAATGTTTGAACACTATTACTATTTGAGACATGCATGGCATGAGAGGCAAGGCCCAGTTGCAACAAGGTAATAGGAAGCACATATATAATGGATGGTATAGGTGTTAAAAAAAACAACAGCTGTGTAGGTGTGACATACATATTATAATGCCATGTGTTTTATAAAACCTTAAATTATATACATACACCCACAAGTTGACAAAAATGCCTAGAACATGGCCTTAGCAGTATCTTCTACAGGTGGATAGTGTTACTAACACAGATAACATACAGTAGAATATGACTATAGTTTTCTATTCTAAATTTAATATTAATTATAGAAATAAAAACTACTGAATTAGTGATAAGTGTTTTGCATATAATGCATTGTATAACATCTATTTGCACTACAAAAAGATACCTAAATCATTAAATAATCTATAATAATTGTAAAAAGATCTATCACTAACTATATTTAAAAATTACTATTATAGAAAATTACATCCTTAACTTTCACAAATGTTTATTGAGCTTATCCCTTGCTGATTTGTAACTATTCATAATGCTGTATCAGGATTTTAAATTTGAGTGAGCTAAGATTATTTTTCATTAGGTGTCTAACTTGTTGATAAATTTGAACAATAAACAAACTGCAGACATTGTTATAAAATAATGTATATTCAAAACAAGTCAAACATGTACAAAATTTTTTTACATTAACTCTTAAATAATTCTCTTTCTTGTTAAAAGTCAACACAGGCTGTTTTGATTACTTCAGAATTCAGTTGACATGACAAATTGTTTTTCTCTACAGTTGTATTTTGAACTTTAAATATTTGTCTTCTTTTTGTCAAAGTCTACACAGGGGGGTTCAGTTACTTTAGAACAGTCTACAGTAAGATGCATTACTCCCATTATCTCTTAAGTTGTGAAAGCCACTTTAAGATATTGCCCATTTAGGTCAATCACTTGCATGCTTACTAACTTCACATTTTTCTTAACTAATTTTTTTTCTTTTTTAACTTTACTTGTACACGTGTGTGTGTGTGTAAGTGGTCTAATTGAGGCCTTGTCCTTTTTATAAATTACAGGTTGGTATGATGTAACTATACTCATATCCAAGAAAAAAACTTACTTTAGAGGTTTTAAGAAAAACTATCAACAATACTACAACAATTGAACTATACACAGAATATATGACTCTTAATGAGTTACATAATAAAATTTGTTATAACCTTCCTCCTTTAAAATAATTAACTTTTAATATTCTTGTTGTAATAACAAAATAATCATTAAAAGCATTAAATTGCTAAATGAACTCAATAATAATTCTTGTACTAAACAGTTTTGCTTATCCAACATGTTGGCTAATACAAGTTTCATATAGATATACTACCAATAATGTATGTGAGTAAAATCACAAGCTTTAAATAAGACTGTTGTCATCCTTAAACCTCTGGTCTCTGTTGTTGGACTGCTTCAACTTACAGTACGAGTGGAGAGAATTCATTACCTGAAATACATATCAATTGTCATATGCTTTTTATTTCTGATAGCTGTAAATTGTAATTTAATTGCAATTAGTCTAAACTTTGATTTGAAATTTTTAAGTATGTTGATAAAATAAGGATGTTTGAATCAGTGGAATTGTTTGGAGAGTGCAGAAAAGTTTTCTTTCATATTTTATTCATGAAACAGTTTTAGATTCAGATAGGTATACAGACATGCCCACACACAAATGTAGATAGCCATCTGCAAACAACCCTGATACATTAATAGAGTTATAATTCTGAAAAGACTACAGAGTACAAACAACAATGTCAGGAATGATCGTTCTTAAGGAATTTATTTTCATAAGGTCGTGTAACTGCACGTGACTGTACAGTTGTCAAAGTCAGCAAGAAATTGCCAAGTCATTTAGCTGTGTTAAAAGCAAATAGGTGACACTGGAGTTTAAGTCATTTCAAAAAACAGTTCCTAAAAAGCTTACATATCAGAAGCCAGCAGAACAGGCTTTTTGTGCTATGAAGAGAAGTGCAGAAAATGATTCTTTCTAATGGCTGCTACTGCTGTAGAACAGGTGTAAATGTGCTGTTCCAGTATCATTAGAAGTTACCTTCATAACATGGACTAAAACAGAAATCACTCTTCATTTTGAACAATATTGTACAACAGCAGCAGTGAAAATTTATAAACAGTCATATGCTCTTGCTTATTGGAAATTGCAATTTTTTTCCAGTGTCCCCCCATTTGCAGAGTTCTGGACAGAACAAAGGCATCTTCCAAGGAATTTTCATTGATCCCTCTGCAAATCATGGTAAAATATATCTGCATTTCTGTTAGGGTATGGGGTACTACTTGGACAGCTGATGTTATGTGAAAGGATGGTAACTCCTGCTGAATACACTGCAATTCTTAAACAAGATCTTCTGCTTGTTTGTAGCAATGACCAGTTTAGCAGAGAAATTAATTTACCAGACTTAAATTCAAGTCACCAAATGATTGGGTGGGTATGACAGTACTAGTTTCCTGTGGCCATGCTCATTACTAGATATGAAAACTATCAAGCATGTATGGATTATCTTTGATAATTTGTTTGTAGAGTTACAAAAAACAAACTTATAGGGGCACCTTATCTACGTCCTTCATCAAATATTGGGTGACATCCTACATCTATTGGAAAAAAAAGTGCATATCCATAAAATAGTGATTATCTTGTATCCTTCCTTTCATATTTATTAATAAATCATAGTCTGGAGAGGGTGTATTTTGCATATTAGTAGCTTGTGTGTGTATATTTCATAACAATAGGCAAATCTCTAATTTTAGCATTATTTGAATAGCTCAGTATTTCGTTTTATATTCTTTTCTTATGAGATACATTTTGCAGCAATATCTTAAGATCTGAACTTCTTTTTTTATTTAACACATTTCTTTCTACTTCAAGCGAGATTATAATAAATAGTAAGAGACATTTGAAATGAACTAAGCTTTTACTGTAACAAAGTTCATATACAAATTGACAACTTACTTTCTAAAACTTACTTTCTCATTTTTTTTAGAAAGAACTGGTACAGTGTTATTTATTGATGTTTGTACATTACTTTTGAACAATATAATATTAGACTTAAACTATCATATTCCATAATAAATTTGATTATACTAAAGCACAAGAAATAGATAATAATTTAAATAAACAGAAATAAGATATGCTGATTTAAATTAATGTAAAAAGTCAACTTGTTTTTCAAAAATGTATATTCTAAGCTATATTGTACAGTATCTTAAAGGGAAATGTTTACTAATTGAGAAATTGATTACTAATTACTTAGCACAAGAAGCTATATTGTACAGTATCTTAAAGGGAAATGTTTACTAATTGAGAAATTGATTACTAATTACTTAGCACAAGAAGCTATATTGTACAGTATCTTAAAGGGAAATGTTTACTAATTGAGAAATTGATTACTAATTACTTAGCACAAGAAGTTTTATTTTGCTAAACTTTCAAGCTATGATGCACTGTTTCTTGATATGATTGCTAAGTTATGAAGTACATTTCCATATATCTACTGGTCTTTTCTCAATTGATTTAAGAGCTAGGTAACTGTGAATGATTCATATACAGGGTTGCCTGTAAGTCCCTATCCATCCATATGTTGTGTTTAAACAACGTTATAATACTAATGATGAGTTGAGGGCAGCTGTTACTGCAGCATTTGGAACAATAACCCCTACTATGTTGAGGAAAATGTCTCGCAGAACGTGGCATTGCATAATATTATGCAGCTAGAATGAGGGACAGCACACAGATACACTGGATATGTAAGATATATAGATGGGTAGGGACTTACGGTCCACCCTGTATAATTACACTATGCTAATACAAACTAAATCTTTGAATTGACATAAATTGTATAGATTCAGTGCAAATGAAGGGTACACAGTTTCCTGTATTGTGTTTCACTATTACCAGAAGCATAGGACTGTACTCTGTTTCTTCACCTGACTGTTTTGATAGCATGGAAATATAATGCATTCAGTATTCATAGTTAAGTGATTGACACACTACTTAAATAGGGTTCAATGCATTATAATGAAAATTTTGGTTGTTTTTTTATTATTACATTTTACAAAGAACAATTTTACAGTGAAACAAGTAAATTTTACCAAAAATATATAGTTTTTTTTTTTTATTTTTAAACTCTGGCATATATTGTGGGTTAGGGTTCTAACTGTACATAATGGTAAAGAAACGCCTTCGAAACAATGAATTAATATTAGTTATTAACAGTAGGCTTTGTATTGTTGCAAATGGCAATGATTTTTCCTTATGTTTTCAAGGAGATATTTTTCACTATCCAAAGGACACTGGACAATCTGATAATACAACAATGACAATAAGATAGTTATACTCCAGAAAATAAAAGGATTATTTAATGCAAGTTGTCTTTTTGCCTACATAGTTCTGCTGGAAGATTTTTTTCCTTTGTTAAAACAGAATCATAGTAATGGATTAACTAATAAAAAAATGTGAAGGATTCATTTCTCTGAAAGTTTACTAAATAGTGTCTTAATTTAAATTATTTGACAGCAAAACCTAACTGATATTAGTTTATTTTTGCTTAACATTCTGAGTACATAGGTATGGTGTTAAGTAGAATTGTCTGTTACTTGTTACTGATCAACATATTACTAGTGTAAACGAAGCATGTGTAATTAAACTTGATTAAACCTACAAAATAAAAACATATGAATTAACAATTCTTTTGAAAAAAGTTTACACACACATACCTCTTGCATAGCTCACTTTATTGTTTTGCTTTTCTTATTAGTGACCCAGATAGCAAATGAACTAAAATAAATACTGAAGTTAAATATTTAAAAGCTAAGGTAAAGAGTACATCTTTGACAAAAGTGTCAAGCTAAAAGCCACAAAAAAGTGTGACTTTACAACTGCTGAATACTCATCTGTTTTGAGACAAGTGAATCAAAGAACAAGCTACAACCATGTCATAGAAGTTTTCATAAAATATCAAAGATAAGTATAAAGAACTTACTATATTAAGGGTGTACAAGCACAAGAGTTAATGTTCTTTGATGAGTAAATACATGTGAATATCTACAAGCATAGCTCTCAATCAACATGATCCAACATACCTCAGTAAGAGATGCACTGAACATACCAATTAAAAGTATACAACAGATTTCTAAATAATTATCCATGTACGATTTCTTATCATAGTCTTAATATTTGTAGTTAGTCACAAAAATAATTATTTAAAAAATATTGTGAAACATATTTCACAAGAACTCAGTAGCAATTTTTACAGTGTATTAACTAAGTAATGGACAAAAATAATTATGCCACTTCAATAGTTTTCAAATTCAATCCTAAACTTTAACTATGAAAAATTTAGGTCTCAATGTAAAGCAACTTGTTAACAGTAACAGTTACTCTAACATTTCCATCATATTTAGTTACAAGCTTTTTACTTGGAATAAATAATTAAGTAAATTTTCTTAGTCTGTTAAATGTTCACAGACGATACACATGATGTAAAACTATCAGCTCAAGACTTACTTAAAGGCTTTCTGATATATTTTACTTTCAATACCAAATACATCTTAGGCACAAGTTAGTGTATAAAGTTCCCACAATATTACTAATTTATAAACCATAGAAATGTGATTTACTAATTGTTGAATGTCAAACGTCTTTAGATACGGCTTAAGGACTTTTGTCACATATATTTGACATCCATACCAATTTTTAAACCCCTGATAGCATTCACCAAATAGTATATTTTATGGAATTTCATTTAGTGGCAATATTACTTTTATTTTCTCAGGAAACAGTAATTTTCTGTGAAATTTCACACAATTTACTTTATCCACTACTAAACATTTTTCAAAACCAAACAAAACTCTCATCAAACCTGCTGTTATTTGGCATAGCTTTCAAACATTGGACATCTTAAAGAACTTTGCCAAGTTATAAATTTTCTGAGTAAGCAAAAGAATCAAATATGAAATGTGAGCAATTTTTTGTTATAAATCACTTAAGGTTACCCTAAATTAACCTATATTGCATCAATCATTTTATGTGTGTTTTACCTGTTACATAACAATATTCCAGAAAACAAAACTGAAATTAAAGGTTTTTATAAGTATATAAAAAATGAAAACTAACATGTTTTTGTCAAGCATAAATGTGTAAACTATAGGTTCCTGTACTTAACAGGCAATTAGAATTTTTTCAAGTAATATTGAAGTGAACAAAAACAATAACTTACTTAAGAAATAATAGCAACTTTACATTTATGGTACAAACAAACAACTTGTGACTTATAGTGGAAGAAACTAGGTAAATTTGATCAAGCAAATTCATATGAATGTGCAACACTTGATATAAAAATTAAGCAATTTCTTAAGTTCCATAATGTGAAGTAAAAAACAGAGCTCAGCTGAATCACCAAATGAGCAGATAATAAAAGGAAATACCAGTGATTCACAGTGGTGAAATAACAAAGCTACAACCTACAGTGTCATGTTTGCAAGGCCTTAAAATCCTTTATTTTCTCATTTACAGGTAGTTTACATTAAAGAAATAGCACTTGTATGTAGGACAGTGCAACATAACTGTATTAATTAAAAGTAATAAAAGCTATTCTGTTGGTTCCATTCTTCTAAGGTATATAATTTATTAAGAGATAAGGAAACTCTTTAAAAAAATTTGAAATATTAATTATATAAAGTCTATCACTATTAAGACTTCCAATTACTTGTAATGGGAATAATATTTATATCAAATGATTCCCAGAATTTTATTTTATACAAGAAGCCTACTTTGCAACTAATTAATACTACACAAGATTTCAGACAAATAACCCACTGTAGTCCACTTGCATACACAAATTCCAGCATCAGAGTATGCGAGAAACTTTTGTTAAAAGAAAAAAAAAAAAGACTACCACTAATATGAAGGATGAATATCAGCAACAATTACACTTTACTACATTTACATCAGTAATAGACTTTAAGATCTGAAATGTTCTTTTTATTTAACACAAATTTCTTCCTACTTCAAGCAAGATTATAATAAATAGTAAGAGACATTTGAAATAAACTAAGCTTTCACTGTAACAAAGTTCATATACAAATTGACAACTTACTTTCTAGAACTTTCTCTTCCTTTTTTTTTCAGAAAGAACTGGTACAGTGTTATTTATTGATGTTTGTACATTACTTTGGGCAATATAATATTAGACTTAAATTACCATATTCCATAATAAATGTGATTAAACCAAAGCACAAGAAATAGATAATAATTTAAGTAAATGGAAATAAGATGTGCTGACTTAAAATTAATGTAAAAAGTCAATTTTTGTTTTTCAAAAATGTATATTCTAAGCTATATTGTACAGTATCTTAAAGAGAAATGTTAAACATCACTAAAGCTAATTACTTAGTACAAGAAGTTTTATTTTGCTAAACTTTCAAGTTATGATGCACTGTTTCTTGAGATGATTGCTAAGTTATGAAGTACATTTTGATATATCTACTGGTATTTTCTCCATTGATTTAAGAGCTAGATAACTGTGAATGATTCATATATAATGAACATGTGATATTCTTATAACTATAAAATGACTGCTTTTACCAACCAACTTATAAAAGTTCAAAACTTTATGGGTTTTAGTTACAGGTACCCATGAAGAGTGGGCTTTTTTTTTATTGTATAGCATGAAATAAATAATATCTCTACATTTACAACCAGTTGATACCAAGAACAAGAAGCTGGATCAACTTCTTAAAATTAACACTTGAATTTCATCCAATATATGTATGTATGCTGCTCAATAATTTAACTCTCAAACAATATCAGTTCAATGGAATTGCTGGTAAAATGGATGTCAGTCTTTCTTAAGAGCACTTAAGATTATCTTGTTTTTTAACACATTTAAAATAAATTTCAAACATTCATACTAACTAATCATAGAACACTTAAAATAAATCTCACTCACCATTAAGTACACCTTGTGTAATATAAAAACAAAAAACCAAGACTGGCAAACTACCAGCAGAGCAGGTAGTCATGTTAAAATCACAGCAATTTTCTCAAGTTACCTTAAAAATATAATACTAAGTATCAATATTTGTTTATGAAGACATATTGTCTTCTAGACAAAAACAAAAGACCTACATTTGTGCTTTATTATTTTGATTGTTAATAGAAAAGGCTATTAATACAAAATAGCCATTGATGCTATTTGATGAAATAACAATATCTGACACAAAATATACTGCAAAGATATAATAAGAAAAAATGTTAAAATTAATTCACTTTTTCTTCCACCAAGCTCTATATTTTGACCACTTCAGTATCTTTCACAATTTTACCAATTCATTACCTGTAAAAATTCTTCCTGGGTCACCATGCATTTGATCTTTGTTTAAAATATCATTTTATGTATCACAGACAGTTTCACCAAATATAGTAGAACCCTGAATGATGCAATAAAAGAAAAACAATTCCCTGAGTAACAAAGCATAAAAAAAAACTACCCAACAAAATTAAAGAACAATAAATGAACATTATAACATATTATAGAATGAATGATGTAACATCTAAAGAAGAAAATCAGATAAGGTCAGCATTTCAATGGTAGCAACAAGTTTCCTTATACTTATTGACAACTGAGCTTCTTAAGCAAAAAACTTTATACAAAGAGACTTGAGTTCTAAAATTAACAGCATAGTTAACTTAATGGAATGCATTTAACTAGATTTCATAGTAACAACCACCATTAAGAATTCCACACTTCTTGAGCTCTCTACTGATTACATACACCATCCATTCAACTAATCAGATACTTTAAAGAGATACTGCAGAGGTATACATAGTTCTTTAGTAAACACTTACTAGTCATCAAAAGATGTATATAAATTTTAAACATTAATTCTATAAACAAATACTAAAAAGAAAATCATTCTCTGAGTGATTTTACTTTCTTCACATTGTTATTAACTGGTATGCCAACCAGTATAAGATAAAAGCATTAACACCAATTATGCCTTCAAGTAGACAGAATATCTTAAAAGAAACAGCTCAGGATCAACTTTATTTATTTAAACAACTTGCTGTAGAAAAATAAATACAACTGCAAATAAACTATACAAAATTATTTACACTTCTGAGGACTTAGAGTCCCACCTTGAAGCATAGCTGACAGACCATGATTTATCGCTACCAGATGGCTGGGCTTCACTCTCTCTGACAGATGAGGATGACAACCTACTAGCTTGTTCTTCATCTTTACCAGTTTGGAAATCAAGTGGAATTGAAATGTAGTTGACAGGCTTTCCATTTATAAAACAGAGCTAAAATATTATATAAAAATCTGCTATTAATAAATGATATAACAATGGGTTAGAGAGCATATATTTTGGTCAAAGAAAACATTTGCAGCTATTAATTAATGTGCATTTTACCCTTTTTTCTCAGTTTTTCTCAGGTATGTTTTATAAAAGTTGTTGGCTGTAACAAGCTTGAAACAGTATTGCCAATAGATCAGCATGCATCTATTTATAGCAGCAACCCCTGGCTTGAAGTATAATGGAGTTGTGCACCTGCTAGTGGCATTAGAATTGGAGTGTCCCTGACTTTCAATACTTCCACTCTAAAAGTTGTTCTGGAATAATGGTTGTGGTCAGCAAAGCTGTTACTTTTCTTTCAACAACAATATACTAAAGACTTTCTACTTTATACAGACTTTCTGCTTCATCAGTAAAATTTAAATGTTACACAGATTATGGAACATTTACTCATTTTAAGTAATAATCATTCTAATTTGGTGTTTTCAAGTTTTCCCTGGAAACTAATGATTAAGACACATACACACAAATATATACACTGCTAGCCAAAAGCTTAAGGCCAATGAACATAAAGAAAAAATATGCATTTTGCATTGTTAGACTCAACCACTTATTTGAGTAGAGCTCTGAAAGATGAAAATAAGAAAAGAGAAAATAAAAATAAAATACTTTTTAGCATTTATTAGGGAAAATGTGAACACTATGAAATTAGCCTAAATATTAGTTTGTCAAAAGTTTAAGACCATACCAAAAAGAAGTCCTAAACAGGGTAGGAAAAATGCCCAACAAGAGGTCTCGGTATTACCGAGTTGCACAGCCGTCACTGTAAATAACTTCAAACATTTGCTTTGGCATGGTCGATATAAGCACTTGCAGAAGGCTGGCTGAAATGTTATTCCAAGTGGTGAAGATGGCTTCACGAAGATCATGCATTGTTTGGAACTTACGTCCATTTCTACAGACTTCCCTTGCCATCCACCCCCAAACGTTTTCAATGGGGTTTAGTTCAGGTGAACACACTGGATGGTCGAAAAGAATCACTTTTCTCGTCATAAAAAAGGCCTTTGTCCTGTGGGCATTGTGGATGGCAGCGTTGTCTTGTTGAAAGATCCAGTCATTTCCAAACAAGCAAGGGCCTTCAGTCAATAAAAATGCTCTTTCCAACATGCCAATGTAGCCAGCTGCTGTTTGTCACCCTGTATAACCCTGAAGCTCCATTGTTTCATGGAAGGAGAAAGCATCCCAGATCATGATGGAACCTCCTCCACTGTGTTGTGTAGAAACTCTCTCCAGTGGGATATCCTTACCGTACCTGTAACATTGGAAGCCCTTTGGATCATCCATGTTACATTTTTCTCATCAGAGAAGAAAACCTTCCTCTACTTTTCTACGTCCCATGTTTGGTGCTTCTCAGCAAACTTTAACCAAGCTGTTTTGTGGTATGGAAGGAGGCATGGCCTTTGAAGACGTTTATGGTTATTAAAGCCTTTCTCTCGTAGATGTTGTCTTATTGTACATGAGCTGCATTCTGTGTCTGTAAGGGCCTTAATCTGGTTTGACGATCAGCTGGTACCTAGCCAGACAACCCGTCAAATCCTCCTGCTTAACACCAGCGAAATTTTCTTGGGCTGACCACTTGAAATTCTCATTCCGTATCCTTCAGGGTTTTTTAAGTAATTTCCAACAGCAGTTTTACTACGCTCAATCTCAACAGCAATAGTACATTGAGAGAGACCTTGCTTTTGCAGCTCGACAATTCTACCATGTTCAAACTCTGTCAACCATTTAGAGTTTGTCATGTTTTACCCAATGTAACACAGGAGATGTCAGTGTGAGATGTTGACAACGCTAATGCTGGAACACAAATGACTAAATTTCGTTATGTGTTTACTGATTAACACTTTGTTTCAGTATGGTCTTAAACTTTTGACCAGCTAGTATTTAGGTTACTTTCATAGTGTTCACACTTTCCCTATTAAATGCTAAAAAAGTTTATTTTTATTTTCCCTTTTCTTATTTTCATCTTTCAGAGCTCTACTCAAATAAGTGGTTGAGTCTAACAACACAAAATGCATAATTTTTCTTTATGTTCATTGGCCATAAGATTTTGGCCAGCAGTGTATATATACACACATACATACATACTTCTGCATTCATTTTTAAAACTGTTTTAAAATTTTCATACACAAGCTAATACTGAAATTGTGAAATTTGTGGAGATAGCAAAGACAGTTAATGTTCACTGTTTACACTGGAATGTATTATATAACATAACTGCATACAACTAAATTTCTTGATATTTATATATACAAAATAAACTAAATGTTGAGGAAATATATTTTTATTTTCTGATTTCTTCCCAATAACTTTTATATTCAATCAATATATTATATATTCAGACCTTTAATAAAAAGTGTGATGCAACATTTTTCAAGAGACTTACAGTTTCTTTAAGTAAGGTGATGGGCTTAATGCATGATATCAGCACATTCTGGTGTAGTTATCAAGGTTTGTAAGTGAACTTTAATTTTACCTCACAGTGTCGTTTTGCGATATGATTGTATTCAATATCTTAACAAAAGAGACCAAAAATACTTGTTTCTTTTAATTCCTTCATAAAACATGAACTTACAAGACAAACACACCTGACTTTGTCCAGAAGGTTGTGAGTAGCTACGAACTGGTTCAGGCACCCTGTCACTCAAATCAGAAGGAGGCACGGTAGATGGCCGAGGTTCTTCCAACAACTCATCAGTAGAATTAGAGTCAGAACTTGGCCATTGAATATCTTCTAAAACAGATTCTTCTAGTGACCTAAGTGTTAATCAGAACACTGGCATATAAATGTAATCATGTTCTGTATGTCACATTTATTTTAGGTATTCTACATAGCTATGTAAAGAAATGAAACAACAATTAAGAACATTGCTTAGATTTTTCAAATTCTGAGATTAAATTTTATCAAAATTTTAGAGCAGATTATCTAAAGTATGTTTTTGGACAACAAACCTTCCTTATGCGTGGCTCATCATTGAAATTTCTACACGTTCTTTGATAAAAAGGTATGATTCAATCTAAAAGAATTATTCTAAAATCTTCTATCTCCATCTTCACCTACAAAGATTTTTAAAAGTAAAATTTTTATCATAATCACATTATCTAATAAATAACTGAGAGAGAAGTACAAACACATTTTACTGAGTGAATGGAAAAATAATGTATAAAAGTAGTTTAAAATCTTAGATGTAATTTGTCTATTTAACAATGATTCTCCAAGTCAACCAGGCCATGTGTAGTACTCCACCTCCAGTAAACACACAAATAATTTTCTTCAATTATCTTGAAACTTTCAGAGAATATGTATTGTCATATGATGAATCAAATGTTGTTAATGCAAAGCAATATATATCTAGATTATGTAATCATCAGGTACTGTCAGGAAAATTAGCAAGTGGAACATACTTCAGAGGTTAGACGTCAGAAGCATCAGATTCAAAGCTTACTTGCAAATGCAAGGCAGCAAGATACTTGATGTGATACTAGTTCAGCAGAGGTAGATGTGATCATAGTATGAAACCAATTACAGGAAAAGCAAGCCCTAAAAGAAGCTTGAAAATAATTTATGACAGTGCTTTGAAAACTGTCAAAGAAAAGCAAGTCTATCTAGAGACTGTGTATGCCCACAGAATATTCAGTAGACATAGTCAGTCATGAGATGAACAGTGAATGTTTAACTTTGACCAGCTACGAAACTACAATTTCCATAGACAAAAAACATAGGAAAAAAGAAATCATCAGCTCATGCCCTATAAATCAATTTCTTATTCTAACTTTTCTGGATTTTCGGATCTTGTGTAGACCCCATTTTTTCACTATAAATTACACAACTGGTTTATTTTTCTCAAAGATTTGTTATTAAAAAATACATTAACACTTGGCTTTTTGACAGAACCAAAATTGTTAAATAGAGAAATAGATATTTCTGGAAGTACAGTAGGATCTATGAGTCATGCAACACCACAGTCTTCATAAAGTTCAATTAATTCTATACTTTACTCACAGTACTTATAGTTAACAGGTTGTGCTCTTGTATGTAATTCTTTTAAAAGCTTTACATATTTGCCTTGCAATGCTTGAAAAGTGCCCGTTTTACTTACGAGTTCCTACCCTTTTGTTGTTCTCTGCATATTACTGATTATATGAGGGCACTTCTGTAGTGTAACTGCTCTACGCTCATGAAACTCAATTTTTTTTGTGGTTTTAAAATACTTTTCACAATGACTTGCAGAATTTGTATTATGATAACTATCACAATTGTTTTGCTGTGTTACTTTTTATCATCAGCTTAAAAACCTTGTATTTATCATATTCTTACTACAGTATTTTTACCATATTATAATTTTTCTCTCAGGTACAATAGTGACTCTTCTATAATACTAAAATAGCACCAATTTATTACAATCTTACTCACCTAGTTACATAAAAAAAATTTTTTTTCCTTAATTTTATTTCTAAATTCTTTCTTATGTTCAGCAACTTACTTGAAAGACTTTTTCATTTAGTCATTTAATTAAAACAAAAAGTGACAAGACATAAGACAGAAAAAAGCACAAATAAGACCTAGAAGCATCTAGACACTTAATAAACAATACACGTATACTGTATCTGTATAAAAAAAAAACTATAATATTTTGTTGTAATGACAAAAACTAGCCCACTGCCTCATGCCCTACAAATTAATTTCTTATTCTAACTTGATCTGATTAAGTCAGTAAAAAGCAAGAAAGCAGTAGCCTTGTCATGATTCATAATAGCTGCAGCCAATAATTATTTTTCAACTTGTAATAGAATAAATCAGCATCTAATGAATCTTAATTATAATAGATAAAGCACTAATCAGAATGTAATACATACAAAATACTTATCATGTAATCATCCACATTCATTACATCTATTAGTGTCTAAGTGAACACTTATCAAGACAATACTACTCACCGACTAATGTCTAGACTACGAGTTGGAAGTTTATACTTGAACTCCTTAGTAAAGGTCGGAGTATTTTGAAGACTTACAGCCCTCCTGAAGAATTGACTCCTGCCTCTTTGTAGAAGGTGACAACTTTGGAAAGAAGATGGCCGCTGGGTGGACTTTGTCTTTTCAGGAACAGAATATCTAGACTGCATACCTTCTGATGGCAGTAAGGTGGAGGGAATAGCACCAGCAATCTGTGAGAGAATATTCATGACATTCTGCATGTCTCTAGACAGACGACTTTCAATATTTTGTATCTGCCTGTGAAAAAGCAACAATAAAACAATAAACTTGATTTCAAACAATTTCAGTGATTTTTGTACTTGTCTCTCCTCAGACACAAAAAAGAATTATACTCCACATTTTAAAATAACATAAAATTACTAGAAATCAACAGTAATTTCTTAACCCACAAAATAACTTGTTTTTATACTATCCACTGCCATTTGGATCCATATTTTGCAACACATTCAATGAATATACACTATGACCTCTTACAACATGGAGAAGAAAACTGGTTAAAATCCTCCACTTTCTATGAAAACTACATAACAGAACCTCAAGAGTAATGTGTAAGATTAGTTACAATATTGAGTATATGTTTTATGTACACCTGTCTATTAAGATTAATATGTTATTAGGGATCCTGGAACTAACAAAGTCATAAATTCACAAGCCTATTTTGGCCTATAAATGTTTTCAAAACTGATGGGATAAAGATCTTTTAAGTACTGTTTTGGCTTAAATCAAGAACAACAACACAAAGTCTAAATATGATATATAATCCATTTAAAACTAAGAAAGATATTTCAGTTGTACTTTGCTTGCTCCATTTTTGTAAAGAAATATTTTTGTTGTGAATGTGCAAATGACTCTAAGTTTAATCATTAACCAAAGATGAAGGTGAAATTAATTTGATGATACACCACAGACAAAGCATGTTCTGTAAACAAATGATAATGAAATTGCTAGAAAAACAGTACACTGCTGATCTCCAATGAAAAAGATTTTTCTTATCTATGCCTCAAGCAGAGAAAGCATGTAATCCCTAAAAAGTGGTGTCACAAATTCCTGAAACATATTCAAAAAGTCTTGTGTGGATAACAGCCTACTAACATATGAGGGCCATTTTAGTTAAGAGAGAGAAATTATTACAGTTCGGTAATTATTTATGAGCATGTCTTGAAAACAAAATCTCTAAAATTGACAACCTCATTGACATGAATGTTACATAACTTTCTTCAGCTCTTCATAAAGCTTTTAAAATAGTAATCATGAAATAAAAAATTACAAGACAAAGGCAGGTCTTTCAAAACAAAGACTACAAAACAACAGATAATAAACACAAGAATGGCAGCAAACTATGAAATACTGTGATGGAGAATGCAGGAAAATGATTTCAGCAAACAAAAATAGATGATTTACATAAAAGATTGAAATATTATTAGTAGACTCTACATACAAGCTGGCATTACACCAACTATGATGATTTATCAGTACTCCAAAAACATTATCATAGATTGATATGCTCAGATTACTAATTTAATTACAAAAAAATAGAAACAAGAACTCTTACACATTGAAAAGAAATCATAAACTATACAGTAGTATTAACTAGCTGTAAAGTACATTATGTTACTACTGCTTTGATCAGAAGTGGAGAAGGTCTCTTCATGCTGGATATTCAACAACACAGGCCTGCAATAGTTTAAAAAATGGTATCTGTTTTTCTCAATCACGTACAGATATTTTACAAAATGTTACATGTACTTTTATATAAGTGAATCACTTTATTGAAATCGGGTCACATTTTGTTATGTTATAAATGTTGACAACCACTAGCTGTAGATTTCTCTAGACCAATCACAACATGAGAGACTTGATCATTCTAGAATCCACATAAAACATGCTACTAGTACATAAATGGTTAAAGTGCCACATGACGTCATTTCTGGATAGTATTTGTTTCTGTGTGTACTTTGACATAATTTTTTTCTTTTCAATATAATTTATTCATTGCTATGGTAACAAGATATTATGTAAATGACCCAAACATATTCTGTTATATTTGTGGTAGATTTGTTGTAAAGAAACAAAAACAAAACATTACAGAATTTGTCAAAAAACATATTAAGTGTAATTTGGAATAAATCTTTGGTACAAAGACAAATCATGAGCTCTGCACAAAGTTTATACCATTTATGTCAAAGAGTTGAGACAGTGGTCTAAAGGTAAGAAAAAGTCTTTGCCTTTGTAAATTCCAACCACAGAGATGACTGCTATTTTTGTTCATGTAATGACATGTAAGACTACAACACTCAAAATAAAAGAGAAATTTCTTATTCAAACCTTTGATCTGCTATAAGACCAGTTGTTTATGGACCTAATGTACCTGTACCTACTCCATTGGATACTCTTGATACAGTTTCATCTGATTCTGAATCTGATGCTAATAGAAATGATGATAGGGATTGTTTTCTATCTGAAATGTCAGTTGTACCATAAACGTGGTTTCATAAAGACATTAGGGAAAAGGAGAGGAGGTATCAGGGAAATTAGAACATCAGCATAATGGCTGATTATTATTGATCACTGAAACAAGATGCTTTAGATGCAGCATGTAAAAGAAAGATCAAAATGTAATTTTGAGGCTAATAGGTTTTGCAAAATCATCAGGGTGAAGGAGGTTGCATATTTGTTTGACATCAATGTTCTTCCCTTTTCTTTAGTTTGTTTATATTTTATTAGCAAACGTAGTACAAAAAAATGTTTATGAAATAACCATGAAAACATTCTTCCCCAACCAAGGATATAACAAGAAGTAAACCAAGTAATAAAAGTTTACATATTAAAAACAATATTGAAGAATATATCTGCTAAGAATAAATATTTTCATAAATATCGTTGTTAAAGATAAGCTGCTTTATGCCATAATTTATTATGAAGTTTAATCCAACTGAAGCAAGTAAAGTTACTTTAATTACTTATCAAGTGTGATTATCTGTTAACTGGAATTTCATTAAATTTTCTACTCCAAATTACCTATCATTTGGCCCTTGCAAAAATAAATGAAAATACACAGAACACCCCTTTATGCTGAATTAATATTTTACATAACTGCTGACAGAAAAATATTAAAATTCAATGAAAGTTGAAAATAAGAATGTTTTATCACAGGATTAAACTTTGATCACTCGTTTTCCTTTTGCTGTTATTTCTTGAATAAATTAAACAAAATTTGTGTATAGCATGTGTTAAAATATTGGTACTAGAAAGTCTGAAACCCTCTTTTTCAAATCAGAAAAAAATGAAACTGAAAACCTAATGTTGAAGCCTATTCAAAGTTATGGGTTATAGAGATGGCATCAACTAACAAAAGTAAATTTTGATAAAGGTGTTATATATATTTGAAAATTACTTTTACAGATGGTTTTAAGATCCATGCATGGAGAAAAAGAAACATTATTTCTATCAATAATATAAATCTGCTATATATATAAACTAAATGAGTACTTAATCTCATATACTTACAGGACTTGATACTTTCTTGGCATAACCAATCATCTTCAGGCTTTACCTTTCCTACATTATTCATAATTTTTTAGCATACCTTAGCAGTGAAACAATAAACAAAATCAAAGTCTACAATCCAAGTGATAGGTGTAGGAAAGAGGGAGACAGACAACGAAATGTAAGAGGAGTTTATTCAAGATCCACATTTTCCAAACATTTAGTATTTGTATATGGAATTACTTCAGGTATCGCATTTTGCTTAAATCTCCACCCTGAAGAGAAAAGAACAACTGAAAAGATCAAACACACAACAATCAATATTATCCAAAAGAATAGCAAAGTTTCAACTGTGTATAAGATATTCTAAAAAGGATAATATATTAGATATTACCATGTTCAGCAATGACTGCACACCTTTGTCACACATTAGTAGTTTCCTGCCCAGTCAAACAGTAGAGAGATAGTATTAGGTAAATATTTGTCTGCACCAGTCAGTACAGTATACATAGTCACAGGTCAAATAGCAGTTATCCATGGCAGGCTTAAACACATGATCTACAGTATTCTATATCATCAATAAACTACAGGGAAAATAGCCTGAAAAAAATAACTGTACAGAGACATCAGACACACACAAAAAGGAGTAGGACTGAAAGAAACAAATTTGGAACCCAAACAAATGAAAACCTTCTACACCAAAGAGAGAAGCAAAGTGACAATGGGTACCAATGTATAGGAAGTCAAAAGTGATGAAAACAAGGCAATAACAACAGAACTGCAACACTGAGGTCATAAACAAGCCATACTCATTTTTGATGAGATGTTATCTTGGTGAAAAGACAAAATAAGAACAGAAGAAAAACAAGCAAAAAAAAAAATTAATAGTAGTAGTCAAAAAGAGGGAAAGACCTGCACCTCCAACCTCCACCAGAGTTATCTTCACATCTGAACTCTGAACTTAGCCAACATCTAATTAAAGAACAAGGCATAAGATGGTTAATAAGCATGCATCATATAATAAATAAATGCATAACAAGCAATACTAAACAAAGGCATAAAAAACATTTATAAGTGGAGCAAACAACCAGAAGGTGAATGGCACGATTGGGAAGAGGGGTTGATTCACATGTCAACTGCAAAATGTTCTCCACAGTTATAAACATAATATTTGACCTGAAGAGCAGAAACCAAAAGCTCCCACCAAAGATCAGTAGAAGCTAAGTGATGCACAGTAATGGTATGATGTACATGATATAAAAATCTAGACTCAGTAACCTGTTTAAATTATCAACCATATTCTCTGTCTTCAAGAATGAAGAAAAACTGGTGAAACAGCATCTTAAGTCATAGGGAGAAATATGCAACCAAGATATAAAAAAAACTTATTCCCACAAAGAGCCCATCAAATATTTAATGGTGTTAGGCATCAGATCAATGATGTCCTAAAAATAGGTGAAGGAAAAAAAAGAAAAGCTTTAAGGTGATAAGAGGATATAATTTCATTAATTTCAAAGATGTAAAAAATGTTAGTTATGGAGAGCCTTAAGAAGAAATTTTAATGTTGCACTTTGAAAACTCCTAAGATTTTTCTTTTAATCTCAAAGGACTGAGAAAGTTGAAAAAATTAAATAATGAAGAGTAAAGTGGACAGACAACCCACAAGATCAGAGAAGGAAAACTGATGGCCATAAAATGGGAAGCTAACTGAGATGTTGAAGTTTGCAAGATATTGATGGAGCATAGCTGACACTAATACCTAAAAACCTATCACTTAATATTGCAATCATGAATAACCGACACAAGTATAAGGCAACTTGCCACCCAACAGGTCAGACCAAAAGTTAAGATAGAAGATCACATAACAGATGATAAAGTAATAAACCTATTTACTTTTCAAGCAAAACAACAACAAAAAAGTGTAATTGGGCTAAAATGCAGGGGGAGGATATTACTAGATTAGTATTTGAGTACTTGTAGAACCCAGAAATCTTGACCAAAAGAGCAATAGAATGCAAGTCCTTAAACCTGGTTTAAATGGAAAGAGAGTTCCTTTATGTCAGATATAAAAGACTGTTTAAAGTAGGTATTATAATTTTTTTGTTTGTAACTCACTGATATTGAGACTATTGAAATTTCTAGAGGCCCTAAGTCACTAACATATAAATAGCTATGAACAGAAGAGTAGGAACAGAGAGAGAATAAAAGTGAAGTCATGTTCAATCACATTCATTGTAGGTATGAATGGTTTAATGGTTGATATGCTGGAATGAGACTAACAGTTTGAAAGAGATAAGGAGAATAATTTGTTTTCTCAAAGGGTTTTCTAAAGTAACTGAACCAGCCTATGTGGACTTTGATAAAAGAATGGATAATCATTGGAAATTCAGTATACTGCCATACACTGATATTATTGCATTTAAACGACAGAAAACTAGTTTGACTCATCAAATGAATTCTAAAGCAACTGAATTAGCCTAAAAATACTTTTTGACAAGAAGAAGAGTATTGTGTTTGAGATATAAATGTGATCTCCATAGTGTAACAAGTTTCTGTACAGACAATTAATGATTTTGAACATATATATATATATATACGTCTAGGCTTCCACTAGCCATTAGCCACATCGCCATTGGCGAAAAGAAACAGCCTGTGGCTAAAAAATCTAGTGTTGGTTTCACCACAGTGGTGAAAGATAATAATTTTTCAATCTTGGATGGTTTTCCTTTATTTATTCTGCTCAAGTTTCGATCTTAACAACTTTCATGGTTTTTATCGCCATTATTGATGACAAATGACCAGAGGCACCCCCCAGAGGGTTGAAGAAACAAGAAACATCTTTAAAAACTACTACTGACTGTAATCTATATTTTCTTTATATATGTATTTTTATGATTTCAGGGATATGACAACTAACAAATTAAATTTTAAAAAAATTACTCAGCTATGCTTATGATTTCTTTTATTTTCATTTCTTATGCTACATGTTTGATTCTGCCCATGGTACACAAACAGTAATTAGAGAAAATCTGACTTTCATCAAACCAACGTATAATCTGTATCAATGTGGAAATCCCAAGTTTCGTTTGACATATGTCTGAATTGAGATCATGACAACTCCTAGATCAGATAAACAGTTAGATATATCAAGTTTTTCTCAAAAGAAGGTTGAAGCAACAACATCAATTGATGGTGGAAAATCCACTTCCAAAAGAAAACACAGCTATGAAGAAACTGAAACTTGCAGCAGTGATAAGACTGTTGGTGTGAAAAAAATATATACCTGCAATTTTCACAGAGTTGTTAAAAAAAAACTTGGTTTTCACAGTTTCCTTGGCTGAAACATGTTTCCCAACAAAATACATTTCATTGCAAATTATGCAGGGACAACAAGAAGACAAATATTTATGCTACCACTGGGAAAACTGCTACTAAGCCTAAAAAAGATGACTTGGTGAAGCATGCACAGTCAGAAGATCATCGCAGTGCAGTAGCATCACAAGTTTTGAAGGACATATCAACTGCTGCTGTGAATGTGTATGTGGGGTGTAAAGGTGGCATTCAGGCACAGACGGCCACATTACTTGTACAAGCAAAGGAAGCCATCCCAACTGTGAAGTTTCATTCCCTCCTTTCACTACAAGTATTCAATGTAAGAATATTCTTCATTCTAGTATTAATAAGATACTTTCTGTTTTCTATAGTATTTTCTTAAAACAAAAGGCAATTTGACAATTTTCTAAAAAGGAAACATTTTGAAAATATCTATCAAAAATTAAAAAGCTAGCCAACTCTTCCAAATATCTTTGTTTATTACTTTAATTGGTGGTCTTATTTCAAAATGCAAGTTCTTATATATTTTTTAACAGGGAGTGGCCTCTCTAAAGAAACTACAGATTCAGTCACAAAGTGGAACAAAGAGCTTCATATACACCCATAGCCAGTCTATGGATGATATGTACAGTGCCCTAAATCATGTAGTTTAGGATGAAATGCAGGCAGACATTTGGGCATTGCCTTTCCCATTTTTTGTTCTTGAAGCAGATGAAGCAATTGATGCAGGAAACACCTTTATACTGATAATTTATATCAGGTATCTTTCATCATTAGGCCTCACCTAATTATGCAGGGACAACAAGAAGACAAATATTTATGCTACCACTGGGAAAACTGCTACTATGCCTAAAAAAGACAACATGGTGAAGCATGCACAGTCAGAAGATCATCGCAGTGCAGTATCATCACAAGTTTTGAAGAAGGACATGTCAATTGCTGCTGTGAATGTGTATGTGGGGTGTAAAGGTGAGCTGACTAACACTGGGGCTGATTCTATCTACAACACAGGTTGGACTTGCAACTGATGATGCAAATGTCATGGTGAGAATAAAAACAGGTGTTGCAACAAAATTTGAGGAGGAATGCCCCTGGATAATAACAAGTCATTGTTTGGCACACAGATTAGAGTTGGCAGCTGAAAACACAGCAAACCAGGTGCCATACCTTGTGAAGTACATTTCAGTTTAGAACCAATTTGCAAAAAGCCTGAAATATTCTCCCAAGTTGTGTCGGGTTCTGGAAGAGAGCAAAGCATTGCATGGAGAGAAAAGCAGTAAAATCAAGCAACTGTTCTTCACATGATGGCTCTCTTTTAATGATTCTGTCCAAGCACTAGTCAACTGTATTGCATCTGTAAGGTCTGCAGGTCGTAGCAATGGAACATGGTACTCCAAGCCGAGCCTTGCTACATGGTCTAGTCCAGCAAATGTCATGTTACAGCTTTGTCATGATGATACATTTTTTTGGCTAACGCTGTTGGCATTCTTGGATTTTTGTCAAGATCTCTAAAGAGAGCTGATTTACCTTATGATCAGGCTAAAGCAATTATTGATGGGTCAATTATGTCAATTCAGCTGCTGGTACACATCCCTGGTCCTTACACACAGACTGCACTGAAGGAACTCCCACAAGCTCCTGATACCAGTGGTTACAAATAAATAACATGAAAAATACAGATCAGCTCCTAATTCATTTGTTGAAGAGGTGGTCACAAGACTACAAGTAACATTCCCAGACACTAACGTCATGTCATTTTTTTCAATATTTAGCCCATGTCACAGCAGAATAGTATCTGATGAGGATGATCTGAAGAAACTCATCCAGCACTTCTCTCCTTTCGTCAATGAGGATGAGGTTGCGACTAAGGAACATAATAGAACAGGATGCTCACAAAAACAGAAACATGAAGAACTTCTACAAGGAATACATCCACCACACCTGTCAAACTTTTCCAAATCTGTCTCAGCTTGCAGCAATTGGATTAATAATTCCAGTTACATCTGTTGACTGTGAGCGGGGAATTAGCAGGTACAACAGCATCAAAACAGATGCCAGGAGCAGTCTGTCTGTGGCCAAGACAAAAATGTTACTGAACTTATCCATGGAGTCCAAACCTTTAGATCATTTTAACTTCAACTCTGCATTCAGATACTGGGTCACTCACAAAGACAGACGTGGGTACCATTCCCTGTTGAAGAAATGTGCTTCAGAACCTCAAGTGTCAACTTCTACCACATCTTCTGTTGAGAATGATTTGACTAAAGAGTTGCCATTGGATTTATCTACTTACTAGTCATGCTACCGTATTCTAGTTTTAAGTCATTTTTTTTGTTTCTGTGTTATTTTGAGAAATGTATCTCTTTATTATGTTTATTTTGTTATTTTGTTTTTGTTTTGTTTCTTTTGGCGAGGAAGATTGCTGGGGAATAAAAAAATAGTACAAAATTTAATGTCTTGTAGATTTTCACATAATTACAACTATTTTTTACTGGATGGAATTGATGCATATTAAAAGTCACGCACCACACAGTTTTTGACGACCTAAAATTGTGGCTAAACAACTGTCACTGTGGCTAAAAGAAAATTACTTTGTTTAGCCACAGTGGCTGAGGGAGTTATTTTTCTAGTGGAAGCCCAATATATATATATGTATACTAGTTTTAATACTTGTCTGTTCATTTATTGTCATCAAGTCACACACCTACAAACATATTTTTACAACTACTCAGACAATCAACTTGTTTTGAATACATATATATATTATTTTCAAACAAACAGAGTGAATGCTGTTCTTTTACTGCCAAGAAGTCACAGTTATCTACTGCAGAAAAATCCTTAGTCCCACACACCTATATATGTATATTTTACTACTACTCAAGAAGTAAGTTTTCTAACACTCTAAAGAATGGTTACATCAAAGCAAAGAAGTATGCTCAAGGTAGATGAAATAACCACTTAAATCTATCAGAGCTAGTTACCCTGCATGGATTAAGAAAACAATGAGTCAAGACTGGCAGGTATGTATTAACTGAAAACAGTGGATGAATGTTCAGTTACAGGACAAGCCAGCACATGAAAGAAATTCTGATAAGAAATCTCATTTGACTATTCAAGGGCCTTGGCCAAACAGTCAAATGCTATCAGTTGGGAAAAAAAAAAAAAATCACTCCTACAAAACTTTAGATGTATATTGTTTAAAACGGTGTCACAACAAGATATATAAAAGAGATAAACATACCAAAACACAAAGAAACAACAGCATCAGCTAGGCAGTCAGAAAATACTTGAACTGTTAGAATCAAAATTTACTCTGTTTGCATGAACCACTGCATCATTCCATCTATTTACGACTTCTGTGGACAACTGTGCAAAAGTCATTGGATGCATAGATAGTCCAATACAATCAAAGCACCCTCAAATAAATTGATGAAATTAAGAAATGAGATGTTCTATGCTCAAATAAAGAGAAGAGCAAACTGTTTGAGCAAATATTATTGATGCAAAATACCTCTCCTTTCTTTATAAGTGCATGATTGGATTAATCGCAAAAAAGAAAGGAGTTTGCTCAAGAATGAAAGTGATATCAGACATATAACCTCATAGATACAAGAGCATTTTATACAAAATAAATTCTACAAGCCTTTTATATAATATTATTTCAAACAGATTAATTTTTTTCATTAAAATTTTTACTTGTGTTTGTATTCCCAAAAGAATACAGCTGGTCTCTTTCAAATAAATGATGTTGGTTAAAATTTATAACACCTGATCATTGGTAACTTCATATGCTCAGACAGAATACAATAAACCATGAAATACATGCAACATAAATATATGTCACTATGAAATAATGATAAAGAATGCAAAACTAGCATGGCTACTAAATGCATAATGTTTTTTATATAGTAACAGTATATCAGGAATGCATGAAAAATATTTCAATAATTAACTTAAAAAATATAAAAAAGTGAAACCTTTTTCGAATGAGTTAAAAGTTCTCATTACTCAGTAATTGATTATTAACTATTTGAATAAAATGGTTGGGTAACTGGATAAATCAATGATAGTATGTTTAACTTACTGCCTCATTATAACTAAATAACACAATTGTGACTAACTGGACAAAGAGACTAAGTTTTCAGAGTTTTTTTTATAAACATTTCAATAATTTTTACAAAGGATTCCTCATGAGAAACATATTTAAAAATATCCAAGTGATGAATTTTCCTATGTTGTAATTGTAAGCTTTGTATGCCAAAACAGGACATAAGAGAAAACCAGGTTTTTGAGTATGGGGAAGATCATAAATATGAAAAACTTGGTGGAATGTTGTCAATGAAATAAAAAAAAGGTTTTACTATCTACATCTAATAAAAACCTTTTACAAATTTTTAAAAACATATTTTTTTATAATATCTAATTAAAGTTTGTTATAAGAGAAACAGAATAAATAAAATGTTGAAAAATTATACTGTTTTATTAGTATATTCTTTAGTTTATTTAATTATATCCTCCATATCTTGTCTCACTTCTAATTATGTGCAAATTATGCTAATATTCAGTATATTGGTGTGTGGCATATAAACATAACATACATTTTCTACCTTGTTA
This sequence comes from Tachypleus tridentatus, assembly GCF_004210375.1. NCBI lineage: Eukaryota > Metazoa > Arthropoda > Merostomata > Xiphosura > Limulidae > Tachypleus > Tachypleus tridentatus. The sequence goes on along the minus strand of NC_134834.1, from coordinate 129,577,976 downwards.
TATTAATGGTCAGGAAAATCATCAAGTTGATTTCATTCTAGCTGTATAGTTTTGTTTGTTATTCTCTGGAGATAACATTGACTATGTATGATATAGTTACAATGCTGTATATTATGCAAAAATGTAGACAACAGTGTTTCTACAATAGTAAGTCAAATGTGTTATATAACCTCCCTTATATTTCACTGGGGTTAGCCAACAGTAACACAGTTGATGCATGAGGCATGAGATTAACAGTATGATCTCTTAGTTAGTTCTCTTTCTTTCTCCCTGGCTCAAGCTCTCAGTTTGAAAAGAGAAGTTTGAGTTCTTTCTTTGTAAATAATATTTACCTAAAATATAGCCTGTTTAGGTCAAAAAAGGTCAAATCCCTCCCATGTCAAAATGGCATGGGTGCTAGTGCATTGTGAGTTAAACACTAGCTAACAGCTGGTATGCAACACACAACTGGATGCCCTGAAATAATTGGAGTAAAGTGTCTTACTCAAAGACAACAGTACAACACAAACCAGCCTTGAACTTGCAATGGTCCAACTATGATTGAAGTTGTTAAGACAGTTTAAAGAGAACTGTAAAGAAAAGGTACTGTCCTTAATCCTATACATATCTTATTCTTATTGTGTTTATGAGATTGAATAAAGCAGTGGCAGATTTAGTGATGTTGAGAAAACCCACTTGTAGAGAAATATATATGCAAAAACGGCTCGTTTGGGTTGAGAAAATATTTTACTTAGAAGAGCAAACGTAAAATATATTCTCAACCCAAACGAGCAGTTTTTGTATATATAGTGGCAGATTTAATAACACATTTTTAAAAATGTAACAATTTTTTTAAAAACAATATAAAAAGGGTGGTTCTGGCCTCTTCACCTAAATCTGCCACTGTGAAGATTGTTTCATTATGTTTTGTAAATTTTTGTTCAGTTTTTTTTTTTTTCCCAAATTCAATCAAACTCAGATATAAGAAGTACTCTGTAATAAATATCTCTGCTAAACAACTTATTAAGTGGATCATCCAATTACTCTAAGTTTAACCCAGTTTCACCTGAATATAGCACTTGAGTTTGAACACTTAGCTTTGACTCTGAAAAATCTTTTAATATGCACATACAGCATGTGATAAAAATATCTGTATCAATTTCACTAAAAATAAGCATGTGTAGTAGTATTATAAAGTTAGAGGAAAGTAAAGCAAGAAGAAACATTTAAAGATTGCAACATTTATATATTTTTGCAAACATATCCAAGCCAAAGCTACTTAAGGCTACATGCTGTTGTAGAAGAAATGTAGTGAGTAAGTAGCACCATACCACCCACAACCTTAGTACAGGATTTACTGTCACTATTATAACACACTCATACGTTAATGTGAGTGGTATCACATGCACTCATATCTGGTTCTCCAGCTCCTAAATCCATAGCTCTACCACAGAGCTAACCCACATCCACATTTCAGTAAAACTCATATTTATCTAACGTAATCTATGGAAACTGTATAGTATATGTACAGGAAACTCATATTATATTTTACCATATTAAACTTGTATATATGGAGCTATTCTTGATAGTTTTGAAGTATCAAACTTTTTGAAAGAGAATAGTTACCTATACACTTCTATAGCAGCTAGGGGTGAGGTCTCAATAATTTACTTCCAGATTATATTTATTTAATTTTGTAAATGTTCAAAGTTAACTAGCATAATTATTGTGTCTCACATATGTTGTGTGTTACTATTACTTTTCTTTTTATGAGTTTACAGTCTGAAAAATAAACTCATCAATAAAAGGAAAAATTGAGGAAGTCACAATAAAAAAAAAAGAGAGAGAGAGAGAGAACATTGCACCAGTACAGAGAATTATCATTGCCAAATGGTCTGTATTAATTATTTTTCAGTGTTTTGATGCTTCTTTGATGCTAACATATTTTGATAAACTTACACAAGTCACCTTAATACACCATGGATTGTTGCTGAGAGACTTTAATGTAGTCTAAAGCAGTAGGAATAGATATGAAAAAATATTACTAATCTTAAAAAAACAAATATGAGAAATATGATCAGTTCTGTTATATAGTGATGGTGAGCCTTCAAGTGACCACAATCCAGAAAACAAAAGTGATAATATAATGATACAATTATGAAGCACTAGAAGTTTCACAACTTAGAAAATTTCCCTCTATCTTGTATATACATTATAGCTTATCTTTAAAAGGCTTGAGAATAATTCAGGCTATATATATCTTTTGAATAAGGCAAAAGAGCTTGTAAAAAATCTCATAATGTCAACAACTGCTACACATGAGCTTATTCAAGAAATAATGAATCACAAAAAGAAATAGTTCATCATTTCCAAACTGACAGCTGCTAAAAGTCAAAAGGCATTGAATAAAAATTACATTTTGCTGGCTAGTGAATGCTCCATGCTTGAAGATGCAAGCCATCCATTACAACTATTTACATATTAACCTTCTACAGTTTTGCTAGCTCTTTCAAATGTATTATAAGAAACAATGGATTTTGAATGTCACTTGCATGACATAAGTTACAACACCACACTTGTCAGAGCTTGCTGTGGTCTGTACACGAGATTTTAACTAATTCTGATGCCAACATGTGCTAAGTTTCATGTCCTACAAGTTGAAATCTGTTCAACAAATCCATTGGTAATACGATTACCTTTTAGAAATGAAAGAGTTGCTGAATGCTAGAAAAATTTACGTAAAATGTCAAACAGCTGTTCATTCATGATACAAAGTTCAAACAACAATTACAACAAGCCATCTCCTTAAGTTTCATTAAAATTAAAGAAGTCTTAGTTTCTAGCCAGAAAGTTGCAAAAGTGAATTTGAGGAGTATATTAATGAGTGCAAAAAAGGAAGTACTATGAAAAGAATGTTCTCACATTTTGGATGGAATAAGAAATGAAATCTATCTAAAATTCTCTAAAGTGAAAAAAAATAAATTGTAACAACCTCTCAAGAATATTTTGAGCTCATTTGTTCATAAGTTAAACCACAATGTTTTAAAGTTCTTTGTAGATTACTTGGTTATTGTTCAGGTATTTTCTGCAAAAGCCAACCGAATGAAGAAGCCTGCAATATATGAAGAAGCCATTACTGTAGCTTTAAGCAAAACCTCAATCTTGTTGAATAAATGAATGTAATACCACTGCAAGACCTTGAGAAAATCAATCAAAATGGGAGTTTTCAAAATTAAAATTAAGAAAAACAGTCAAGATTGACATGATTCTTTTGTTTAGTCAAGTGAAATTGAATAATAATAATAAAATGACTTTACTGAAACAAAATACTAAAAACCTCAATCATGAAATAGAAACAGAAATGTGATGCTACAACTAAAAATAAACACTGCAAATATGTAAATTTTAGTAACCTTGTTAGCAATACCATTTTTCATGTTAGTTCCAAGTCTTCATGTAGCTCAATATATACAAGTATTAGCTTTTTGAATTAACTACCCTAGCATTTGCCAATGTATTTTTAGATGAAAAAGTTTGCTAAATAATGTATGATGAAATTTATGCTAACCACAATTATCTTATAGCTTTTATTTCAATTATATAATATTGCCACTAAGTGCCTATCAGGCTTCTAAAACAATCTGTCAAAAAGGAAACCTAATGATATTCTTGTCATAGGATGTCTCAATAAAGAAAATATGATCAGGATTTATCAAGTAGAGCAAGGAAAATGTTTAGAATAAAATATATTGGAAGATAATCCAGTTAAATGAAAGATGTAAAAACAACAACAAAAAAACAACATAATATACATCTAAAGTAACTGCAATTTTTGAATATCTCACCAATGGTAATAATTTGGTAAAATAACAATGAATGCTCAGTAAAATACTCATTGTTTTGAACAACTCACCTACTGAGTATATCTATTCTAGATTCTAAGGTTTCCAGGTCTCCATGACCTGGAGAATGAGGGAAGTACTGGGAGGAAGGGAAGGTTGCTTCCTCCTCTGGGGAGTGTTGGCTGCCAGGACTGGATGAGGACAAAGGTATAGTCATACTAGAGCTAGATTTAGGTATACTGCTAGATGAAGTCTGATTTTGATTGCTAGTAGAACTAAAGCCCAGTCTCCCTGGTCCTGATCTACATCTAGGAGTAATAAGCTGTATTGGAGCCTGGCTACTACTATGAGAGTTGAGATGAGGAGGACATGCTAATGGAGCAGAGGATCTTAATGCTGTGGAAATGGGACTGGATACTGACAGCACAGCTTCAGATACTGCAAATGCAACCATAATTTATACCATCCTACATTAACAAGTAATGATCAAAATAAAATCTGATAAGCATTTGTGTATTAGAATATATATTATACTATTAAAAGTTTCAGTTCATGAAGTATTATGAACCAACAGGCATAAAATGTGTGATAAAAATTACATAAATTGAAGATTTCTTTTCTCCATATTCATCTTAATATGTTTAGTTCAAAATCAAAACATAGTAGCACTTCTGACCCATTACAGGCCACTGGTAGTTGGGGTGAATAATGAGAGAAAAAGGTTTTCTAATTTGCTATTTAGACATGTGACATAACAATTTAAAAGTTATGGTTTAAATGTTGAAAGCTGATAATGCATTGGAGATTAATGTGAACAAAAACTCTGATAAAAATATGGTAAACTATTGGTGTGTTTTTTTCCATATTCATTTTACTTTGCCCATCTAGGATGAGTTATTGTGTTTAACAAGGGAAGATGCCTCGTGGGCACTGGTTTGTGTTGGGACAAGAAATGGATCGGAAGTGCTAGGACAAATTAAGATAAATGTGGAATAAAACCATCTACAGTTTGTGTGATTTTTATCAGAAATTTCAGGTTTATTGGTATTTACTTTATTAGTTTAACAAATTATGTAGTAGAATTTTGTATTGCCATGTTATTTTTAATGTAAAAAAATTAAGTAATTCCAACAAAATCTTTAAATACTTCTTCATATGGTTTCAATGCCATCTTTATAAAACTAGAAGTAATGTTTTATGGCTTTCTCAGAAAAAAAAAAAGAATACAGAGATTCACAATTTTTCAACTTTTATTTTTTTTAATTTAATAACACTGTTAGTAAATGCTGTAAACACACAAAATTAGAGCAATGTTATTAGTCTAGGTATTAGTGAGGAATGAAATCCTCCATACTTACTTGGTTCAGCCATTTCTAAAAGCGGAGCCTTCTCTTGATCACCTTTATTCACTGAATCTCCACAAGAGATGGGTTTCAAAGATTCTGATCCTCTTTTCCTATTTTCATATTTTCCTTCTTCTTTGGTATAAGGGGCAGTAAAAGGGACAGAGGAATCTCCTCTTCCTTTATGGACCAAACTATTGATGTTTGTTTTATTTGTTAAAGCACCTGTTGTTGAGAATTTTATAAAACAAATTTGCATAAACAATAATAGATGCACTGTCAGTAAAATAAAATTTGACCTAAAGCTATGGCCGTGATTACTGGAGGACAAAAGCTCTTAAGTGTTGTAGAACCATATTGTGATATGTAAGATGAATTCAAAAAAATAAATAAAACAGAATTAGCTGTGCAACAATAAACAAAGTTTAAAGTTCTTTATATGTAGAAGACACAGAAATAACCATCACTAAAACTGTATAAAATTTCCTAAGACACTTAGACTGAGTTCTACCATTTTTGCAACAGTAATTATTCTTCCAGTCTGGTTATCTGATATTATCATATCTGAACCTGGCCACTTTAGTATCAAGTTTCTTCAGTGTTTGGAACTTAATTCTTTCTCCAACTCATGATAATTATCAGAAAACATACTCTTGAAACTAATCATAATGATCACTGTGCACCTTCTTTGAAGCTAATCATAGTGTCAGACTAAAACTATATCTGGAGTGAATCATAATAACCATTCCATCTTCTGAGTATGCTGATCTTTAATAAAGTTATAAGAACAGTTCAGTGAAACAACAAAATATTAAAATATTCTAATTAATAATATACAAGTTAATTTAGATCAGGCTTTTACAATATATAAATAGTCATTATTTTAGAAGTGTGATTTTCATCTTTTGATTTCAAATGCAAATTACATCCATCTCTGTGAGTTCTAAAATTATATATGCTCCACACAACAGAAAAGAAAAACTTACCTATTCCTTCCTCAGATTTTGTTTTCCTTAAGTCTGTTATACTTTGTTTGATTTGGTTGAATAAACCTGGAAGGACTAAAACTTTCAGTTTTCTGATTATTGTTTTTTTAAAATGCTTTATACTCTACAAATGTCACTTTTTAATTTTAATATTTTAAAAAAATGAGCACTTTTTGCTTAGCTAAAATTGATCAAGAAATTCAAATAAAACTAACATTAAGCAAAATATAAACATCTGAAGTTTAATTTTAAACAACAAAAGTCAAAATAACTGAATAAATGCAGAATCAATCTAAACTATTTAAATCAATAGAATCACTACAAAATTAATTTATATAAGCAAACCTTATGTTGCATAACACTGTCAAAAAAGTTCTATATTTTATGACTAATATGACCTATTATGTTAAATTAGCTCTTCACTGGAATAGCACTCATCTTCTACTTTAGTACTGGATTTGAAGTTGATACTTAAAGATTAAAAGAAGTGAGTTAAAGATTATCAAGGGTACTTAAAGCTACACAGAAGCATTAAAATATGAGAACCACATCAGGTTACATTCAGTTAGAACTGAATTTAAACTGTTAATGTTTTCCTAAACTGAAAATGTATTTCCTAGAGATACTTATCTCCTATCACATAATAGCTTTTCTTAATTATTACTGCCTTCTATATGTACAGGATGTGATTGCCACCAAGCTTTAATGTTCCCATCTGTCTTAATGTGCATTGATAAGCAAGAAAAAACAATTTTGCAAAAGAAACCTAATTAAGTTTAATGAATTGCAGAAACTCAAAGTTTAAAACAAATCCCCTAAGTGAGACTAAAGAAGCAACAAGTGATATAATAAAGCAGTTTAGAGTGAATTCCAGTTTGTCTCTACTATTGGTGAAGGGTTTTACACGCTACAGGACAGCTGTTCTATGTGAATACACATAGAGGTGAGTTGAAGTATCAAGGCTAGTGGTGAGCAAAAACTGCACAGAAAATATGTGCAGCATACATAAAGGAAGTTGATTAGTAAAAGTGAAGTTAGAATGTATAATTGTGAATTTAGTCACAAAGAACATACAGTGATGATTTCTAAAGTAAAAGTATCACAGCTTATATTACAACAACACAGACAGAGTAGAACAATTTGTCTTGTCAAACTATGTTCTAATGTAACTGGACCAACGATCAATATGGTATGTTTTATTTGTTTTTCTTTAGCAAAGTCACATCAGTTTATCTGCTGTGTCTATCGAGGGGAAACAAATCCCTGAATTTAGCATTGTAAATCCAAAGACTTACCACTGTCCCAACAGATGGAACATACCAATATGGACTTTGATGAAAAGAGATGATTATTTAAAGCTCTCAATACAACTGTGATAACCAATAGTGTAACTAATTTTTGTACATCTGTTTAATTTGCTTTGAATACATCATTTTAAAACAAATTAATTGTATGTTGTCATTTATTGTTGAAATTTATTGTCAACAAGTCACAGACACCTACTGTAAAGAATCAACCCTATAAAAACCAAGAAGGTACACATGGATTTTTAGTATAAATAATTATTGTTATTTCAAAATCGATAGCAAACAAAAGTAAAGACCCTAGAAGATAATTAAATTATTAATACATTTTTTCCAACTTACAAATGTAGCACAGAATCAAAATATTTTTACTTTACCAATAATAAATACTAAATGTTTTTGTTCATAATAATGTTTAAGAATCATAACTTTTATTCTAACAATTTATAATACACATTATACAATATATAAATTAATGATATATGCACAGAGACATGATTCTGGTTTGAAAGTGGGAGGGGGTACAAGTTTCTCTATCTGGGCTGTGCCTGCATGAGGGTATTTTATAAAAAACAAAAATATATTCTATCTTTTGAAAAGTGTGAGGGATATGTCATTCATGTCCCCATACAGTTTTTACATAAAATATTCAAAATCCTCTAATTTATTTGTCAAGATTTAGCTGTATTCAAACCAACATCATAGTTTCCATTTTTTCTGAAAAAAAAGGATAGCATTCATTTATTTTAGCTGCTTGTGGTTCACTCAAGAACAACAATGATGAAACACATTTCATTTACTTTTAATATATATATATATATTAGTGAAAGTACCTGGCTTCATTCAGGTTATTAGGCTGATATATTCTAGTTGCAATATCAGTTTGCATATTCTGAGACAATTTTAAATAAAAGTATAACCTATATACTTTTGTTGCTAAGCAACATGTCATAAAAGCAATTGTTGGAATGCATTGTTACCAAAACACACTAGCTTTTCTACCTGTTCAATATTGTTACATAAGGAACCACTTTTTTCTATATGGTTTTTCTCTATTTTGCCTCATTAAAAAGACTGCACATACACTCATGCTTGTTTGTCTGTCTGTGATTTCTATTTGTAATATAATATAATAAGCCACTTCTTTCCTATTTGGTTTCTTGAGACCTTGCCTCATTAAAAAGATGCATACATGCATGTGGATAAAGTAAGTAATATACAGGTGTACACCCTCAAGGTCCACTTATAATGGGTGCAAAATTTCAGGTTTCTATGTTATGACAGTCACACACACACACACAGACATATCCACAGATAAATATGTACATGCATATGATTTTTCCTTTTCTTGGTAATACTTGTGATGACAAAAGATGAAATTTATATCAATATAATCACTACATCACTTACAATAAGCCAATAAGGGGAAAATATTTTTTCCCTCACACCAGCATTTAGCCTCTTTATACGTACTTGTAGATGAAATAGAAATGTACAGCTGGTGTAACAAATGTAGCTTTGATAATATTATTGGAGTGTATATATATATACTCCAATAATATTCTATGTTTTGAAAGAAATGTCAAAATAAATAATTTCATATTTGATAAAAGAACTAATTTATGTGATAGAATGCAATATGCATCTTGCTGTTTCAGAAAGGTTAAAACATTTTATGTTTTTTGTATTAACTTGATCCATTTGGTATTTATTTTTGACCTATGTGCTGAACTGGACTATACACTACCATGCACACCAAAGAATGAAAATTATGTACATATTCATGTCAGTATGTGTTTCCAGTAAAAGGAAATGATATTTAACATGTTAGAAAACTAGGTTATGCATTTCTTTATTACATAATTATTCAGCCCTTTACATGTTAGTTAAACAATGACTACTGCAACATATGCACTTCAGACTTAATGACTAATTATATATTTAAGGTAAAGAAAATACCTATTATAACTTTGTCAAATTTAACTAGCTTTTCTGACAATTTGATTTAAAGGTTGATAAACATGAATGTCTAAATTAATAGAATTAAATATAGGTACTTAATCTACTAGTATTATAAAATATATATAAAAAAATACTTTATGAAAGGATTGTAATATTCAAAACTTTTTGAACTCTTGAAACATTAATAATGGAATCAAAACTTAAAGTTCAGATGTGGAAACTGAATTTGCAAACATTCAGACTTTTCTAGGTAATACAAATTCTGTTTTAACATTTCACAAAAGGAAAAGCCCGTATTCCTTTCCCTAAAATAGCAAAGAAATATCACACAATTATACTCAGAGGCTGACAAACACAAGAAACACTGTGCATTTAGCATTTCCATGTTGTTACATTCAACACTGAAATGTTCAGTCATGGTTTTCCACAATATACTTTTCATTGCAAAAAACTGTGTTATAAGACTTTCATGTGCAAAGTGCTCCACTCCTCTCTAATGACTTTCCATAATCCAGTTAATGTGTGAGAAGAATGATTCTCAATTCAAGTTTCAACAGTCCACTTATACAAAATCCAATGGTGCAGAGTCTATCATTTTAACTGGTGTGTCTTTATATGGAATAGTATAAATGCTTGTTTCATTCTCCAACTGTTTGGCCCCCAGTGACTCAGTGATAAGTTCAAGGGTTCATAATGCTAAAAATTGTGTTTTGATACTTGCACTGGGAAGAGCACAAATAGCCAATGTGTAGTGTACTTAACAAAAAACATACTAGCTGCTTGAAAGTATGTGATGACTAAACAAATATATTATAGAAGTAACTCATGAACATGTAACTTATATTACTTTTCCAGATAAAGAATCTTCTTGATTATGTTGGGTACTGTTACCTGGGAAATTTGGAAGATGTTTGCAATTGACCTTTGTGTTTGTGGATTTTCACCTGTTATAAGATACCGTGCTTTACTTACTATAATTGGGTTTGACTTTTTGCAAGTCTCTTTCTGGATGTTCAAAGTTTGTCCATATTTCTTTATTTTCATATGGCATAAATTGCATAAAATATACTTCTAAATCCACAAAATAACCACACATGTGTGACATGAGTGTATGAATATTTTGTGTTGGAAGAGGTTATTATGTATCATCCCAAAAACAATAAGTTTTTGGTGGCATCACACTACCAAAAAATGCAAACAGTGTAAAATGTTGTTCTGATACATGTCTTCCCCACATCTTTATATTATTGAAATTTTCATGTGACTTGCTAATTTGCATAATCAAAATTGTATTGATATAACATACTCAACCTTCTATAAAAATATATATTCCTATAATTTAAACTGTTACATAAAAAAGTTATTAACATATTTAGATAGTTATAAGCTCAAACTTTAGATTTATTTAAACCTTTGAAAAAAATATCCAAAATAAGAAAAAGATGTCAGAAACATAACCAAATACATCAAACAATTCTCAGTCTTAAGTTTCAATAACAAAGCAAATTCTGTGTCTACATCTAATGTGAATATATTTTAATTATTTTTTAACCTTTACTAAAGCATCAAATGTAAATAATGTTTAACAAAATTGTAAATTACAGTTTTCAACAGAAGTGAACACTTCACAAAGCAGAACATTATATCATTCATGTAATATTTAGTTTTGCAATTTCTTTGTGAATTTCACCTTCTATTTGTTCCTTAGTGTCTTATTTCTCTTCATTATGTTATTCTCTCCCTTCTTTTAATCAAATTAAAGAGCCTTATGTCCATTAAATGAATACTGCTAGAATACTTTCAGAATGCTTTTCATCAACATAACAATTTTTAAAGACAACAAGGGAGCTAATGGTTCATCTCAGCTGTCCCATCCTCTAAGCCAAATTAAAATCATTACAAAAAAAAAAATTAAATCCAGTCTTTCTCATTCACGTATCTCTGAAGCTTTATTTGAAACTTACTCAAATTTACTGCCTCCACAACGTCCTAAGACAACCCATTCAACAAGCCAACCACCCTAGTTGAATAAAAAAAAAAAAACTGAAGACAGCTTTTACCTTGCCTAAATCTATATTTGTGTATCCCAATTCTATAATTCTTGCTGTTAAGCATGAAAAATGTTGATGCATCAACATCATCAATTCCTTCTACGATCTTAAACATGTCAATTTGATCCCCTTTAACTCTTTCTTTCAAGCAAAAACAATCTTAAGTATGTAACATTTGACCCGTGACAAACCCCCCATTCCAGGTACCACTTTAGTAACTCTCCTTTGAATTCTTGTCAACAATTTAATGTCTTTTCTAAGATAAAAAGCCCAAAACTGAACACAATACTCCAAATGTAACCAGCCTAACAAGTAAACTATACAACGAAATTCTAACCTTTTTAGCCTTGTATTCAATATTTCTGTTGATGCAATCTAAAACCCTATTTGTCTTGCCACTAGCAAATTCTATTGCATACTGGTTGGATAGCATAAGAGGCTGATTTACCATTACACCAAGATTTTTTACTTCCATGACAATTTATACTAATAATTCAAATTATGATAACTCACATGCATTTTTCATAATTAAAACCCATGTGCTGTTTAATTGCCCAATTCAATAAATAATCCAAATCCTTTTGTAAATAAGTAGCATCCTCTTCACAACCAACAACATCCAAGACCTTGTTATCATCAGCAAATTTAAGTAATTTATTGACTTTTCTTTCATTTATGTTGTTAATGTATATCAAAAAATAAAAATGGTTTTAAAATTGAACCCTCAGGTACATCACTTGCAACACTAATCAAGTTTGACTAAGCTTCATTTATAGCAACCATCTGCTTTTTTTTTTACATAAAGTTATTCTTCTATTTGGTTAACTTATTCCCTACATCTATAGAGATAGCTTTCTTTATAAGCATTTTACAGATTTGTAAAGCAAGATTTTTCTCTTAGTGAAACCATGTTGACTATCTGATAAAATTCTAAACTTTGTTAAATGACTTTGCAAAGCACATTCTATCACACTTTGCAAACCTTATAAATGATGCAAAACTACAGGCCTAAAATTCTGGGGCAGCTTCTCTTACCTTCCTTGAATAGCTAATTTCTAATTTGTTGGTACTTGTCCAATATTCAACGACTTGCAAAAAATTGTGGTAAGTGCTTCATATATTCAAATCCTTAACCTCCTTTAAAACTTTTGGGGAAATATTTGGTGCAAGAGATTTATCATTCTTTAAACTTCCCAATTTTATTTTAACAAGCTCAGAATTTGTGCAGTTGTTTTGTTCAACTTTTGTTTCATCTACCAATTGCTCAAGATGAGGAACACTTCCTAAGTTTTCATAAGTAAAAATTGAAAAAAAGATAGGATTTAATTTCCTAGCCATTTCATAATCATCAAATGCAAGATCACCCCTCAAGGGTTCTATCCCCATCCTAACATTTTGTTTAACCCTAATGTATTTGAGAATAATCTTTACTGTTATTTTTTATATATTTTCAGCCAAATGATTTTTATATATCCTTTGAGATATCATAATTTCCTGTTTGACCAACTTTCTTGATCTTCTATAATCTAGTCAATTTAAATCTCTTAAATTTGTGGTGCTGGTTTTTACTTGCAGCTGCCCTTTTCCTTCTGAATTAATATATTTGTTTTCAATTCGGAATAATTCTTCTTTAACAATTTTCCACATTTGCTCAGTGTCTCCAAATAACTCAGCAGCCCAATTCATAACAAATAATTCTTATTGCATCCCTTCAAAACCACTTTTTTTGAAATTTGGAATCAAAATATTATTATTTGTAATTTCCATAGGCAGCAAAACAAACTTAATACAGCAATGTTCTCCAATTTTCACCCTTTCAATCATTTCTATATTAGAAGTTAACAACAAATCTAAAATAACATTATTTCTTGTAGGTTCCTAGGCCAATTGGTGAAGAAATCCATCTTGAACAGTTTCCAGAAAACTTTTTCCCTCATGGTTTCACTCTAGCATTTCCTAATCAATAGGTCTGACATTAAAATCACCCATAATTATGACTTCAAAATAGATGAAATCTTAATCTCACTGTAAAGTTTCTCAGTAATTTTATCAGTTTTATCTGGTGACCTGTAACAAATTCCTACTAAGAGCTTTTTGCCTTGATATCGACTAACAGATATCCAAATGAATTCAGTCTCCTTCCTATTATGCTTAATATCCTCAACTTTAACAGGATGTAACTCATAGTTTACACTTAAAGCAACTGCTTTTCTCTTTACTATTATGTCCCTCTTCAATGACCTATAACCATCTATTTCAAAGAAGGTAAATGTTTTACAAATATTTTATCATATGATTTACTTGATATTAACTTTTTATCATCCTGATGGCAATTAAACAATTTTAAATAAATGATTAAGCAGGGCAATACCAAGAGTAGTGAGAGTTTTGCACACACAGAGCATTGTTGACCTATTGGGGATACAAGTTTGCATCTTTGAAAAGATGCAAAAGTTGGTGTATTAGATTTTTTTTTTTATGATAGATGCAGAACTTATGTTTTGTACAAGGTACTATCAATATTTGGTAAGACTTTGCTGATAGGAAAAACATTTTACTACAGAACTCTCACCTCAGTGTTTAAAGCTTGGTGCAAGGTACTTAATGGCATTAAATTTCATAATCTTAGTTGACAGTAATATTAACTTCACACAAGTCACATTTAAGACAAAAAAATTGTTGTTCTTTCTGTAGAATGCTTCAGTGTATATCCAAAAGAACTCTCCTTTGAGAAATCCTGCAGCCAATAAAACAGCTTCAGCATGGTTGTAAACTAATCTTAGTATTTCAACTATTAAGTGCAGTAGTTCTGAATGGACCTAGCAAAGTTTTAGTCTGCCCCATATTCAACAATAAAAGTTCATATGCAGTTCTTTTCTTCAAATTTTTCCAACTGAAGATGTAATGATAGTGTACTCATTTTCTGGTTAAAAGCTGGTTTTCTTTACCTTAATGGCAAAAGTTCTTGCAGGAAATGGATAATAATGCAGAAGAAACTAGATCTACATCTAGTTTCTTTTGCATTATTATCTGTTATTGTAAATGTCCTGAAGAAAATGTTACTTTATTCATATCCTACTGAGGTACTATTTCTTGTAAGATTAAGAAAATTATGAAATTGCTGTGTCTAAAAGTTAAGTTAAAATTAGTTTGGGTTAAATGACTTTTTCATCTTTAAAAACAAACAGCATCATCTGAATACCTGTGTAGTGGTTATAAGTTCACATATCAGAGGTGCAACCAAGGACATGTTGCATAAACCAGCAGAAGGTTCTATAGTCTAATAATGTAATACTGTACTACTAAAACCTGAAAGACCTGGAGTATTACCAACCAATATAGGGCTGTAGAATGCAATATAAGCTAGTTAGGCCATAGCATGTATAGCTACAATTTATGTATTAAAATTTGTTTCTTTTCACTCAATACACTACATTGTGTATATGAGATACTTGTAGTTAAAATGGTTCAAAAATCAATCTCATACTATTAAATTTTCATAAATTATTTGAGAAGCATGCCTCCTCCCCCTTGAAATGGCAATGTGAAAATCTCCTGACTACTCAAAAAACTGCTTCCTGTAGCAATGCACTGTATAAATCAATGTGATGTTTTGCCTGTCTAAAGTTTCTCCTGATAATGTCTGTTCCCAAGAATATTTCCACCTTAGATTCCTAGGACTCTTATTATTTAAACAAAGAAAACCAGCTCTTAACCAGATGATGAGTGCAAAATAATTGCAAAATTGTAAAGAAAATAACAGAATATGAATTTTGATCTAAATAAGCAAAATATTGTTCCAATACTTTAAACAACTTCAGAATGTTTTAAACCAAAGTGAAATAACAGAAACTTTAGATGCAACTTAAATATACTCCAGTAAACTGCAATGAAAAAAACAACATACATATATACATATATATTTACATTCAGTAGAGTTTATCTCTTTCAAGGAAACTACTGCTTATTAGTTCAGCCTAAATAAACTTATAAAGTGACTACAACTGAGGATTTATTCATTTTCTAATATAATCAGTTAGTATTTGTCATGCCAATTCATAGAAATAATTGATGAAATTTATAGTGGTCAGGTAGCAGGCTATCAACTATCTCATGAAATTAAGTGACAATAGTCAATTTAATTGTTTTTTTTTTGCCTTGATGTTTATTAAATATTATTTTTAATAGACAAAATATAATTTTTTGTCTAAATAATTACATATCTCAATGATTCTGTAATGGTAAATTTTTTCTTAATAGTTTAATTTGTAAACTACCAATATTACTTTCAATATTTATATTTTTAATATATCATAGAATTATTGTTTATCTTAAATCTCCATTAATGTTTTTCAACATATTGTCCTTTTTTATATTTTCTACTAAACTGAACTGAAATTTAAGAAGCCCGAAACCGGGCACTAGACTTGAGCAGGTTAATTGTCCTGTATACAGTGGAGAGCACTTATATTGTTTAATATGACCCCTTGATATTTTTTTTTATACATAAATGTTCTCTATAAGAGTACAAGTAAAACTACTTCCGTCTTTTTTGGTTATCAATGCAAAATACTGAAATGTATACTTTAAATTTAGTTCATTATACAGCAAACCTTTGAAGTTCAAAGACTAGGATAATGAAGGTTACATAAAGCACAATAATTAGGTTATGAACTAAAACATTTAATAAAGGCAAAATACAAACAAAAATTGATAATAAAGAACTTTTAATAAATATGAATTATAAAAATAATTTTAATTAAAAAAATTATGATATCTTAAAAATATACCATTCTTACTTGTTAATGAATGGATTGTTCCACATTTTTGTAATTTTTTTTCAAAATCTATATTGGCTGGTGTTATATCTTGTCCAGCTTTATCTGGAGAAAGCTCCAGAATTTGTAGTCTACTGTTATTCCAGTCATTTTCATCATCTTCATCACTAAAACCTATCTCATGTTCCACAGAAGGTTGCTTTTGAAGCTTTATTTTCCGACGTGGACGAGGATACTGATATGCCACTGATCGAGGATCCTCAACTATAAACAGAACTAATTTTGAACACCTTAACATCATATTTTTTAAGTAAATTATATTTTTAAAATCATGAAAGTTTAGTGAAAAAAAAACAACAAAGCTGTGATTATGCAAATCAAAAATCAGAATTATTACCATCATTCATATATCATAAAAAATATCAGAGAGCTTCAATAAAATATTGTTTTTAATATCTGTTTAGAAGAAATTGTCCTTCACATTGATTTACTTGATATTACCTTTACTATTATATAAATGATGGTTTTTACCAAAACCTTAATATATTTTTCACTTTTTTTTACAACTGAATATTTTTTTCATAAATTTAATTCCAAATCAGAACAAACTGACTTAATACTGGTATTGATTATAACATTTTAATACTTCACCACTGGATTATTTCACAATACTAAAATGTTTTTATCAAACAATTAAAAAGGCCAGTACGATTCATAAACATAGCTATTTCTACTTTATTTCAACTATACTAAATTAACACCATTTGCATTTGTAATCTGGTTATTAAAATCTTCAGTCAGATCATACTTTAGTCTGTGATACCACAGAAAAGTATCTTGAAACATGGAATTTCAACTTAATGATGGACAATGAAATGTGAAAGTTTTCTTCATAAAAGTATATTTGATCAAATCTAAGATTAAATATAATTATTTAAATGATTATCATTGTATAAAATAACATCTAATCATTGACTAAGACACAGAAAATCAGCAAGTTTGCAAAAATGTTTCAAATCAGAGATCAAATAAAGGAGATTTGCACAATTTTTTCCAACTTTTCTAAATTTTGTAACAGATTTATAAGGGCTTATTTGATTTTTAGATTTCTTTTAGATATCCCTAAATATATCAATGAGTGATATATTGGAAGCTTGAATAGATATTTAAATCTCAGTAATACACAAAATCCATAGTATTTAAAAGCAGTTTTAATTTTCAATCTTTCACATTTGTTTCCAAAAAATAAATTATAATTCAATGCATCAGAGACTTCCTGGTGCCTACCTTCTTCTGTTGAGCTAAGTTGTTGATACATGGCGCACCTTGATCGCAAAATATCTGATTCAACTCCTGGTTGTTCCATCTGGAAATTTAATGAAATATTTTTTATTTAACACAATAAGCAATAGAAATCTTGAGTTTTTCTGAAAGAAATAATCAATCAAGAATGAATTATAGCTTAATATACTGCTTTATTACAAAGCAACTATATGACTTTGTAAAATTGAATCAACTAGAAGTTACAGTTCCTTCTGCTCCAATGTTAACTGATGTTTGTCAAAATTCCAACATTGTTTCAATTAAGTTTTTCCTATTTAAATACTTTCACATTATTTAAGTATTAAGTTTCTAGTGGATTCTTTATAAATTACTAGCCAGATGATTTGCAGACTCTTCAAAAAATAAATGTGACAGTTTATTACAAAAAAAAAGAGAAACTATTCAATAATTCCTCATGCCAATGAAATTATGGACTGAAGTTTAACTTGTGAACTTTAAAAACAAGTAAATTATACAATATAATAGTAAATCTAATTATTTCATATTGTAACTTTTTAACAGTTCTTTAATAGATTGCTTAGGGAGAATATTCATGATGTGTATACTGGAATGGATAACAAATGCCTGTTGTAGAAAATATCGAAGTATAGAGGTCAGTGTTTCCAAAGTCTTCATCTTTCAAAACATCGTCAACACGTTTTGAAGTAAATTTCTAGGCAAACTTTCTGATTTTTAAACTTTCTCTCATTAAAATCCAAAAAAGTTCTAAAACATTAAACAAACTAAGTCTTCCTTTGTTATATTTCTAGGTTTACTAGTATTTTCCAATAACTTCTATACTATAAAATGATAGTATACTTAAATTTAATAAAAATATACCACAACACAAATTTCTTTTAACCAATGTTGCCACATGGACTTGCTTTATTTGTTTAACTGAGTACCACTTCATAATTTATGTATACAATGAGCTAAAGGACCAGGTCAGAGACCACTAAAGTTCAAGAACATCCACTGTAATTTTGAACTGTGTAACTTTTTATGTATGGGCTGGATTCTTTATAGTCTATGTCTTGTTAGCAGTCAGTTTCAACTATAAACAAGCAACACACAATCCACTTGTTTTAAAACTAATATAATAAATAAGTAAAATGTATATACAAATATTTGTTACACTGTTGGCTATAAAACAGTATCCAGATTTTTAAATAATCACCTCTTTTCACCGAAGTCCACATGGGAGCTGGTTCAATTATTTTAGAAAACAATTTAAAAGATGAATTCTTCTTCTCTACTCTATTATTACAATACTATGTGAGATAACTTTAAAAATTATCACCATATACTCCTTATGGCCTAATTCACAATCATACAGCCTAAATCTATTTTTCAAACTACATTTTTTTAGCATATATTTATACCTTGACAGAAGTATACTATATTGCACGCAATACTAGATATTATGATGCAATAATACTTGATTAAAACAATGACAAAAACTAAGAAAGTCCTAGTGGTGTGATTAAATAATATAACAATCACAAATTAATAACCACTGATTACCCAACATATGATTTGTAAACATCTCCTGTGATAAACTCTTGCTTCTAAAATTAACTAAATGTAACACCCATGCTACATAAACTTTATGAATTATAATTCTCTCATTAAACTTAAACTGTCATGTGTATCTAACAACTGCAGATAAAATTGAAAGCAACCAGTCAGCAGCAACTAAGATAGTTACTCTTAGCCAAATAGTGGAATGTACTGTGACTATTATAATATATATAAATTGAAAGTGCAAATTATGTTTGATAGCATATTTCTTGAGCTTCAGAACCTTGGATTCAATCCCTTGTCTGATAAACTAATCAATAGGCTATGTTCAGACCTAAACAAGTATTTGCAAAGGTGTTTAATGAATATGTGAATATTTGCAATAATATCTTTAAAAATAATATCACAAACGACTTGCTCATTTATAATATTCACATACCACCCTGTGATGATGAGAAAACCCACTTGTAGAGAAAAATATATATTTAAATACGGCTGGTATGGGTAGAGAAGGCACTAATAGAGGAGTGAACATTTTGACATTCTTCGGTCATCGTCAGGTTCACAAAGAAAGAAAGGGTTAATGATCAGTAGCTGACCACATGTTTGAAGGTAGTTGTGTAATTGAGTGTAGGAATGTAGAGGGCGTGCTTAGATGTTGGATACCCTTTCTTTCTTTGTGAATCTGATGATGACCGAAGAAAGTTGAAATGTTGTTCACTCCTCTATTAGTGCCTTCTCTACCCATACTAGCTGACTTTTAAATATATAATTCATATACCACTGTTAGTATACAGTGGAACTGTTACAGCAGTGCATGAATAAGAACCCACATTTAGTGTTTTAAGATGCATATCATGCACAATTACTGAATGTAATTCATTTAAATAAAAATTTACTGGATTTAAGATATATGTCATATTTGATCATTATTTTAAGATTTATGATAGATAAATATACAGAGAAAAATGACTACTTACATCTCTCAAATTAAAGGTTATTTCTAGATTGTTGGAGAAACTGTCATAAAATTCTGGAAACATCTGTAGAACATCTAATAAATCATCTCGCATAATCTTATGAAGATCACAATATGTCAAGGCACGTACATTGCAACTTGACTTGCCAACAGTTGAATAAGCACATGGATTCTCTCCAAAAATATCATCTTTTCCTGCAGATTAAAATGGAACCAAAAAAGAAAATATTTATGAAATAATGATGTATTTTTATAATTACATTTCAATGGTCCCTGTACAAGATCCACCTTTGTTTAAAATGGGCAATAAGAACGAGTAAAAAGTACTTTAATAAATAAATAAATTAAATGTGTTTATGCAAATTTTGTAATTTTCATACTTTTTTTTAAACTAGCTTTTCACCCTTGTAGAAATCATTATCAACCTTTGTTAACACTGATGGAATAAGTACATACAATGGAAAACATTGATGGAATATGTATATACAATAGGAAACAATAATGAACGTGTCTAAAAAGAACATTGCAAAGTAATGCTATTGTAACATTTGAAACAAAAATAGATAAAAATTGAAATTTATTATATCTGTTATTTATTATAATTATAGTTGCATCACAGTGATAACCTTAAAATTATACCATAATAAATGAAAACAAATCAATTTCTCTTTCCTCTATATTGTAGGTAAAAAATAACTTGTAATCAAAATTTGTGCTTTCAGTTGCTCAAAACGTATTTGATATAATGGTAATAAAATTAAAAGAGATTTTTAACATACGTGTACCCATACACTTAAAAAAGAAAAATGTCATTCAAATCAGATTTCATATCTAAATCATGGTAAAGAGCTTCATTAATTTAGAATATATATAAGTGGTTTTCCTTGTGGATTAGCTACAACATTTATGCTGTTGGAAGTGTTTTTACATTATAAACTATGTTTTGATACTTCAGAAAGTCAGGCCTGTACTGAAGACATTCTTGTGTGCTCCTTAAACTGCATACATACTGGACATTGCTTTCTATAGATTGTTTTGTACACTATTATTTTAATGTATTAGTACAATTCATGTTTTAAAATTCATGAAGGAAGATTGTAACACTAAAGTTGACTTCTTTCAATTGTGCTGTGTCATGATACATATGGTAGTTTGCACAGTAAATATAAATAAGGATGGGGTTCAACACAAACACTTTGTTCTTCAGATAGTGACTTTTGATTTATAGATTTTTTAATGGATTCAAGCTTTTGATTCTAAACATATATTTCAGCATGTTAAATTCATTTCAAGATGATCTTGACTGCTTATACATCAGTTTTTGTTATGAGACATTTCTAAGTCTGTGACCTTAACTACTGGTGGACAGAATATGGCATCCAGATACTTCTATACACAGATTTTTTGGTAAATTGTAATTGTCCTCTAATGTCATATTCTTGATTAATCGAAACTGCTTATCACTTTTTTACAAGGATCCTACAAATTATAATTTATATGGAAACATTAATGATCAACTTCTCCAACTAAATACAGCAGATGGATTAATATACAAAACTTAATCCTGTCTCTGAAACTCATATCTTAAAGAGTTCTGTAATACACACTCTTAAAAATAAGTAAGTAACTGTTCAGCCTATTAATCTTTCACTTGCACATCAACTTGCAACATTGCAAAACACTTAACTAAAATTCTATAACCTATAAGTAAGATAACTACTTCAATTATAAAGAAATCTGAACATTTTGTTGAAATAATTATCAACACTGAAGCATTAGCCATTTCAGAGAACAAAGGAATAAAGGTAGCTTACAGCAAGATAAACTCTATGGTTTACCCAAACACGTTTTATGAAACCTGTATACATACAGAATAAATTCAAAATAAATACCATAATATTACAAGATAGAAGTGCATGGTATACTCATATAGATTTGCTCTCAAGACAACAATTAACTTTAATTTTAAAATAAATAAACTTTAAATTTTTACTGGTCAAGAAATGTTTTAATCTTTTTTCTTTCCCCTGAAAACACTTGCATGCCATACAGTTGACATAACCTTTAAACAAAGAAAATACAAAGTAAAAAAAAAAATCTTAACATAGAAATATTACAATTTTAAAACTCTTTAACAAGGGTATAATGCACACACATGCTAACATAGAAGATTTAATGATAAAAAAGCAACAACTTATACTTTTTAATATAGACTACAACATTACATATAAATATTAATTATGACAACCACAAACAAACTGAAATTTTGCAGAAACTCAGTAAACCCTTTACAGAATTAGAGTAACAACAAATATGCTCTTTATAAATTTAGACAGGAAGCACCCCTTTAAAGAGCTAAAACATCATACTAAATTAGATTAAAATATCCCTTAGAAAAATAAAAGCATATATACATTACTATATATATACATATATATATTACTAACCACAAGCATGAATTAAAATACAACATTTTATCAAACTCTTTTTTTGCAAATTACAAAAAAAGATTTATATAGTAACAAACCCTCAAATAACAATAAATCTACATAACTATAACACAAAAACAAGAATAAACTCTTTAATAGACATTCCAAACTTACAAGACACAATTTGTTTTAAATGACACAAGAATCCTGAAGATGAAAAGGAATATTATCATTATTCAACAATTTACATCTACACATAATCACACAATGATAATTATTAGATTGCAAATAAGGAATGGTAATGTCTTCTATGTGATTCTCTTGAGCCTAGTCATAGTCATCCAATGAAGAAAGATAAAGCTTGGTTGGCAGCTTTTGCTTTAAATGAGTTACCTCAATCGATACTGGAGGAGCTGATACCACAAATTGATGTCTAAATCTCAATGCTGAAAGATAAGACCAAAAGTGATATTTGAGAGAACATGCATATTGCTGACTTCAGGCCATGAGAGGTCCCTTTTTGCTCACTTTTTTGTCATTAATAGTTAACCTCATAGTTGCTGGAAACCTGGAGTACATCACTCCTTGATCAAAATGTAGCTCTCCATTGTGTTTGATATACAAGACTCTTTACCATAAACATTATTATTTAATTTATTAGATTTAGATTATTCAATATTTAATGGTTATTCACTTTTCATAACAAGAGAGTTACAAGTAATTATTTTAAAGAAAATAGTTATAACAAGTTTGTTACATAACTCTGTAAGAGTTGTACAGTGTATGTGTGGTTCAGTTGTTGAGGTAAGTTACTTGAATCTTCAGTTTTTCTTGTTACCTTAACAGACTATTATTTGAGGCTTCAGTAAACAATGTATAAGCAATGAAGCAAGTGCAAGTGAAATTAAGTCAAGTAAAGTTCAGTCAGAAAAAAGTTAGAAAATGTAAAGTTAACTAGAATGTGAGTGAATAGCTTTAAAATAAGTTTTACAGTTTAACAGATATAAAGAAATAACATGTCTTGTTAAAAAAGTGTTCTTGAGTAATTGAACACATTTGTGTGGGCTTTGGAAAAAAGGAGACAATTATTTAAAGTTCTGGATGCAACTATGGTAACCCACAAGTTAACATAAGTGATTTTATCACAGATTTACAGAAAGAAACAGACTAGAGGAAAATAATTCTTTTCAGTTTTATTCTAAAGTAATTGATTCAACTTGGGCAGACTTTTGACAAGAAAAGAGAATTATTTATATTTTTAGTGTAAAGAATTTTTGTACATACATTTGACTTGCTTTGAATATATATTTTTAAAACAAGTAGATTGTATGGTATCTGTTTATTGTTTGAATTTATCACCAACAAGTCACAGACACCTACTGCAGAAGAACTCCTAGCCCACTCATACAAAAAACTCTGACACATTACACCTATGGAAAGTTGGTGGATTTAGTATACAACAAAATAGAAAACCATTGGCTAACTGGAGAACAGATTATCAGAAGTAACAAAAATTTGACTTTACACAGAAAATATCTTGTTTTGAAAAGGAAACAAATTCCAACTGATCATAAAGTCAGCTACTAAATTAAAAGGGGTTCTAACCATCTGGTTACGATTATTACTTTGCTTTAACTTCCTTAACTACTGTAATTCAAAAGCTGAATAAAAAAGGTTACCTTGGTCGAGCAACATTTTTATGAAGTTTGAATGTGATCATGCTCTAATCTTCCACAGAACATGTATCCCTAGTGTCCAGGACCTGACTCAGTCCACAACCCTCATTGAGTACACTTTGTCAATATCCAGAGGTAAACAATAACAGCCCATGAGCCAAATTTCATCTGCCAGTTCATTTGGTACAGCCAGTGACACAAAATTATAGTTTGCAGAGTTGAAAGTTTTTAATTCAATAAAAGTATTTTTTTCTGTTATTAAATTTAAGAGTTTCTTCATCACAATTTAATATAAATTTTATCTAGGCTTTAGAATTAGTAGAAAATACAATGAGCTCACAACATTTTTAGAAAAGAAATATTATATGGCCCACCAAGTATCAATATAACATCCCAAACTGGCCCTGACAAATACTGAACAGTGCACCCCCATCAATATCCTCTTTAAGCTCTGCTGTTCTGTCTGTGACACTTGACAGCAAGTTTACTTTAAAAGCAAATCCCACACATACATGCTGACTCAGATTAGGTAATCTACCCTTTAGGTTCACTGTTAGGATACTTTCATTGTCTTTTCTTAAGGATGTTTTAGATACAACTGTAGTACTAGTGAGAGTGTGATTTACAAAGTTTCTCTACATAAGTGTTATTCACTCCCCTATGCTTACAACGTGCACTTTCATGCATTTCAAACTGTTCCTTGTACTAAAACAATACAAATAAAATATTTAAAAAACTGTATGCTTTTCTAAATATTTCATATTGTATGATTAAAATTTTTATCATGCTTAAATAAAACACTAGGTACACCAAATTTATTTTTGTTTGTAAATTTCACATACTATGGAAACTTTCAACAACTCAAACATTTTTATTCAATGCAATCAAAATATTTTGCATTATTTTTAGAAAAAAAACAGGTAAAATTGTGTTTCTCTCAGACATGGTGTGAACCTCACCATTACTTTTATCTTTCTATAAAAATTCACTATTGGCCAAATACTACAATGTCAAAATGAAAACCTTCTGCACCAGTATTAATACAAATATGTACACTGTATCTTTGTATAACACAATATAAGTCTATAATAACAGTTAATTTTACATCATACAGTGTCAACATCCATATTAAATCCTTTGTTTTTATTTACAACTATTATACAACACTCATGAATGATTGATGTAATAATTCTTATTCAGATGTGTACATAGTTATACACATTTATCTCCATTACACAAGTTAATAACTTTCAAGAGACTGCTTCTCTAGTTATAACTCAAATTATTTTATAATTGTCTTGGTTGCTTTCCAAAAACTATTGTTGATAGCTATTATTTAGTAAAATACTGCCATCTGTGAATCATCAAACTTGTACATTATTTTCATTTCAAGCATCAAGAAAGAAATAATCACTTACTGAATTCAACTAAACTATGATTCCCTCACTGCATGTGAAACTATACACCTTTTAAGTGTACTGGTAAAAAAAGAGTGAGTGATGATTATGCATTAATTCAGGTGACCAGTTCTTGTGTTTCATATCAAAGAAACAACTTGGTAGTTTGGAAAGCAATGACCACAAAACTGTTTAAACTATGTTTGCAGAATCCTAGCTCTCATCCTCAGTTGAACAAAATGTTGATGTACCAGGTATTACATCTACTGGGACCAGCCATCTTAAGCAATGTTAATTTAGCAGTTATAATCCCATATTCCACTGAGTTCTCTTACTGAAATTCCACCTAGTAGCTTGAAAGTAGAGTCTTTTTGGTAATGTTAATCTTATTATCAACACACTGTCCTCGCTACTGATAGTCAAGTGGTAAACATACATTGAAGAGCACATGCTGTATCTTACAGTATCACATAGAACAGAATGTAAGATTTTCAAGACCCTTTCAACTGAATTTTCAAACTTCTATCTTTCATTTGTAGTTGTAAAAACTAGAGATAAACTAGGTATTATACATACTAGCATCAATTAGAAATCACACAATATATTGCATAGATTGTATGACGAACATTGCTTGATAACTTACAAGCAAAGGATCACCACTTCCCTTCAATCATTGGATGTTCAACCTAACTGTCTTAGCTGCTGGTGATCATGTTTAATCTCAGCTATGTCAATTAGGAAGACATAAGCAGCAGCTTACTAAACAGTTAAACAGCTACTCTTCCTTACTCAAATACTTAATTAAATAAAGCACTAAACTATACAAATGCAGTGTCAGGTATTGTAATGCCTATCCATGAATTTGTTAATTCCATACTGTGATCTTCTGAAATGATTAGGAAATTGTTTCATACCCTTCTAGGCTCTGTTCCTAAACTATAGGAGAGAAATCTGCTTACCCTTAGTCACAGGTACCACGAGGATATCATAAGCTTCTCATGCAGAATGTGAGCTAACACCACGTTGAGATATCCTAATTCTACAGTGTGATAGGGGCTCTTAGGGACCCTGATTTATTGTGGTAAAACAATTAAGTGTATTAGACAGCTTTTTCATCAGTCCTGCTTGGTCCTCAGCTCCGCTGTGGGTCATAACCACAACAACAGTATACTGGCTCGTGGAGGCTCACCAACACCCCATGGTTCCATCACTTCATCATTTCGCTGATGAGATAGCTTTAGTTGGCAGATAATATCCATCAATGATGCTTCAAATCTCTCTTAAATGTTCTGAGGTGGCCTTGAATTACTTGAATTGAACTACTCTTGCTGGTGTAAAGGTGGGAGTTCTATACAGATCGCCCCATCTACTTTCAGGTTCATCAACCAACACACTACTGCAACAATTCCCAGTTTGTGTTTCTATCACACTGACACTGATCATGTGTCCTAGGTGCACCAGATTCTGGTATTTCTCTCTGAGTCTGTAGCAGCAAGAAGAAAAAGCATTGGCAAAAGTTCTATATTCAGAAGTGAACATTTTATAGACCTGACAACTCTTACGAACATCCACTTTCCTTTGGTGATCTCTCTCTCACTTGTTCATAAATTCTTTTGAGTTGGAAAAATGTCATTTCCTCAAACACAAAGTCTTCATCAAATTTTAACACAAGAGTTAAATTAAAGGATAGTATACACTTAAGCAGATATAGCAAGCTCTGCAATAATGATATCCTGTGGTTGTGACACAAACATTTGTACTGCCTATTCACTCCATGATATATTTGATAGGTCCACAACACAATAGCAGATTCATTCCAGATATCAATTATGGAGTAATAATGAATCTCTTACTGATTGAGTCAATGTAAAATGAAGTAACAATACTAGACAAACAAAGTATAATACAAAATGAATAATCTTTATCAGATACAAAACACAAACACAGTATGTGTACTTGCTCTCATTTTGTTATTTACATGGGGCAGTCACCTTTACTGGATCATTAGAACATACTGAACACCAAATTCAAAACTAGATTAACTTAATGACATCCTAGACTGGTCTGATCAAGTGTAATATTTCTTAGGTAGTAACAGATATTATCTATTACAGAAGCAACATAGGAACAAAATAAATTTAATGCAACTTGTACTTATATAAAACAAAATATAGACTCAAATATTATAATATAATTAAAAGATAGAAACACATGTTATATTCCAAGATCACATCATTAAGTTTCTAACAAGCACATTTATAGCTGCTCTATGCAATTACTGCAAAAATCAATTCCCTGATAATAACAAAGAGCTGAAAACTAAAATATTTACAAAGTTCAAAATCAACCACTGACTTCAGAATCAGTAAGCTAGCTTACAGAAAGAAACTACTTAGATTATAGAAAAGTTGTTAATCAGTAAACAAAGACCAATGAGAAATAAGTGAGCAATGGCAACATCCCTATACTGAAATGGTAGATCTATTTGCTGGGTGAAAATACTTTCATACTGGTATCAGGATGTCTATGTAAATGCCATGATATTCAGATATGAATATATAAACATAAATAAACAAGTAATTTAAAAAAAAAAATTTGAATACTGGAGTTGAATAAAAAAAATTACTTTTTCTAGGACTAATTACAAAAATTAATAAAAATATAATCA
Organism: Tachypleus tridentatus; assembly: GCF_004210375.1. NCBI lineage: Eukaryota > Metazoa > Arthropoda > Merostomata > Xiphosura > Limulidae > Tachypleus > Tachypleus tridentatus. Next base: position 129,549,738 of record NC_134834.1, on the reverse strand, counting down.
CATCAGGACCAAATGTAACTAACTTGTCTACATTACATTCCTCACTGATCAGTAGTGGAAACAAATATATAAACTAAGCTTAATTTAGATGAAGAAATATTTTATTAAACTAAAAAGTTTATAATCTGCTTAGTAAACAAAAGGTAGTATTTTTTTATTCCAGCAGAATCAGTTTGGTACTAACAGAAGAAGAAATGACATATCTAATTGGTTTTAAAATATCAAATCCAAAACAAATAAGAATAATGATTAAAGTAAAAGTTTGTAAAAAAAACATTCATGAATTTCAGTGTGATCACTTCAGGAAAATTATCATTTGATAGTGTTCAACAACATAATTAGTTCATGCTCTAATTTACAGGTTGCAAAAAATATTTATCATAATATAAAACACAGAAATTCAAACTCCTTTATTAAAAAACAAGATACTATATTTCCTAAATTTATCAAAACCTGCAGAAACTTTGGTATTCTTCATGTCTTGAATTGTACTTGGAAAAAATAAAAAGTACTTAAAGATTATTTAGTAACATCAGAGTTTGGGTTTTAATTACTGACTTGACAAACCATTTTTAACATTTTGATAAACAAAACTAATCATGTAAGTCACATAATTTCAAGCGTAAGAGGTCCGTACGAAGGTAGAAAATTTACTTGGTCATCATGTAACCGTTACTTGACTACTGCAGAGATTATCTCTTAAGTGCTTGGCAATAGTCACATAATAGATAACATGTCAACAGCTTTGTATACGTAGTTTTAACATGATCATATAGCTAAAACTCATTTAACTGATTTGGGTTACCTAAAATGGCCATGACTATAGTATCTCTTAGTATCTCAATAGTTCCTCTTGATATAAAATATAGAGCAGTTAAGACATCTCCTCGATGAACTAAAATATCTCCTGAGGGTGCATGAGTTGTCTTGAACTTCATGGACAGTGCTCGTAGACAACCTGGACTTGCTCCTTGGAATGCTCGATTATTTTCTAAAAGAACTCGATTTAAGTGAAGACAGATGTCTGCTTGTAGACATTCAGGAAACCCCTTTAACACCTGTAGAAGATATATGACATATCATAAATAAAAACAGATACTTTTATTACAACAAAATCAATATTTTAAACAGAACACACACACACACACATAATTCTATACATAATACTACAATTTAAGGACAACAAGAGACCTATCGGTTTATCTCAACAACCACATCCACCAAACTAATATTTAAGATAGAAACAAAAAACACTCATAGGCAGCATTTATTACTTAAATACCTATAACATTTTCCTTCAAACTCCCTTAAATTAACTACACCTATGGCATATGAGAGCAACCCAACTAAAACTAACTACCCTGCTACAAAAAGTTATCTTTGCTGTAGATGACTCCAACCATGCCAAACTTTATATTTATTTCTCCTAGTGTTAACATTCTCATCATTAAGTACAAAGAAAGATCATGCGTCAAAACTATCAATTCCCTCAACAATTCTTAAATGCCTCAAAATCAGATCCCTTCTAATACCTTATGTTTTGTGAGGAAACAATTTCAGAGATCTTAAACTGTCCTTTTGTGACAATCCTTCCATTCAAAGTATCATTCTAGTGACCCTTCTCTGAACCTTTTCCAACACTTCAATGTCCTTTCTAAGGTAAGGAGCCCAAGACTGAACACAATATTCCAAAACTGACCTAACCAATGATTTATACAATTAAGTTATAATTCCTTCAGACTTCTTTTCATTACTTCTGTAAATAAATTATAAAATCCTATTTTCCCTGCCAGTAGCAACAGCACATTGCTTGTATGACTTAAAAGACTGATAAACCAGAATATCACAATTATTTTCTTTTGTAGCTCTAAGATTATTCCTATCAAAATTATACTCATAATTCAAAGTGTGGTACTTTACATAAATTATCTTGCATTGATTATAATTAAAATCCATTTTTCATTCATTAATTCAACTCACCAAATAATCCATATCCTTTTGTTAGGTAGTAGCATCTTCATTACAACAAGCAACACAAAACTTTAAGGTCATCAGCAACCTTAAATAATCTATAGAACATTCCCCTTCATCTATGACACTAATGTAAATGAAAAAGAACCAAAGTTCTAACATTAACCCATAAGGTACCCCATATTAAACCAATTTAACTGAGCTTTATAACAGTCCTCTGCTTTCTTCCATCCAGCAAGTTTTCTATTCAATGAGCAAGCCCATCCCCTACACCTAAAATTATAATTTTTAACAAGCTCTTTATGTGGTACCTACTAGAGGATAAATTCTGCTTCAAAATGATGGGAAGAGTCAACATCAGAGTCATATAATGATATAAAGATCTATATTCAAAAAATTTAAATGTGGATTTGCTTTATACATATATAAATGTCATTTACTTTTCTTAGTATTAAGAGTATACTTTCTAAACTATGCTACACAAACAAATAAAAATTAAATATTGGAATTACTATAGAATATTCTACAAAAATATTCTTCCTCTAAGAATTTGAAAGATAAGTAATATACTAACAAATAAATAAATAAACGAAAAATTCTTATTTTACAAGCTCTTGAAACTTAGTTATAGGACCACAATGTATAATTAAATCTCAATAATAGATCATGCATGTCAAAAAAGTAAAAAAAATGAAAGTAGAAATAAATCAGTTATGATTTACACCAATGTGTAAAATTTAATGTAGCTGTTTCAATGAGCTGGTTATAGTTATAATACTGAAATTAAAATCAAGGCAGATTGAAAATACAAACTGTGTTGACATCAATGCCATTTGTGTAAGACCAAGCATGCTGGAAATACTCCTCTAATCTTTGTCTAAGTGGATTGGGAATCTGATGGAACTTTATGAACTCCTTTACGCGGAGCAGTTGAGTGTGGTAACGGGCTGTCCCTGAGTACAGCCGTTGAATGATTGCAGAGACATTACCAAATATACTAGCATACATCAGAGCTGTTGAAAAGAAAAAAAAACAAATGATGCACTTTATATTTCATTATTTTGCTGTTTTTAGACAAAGATTTAAACCTGTCTATAATTTTGTATAATCAAAATGATAAACTTCAATAATATTGAAAGCAGCAAGTAAACAATAGTTTTAAGGGCAAACAAACTGAGTTCAATAATAAAATCTGGTACCAATTAAAACCAGAGAAAGAATATAAAAAGGAGTGATTTTAAATTAGGGTTCTACAGCTGGTCATTTCACCACTGTCAATGTTTCTTTTCATACTATATTAATTAGCTTGAAAAATAATATATAAAATCTTAAGTAACCATCAGAATCAATTCCTTACAAGAATCACTGAGGTTTGACCAATAAGAAAACTCTACTTAGATAACTTTCTTACACAGCCTAGTTCTTCCATATAGGTTGGATATAATGACTGTAGGATGTTAAATATGTTGGATTATGAACTTCTTTATAATATGTAATGACATTACTTACATTTATCTCATGAACATAAATAGCAGTATTATTACAAAAATTACACATTGACGGTTGTGTTAATGTGGCAACTTAAATTCTTTTATTTTGCACATCTTCAACTTTAACTTATGCCAAGAAAGTGCTTTACTAACTAAGATAAAAGTTTTATCTCCTAGCAAATTGATAGTAGGACACTTTCTAACAATTCAAACTGCCACATTAATCCCCTCTCACAAATACATTGGGCCTTACTTCAAGGTCATATGACAGCCCCACATTTGATGATAGTTCCTTTATATGACCATCCCTTTTCTTTATTTCATGACTTAGATTTGAACCTAATTTAAGACATCTCACAAACATTGAAATATGGCCCTATGGAAAGAACAACTGTTTTATTAAAATGTGGAATGCAAAATGATAATGGCAGAGAATGTGATGAGTTTTAATGACATTAAGTATCTTATATCAACTTTTAGATAATAAGGTGAGTTTTATACTTACATTTTAGTGACATTAAGTATTTTGTATCAATTTTTAGATACAGAGGGAAGTTTTGTACTCATATTTTAATGACATTAAGTATTTTGTATATATTTTTTAAACAGTGAAACGAGTTTTACTAACATTTTAGTAATATTAATTACCCTGTACCAACTTTTAGACAGTGTGGTGAGTACTATACCAACATTTTAGCAATTTAAGCATATTGTACCTATCTTTATACAGCGAGGTTAATTTGTATATTTTAATTTAATTAAGTATCTTATACCAACTTTTGGATAATAAGTTTTGTACTGGCACTTTAAACTAAATACATCAAGGTGAGTCGTGTACTGAGATTTTAATGTAATTAGGTATACAGCCTGGATTTTTATATAGTAAAGGTGTATTTGATATTGATATTTTAGTGATATAAATATCTTTTACCAAATTTTAGACAGTTAGATGAATTCTGTACCAATATGTTAGTGTACCTTGTACGAACCTTTAGACAGTGAGATGAATCCTGTACCAGCCTTTCTTTTCTTAATTAAAAAGAAGTAATATCTAGTCATCGAAATTCAAAAACATTCTGATAATTTTCACTCATCACCAGTAAGTAGGGAAGTTAATGTTAAAACACAAATACTGCTAATTTGTGTTTGTGATACATGTGGACTATATAAGAAAATATTTTACTAAACTCTTGGTTATTACATTCTGAAACTCTGAAGGAAAGAATTCACAAAATACATCAATAAGGCCAAATTAAAACAATATAAGACATATTATTTCTTCTATGACTCACTCTTGCTGCTACAGAATAAATCAGAGTATGCCTACTGAATTTCACAATAATATGTGTGAAGATTATTTTAAGTATTTCATTATTTTACATTTCAAGTAAATGAACATTTGCTAATCCAAATAATTCATCAAATACCATAAGTCTATGTTTTATAATATTTACTAATATTATGGATATAATTTGGTACAACTAAAAGAGAGAGCTTGATTTACTTCTTTATTGTTGCTTTTTATAGAACTTATGCTCTTTAACACTCAGTTGAAAATTCTTATGTACAAAACTTCTTTCAAAAGCTCTATCAAACCATACACAACTAGCAGGAAACCTTTTATTAATGCTAAGAAACACTATTATCAATGTCCTAAATACAAAAGCCCCTTATATCTCTGAAATCTGAGTGCTAAAGTAATATATTTAATAAAACAGATGCTAGTTTTTAGTAATCAATGTTTTATCCATTCATTCACCAGTATTGATGAATTTTGACACATGGAGATTCCAACTTCAAAGCATTATTATTGTATCATAACTATCAAATGTATTATCTGTTGTAACAAATAATGCAGTCAATATGGAAGCTGTCAGGAAAATTTTGATGAATGATGATCCTTATTTTCAGTACAATGAGTATGACCTCACTGGACAATCTCTAATTTCATAATGGTTAGAAATGTTCAAGATGGCTAATTTCAAACTAAAGAAACATTCACTTTGTCACAAAACCAAGTGTGGTGCTATACCTGCTATAAAATCTAAACATCTCGATTCTAATTAATGTGTTATAAAAACATGTATTCTCCCTGTATTTTATTCAATGTGGCTGACATCCTCCTTTCTATTGTTTGTACTACAGCACATGTTAAATGAGATTACAATCCAAAACAAAAACCAGCTGAAGTTATTTATATCTGTGAAATATTCATTATCTATTATAACCTTTAGAAAGGCATAGTTCTTGAAACTGATAAATAGAACTGAAAAAACGTGATGAATGAATGAAAATAGAGAATGAAATTTGTAAGAGAGATGCAAATCCTTAGATACAAAACAATACCTTTCAAGGTGTTACTTTTTTATAAAACAAAAACAACTAAAAAAGCACTGAGAGTGAAACCCCACAACTATTTTTTTCATTCTTGCAGTAACCACCCAGATAATTACTCATCCTCAAAACCGTGCATAGAACTAATTGTCAAGATATTCTTTGTATCTCAATTTATTTTCAAGATTTGGTCACTTTTAAATATTACAATTTTTTCCATTATAACAAATATGGTTGATATACAGTGAGATCTCGGCATCTAAACTACATTCATCAAATACCAATCCTTTGGTTTTAAAAAGGACACTATCTTTGTATAAAATTTAATCAAAATGAGATAAAATATTATTGAATTATACTATTCACATACAGGAATGAAAACAATACTCTGTTGTGGAAGTACAACACAGATGAAATATCTTACTGTGTTTATTACTCTACTTCTCAAAAAAAAGCAAGATAACAAATTATGATCTCAGAATAATCCAGCAAAATGTCAAGAATATCTTTAAAAACCTTAAAACATATACTTGTAAAAATTAAAATAAATTATACTTTTAACACTTCCTGATATTTTTCTTACCTTAAAAAAAGCAAACACACCATATAACCCAAATTAACTGTCTTTTGAAGTTAATAATTTGATAATATATAGCCATTATATATGCAATTATTATTATTTTTTGCTAACCATATCTTTCAGGTCATCCCATAAGTAATGTCCAAAAATTTAATAAAGAAAATACATCATCATTTCTGTCTTTGTAGAAGGCTCTAATGACTAAAATATCTAATAGAACATGTATAAAAATGTCCAGAAAAATAAAAGAAACTAGCCCAACTCCACTTTTTCAAATCATTAATCAAATAAACCCTAATGAAGATAAATGTGCCTTAGGAGCACATTAGGCATATGATGCTTTACAAGTTTAAAAAAAAAATAGTACAGCAGATGTTTATGGTGTGGAGTCTCTCAATGAAAGAAAATGTCAAAGGTGGTTTCAGAAGTTCAGATTAGGTGACTACAGCTTAAATGTTGTGCCACATTCAGGTCATCCTGTTGACTTTAATGATGACATACTGCTGGCTGCACTTGATGAAGATTGTGCTGTAACAGTTTAAGAACTAGCACAAAAGCTTAATTCAACCCATTAAACAGTTCATCATTATCTGCAACAGCTTGGAAAGGTGTCAAAACTTGGAAAATGGGTCCCCCATGATTTGACAGAAGCCAACTTTAGAACAAGAGTGAACATTTGCACTTCTTTGCATTCTCGTGAATGTAACTCACTTTTTTTGGACAGGTTAGTGACTGTAAGTGAAAAATGGATATACTATAAAAATGGCTCAGTGTGGGTAAACTGGCGAAAGCACAGTCCAAAATGGACCTCCACACTAGGAAAATCTTAAGCATTTGGTGGGATATTGAGTTGCTGCCACTCAGTGTAACAATCACTTCAGACTTACACTGTTAACAGCTAGAGTGCTTGAATATTGCACTGAAAGAAAATAGGCTGGCTTTGATCAATTGTAAAGGATAATGCACAACCTTATACAGCAAAGATCACATCTGCAAAGATTGAAGAGCTAGACTGGGAAAAACTTCCACATCCTCCTTATTCTCCAGACCTTGCCCCATCTGATTATCATCTATTCCAAAGTTTGCAGAACTATCTCGATGGAAAAGAGCTTGGAACATATGAAAATGTCAAAACTACTCTCTCTACATTCTTTTTCTCCAAACCCCAAGAATTTTATAAAAGTGGAATTCAGAAGCTTGTGAATCATTGGCAGGAAGTAATCAATAATAATGGAACATACATTATTGATTAAATAACATTAAAAGCATTTGAAATCCTTTCTCTTTTTCTGAACCTAAAATCGAACATTACTTAAGGGATGACATGATATATATATAAACACACACACATGCCTAACTCTAATTTCAACATTTGAAGGCTTTTATTTTTATTACTGCAATCCAAGCTTTAAAATGTTTTAAATATGTAACATCATTACATAACACTGAATATTAATTGTTTGAAGAGTTATTTACATCACAATAAAATTCCTGAAAAACAAACAGAACCTCTTAAACACTTCTACAGGTTTCACAGTTCAGTGTATATCAGAATTGTTCTTTTTCATTCTGATGAGACAAACTAGAAATCATTCATTTACTACTTACTGAAATGTATTTGCAGAACATTTTCTTAAAGCAAGTTTTCTCCATTCTGATTAAAACAAGCTACTTCTGTCCTGTTGAGCCATTAATATGCAAATAATATTAATAGTAATTTTTTATTCCATTAGTTTGTATTATAAATGCTAAAAATGCAAATGGTACAGCTAATATGCGTAAATGAAAAAAAATGTAGTAATTAAATTAACTCACAATTAGAACACTAGAGGACAGCATGGTTTGGTATAGAGTACCTTGCATTTGTAAACAAAAGGTTGTGGGATCAAAGCTTACTTATTTCTAGCTGTTGTGTTCTTAACCAAGATGCTTTAAATCCCTACCTGTTTCAGTCCAGCTGGTTGTAAATTAAATGGTAAGAGCTAATAGCTAGGATTAACCTGTGGTGAGCTAGCATACAAGGCCCATAAGGAGAGAGATGCACATACTTTGATACAATTTTATAGCTAGTAAAAACATTGCACCTTTTATCATATCTAGCAATGTTATTGAAGGAAATACTGATTGTTTTTCAATGTAATGTTTTACAGCTTCCTGATACGTATTTCAACGACACAATTCTTATTGAAATTGTTTTCATATATTTTGTATCATTTAAACTTAGAGTGGTTATTATAGCAAGGGTGGGGTAAGAAAGAGGCACAGTTAAAACAGAAAGGTCAGGTTTGGAAATGTAAGCTTTGAAAGAGAAAAACTGCACCAAAATTTGACTAATAGGAGACATATGGGAGGTGAATGATAGTGTGGCAACAAAGCCCTAAATTTCTCTGATGGGCTCTGCTAGCATTCTACACCTGGGAAATGTGTCACTTTTCTAACCTACTTGGTGATATGCAGGCATAAGTTTCCTACTTACTTTTAGTAATATAGAAATCTATAAGAACAGTTGAAAAACAGTTCAAATTTTCTTCTTCTAGTTGTTTTGTTTCTTTCTTTTTTTTGGATGATAGTATCTATTCTGCCTTAGGAGATATTGTGGTATACTTTGTTCTAATGATAAAAGGGTCAACAACTGCAATGTCCTTTGCTAACCAAGTGGATGATGTCTGTAGTATGTTACAGCCAATGAATGCTATGAGAGAACATAAGTTATGTGGCAATGTTCTTACAAGAAAAAGGAGATGAATTTATTTTTAAACCAAAGTAAGTATTTGTTCTCTGTTGTACCTTCTGTTGTATCTTTGGAGAGGAAAAGCTGATGAACTATTTAATAATTCAGAAGTGCTGGATTTTTTCTTTGTTTTATTGTATTAAAATTGTTGATTTCCTCAAACCTATTTACTCTTTTTATTTTTCACACATAAAACTCAGTCAAGTTCTCAGTTTCAGATTGCTGCTAAATTCCTACTTGCTTAGAAATTAGTTTTACCTGAAAATACCTCTAGTATATGGGAAGGAGAAATTTTTGTACCATGAGAACAGGATTTATTGCAAAGTTTCTGAATTTCTTAGCATGTGTACTAGACCTATCCTCTTCATTTGTGTTCAATAAATTTGAAGGAATATTTCTTAACTGAGAATGGCATATTCAAAAATTAGAAGTCCTTATGATCAAGGGGGAAACTTTATTGCTAGAGAGAGATTGTTGCTGGAAGGATGTGTGAAAAAAGCCCTCTTCTGGATATAGGACTCTCACCCATGATGCAAAAGCTCATGACATTGGCCAACCTGAAACCATAGACTTAGGGATACACCAATGCCTGAAACACCTAGACAACTGGAACAATTTATAACTGATCTCAGTGATAAAGGAAACAAGGATGACTAAGAGTCATTGAAGAAGACTACAGAGAAGTCTCTACAGGACTCCTAAGTTGTCACCAGTCATAGCATGAAGCCTACAGCTCTGGTCCAGACAATCAATAATCACTGGAGAAAGGCTTAATTTGTCACTGGTGAATTATGAAATGTTTCTACAGTAGGTGATACAATACAAACTGTAAACCATGTGACATTTCTTTCTGAAATGAAAGTTTCCCCACTTTTACATAAGTTCATGATATCTGGGGTGATAGCTGTACAATGAGACATCCTGAGTAGCCTGTCATCCTGTCACTTTGGATTATGGATTAACTACCTATTTGAATATTATATTCCCAGTTAACAGCTTCCATCCAAAACTGACAACAGCAATAGTATCAATACCTGATATTAGTCAAGATCCCATAAGGATAGATACAAAGATTCCTGTAAATGAAGCCAAACAGATCATGTCCCTGATGGTGAAGGGTACAGAAAATAGAACCTAACCTGCTTCCTGAAGCATTTAATGCAGATAATTGCCTGAAATAGATTGTCCCACAGACAGACTGATTCCAAGTTTAAAATTGCCTGATATTTTATGCTGTTGAATGCCTGGACAAGGAGGAATAAAGAATGGGAAACATTTGAGTACAAGCTGCATTGTCAATTAAACCAAGTGAAGAAATGGACAATTTATCAAGATCAATTCTAGGCTCAGAAGAATATTATTACCAAGCGACTAGGCACTTATTTGGATGATTTGCACCAACTGTATGGGAAGGCCTGTTTGGCAATGACATTCACAGATTGAGGATGACTATCATAATGGACAGATATAAAAATTCGTTTTGACAAAGTGTGATATTCTAGACAATAAAAGAGAGGTGTATCTCTATATCTCTGTCTGGGAGATGATGCCCACAGAATAAAAAAAAGTTAGTTCTTAACTTAGCCCTAGAACTAGCATCCTTGGAATGGATATACTGCAGAGTTTATCCATCAGCTTTGACTGTAATATAGTTATATAAACCACATCAGAAATAAACTGTTTTCTGTCCAGACAGCAGGCAGCATTAGCTGAAATAATTATTTGTCTAATAAGAAATGATATCTTTGGGTTGCTTTGTAGTTATGAGCAATCAGCTATTGAATGAAATACTGGAAAGGTCATAGGCATGGTAAGTAAAGTGAATGAGTTGGATCTGTCACACTGCATCTGAAAGCAAATAAATGACTGCTGAAATATCTGAGGTAATTAGAAGATTGTGTTACCAGATCAAACACAATACATACAGTGAAAGTAATTCAGTAACTTGTTGGGTGAATATTCCCATATATATGTGGAACTAAATGGTCAAATGGGTTGAACTAGGGTGACATAACACTATACAGATATGGGCAACATGCAATAAAGCAACTACCATATTGTTTTCCTTGATAAACTAGGAAGATAGCAAGTGTTGAAAAATGTAGATGCTGCAGAAAAATGAGTATCTGGTTGTCTCCTTTAGGGATTGTTAGGTTCTGTGTTAATTTTAAATGGACAAAAATAAAATCTCACATTGACACTTTTCTTTTACTATAAGTATATAAATATATGGATGCTTTAAAAGATTCCCATTGGTTCAACACCCAAGACAAATTTTGTTAATACTGGTAATTCAAACTAGACCACAAATGCAGGTCTAACACTGCTTTTAACACAGCATATGGCTTGTATGAATTCCAGTCTGTGTAACTGGAACCAGTTACTTTCATGTGGTTTATGGTAGTCATATTAAAGCCAATACAATGCAAGAGATACCCAAACTATACTAACAATATTTTGATGTTAGAAGGTACTTTTGAACTCAAGTCAGAGACAATGACAATAGCACATCAGTGCATATGATGAGTAGGTTTGAAACTAAACTAGAAAAGCTAGGTCCATGCAAACAGAGGTGGAGTTTCCTTATCACATTGTAGGAAAAGATAAAATCTTGATAGATTTAGCTAAGGTAGCTGTGGTGAGAGATTGGTATCAACTCATAATGAAGTGAGAAGCCTAAAGTTTCCTTGATTTGAGTCATATTACTGATGATTAATAGCCAACTTGAAGATAGTGCCACAATTGTTGGACGTGCATTTTGGATGGAATGAGGAAGATAATCATGCAATTCAATTTCTAAAGCCTGCTTTAGTGTTGGTCTATTCACATCAAGACCACAAAATTTTATTGTACACCAATGCCAGCAACAACAGAGTCAGTTCAGTGTTATCACAGTTGCAGGATGTAGTAGAATGTGTAATAACATATGCAAGTTACATGAACATGGCTTCTCAATGCAGACACTGTACGATGAAGAAAGAACTGCTTGCAGCAGTCTTCATTTTTGAATAAAATATTGCCACCACTTGCATATTAGAAAATTCACTATTAAGCTGGAAAATACTTCACTAAAGTGATTAGTAAAGTTTAAAAATCTGGATAACAACATTGCAAAAATATGATTTACATGGGTCCATAAAATGGAGTTATAGAAAAACTATAACTCCACATAGTGAGACAACATTCATAGAACAATGCAAATGAATCAAACACTACTGAAGTGGTTCACATGGCACTTGGAGATAAGCTGTATAAGCTAATAGTGTAATTACAGTATATGTATATTACAATGTACAGATGTAAACAAAGATGTGGTCTCATGCGTGTGTGGGAATGTTATATGGAATCATATGCGAGTGGTTTTAAAAGTATATTAGCAAAATGAATCAATGAGTAATGAACATAAGGAAAACATGATGTTGGATAAACAAGAATGTTTAGCTTAAGAAGAGTTATTTATTCTTTGATAGATTGTTTAGGCAGAGTATTCATAATGAAACTTTGTAGAATGGATGGTAACTGCCTGTTGCCATCAATTCTACAAAGTTTCATTAAGAGTTTAGTTTATTTAGTGATTTAATATTAATAACAAGAGTTTTATAGGTAATTATTTTAAAGGCAATAGTTATGACAACTTTCATTACATAACTCACTGAGAGTTCTAAGTTAAGTGTATAGTGTAATTCTTGTACTAAGCTTTTGTAGCATTGTTAACATTATCTTACTCAAAGTTTCTAAGGTTTCTCATTGTATGTAATATAGTTGGTCACATTACTATATCTCATATGGAGAGATTTAATCAACTATCCAAGAAGACTTTTCACGATTTTCTCTATTCCAGGATGACTAGACCTTCATATACAGTGAAGGGCCTGAAGTCAAACAGACAAAGACCAAGAGGGGATTGTCCATACATTCACTTTAATTTTTTTCTCTATATATTTTTTGTATTATATACTTCTAATGTTCAAATACCCATTTGCGCACATACACAAGTATGCAGCAAGTAAAAAATGAATACAGACTTTTAATCTGACATTCTCCTTTTTATTATATTGTTATTTATATCAATGGAAGATTGTATTCAGTGTTAAGATTTTGTTTCATTATACATTAAAATCCAATGTTAAAGTGGATTTTTTCCTGATTTTGGTGGAAATATTAATTTCTGTATTAAAGGAATTTAATAATTGTTAAAAGTGAATTAAAATGTGATTATTGTTAATGTAATTTGCTGTGCTTTTATTTATTTTTTTAATTTTGTTACTGTCCACTCTTAAAGTAGTCCAAATATCTCTCCATGTTAAGTTACTTTTACCCTTTTTATACTACTTTCATCTGATGTCATTGCAAATGGGTACTTTGCTTTTCTATCTTAAAGCATATAGATATGTTCATCGCTAAAAGGTCCGTTTCTTTGACCTTTATTTCAAAATGTATCATTGTGTGCTCTGAAAATGTCTTTGGAGTTCCAACTGCTTTAATTTGTGATACAATATTATGCACTATTAGTAATGACGAAAAACCTTCTTTGTTAACCTGAAGATGACCTAAGAAGGTTTAAACATTGTTCTCTACTTTATTTTAATTACTTTTAATACCCATACCAGCTCTCTTGAGAATACATTATACACTATATTTCCTTTAAAATTGTTATTAAAAGTTTGCATGTTTAAGATTGTTTTGTAACTTTAAATTTTTAGTTACAAGGTTTTTTAATCCTGTATTTTGTATAATTTCTACTTTTATTAGAATATATAAATGTAAAAACAATATTTAGTTATCAGGCATATTATGTTTTATTCCTGCTTTTATTAATATGTAAATGTTAAAAAGATAAATTTTATTATGTCTACTCCTGATAATATCGTAGTATACATATACAAGTGTTATAACAATCAACAACTGTAACGTCCTTTACTGGCTGAATGGGTGATGTCTATGTTACAGCCAATAAATGTAGTGAAAAAACAAAAGTCATGTGGTGACACTTTCATAAGAGAAATAATGCAAACTTTCTTTTCAAATTAGAGTAATTATCTGTTTTCAGTAAATCCTAGTTTTTAATCATCACCAGTTTGACAGAGCTAATGATCTAATCAATGATTTTGAGAAAGTGATACCCACTCGTTAGCACAAGTATACATGCTCTTTTGTTTTTGTTTGGTTGTAATAAACAGTTACTTTTCATAAACTTTTATAGCCTTTTTGCTCTCACAAAGAAAACTTAGTCCAGTTTTCAGATTTAGGTAACTACAAACTCCTGGTTTACTTTACTGTCAATAGTTGCTCTATCGAATATGTTTGATGAAATCAGTTTCACCTGAAAATATCACACTTGTATAATTAATTGTATACTTAAGTACCAGCACTAAGTACCTTGCAGGCATAAACATAATAAAATAACCATCAAAACATTAAATAATATAAAAATCAAGAGCAAGATTTAACAGTACGTATATCAAGTTTTATAATACTAACATGATCATTATATCTGTAAAAAAGTAACCAACAGATACTGCATCAAAAATGAAGAAACAACTATTAACCAACCATCATTATCATATCCAAGGAAAATCAAAATAAAACCTTCTATATCAACCACTCCTCACCAAAGTAATCTGCCATGATGAAAAATCTTTAAATTAATCAGTACTACACAAAAGTCACTGAAACTGACTTACATCCAATCAGCATCACTAGGATAGAAAAGATCTTCTCCATGTTGGTATTAGGAGCAACATTGCCAAAGCCCACACTGGTCAAGCTACTGATGGTGAAGTACAGTGCTGTAACATATCTGGCTTTGATGCTGGGTCCTCCATAGGAATTGTTGTAGAATTCGTTTGTGTCATTAGCTAAGTGATCCAACCAACCTATTTTATTTTTCATTATGTTGCGCTCTGCATTTCCAATTGCATACCAAATACAGGCCAGCCAATGTGCTATTAGCGAGAAAGTAGCCACAAGCAAAAGTAGCACAGCAGCTCCATACTCAGAGTAACGGTCGATCTTCCTGGCCACACGGACCAATCGTAGTAGACGAGCAGTTTTCAAGAGACCTATCAGTGTCGTTGTCTAATAAAAATAAATCCTTTTGTTTTACTATATCAATTTTATTTTCAATAAAAGTCTAGATTTCTTAAACATTTAAGCATATATATTTGTTAATAAAATTTTAAATAGCAGTATAATATTGTTTCAGTATGTCAAGTAATCCATTTTAGTTCACTTATGTTAAAAGCATATACCTCCAATAAAATGTATCCCAGAAATACATGTAATATCAACTTATCATCCAAAAATAGGCTCACATTGCCACAAACAGTGACATAAAGAGTTCGCCACATGCTCCACCAAGGCCAAATAACTCGTTTTTAACTTGTCAACTTCATTTTTTCTGTTCTCTTATTCTATATCTCCACTTCTTTGCCTAATAAGATTTAAGCTAACTACCACTACATGGAATTTTATATATATTCCGCATTATCCGTTACTTCAATGTTATCATTCAAGCCATATTATTAATTAGCTTTAACTGATGTTTAAGATTATTTGACAATCTCGTAATAAACCTTACCTATTTTTCTTGACTATGATGGAACATATGACAAACATATTCTTCCCCTATTTCCCTTTTGTTTTTATCTGTAACTTGGTACACTAAAATGTTTATAATTTATTACAATATTTGTTATAAATCCTATTTCTGATACTATCTTGTATCCTCTATCAATCACTACATATTTTAAATAATTTAATTCTAATATTACATTCCTTTATATTCCTTATATAAATAAACATTAATCGTCCTATATACAAAAGACGAATCAAAAAGGATTTTTTTTTGCAATAATGAGTGACAGATATCTAACTTGATGGCATGGCAACTGAGAACGACTTTCTATACACTTATGTAGACATAAAGTCACTCTCTTCTTTTAACTAACATTTAAAAAAATTAAACAACCCACCTCTTCCATTTATAAAATGAACTGTATCATACGACTGATCAAATTAAGATACTTCTGAAAAGCAATTAATGTATGATTACATATTTAATTCATGGTAGTTTAAATTCTTGACTATCTGATAGTGAAATGCCACATTTGTATAGTTATATTGTTAACAATATGTAGCGAAAGCAGACACCATTTAGAATATTTGAACAATAAGCTCTCAGTGTTTTCCACAGAAATGTATTAATTTAAAGTATGTATGAGGTCTATCATTCTAATGCATTTTGTAAATACTATTATTAATTCCAGGAAGTATGAGGTAGAAAGGAAGTTGACATTAAAGAAAATGAACCTAACAGACAAAGACCGTTTATGGAAATGTAGAAGACTGGATGTTCTATAGGAACAGGAGCAACTTCAGAGATATGTGGAAAATGTCCCAAGTACTTTGCATTGACATAAGCCAAGTGTTCCATTGGTGTTTGGCCCAGCATGGCCAGGTGGTTAAAGCACTCGATTCGTAATCCGAGAGTTGCGAGTTTGAATCCCCGTCACACCCAACATGCTCGCCCTTTCAGCTGTAGTGGCATTATAATGTTATGGTCTATCCCACTAGTCATTGGTAAAAGAGTAGCCCAAGAGTTAGCAGTGGGTGGTGATGACTAGCTGCCTTGCCTCTAGTCTTACACTGCTAAAGTAGGGACAGCTAGTGCAGTAGCCCTCATGTAGTTTTGCACAAAATTCAAACAAATCAAAAAATCAATAGTGTTAATTTCAAAAGAAAAACTTTAATAAGGGGAATGCTAAGACTGGTACCACCTTGGTTTAATGTGCAGTGGAACTCGGAACAGTTACACTTCAAAAATGTTATATCAGTATATAAACTTTAAATACTTACACAAATAAACTGTATGTAAGAACTATATTTTTGCAAGTTAAAACAACAATATTTTTCTTCTGCAATAATATGAGAATGTGTATTACAAGTTTTTCATTTCCTGGGTATTATAAAGCATAGTTTACTTCTTTAGCTAACTATGCTTCCTATGTAATTCGTTATGCATTAACTGTTTGACACCAGCCATATAAAAAATTGGAAAATATAATTTCCAACAAATTTTCATCAAGTTGTGTTGTACCAATTGTACTTTTAGATTATATGTATTAACTATTTATTGAGTGTTTTCTATAGCTAAGTCACATCAGGCTGTCAAATTCCCGATTTTAGTGTTGTCTCAGCGGGGAACAATTATTTATTAATTGATGTGCAGCTCTTGCTTTATCCATACGATAATCTCTGCAGTGTTTTTCTTAGTAACATTACAGAAAATCTATACTAGATTTGAAAATAGTTTTCCTTGGTTGTTTTAGGGGAGACTAGTAGTAAATTAATACCATTATAATACGAGCCTAAGTGCTATTTAAACGCTCCTTCGAGCAAATACATTCTGAACTTGGAAACTTTTCTGAAATTACAGAAAAACCATAATATATCAAAGACAATTGTTTTGATTATTATAGGAGATAACTTGAGTAATCGAAAGACATATGAAGTGTGTCATTGAGTCTTAATTAATACAACTACCCTATCGGGACACATTTAAGCTGGTCTGTATAGCTCTGTTTTCAGTATTACACAAAAATAAAAATAGATTTAGACAATCTTCTCTCTTTATTGCATGGAAGTAATCGAATGACATGGGACACGTTGTATTTAATGCTATTTTAAGCTTATTTAAATTGCCCATTTAGGAAAAAATGTGCTTATCCATAGAGACATCGTCTTATTTTATAAACAAAAAACTTCAGTTGATCTGCAAATACTTACTCCTAGAATTGTAGGAAAGAGCTGGAACAATTGAGTGGCGTACATGTGATATTTAGTACTGCTTAAGTAACTTGTTCGAATAATAGTATGCTCGTACATTCTAAAAGAAATAAAGCCATCCCGGATTGACTAACTGTAGCAAAATGTAACTCAAAATCAGCCCTGCAAGACGGAGAGGGAGTGTCAGCTGTGGGATCCTGATGCTTTGCACTTCCTTTTCTGGAGCTTTGGCTAGAGTTGAGTAATATGGTCTAAAGATGAAGGGCTAACTGTGTTAGCCGTTCCTAATTTAGCAGTGTAAGACTAGAGGAAAGGCAGCCAGTCATCATCACCCATTGCCAAATCTTGGGCTACTCTTTTACCAATGAATAGTGGGATTGGTTGTAACATCAAAAGAATGTGCAGGTTTGGTGTGACAGGAATTCGAGGTCACGACCATGGGATAGTGAGCCGAATGCCCTAATCACCTGGCCGTGCCGAGCTATGAAGACGAAATAAAAAGAACCAATAACCTTTACACCACTAGGGTGAATAGTATAATATACTACCTATTGATAGAAAAAATAGAAAGCAATGTCTAGTTAGCTCTTCTTGAGGCACAAGACTACTATAAACCTAATATGAAAAAACAGACGAGCAAAGCAACTTAACAAGAAAATATACCTAACAGGAATTATCAATAATCCCTGGGAATTCTCGGATTAATGAAAGTTTATTGTTAAGACTAAGTCATTTTTTATTTAAGAAGGTTGTAGCCGAAACAGACAGTAAATTAAATGTTTTAACAGAAAATTGATAAGGCTTAACCCGGTAACTAAAGACAAGCCTGAACACTGAAAAATGAATCACTTCTACAATTCATGCATTCCTATTACTACGACTTTATTTAGAAATAGCACAAATTTCTTATATACATGTTAACAATTTTGAATGTTCTAAGATACATTATCCTAAAATTTAGTTTCCTAATTCTGAAACTTGTATATTATGAACACTTGCGGAACGCCATACGTTCACTGTCTGCTACTTCACTTTCAAATAATACCACAAAATTAACTTAAGTATAAATTAAACAGTGCGAAAACCAAGTTATTAATTTCTTATCTACAAAACATGTCAGGAAGTCTTACAAAACTCATTCTAACTTTTAATATTAATCAATTTTAGACTTGAAATACTTTCTTGTATTAAATCGTTTAAACGTTAAGCTCTTAACTCATCGTGAATAAGTAGGATACATACCTTCTACTCCTCCACGAAACAAATGAAAGAAAAGAAGAAATGTTGTTACATAAGAAAAATACTTTCAAAAATAATAAACAAGTAAAGTAGCACACAAAGAAGAAATTCCACGCATAGTTTTAGAATACATATATTTCACAAATATACACTGACCTACATTTTCTAAGCAAATCTAAAAAGTTCAGACTTATAAAAATTCGTGGTTGATAAATGCAACCTTTAGAAACTGCATATGATCAAATATTTCGAACACTAGCTAATTTACATGTTTTGTTTTCTCTGATCTGGCTAACCTCTGAAGAAAATATTTGATTTGTTGAATAGTGCGAAAAGCTATTCGAAGACTATCTGTGCTAACTGTCACTAATTTTTAAGCAACAGTTTAAAGGTAGTTACAAGTATTTTCGGCGACTAGTTTCTATCACACGATTCGCAAATGGCGAGATGAATACCTTAACCAGCAGGGTGTGATAGGCTGTATTGAAATTAAATAATTTTACTGAATTTTTAAAAATAAGAACAATAGAGGTTAATCGTGCTTCATAAAAACAATTAACATATGCTAATACAGTGTCATGCATATAAACGTAGAAACGAGTCATGATGAATGTAAAATGCTTCCATGATTTACGTTCATCTGGAAGATACTGCTAGGACGATTATTCATATTACAACATTGTTAAATAATGTAGAGCAAATGGGTACAATGCTGAAATAAATTAGTCTTCAGTGTTGTCCCTAGCAGTACATCTCTGTATAAAACTCAAGTAGTAGAAAGTTTAGGTCAGCAATAAGCTTGAAAACTGTGCCTCAAACTCAGTTATAAGAAATGCCATTGTCTGCAGCGCGCGAAGATCATAGTTACAAAAGAATCCTCTGATCTAAAGAGCTACTGCAATGATGAGATCATATCTCTTTTTATTAAACAAAACCTTTGACGCTAAAAAAGGTTTACAAACTTTGATCTACACCGCGAAATAAACGCTTGTTTCCACGACAGAGATGGAAAGAAAACTGAAATCACAGAAGTCCTATTCAAATACAGAGTTGTCAAGTCTTCCGATGTAGCTCCACTAGACTTGGAAGCTATTATTCATACAGTGGAGGGTCTGCGAAAAGTTAATCAAAATGTGTGATCTAAACCTGACCTCACCATCCTTCACAAAAATTTGCCACAATGGAAATTACATGTCAGACAATGGTGCGTAATCATGGTTATCAGAAAGAACAACAATGAAAGTAGTTGGGGCATCATGTGACCTGGAATACTTTTCTTATAAGGTACGATTAACTAACAGTAGGCCCAGCATGGCCAAGCGTGTTAAGACATGCGACTCGTCATCTGAGGGTCGCGGGTTCGCATCCCCGTCGCGCCAAACATGCTCGCCCTTTCAGTCGTGGGGACGTTATAATGTGACGGTGAATCCCACTCTTCATTGGTAGAAGAGTTGGCGGTGGGTGGTGATGACTAGCTGCCTTCCCTCTAGTCTTACACTACAAAATTAGGGACGGCTAGCACAGATAGCCCTCGAGTAGCTTTGTGCGAAATTAAAAAACAAAACTAACTAACAGTAGTGTTAAGTTGCGACAGTGCCCAAGATGTCTTAATTATCTATTAATCGTTTATATATTTTGAAAGTTGTACTTCATAAAAAATTTTATATGTTGCTAATTTCATATAATTCTTATGTCCTACAACTAGCCCATGAATTAAAATTTTATCATGATAAGTATTTTTTATATGGATTTGGCTTACTTCAGGAAAAGGATAACAAGTAAATAAACAATATACTTTAAACTGATATGAAAAATATTGTTCATTTCAGCCAGTATGGGAAAGTTTTGAGATATTCTCTTAGTTTCATAAGTCCGTTTGAGGTTACCAATCATCATGTTTGTTAGTGTCAAGAAACAAAAAAAAACTGATATAACTTTGGTCTCTACAAAACAGTTATTTGCTGTTGGTTTTCCAATAATATGCCACATCAGTATAAAAGCATGGATATATCACTATAATTTACTGTTTCCTGACCAATAATTTCGAATTAATACTGTAAATAGGCGTGTTAATGAGAGTTAATTAAGTACAATATTTAGAAACGTTTTAACTTACCAATAGTAAAAGTGTAAAATGATTGTTTGTTTTGGAATTTCGCACAAAGCTACTCGAGGGCTATCTGTGCTAGCCGTCTCTAATTTAGCAGTGTAAGACTCGAGGGAAGGCAGCTAGTCATCACCACCCACCGCCAACTCTTGGGCTACTCTTTTACCAACGAATAGTGGGATTGACCGTCACATTATAACGCCCCCACAGCTGGGAGGGCGAGCATGTTTGACGCGAGTCGGGCGCGAACCCGCGACCCTCAGATTACGAAGCGCACGCCTTAACGCGCTAGGCCATGATACATCAATAAGAGTTTGAAGATTTTTATAAGACCATAGTTAACATTTGTTTAACTAATATGCACTGAGATAAAAAAACATGCTCTATTTTTTCAATAAGTTTTGTTGACAGAATTTTTCAACAATGTTTCTGTTTACTACAAATAGAAAAACATAACGTAATGATTTACCATTCAATTTGCATGCAGTTTACTGAAAATTCAAATGTTTATAAATTAAAAAAAAAATTATATATTACTCATACCTCGTCAGTCTCAGATCCGAAAAGCAGAAGGTCGAACGGAATAGCTGCCACAAGGTCAATGATGAACCAACCACGAAGGTAATGCACTGCGATCCTGCTTGGATGACTGACCACTTCTTCGTTGGAGTTGACGTAGGTGGTACGAAAGTTAATAAGTATATCAATTATGAACATGACGTCTACAATAAGATCAATGATGACAATAGGGTCATCCCCATACTTCTTATTGCGCTTGGGTTTGCTTTCATTCAGTAAAAATGCAGCAACATATGGAGTGAAGATAGCGGTGTAGATGACCAGAATAAGAATTATCCAATCCCAGAAGGCCTTAAAAGGGGAGTAGTGAAGAATGGTCCACTTGTGAACACGAGGCTTCTGAACCTTGTATTCTGGAAGGACATCAGTTCCCAAAGAAAGAACCTAATGAATAAAAATAAGTCATGTTATAAGCTACCCAGAAATATGTCACACAAGTAACCTGAAGAACATTGAGCAATACCATCACCAGCAGTTTAAATGCAAAAAATGCTGTTGTGGTACATGAAAAAAAAAAACGTATGCAAACCGATTATACAAAATAGGCAGAGTAAAAATATCATCATTATTACGATAAAACGAAAAGCAAAGATAAATAAAATTTTGAATTTTACATTTCTATATATTGTAAGGGAGGATTTGTAAACAGACCTGGTTTAAGTTTCAACAATAGCAAAAATTGATTATTTCAAGATTTTACATGTTTTTGTTCGATACAACAATTCAGTTACAGAACTTTCGTTTCAATATTTTGCTGGGTATTGTAGTCGCTATATATTGGCAAGAGTTGGCTTTAGTTTTGAAATTCACGGACTTCGTCCAGAAAAAAATATACTAGATGTATTTCTATAGAGTTTCCAAAAGTGTTTTGTTTCAGTAGTAAATGAAACCAAAACTAAGGAAAATAATTATTTTTATTACTTGATTTTGAAGTTAACATATGCTATATTGTAGCCTACAGAGTGCATAATTATTCTCGTGATTCGTGGCATCCATACGTTTTACTGATGCCACGACGGTACAAACTGGAATATTAAGCAACCGTTATGTGACGTCATTTAGTGCCGATTAACAAGCAACACAGTGGTTAAAACAGGTAACCCCTCCAAGAGGCTTTTGGTCCCGTTTGGGGGAAATTACACGTCAGGTTACAATAATAAACAACTGAAGTAACAGTCAAATTATAAGACGACCATGTGAAAAGTTTATTTGTTTCTATATAATAGTATCGCAAAGGATAACGAAGCGTGATGACTGGAATTCAATAGAAGTTTTGAAAGGTACATTTGACACAAACAGTCTGTAGTCACTTGTAAATCATTTTGTGTGTGTGTGTGTATGTGTGTACAATTCTCATCTTGACGCTCATTAACCTAAATAATAATTACAACACACACACAAAAGAATTTTCTTCATTATAGATTGTAGTACTGAGTGTTTAAATATTCTACGACGAAAAGCTTCTTGACAAAAATATATCAGTAAGAATGAGTTCTTTAAAAATAATATACCTAAAGCATTACCGAGAAAACTTCACGGTGCCTGGATCTTGAAACAATAACGGCGGTATTTCGTTACTGCAGACATTTAAGAGATCTCACTATAGGAGAAATAATAATGACCATAGTTCTTCACAGATGTATAAGGCGGGGAAAGTACATATACTGGCATAAGAATATCTACTGAGTCATCACATGGCAACACAAGACTGTTCTTTCTAAGCCATTATTTGGCAAAAGTGTGCGTATGTGTGTCCGCTTATAACTGAAGAACCGCTGGATCAATTGTCAACAAACTTGGTATATATCATTAAAATCAGCGGGGATTAATCTAGGAGGCAACATTCGGATCTGAAACACTCTGTCACCCCGGGAGATCCTATAGCAGGTAATAAGGAATAGAGTCCCACACCGGCAAATTCCACTGCGCTCATTGTTTATCAAAGCACGTTATGCTGTTTCATATAATCTTTGTATTTATAAACAACTGCGATTAAGCCGGAAAGTGTTAACAGACAATGGTTGATTAGCTGCTTTTATAGAGCAAACCAACAGTGGGCTATCTACTGTGTCCACCGCGAAAAATCGAACCACGAATTTTATCATGGTAAGTTTATAGGCACATTACTAAAAGAAAGTATATAATGATGAAACCGTTCTATAATCAGTGTTATTAATCTATCTCGTTAAAAAAATCAACTACAGTTGTATCAGAACTGAAAAAATGCTACATACTAAAAGGATTCTAACACTCTCTTTTGATTATAATGAGTTCATTCGACATCAAAATACATAAACCAAGCTATGCATTTAATTGAATTAATGATCAAGTGGTTACAGCGCTTAACTCGCAATCTCAGGGTCACGGGTTCCCCTTCCAGCCAAATATGTTCGCCCTTTCAATCGTGGGGACGTTATAATGTGACGATCAATCTCATTATTTGTTGATAAGATAGTACCCAAGAGTTAACAGTAAGTGATAAGGACTTTGACTGCTAAATTATGAATGGCTAACGCAGACAGCACTCGCATAACTTTGTGTGAAATTTTAAAAAAAAACAACAAAAAGAGCAATTATATTAATTCTTCGGTAATCTAGGATGATTCATGCTATTGCTCTGGTTATGTATGTAAACGTGCTCTGCTATTACACACACACACACACACACACACACACAAAAGATGTAATAAAAATTTGTTCACAAATGGTTCCAGAAGTGATTTAACAGTTTTTCCTTTCCTATTTTTTTTCAAAAAGAATAAATCTTAACAATTTTTGTTGTATATAAAGATATTCGTGAACAAGACAGATTTAAGAGAAGCAACTCTAAATGATCGAATTACATATCCACATATATTAAGTCATGAATATGTTAAAAGAGTTCGTTTACAAATAGTATATACATAGAGCTATTTCTACAATATACCTTTAGCTCCTCACTAAGGATCGGTCTTCATGCCTCATGAAGGTCATTTAGGTAAGTTAGAATGGAATTAAACATTAAAAAAGTGTTTTTAAATCGCTCTTAAACTGACTTTTTTCTACTAAGTGTAGTATTTGTTAATATTAGCATGTATATTAAAATTGTTAAAGCTTCGGTTTGCATAAATTAGCAGTATTGGTGTGTATAAATTGTGGGAAGAGGTGGAAGACACTGACACCTTTCCAATTACAAATTAAAAGTTATTTTCCCCACTGCACAGCTGTGTTTTACTTCTGATTGGTAATGGTTGAAATTAAATGAAACCTTTACAAATACACAACGTAAGAGTCGTGAAGAACAACATATATAATACATTATCTACATTTACTTATACACAAAAAAAAGAACATTCCAAAGACAACAATAGATTCTACAACTTTTCATCAACATGTCCTTAAAGTACATTTTTAGGTGGCATTCATGTCATTCTAGCCTTCGCACGAAAAGTATATAAAAACAACGAAACACAATTATTTTTGTATTTTGCACTCACAGAGGCCTAAAAGAGGCCCATATTTTGAATTTAATACACTACTTACTGACCTATGAAACGTTACAGAATGTAATGGTGCATTGCAGAAACATTCATCGAACATATGAGTGGTGGGTAATAGCTTACTTACTGGCTTAAATAAAATTATAAAATATAATGTTGCATTGTAAGGAACACACACTACACATGAGCGCTGCATATACACCACTTACTAGCTTATAAAACGTTATACAATATATTGGTTCATTGTAAGAAAATGAGCGGCTAATAATTCACTAGTTACTGGCTCATACAACACAACAGAACCCAATTTTGCAAAGCAGGAACATACCCTAAACGCGCATCAGCAAGGGCGGGATTTGGTAAGGGTGGTTAGGCTACCCCCTCAATCTTAGAAGAGAACCTGCATGGCAATTTCTGTGACACTTTTCTAGTCAGGTCGGATTAATCCACATAAGTAAGTTATGTCATAGCACAAGACCCCCAGCATCACTGGGGAAATCCAAACGAGGTCAGCCATCTTTGCCGCTTCTCAACCTATCCTTTCTAAAATGACGCTCCACGAGACACTGATAAGAGACTATTTATTGAACTATACAATATTACCGAATATAACGTCGTAGTGGAGGGACACACACGAGAGGTTGGTACTATACTACTTACCTGCCTGTGTACGTAAAAGAAAGTCAGTAGCTATACACTAATTTCTCATTGCATCTTATCGTTAATTTAGCCACTTATTTGTTTTGTCAAGAAGAAGAAAATTCCTGTAGCACTAAAAGCCCAGCATACTTTCCACAATAACGAAAATATTATGTTCACACTTGCCTCATAATGTTCATTAAATATGGAATGGAAGATCAATAAGTTAACCTTGTATTACCTTGTCTCATACAGAGTTAAGCTGGCTATGTGATGCTGAAAATAACCAGTTTGAGATGTAGTAGCTTGCAGGAACAAGAGAACTGTGTTTGTGAAAATATCTATATTGCTAAAGAAGAAAGTTTAGAATTATTTATGGACGACAAGCGAAAAAAAAAATTGTATAACTCTACAGAGTATTTGTAGCGAGATAAGCAAATGGTGCGTTTGAATATAAACATACTACTTTAAAAGCCAAGGGATGCCATTTTCAAAATAATACGCCGCTATGTGCATTTGTTTTTCCTAATACAGAAACAATTCTTGAAGAACATTATATAACTGCCAGATTCATTCTAGGTTTATAACTCCGTAATAAGGCTTGAATGTTCGTTCCAGGGTCAGGAACAGAAAGAACATCAGGCTAGGTAATTTAACAGATAAATGCTTTAAACGACACTTGTATAAAGCATCTTTTTCTAATTAAATGGAATACATCGATAATAATAATAAGCAATAATTATTAAAAACGGGAACTTTCCGAAAAAAATCCCGAAAACTATGCATCTTTCGATTTCCTATGACATCATCCTCAGAAATAACAGTAAAGGGACAATTGGAACGTGTACACCCACCTAACCATTTACATTCCAAAAACGTCATCTAGGTTTAAACTACCAATACTTACAACACATCCGGTACTTTTAATATTTCTAGACCTGGACCAGCTTCCTTGTTTAATATGATATCTTTTCTTTTAAATAAATATTTACTGAGTAACGACTTTAAATTTGCATTCCTTTTAATTGTAGGTAAATTAAACAGATGTCCAAATTTTAGACAAATGTGGGATTTTTTGGTTGTTTTACTATTTTCATGTGAAAACTACACGAGGGTTATCAATGCGTAGCTTGTTTGTATGTTTCTGAATTTCGCGCAAAGCTACACTAGCGCTATCTGCGCTAGCTGTCCTTAATTTAATAGTCTAATACTAGAGGGAAGGCAGCTACTCATCAGCACCCACCGCCAACTCTTGGAATACTCTTTTACCAACGAATATTGGGATTGACCGTAACATTATAACACCCCTACGGTTGAAAGGGCGAGATGTTTGGTGTGACGTGGGTTTGAACCTACGATTATGAGTCGAGCACCCTAACCACCTGGCTATGTCAGGCCATCTTAGCATAGCCGTACCTAATTTTGAGAAAGCGGTTAATCAACAGTAACCCAATGACAACTTCTAAGACTACTACTAGTCTTTTAGTCGGTTAGTGGTATTTTGTCGTCACTGTGAAAGTGCATCCAAGAATCCATAATTAGAAACCGTAAATCCACGAATTCATAGTTAAGGTATACTAATTACTAGACCACATGAAGTCTCAAGTGTAGAATACATCTGAGAGCTCGAAACAATTAAAAGCTACCTCAATACATTTCAGCAATTAACTCAGAATGATTTTTTTTTTTTTTTAAGAATTAAGCACAAAGCTACACAATGGGTCATCTGTGCTCTGCCCACCAGGAGTATCAAAATCCGGTTTTTAGCGGTGTGACTCCGCAGACATACCGATGTAAAAATGTGGGGCAAATACGAATGGAATACGATTGTATATCAAACAGTTTTGTATGCAGATTCTGATGGTTCTTTATCCTTTGAGATATTAAACAGTGGCATTTATAAGCTTCTGGGCCCCTCTTGGTTCTCATGTATCCGGCGTTGCTCAGATAAATAGGATTTTGGACTCGAATCGCGTAATGACATTTATTTGTATAAAGACATGTTGCATTAAAATTAATTGGCGTATTTCAATACAAAAAACACAGAACTACGCGCAAAATATGACATTCTGGTAAGATAAAAAACAACATTCTGACATTCATATTTATACCTATTTTACTAAGCTTTGCGCCTGTACCATAAGATAAAAACGGAGGAGGCTTCATAATCCCCAATAAAATCTTTCGCGAACACGTGAGAAAATTGAAATTGCAGTAAATATAATAGTAAAAAATCACATAACTTCATATTCTGCCTGACCACAAGCACTATTCGCTGTATGATTATATCATATCTTATTTAATTCATTCCTCTGAGTGAAAAAACACATACAATTTCACGTATGTTTTACTAATCGCTGAGAATATGTGTAATTTCAAATTAATCATTAAGAATATATTTCTTACACCACGACTTAACACTGAATAAACGCAAATTTGTGAAGAACACAAAGTACAAAGAGTGGAAAACATTCTTATACGAGAAAACTAGTGATAAACCTACCGTATCATTTGTACCGGTATTCGTTGCAGTTGACTCTCTTGAGGATCTGCCACTGGCACTGCGGACTTTATGTCCCCAGTTTTTAATCCTCTGGTGGACAACTCGAAACATTTGCGTTTTGATATCAGAAAAGTTGAAAAATCGGTTACTCACGGTTACTTAGCAGTTTAGCACTGGTTTGATATATCCACCGAACGGATGATGTATTGTTGTGTACAACAGCAGTTTCAATACAAGATTTATTGCTTTGACACGATTGTTAGAGGTAGCCAAAAACTTGAATCCAATCTGTTATATAATATACAACTCAAACGTAAATATATATAACATTAATAAAAAGTTTGTTTCTGAAAACTGCAAATAACATTAATTTTGTTTTGAAAACTACAGTACGAAAAAAAAAAGTAAACTACATTTGGAGAACAGGTTGAAACTAATTACAAGTTCACGTTTTCAGCTATGTAAGAAATCCATCTAAAATTGGGCAAACATAATTTCATCAGTAGAAGCACTCCATTAATGAGGCAAAAGACATATCCCTAGTCTACACATAAGTGTTTAAATACCAAGTAAATTCGAATTCAAACTGTAGTTGTCAACAAACCATACTTTAGTTTAACAAGCTATAATGGCGTAGTATTAAATCAGGTACTGAAATATATTATAAAAGATGAGTATATTTAGTGATTAAGCCTAGCGATAATTTCTTATAGCTTCAGCTTCTGAGTTTACAGTCCTTGTGGTTTAGAACAACTGAACCAATACGTTCAAGAAACCATACGTGTGTATACAAGTTCGATCTGTCTACTCTTCCGGCTGGCCCACTACACTACAACAAACGGTCCAGAAGTTGCAACTCGGAGGAAATATACCCAAAATCAATATCTTGCTTCTATTTAGCCTAGCGTTTTAGAAGGTAGTCACTTCAATAAATCATGACACACACACGACCCTGCACTGTACTGCTCTATATACACAATTATTGAAGGGGGAAAGCACAATAACTTCACCGGTGGAACAGAGGAAACACTTCGATTAAGGATTTAAAATATTAATAGATGTTTTTAAAAATAAGGCACTGTGTTCCAAGTTGAAAATCTGTACGACGTTTTAACACGCATGATGAACGTAAAATTCAGTTTCGTAAGTTCATCTAAAACGAAATCACGTGGTATCTTTGCCAAAATCTTCCATTGGATTTCGTTTGTTTTTCTTAATTTTAATTGTCCTTACTGGTAAAGCTATAGTACAAAATGTGAAACGAACACTCGTTCAAACTCGGGGATGAGCTCCCCTTATATAAAGGTCAACATAAAAAAGGAACGTCTCTAAGCGAGACCCGTTATTACTGCAACTTGCAAGGCTTCCAGCATATTGCAACAGTCGATACTGTCTGTGCTGCTATACTCCTGGTGGCAGGAAAGTCCTGTGTAGCTGTTGTCATAGCAACTACTTGAAACAATTCCATACCAGTTTCAGGTCAGTGAAGTTAGCATTTTGCTGTAGAAAACGTGTAATACACACAAATATCACGGAGAATATACGTTACTTAAATAACAATTTAGCAATAATGAAAAATATCGGAAATTACTGTGTGTTAGATTAAGTTCAGGTTTGTTTTTTACAAAACAGATTCAGTATTTATCCTATAGTAATTAACTTGTAACTGCCAGTATATATCACCAGCTAACTTCTCAAACAGTTTGGGGGATAAAACCTGGCCTTTGGACTCAGGAAAGCCCTTTGGTTTTCTTATCTATATGGCATAATCCCTTCCAAGGATTGGAGGTTAAAAAAAAACCGGAAGGTTATCCACGTGTCGTATAGGCTTTTCAGGGAAGACGAACACGAACATGGCATCGGATTTTGTTTCTGACCCCCTTCCGGTGATTGGAGATGCCAGGTTTAAAACGCTGTTCATACCTCCCTCTCACAAGTTAGCGGGATTGACAATCACACGATAACACCCTAGAATTGTAAATTGTATTTACTGGGTTATCGGGTACGGACCTTCTTGGAGTAGGTATAGAAGTAGTTGGAGAAAATGGAGAAGGGCACATGATCGGTACATGTAAGCTTCTGTACATTATAAAGCACCTTTTGAATGCCGCAACGAAGGGCGAATATTTTGCGTTAGTGGACCTAAAAGAGTTTTAAAGGAATTACTGAATACTACACTATCAAAAGAACATCAAATTATTTACTAAATACTGACACTAAGATCACGATATTCGCTCTACCTTTAAAACGTATAATTAAGCAACAAGCACATACGTTTCTGACCTTAATGCAGGATGTATAATGAAAGAAGATGGCCACAAAGTATCAGTAAGAGTAAAAGGAAGCAAGCACCAAAATAAACCGAAATGTGATTTAGACAATAATCAACGGTGAACATCGCGGTAGGGTTAGCAGGTACATGTATGTTGTATTTTGATTCACTTTACATTTATTGGATTATATACAGGATGGGAACTTCGTCCATCCAAGCTCGTCTAAAATAGTTTCTCACCGCAATATTGAAGCCAGCTACAGTTATTCCAGAATAGTAATATATTAAGTATCCAGAATACGTAAAGCATATTACACCTCTGATACCACGCCCACAAGTCTGCGACGCAGTAAATCGATAGTACGCAAGAAGAGCTAAAACTTCAGTGCTTTAGGTTAAGGCAAGCCATGTTTCAGTAAAAATATTCTCTCTATATATACAGCATTCTCAGCATGAACCCATATGCTCCTAATCTTGGATGTTCAAGTTACGAAACTTATATTCATAAAGATCTGTGACATAAAAATTTAGTTTTTGCTGACCTTACATTTATATATACGACAATGTTAGAAAAGCGTTGAAAATGTAAAATGTAAAAGCGTTAAATGTACTATCATTTAATTTACATGTAGCATGCAAGCATTGTGTTAAATGTGTTGGAATTAACCCAGCAGCACATGCGCTATTGAAGAGTAGACGCTACTTCATCAGAAGCAAAAACGGAAACGCTCAACTCTTCTACCTAGTATAGGCTTAAATTTAAAAGAAATGGACATTACTAACTTAGTATAGGTTCTAACATACTAATGCGACTAACAGAAAACACCGTTCATGTTCTAAGGCCTGCACTTTCACGGGTTCGTAACCCTTCACCTGTAATTTTTGAAAATATGATTCATATTATTCCATATTACTATTTTACCTCTTTAAACTTCAACACGTTCCTTTTATCGCGTTTCGAGATATTTAAAACTTAGGCACTCAATAACAGCAGTTTTGCAACATTACTACTTTGAAAGTTTAATTTATTTGTTGGATTGTGACATGCAGACAAAGTGAAGTATATTTCTGTTGTGTTTTCTAACTTATCAAGTAAATTCACGACCTTTACGAAAGCGACAGTACTGAAGGTATTTTTCATTATACATGGAAAAAGAACCAAGGATCAATCGAGTGAACAGACTATCTCATTAAAAAGAAACAGATAAAGCATCTAGTTCAAATAAATATCGCCGTCATTTTAACAGGTAAAACGAGTTTGATATTCTCATTAAAGCAGGGTTTAATCTGGTTAAAAACTCGAATCCTTAAGAGATTCGTATTTTCAATAAGGCAAAGTTCAAGCTTGTAATAAAACCGAAATCCCTATGAGTTTGGTAAGGCGAGGTTCAAGATGGCAATACAGACAGAATCCTTGTGCTATTTCAATAGGCCCGGCATGGCCTAGCGCGTAAGGCGTGCGACTTGTAATCCGAGGGTCGCGGGTTCGTGCCCGCGTCGCGCTAAACATGCTCGCCCTCCCAGCCGTGGGGGTGTATAATGTGACGGTCAATCCCACTATTCGTTGGTAGAAGAGTAGCCCAAGAGTTGGCGGTGGGTGGTGATGACTAGCTGCCTTCCCTCTAGTCTTACACTGCTAAATTAGGGATGGCTAGCACAGATAGCCCTCGAGTAGCTTTGTGCGAAATTCCAAAACAAAGAAACAAACAAGCTATTTCAAATCTGATTTAATTGGACGGATATGTTTTCTTTGAGAACAATTAAGTTCCACAAGACTCGGAGAGTGAATAATAATAGAGTTTAATTACGCTAATTATCACTTGCTATGAGTGTTACTCTAACGAAAAACGAGATTTATAGACGTCTCACCCTTACAAATATGAAACAAGTATTCAGATATGTCTTTTTCTTTCTTTTTATGAAGTTGCACATAACAACTACGTAGCTTTGCGCGAAACAAATAATATCTGGGTGGTAACTTATCAGACATACACAGTTATATATACTGAATCACCCTTACAGCATATTATCCCTAGATAAAATACACGAGGAGTTAGTGCTTAATGATATCACATGCAGACTACTAGTTGTTTTAGGATACGTCTTACTATAAAATCAATATTACACATTCACTGGCAAAATTCAAAATGAAGCAGTTACCAAAACATAGATATTATGGCAATATTATAATTTACGATAATATTTCTCAATCGGAGTTCCGCGGAATTCTTGGGTTTCCCGACAGTGTGTGTGTGTTTTTTTCTTAGAGCAAAGCCACAGTGGGCTATCTGCTAAGTCCACAGAGGGGAATCGAACCCCTACATTATATACCTTTATTAGCACAATGGGTTTTATAATAACCCTAAAGTCACTGCATTTTACATATATATATGTTAAATAGTTGGTCGAATAACGAGTTCGACGAAATGCCATAAGATTATCACATACCTAAATTAATGCAGATTACTATTTGGTGAAGTAAAACGGATTAAAAACACCATAATTACAAGCCACAGCATAGTTTTAAAGTAGTATGAGAGACGAGGTATAAACAGCTGTTAGTATTACATTGTTTTTGCATTGAACGCTGTGAAGGGTTCCGTGACACAAATCTGATGCCAGATAGCGTGGATTCAAAAAGTTGAAAAAGTGCCAATGGTTTACGATATTCACTCAAATTTTTATTATTTTCGCTAACCTTAAAAAGGAATTTCTTTACATGTCAATTTCTTCCCTGCCGGATCAATAAGTGCGCCAAAGTGCAGACTGACTTATCTACTTGTTTTTATAAGTTCAGCTAATCAAGAACTAATTGTTATTCTCTTGGTCGAAAGGCCTCGTTGGCGCTGGATGTGGCAGATGTATTATAACGCATTCTCTTCTGCTTTCACTCATGGAGTCTTAGAATTATAACGTAGTTTGTTTTTTCTCGCTTCAGTTACAAGAAGACCAGCTTGCTAGTTGGCGAATTCTAATGAATACAGTAAAGATGATTCACACGAATAATAAAAACAATAAATAATTAGTTTTAAAACATAATTCCGTGTTGTGAACTTAAGTGACTTAAGTAAAAACAATAAGAATTATAACTCATTTCCTTATTTTTGCTCATACCATTACATTTATTGTTCACGAAAATTTCAAGGTAGATAGTAATATGTCTGTCGTGCCCCAGCCAGTCTGATGAAAGTTAATATTGGCAAAAAGGTTTTGACGGCACTGGACATGGCAGATGTAGCATGGTTGATATATTATAACATTCTTTGTTTTCACACATAAAGTCTTCAAAACAAAGACTTCTGTATATTTAGTCAGTACAGAAATGTTGGCTCCGATAACGAATCTGCTGCTGCGCACCAACATATTAGCTTTATATCATAGTTGTGCTATAAATAACTAAATATTACCAACCATCTTTTAAGACTTCGTTTAGCTGTTATTCACACACACTTTAGCCTAATATACAGTTACAGGAAAAAAAACTATAACCATTTCTGTCCAGTAAAGAAATGGAGAACAAATAGTTTGTTTGTTTGTTTTTGAATTTCGCGCAAAGCTACACTAGGGCTATCTGCGCTAGCCGTCCCCAATTTAATAGTGTATGACTAGAGGGTAGGCATCTAGTCATCACCACCCACCGCCAACTCTTGGGCTACTCTTTTACCAAGAGAATAGTTATTAATAGCATCAAAATGGTAGCAGTCTCCTGGACTTAAATGCTAAAATCCAGGGTTATTCCCCGTAGTGGGCAGAATGCAGGTATACCATTACTTAGCTTTTCAGTAAAACAAAAACAAGAAGAAACGTTCGCAATGAACAACATACATATGATGAAAAGTATTTTAGGATTTTCATAGCTCCACATTTAATATTTATCAAAATTATGGTTCAACTAAATTTTGCTTAGTTAAACCTACAAAATATTAAATAGTTATAAAATTTTATAATTAAATTATACTTTTAAAGTTTCCAATTTTTGTATAAAAATCGAACTTGTTGGATTTCATTATTTGGAAATTGATTATTGCTTGTTATATCTGACCTTCTCTATAGATTGTGACTAAATTGTTCTTTACTATGTACTGACTGTGTGTACATGTAACCTAATTCTTTATTCTTAGATACTGATTCTTCTAATAACAATATAAGTAACAGGACAAATCCTGCTAATAGTAATCTAACTGCTCATTCACGGATGTTAGTTAACGTCTTTTTTATACTAACCCAGATGATTATCATTGGGTATTATTATCTGACTAATATTGTCTTAAATATTAATTAATTAATTCGGTTTGCCCCTAAAGAAGAAAGGTTCATCTTTCGAAAGCGTTCCGGTTATAGAGTTTTTATTTCATTTCTATCAATACTTCTTGAACCTACGTGTTTTTCTAACATTATTAATTAATCTCACTAACAGTAACCACAACCGTTCATTTGGGATACAGTACTGTCCTATTTATAATCACCTAGACATTCTTCTCTTGATATTGACCTTTTCTTGGATAATTCTTTTTCTAATTGATGACAAATCTTTGAAAATCAAAACGGTGAGCTCAGAATACGAACACAAAAACAAAATATAACTAGATGGAGATTCAGTAGAATGTATACCTCCGCCACGCAGGGTTAATAAAAAAAATACAAAAATGCGTATGTGTCTTATTTTCAATGGCCACGGACCATTTTTGGCAGGGCAATGAGAAATAATATTCTACATAATTCCACCATATTTCACCATAATATAATCACTTTTTACTAAATTACAAAGCAAAAATAGTGTAAACAAATCAAACTCCCTATTAAGAGATAGGGATTCCTTTTTCGTGATCTTGACCCTTCAAAAACTAGCCACTTCTGAGTTTACACACACAATGTGAAAAACAAAACATCTCCATTGCGAAAGTAACAAGTCGCAGCTTGGACCGACACATAACTCATAATTATCTCGTTAAAAGCCGAGGTACTCGCCCACATTTTTATAGCAAAGCCATGTCAGGTTAAACCCTGATTTGTATTGTAAGTACATAACAACGTGATACTCTTCATAAATGTACTTTACGTTGATCTACGTCAAAGGTAGTAGCCACTCGATAAAAGCAATCATGTCGGTTGAGGAGTTCATGCCTCTTGTTTCAGACTATCGTCCTACAAAGTTTGGTTGAGATTGGTCCAGCGACTTAGAAGGTAGGTATGGGAAAAATATACAGTCTGATTTGTGCTTTATATATCTTCCAAAACATACTTACCATGCGCTGACACTATAGCTAGAATCATTGTGAAGGTCGACGAGCCAGTACATGCATGATCCATACAAAAAGCTTCTACATGGAACAGAAGTGTACCAAAATAAAGTGGTACAAGAGTGAAGGAACTGCATTACATCCAGAAAAAGTATGTTATTCACCTAGAACTTATGTCCTATATCAAAGTTGGTATAGAATAAGTAATAATCAGTATAAGCCGAGGTTTCACAACTCGGGTTGGAATTAAGGAATCATGCAATGTTATTACATATTACAGTCCAATAGCCCTAGCCACCAACGAAGAAAACAGATACCACGACTTCTATGTAGCGAATTAATGAAGCATATCACACCACTAGAATCACGATGAAAATGTATGCAACAGCTAAGTGGGCAAACTTTCTACTGAACCTGAAAAAGTCCAAAATAAAACACCCCAGGGTCAGAATGATGGGATCATGGATGTTGTACTCAACCAATGGAAAATAACTCATCTATTCTTGAATTACAAAAATCCATTCTTACTCCCCAACCAAGTGAACAAAGAGTATCCCATTTACCCGTATAATTATGGAGAGGATGTGGAACCTGTGCCCAATCAAAGACCTAGGATGAGACCACCGTGCATTCGGAATTATGACGAAATAGTGAACTACCTACCAGATCCAATATACTAAACCAACATTGGTTAAAGAGAAGGGTCATGTACTCACCAACTGGATAGCTTCGTATCAAATCTGAAGCTGAATTACGAGTAGACTTCTGTGTAGCCTGGTGCCACTCTTACTGAAATTTGAGACTTGTAGTAGATTTATAATGTATATTTGTTTTGGTGTCGGTGTTTGTTTTAGTTGAAAATGTACTTAGAAAATGTACGTAACTTATTTTGTTAAATGTGTTTTGCGAAAGTCTCGCTTGTCCTCTAAATTTGTAGAAGATTCTCGAGCGTAAGTATCAACAATGCACAATGTGTGTATAAATCTTGTTGGCAAATATCATAAATTTGATACATATTAACATTCAATGAACTTCTAAATTAAAATTAAAATTTCCTGCTATTTGTAATCTTAATAAGTAACCTATGTAGCATAATAACTCGGAGACTCATCTAAGATAAATTATAATACGTAACAGCCAATAATAGTAGCCCTAACTTTACCCTCTTCTCCAATATAATAAATAAAGATTAATATTCAATTATCAGTGATGTCGAAAAAACCCACTTGTAGAGAAAAATATTTATGTAAAAACGGCTCGTTTGGGTTGAGAAATTTTTTTACGTAGAGGAGCGAACAACGTCTCGACCTTCTTCAGTCATCGTCAGGTTCACAAAGAAAAGAAGAGGTAACTGACCGGAAGCTGACCACATGTTTGAAAGGGGTTGTGTAACTGAGTGTCAGAATGTAGAGGGCGGGCTTAGATGTTTGAATATATAATTTTCTATTATTTATTTTATTATTATTATTTATTTTTTCATATAAGTATTTTATATGAAATTTTATTTTTTAATTTTTTATTATTCATTATATTTTAATATAGATATAAAGGTGTTCCTTTGTATTGGTTTATTTTGGGCTTAAGTTGTTGTATTAGTAAGGCTTTTTTTAATTTTGCGTTTGTTTATGTTTGTTTCTTCTTTAGTATTTGAGTGTTTTCTGTGGTTATGTTGTGTTTATTTGACTTGCAGTGTTCGAAAACGTGTGAAGGTGACTTTTTATGTTCTTTGAATCTGGTTTTCATTTTCTACTTGTTTCTCCAATATAGAAGTCGTGGCAGTTATCACACTGTATTTTATAAATAATGTTGGTGTGGTGTTTGTTAGTGTAGTTTTTACATAGTATAGACCTCAGTTTTGTGCCTGGTTTTTGAATAAATTTGGTATTAACTGGAATGTCATATTTTGTTACTAGTTTTTGCCAAATGTTGGTTATTTTTCTGTTGATGTCGGGAATATATGGTACGCAGCAGTATATGGTTTCGAGATTTTTTGATTCGTGAGATATATTTACTTTTGTTGGTTGATTTTGCTTTTTGTCTAGGTGTGTGGGTATAATGTTTTCTACGGTTTGTGAAGGAAACTTATTGATGTTGATGAAGTATTGTTTTATTTTGTCTAATTCATCGTTAATTTTATCTGATAAGCATAATTTTATGGCTGTGTTTATTTGGTTTCTTAGTACGTTGAGTTTTTGTTTTGTTTCATGTGCTGAGTCCCAAGAAATGTATAGTTCAGTATGGGTGATTTATCGGTGGATTTCTGTTTTAAGTTGTGTATCGGTTCTTGTAATTGTAAAATGCCGCGTGCAGAGTTAAGAGGGGCTACTGTTTCTGAGCGTCCCTGGTTGTCTTTCAAGCCCCTTCAGAAGTTGTTAGATTTTTAAATCAAGACACCTTTCTAGATTTACCTTACCTTTTCAATGCTTAGAAGGGAAAGAGTGGAAACCCCAGAAATCAAAAAATAGCTATAGTGTCAGCGGATGGCAAGCATGTTTCAGAATTTTTACTCAATATTCTTGATGATGTTTCCAGTTGTTTAATTTTGATAGTTTAGACTTTAACTGTAAATCCACTAAAGAAAGTTTTACCTAATATTTTGAACAATTAGTACAAAATATTTATATATAATGTTATTTCTGTGCTGTCCTAATGTATCATATATTTGCCAAGTAGGTAAGTACATTAAGAATTAGATATAAGAGGTTTGTGATTCGTATGCAGTTTCAACAAGCCGAGCTTAACCACTTCTTAGTAGCTTAGCGGAAAGTCCAAGAGTTTATTTACTCTAAAATCTGGTTTAAATATCTACGGTGTGCATTTTTCTGAATAAGCAAAACCACGTTGGGCTATTTGCTGTGACGACCGCGGAGAGTCGAACCCCAGATTTTAGCGTTGTAACTCAACATAATTACCGCTGTCCCCTCCGCAGAGAACTTGTAGCTCATTTTGTAGTTTTGCGATTAACAAAAAACAAACTCGATTGCAAATAAAATAGATACATCCATATCTCTCTGAAATATGTGATTTATTGTATGAAATAACTTAAAAGTAGTGTTTCAAGTGATATTTTCAAATGACCAGTTTACATGTTTGTGGTAACAACTAAAAGCAATTTCCGTTGACAATAACCAGCGAATGAAAGACAGCACAAATTATATTGTAAAACTAATTAATTTTACTTGGTGTGTGTGTGTTTTCTTATTGCAAAGTTACATCAGGTTATTTGCTGAAACCAGGGAGGGAATGAAACCCCTGATTTTAGCGTTGTAAATCCATAGACTTACCACTGTAATTTTGCTTGGAATTATATTAAAGTTTAAGTACTGCCAGAAAGTCCCAAAATGCCACGCCCCTAACAACAGTAAACTATTTGCCTATTAAAAAGGGAAAGTAAAATTTTCTATGTGTCTGTCTCTACCATATCCTGTAAACAAGATGCCATGAGAAAATAATTAACCATTTATCTAGTATACTCGATACATATATTCTAGCACTGATTTACCCTCAGCTGGTTACATTACGTGAATGTAGATTATGTGACTAAACACAACTTGCCTATGTTTAAATTTTCAGGAGGGGAAAACTGAACTGAATATTCTGGATATACTAATTTTCTCAAAGGGATACAGCAGATCCACCCTCTTTTACTTCATTATCTTCAATTCAACTATATTTTAGCAATTAAATCCAAATGTTAACTTTAGTTCAAGATGCAACTTTGCAGTGTAATTGGGCTCTTAAAAATGGGCAACCACCAGATGACACAGCAGGCACATGGGAACTAAACATACATGACCAACATATGTTGTTGTTTTTTGTTGTTGTCTCTTTCTCTTATTGTTGAATTTCACGCAAAGTTACTCCAAGATTATTTTGAAGTAATATGCAAGAAGAAAGACAGGTGGTACACTATTTATGGACAGCAAAATTAACAGTCGCAGACACAAGTGTTGCTCCTGTGATCTGCAGATTGCGAGTCGAGCACCTTAACCATTAGACAGACCATACTGAGCTACTGATCTATATGTAAATTGTTAATTTCACTACATGTACCAATAACATTTACAAATAAACACCAATAACCTTTTACACACATTTAGTACATAAAGACCATTAACGCAAAAAATAAGCATACAAGCAATATATACCTTTTAAGATGGATGAAAGTGAAAATATGAAGTAGACTTACTTTGGCAATGATGAGATAAAATCAGCTATTGAAGATTAGATGTGTAATTTTACGCTGTAAAAATCGTTGTAACAACTTCTACTGTCGACCGACTTCTTTCAAATTAGTCAGTAAAAAGAAGAATGCAAAATCCAGTCCAAGTTTGATCATAATAATTTTATTACTTCGATTAAAAGTTTTAAAAGTTGACTAATCTAATTTTCACTGACAGGACTAACTAAGTTCACAACAGTTGCTAACTCAACAGTTTTATGTTTTCTCGTACGTACTGCACTTGCTCTTATGTCTAGTTATTTGTCACATACACAAATTCGTAATTTACATCGCAATTAGCTGAAAGCAAGACAACAAAAGAACTGATCAAATCATGCAGTGATTATTCGTTAAATAAGCAATAAAATAATGTATTACCTCTCTGTATTTTAGCACAATTCGCTTTGTATACGGCTTATTTTGTTTCTTAATAATAAAAACCTCTAGAAAAGTCTAGACAAAAAATAAATAAAAATGAAAATAACTATACACTTAGTTAAGAAATTATTTCTTTTAAACTAACGTACATTTACTTGTATCCATTGTATAAATTTTTTTACATTTTAAATAAACGAATAACTGTTTTTAATCCTACCCTAGAAAGTGTGGTATCAGCCTGATAGTTGGAGCGCTTGACTCGCGATCTGTGGGCAAGTGTTCGAATCCCCGTCACCGAACATGATCACTCTTTCAGCCATTGAAGTATTATGTTGTAACTATCAAACTCGCTGTCCGTTGGTAAAAGAGTAGCCCAAAAGTTTGCAATGAGTGATGTTGACCTTCCTTCCCTCTTGTCTATCTCCCCTAAATTAGGGATGGCTAGCGCCTATAGTCTTGGTGTAGTTTTTGTGTGAAATTCAAAACAAATCAAAACCTATATGTTTTACTACTTCATTCCTCCATCCATGTCTTGGTCTTCTGTTTTTGTTTTTTTTTATTTTCCTGTAAATTAGCTGCCATATTTTTACCTTCCATCTCTCAAACGTTTTTCTGTAGCTATCTTAAAGTTGTATTATTCTTCCTGGCAAAATTGTTTGTTTTCTTCTATCCAACAATTTCAGCTTATTCAAAATCAATTTATATTTTAAAGGATTTTTATGTTCACCACTATTACATTCATTGAGCAAACAGTTTCTCCTTGATGTGGTATATATCTAACACTAACCTTCATCTTCAGTCGTGGCATGCAGGAACACCATGCGTTTTACACCTTCTTATTTTAATGTAAAAATTGTCCACAGTTTTTATTTATTTCGAGTTTATGCAGTTTTTAGCATTTGGTTAAGAAACTATGTTAACTTGGCTTTGTATTAGTTGCCTTTATTTTTTCTCCAGAGAAGACTTACTCCAGCTAAAGAAATTTTAAAGGTTACAGCCTCCCGATATAGAGCTAGAATGATCAGTCACGTGGATAGTACTAATTGCTGTAGGTAAATCCAACGTTTCTTGTTAATGTGACGGTCAATCCCACTATTCGTTGGTAAAAGAATAGCCCAAGAGTTGCCGGTGGGTGGTGAGAACTAGTTGTCTTCCCTCTAGTTTTACACTGCTAAATTAGGGACAGCTGGTGCGGATAGCCCTCGTGTAGCTATGCGTGAAACTCAAAAACAAACATGCTGGGCCAATAGTGAAGTTAGACTACGTGATTGTCAGTTTAGCCATAACGAGCGATTTCTAAATTGAATGTTTGTCGCAAATAAAAGAAAAAAATAATAATTCTTCTCGTCAGTTGAGTTCTAAGATAAGTGAACCAGTCTGTATGGATTTTTGACGAAAAAGAGAATTATTTGAAATTCCAGTTTCAACCATGGTAAACAATAGTATAACAAAATTTTGTTCATATGTTTGACTTGTTTTTAATAATATTTTAAATTAATATATTGTTGAAATACATCTTCAACAAATCGGACACCTACTGTGAAAAATCCCGGCCCCTATAAAAACCTGACACTAGTAAAAAATATTGTAAATAGAACAATTATTTATTTTTTATTTGAATTTCATGTACGACGAAATCAAGACAATGGTTTAGACTTCTGCTGGCGATTGATTTAATTATCATTGAATTCAAATAAAAAGCTTATTTCTTGTTAAGCACAAAGATACACAGTAGGCTATTTGTGCTGTGCCCACCATGGATATCTCAACCCGATTTTTGGTGTTATAAACCTTCGTACATGAAATGAAAAAAAAATTAATTTACTTTCCATCTATTTTCATTATTATTATTATCTTAACAGCATCAATGAGCTATCTGAATATCGAAACATGATTTTTAGCATTATTAGCCTTCAGACTTCCCACTGAAGTCCCACCGAAGGATTCTGCTCTTTAATATCACAGTGGTTACATAACAGCTTTACTTTCAAATTTTAAAGTTGCACGCAGCTGCACTACACAATAGAGCAAACGTACGATTTTATATTCAGCCTTATTATAAACATGTCTGGATATACACTATATTACAAATTTCAGTATATGATATCACCGCCACTGATCTTGAAGGCTCAGACATTTTAGGGCAGTAGCTGGGTCCCCAGCAGGGTCCAAGAGGATTTCAACATTTATGGAAGTAAAAAAAAACTTTGCATAATATTTCACTTTTTTTAACTGCAAATGAAGCTTTAAAAATGGCTGAATGAAAGTGGATTACACAAAACCAAATGTAGACAAACAATTTTAAAGGTCCACATTATAATGGTTTGTCACATGAACATCACTATTTTGCCATTTCGTCAGTGTATTACCATGTATGAAATGCATGCAAAGATTTCAG
This sequence comes from Tachypleus tridentatus, assembly GCF_004210375.1. Taxonomy (NCBI): domain Eukaryota; kingdom Metazoa; phylum Arthropoda; class Merostomata; order Xiphosura; family Limulidae; genus Tachypleus; species Tachypleus tridentatus. Next base: position 129,506,789 of record NC_134834.1, on the reverse strand, counting down.
AATGTGTCACTCTTTAACGGTTGATCATTTAATTATCATTTTACTCAAGCGTGGAAACGGATATGTCATTGTACAAATAACATAGAAATTTGAAAAATGTGATTATCTGCTTAATCTTTTTTATTTTTATGGAATAATGGACTTCTTTTCCCGAGTCGCCGAGCTTGTGCAAGAATACAAATGTGCTCTCTCTCTTACAGGTACTTGGGTATTGATGTTTATACACCAAGGAGGGTCATTTCTCGTCGACCTCTTCCTCCACACAAATGTGTAAAACAGTTTCTGTTTGTTTCGAATTTCGCGCAAAGCCACAAGAGGACTATCTGTGTTAGCCATCCCTGATGTCGCAGTGAAAGACTGGAGGGAAGGTAGCTAGTCATCACCACCCACCACCAGTTCTTGCACTACTCTTTTATCAATGAATACTGGGATTGACCGTACCGTATAACGCTCCCACGTTTAGACTTGACATTAATTAAGCCTTTAAGTACAGTCTATATTTCACATTTTCGATCGAAATAAATCTTTTAATTTTCGATCAATTGTAAACTTCTAATCGACAGGAAACCAAACTACTTAAATTGCCTAATAAGTTGCTATAACATTAGTGAGTGAACGAAAGACAGACAGATACACACTGTTTTATAGTAATAGATTATAAATGCATGTGTACATATCATTTCTTCTTTTGTGTTCATTTCTCGAAATGGCGAAGGTCACTTGGAGAGGTTACTTGTTGTAACCTCTCGCACTACTATACAGTTAGTCAATGAACCCTAAAGTGACGTCCATAAGGGTTGCTTAATGTTACAATTTGTACTGCAATGACGTCAATAAAATATGTGCATGCTAGGAAGAATTATGCATTCTGCATGTTACAAAACATGCATGACGTATGAACTAAAACAAGAAATAAAAAAATATTTGCTACTCTTAATTTTGGTTTTATTTACTCTTCAAATATATTTTCGGGGACCATACGGAAGCAGACATGGTATATTAATAAATGTTAGCTTATACGGCTGATAACTACAATCATACTATAAAAGGAGGCACGATACTAATTAGCTTGTAAATTAATTTAGTTAAATGTCTACTATACCAAGTTGAACAAGTGTGGATATTAACTTTCACACACAAAAAGATCTAAATCGCAGGAAACGGAATCAAGCGCACTTGATTTTCATTCTATTTCATCTATTATGGGTTTCAGTTTCTTTGTGATTGCCTGAAAAGTACTTTTATATATATTTCACTAATAACTCGTATTTAGTTTTTTGTTTTTTTTTTCACAAAAGCATTTCACGTCATAACACTTTTTATTCATTATTCAAACCAACATAGCAGGTAACATCAAAAATGACCTTTACAGCGCCAAAGGTACACGTCATGAAATTAATTTCAAACACTATATAAAATATAACAAGAATATATGAACGATAAATACCTGAAAATATTTTTCAAATGGTCCAAATCTACCTCCTATATATACAGTACTATGTCGTTTTGTTCATAGAGCCTCCTCGATCTTTGACACGCATTTCAACCCCTCCTCAAATTAGATTGTTTAGATATATTGAAACCTCACGAAAGATTGTATGAAGACTTTTCTGTTAAAAAACTAGTTTGAATACTAAAACTGAATTTGTTATCAAGACTAATGAGCAGGAAATTCTGACTTTTTTATTTTTTCAATAGTATATTTGTCCCCAACAATAACACTGTAGAATTTCAAATTATTCAAATAAAATCCTAAGAAATTCTTTAATAGTTATAATGGTCGAACATTCTAAGAGGGTGTTTGATAGCATTTGTATCTTTTTTTGTACACAATTGCACCCTCTCCGTAAATGTTCGCCATCTTTTTCAATGTATTTCTCTGAGATATTACCTGAATACTAACTTTTGGTCATTGATCTAGCTCAGGGGTTCCCAACCTTTTGGCACTCGTGACTTGAAAATGTAATTGATGAAATAAAATTAATGTTATCCCAAGCTACTTCTAACAAGGCTACGCGACTCCCCTATAAGGCTTCGCGACCCCCTGTGGGGTCGCGACCCACCGCTTGGGAACCCCTGATCTAGCTAGTTCTCCTTACTGGACAGAAGAAAGAAGAGGCTGTGAGCTACTACTACTTAAGGTAGTGTGTGTCCGCTCGTGTTTTCTTATAGCAAAGCTACATCGGACTATCTGCTGAGTCCACCGAGGGGAAACTTAAGGTTATAAGGAGACACCTGATGTTTAAGAATGTTAGTTATAATATTTCTATTCAACAGTGTTTGTTTAGGGTTAACAGATATCTAAGAGATCTGCAGAGTGAGAACAAACTAATATTAGTTTTATCTTTCGTTACAGGTTATGTAGATGGTCGTTTCTCCAACGAAACTAGTCACTCGCTGACAAACGTGCAATACATTCAACCAATAGCATATTTCTTTACACTTTTTCGATTTGTGTACGTTTCCGCATGTTCACACAAAGTTGCTCCGGAGGTATCTGTGTTAACCGTCCCTAATTTTGAACTGATAAATCAAAGGGAAGACTTATTTATTAAAGATACAGTGGATCCTTAAGTTGCTCTTGTAAAACTGACTAGTACTAGTTGAGTGTAACTTTTATAATGTATCCATGGTTTCAAAATATGTATCTGGAATTTTTCTTAAATTGCTATCATGGGATACTAACACTGGACACATACATCCACAGTCCAGCATGCTAACCACTGGATCACGTTTGACCCTGTTTTACTAGTAGTTCGAAGTATTTGAAACCAAGTAATATGCTTCGTGATGTTAAAGTTGTGTTTATAGTAACAGTTTGCAAAAATTTTTAAACAATTCTATACAAAAAAATATAATAAAGCACATTTATTATTTAGTTAAGACATACAAAAGTAACTGTTAACAATTTTAAACAACCAAGCTGAAAAACGAATACAAATAAAGTAAAAGTATGCTATGAAATACTGATTGAAAAACTCATCTATGTCGGGGATGTGTAACTATCATATTTAATCTCTGTTTGCAAGCCTAGTATGTAATATGAATTAACCAAATCTTATGAACAATAATGATACAGTATCCAAGCTCATGACATAACATAATACATATGTGAAACTAGCGAATTGGTGGTTAAGACTGATAGACCGCAATGTGGGTCCTACTTCCTCAGTCACCTCCAAAACCAAGATACATTTTATAATACCACGTTGTGGCTTGTACCCTAGGATCCTTTTTTAAAAAAATATGCAGCGTATTAAAAAATCATGTTAATGTGTTTTGGTTTATGGCTTGAAAATTTTATGGATACAATTTATATATATAAAATCACTCCATGCAATTATCCAATTCAGGGAAAGTGGCTAAATGTTTCTGATTAATTCGTAGCAAAAATAAATTAAACGAAATTCAAACGTTACAGAAACAGACGAACAGAGTTAAGTAACTGCGCTAAGTAGTGTAAATTATTACATGTAACTGTGTTTGTTTGAATTTCGCGCAAAGCTACTCGAAGGCTATCTGCGCTAGCCGTCCCTAATTTAGCAGTGTAAGACTAGAGGGCAGACAGTTAGTCATCACCACCCACCTTCAACTATTAGGCTACTCTTTTAGCAACGAATAGTGGGATTGACCGTCACATTATAACGCCCCCACGGCTGAAAGGGCGAGCATGTTTGGTGCGACCGGGATTCGAACCCGCGACCCTCAGATGACGAATCGAACGCCTTAACCCACCTGGCCATGCCGGGCCCATGTAACTGTGAATACGTTTTAAGACTCAGATTCTAGTCACCAAAGGTTGCTCCCCCCCTTCAGTAGCACAGCGGTATGTCTGCGGACTCACATCACTAGAAACCGTGTTTTGATAGTCGTGGTGGGCAGAGCACAGATAGCCCATTGTGAAACTTTGTGCTTATAAAGATTCCAAACAAACAAACACCAAAGGTTGCTGTGACGCGAAAACAAACATGTTACAAAATAAGTGGTCTCCCGCTGGTACAGTGGAAAATCTATGAATTTACAATACTAAAATCAGGGGTTCGATTACCTCGGCGGACTCAGCCCGATGTGGTTTTGCAATAAGAAATTACACATACACACACAAAATAAGTGACATATGTTATGAAAGCTTATATACTGAAACATATTTCGTAAATTTCGTATAAACCCTCATTAATATCACAATTTTAATCTGAATAACATTGTATAGTATATACTATTTATACAATTAAATCACGCAAACATGAAATTAGTAGTAGGGAAGTACAAAAACATCACTATAATTGCAAGAGAGGGGTTGGCGTAGATATTGCTACGCTCTGTAAAGAAAAAGGTATTTGGATAATGTATCTGTTATCCCTCAGAGTCCCATCTAAGATAATATGTGCTTGTGTTAAGGTTATGTAGGAAACTGTTAAATTTTAATAACTGACCCCGACACCCAGGTTTTGAAAGCTTAATTAGATCTTGTGTTTTAGTAGATAAGTCAATTGATTTGTCACTTTTGATTAGATCATTTGGCTCAAAGTGTCATTTGCACGAGAAAAGTTTGGTAGATATCACATCATTGGGACGATACACTCGGCCATCAGATTCGCTAAGAGTCAGCCCTCTGCACGTAAGTTCTTATGTTAGTAATCTAATGTATGTTTCAATTATTTTTAAATGCAAAGCAGTAACTTTACATTTTGCAAAGTTTGTACATTCAAATAAAAATTACAATGACCAAAATATATGTTTCGTACACTTTACCTCTAGTTAATTATCTATTGCTTCTTAATAATTATGTCAATCCAAAACTAAGTTTGAAGTAGATTTTAAATTTATCTAAATTATGTATACAACAATAAAACAATTATTTATCTACATATGTATAATGTGTTATGTTTGTGTTTAAAAGAATTCTCATTTGGCTTATTCAAAATTACACATACACACTTATTATTAGTACTCTGTTTATTTAAACTAATTATATATTATTTTTCTTCACGATATAGTAAATAAATTCAAATTTATGATGATGTTTTTGAAAAATGCACTCTTTTATAAAAATAAAGACAGAGGCATCTTAGGAAATTAACAGGAGAGCAATTAGCACCCGTTAGGATACCAGTGACACATATGCAAACTTTAAGTTAAAAAAACAATAAATTATAGATAAAAACCTAAATTTATGTTGTTATTCTTAAGTTTTGAAATTAGCAATTCAATGGATGAATTAATAAACAATCTACTAACAAAATTAACTAATGAGATTATTCCAAGCAATTTTTATATACAGAACAGAAAAAGTAAAAGTTTGAACCGAAGCAGGGTTCTCTGCAAGATTCACTTTTAAGTCATAAAAAATTATGTAAATACTAATCAGTATCCATCGAAGTCTGAATGTTTTGATTATTGTTTATAATTATGCCTTTTAATGACTTCATATGTTTATTTTTAAACACGGCAGATAAGTTTCATTTAACATCCGTGTAACTGTTTAGATAATCTAGGATTTGTATATAAAAGCAATATTCTGAAGACGTGATCGGTTTCGATGTGAATTTGCTAAAGCGTTTTTCAAAAGTGTTTTTTTAGTAATGTGAAAAGTGTAAAACGTAGTTTAACAAATCAACATTTAAGTGCTATTCAGTTTTGAAATAAACATTATGAAGAAAAATAGTTAAACACGTACTTTAAGGGCATTTATTTCATATCAACACCTGAAAATAAATACAGTGAACAGAGATTAGACATATTCTCACAACGGAGGAGCAGCAAACAAAAGGATACAAAAGCGGTACCAAACAAGTTCAATAAATGCTGTTCCACGATACTGCGGCCCTTTATATACAAAAACAGACAGTTAAGTAGCTACATAAAATGGAGCTCTAGTACGTAACTATTTTCACTTCGGTTAGGTTTGTTTTGAATTTTGCGCAAAGCTACACGAAGGATATCTGCGCTAGCCGTCCCTAATTTAGCAGTATAAGACTAGAGGGAAGGCAGCTAGTCATCACCACCCATCGCCAACTCTTGGGCTACTCTTTTAGCAACGAATAGTGGGATTGACCGTCACATTATAACGCCCTCACGGCTAAAATGGCGAGCATGTTTGGTTTGACGGGGCTTCGAACCCGCAACCCTCATACTAGGAGTCAAGTGACTTAGCCACCTGGCCATGCCGGCTCTTTCACGGTCGTCTCTTCCACTGAGTAAAGTTACCACGAAGCTGACGAATGAAAACTATTTTAGCTTATGAGACTTACAAAACTTGAAGTTTTTTGTATTAAAGAAATCTCTTTAGTCTGGTTAGCTTTACTACTTCTAAAACTGAATCAAATATAGATTCAAATGAATTACTGTACTTAACTATCAATTATTAAAAAAAACGAACTACTATGCTTAGCTCTTATTTCCTTTCATTATATCTTTACTTAACGATCGAACGTTAAGCGTACGTTATCATCATAAACCACATATCATATCATAAGCTATGTGTCCTATTTCATCATGATAGCTTTACATGAACAATTCGTGGTGAGTTCTTACCCTTAATCCTTGTGTTATACAACGAGTGTGATATCCTTTCTTTATTATATCTTAAATTAACTATCAACGTTAAGACTGAATTATTTCGGTTTACCTTAATCTTATAACACCAGCTTGCAATACGTTGTATGTTTTTCCTTTATTACATTTTACCTCGCAGTGAGTTATTATTGTTCTTACATATTAAAAATAACAACATCTGAAAATGTTTATTTGCACTCGAACCTGTAGATACATTAAAACTGACGAAGATTACTATGAATAAAGCAAAAAATTATCAGTTTCCAAACAAACAACAGCCCTTAGATAAAGATAACAAACGTGAAATAGCGGGATTAGTGTACTCTTTCATAATAGACTAAAATATAAAATACGTTAGTTATATTGGCATTAATTATATAATTATATAAAGATGTGTTGTTTTATATCTTTTTCGAGGGATTAATATACGAAAATAAAATCTCATATACCACTTTTAATCTGCATGTTATGTGGTGGTTCATAAAATATTCACCGATTAATTTCATTGTTTATATGTCCTTGGTTCGTCTTTGCCTTTGAGGGTTTACACTGCAGATAACCTTCTACAACTAAAAGAGCAGCGGAGAAGCACTAACTGATCAATACATTTCAAGAACGAGGCATCAGTGAACATCCCAAAATACTTTCACATTCGAAATGAAACTTAAAATGTTATCCAGGCACCCTACAGTCTTATGACGTCAATAGAACAAATGTCATGCAGCAATTATTCTACAGACAAATAATTAAATATTTCCCTAAATAAATCAATACGCTATGAACTATTTGCTGCTATAAAACAAATAAACTGGGCTGTACTATGCCTTCTTTCATGGCGAGCTTTCAAAGCGATATCACTTTCTAAAGTTAGCAACATTATTTCACTCTTACACGAATTCTGATAATTGGTTTAACTGTTTCCTCTTGTTTTTCAGTAACTTTGGAGAAAAAAAATCTGAATGGCATACAAAACTAAGCATATTATCTTTCCTCATACACAACCCTATCACGTAATTTCATAACCTAGAATTACATTCAATAACCATTAATCAACAGATAAGTGGTCTCACTAAAAATGTGCCTCATGTTTTACATTAGAGCATGTAACTTAAAGATTCATTTAGGCCTGCAAGAGATTGACTATGTTGAGGTCACTATTAATTACAACACATTTTAATTACCTAGTGCTGTCATCTCTTAATTCAATAAATGTTCACCAGGTGGCCTAATAAATGCTACAAACCTGAGGTACGATACTGCCAAGCCGACTATCCTTTCGTCGGTACTTTGCCCTCACTTTGCCTCCTACGCACGAGTCATCCAAATATTTTCCCAGAATATGGTCGGTTAAGAGTCACGTGGACCAGAGAGCCTGACTAAACTTAATTTTGCACATCTTGTTCCATCTTGACTCAAATCTTTATCATCTCTTTTCACCGAAGTGTTTGTCTTCATTATCCACATCTAAAATATTGTCTGTACGCTTTCAGAGTGATAATTTTAGATTCCGATATTCCTCTGATTATCTTTTGGTTGAAGTTTAACACAATGGGCTATTTGTGCTCTGCCCCTCACGGGTATCGAAACCCGGTCTTTAGCGTTGTAAGTCCGCCATTGGGGGGGAAGGTGTGTTTTCCTTATTTTCCTTAACTTAGTTATATTATGAATCATAAAGTGATTTTACTGAGATAAGATGTTAATTTTAGTAGTTTGATACGAAGTTTTGAAATTGATTTCTACACTTTTGAATACAAGTAAATTCAATTTCCGAGTTAAACATTTTGTTTTATGGGTCCAAATATTCTTTCTTTCTAAATCAAACATTTTAATTATTACTTTGCAGATCAATAGCGTTTTATTGAAACTGGATATCGACAAACTACAAAGATTCCAATTTCGAAGTAACATATTTTACTTTCCATTTAAACTTTTATTCCACAAACAGTCTTAATTTTCGACACAAAATGTTCGCTAACTCCATCTTCACTAGCAATTCACACTTTTGCAGACATTCTGTTTCGAGCTAATGAATGCAGATTTGCATAATCACCAAGTTATTTTATACCACAGGACACGTTGGTAAATAGCAGAAACACAGATGATATTCATTAGGTTTATACTCGTGTGAGAAAACCGTGTTACTGCACTCTACATAAAAATCTTGTATTTTCCTATTCTTAACAATACGCCACGATAAGAATATCTTTACCGACACAAACTTTATAGTCAGGTGAGTACAAATAACGAAAACATCAACATATAAGGATCAATATAATTTATGATTAAAGATAAGTAACTTTGATTTAGAGAAAACAGTTTAAATTATGTAGCACAAATGTGACGGTATCCAAGTCTAAATCGTGTAAGAAATATCTATATATTTTTATACACGTTTCTTTTTCAATCCTGGTAAAAGCCCGACATAACCAGGTGGTTAAGGCGCTCGAATCGTAATCTGAGGGTCGCGGGGTCGAATCCCCGTCGGACCAAACGTGCTCGCCCTTACAGCCGGAGGGGCGTTATAAAGTAACGGTCAATCCCACTATTCGTTGGTAAAAGAGTAACCCAAGAGTTGAAGGTTGGTGGTGATGACTAGCTGCCTTTCCTCTAGTCTTACACTACTATTATGAATGGCCCTCGTGTAGCTTTGCGCGAAATTCAAAAAATCTTGGTTAGTGTCTTTCAAGTCAAAATAAAACATCTAAAAATGGCTAAACAACAGAATGGAAATTAGTTATTAGGCACACTCTGCTACAGAGCTATAACAATTGCATATTTATTTGATTTATCACGTGAATACACATTCTGAGCGGCATCTAGAAAATCATTCCCTCATATTACAATTTGGGCAAGTAAAAAAGTGATTAAATACTATGGGCGTTATAGCAAAGTCACATTCACCGCGGGAATGTGTACACCACGGGAATCTAACCTTGGATTATAGCGCTGTAAATACATAAACTTATCGCCGTCCCAACAAGGACTGATTACATACCAGTTTGACGCTTTTTTTAACAGTTTTATTAAAAAGTAATTTCATTCTTCAAGTTATTGAGTTCTTGTAAATCTTAGCTCTATTCCTCAAGGTATTTGTCAAGGATGTGAAAAATTTAATTATTAGGAAGAATGAATTTAAAGGAAATAAAGATGTTGTCTTAGTTATAACCTTAACTCATGAAACGTGTTTTTACTTACTAATAACGCCAAAGTTTAAAAGCTAATCACATTAATAATAACATGCATAATACAGAACTGTATTCACTGTTCGGTTAATGTGTGATTTACAAGTGATTTATTAATTTTTGTTCTTGTTTTGCTGTTCATTAAAAAGCAACGTATTCACCGTTTCTTTGTTGTTTGGTTCACATACGACTTATTAATTGTTGTTATTCTTATGATTACAAGCAGTTTATTCACTGTGTCTCTGTGTAAAGCGAGTTTAGTTGTTGTGCTGTTCATTTACAACCAGTTTATTCGCTGTTTCTTTGTTACATGGTCTAAACACGATTTACTATTATTTTTTGTTTTGTTCTTTGGTTTACAAAAACCATTTCTTTTATTTGTGTATTTTACAAATATTTTTTATTTACTGTTTATTAACTCGTTCAAAATTGTGTTGTTTATAATTTGAATGATTTATCAAGCTAATCAGTGTCGAAGCGATTTATTCTCTGGACACTATGGCTTAACAGTCTTCTGCTCGAAGGAAATTAGAAATAGAAAACGTTATGATAAAAATATTATCTGTCTCACTATGATGTAACATCACTTCATCTTAGGGCGTTATAAACCATTACATTTCGCACGATAATACACAACTTTACTATGTTATTATGTGCTTGTAATTTAGAACCAAACTTCTAGTTTCAGCCAAAATTTCTTATGTTAAATGAAGTGAACTCGGTTTTATGAGTAATATGTTTTAAAATTATCAAATATATAAAAAATACTGTATTTACATGCTCACAGATCCTAGCGGTCAATTCACAAATGCACAGTATTTGTGAAACTAATTTAATTAGTCTTAGTTTGTTGCTGAGGTAAAAATATTTGTGTTTCTTGAAGTTTTTACAATATTTTGAAATATAGGACTATTTTAACCTGGGAGAAGGAAATTCCTGAAATTGTAGTAAGATCAGCGATTGCCCTATTCACGGGGAACCATAAAATGTAAAAAGAAGTAAAAACGCAACTTTATGGAGCATACAACCAATAATACGACGGAAAGTGATAAATCACGTTACAAATACCAAAGTGATGCCACTGCAGATCTGTTACACTATTTGTTGTTTGCACACTTGTGTACCGCCAACACCTACTTGAAACGTCTACTGTACTAAGAGGTGTATAGCTACGAGTTTCTAAACAACCCATGCAGCGATAACTACCGCAGATAATCATTTGAAATCAGTAGCGAACTGAGCTTAATTTATGCGTTTCAGCTTTGAGAAATATTTATGCTATTGTTATAAATGCTCATTGCATTTTTAGTGGTTAAGGTACTGTGTTTTTGTGTTTTTCTTATAGCAAAGCCACATCGGGCTATCTGCTCAGCCCACCGAGGGGAATCGAACCCCTGATTTTAGCGTTGTAAATCCGGAGATATACCGCTGTACTAGCGGGGGGCGGTTAAGGTACAAATTGCAAAATTAGACACATCATTACGTATGCGTTTAAATCGAAGTTTGAAACAAACAACAAATTATTAATTTTGGTTCATACTGCTGTTGGTAAATTTAAATATTGCCTGTAACTAATAGTATTTTGTTTATGGGATACATCTTTATATTTTTGTCTGAAGGTCTACGAATTACCCAAATAAATACTTACTATTAATCTTGCATAGAGTCAGTGGTTGAATTCAGAGGGAAAAGAAGGAAATGCCGTTCTTTTTTGTTATCAGAAATAGACAAAGAAAAAGGAGTCTACGATTATCAAGTGCCTGATTGTAAGAACATACATTAATAAGTGGAATTCATGAGTTCCCTTCGCTAACTTTAGATAGCTCGAGTGCTGTACAGAGTCATTGTTGATTCTATATATTCTTTACACTTTTGACCCCCAATAAGACTCGATGGATGAAAAACGTTTGTTTGTTTTGTTTATTTGTGTTTTTAATAATTTCGCATAAAGCTACGCGAGGACTTTTTGCGCCAGCCATCTCTAATTTAGCAGTGCAGGATTAGAGAGAAGGCAGCTAGTCGTCACCACCCATCGCCAACTCGTGGGCTACTCTTTTACCAACGAATAGTAAAGGACTGATCGTAACATTATAACGCCCCCACGACTGAAGAGGCGATCATGTTTGGTGTGACGGGGATTCAAACTTGCGACTCCCGAATTACGAGTCGAGCGCTCTAACCACCTGGCCATGTCGGACCACGTTTCTATTGTATACCTCTCAAGTTCCCAAAAAGTAAGTAGATGTTGCCAAACATTGGCTGAAACACTATAGCCAACATAATTCCAACTTTCAGTATATTAATTATATGGTTTTCTAAACACCTGTGGAATGATCCATTTGATGAAATGTAAATAAGATTTTAACAAATGTTTTCTGTGTTGCATTTCGTGCAAATTTTCTTGAAAGATTCCTTTGTGATGATGGATAGTGGAATTTTATTGTATATTTATTGTGAGGCATCACAACCTCAGCACAGGGAAAATTTATATTATCACAGCGATTCCAGCATAGCTCGTCAGCTCCGAAATCAAGAGCTGTACCACAGAGCCGATTTAGAAATTGAATTTTGATCCTACAAAAGGAAGAATGGGTAGGAGTCAGTAACATATACTTGTAAAAATTAAAGAATAATAATTTCATTAAAGTATATCACTGTGGTATTTTGTATAGTTTACCAAAACTTCATAAAAATATTTGTCACATCAGGTTGGTAGTTTCCACTGTAGGCACTTATAACCAGGAACTAGCAGGCTTTGAAGAATTTCCGTTAGAATATTTTGAAATAATGAATATATAGTTAAGAATAACTGATAATTTTAAGATTTTATGAACAAGTTTATTGTGCAAGCTTTGGTATTGAGTGCTGCCCTGTAAACTAACATTAATTTACACAAGACAATTCAATTAACAAAGGTTTATTGTTGTTTTTTAATTATGCAATTGTAAAAGGTTTAGCAAAATCTGATTTTACTCAGCTATTAAATTTTGCCACTAAAATTTAATATAATAAGTTTAATAGGAGTATGATCAAATAGATGGTGTTAGTATGGCCACAAATTAGTCTTTCATACGTTTTTTTATTATGTTATTTTGAAAAAAAAATCGTTAAATAATTGTCCAGAGAGTTTTATACCTGTCAGGTACCACAGCTTTCTTGGACAGTGGCGTAGCTACAAAAGGTACTTCCTAACCTCATAAAAAAATAATTGGACTCTATATCTATCTCTCTATAATTGTTCTTAACCGAAAATTCAAAATTAAAACAAACTTGTATTGCATTTGGTGTTTATTTTCGAATTACATGTGTAACAAATTTCGAACCAATTAGCGTATGCACTGGTGAAAACAAAGTACGTAGTAGTATGAAAGGTGGATATATAATTATTATATTTCCAACATGATAGTACATACCTCTAACTGAGGTAGTCAGAGTACGGACTTGGCCTGCTCTGTCGTTCTCTAAAGGGTTTTATTATATCAGAATAATTTAACCACCCTTTAGTTGTGCGTCTCTTCTTGTCGGTAATTCATTAGTGTCAGACTCTTCGATTCCACCCCATAATTGTGGGTGAATGATACCTTCGTTTTCTTTAAGGAAAGAAACGTGATTTCATTTTTAATGTATCTAAACAAACAACCGTGTGTTTAGTTTATAGTCCAAGCCTTAAATAACTCATATTTGCGTCCTATTTAAATACCACTAAGTATGCAGATCATTTGTGCAGTACAGTCATCATTTTGAGAGTTTTATTGACATGTTGATATCTTAATTTATAGAATTTATTATATTGTCAGTAACTCTCATTAGTTTCATACAGAAACAGAAGTTGTAAAAATGTGTAGTTAGAAAAAAATTCTCTCATGACTTAGGAACATTTTAAAACGTTTATTTTTTAAATGGAGTTTACGTCACTTTTAAAGTAAGTTACGATCTGTTCGAAATGTTATTTTATGCCAATCTTCTATTTATTAAAAATACAATTTTGTTGTAAAAATTAAAATATTTTAAAACTAAATTATCCAACAATTTCAGTGTGTATAGCCTTACAAATCACATTGCTGAGGGGTGAGAACTTTTAAAATATAAAGGACGGAATTAAAATCCAACGTTCCTACACTGTTTATTGCTCTGCTCTCTATGCGAGCCAGATATGGGTCAGCCACACTACGTTTAGAGCAGTGTATAAAAAATACCTGAAGCCCAGTGCCGGTAATTCCTCTATTATCCACAAGCATCTTGACCAGAAATATGACGACTAAACTGCTGATGAAAAGAAATTTGCTGTAATATGTAATTTCAGCAACGAATAAGATATGGGAATAAAAGAGAATGGTGATAAAGAAACTGAAACCATTAATTAAACATTGACTTATGAGCGATAGAATGTTTTTTTCTGAAAAAGCATAAAAATTGTACTCGATTTGTAGCAGTAAGAATTTTAGGTTAAAAGCTGTCACATGCAACTTTATTAACAAATACTTTGAAGTGGCGAGAACAGTGATCTCTACTACAAACTGTAACTTGGAAGAGTTGATTAATTACATGCTAGAACAGTTGAGAGGTTTAAATTAATGGCCTTATTATTTCTTATATTTTAAGCTCCAACAATCATTTTTCTAAGATTTGTTATTTTTATAACTGTGTGTCATTTGAAAACATTTTAACAATAACGATAAAAAGAAAAAGACATTTTTCATAAAACTATTTACATCCATGGATCTACACCCTATAGCATAACTGTTTATCTAATGTTAATTAATAAACTGATATTTTAATTAGGTATTTTTAATTTCGTTGACAAACGTCACTGGAGCATTGGGAAAACAACTTATGACAAACGGGATCATGAACAAACTTCGACTCAACCAGAGTCTGCTATCTGGAATAGTACAAGTCATGTCTTTCAGAAGCATGCTCCACTGCAGAGCATGAAGGAAAAGGTATTAATTCCAATCATTTGGAGTTAACACTTACAAAATAAAAACACTAAAGAATTGTTAAGCATAGATATCATGCTAAACTTAAGGCTTTAAAATGAAAAATAAATAATTACGAATTGTAAACTGTCAATATTCTAAAAGACGCAAACTGTTATCGTTATGTGTTCTCCAAAATAAAAAAAAACAACAACTAAACTTTAGAACCTGGTATCTAGCTTGAATAATTTTAGCTACTTTACCTTTACGCATCCCATGTTAATATCCATTGGATACTTAAACACCAAAAGGAATACCTATTTTCACCTGCGTGTTGTAAATAGTTTACACCGATATAAAATTGGTAGGAATCGGCGAAAGTCTTTACTTAACAGGAAATTACTTAAAGTAGTACTTTTGTTAAAATATTTAACTTCATTGTGAATAGAACATATTGAATATTGTACCAGTAATCTTGAAATACTTCACCATTGAGAAAAATGTTTATGAGAATGTCTCAAACAGTAGATAAAGTTTAAGATAACTTACAATTGACATTAGATCCCCAGAGAATATTAAGGAACTTAACCACTAATATTCGAATAATGAAGATTTTATCGAGTAGCTTAATCACTAATATCAGAATGACAAGAATAGCTAAGGAACTTAACCACCGATATCTGCGTTTTGGATATTATGGATAGTTTAATTATTAAATATGAATGAAGGGATTAAGTAACTAAATCCCCGATTACTGTGAAACAGTAATCACTATCCGACAGCTATGATTTATTAAACAATCATCTATATCCAAATATTAGCTTGTTTCATGGAGGTAAAGACGAAATAAACAAACCAGATACCATAAAACCGTCATAATCATTATGTATTTTCGATACTTTACCTACATAAATAATGAAATATGTAAGAAAAAAGAAAACGAAAAGTTTTTAAATTACTTATTTATTTATTGTAAACTATATTAATCAGTATTTTCCTATCAGAAGTTTTTATTTGAGGAAGGAAAACTTGGAAGATAATGAATCTACACGAAAAGAGAATGATTTACAAAACCACACGACCTATGCTTCAGTTATTATTAGATTTTTCCACCCATTGTTTCAAAATATTAATAACTGAAAGAGTGTGATTATGATTTTTTATCACAAAAGTTACGATTTTTATCGTTGTTCTTTGTTTATCCTATTAAGAAATCAAAATAAACAGAGGGTAAATGCTAACAGTGAATAATGTTTTTATTGCCCTAAATTTACTTAAAAAGTACATATGACACACGTTATAAATCTCTGCCAAGATTTTATACAGGACATACCTTAACAACAAAATGTAAAACTCATCTACAAATACAAAGTTTTGCTTCAAATCTAGAAATTCTTTAGCGCGCCATCTATTGTTTCTTTCGTAAACCAATGGAATACATTCTAATATACGAATTCGATTAAATCATTAAAACAAGTACAATTTGTTAATAGAAATGATTTTACTTTATATATATGTAGCCCGTTCACTGACACTGTAAATTAAGATTGATTTACAAAATGGCTCCGCATGATATAATTTTCATTGTGAAAAATATTGCAACAGAAAAGTATGTCATTTTTCAATATTTTGTTTTCCATGTGGTCAATTTAAAAAACCCTGACAAGGTAACTAGATTAACTATACGTTTTCATGCGTTATCATGAACATATATACCACGCAAGTGGTTTCCAATGTTTTTATTAATAATGAGCCCTATTCCACTTATCTGGATTTGTTCTATACTGTTGCTACAATACGAGTTTGTTTTTAATTGCTTGATTATTCTTCGTTAGGCGTTTCGAAACTTTCGCCAAACTAGCAAGCAACTTGCCAAGACTGTTTGGAAACCGTTGCACTACGCCAAAATTAGTGACGTACAGCGCATGACATATAGAGTATAATCACTATTTGTGAACAAGAGATCACTGATCTTGCAATACAAATATTCGTGATAAAGATTCAGGGAAACGCTGTTCATTATAAGTATTAAAAATAATCATGGTGAGGTATGAAGAAAGATTTTTAACTGAGAAATGACCCAGGTATTGCATGATTATCATGATTATCACCACCTCAAGTCCACGACGAGCCGAAGTATCGAAGCATACACAAATCTCCTTTATCAATTATTCTAGTTCACTGTGCATCAATAACAACAGAACACATACAAAACAAACAAGAATAAGATATTAAGCATTTCGTAGTATTTTTGTTATAGCTATGTGCGGTATTCTCAGATAAAACTGGAGCTAACGTGTAATTAGCATTAAGTACGGTAATACTTAATAGTAGAGATCGTAATGGAATAAAAAGGCGGCATAAAAATCGCTCATTCAAAAATCACCTTCAAAATGTCTGAATATTAACAATGACTTGTTCACAGTATTGGTTCAGCAAAACTAAAGCTTGTTATACTTATAAAACCACCTAGATCGTAATACGTATTCATATAATGAATCAAAATTTCACTATTTCGATTAATTTTCATCTAAGTATGCAAGGGACTTTCCCAGGCACGTTACGAAACACAAAACATTATCACTTTTTTTTTTTTTTTTCACAGAACTCTTTCGTCTGGAATCACAATTATTTATTTATTTTTACCATAAAATATTAGTATATAGTTAACAAAAGAAACAAAATTACATTATAAGGAAGAATAGCATAAAGTTAAAACAGTATATACAAACCTTACATGAAAAATGATTAATTGTAATATTACTTACAAATACGAAAAACGAAATATCGCAGCTATAAAACAAACATACCACCCAGGCATACTCCATAAAGTGGATTGTTATGGAATATACCCTGGTTTTTGAGGTACTGGCGAAAGTAAAACTTAAATTGGCTTGGGGCACACCGTCTATCCAATTTAACTTCAATTTCGAAGACCTCACAGAATCAAAAAGGAATAACAGATGGAGGTATCTAGCCCATCCCACATCTTTACCACCTTTAGCTGTCTGCAATCAGATTTGAAAAGGGGGCTGGTAAAAAATAAATACATAAAATATAAAAAAATAAAGAAGAAATAATTGGAATGTGTACATCAATGGGAGAGACAGTAAAACTGTCATTGAAGCTGGCATTACAGGCCAAAAATGATGTTTGGACATAAATAGCACGATGGTAAGTTATTACTACACAAGCCTAACCTAAATTATTAGTATCGCTCTTTTCCTTCTACTTTTATCAAATTCTTAAGGCTCTACAAAAATTACATAGTAGCAGGTCTTATATAGTGATAGTAATATAAGTATATTACATTAGTACACGTATACAATATACAATTTCCCCTACAAAAATAAGGGATTATTGCTTATTTTCATTATGACGATTTCATTTATACTGCTATTTTTAAATTTACATACACATTTTCTACATTTATTACAAAATAGCTTAAATATTTCATTAGTTATATTCTAATGCATTGAAAATCAATTTGTTCAATAATATATTACTGTTGGAAATTTAAAAAGTTTCATTGTGACAAATTCTACAATACCCGAGTTGCTGTGAATATATAATTTTCTATAAAGCATTATTTGATACATTACTGTTTGGTGAAGGGAGTCCAAAAATTTGAAATGTAAAATTATTTCTTGTGTCATAAATATTAATATCACAATAATTATTAATTACCTTAATAGCTAAATCTAAATAATGTATTTCAGTATTTTATATACAGGTATTTTCTACTTGTAGCACTGTAGGATAAATATTATTGATATAATTACTTATTAAATGATTACACAATGTAACAAAATTTTTACCTTTTCTTGTTCCTGGGCAGAAAGTGTTATTTTCCAATTGCTTATGCCTAAAGTAAATGGAAAATACCTTTATTTTCTCTTCTAACTTTGCTTTTGTGACCTAGGAGCGTATAACAAAAACATGATGGGAGACCATATTCGGGGGCTGATACATGAAAATGATTTACATTACAGTCGCAAATCTCGAAACACTACTCACTTCTAAACACTTTTGTTCATTTTCGTATAACTTTAGTATAAATTCATGTAAATCTTGATTCATATGTTGTTTTATTCAGAACGTGTGTAAATGAAAATGTGCAAATTTGCCCGTTTTTACATAAAAAATAGGTTAATTTCTAGATTTCATTATCCAGGTCACAAAAGCAAAGTTTGAAGGGAATAATGGCCATTTTCTGTACTTTTACAACTTAAGCAATTAAGAAATAACACATACTATCCAAGAACAAAATTCGTGTTACATAGTTATGTAACTACACATAACTTAGCATCAAATTGATGCTAATTAAATCATTAGTATATCTTTAAGTTAGATAAAATAATGAAAGTAATCTAGAATTACTATAATGTAAATTTCAACACTGTGGTAATGCTTCACTGATTCCTGTTGACAACTGAATGAGCCTGGGTGAGAATACTTATCGTTCTTTAGAATTCTAATAAACTTGTATCAACAAACTAATCAAATATAGGGTCTGAAATAACTGTCATGATACTATACAGTGACTTAAATATATACAAAGAAGCTAGAAGAAATCAATTTAATAGCACTTCACAGATAAACCTTGATATAAATAGTATTTAATACCATATATTAAGTTTTGTTGTCATCCCATGGGACAGAAAATGTAGAGAAATGTCATTAGAGCAGAGTTTGCATAAAATCTTTGCGTTATGCTGGTTGGACTCCCCGACAAATTGTTATAGACTTGAAATGCTCCCCAAACTGATAAGTTTGAAAATGAAGATGAGTCAAAACACTTAAACGCAATGATACTGACGTTAAGTATCTTCGTGTATCTCAGGGCGGTTGAAGATGACCTAAGAAGGTCGAAACGTTGTTCTATGCTTTATTAATAAGTGTTAATACTCCTACCAGCCGTCCTAAGATATATTTTACTTCAAGAGGGTTTCTCGTCAACACGAGTTAAGTATCTCCGTTTATGCATCCTTTGAGAAGGAAGGAAAACTGTCACTGATTTCAATAAACAACTTTGTACCAAGTGACAGAAGAGTGTCCAGATCTACAGCATCAAAAAAACTAGACAAGAATGGAATATCCGGTCGTATAGCAGTTAAACATCCTTTCATTAAATCTCCAAATATTGTCAAGAGACTGAAATTTGCTAAAAAAAGCAAAAACTAAACTATTGATTATGCAAAAGGATGTTATGGGTCCACGTTTGTAGTTCAAAGTGTACGTTGTACGTCCGGAGAAAGAAAGGTGAAAGATACTTTTTCTCAGTGAGTAGCACCTACCATGAAGTATGGGAGAGAGAGTGTAATGGCTTGGGAGTGTTTGTTTGCTGAAACGATAGCATATATTAGCATTATAGATGGAATAATACATCAGCGCAAGTACCATCATGGTATACCTAGTGGTTTGCGTATTATTGGTAAAGGACTGAAGATAATTACCACAAAACTTCATCCAACCTATACAGAAATTCAAGAATGAAAATGAAGATGGTTGACAAAACGTAAACCATTTTATTTACAGGTTGAACGTTTCGGAATAACTTATTCAATCATCAGCTAATTCTGAAAATCGTATTACAGAAACGTCCGAACATGTAAATAAATATTCTGTTTTTTCAACCGTCTTCATATTCGTTATTAAACTTCAGCTTCCATCTCATAAACTATCATAAATCCATAAAGTGCTTGACTACGAAAGCAGCTGCTGAAATCATTTAAATGACGCAATGGTCCCCCAAAAGCCCCGATCTGAACCCAATTGAGCAGATCTGGGATATGATAGATAAAAAAACTTGACAAATCAAAAGTTATTTTCAAAGAAACTTTGTGACGGTGTATTAGATACATCTACAGTAAAATCTCAAATGACACTTTGATTTTGCAAAAATACCTGAAAGACTGTCTACAGTTATTAAAGCGAAAGAGAGAAACACAAAATAAGCACTTCAACTAAGTTTGTGTTGCACTATATAGAAAATTAATAAATATTTTATGTTTCACCTGTGATTTACTTTCCACTGTTCTTTTAAAATAGCCCGAAATCTAATCTTTAACTTTATCCTAACACCTTTGCAATGTACTGCATAAAACAAATAATTCTCTATTTTGT
This sequence comes from Tachypleus tridentatus, assembly GCF_004210375.1. Classification (NCBI taxonomy): domain Eukaryota; kingdom Metazoa; phylum Arthropoda; class Merostomata; order Xiphosura; family Limulidae; genus Tachypleus; species Tachypleus tridentatus. The sequence continues at coordinate 129,486,007 of NC_134834.1, read as the reverse complement.
GAAATAATTAATTTAAGAGTAATTTTTAAAGATCCTAATAAAATCAAATCTGGTATAGGCGTATTCCACGCTTGGTATTCCTGGCGCACAACAATTTAGTTCATAAGGAGGAAACAAACAAGTATAATAAAAATGTTTACATTTTATAAAGACAAGTAGGGACCCATGTATACATAACCTAGTTAGCTACTTGCTAGTAAGGATATTTTTTTTAACATTCAAGTAATTCAGAGTTTATGTTTTTTGACTTTCTTGTTTGAATACTTTTCATGCATTAAAATGTTCTTTATTACAAAATTTATTACAATAATAAAGAACATTTAACATGTAATAAAGAATATTTTAATGCACGAAAAGTATTGAAACAAGAAAGTCAAAAAACATAAACTCTGAATCACTTGAAATTAAAAAAAATTCCTTACTTTAACTCAGGAGAGCATAAATACAGTGATTTGCTGAAGTAAGGATAAAGTTTTTAAATTTTAAATAACTCAGTTTTTGTTGTTGTGATTTCATGTTTCAATAATTTTTGTAGCATTGAAATTTTCTAGATTACTATCGCTGTTTGGGTTAGGTATGTATCGATCCCAACTTGTCTTTGTAAAATTTAATTTTTTTATTATACTTACAAAGTTTACAAGATGGAAAGCATCGATAAGGCTTGTCCGTGATTAACCATATCTTAATAAAGCTTATGATTTTCAGTGTACTTCTGGTGAAATTCTGTTTATGTGGGTCAAATGTTGTTGGTTTGTTTTCAAAACGTATGTTTAAATATGAGATTTTTCTTTATAATTACCCACTACTTCCAACATCGTCGACTGTATTCAATCTGGTGACCACAATTATTACTCCGCACATCGCAATTTCTATTATAATGCAGCAATCTCCGGAAAAGTGAGATTGGATCAGCCTTAGACAATACACTGTGCAAAATTTTCCAAAAATCCTCCACTATACAATGAAAATCTGCTCCCAAGGTCGCGTTTAAGGCCTAAAAGTGGGATGCAGCTATATTGGTTGATTGGTATTTATTGGCGCAAACCAACTAGGCTATCTGGGCCGGTAAAAGAACGTAAAAGTAAAATCATTGTAAACAGTAAAAATTAATTAAGATAAAACTAAAGAAATTTCCTTAAGCAAGTAAAACCTTAAACAGAATTTAAAAGGCCAATGGTCCTTAAATTAAAAACACAGGTAAGGTGGACAGTGTCACCATTGCCAATGACACTGTCCAGCGTTAGAGGTAAAACCGTGAATAACACACGGCTAAAAGAACAATCACGTATTTCATTTCTGGCTGATTATCTCTACGACTATAATCGTTTCCTTTACACTGATGGAACTTGAGCTTGCTCTTCATTGGTCTGGCAGTACATCTGTCAGGCCTGATGATGTTCACTACGAGATGATGCACTATCTCTCTTGCTTCTCCTGGTCTTCTTCTGATTGTTTTAACTGGATCTGGCAGGAAAAGGTTTTTCCAGATGCTTGTCACAGGGCTACTTTTTTCTACATCTGGAAATGACTGAAAGATTCTTCCTAATTATTGTCCAATTGCTTTGATTAGCTGTCTCTGTAAGGTCTTAGAGGGATAGTTGATTCTCGCCTTGTTTGGTTCCTTTAATCAAGCAAACTCCTCTTGCCCATCCAAAGTGGGTTTCGTAGACCACCTAATTTGACTTGAAACGTCAACCAGAAAAGCCTTCCTCAAGAGAGGACATCTTGTTTTTGTCTTCGATTTTGAGAAGGCGTATGACACTAATGGAGGTGTGGCATTTTCGGGACCACTATTCATATGGGTTGTGCAGCCAAGCCCACGTGAGTTCAACACTTTCCCATTCTTTCGCACAGAAACTTGGAGTCCCTCAGAAATGTGTCTTGAATGTCACATTTCTCAGTATCAAGATTAATGCTATCATTACACAACTTTCTCCTACTGTTGCAAACCAGCGCTATATCGATTTCCACATCTCCTGTCAGTCATCGAGCATGAGGTTTACTGAGAGGCATCTTCACACTGCCCTCAATTACTTGTTGATGTGGGCCACAGCAGAAGATTTTACCTTCTTTTCCAAAACCGTTTGCATGCATTCTTTCCACCAATGGGGTCTACACCCCAATTTAAATATATTTCTCAGTGATGTTGCTCTTTCTGTGGTCCCTGAGGCAAAGTTTTTAGAACTTATCTTTGATCATAAACTCACTTTCATTCCTCAAACACAGCAGCTACGTGTCATATGTACTACTGCACTAAACATCCTCTGCCTCTTGAAGAATGAATGAATGTTGCATGCTCAAGATCTGTTGTGTCATTTGATCCAAACTGAACTATGAGTATCTGGTATATGATTCTGCCAGGACTCCCGTCTTGAAGGTGCTGGACCTCATTTACTTTCTGTGGCTTCATTCCCGCACTTCTGCAATCCATATTATTGTACACCGAGTTCCGTGAACCTTTTCTTAAACTACACTATTTGCAGCTTCATAGTATGCTACTAAACTTCAATCCCACAGCTTCCCACCTAAAGTTGTATTTTCCTTCTTCAGAGGGCTATGCTCTTTTAAAATAGATGGTCTGTCATTCTTTGTTTTAGCCTTCGTATCCAGGTGCATCTGGCTGAAATGTTGCTGTCTCCACTGATTAGCCCATCACACCATGGCTTATTACCAACTACACACTTAACTTTTCTTTGAGTCACATGAAGAAGGCAGATAATCTTGACTGGAAGTATTAATACCACCTTCTTTTTGTTGAACATCTTTTGAACCATTCTTCTATTTCTGTTTATGTGGATGGTTCCAAATTAGGTGAATTTGTGGGCTCTGCCATTGTTTGTTGTGCCTATGTGATTGCTTAAACGATCCCTCTATAGTTTCTGTATTCACTGCTGAGTTGTATGTCATTTCTCTCGTCCTGGATCATGTATAAACCATGCAGTCCTCTGATTGTACTATTTAAACTGGCTCTAGAATAGCTTCACACTAGTTCTCACCCTGTTCTCGTCGATATTCGGCAACGACTTGCCCATTTTTCTTCATCTCCCATTAATATCCAGTTTTTGAATACCTGCCATTTCAGTATTCGTGGGAACTAGCTCGCTGACGCCGCAGCTAAGTTCGTCGTGGCCATGTGTGCCCCATCAATACTCAAGATCTGGGTTCGCACCAGTTGGCATTCGACTTGGAGTAAGAAATGTAATCACAAACTTTTTCAGATTAAATCTTATGTTGGTCTTTGGCCGTCGTATTTCAGAAAGGATCAGAAAGAGGAAGTTGTCCTGGCTAGTTTATGTATTTGTCACAGTTTTTAACCCATAATATTTCTTTTTATAAGGTCTGAGCCACCAATGTGCCACATTTTGTAACACTCAAGTCACAATAGCCTATGGTTTATTGTCTTGTCGTCGCTAAGACTGCAAGTAGCAGCACTATTTTAATCATGTCTTTTTAACAGGTTTACTCCTGATGATAGTGACACTGCCCAATTGATTGTGTTTTTGACTTTTCACAAGCTATTAGTTTTTAAATTCTATTTGAGTCTTTTATCTGACTTTTGAACATTATTTAGTTGTATAGAGGGCAGTTTTCATCATCAGGAGATTTACATTAGAATATACAGCAGTTTTCACCAAAAAAGAGAACTCCAATCCTATGGAAAACAGTATTACCACCATTTCAGTGGTAAAGAAAGAAACATTCACTAATAGGAGATTCCCTGTGGCACAAAAAATAGATATACCAACAGGAGATTTGAAGTGGTATAGATAGTAACATTCATCATCAGGATACCTCCAGTGATACTGAAAGTAGTACTACCACCAGAAGATCTCCAGTAGTATAAAAAGCAGTATTACCACCAGCTGATTTCCAGTGATATGAAAAGTAACTTGCATCATCAGGAAAATTCCACAAAAGAAGAAATAGTGACACCAGAAAGCTGCTAAGCAAAGAAGTAACCTGTGTCAAGGCTCGACATAATGATTAGGAAGCTTGATTTGCTTTGTGAGTCGAAAAATGAAAACTCATCTCCGAACATGCTCACCTTTTCAGCTTTGGAAGGTTATAATGCGTCATTGAGTCTCTCTATTCGCTGGTCAAAAGTAATCCAGGAGTAAGCAATGGGTGGTGTTGACTAGTTGCTTTCCCTCTTGTATATCATTTTAATATTAGGAACAACAAATGCAAACATATCTCGAGTATCCTTATGCGAAATTAAAAATAAATTAAAGCTTAGGAACACCCAGAAGTAATTGCATCAACAGCTATTGTCATTAAAAAGCATTATATACCATTAAGGAAGAGACAAATTTTGATTATCAATATACACACCACGGTCTAGGTTCGATGTGTTTGTACTAATACACAAGCATGCTAGCAACCTTAAAACTTTAAACTAGCACATACCTGAGCCACTTTTTCTCCAACGTTATGCTTGTTGTGAGCCTGCATTTCCCTAAGAAGCTTGGACCTTGTAGAAGAGTGGTTATTTTCTCTTGACTTGGTGTTATTTTCTACAATCATGTTGTTCAAAGATGGAGATCGTGAACGCTGTTGATAAGACCGAAACCTGGACAAGTTAGAGTCTGATGAAGCATTGGGCAACGTTTTACTCAGGTTGTTGGCTGTATAAAAAAATATCATAATAAGAAAATAATTTCGTTTTCTCACTGCTGCATATGTTAAACACTCTAGGGAAGTTATTCATACGTTAACCAAATTTTAAGCATAAGTATATGGATATTAGATCTGCTACGATAGTCTGCTTGATAGCTATGTTATACTAGTTTTATACTTGCTGTTTACATTTAGTAAATTATTTGTGCCAGTTTTAAGTATAAAAATGAGAAACAGTAGTTAACATGTTAAAAACTATTAAGTTTGAGTAAAATTGTATAATACTCAGATTATTCATTGCTATCTTTTGATATGTGAAATATACTAAAGATTAGTTTCATCATCTTTAAATGGATTATTGAATTGTAAAACATATTCTCTATACTAATACAACTGGTTTGAATAATGTAATTCTCTAGGGTTAGCTTTCTGGGTAAAACTCTCTAGGTTTCATTTTCTGTGTGGAACTGTTTTAGTTTAGTTTTCTGGGTGTAACTCTAGGTTTGACTTTATTGGTGTAGCTCTCTAGGTTTAATTTCTTGTATGAAACTCTCTTGATCTATCTTTCTGTGTGTATTGGTTTGTTTGGTTTATTTTGAAATTCGTGCAAAGCTACACGAGCTGTACTAGCCGTCCCTACACCACCCACTGCCAACTCTTGGGCTACTGTTTCACCAACGAATAATGGGAGTGACTGTAACATTATTACGAGTCGAGTGATTTAACCACCTGGCCATGCCGGGCCGTTCTGTGTGTGACCCTCTAGGTTTAGCTTTCTGTGTACAACTTTTTAAGTTTAATTTTCTGGATGTAACTTTGAAGGTTTAAATTTCTGTGCGGAACTATCTAGGTTTAACTTCCAGGTATAACTCTGAAGGTTTAAGATTCTTGGTGTAACAATCTAGGTTTAACCTTACTGGTGTAACACTCAAAGTTTATATTTTTATGTAGACCTCTCCAGGTTTAAGCTTTCCGGTTGTAACTATCTAGATTTAACTTTCTGTGTGGAACTCTCAAGGAGTAATACACTTCACAAAACAATTAAAATATGGTTATAACTTTTAATATCATAGCTATAGTATGAAAAAAAACCTTATAAAATAATGTTAATATTCCAGAGCAGTTTATTGTTTCCCAAGTAAGGCATATGGTAATCTGTTATGCAGGACTGTTCATCCAAAGCACACAGTAAATGACCATTTTTTGTATTTAATGTTTTACTCCAAGTATCGTTCATACTTCCCAGTTGTCTTTCGAAATGGTTGGACGCTAAATAAACTCAGTTCCAATACCAGGCTGTTAATTAATTAGCTTAGAGCCATGATAGTCTAAGCAACTTCAAACAGTTTTTAGTTCCTTTATATGAAACGCTAATGATAAAATGGTAAAAATACAAAGATGTTGAATATATAGCGCGTTTTCAAGCTATATAAAATATTCAAATAATGCTAGCAGTTAAATTTACTGTATGAAAATAAAAGACAGCAAGTGCACTGAAATTAAGTTGATTTATTAAACTGATTAAGAGTGATAAAAATGACCTAAATATAAAAACGCTAAAAATATATTTATACTTAAAAATAGTCTCTAAGTTAGCCACGAGTTGTTGTAAATAATCCTCTTTTATAATAAGAACCAGTAACTGCAGTCGAATTTTGACAAACCAAAGATGTTGAAAAATTATTACAACATGTAATCATGGAGAACTACAAACATTACTAGGGATATAAACCTCTTAATATTTAGATCATTTAAAAAAAAAAAAAATCATCCTTGGGGACGCCATTTTATGAGCTCAGAACATGATGTTAAAGGTGTTTCAAGTAAGTACCAAAAGATGTCGCTACAAGATAACATTTTGAAACCATCCTATCTATAACTTTGAAACTTTCCACTAGAAGAATACATCTTCATATAGATTTTACTCATTTACATATGTTTCATCTCTATATTAAATTTATCTTTTCGTAATCTATCTTACGGCAATAAACGCCGGAAATGAGAAGAGCAATGAAACCATTAGACTAGCTGGTACAACTCTCTAGATTTATTTTTAATATGAAACTATCTTGATTTAACTTTCTGTGTATAACTCTACAAAACAATTAAAATATGGTTAAAACTTTTAATATCATAGGTATACTCTGAAACAAAACTTATAAAATAATGTTAATCTGACAGAGCAGTTTATTGTTTTCCAAATAAGGCATATGGTAATATGTTATGTGATCTGAAACGCAAAGGATCTGTACTACCACCACTCCGGTTAATTTGTCTGTGCGAAAATATATAGGTTTAACTTTCTCGATGTATCTCCGTGTGAAACTCTAGATTTCACTTTATGAGCTTTCTGGGTGTAATTCTCTCTTATTAGACTACTGAGAAAACGGTTTACAAGGAAGATGAAATCATCTACAAACCAGTTTAGTGTTAAAAGGCTGTTTGTATATATAGTTTAACGATTATGAGTTAAGTGTAAAAGGGATTGTTTGTATATGTAGCCCATTGGTTAATGTATATAAACGCCTTCTATTCTCCGTTTATTAACCACCCTGTTCTAACACGTAAGAATCCTAAAATAGTTAAAGGAACACACTGTAGACCATTTTCTTTATAGTTTTGAAACTAAAAGTATCATTCACTTTATATTCAGTTTTATTGTGTTGAGCTTGGTGTATATATTTAACAAAATAAACTTACTGTTTATCTGTAAGAAGTAATTCTAAATAGTTATGCCTTACATATGTCGATACACGTTAGTTTCTTCTATTGTGTTGTATTTATATAACACATTGATTTCTTGATATTACAAAGCAAATATTACTGAAAATTTGTCATGTTAACATATATGAGCCTGAACTGTAATGTCTTAATTTGATTTTTCGAAATTATTTATTAACTAACTCCAAAATTCCATTGATAATTGAACGTTTTTCACTGTTCTCCCTGTAGGTAATGAATCTATTTTCCGTGCTGTAGTTTTGATGTTCAAACAATGCAATGGTTTTAAACAATTTAATAATTCAGTGAATAACCTTGGGATTTCGAAAATGATATTCTAGTCTCTTTAAAATGGCTGATTATATAGCGCGCTTGGCCCGGCATGGCCAAGCGCGTAAGGCGTGCGAGTCGTAGTCCGAGGGTCGCGGGTTCGCGCCCGCGTCGCGCCAAACATACTCGCCCTCCCAGCCGTGGGGACGTTATAATGTGACGGTCAAACCCACTATTCGTTGGTAAAAGAGTAGCCCAAGAGTTGGCGGTGGGTGGTGATGACTAGCTACCTTCCCTCTAGTCTTACACTACTAAATTAGGGACGGCTCGGTGCAGTGGGCTAACAACCTACTCACTTAAATACCTGTTGAAGAATCCGCAAGCGATTGCGGCCCTATGTTCCTTGATGAAATCAAGTGGTGAATGATGATGATGATATAGCGCGCAAATTAATTTTTTTATTCCACCTTTTAATAACAGAAGAAAATAACGTGCTCGCGCAAAACACCCACATGAGCGATCGCACAGGATGAATTACGCCGGATTGCAGAAACTGAAGAACTATTAACGACTGTTCATGAGATAGAAGTACACCAGTGGTTCCCACACTTTCCAAGTACTGAATTCTTTTGCATATAAATATATATTCTGTCATTAAGTCATTCTACAGTAGAATTATTATACACATCATATAATGAAAATAATAACTCGTGCAAAACAATAAAGAAAATATAACACTTTTGTCTGTGCGACGGGTGCACTTGTTTTCTTTCACAGGAGAAAACTGATGTCCGTTAAAAAAGGTAATGTCTTAGCAATATTGGGTGGTTATATATATAAACAATCTATCCGTCATTGCTGATTTGGTTCCGCGAAACATTTTGTTCCGGGCCAACCTCTCGGCGGGTAATAAATTGAAAAAGACATGTATACAGAACAATAAGGCCTGGCATGGCCAAGTGGGTTAAGGCGTGCGACTCGTAATCTGAGGGTCGCGAGTACGAATCCCCGTCGCACCAAACATGCTCGCCTTTTCAGCCGTAGGGGCGTTATAAAGTTACGATCAATCCCACTATTCGTTGGTAAAAGAGTAGCCCAAGAGTTGGCGCTAGCCATCCCTAATTTAGCAATGTAAGACTAGATGGAAGAAAACCACTCAACACCACCCACCGCCAACTTTTTAAGTACTCTTTTACCAACGAATAGTGAGATTGATCATCACATTATAACGCCCCCATGGCTGAAATTGCAAGCAAGTTTGGTGTGGCGAGAATTCGAACTCACTACCCTCAAATTACGAGCCGAACGCCTTAACCACCGGGCCATGGTGGGCCTATGTATTTAAAAGCGTGTTATATATGAAATGCGTGACTTATAAATTCTTCAAGGAAGAAAAAAAAATCGACTCTTTACTACGAAACTGTTTATTGTATACTGTAAAATGGAGATAGATGTGAAGTTGCACAAAATGCTATAAGCATTCTATTTAATGGCATGGCCTCGAAGAGGGAAGTAGAATCAGTGTTTCAACCCGACATATATACATCAGTGTTCAAGAGCTGATTTCGTGAACAACTCTATAGCATTTTGAACGTAAATCTCCCAGGTCGCGCACAACAACCAAAATACCGATACAGACAAAAGATGATGACAAGAGGTAACGATATATTGAGAAATGGTTCAAACAAAAAAATCTACGTCCAATTATTAATTTGTAAATATTTTGAAACACCACCCACGTGGAATGGCTGTACAGCTTTAAATTCAATGTTAAGGTCATAAATAGTCCTACTGAGAGTAAAATGAAATTTTTTATAACTGTCTCAAAACAAACTGACACACCATCTGCATCTAGTTTCTAAATTAAGTGCGAAATGAAAGTAAATTAAAACACAATTATTATAGTGGCCGATGGTATTTTTCATCATTTCACCTATCCAGTATACAGGTGTTTTTCATATTGTCACCAAAGCACGTTTGCACCAAACAGTATGTTTGTTAGCTGTTAATGTTTTGTTTTGTTAAATTTACAAAGTTGGTAATATCAGCCTCGAAAGCAAGCATTTAATATAACTGAACATATTAAAGAAAACATAACTCAAAATAAAAATTGTAAGCGCTTCTTGTTGTTGTTTCATTTATATATATACTTGTTTGTTTAATTTACATGTAAGAAATTAGAAATGAAAAGATTTAGCTTGGCCAATGACAACAGGGAGCTTGTTTTTTTTTTTAATTTCGTGCAAAGCTACTCGAGGGCTATCTGTGCTAGCCGTCCTTAATATAGTAGTATAAGACTAGAGGGAAGGCAGCTAGTCATCACCACCTACCGCCAACTCTTGGGCTACCCTTTTACCAATGAATAGTGGGATTGATCGTCACGCCCTCACGGCTAAAAAGGCGAGCATATTTAGTTTGACGGGGCTTCGAATCCGCAACCCTCAGATTACGAGTCGAGTGCCTTAAAAGTAATAAAAGCAATTTAACATATACAGTCAAACATATATTTTTAAACTACACTGTATCTTATTTCATTCCCATTTATGATTCTATTAGTAATGTGTTATCTGCCCCCACGATTGAAATGGCAAGCATGTTTGGCGAGATGGGGATGTGAACCCGCGATCCTCAGATTACGAGTCGCACGCCTTAACACACTTGGCCATGCCGGGCCATTAGACCCGTTATCAGGCATAAGCTCACTACTGCTAATTCATTCCATTATTTGTGTAAATATATAGTAACAATAAATAAAGTAAAAATAATATTCTTTTAATGGACCTTACTAACAACAGTACAAGTTATGCAAATATAATAAAGGCTCTAAAGAACATGCTTATTTCTAAATTTGATATTTTTTGTACTAATTTCTTCTGTATTTAAGTAGAAATGAAGATATCTTATTGTAGTCTTCATTAGTTGGCTCTGTTGAACGGTAGTAACAGGATGAAAATTGTAATGTATGAGGAGGTATTTTGTGTAATTAAGAAATAAAATGTACATGTATTCTGTAAATTAGTTATCACATTTAACATAGTTGCTTAATTTATAATAGCACCTACCTGCTACAAAAGGAGATGTCTTCAAAGTTTCATGTACTTGATATGTAACATCATGACACTTAACTGGTGTAACCAGTTCAATTATTTGTCTTGAAACGTCATCCACATCACGCGACCCTGGGTAAGTTACGGAACGATCTCCGATTTCCAAACTTCTTGTTCTCTCCACTGCATGATGGGAGAATAATGAAGACTGATCTGACGTAAGTGCTGTTTTCTTGGTTGCATCTTTATCAGGGGTAAGCGTCATGTCCACTTCTTGCCCATATTCCTGCCCGCAACGAACACCAGGTAATCTCAAACGCAGAGATTTACCAAGAGCAGCTGTAAAAGATATTTTAAACGTAATATACATAAATATAGTTTTTATTCAATTCTGTAAATACTAATATTTAACTGTTTATTAAGGTCTAGTAATACATTTCATAACCCACCACTAAACATCGATATTTGTTGTTGTTGCCTCTTGATTAAAAAATGAGTTAATTATATACTATGTATCTAGTGTACAGTATATATTGTAGCAAACAACAGCAAAAAAATCTTCTAAGTTCGGAAATGTAATGAAACATCTCATTCGGATTATATAAAGCGTTCTAATCAACTGCGCCTGTTTTTTTAAGACAAGCAGGTAAGTTAGGCCCTATAATTCACATAACACTTATTTAACCACCAGCTAAACCTATAAATCTGTGAATTCACTCTTCTTGCAGCAAAATTCCTCTTAACCAGTGAGAAACGAAATCTTGTCATGTTCTAGCGTAAGTGCAGCCTCTTATCTCTAAAATGTATCTGGCGCAGATAGCCTCGCTGCTTTGTGCCATAAAACACTAAATCAATCAATCAATCAACTCTAAAATGTAGCGTTCACGTATGTTGATAAATATACACAGTGTCACTGTGTGTTTCAAACACACATTATCTAAATTTAATAACACATTAATATTCAATTCATATTAAAAATTGAATTAATTAATACTGATGTTGATGCTGCACGGCATACTGAAGAACTGAATGTGCCAACAAATACTGCAAACGAAATTTGTTGAAATACAGGATGACCTCAGAAGTAATGGAGCTACAATACACGACGCTTTATAATGTTTTTGTTTTCTTTTATTAGTACAGTACTAGTTTGTTTTGAATTTCGCGCAAAGCTAGTCGTGGGCTATCTGCGCTAGCCGTCCTTAATTTAGCAGTGTAAGACTAGAGGGAAGGCAGCTAGTCATCACCACCCACCGCCAACTCTTGGGCTACTCCTTTAGCACCGAATAGTGGGATTGACCGTCACATTATAACGCCCTCACGGCTAAAAAGGTGAGCATATTTAGTTTGACGGGGCTTCGAATCCGCGACCTTCAGATTACGAGTCGAGTGCCTTAAAAGTAATAAAAGCAATTCCCACAGTCAAACATATATTTTTGAACTACACTGTATCTTATTTCATTCCCATTTATGATTCTATTAGTAATGTGTTATCTGCATAGAAACTATTGCCAAAATTGCTTCATTTTTTTCTACACATATTCTAGGTAATATTTACTGTTGGATGATCTTTTAGAACTTAATTCTAGTTTCGACATTTTCCCTCTTTAATTTAGCTAAGTATGTGCAACTGTTAAGATTTCATTGCGTTTCCTACATAATAATATATTTTTAAAGTGGCTCAGGTGTTAACTTCAGAAAGAAACAAAGACATTTGTGAATTGTGTACCTCAAGATGGCTGGTATGGGTATTAACACTTTTATTAAAATAAAGTGTTAATCCCCATATCAGCCGTTTTGAGATACATTCTTACTTTAAGTGGGTTTCTCGTCATCACGAATTTGCGAAATGTGTATTCGGTAAATTAAAACTTTTTCACAACACAACAATTGCTGCAGAGTACCACGTGCATTTGAAGAAGACATGGCAAGCTTATGTCAAGAGATAGTTTTTGAGTTACAATTACTATTTTATTTGTACAAGACTCTAGTTAATTATCACCATTAGATTCCATCAAGGAACATAGGGCCGCAATCGCTTGCGGATTCTTCAACAGGTATTTAAGTGAGTAGGTTGTTAGCCCGCTGCACTGAGCCGTCACTAATTTAGTAGTGTAAGACTAGAGGGAAGGCAGTTAGTCGTCACCACCCACCGCCAACTCTTGGGCTACTCTTTTACCAACGAATAGTAGGATTGACCGTCACATTATAACGCCCCCACGGCTGGGAGGGCGAGCATGTTTAGCGCGACGCGGGCGCGAACCCGCGACCCTCGGATTACGAGTCGCACCCCTTACGCGCTAGGCCATGCCAGGCCATACAAGACTATAAGTGGTTGTTTATATTTAAAATTCCATCGTAAAACAGACTGCGAATAATTATAGCCACGTATGTACATATTTAGCTATGACAGTGAAACGCAGAAATTATTTATGGATCAAAAACACGCTCATTTGGAGGTTTGTGTTTGAATTTATGATGAATACTTTGTACATAAGTATGCAGATGAAGGCAAAAACATCCTGCATAAGTTGGTGCTGTTGTGTGCCTAAGAGAAACAAATCATATTGTGAAATAATCATCGTCACTTGTGACGCTATAATAACGTATAACTTAGTCAAAAGTGGTGAATCCTAAGACAGATTGAACTTCATACTTATCTACAGTATTCAGAATAATAATTTGGTAGCATCAATGTTAAATATTATTCAAATCCTATATAAATATAGGTTCATTGTGGTAAGTAAAACAGAACTCAAAATACCATACATGTAAACTATTAAAACAATTGTACGTGTTTTACCATTAATAGATACCAGTGGAGAGGGTATATGCCTCTGGCAGCTCTTCAGTCTTTGACTGGAATGAAATGTTTTCTTCCTTCTAGATAACAGTGAAAATGGATTTTATCGGAGTATTCCTGTTTCCTTTGACACCAAATTTTTGGCATAGAATTTGTAGATCCCTGCTGCCCTGAAGAACCGTTTGTCCGAGATCGGCCATTTCTTAATATTGTTAAAACAATCAAATCAATAATATCAGATACGCAATTTGAACCCTCACAAGTCAAACTATAATTTCATGAACACGTCCATGCCCTCATGTTATCCTCGAATGAGGCGAAGAGAAATAAAACTATTTCAGAGTATCCCGCTAGTCTTCAAAAAGAAGACTTTAAACCGAAATGACTACCAGAATATTGGATTAGATATATTTCTTCAAACTGATCCCTCATTCCGGATCACATCCACAGTCTATAACATACTTAAGTAGAATATTCTCTATATTCATGTAACTCTTAAAGGTAGGCACAACATGGCTCCCGGTCCAGAAACATTAATATATTCTCATCCCTGACACATACCAGTACATTTTCTATTACTTTTAGTTACTTTCTACAATTCTCTTTTTCGTACTGGTTTTTACCCACGTTCTTGGAAAAACCAAGTATCTTCTCGAAACTATCTACATTTCCACTGAACATTAAATCTTGTCGTTACATCAGTCGTGCTTCTGTTCTTAACAAAACTCTTGAAATAATTTTCGTTCGCAGAGTCTATGTTCCTAACACTTAGTATAACTTTCTTCCTCGCGCTCAAACCAGTTTCCCTTTCCAAATTCTATTTGGCATCGAGAATTAATCTATAAACTCAAACATCTGCAACTTCAAATAATGCATATACATTTCGTTCATTCTTTTCATTTGAATCATTCTACTACAGTCTTTACAAAAGGCACTCACTTCAGTTCATTTATCTTGGGTGCTGGACTTCCCCAAGGTTAAGTTTTATCACCTCTGCTCTACGAGTTTTATGTTTCTGACATGACACTTCCTTTTTCTGCCATTTCTCTCTATCAATACGTTGATGATATTATTTTGCTGGTCACGCACAAGACTACGGTTACACACAATAGGATCCTACAAGCTGTTGTCAATAAATGTTTTATGTGAAGCCATCACTAGTGTCTTACCATTCATTCTCGTATAACCGGAGCTACTCTGTTTGATCCTTAGCGACACGAGATTCATTAGTGTCGGTACCTATCTGAATTTAATATTCGAGTAAACAATGTTCCGCTCCAAATATCTGACACCATGAAGTATACTGTACTCACTCTTGATAAGCATTTTACCTATAAGGCGCATCTAGTAAATATGAATAAGAAAATTGTCTCTCGACTTAAGTTTCTTCGTTGTTTTTCCGCTGCCTGCTGCAGTTAAAACTCTCCTTTACTTCTTTACAGAGGTAAGATTTTCATACGTCATTGCCTCTCTTCTGCCCATACTGCCCGGACTTCTGTTCGTCTCATTTTATCTTCGTTTATATGTTTTGGAACGCCACACTTTCAATTTAACATTCCAATCCCCGTCGCACTAAACATCCTCGCCCTTTCAGCCGTAGGGACGTTATAATGTTACTGTCTATCCTACTATTTGTTGGTAAAAGAGTAGCTCAAGAGTTGCCTTCCCTCTAGTCTTATACTGTTAAAGTAGGAACAAATAGCACAGATTGCTCTCCTGTAGCTTTGCGCGAAATAAAAAACAATTTAACATTTCACCTAGTCCTACTAAAGGCCTTTATGATAGTATTACAGTTCCGTAAATGCTTGTTCACATTCGGCGGAACCTTCAAATCCCATATGTTCTACGAAGTTTCGGGACTCGAAATATTATTGTTGCTGATACACTACCCTAAGCACCTCATACCTTTTATGAAACATCGGTTGAACATTCACGTTATGTGATCACGATTCTAACCATTTTACCACCAAATAAACGATAAACGTCTCTTAAACTGCATTCACCACCTCGAATGAAGGTTATATAAAGATGACCATGTACTAATATGCATTTGTAAATCAAAATAAAAAAGGCATACAAACACATAAATAAACAAATGGAAGAATCTCATATTGTTATTCATGAAATACAACAGGAATAATTTTCTTTTTCTTTTCGCTCCATCCCAGCACCTCCACTTACCTAGCACAGCTTTTTCCTATTCGTCTATCTTCTATTAATTTTTTTTTCTTTTTTTTTATTACATCTACTGACTCTGGTGACTTGTTATCCTTTGGATGGAATTATTTGATATTTACACTTATTAAAATAAAGGTGGTACAAAGTATTTCCATGATTTTATATTTGAACTGCACAAAAAGACTAATAAAACTACGGTATAAAAGGTTTGGATAGTCAAAATGTAACTGTACCTTGGTTTGAGTGGTAAATGTGGCAGCCGAAACAACGCAACGTGGTCATTTCCAGTCGTATTTATGACGACTGCACATTTAGCTTCAGGTCAGTCTTTAATAATCAAATACGTTTCTCTGCCGTATTGCAAACATTTCCATTTTGTTTCTGTTCTCTTGAATTAGAAATAAAAACTATCGCAAAATTAGCTGCATGCGGTGAATGGTAGTGTTATAGATAGAAACATCGTGGGATTCCACATTCATGTTCTGATTTCAAGAATTAAACTTCCCTTCACACGTAAGGCTTATGATTATACAAGAAGTACAACAGATATTATATTCTCATCAATGTCTGGGTCTTATTTCAGCAGATACATTAAGATGTATTCTATCCTTTTAATTCTGTAATTTGTTTCGATATGTTACTTGTCTTCCCTATACCAGCGCATTCAATCCTTATAGTGTTAAGTATAGTTGTCAGATATATACAGGGTAAACTGAATGAATTCCTCAATAAAGGACGGAAAAAATAACAACCAAATATTTATTAGTAGTAGTAAAAAGCTGTATTTGCATGACAATTGATTTATTTCTATATTACAAATGGTATCAGTGCACATGTAACACAACAGTGTCAATATCTTTCTTGCGTAAGTTCACTATAGCCCAAAACGTATATAATATTGGCAACATCAAACTGCAAAGCTTCAAACATTCCTACTTCAATTATTTTGAAACGTGAATTACAAATAGAGTTAAAATAGGTATTACAGGTAACAGAGAAATTTCTGCCGACAGACAAAAATTAAATGTTATTAAAGGAACAAACGTTATTGAGAAAAATAAATTTAAATACTAACATTTTCCTAACTTCTTAAGAAATGTTTATTTTTTTTCAAAGTGGCACTACAAATAAATATTTTCCAAAGTAAAGTACAGAATCTGATTATGACAAGTTTGCGTTATTATAATTCTCTCAAAAATGTAAAATATTAGGCACTGTCTGCCCCTATCTTTCCCTCGCTCTACGAGTGGCTATTTGTATTTTACCATGCTCTTTCCTAAGATATTAAACAATTTGTTAGCTACCATTGTTCACGTAAAATCCTATATATTGAACTTAAAATTCAATTAATTCGTTTTCGTCCTTTTCTTTCTCTGATTCTAAACACATAAATTTGCTATCCTCTAACTTGTTTCAAAATAAATTTGTCTCAAGCAACAACAACAAACAAAAACACAACGCTGAAACTGAAATTATACTAATTAACTTAAGCTTGAGTATTCTGAAACCTTTTTGAGTTGTTATCCAGCAAATACTAACGTACGCACACCTAACAATAGTTGGAAATAAATAGGCTATCATCAGCTACATATTATTAGAAGTATATATTTATTTCTACTGAAATAAACTGTGCATTTTGTACTCCATATAACAAACGTGGCACACGTACACACGCGCTCACACTAATCTCTGCTACTGTATTACAGCATGATCAAAGTGACACATTCACACTCATACATAATTGTAGACAGTTTATTTGTTTGGTTAAAGTTAAACACAAAGCTCTCAATAGACTATCTGTGCTCTGCCCACCACTGGTATCGAAACCCGATTTCCTGCCTTCCAAGTCCGCAGACATACCGCTGTGCCACTGAGGATGCAATTGTAAACAGCAATTCGAAGTATGAAGGAAGTCGTAACTTGATGTCCTACGTTCATTAATAAACTAAACACTAAAATCACCGATGGATATTTAAAAAAGGATATAAAACTGACGAATTCAACAGGTGGGCCTGTTAAAAACAGGTTCTATTTTCTTGTTTTTATATGTATTTTATCAACCTTTCAAACTAGAGATCTTCTTGATATAGTGAAAAAGCTATACAATGGGCTATCTTCTACCTGTCCATCGCGGGAAAGCGAATCCAAGAATTTAGTATGGTATGTCCGTAAACTTATCCTGCCCCACCATGAGACAGACTAACCTTTTCAATAGCACGTAGTTTTATTATCATGAATATGAATAACAGATATGAATATATAGGTTCTCATATTGCCTTTCAGTTCGTACATTTGTTTTACATTTCTAATTACAACATAACAAAGATATATCGATACAAACAGTCGTTAAAAACTGATATACGCATTTTTCTTAAATATTTTGATAGTATAATATATTAAAGGCCTAGTCTCCAGATATTAAAAAC
The DNA here is from genome assembly GCF_004210375.1 of Tachypleus tridentatus. Taxonomy (NCBI): domain Eukaryota; kingdom Metazoa; phylum Arthropoda; class Merostomata; order Xiphosura; family Limulidae; genus Tachypleus; species Tachypleus tridentatus. The sequence goes on along the minus strand of NC_134834.1, from coordinate 129,467,945 downwards.
AAGATATATCAATATAACTTTTAAATTACACTTCTTCAGCATATCGTATGATAGTATCATTTGAGTATGAGTGTTGTATATTTTGGTCTGTTTAACATATTTAGAAAACTTCGCACATTTTTCAGAAATTGTAATTTCATAACTTTTTAGGCATCGATCATTGTTCTTTGTTTTACGTATTAAATATTATACTTAATGTAAATAAAACCCAGATAAATGCTGAAAATAAAGATAGCACTGATCAAATTGATGACATTATTTGACGAATTTCAGACAAAACTACTCGACGTCTATCCGCGCTAGGCGTCACTAATTTTGAAGAGACAGACTGAAGGGATGGAAGCCAGTCAACAATTTCCATTGCTAGCTCTTGGGTTCTCTTTATCAACGAATACTGAGATTGGCGGTCACAGTATAATGCCCTCATTGCTTAAAAGGCACGTTCGGTGACAGGATTCGAACATGCGACCTGCAGATTGCAAGTCGATTTGTCTAACTATGAAAACATGCTAGGCCTAAAATGACCGTGTTTGTTGTTGTAGTGTCCTTTTTAATTACGGTCTACAGAAATAAAATTTTCACAGAAAGAATTGTATATGTAATATATAACTAAGCCAAGCATACGAATATGAAAGTCGAAGTCGTCGAAGTCAGAAGACTGCGAAACAATTAAGCTAGTAAAGCTAGTGTGACGGGAATTCTTGAAGTATACATTTGAAAAAATACCTGAATTTTGTTCAAAGTCAGATAAAGAAGTTTAAGCACATAAGGGTTTTATTAAGTATCGAATAAACAGAAAATAAGTTGTTTTATCGCAAAGCTATAGAAGTTTTTCCTTATGTCCACTACACGGAATCAAAACCCAGATTTTAGCAACAAAACACAGTAAATGATTCGTTTAAAGTGAAAAGAGAAGTGTGATTACATATCTAAGTTATTTACTTCTATAAACACGTTATCAAAAACGTTTACAGAGGATTACAGAGGGAGAATGTTAGGCTAAAACAAATTATATATTTCCATTCTGTAAAAGTATAAAGTAATAATAAAGTATAAAGTAATAATATAAATAATAATACATTATAAAGTAATGTAACGTATCCAAACAGAAACTTTAATACGTTTTTAAAATATCGGTGACTGTTGTTTGATTGAAGAATTATATATAATTTTAAAATGCTGCTTAAACAGCATGAAGACATAAAAATATATACATAATTTTCTAAAATATACTTTCAAGATGTCAGTTGATCATATATCATTATATATCTCTGCATCATAAACTTCATTTTGGTAAAATTCGACTTGCACGTGCTTTATTTCTGAACAACAACAAAAAAAGGCATATCCTAACTCATAAGCTTAGGTCGAACAGCCTTTAAAACATATTTACCGGGAATTAAGTTCAATATTGGCTCTAAAGTGGGTTAATCTATTACCTCTAAACTATGTTATTCATCACTGGAAATATAATTTCGTATAAAAGCCAGACAGACACATATTAGTAAAATAACTGAAAATTCAAAGTGCTAGGATGGAGTGCTCAATTAAGTTAGCACACAAGCATCTGTAGCAAGATTACGAAACTTATAGATGACTATAGCAGAGTGCATTCAGCGGAGCAAGTCCAGTTATAATATAAAACCAAAAAAACAAACAAACTTGGAAACTGGTATGCTAATTATTTTGACTCACCTAAGAACAGTTAAGACCAATAATCTCATAAGACATTCAACTGAAGTGAACTAGTACAATACTAAACGGACGGGCACAAGTTAGAGCGTATGACACAGCAGTGAGAAGCAATATGGAAATGCTGTTACAAGTAAAAACAACAGAGCCAAGTTCCGCTAAAAAAAAGTGCAAGAAAAGGTGTGAACATTATTGAACCTGCGGATTGGCTGCAGCAATATTGAAAAACTGTTGATCTGGTCATGCTGCCTGGACGATCCTCTAGAAACTGCCGAAAGACCGGGAAACATCTGACCACTAAAACAAAAAAAGGAGAGGAATATGACTGATGTTTGAAAGTAAATTCAACAAATGTCTCACTATCTTCATTCTACAGACCCATCTTCCAAATCTTAGTGATGTCAAGGCTCCATCTTACAAATATTTTTCAAGTGTATTTTAAGTGCACAGCAATAAAAAGAAATACTTTCTTAAAACCATCTTCTAAAAATAATTATAATTGTTAACCTGGAACATAACTGTCAATTTGCTCAACTCTGATAAAGAGAAGCAAATAATATGACCTTTAGTTCCTTAATCTTACATTGTTATGAAATCATATAGCTTGAAATAACATTCAAAACGAACGAAATTTAACTATTGAATTTACTTTAGTTGTTTCTTTGGTCGTTTGTAATAAAGTATAAAACTAAACAACTGCCTATCTGTGCTTTAACCATCCCGGGTATCGATAACTGATTTTTAGCGTTATAAGCCTTAAGACTTACCTCCGAGCTACTGAGGAGGAGGTGATGGCGATTTTTAACTGAAAAATAATTATCCATCATAAACGCATACATTCACCAGAGTGTATTTATTTTGAGTACTAAAGAACGGGTCAACCATTAAGATATGATACTTTTTTAAAAAATCAATATAAATTCATACACACTGTTCCGTCATCAAATATTTCACATCAACACATCATTGTTTTAGTCGTTAAAAAACAAACTTGATTTTATTCAACATTTCAGCGTATTTTAAGCTGATGTAAATGTACTTTAGTAGACATTTTGTATAAGAAAATATTAAAAGCTTATCAAAGTTTTTGAAAACAGGTCTAATATTAGGTTGTAGAACAACACTATTTATTTATTGATAGCATTAAGTACGGTAAGTTTTGTCCTAACCAAACTCAATAAAAAAAACGTAAAGCGTACACAAGAGACAGTGTTAATTTATTTCTATTGAATATAGGCCGTACTTAATAAAGGCTTAATTAATATTGGACCTAAAACAAGTGGACTTTGATTCCAGTATCTGCAGTTGGTATTATATTGCGCTAGTCTATAACTTCTGCATTTAAAAAGTACTGTTGCAACAAATATACTAATTTCACTGCAAATAGCTTGCGGGACTCTGCTAGTAACCAACTATTAAAAGTAAAACAGATGTGATGTTGCAGTAATTCTAAAAGTGTGGCTCACTACTATTTCTGTAACTCATAAAAACAAAATATCATCTATATTAGCTTAGTTCAACATGTTGGATAGTGAGTTCACATGTGTAAAGTAAAACTTAAAAACATTGTCCAAACCCAAGCTTTCACACTTAACCCATGCTCGAGTAGAACACTATCTACAATTTTTGCTACGTTTATTTTAAACTGTTTTCTGCCCAAACTGTTATCATTTTAGAACAGTTATAACACACTTCAAGAGTGGCCAACGCTACATTATACGTACAAAATTAAGAATTTGCTGCTGTGGCAACAACTTGAATATTGCAATTTAAAGAACTAGATTAAGCGTGTGTCATAACGATATTTGATTGTAGCATATTTTTATCACTTTATATGTGCAGTACAAAGGAAGAAAATTTTAATCAAACTCTCAAGTTTAAATAATGATTTCCATTCACTTAAATTAACAAAAAAATCTAATAAATACATAAGGAAACGGTTACTCACATTTTCCAGGCTCAAATAATGAGGTCGCTACGTCGACTTGTTCATCTCGATAGGGGGCATCTGTGAGATCTTCAAAATTGATAATGAAAATAGAAATAACACCTTCTTCATTTCGGATGGGAGCCATCAACTGACTGCATAAGAATTTAGAACCTATAAATAAACGTTAAACCATTTATTTATTTGAATATACCTTTACAGTGTTTATTACTTTTAATATTATCGTACCACAAATCGTACCATTACAGTGCAGAATCTTACTCTTGATTGTTACAGCAGACGATTTTTTTCCATAATGAATAGAATCAATCAAAGTTATTTTTCCAAGTTAATTGATATTCTAAAAGTAAAATTCCTGAAACATGTAAATAAATTATTTTACTATTAAAGCTGCACATAAATAAATGAGACGCATAACATATATAGAATTATCAAAACAGCATCGAGAAATTTTATTATTGACTGACAGCACATATACATGAGAAATCTGAAAACTTCGGTCCAATTACCTATAATATCCAAACTTACACATTTATATATCTGTGTGTGTCGTACCTTTTTACGTCTGTTACTTGAGGTACTAATAAGTCCCCAAGAAATAAACTATTTTTAGCGCTAGTAAACGATAAAAGTAACCTTTATGAATATAAAGGTTTACTACTTTCATTAAAATGTCTGAAAAAAGGGTTAAGAATATATAAAACAATACATGTTAAAATTCTGCAGCTTATTGTTATCACTAGTAGAAAATGCGCTCAGATAACACGATATAAATGTACATCATGTCACATTGGACGCTTTTGCTCGTACGCGTTCCAAAGAAATAAAATGTTTTCAATCAATATTAGACTCAAATATGGACGCCGTCCACCGACAGTTTTTGAAAAAAAACGTCATTTTTCACATTACTATCCTAATTGTTATCTGTCTTTAAGAGCAATTTTGGAGGATTTGAAGTGTGCGAACCCTGTCTTCCTGTGAACGTCGCTCTTTTGAGCAAGACTTTGAATGTGACGTCATGCAATATCATTTACAAAACATATATAAGCTCAGAATTAGCCCTAAAGATTACTGATACCCTCACATTCCATTGGCTTTAAACTATTTGTGCCCCAAATTCCTGGTGAGTTCGCGACTTTGTTAATTACAAGGTCCTTAATAACGCATGAATCACATACGAATTAAATATAAATAAAAATTCCATTAATATTGCAATTAATACAATTTATTACTGATGGAATTCCATATGCATTTCAAATATAAAACGAGATATTTCATCCTATTTTATTTTTCATATCTAAAATGTAAAATTAATCTGCGATACAATAAATGGACCAAAACAACAACAAATCGTATTAAAACAAGACGAATTATCTGATGATTAAAATAAGCTAAAACACAAGTTATACAAATTTACAGACTAGTTCTTAAAATTGATGAAATTACTAATGATATCACTTAATGTTAAATTACAAACAATAATTTGAACGTACGTGAAATGTACAACCTTCTCACTTAAAGCTATAGCAATTACACAAAAGTACTACTCATACTAATAATACATAATCATAAAACACAACCGAAACTTATATAAACTTAAAGCCTATCATAACGACGTGAATATAAAAATAATAAGACTTATTACACTGTTTTTATTCGCAGTAATAATAAAAACAAATTTATGTAATTTGTTTGATGTCAAATGTTATGTTATATAAAATGATTAAAGATTTTTCCGGTACTCGCTTTGTATAATATGCAAATAGACATAGGAGAGTTACGTTCAAAGTGATTCCCCCCCCTCCTGTACAATTGTAATTTGTTTTCTTCTTAGTAATTTGATGTGTTGGCTATTGTATTTGGTACCTTAATTGTTGCTTGCTTATTTGTTACTTGTTTCCTTCTCAGGGCCATGTCCCTGTATTTTATCTAATATCTGGTGTTATATATGTAAAAAACGGCTTGTATGGATAGAGAAAGCACTTTGTAGAGGAGCGGACAATGTTTCGACCTTCTTCGGTCGTCTTCAGGTTCACAAAAAAAGAAAGAGGTAACAAATTGATAACTGACCACATGTTTGAAGGCGGTTGTGTAATTGGGTGTAGGAATGTAGAGGGCGTGCTTAGATGTTTGATTATATTTATTAATATAGGTATAAAGGTGTTCCTTTGTATTGGTTTATTTTAAGCTTGAGTTGTTGTAAAAGTAAGGCTTCTTTAATTTTGCGTTTGTTTATGTTTGTTTCTTTATTTAGTATTTGGGTGTTTTCTGCGGTTATGTTGTGTTTATCTGATTTGCAGTGTTCGAAAACGTGTAAAAACTAAACTGACAAACACACCAACATTATTTATAAAATACAATGTGATAACTGCCACGATTTCTATATTCGAGAAACAAGTAGAAAAATGGAAACCAGATTCACAGAACACAAAAAGTCACCTTTACACGTTTTTCGAACACTGCAAATCAAATAAACACAACGTAACCATAGAAAACACTATGAAAATACTAAATAAAGAAATAAACATGAACAAAAGCAAAATTAAAGAAGCCTTAATTATACAACAATTCAGGCCCAAAATAAAACAATACAAAGGAACATCTTTATACCTATATTAATAAATATAATAAAAGATCTAAGCACGCCCTCTATATTCCTACACTCAATTACACACCCGCCTTCAAACATGCGGTCAGATGTTGGTCAGCTATTTCTTTCTTTCTTTGTGAACCTGACGATGACTGAAGAAAGTCGAAACGTTGTTCGCTCCTCTACGTAGTGCTTTATCTATCCATACCAGCCATTTTTTATATATATAATATTCTATACAAGCGGGTTTTCTCGTCATCACTAATATCTTGTGTTTATTTTCCAAAATTATTTTCCTTCTTGTATTGCTCTATCTTGTAAAACTCATAACTATTTATGATGTATAAAATTAAAAGTATGAAACTTCATATCACGCTAACAAGTGAACCACACACGACCACGTGCTTAAAGAAATGATATTCCTAAACATTAACTGATAAACAACTGTGAATTAACAGAATTTAAAGCTAGCCCATAAAAAGAAAGCATGCTAACCAAAACTAATTTTGTCCCGCACTACTAGAACAAGGTTAAACACTTTTACCATAAACAGTAGTACACACATGTTATCACCTGGGTAAAATATTTTACCTTCTAATAAGTTACATGGAAAGAAACTTTTACCATCCTTATATTTACTCTTAGGGTAAAATGGAAGCATCTCCTACCTCAATATTTATCACTTGTAAATGTTTTTGCTTGTAAAATAACATCTTTTTCTCCTTATTTTAATAGAAAAACTACACTATAAATATTCATCACAGAAGTTAAAACAATTTCAATAATGCATTTGACTTCTACCTGTACAAAGCGAACACAAAAATATTTATCATTCATATTTTGGTTTAGTTAATTACATTTTATGGTAAATCTTAGAAAGAACTAATAAGTGGTAAAAATAATCACCAGTAATAAAATAATCAGGAAATATTTAAAGCTGAATTTCAATTTATTGCATCAGTAGGGCTTATGTTTTTACCTGTTACAACATTCAATGTAAAGAACTGAAGAAAAAATTGGTAAAATTGCTCGATTCCTATGTGAAATACATTGGATTAATTGTGATATTAACGGTGTTTTTATACCGTTTTTTATGTGACTCCTATGTTACTAGAAGGTTCTGTAATCAAAATAATTAGGGATCTAAATAGATGTTAATAAATAAATAGCTCGGGAAACGTTTTCAAAACATCGATCAGGTCGTAGATAATGCGGGGTTAAAATAATAGTCCTACAATCTTTGATTTATTGCCATCTCTGGATTTTATATATTTTAATGTGAAGAAATCGATAGTATTGTGACTGGAACTTTTATAGTTAATATTTCATTTTTAACTGCGAAGGTCGGAGATCAAACCGAAAACTAGTTCCTTTAAGTACAGAAGATATTTAACGGCTCAACGCAGCGCCCAAAATTTTAGGAACTGACACTACTAGGTTATAAATATTTCTCGAAGATGAGAAATCAAACAGGAATTACAAAATTACCAACGGTAACTATTAATTGAAGAAATAATCAAACGAAATAATCACCAGTAATAAAATAATCAGGAAATATTTAATGCTGAATTTCAATTTATAAACTTGTAATGGTCCTACATTAACTGATAAACAACTGTGAATTAACAGAATTTAAAGCTAGCCCATAAAAAGAAAGCGTGCTAACCAAATTAAACAATCAATGTTTATGTTTGTTTCTTTATTTAGTATTTGTACTATTTATCTAATCCACTATACCGTTATACAGATAAAATGCAGACAGCAGTAGTGTGGTGAGGCACTTTTGGGTCTCAATACAGAAAAGCCACATGAACAGCTGTGTAGAAACTAAAAAAAAGTTTCAAAACTCATATTAAGAAACTTACAATCGATATAGTGAGGCATACAAGAGTTAGTTTTATCATGAATAAGTTTTTTGCATAAAACGAACATTAACAAAAGTATTTTATTTTCCTTATCTGGATATATATCTGTCTACAAATCCTACATATAAACATATTTACTTGATTTAAAGAATCATTACTTGTTATTGAATATTGGTCTCTTGTTATTATACATAATTAGATTAGTAGATGTATAAGCATCAATGTTTAAAATACTAAAATTAAAACGTTTATAAAAATCTCATTAGTACAATTAAAGGTTAAGGATATGTAAACGTAAAAATGAAAATCAATTACAAAGAACATCGAAAAAATATGTTTAAGTCACACAAGAAAACTGTCAGCAAACGTTACTTGCTTTACTTTGTTTGAAATGCTAATTTTCTTTCGGTTTTCAGTTTTATCTACAATAAAAATACCTTCCAGATGAGTGAGGTTAATTTCAGATGGTTATCTGTCACATATATTATACTATATAAATCCTGCGTCAACTGAATGTAATATATATATATATATATAGAGAGAGAGAGAGGGTACAATCATTAACCACCACTAGTGATTTGTTCGCAGCTGAATGCAATATAAAGGGAAATTTATTAGCCCAGTAGTGACTGGCTATGTAAGAAGACCGTTGTCAAGTGAACACTTATTTCTGCGATGATTCGGTAAGAGTGCCTGGTTCAGGCTGTGTTCATTGTCAACACACTGAGAATAATGGAGAAAATTGAGCTCTTCTCAGTACAGTGCGTAATATATAGAGTGAGGACATGGACAGAGACGCTAGTCACAGGAAGAAATGGAATCAAATATCACGCAGAGCAGATAAACTCTGGTTAACCAACCAGTATACTAGAAAACAGCCAAATTCTTTGCCTTTTCTTGTGATTTGCATTAAATGTACGAGAGCTAGCATGAGAGTGAGGGGGCATTTCATTTCAATGAAATTTCTCTATGATAGTAGCGAGCATGCAAGTACAGATGAACATATATATGTATTTGCTCATAAATTTTCTTCTACAAGCTTGATCAACCACATTGTTTTTAACTGGATATCAAAAACTTTTTTTCCTTCATGGCTACTTGAACATTTTTAACAATACGACTGAGAAGAAAACCACGAACATTTCTTACACTAAAAGATATTTTTTTATATCAGGATAAGTCAGATTTCAATAGCAAATAACTTATTAAAACAAAACAAAAACTATGATATATATATATATATATATCGTTAGTGATTTCGCAATAAGTCCTCATTTTTCTGTTCTTCTAACCAAACTTCAAAACTTAATAACTAAGTTAGGAGAAAAAGATTTACGTCTAAGGTTATGGTACGATGCCACATGCACACGGTATAGTTTCATTCTGTACTACCTCTAGGGTCTTCAACAATTTGTGTTTTTGTGAAGAAGCTTCTCAGTAACGCATGCGCAAAAAAAAAAAAAAGAAAACAGTTCGTAGTGAATGGATCTTGGAGTCTGTTGACATTAACTGCTGATAAAAATATTAAGAAAACAATTTTGAGAGATATAGACCCATAATATAAAACAGAGGTTTAAGGAAATATACTCATATAACATAAGTAATCAAACACTTTTCTTTTTTTTTAATAGTTTGTGCAAGCTTTTAGCTACTTTACAGAAAATTAAGCTAAAATGAAAGGACGGTAACAACACAAATCATGTTTACAGGACGTGTTTAAGTATTTAGAATCAACCTTAAGCGCTGTAAAGGAAACAGGAATGATTTAAAAATGATCAAGTTATATAAAATGCAATGTTATAAAACTCACAAGCAAATTCGAACAAATTTAACTGAAAAAAAGGATTGTAAGGTGTACTAAGAGGTCGTATAATTGATAACTATTTTATTACAATTTCAATGTTATTTTTAACAATAGTTAAACGAAAACCCAGAACATTAGATCCACTTAATTAATTTCAAACTGAAAAAAGAATTCGGCAGTCTAGAGATCATGTTTCTTTTTCAACGTGAATATTTTTGAAAATTCTTTCTGAAAAATACAGTATTATTGGAAATAATAACGGAAACAGAGAACAAAATGGGTATAAAAATCAAAATATCTTATAGGATTTCTCCTCTCTCTATTGAGTGCAAATGAACTGCGCCTAAGTACAGTCACATGCTGATAGCTTGCATTGGTAATATCTGTCATCCAACCAATCAGACAGGATTACAACAGCCAAATGTCTGTAGAAATCCAGTGAGGCACTTTTGGGTCTCAATACAGAAAAGCCACATGAACAGCTGTGTAGAAACTAAAAAAAGTTTCAAAACTCATATTAAGAAACTCACAATCGATCTTTACGTAAAAACATGACAATCAGGTAGAGGTCTAGTGAATGACCTAGGGTAAGTACAGATGTGCATGTTACATCGAGAGTAGTAAGATATACATTAGCACAAAGTAGCCTTAATGGATGTGTAGCTGCTAAAAACCACTGTTTAAAAAACTGTAACCAAACTCAAAGGTGGAGCAAAATTCAGACAACAGAAATAAGCGCCAGAAAAAGAACTTCTTTACAGTTAATTCAAATGACATTTATTTGGCAAAAACAAAGTAGTGTATTTTGTGGCAAGCAAGTGTTTGTATGTGTTTTTTTTTATATATAGTAAAGCCACATCGGGCTAGCTATCTGCTGTATCCACTGAGGAGGAATCGAACCCCTGATTTTAGCGTTGTAAATCCGAAGACCGGGGACTTTATGGCAAGAAAAAGAATATACAATATAAATATACAATATTTACATTGAAGCATGCTGGGCTTATGTGGAGGAAGGCTGCATTCCGAAAAGGTCAAACAACAACCAAAAAAACTGGCTGAACTGTGGGGAGGTATAAAGGACATTTGAAACAATATTTCATAATCATACTTTAACGAACTTACGGTAGCTTAAAAGTAAGGTATACTGCTGCGTTTGAAGCAAAATACTTGTGTATTATATAACTTATTGGTTTTTCTTTCGTATTTTCTGTAATAATGCAGTAAAATACGATAAAAATTACCAGTTGTTGTAAACATCCATTAGTTGCGAATCCTGTACATGTGTTACCGTAATTATTTCCACTACTGTATAAACAACGTTTATCCATGGTGGTTTCTGTAATTTGCTTCCAAAATAGAAAAAAAAACTTTATATGCATGTATGTATACATTAATAAACACATAAAATCGTTTCTAACAGTAATGTTAGTAAATTGATCCAAATATCAACTTGCTAAAGATAAGCATTTGTTTCATACTTAATCAATTTATAAAAATGTAAATTGGGTTTACATCAGTCATTTATTGTTTTGATTGTTTTTTAGTAGCTTGTAATGGCAACTCCAGAAACACATTCTATCTGAATCGATTGTACATCCATGAGAACGACAGAAAATATAAATGTATTTGATTGAAACAGTTTAAGAATACTTTGACAGTATAATGCAGGTAAATCGTCACTATAATAAACTACACATCAATGATCATAATACTTCATATAATAGAACTGTATGTTTAAGAAAGGACGAACTTCACGATTTCTACCTATTTATACATACATATACCAATGGTCTTAACGAACTTCTCTTTAAAGAATTGCATATGTTGGTCGAATAGTGTATTATACAAGATTTTGACCTTTTAAACTTTCGAAAAGAAATTCTACCTAAAGCGCTTTCGACTGAATTATTGTCTTAATTAAAGTACTCTTCCCGGTAACTCACAAGATCAAAATAACTCATCGTTTGAAGGTAACATGAAACTGGACATTTTAATTTGTATAATGGTTTTTGCCGAACTACTATCGTCAACGAAAAATGCATAATGTGATGCTGCAAACGTGGAAAACAGCACTGATCCAGAAATACGTAAATAGTAAACTGAGTATTATTTTATACAAAAAACATCCACTCAATTTTCAGTGCAAACATATCAAGCTATCAAATATGTGTTTTATATCAATCTTGACTTTAACACCCGAGTACTTATTATCCAGCTGATAAACAAAAATTGGAGTGAATGAAGTGTAATCACAAGTGGTTTGAGCTTATCGATAGCTACGTATACATATATACCTACAGTATGATACACTACTAACCTAGAAACAAAATATATTATATTTAATCTATTAACAGATTACAATGAAACAAAATAGTCGACAAAGGTACAGTTGTGGGAAGTCTAATGCTTTCAACAAGATGTTCATTAACTAATGGTTTTGCAGAAATAAATCAGGCTTACTAGAGTCACGACACTGATATTTTAGTCGTTGGACGAGTGGCTATTTTTTTTCAGTTTCCCTGTTTTTGTTCTGTTGCTGGAATAAACCAGTCAGATGTTTTAGAAACATGAAAGGTAAACAAATGAGTTATCGCTTAAATGTACAAACCGTAGGTCGCACGTACATACACACACTATAACAAACACATCTCAATTAATGTGACAATATTATTACATTGTTTTTGTTTACACGGAAGATTTGCCAAATTATTACATTTTTGAATGAAACCTTCTCGATGGAAGACAAGATGGCTTTCTTGGCCTCTCCAGGACAAACCCTGAATATTGGCTGACTACTTAAAAGCGTACTTCAGTGTACCAAATATATCTGTGTTACTGAAACTCTTTGCTACACTACCACATGTGCTCATGTGAACGTTCGCATCTGCTCTTTGCTGACTGAATAATTACGTTCGATGTATACAAATGGATGTGCTTGAGCCCTAGCTTAAATATATAATTATTATAACACTGCTGTCAATATTGCATGTTATTTATGGAAAAACATCCCAGGAGAATGAAGAATTAGCTAGCTAATTAAACTATTAATAGCTACTCTGCATCTAGATAGTACATCACTTTAATAAAACATACATATTTATGCTAATTTAAGTCTAGCTCCTCATGCCATGTTGCAACATAACGATTTGTTGACTTTTCATTAGATATTTGTAGATTTCGTGTGAATGGTGATGTAATTGATTAAGTTATATTTCATATAAAACTACTCTCAAATTTAAACTCATAGCACCTTTTTTTTTTATTTTTACAAATTTTCTGAGGGAATGTCTTCAAACCCCGTAGTATTAGCGTGCTGATTGCGCTTTGAACAGTATGTGTAGGTTTTTGATCTCACAAATTAGAATCTCCTTTCAAATATTCTGCGTACGGATCTGATTTCATCAGTTCTGTATTTAGCTGTAAAATACTAACGACCTAATGTTAAATATCATAAATTAGATAAACCGGATGTAATACAAATTGATTACTAACGCTCACTATCATCAAATACCTGTGCTTCGCTGCAGGGGTTCACAGAGACATCAATGTAAAATAATGCTTCTCCGTCATAGCCAATTAGTTTTATAACTACCAATAGGGAAGCTTGCACTCGGAAATAAGCCCTCTTAGGATACCCGCCTACAGCACCTGAGCACGTCTGCAAAGTGTGGTTCCTCTAGTTTGTGAACCGTATGATCGTGGTCGTGGTTTTGTTAATAAAACCTGGGAGCTTAGTTAGTGAGTGAGAATAGGAACATTATTTGAAACATTGTTCCTCTCCCGAAAGGAGGGGTGGAGCTGCAACAAAGAGACAAGAGCGCAGAGATAAAGAAACACATATTATTAATTAGTATCGGATGTAAAACGGATTGTCTATTTTGCACTGCAAAAACGTATCAAGTGGAAACAGAACATAGTAGGGCTTGATATCACCAACAGTTCTGTAAGACGATGATACTCTTCGATACGTATCACGTGTCAAGAATTTCACTTTTACCTTTTGTAGAAAATCTCATACAAAGGTCTGAGCATAAAAATAATACCATGACTACAGTGTTAAGTAGAAATGAATTATAACATGCCAGTCATATTTCCAATGAAAATATATTAACGTTTTTGTTGTAAGCTACAGATCCAGAAGTATTTTTATTATTGAATAAATGGCGTGCAAATAAAACGCGAAATTGCAAGAAGTTATATTTTACTGTTCTGTTACTTTTTATACTATTGTTTTATTGCTATCGTAAAGCATCCACACTGACAAGCGTGTATGGTCATGACTATATGTTTGGAGAAAAGCGTGATTCTTCTATTCATATCGTGATTATTATCCGTTTATAAACAATTATCACGATACACACAGGTGAATCTCGGGTATATTCTATATGATACAGTGTCAGTCTGAATGTCACTTAACCCCTCCGAAATTGCTAAACGTTTTCATCCTAGCCCCCTTAAGGAACGTGGGGATTTTGCGAAACCACTTTTATGTGGATTCCTCGAAAGCGAATCTCAAACTTTGCATTCATTTACATTAGAGCACGTAAATAAGTAGACTTACTGATTACAGTTCGTAACTTGTTTATATAAATTAAGTCTGAATTATACCGAGTATGAACAGTGCAAAATTGTACTTCATGCACTCAATTTGCATTAGTGCGATCCCGTAATTGTTGGTCATGGGCCCACGTTTTTGCTTATCTGTTTAGAAAAAAAAAGATTCACCTATGTGTATCGCGATAATTGATCGGAATTTCTTAAGTACAAAGGTACAAAAAGAAGTATGTATATTCCGCCTCAGACGAGTTTCCACACCTGATTTTTCAGTATCGTAAGCCTGCAATATTATCCGCCACTTGAGGGTGTATCGCGATAAATACGTTGTTTGTTTGTTGTTTTTGAAAGGAGATTCTAGTTTTTTAGAAAACAAAAAAGTTCGTCTCTGTGTGTCACAATAACTATCTATTGAGGAGAAAAACATTCATATCTGCGTATTAACCGTTTAGAAAGAAAAAAAAGATGAGATTCGCCCACGTATCAGTATATCATGTCACTCTTAGAAAAACCACAAGGGAATCCACACTGGAGTGTTGTGCAAATTGTGAATCAAATACTTTTTAAAACATACTTAGTCACTTTTCTAACTTTTAAAAGTATTCAACGTACAGTATCCATGCGCTTTGTCTGTAAAATAACGTATTTACAATCGTAACGGATTTACTGTTACACATTTATTTTAATACCTACGTTTGTTTCAGTATAGTTTTTTATACATGCGACGTATATTGCTGTATTACACAAGTCTCACCTGTTCTCTCAATCTGTAGAAAATTCTCGAGAACTATAATCAACAAAGTGTGGTTTATAAAAATACTAGCGCGTCTTCGGACATTATTGAAAGTTCAAGAATTCCACGTGATTGATATATATAAAAGCAAGCCATCACAAGACGCCAAGAGAAAGAATATATTATTGGTCAGTTACAGTTAGTATAATATATGCTCCGGAAGCTATACCTGTGATTAACGCTTATTAATTAAAAAAACTACAGAATTTGACCAGGAACATTTATAGATTTCCAATATTTCGAACCGTTTCACTTTAGACAAGAACTTCGGACATTAATATTTCGACAGTAATATTAGATATCTATCTTCCTCGGCGAAAAGTAAACTCATATATCAATTTAGACCAACCAGTAATTGAGCTAGCTGACATTCTCGTCAAGTAACGAACATCTGTGTATCAACATAAAAGTAACTTGCGTCTTCTAGACCTGGACCGTCGATAAAATATTAAGTTCCAGACCAGATAGAAGACTGAATATTACTTGTGAGCTTATGAAATTTTTGTATATAAATAATTATTTGTGTTAACTATTTGTAATAACCGTTAATATTAATTGTATTATTATTTGTACGTTAAAATATACTAATTTTAAGAAAGAAAATTGTGTGTATTAATCTTGTTAGCAAATGTCATAAATATGATACATATTAACATTTATTTAACTTCTAAATTCAAATTTTCGGCTATTTGAAATCGTAATAGGTTACATACGTAACTTAATAAATCGGAAATTCGTTCGGGATAAATAACAATACATAATAAAATATAGAAAATATGATACAAAAAACTACAGATTTAGACGTACTGTAACTATATAATAAACTGGATCATTAGTGAATTTTTCTCACTATGTCAATGGATAGTGAGATCCCTGCTTGTTTGCTGTTGTTTTTATGTTTACTTTAGAGTAAATTTTAAATTCTTTGAGAGCCTATTTATCAAGATGAAGACTAGTGAAAAGAAACATATTCTGTGTCTTGTTTTATAGGGTATGGTATTCTGACATATTATTTATGTTCTCTATTAAATACAAGCGAAATTATTAAAATTCTGTTCTACTTTGTGTATGCATGTATGTAGCAAAGAAGGAACAATCAGGTTTTAAAACACGGAAAAGTATATTTTTCTACAATTCTTTCGTTGAAGAAGTTGTTTTTTATAACACGCACGCCCGCTTACATGATGGGAAAAGAATTTATACTTTTATACCTTTAACAGTAGTCGTGAAACGCCATGTACGCTTTTTTCTACACATCCCATCAACATCACTGAATTAGTAAAACATCATACTAAATAGAACAAACTATCAGATGTTTAGATACTAGAGGAAGTAATTTCGATACATTCTTGAGTCCTTTGAAGTTACTCTAATATCAAGACTTCCAATAGTTTGTTCCATTTACTAGGATTTTCACTAACTGTTACACATTATATTGCTTGTTACCACGCAATTATTTGTACATCACAGCATTATCAAAGTTCTCGGGCAATTCACCAACAAAAAATTATTACGCGCCCCATGAATTTCACTAGACTAATAACTACCATACTACGAATCATTTTAAGCAATTCATAACACCACTTTCTGAAAGGCTGAACAATAAACTGAGATAGTTATCACTTAACCATTTAGAGTTCACACTAATATAACACAAAAATGTATTACAAAGTGTTTACATTCCATATCCAAATCCTACAGCTGATTATCAGACAACTATCTATAATCTATATCCAGGTTTACAAACAAGTTGCCACAAACTACATACGGCTGAAAAATGACCGTGAAACTTGTTACCACATACAGCTCTCTACAGACCGTTTCATGACTATTAAACTCGTTACCACATACCTGTTTACAGGCTTTATCACGGTCACTAAACTAATTATATCACAGAACTGTCAACAGCTGCATCATGATAATCGAATTTGTTACCAAATAACCGTCGACAGTCGTATCATGATCACTGAACTAATTATCACACAGCTACTTACAGGCTATGTTTGTTTGTTTGCTTTTGAATTTCGCACAAAGCTACTCGAGGGCTATCTGTGCTAGCCGTCCCTAATTTAGCAGTGTAAGACTAGAGGGAAGGCAGCTAGTCATCACCACCCACCGCCAACTCTTGGGCTACTCTTTTACCAACGAATAGTGGGATCGACCGTCACATTATAACGCCCCCACGGCTGAAAGGGCGAGCATGTTTGGCGCGACCGGGATGCGAACCCGCGACCCTCAGATTACGAGACGCACGCCTTATCACGCTTGGGGCTTACAGGCTATAGCAGTTACCCTAGCTTTATACTGTGGGATATAGTACACATACATACACATTTTAGGCCCAAATCCTGCCAGTGGTACAAGCTGTATCTTTATCATCGATCTAGTTATCACAGGACTTTCTATAAACTGTATCACACACGATCAATGAATTAAGTTACAATACAGTAGTTTACAGACTGTATCGTGATTATCGAACCAGTTATGATAAAGCTATCTACAAGCTGAATCATTATCAATGAAATAGCTACCATGGAGTAGTTTAGAGGCTGTATTATATACATCGTCAGAAGTACGAGTCAGTGACGGACAATCAGCTGAATACTCAATACAGAATTAACAGCTTATTTCTAATACAAACTATTTTTGAAATTTACAGAATTGCGTACTAACTGTGCAAAAACAGAATATTTAAGGATGACTTCCAAATTTGAAACAATGTACTACATGCTCTCTGTGAAAGATAAAAAAAGCCTTAATTAATTAATAGGGAAAGGTAGGTATCCAGCTATTTGATTCGTAGAAACAGGAATGCGACTTAACCTATGATTATCCAGGATAAGTAAGTAGCTTATTATTTCATTGTTTCTAAGAGGTTACCTGCTTTTCAACTAAGAATTATGATGAAGAATGCACTAGACAGAAAACAAAAAATGTGGTCTCTCAACAACGGAAGCACCTAAATCTAGAGGTTTATAACGTTAAAAACTGGGTTTCGATAACTCTAATGGGCACAAGCGTCGTTTAGCACTGGTACACGGAGTCTGTGCTCCGAATCTTTTAAGCGCCTAGTGATGCCTCTAGTGGTGGACATAGCATGAACAGCCCTTTGTGTTTGTTTGTTTTGTTTTTGAATTTCGCACAAAGCTACTCGAGGGCTATCTGTGCTGGCCGTCCCTAATTTAGCAGTGTAAGACTAGAGGGAAGACAGATAGTCATCACCACTCACCGCGAACTCTTGGGCTACTCTACTCTTTTACCAACGAATAGTGGGATTGACTGACACATTATAACGCCCCCACGGCTGGGACGGCGAGCATGTTTAACGCGACGGGGATGCGAAACCGCAACCCTCAGATTACGAGTCGCATGCCTTAACACGCTTGGCCACGCCGGGCCAGCCCTTTGTTTAGCTCTGCGTTTAACAACAAATAAACAAAATCTCATCACAGAAAATGAGAATGTATAAGTACTTCTATATAAAAGTAGTGTGTTTAGTTTGAAATATGGTGTTTTCTAGAATCGAAATTTAAAGAATTATTCACTTTTTGATGGGAAGGAGGATATAATAAAAGTGTATCCTCATGATGTGTGGCCCGGATATAAAGTACTTTAATTGACATAAAACGCTTTACAGTCATTCCTAAAATATCTTTATATTTGACTATTCTCTTTTCTTATTTGCTTACTTAACTAACTATTCCATATACTAACTTGATTTTGTATTTATCTTTCCATTAAGTATGGAGCCAAGTATGGAGTTTGCATGTCTTCGACTTAGCTGTTTCATATATCTTCGGTGTATAAACGCTGTAAAAAATGTCCTACAAGAACACGCATATTTAAAGTAAAAGATATATATACTTTGTAGATTACAGTAGAGAGATCGATTTTTTCCCGTAATAAAATTCATTCTTTTCGCTTCATGTCGGTGATTAGACAGGCTCTCAACAACGATACTTTTGTTTCCATCAAGAAGTGTTTTAAATCTTTATGGTTTAATTTTATTATCTCACAGCATTACACATGTTAATATGGGCTGGTTTTGTAAAGCACAGATTTATTCTACTCAGTGTTTGTCACTAAAACTTAACATTCTTCAGGAAAAGTGTATTTTATTCAAATTCACTGTAAGCAACGTGTACGTAAGCATGCAAGAAAATGAAATACTACATATATCATAAAACAGCAACTATGTTCTAAGTATTAGTCAGTCAAGCTTTATTTGAACGCTTAATACGAGGTCTGTTCAAAAAATACGCGGACTGTTTGAATTGCGCGGCTCCAGTTGGTTCCAGGGGAATCCGCTTGGTGTCGCTAGGTTCGCACAGATCAGCCGATTACGACGCCATTTCCCGATTGCAGATATATTTATTTGTGTATTAGCTACGCGGTTTTAAGTGAAGTGCGATTTTCTCGTTTGGCGGATTTCAAAATGAATGACCTGAAGGAGCAACGACTTGCTGTGAAATTTTGTGTTAAACTTGGAAAATCTGCGACTGAAACTTTCGCTATGCTTAACACGGCTTACGGTGATGATGCTATGAAGCGTACGGCATGTTTCAAGTGGCATGAACGTTTTAAGGATGGTCGACAGTCCATTGAAGATGATGAGCGTCCTGGACGTCCTTCCACGTCAACTGACGACCCACACGTCGACAAAATCAACATCCTGGTACGGGCAAATCGACGTCTGACTGTCAGGGAGCTTGCTGAAGAGTGTGGGATATCAGTTGGATCTTGTTACGAGATTTTGACCGAAAAATTGAAGATGCACCGCGTTGCTGCGAAATTTGTGCCTCAGAACTCGTGAGTTTCTGGCCAAACACTCGATCACTGTTCTTCCCCACCACCCCTACTCACCTGACCTTGCTCCTTGCAATTTTTTCTTGTTCCCCAAACTCAAAAGACCCTTGAAAGGAAGAAGATTTGAGACGATTCCCGAGATTAAGGCAAATGCGACGAAGGAGCTGGAGAACATTACAAAAGAAACGTACCAGGACTGTTTCAACAAGTGGAAACACCGTTGGGATAAGTGTGTGCGTTGGGGAGGAGAGTACTTTAAAGGGGTCCCAGACCTGTAACTTCTAAATAAAGTACATTTTGTTTTATGATGTCAGTCCGCGTATTTTTTGAACAGCCCTCGTATATGCGGAGTGTCTCGTCACAAACGTTAGCTGTGACAGCACAAACGATATATTTAGAACATATATCTTTGGTTCATGGAAAATTTACAATCATTCGTAGAGGCTGTCGTCATGAATAAACCTATAGATGGAGGTATATGTGAAAGCATTTCTACAAGCAAATATTCAAACATCGAGCTTGTTTAACCATGTCGGATATACGAGTATAATTTCAAAAAATGTCGCTTCGAAATGCTTTCTTGGAAGAAGGTAAACTTCGCACAACTGAACATTTAAGACAGCAAGTGCTCCGAAGATCACATCTCAACAACACAAGAACAAAGAAACAGCGATCACAAAAGACAGCTCTCCAGCTCAAAAAACCATTGAGGTAAAATGAAGCATACCTCATTTTATTGCTAGCAAAAAAATTAGTACTAATAACTCGAAGCTGACGAAAACCTCCAAATGAAACGTTCACAAGCTTCTATATACACCCCAAAATAAACCAATGTTTCCGTGAAAGAAATGATCGAAGAAGCTGGAACTTCAGTAATTCATTCACTTCATCCACAAACAAGTTAATTCTCTCAATGCTCTTCCAATGTTCTATTATACACTTGTTTGCTTAAAAATGGTTTTGGAAGTTCATATACCGTAGAGGTCCAGGAAAGGTTTACAAAGATGTGTGGTTTAAGGTGGACCTCGCTGTTTGTCGCAGATTATTGCTAAAATGTAAATTGCAGTTTAGAGTGGCACTGAATGTTAGACTGAGCTTGACTGACGATGAAAGAAGTAGTTCCAAATATAGACCTAAAATATAGTAAAGGTAGCACCCAAAACGTACAATTACCTGTTATAATCTTCGGTTATAAATTGAATTTTCAACAGTACATAACCGCTCTGACTGTTTGATTCTGCACAGACAAAAATTTAAAGACAACTACAGTAGCATTTCTTTATTGGTCAAACTTCCATTCTTAGATCATATTAAATTGAGATAGAGTTATGTATTTCGTATCGTAACACCGTGTGACACCTTTATCCAATTTCTTCACTAATAACTTCTGGACAGTTAGTTTAAGTTACAATTAATCTAAGATTACATCACAGTAAGCTAAGAGTTACATAGCGTAAGAACAAGTGCGTATTTAAAGTTGCATAAGTTGAATTTTGTCAGAATTTTATTCCCAATTTTTCTTTTTTCAAGTGTGTTTGTGTGTTTTTCTTTTAGCAAAGCCACAAAGGCTATCTGCTCAGCCCACCGAGGGGAATCGAACCCCTGATTTTAGCATTGTAAATCCGGAGACATACCGCTGTACTAGCGGGGGGCTTCTTTTTTCAAACAATACAGCATTAAGTATAGTATCGGCTGTAGATATCCTTTCGGTGAACACAAGATTAAAAATTGTTGATTTTCAAATTATGATTTATAATTTTTGTATGTTACCGTATTCAAAACCTTTCAGTTCAGTTATATTAATCCCCTCCTTACTCCAACGGAATATAAAAATATTCGATAATACATTTGTCATATAAATATATATCCAAATTTTAGGAAACCCACGAAGTACAGTTACTAAATCAGTTGTAATTCAAGGTAGTTACCTTAGATGCTAGTTTAGAGTGTATAAAAATCTTTAACGGTTCTAAAACGCGCAAGGCAATAAATCATATAAGAGAATAATGTAGCACCCAGATCGTTACGCCTCATGCAGGGTAGCACAAGATAATAAATAATCTAAAGACATATATACCTACTGGTGAATTGCAATACGCAAAGTCAGCACAAAGTTCTATGGAAATATAGAACACGTATTGCAGCATAATTACTAGTACAAAGAATGGTTTTAAACCCCCACTCAAAGACCTGTATTTCTAAATTATTAAAAACATTTTTTATTATTCAGCTCAGTAACAATAAGGTTAGAACGAAGTAACCAAGTGTAACTCATTTTACTTTGCCGTGGTTATTATCCATGTTGCTTGTCATGATAATAGATTTTCCACAAAACTTCAAAGCTGAAATAACAAATAATGATAACTCACTAGTACAGTCACAATTACTTTGACTATGAACAGAAATGTTTTCTTTCAGTGCTTTAACAAAATTCACTTCATTAGTGACCCGGCATGGCCAGGTGGATAAGGCACTCGACTGGTAATCTGAGGGTCGCTGGTTCGAATCCCGTCATACCAAATATGTTTGCCCTTTCAGTCGCGGGGGCGTTATAATGTGACGGTCAATGCCACTATTCGTTGGTAAAAAGAGTAGCCCAAGAGTTGGCGGTGGGTGGTCTTACACTGCTAAATTAGGGACGGCTAGTGCAGATAGCCCTCGTGCAGCTTTGCGCGAAACGCAAAACAAACGAAACCACTTCATCAGTGGCCGCGTTTCATAGTTTTTATTGTATATAGCAAGTTACTCTTAATATTCAATCTATAATATCAACCTTTTTCATACTGATAAAAGTATATGATGTCTATTTGTACCTTTTTTTAAGAACGTAGAAAATATGTAGCACATATTAACTGAAGTAACGATATTCTATTTATACATTCTTCGCGCAAAGACGTACGTATAAGTTGATAAATATTTTTCATAATTATATTACACGAAATACAAGTTATAATTTTGTTATGTTTGCCTGAACATCTTGTTAAAATGAACGTAAAATAAGATCAAACGGCAAACATTTTCACAACTGCAACTATTGGTTAAAATTTAAAATATAGATACATTTTAAAGTATATAGAAATGGATTATTTCATATTATTTTCCCTCAATTTTTTAATGAAATCCCCCAGGACGTAATTGGTTAGTTTACAGACAATGAAAAACCTAAGGTTCAATATCTCATGATGAACAGAACGCAGATAGTCTATTGCGTAGTTCTACAATAACTGGAAGAACGAACACAACTATCTAAATTTAAAAAAATGAACAGCAGACTGGGGAGTTATCTCACTCTAGAAGAACTTTAACCTGTTACTCTGTATTCAAAAGCACTTTATTTGAGCCAATGATTTATCACTACGGCTTCATCTGTGCAAGAAGGGCTATGTAAAATCACCGACATGTACAAATTGATCAAATAAGCTTATAAATAAAGCAATAAGTTTAAATAATTTTCTTCCGCAGGATAGAGACAAATGATATAAAACCTCACACAAAACAGCTTTGCTGAGAGACTATACTGTTCTAACCAACTACTGGAACATTCGTTTGCACTATTAGAGGAGGAGGCATGTCTGACCATAACACTTAATTATTGAAAAATTAATTCAAGTAAATAAATAAATAAAACAAGTTTTCACTTAAAGCAATCGACTAACGAGGCAAGTTCAAATAAGTAAAACAAAAGATACTTTTGTATTAACATTACGCTATAGAAACACTACAACTTCACTTTAACGTTCTAAGTACAAATAATAACAACATAGCCTATTTACGTTTTCAGCCTATAACACTAAAAGACACAAGGTAAAGAAGTACATGATACAAGTATTCAATAAAACAGAGGTTAACTGCCATGACTGTTCGAATCCTGGTAGAGAAAGTAACACAAAGGGATGAAGCAACATAAGGCTTCCAAATTAGGACTTAAGAATAAATGGAACATTTTATAACTACGAAATATACAGTATAAGAGAATGTAACATATTTTATGTCTTTTTTTTTAAAATCTTACAAAGAACTGATATTTGTTACGAAATATTGAATACGTTGGTTGGTTGGCATTACTGACGCAAAGCACCTAGGCTCTATGCGCCAAACAACAAGTAAAAGTGATGCAAGTAAAATACAATAATATGTTAAAAGAAAATAAGGATAAAGTGAAACAATGCCAAAAATTAGGTGAAAATTAAATAGAAATAAAAATGGCAATAGTCCGCAAAAAAAGCTGAAAACATAATCAAGTTGGACAGTATCATCAACGCGTGTAGAAAATACACGTCTAAAATGGTTCTGTCACTATTGTTCGTAACGGCGGCAAATCTATAATGTGGGCAATTGTGACCAAAGAGTCACAAAGGCCAAACATTGGCGAATCGATCCCACATAAAAAAACTATGGGTTAAAAAAACACCTTCATCACGTAGATCCTTATAGAAACTAGGCAGCCAAATAAGAACTGTAGGTTTGATCTGTAAAAGTTCGTTGTGATGTTACTCACCCAAAATCGACTGCCAACTGGCGCGAAGCCAGGCTATGATCGTATGATCAAAGTACATAGGCTTAGCTGTGGTGTCAACATGCTCGTTCCATGGCCTCGTATTCAGAAAAACTGGATAGAAACGGATGATAGAGAAAACTGAGCTAGTCATTTCACAATGTCTAAGAGAACAGTGTGAAAACTAACGTTAAGAGAGTCCAGGGTCAGTAGAGAACTAAATCAGTCGGTGTATAGCAGTATAGTTAGTGTATCACTTAGCTTCTATGTGATCTAAGGCATACAACTCGGCAGTAAACAAAGAAACTGTATAGGGAATCCTGTGAGCGATCACTGAGCTACAAAAAAAATCATGGCAGAGCCCACAGTATCATCTGATTTCGAACCACCGTAATAAACACGGAACAAACGAATAATTTGAAAGATGTTTGGCAAAAGAAAGACTATACTTACAATTGGGAGTCTCTATATCCACCTTCCTCAAATGACTCAAAGAAAGGTCACAAGTCCCCACTTGTTCTATTAATTAATTAATTAATGATCCATAAAGGGATGGGCTAATCATTAGATTCACCAATTTTATACAGTGACAGACTCAATTCAGCCAGCTGTGTCTGGATACGAAGGCCAAAAGGAGGAATGACAGACAATCTATTCTGAAAGATCACAGCCCATCAATGAAGGAAGACACAACACTAGATGAGATGCTGTGGTAAGAATCAAAGCTTAGTAGCATATTGTAAATAAAGTTGCAAGTGGCAGAGATGTAGGAGAGATTCGTGAAATTTAATGTACAGACTGTGGGCTGGCGAAGTGTAGAAAACCCCCGTGCAGAGACGAAGTCTCAGGTGATAAACAGAATCCAACATCATCAAAATAGAGATTCTGTCACAAACATAGACCAGAAACACATATTCCAGTTTGGAATGTATGAGGGCACGATAAATCTTCAACACAGAGCACTGATCCATTCTCCAAGAGGTGGAAGAGAGGACACAAAAGATGTCTAGGGTTGTTATACATTTGACATGAAGCTGTTTAATGTGAGAAATGAAAGTAAGATCAGAATCAGTATGTAAACGTCGTTGGTGGAAAAATAATTAATGCAAATGGTTTTAGAGGAAGAGAAGGTAAAACTCTTTGCAGTGGTCCACTTCAACACGCGAGTAAAGGCAGTCTGAAAGTTTCACTCAATAAATCTCATGTTCAACAACCAATAATAAATGTCGAATTCATTGATATAGAAGTCGTTTTAAAGCAGTCGGTATAAGTTGTTTAGTGATAAAAATTGATCTTGATACTGCAAAAGTGTGACACTCAAGATACAGCACCTAGGGGCTCCAAGTTCTTCTGTGAAAGAATGAGAAAGGGTTGAATCCACATGGACCTGAAATCATCTATCATGTAAAAGGTTATAAATAAAAATGGATAATTGGCCACGCAATCCGTATGAATCGAAGTCCCACAAAATGCCAAACTTCCATGTAGTGTCATAAGCCTTCTCGAGATCAAAGAAGACAGAAACAAGGTGCTCTCTCTTAAAGAAGGCTTCCCTGATCGAAGTTTCAAGACAAATCAAATGATTCATGGTGGAGTTGTTTGATTTAAGGAATCAAAGCAAATGTACATTAGTCATTCTTTCAAAAGTAGGTGCAGATTAAAATCAGAGTTTTCCCATCGTTGCCGCTTTCCTATCAACGAGTTGTTTTTATTATAGGTTTGTTTGTGTGTCTGTTTGTTTTTGGAGGGTCACCGGGGGCATGATCCAGATAAAACAGAGAAATTTCAGTGCCCACTGACACTAAACACCGTAGAGTTCTACACGGTAACACACTACAATGCCAAAGTAGAGCATACTAGAGATGCTAAGGTTTCGTAGGCACTATACCCAAACACCAACATCAAACATAATGTCCACAGCATCTGTTGAGAATTCCCAACAACGGTACTTGTTTGAGACTCTACCACACAGGACCAGCCAAATGGCAATTGGAGAAGCCAACATCTACAGGAATTCAAGCGCAAAATGCTGTGTAAAAGTGTCACTAACACAAACTGATCCATCAATGACGTCCTTTAATCACCAGGATCCTCGTCTCCCCTTCCCACCATATCACGCACAATAAACACGTGGGTGACTGTTCAGTTTCCAGAGGAAGTAAATTGAAAATACAGAAACTTCCCTGGGAGGTTCTCTGACCATGTAAAGGAATCCGCCTCGAGAGGTACTGAATATGTAGCGAGAATTTTTTAGTAGTGTAAGGAATTGCTAAGTTCACACCAGGGAGATTGCTAATAATCTCTTGGGGAATGAGGGGGTCTGTTAATCTTTCTAAATATGTGTGCATATATATTTATACACGTAAAATTGTATGCGCTATGAATAGGACTCGAACAAGTTGTTGAACACGTTGTGTTGGAATAAATATATTAGATACTATATTCTCATTACTTCACTGAAGGTTATGTGTTTGTCATCGTTATACATACGTAAATTCCTCTTAAGTGATATTTTGCACTTTTTTAATTTCCTATCAGAGCAAGCTATTAATATACTGTTCTTATTTTCATTCTCATAAAGGTTATAATGTATTGTTTAATCAGTGCTTTCACTGTTAACTATATTTTCGATAGTAAATCCAAAAAAGCTCACGAAGTTTAATCAGATTACGAGATTTAGATTAGTAACAATATATACTGTATTCATTACCACTGTACACCTAATTTTGACTGTTCTATAACTGTAAACATTCTCCTAGAGTATCACAGCAATTGTATTTTTACGAGAACAAATATTCATGTAGTTTTTAAACATTCTTAAGCAACTTAATTCCTTTATTAAATGGGCAAGGCATGCCTACTGCTTAGCATGCTGGGCTGCATATCAGTGATCCAAGGCTCGATCCGCGTAATTCTTCTGAACACACACTACACCTTTAGTCAATTCTAACATGCGTTTACATTTAGCCATGTACACGACAGGTTCTGTTTGCTGATTACCAACGCTCTGGTTAGTAATTATAAATTAGTGATGGCCAAGCTGGAATCTTGAGAACTTTTAGCTGGTGTTTTAGGCTACATGTCTCAAATATATATTATTTACAAGGAAAAGTTAGAAATCAATTTACGCTTTCAATGTTAAGTTGTCATTTTAATGTTTTGATAATACAGAATTGTCCTGTCATATTTTACACTAATAACATATAAAAGTTTGCAATGTTAGATTGGGTTTTATCAAAACTTTTTATTCGTTAGCTAACACCAGACCAGTTGTTTTTTTTTATTTTACTTTCTAAAGTGAGCGTTACTGCAAAAAATATGTACATGACATAATAAGAACGTAAATTATTATTTGCAATGAAGGTTGACTCACTTTATAAATTTCAGCTAATTTAATGTATAGATAGAAAACTTTGGTTTCAACATATAAAGACTCGTACAGGAAATGACAAAGGTTTTTTTATCTAATAGTAACTACTTTCAGAAACGTATAGTTCATTGTTTTCCGTTATAAAAATTATATTTGGCATTTTCCATGTCTTCCCAACATTCCAAATTCCAAAAATGTTGAACGAGCCTTATAAAACCAGGTTTTATTATTATTTTTATTACAACAAGTGCATACGTAAAAAACTTTAAAAGGTAAAAGTGAAACATGTTTTTGTTTTGTTTGTTTTTGAATTTCGCACAAAGCTACTCGAGGGCTATCTGTGCTAGCCGTCCCTAATTTAGTAGTGTAAGACTCGAGGGAGGGCAGCTAGTCATCACCACCCACCGCCAACTCTTGGGCTACTCTTTTACCAACGAATAGTGGGATTGACCGTCACAATATAACGCCCCCACGGCTGGGAGGGCGAGCATGTTTGGCGCGACGCGGGCGCGAACCCGTGACCCTCGGATTACGAGTCGCACGCCTTACGCGCTTGGCCATGCGTAAAAGTGGAACAAGTTTTAAGAAAACATCAGAGCAAAGACACAAAATACTAAGGTTATGTAAGCGAATATAAATTAATTATAACAGTACTACAACCGTGCACATTTTCTATTCACCAAACTTAAAAATATGTACATTTTCGTTAAAGAAATTGCCTTCCATATGTCTTACACGCAGTCTTCGGGTATCTCTATTAATTTGGAAAACTGTTGTAACAATAAATGTTCTTGATCAACTTCGGGGTGTAAATAAGAATAAAAAACGAATGTCCATTAAGCGAGGAAAATCATTGTATCAACGAACGTTTTTGATTAAGTTACAAGGTTTGACAAGATTAGCAAACAGTTTCTACGTGATAACCTCTGAAAATACAATGAAATGGATATTTGTAAATAAAAATAACTATGTAGTGATAATTCTGCCTAAACACCTCCCGTCGACTTCAGTCCCAAAGTTTTATGTAAGAGATGGTCATTTGATCCAATCAACCATGTAATTATTTTGCGTTTATTTCGTTATTTTACCTGCAAATAAATTTTTCGTGCCCCATTTTTGAGGATTATCAAACATAATGTTTCAGTAAACTCCTTATATTATAACTAACTAACTAACTAACTAACAGTTTTCCTTTGCTTTCGAAATATTTACATACCATCTTTCTTGTAATAAACAATCTCCACTTGTCGTTCCTCACTCTCTTCCAGGCACTCCGCTATTTTAGCCACAGCATGAGGACTGGTCTGAGGTCCATGCAGGAACTCGCACATGCACGATTGTTGAACGATCTCTCCGCGTGAGTAACCCAGTAGCTCTGTAAAGCCATCATTGCAGTAAATAATTGGTTTGTTTTCTACCTGAGCGTTGGCTACGATGAATCTTCTATCTGTAAAACAAAGAAAGAAAAATGTTGTACATTAGCGTGGTTTAAGTGATGAATTTATAAAACTGGCAAAGGACTGTGCTAAATACATTGAGAGCAATGGTCTATAAAGACAATCAGTGCGGAGTTGGAGGATGTTTCTCTGTAAAATTTCAGCTTCGGAAAAGGCAACATACATTTATTTATTAAATCTCGATAACTGTCTCAGTGAAAAAAACCCACAAAGAACCGAAGTTCATAAAGTGCTAGAGATGACGCATGTTGCACCGTTTCCCAATTCCCAGTAAAGTACATACATGAATAGTTGAATTTAGACAAGAAATACAGTTTTAGGTTTCAAATGTGTGAATAAATTGTTAATCAGAGATAAATATCTGAATTTAATCCAGAAGTTATTAACATTTTCAGCTCATGCGTATAATAAATAACAAGTCAAAATTAAGAAAAAGACGACCAAAGTTACTCCTCACAAATACAAAATAAAATTTAAAAGGTGGGACTATACTTAAAATTAAAATTCCGGAACTTTATGTATAATCCTCGCTTACATGTAAATTTTAGATGATTTATTCTTTTATTAATTAGTTTGTACAATATCACCTTATCGACCAAACTCAACAAAACATTGATCACTGATTATTGAATTGTCTTTACTGCAAAGTTTTCATTATAATAAAAAATAAAAAGCAGCATAGTATTTCGTTTTTCTAACTACGTACCGAATTTTCTTGAATTTAGCCTCAAAAATTAATTAAGACAGTCATACGTGAATTCTAGCTAATGACTTGAAATAATGTCTCCTCATCCATTACACATTTATAGCAGGATAAAATCGTCATCCTAACCAGTTTTTTTCTATTTAAACCGTCTAAAGGATTCTTAAGTAGACTGTTCTACTTCATCAATGATTTACTGAGATTCGTACAGATTGATGATTCGTTTGATTCTGTGTCTTTCATTAAAAGATCAACTTTAATTAATATTACAGTTACGAATATAAAACATTCATATAAAGTATTTTAACATAATTCTTAAATGGTAGGCAAAAACGTTTCATGATGTGTTCATGCGCTATAATTTAATTTCTTAAAACTTTTTAAAGCATTTTCTTCTACTCTTTATATTCACAACTATAAAATGTAGTATTACTGAGCTGCAAATATTTTCCAGAACTCTTTTTTATTTTGTCGTGATTTATTCAACTGAATATGTTTGGACGTTGCTGAACCAACAGACTGGCAATAAAACTGTGTTGTAATGTGGCAGTTACCACGTTAATTATTATTAAATGCTTGTCTAGCTGGCACCAACTAGAAACCTTGTATCGTTAATTGGATCACTCTTAATACAAGGACAGTATTACTCACAGTCGAAGGATGATCGGAGGGAAGTCTACAGAAAGTAGATTACAAAGTGTTAAAAATTTATCTTGCTATATGCAACCCGATATACCAAATTTCGTTAAGGATTGGTCGTCTTACAGAAAAATGCGCCGATTATTGATTTTTAGGACATAATTTTACATAACTTAGTAATGTATTCTCTATACGTTGATTTGTGTTAGACCTCATGAACGAATCAAAAATTAGTTTTAGTTGTATTCTTTCAACAGAAATGGTGCTCACGTTTAGTGTGATGTCATGTTTATTGGGGCTTCGTGGCCACACTACGAAGCTCCCAAACTCTGCGACAAATGGTGTTTAAGTATCAAAGTGCCAAGATAAAGAACATCTGTATACTTATATATGTTGCATCTTCTGACTTTTATTTTTTCAAATTATGGAACATATCAATATATCATCTTGTCTCTTCTTAATTTGCGTAAATTACTAGCACAAAGAACTAAGACCTTTCGACTGGTTAGTATTTATACATTTTTGTCAGTTCCTTTCAAAACTTTTTAAAGATTACTGAAAAACGTTGTTGATAAAACGCTGTATAGAAGTGTTTCTGCGCACTCCTTGAGCTGAGCCAGGCATGGCCAAGTGGTTAGGGCACTCAACTTGTAATCTGAGGGTTGCGGGTTCAAATCCTTGTCACACCAAACATGCTCGCCCTTTCAGCCGTGGATGACGTTATATTGTGACGGTCAGTTCCATTATTCATTGGTAAAAGAGTTGGCAGTGGGTGGTAATGACTAGCTGCCTTCCCTCTAGTCTTACACTGCTAAATTAGGGACGGATAGTGCAAATAGCCCTTGTGTAGCTATGCAGGAAATTAAAAAATAAACAAACACTCCTCCAGCTATGTAATAAGAATTACGTAAGAGAAAGAGAGTGAGAAGTATAATCATACAAACTGAACTTTGTTCAGAAGGCTTTATGTCTAATCCATACCAGAACTTATAATTTTCTCAACAAATACTTTCCAAAATCACTACGCAAAAAAGCCTTATGTCCATGCTGCTTATGGATTTCCTTGAATTAGCTTTATGTCACCAAGTATTTATGTCAACAACCCTAAAGCCTTCTCTTCAACTTAAATGCAATGATTTTCATATAGACGCACTCACGAGCTTGCACTAGGCAGCTGTAAAGCGTAATATAAACTCTCGTTCGATCAGTTGCGCAGTTCTACAAAGATGTTAAACACTTTCTGTAATCTATACATTCCTCTTTTTACATATTTGTGTTTATTATCTATGAATAGTGCAATCAAAGAGCTGATTAATTTAAATCTTTAAATACAGAATGTTCTACAAGAAAAATATAATTTTGTATTTTCTTCCTGCATAACGTGCTTCCTTCTTCATTGCCTGCATGTCAGGTGAAATGTGTAAAGTTCATTTTGAGATTTTTAAGTTAAGATAAGAATATTTAAAAGATTATTGAGAATTCTTGTTGTTAGCAATTGTGATTTTTATTGTTATGTGAAATAGAAATTCACCGTCAACAAAAAGGGATTGGAAGAAATAACGATCTTTTCTTGTAATAATCTTGCTATCAACAAAAATCGACTAAAAATAACTAAGAACGTTCGTAGTAGAAATCTCGAAGACAAAAAGCAGCTGCTAAAAGTACCTGAAAACTTTTCGTGTTAGCATATCAACATCAATATAAAGCGACTATTAAAGTAACTGAGAACCATCACTGTAAACAGGTTTTGAGTCCTTTTTAATTCAATATATGTTAATTTAAAGTAATATAGATGTGTGAATAACATTGTTTAAACAACAACAAAATAAAAAGGCATTGAAAGATTAAATTAATTTATTTTATAAATATCTCACAGGAGGAAGATATTTAAAGAGAGCTAAAAATCAATCCAGTAGTATTTACAGTTAATTAAAGTTATTGTTCTTACATTATTTGATATAAAGATTAGAACGCATTCCTTCATAAGCTAGATGAACTTAGGATAAATAAACATTACATATCTTTCCTTCCTCCATTCATTAATAGATTGAGTTTTCTAAGTTTCTTATTTTTGTATGTATATATAATTTCTACACAATACTTGATCAAGAAGGTCGCTATGTGACTTCTGTTCTTGCTACCTACTACTACTGTTCTGTGTCATTCACCTATCTGTAATAAAAATAACTGCAAATCACCTGAAGTGTATGAAGTTAGCCAGTTGTCCTTTCCACTGTTAGATAATCTCGCAAAGTAATGACCTCCCTTATGTTTCATTGAGAATGCCCATAAAGTGGGTAGCGCTAGTTGCTCTAACCAAATCTTATGTTAACGAGTTAAATAAGTAACATGAATTTTATTCAGTTTGGTAGAAGATTTTAACCATATAAACGTGAAAAAACGCTAAAGAGAGAAGCAACCTCATAGATGACGTTAATGTACCTTTACTTAATGGGTTTTGGTTTTATATTTAATACGTGTTTAAGAAGAAATATGGTTAGTGTGTACTGTGATTAATGTTATTCGCTTAACTAATTTCTGTTTTGATTTTGTTTTTCTGAAAAATGATTAAAAGCAATCGTCTTTCTAATTAAGTTTTAAAGCCTCTTTATTGCATTTTATATATCATATAGCTGCGACATCGCTCTAGGTTCTAGATTATTTTTTGCATAACCATTTCGTAATTATTCTTTGTTAGAATACTTGTTTTTTGTTTTTGTACAAATTTCTTTGATCTGGCTTTTTTATTTCGCAAAATTTCCTTTGCTGATTTTGAATACGAACCGTTATTAAGAACTCTTACGACGTAACTAGTCATTGTTTGTTTATTTGTCTAAAAGTTATTTTCTATTTGCATCACATCCTTATTAAAGGGTTAATTTAATATTTTTATCAGTTTTGAAGTATTTATATGATTAATTATACGAACTGATGTGATAAATGTTATTTATTACTATGTAACAAGTGCCTGTGTTATTGCAAAATTATTTATTTCTAAGGCCCGGCATGGCCAAGCGCGTAAGGCGTGCGACTCGTAATCCAAGGGTCGCGGGTTCGCACCCGCGTCGCGCTAAACATGCTCGCCCTCCCAGCCGTGGGGGCGTTATAAGGTGACGGTCAATCCCACTATTCGTTGGTAAAAGAGTATCCCAAGAGTTGGCGGTGGGTGGTGATGACTAGCTGCCTTCCCTCTAGTCTTACACTGCTAAATTAGGGACGGCTAGCACAGATAGCCCTCGAGTAGCTTTGTGCGAAATTCCAAAACAAACAAACAAATTTATTTCCAAATAATCGTTGTTAAGTATTCTTGAATACAATCGTCGAATTTCTTCATTACAAGATTGTGTTCCCTGTGAACGTTTTTCAGTGGAGATAGAAAGTTATGCCACTCCTTGACCAATGCGTGTTTGTAATGTTCATTGTTTTTAAAGTTAATATTAATGTCCATTTGACAACAAACATGAAGTAATGGGGAGGGGGGGAGAAATTTGTGATACATAAGTATGTGTATTCTACCTTTTTATACTCATGTAGAATGTTGTTTCCAAATTATTTCCCTTGTGTTGGTGTGTGCAGTTTCTACATAATATATTAGTTAAGAAGGCCATTAAGTTACTTTTGCTCTTGCCATATACTGCTTTGTGCCATTAACCTACTTTCACCTTTGACTTATCTTGGTTGAAATACCTGATCAGTCACCCTTAGTATGTGAAGTTAGGCAGCTGGCTTTCCACCGCAAGTCATGTGATATCCTGAGGTCATGATCTCCCTTATGTTTCACTGAAAAGACCAGCCACATGGCTGGTACTAGCCGTCTTAAGTAAGTCTGGTAAGTTAAAATTTATTTAGTCTAGTACAAGATCTTTACCAAATAAACTTGAAACTATTCAACAGAGAGAAACAACCTGTAACGGATTTACAGTCTTACATTTATTTTCATATCTGCGTGACGTGTGTTTCAGTTTAATGAATGTGACGTATATTGTTAGATGATTATTGTGCAAGTCCCGCTTGTTCTCTTTAATATGTAGAAGATTCTCGAGAGTAAGAATCAACAATATATATTCTACGAAAACACTAGCGTATATTAGAATATTGTTGAACATTCTAGAATCTCGCAAAGTAAGTATTTAAAAGCAAGCCATCACAAGACGTAATAGAATATTATTTGGTTTGTTACAGTCAATACACTATAAACTTCGGAAGTTATAATTGTGATTAAAGCTTATTAATAGGAAAACTACAAAATTTGACCAGAAATATTTATAGATTTAGAAGATTTCGAACTTCAGTGAATTAACTTCTGTGATTAGAATTCCTTCAAGGACATTATATGTTTTCCTCGGAAAAAATACTCAGGTGTGAAGAGTAGAGCTAGCAAGCATTCTCGTCAAGTGAAGTGTATCTGTGTATCAACATAAAAATAATTTTCGCCTTGAAAACCATCGACAAAGTACTCAGTTCCAGACCGAATAAGTGACTTAATATTGTTGATAAGTTTGTAAAACCTTTGCATATAAATTATAATTCGCTGTTCGTGAACAGTCGATAAAAGATTTAGGTCCAGACATGTTAGAAGTCTCAGTATTGTGTGTAATTTTGTAAAATTATTTTATATAAACCATTATTTGTAATAACCGTTATTATAATTTGTATTTTTATATAAAAATATACGTGTGTTAAGTGTGTTTTAATATAGCAAAGCCACATCGGGCAATCTGCTGTGTCTATCGAGGGGAACCAAATCCCTGACTTTAGCGTTGTAAATCCGTAGACTCGCCGCTGTGCCGCTTTGTTAAAAGGAAAACTGTGCGAATCGATCTTGTTGGAAAATATTATAATATTGATACATGTTAACATTCAATTAACTTCTAAATTAAAATTTCCGGCTATTTGTAATCTTATCACGTAGTTTACGTAACATAATGAATCGAAGACTCGTCCGAGTTAAATTATTAGGTTGTCCAGAAATAATTGCCGGAATTCTCATGATGATATTTAGAAGCTGAACACTGAGAAACTTATTGTTAGTTGGTTGGTTTAATCCAACGTTTGTCGCTTACGAGGTGTTTTAAATGTCTGCCGTTTCAACTCTACTCAGAGTAAGTTTCGCAATCCCCAAAGCAGCATGGACAAGAAGTACTTTCGTCTGATTTTCCTCTACGAGTTCAAACTTGGACGAAATTCTACCTACACTACATGGAACATCAACCATTGCTGGATCTACTGCTGGATGTACATTTCAACATTGGTTACAAAGGTTTCGACGTGAAGATGTAAGTCTTGAAGATCACGAAGGTCGTGGAAGGAAGCCATCCTTAAATGAAAACACAATAAGGGAAGCGGTTGAGACAGACCCTCGCACAACAATACCGTGAAGAAAAGCTAGGCACAAGCAAATCAAGCATTGCCAACCACCTGAGTGCTATTGGAAAGACGAAAACATTGGATGAGTGGGTTCTGCATGAGCTGACTGCAGATCAACAAAAATCGGCATTATGAGACCTGTCAAGGATGACGCTCCAAAAATTGAACGAATTAGGGAACAAGGTTCTGCCTCATTCACCTTATTACTCAGACTTTTTCCCATACAGATTTTCATTTTTTCAAGTACTTTGTCAAAACTTTTTGAACAATAAACACTTTCAAAACCAGGCAGCTGCAGAAGAAGCTTTCAGGGAGAAATGAAACTGATTTCTACGGCAGGGGCATAAACAGCATTGTTACACGTTGGCAAAAGTGCGTTGAGGCAAACTGTACTTACTTTGATTAAAGCATGTTTCACAACACTGGTTTATACGTTTCCAAACTTCGCAGTTCAGAAACGACCTTAATTTCTGGACAACTTAATATAATACGTAACGAATGTCAAAGCTAACTCCCGAGATAAGGTGACTATCCATTGTGGCAAGGACGTATTATTTGTATATGTGTTAATAACAGTTATTTACTATGATTTTACATTTCTGTTCACTCTACCTTTATTTCTTACGATCTTAGTCAGTCAGAAGATACAGAAGTGTTTCGAATTAAATATCTTGTCAAGTCTGCCATTAACAATTGTAATCAATTTGTCACTCTTAGGTAAAATCAGACCTACCTGAAAAAAAATGACACCGACGTTGTCAGCGTCATTTTCGGCCATAATACAAGTAATAATCTCATGAAATACGGCCAGCCTAGGAAACTTAGGCTAGTCCTAAATCCATATACATAAAATTAACAGTGCAAAATAAAAGAAGGTGACAGTGTCCAGAATTCAGCTAAAAATGACCGAAACGTCGTGTGATAATCTACTTCATTTTTAGGCCCGGCATGGCCAAGCGCGTAAGGCGCGCGACTCGTAATCCGAGGGTCGCGGGTTCACGCCCGCGTCGCGCTAAACATGCTCGCCCTCCCAGCCGTGGGGGCGTATAATGTGATAGTCAATCCCACTTTTCGTTGGTAAAAGAGTAGCCCAAGAGTTGGCGGTGGGTGGTGATGACTAGCTGCCTTCCCTCTAGTCTTACACTGCTAAATTAGGGACGACTAGCACAGATAGCCCTCGAATAGCTTTGTGCGAAATTCCAAAACAAACAAACAAACAAAACTTCATTTTTAATTTCTGACATTATTATAACACACTTCTTTATGCCTAAGTTGAAGAATAAAATACACCTTAAAAAGTATAATGCTTTATACCTATTTTTAATGACATGTGCAACTCTACAAATTGCTATTGCATTTTGTTGTAACGCATGCCTGTTAAATGATACTACGAGATCATTTTAACGGAATTTGCAATCCTGCAAATTGTCATTACAGTATGTTGTGGCATATGCCTGTTAAATGATTCTACATTATCAAAAATCTCTCACATGCAGAATTTCACACAAATATTTCCTTCTCCTATATATAAAAAAGTGAACATAACGCCTTTTAATTTTTAGCGAAATATTCCGACGCCTATACAAAACTAAGCGAGGTTTTTTCTTATTCCTTCCTATACGCATATATCATTAAATCAATTAAACTGAAAGAATGAGCATGTTTGGTAACGGGGATTCGAACCCGCGAGCCCCACATTGCGATTCCTGTGCCCTAAGCACCAATCCATTAGCATATTTAGTGAAGAGATTGTCTTCCATAGTCCGTTGTTATTATTACAGTTATTTATATATGTCAACTTTTTTAACTAAAATCATACAGTTTAGTAGGCCACTGGTGACGAAACTAAAATTAGCATGATTAGCGGTGATGACAGATAACTTTTATAAAAACTACTATTTTATTAGAGTTCTGAACTATTCCCTCTCATGCCATGGCTAAGCAACAACACTCTCAAGAAATAATTGTTCGAGATGATACTTAAGACGCTTAAAAGAGTGTTTAAAATTCATGCGATAATGTTATAAAACAATTTCTGTTATCGCGCACATGCATCCTTTTGTTTTCTTCCATTTTACAGTCTACTGGCAAGATTAGATTCCTTCCTAATTCTCAGAATTTTTTTATCGTGAAAAGTTTCCTAGAATGACTTTTTTATGTGCTTTTGTAGGTACTATAAAATAAAATACGCAAGAAAGAACATTATCGTGCGAAACATTAAAGGGTAATCGTTGTATTTTATAAAATGCTTATATTGGTGTAATATATTATTTCTAAGAATTTAAAAGTTACTGTACAGGTCTTGTTTTGTTTGTTTCTCGTCACATGATTTTAGTAGGTTGCACCTAGAACAGGGTAAAGGACTTCAGGGTCCCTCTACAAATTTTCTATGGGACTCTCGGAACTAAACTTTATAAAAAAGTCAAACTCAACGTTATTTATTAACTACAGGTTGAGCAACCCATAAACACCAGTGATCAGTAGATAATACACATTAATAAATGGACGAGTAAATATTTATAGTCTATACTCTAGATGTTTATCTGTAACGACCAAAAGCATTGTTCTCATTGGCTTGGTTTCTTTCGAACTTCGCGCAAAGCTACACGAGGGCTATCTGCACTAACCATCCCTAACTTAGCAGTGTAAGACTAGAGGGAAGGCAGCTAGTCTTTACCACTCACCGCTAACTCTTGGCTACTCTTTTACCAACGATTAGTGGGATTGACCATCACTTTATAACGCCCCACGGCTGAAAGGGCGAGCACGTTTGGTGCGACCGGAATTCGAACCCGCGACCCTAAGATTATGAATCGAACGCCTTAACCCACCTGGCCATGACGGATCTAGTTATGCTTTTAATTATAGGAAGTACAAAGCGTCGTTTTCTCCTAATACAAGTTATACTATTTGTTCACACGTTCTTGCACTAATTAAAACACAGTAAGTCTTAACGATAGTTGTTTGTTATGTTTCTTAAATATTGTTAGCAGGACCTGAATGATTTCTATCAAAGCTTGCTCATATGGTTAAATTACATCTTCCAATGTGTAGAGTTTAAACTCCTTCCACTAACCACGATCAAAACTGATATAATTAGCACAATACGAGTACTCTAATTTGTGTAACCACTTCAAGCATTCAATAATTTTGCACCTAGTTCGTATACACTGCTTGCGACGAACAGCAACAACCACTTGAATAATAAATAAATTGAAACGGTTGCTATAGCAACCCAACATGGCGTAACAGCTTGGCAACAGTAAGTGAGTGTTTTCAAGAAAGAAGACGACTATAACGTTGTACTTGTTTTGTTTTGTTGATGACCGTTAACATTGTTTTCTTTTAATGACTGCCTAGACCAGAAAGTCGAAGAATGGTAAAGAAAAGAGTATATATATATATATATATATATAGTGCCATGTAGAACACGCACAACTACAGATGGGAAAGTCAACTGTCGCGTGATTGGGTTGTTATTCATGAACTAATCACTTATATTACGTATCACCAGAAACACACACAAACGGCTTGATACTTACAGCTCATTAGTCAGAAATTTTAGAGGAGTGTATCTGACAGTGGTAGAGAAATTAACCGTATATATATTAGTATATCATGTTCACAACTCTATATGGAAAACCGTGATCTCATTATTTCCTACAATTTTTAAAATGTGTTTACGCCGCAGCAATTACACATGTCCGAAATAGCATACTAATTTAAGTGGTTTAACGAAGTATTAACAACCAAGAAAGATGCAAGTCCTTCAGTGGAGTTCTACTTGCATAGGATATGATATAATAACAGAGGCTTGTAAACGTATTGTCTGTTTGCTTCGACCATTCACACAAAGCTACAAAATGGGTATCTCCAAAAGCTGTTTCTACATCTATCGATAATTATTTAGTCTAATGCATCCAGAGAATCACCTATGGAGAGAAAATCTAATGACTGAAAAAGTCGTAAATTTTACCCTCCTATAAATACTTTAGAGGATTTCTTCAGTTAGCTGCATTCGAGTAAATCTTTATACATTTTCGTGATAGCGTTAAAAAAATGTTCTATTTCTTTTACTTTGGTGAAAATTGCATATCATATGACAACGACAAGAAACTCATATCCTTCAGGCCCTGTCTGAGTCCCTCAGATGCGTCTACAAATTAGGATAGTCGATAACGTATGCAACATAGAATTCTTGTGTATTTCATTTTACCTTTTGTCAGGTTTTAAAAAATAAAACAGAATTCTCTTTCTTCAAAGCGGGTGTTTCAGAGAAATCTTCGTTCACGTAACAGCTAGTTAAAGTTGCATCAGTTTTGGATGCTATCCAGTGAAAGAAGTAACGATATATATTAATTTTACTGCAGATAAAGCTTCGATTTATTTGTTCACTGATATGTGCGTTTCTTTCCTGTATTTTCTATCATCGATTTATTATTGTTTCTCATTTTCCGAATCTGCATTTTGCAGATACTTTTAAACCTACATACTAAACCTAAAATACTACAACACCAGAAAATGCATCAACCTGCATTATTATGATAATGTACCAAAAGTCAACACGGACTTCACTAGTAGCAATGACCAAATACTTATTGATGGTTATATGAAATCCTCTGCTTCTGACCTTCACTAATCATGCCTCTCGTGGTTCTTTAATCCTCTTGACACCTCTAGGTGTTCAGATCACTCCGAGTGAAAAATCACATCTAACTTTCAAAATATAACGATGTTTCTCTTTGAAGAAGTATTTACTCTAAAATACAGTATAATTGACACATTAATGTTATATAATGCTTATCTTGCTTATTTCAGGAATAGCATTCCAATTAACGTTAAAATTTAAATGTATGTCATATATATATACGTACCGAAACTATAAATTTATATTTATTTCACATTACAGCATTTACTGTAAGTTTGAAATTTAATTTATGTTTCTACACGTTATGTTTGTACAACTGAGAATTCATTGGTTAAACTTACATATGGAATACTACCAAACGTGTAGGATTTTAACTGCGTTTTAGCTTTAGAGTGAGCATTACCTAAATAAAGAGAAAATTCTGTTTTGCAGACGAGAAGTATCAAAACCATCTGGAAATTAGTCACTCACAGATTCAAAATTTTGAAATTGTTGAAGTCGACATTTTATGAAGCAACCTGAAGAGGAAATTCTGAAATATTTCCTACAAATTTAGAGTTTGTTTTGTAATTGTTTTTTTTTGTTTGTATGTTTTCCATTCTGGATAAAGCTTTAGTTATGTTATTTCCCTATAGCAAGACGCCAGATTAAAAATTTTAGGTTGATCCGCAGTGGCTCAGCGATGAATCTGCGAACTTATAACGCTAAAATATCAATACTAGTGGTAGACATAGCACAAATAGCCCATGGTGTAGCTTTCTTAACAATAAAAAAGACAAATTAGGTTTAGCAAGTATGGTAAAGCAGGCATGGAACAGCAAACTATTTGGAGTACACTTTTGTCACGCAAACAAAATTTACAAGTAGAAAAGCTTATTTATTTAAAACTAGCTGGATTACACGTCCTCTGGACAAAAGTTATGTAAATTTATGATTAATGAAAGGTTAACTTAAAACATGAAAAGTTAAAACATCCGTAAAAACTAGAAAATACAAAATGTGAAATCAAGCATTTACGGATATCTCCGCATGAACCCATCAAACTTTCATGTCAAATTTGGTGAAGATTCATCAGTAGGTGGCAAAGCAGTGATAAAAAAAAAAGCAAAATTGAAAGATTCGTATATAGCTCTCGCATGGACTCAATGAGCCTCCATAACAATTTTGGTGAAGATCCATCATACCTTGCGAAGAAGTTGCCTAGATATTGAACAGACAGTACTACTATGTTTATATAGATAGATACACTATAACTGCTAGACATAAATTAATCTCAACCACAAATATTGTCGGCAAAATAACATGCTGCAAAGCGTAATAAAAGTAGAAGTGACACAGGTTTAAAGGGTGAAGTCAATGACCACTGATAACTACTCTTTGTCAGTCGTGCTTTGCTCTTGTCAAAAGAAATACATTAATTAATATTCAAAAGTTACCATTGGGTACATAATAAAATAGACAGAATAATTCATGGTCAATGTTTCTCATTATTGCTTCGGTGGGACTTCTCATTCTTGGCTGAATAGTAGGAACTCACCATTACTTTTACAATCAGTGATGACGAGAAAATCCACTTGTAGAAAAAAATATATATGTAAAAACGGCTGGTTTGGGTTGAGAAAATTTTTATGTAGAGGAGCGTACGACGTTTCGACATTCTTCGGTCATCGTCAGGTTCACAAAGAAAGAAAGAGGTAACTGAACGATAGCTGATCCCATGTTTGAAGGGATTTGTGTAACTGAGTGTAGGAATGTAGAGGGCGTGCTTAGATATTTGATTATATTTATTAATATAGGTATATATTGGTTTATATTGGGATTGAGTTGTTGTATAAGTAAGGCTTCTTTAATTTTGCGTTTGTTTATGTTTGTTTCTTTATTTAGTATTTGGGTATTCTGTATGGTTATGTTGTGTTTATTTGATTTGCAGTGTTCGAAAACGTGTGAAGGTGACTTTTTGTGTACTTTGAAGGTTTTAGAAAACACTAGTGCGTCTGCGACCATTATTGAGTGTGATTGGTATAAAAGCTAGCAGAGAAACAGTAACAGAATATTATCGGTCATCTACAGTTAATGTGCTTTAAACCTCGGGAACTACAACTGTAGTTAATGCTTATTAATCGGAAAACTACAGTATTTGACGGGGAACGTTTATAGATTTCGAACATTACAAACCGTTTAACTTCAATGACTTACTTCAGACGTTATTATTTCTACCAGGACACTAAATATCTTCTTCAGAAAAAAATCAACTTACAATGGTGTGAAGCCAACCAATTTAGCTAGCTTAAACGAGGTGTAACCGTCACAGTATAACACCCCCACGGCTGAAAGAGCGAGCATGTTTGGTGCTACAGGGATTCAAAACTACAACCCTCAGATTACAAGTCAAGTGCCCTAACCACCTGGCCATGTCAGGCCGTAAATTTCAACAGAAAAGCAAAGCACTTTCATTGATATCTGCACCTACAAAAGTCTCCCGCTAGTATAGCGGTAAGTCTACGGATTTACAACGTTAAAATAAGGAGCTCCATTCCCCTCAGTGAATTCAGTAGATAGCCAGATGTGGCTTTGCTATAAGGAAACACACACACGCGCGCGCGTCTAAAAAAAAAAAATTACTCTATGATGTAATGCCGTAATTTTAGCTCATTTTTAGATTAAAATTTCAATAAAGTCCTTTTTCTCATGGATGACGAACATTACTGAACGTCAAGTGTGAGTACATTGTTATGGAACTGTCAGGCTATTCCAGAAAATGCCACAGCCCCGATAACCTTCCGCAGTAAGTATAATAGAATTTTTTTTAATCTACCAGAATATAAAAAAAAACAAAAACATTAGAAAATGTAAAATACGTGCATCTGACAAAAAAAGGCTTGTTGAAATTTACTATGGCTTTGTTTGTATTTTGTATTTTTAGGGGTAGTTCCATCCACTACTTAGGGTTTATTATGTCTACCACCTTATCTTATTATGTAATAATTGAATATTAAGATAAACGAGCATAAACATATGTATAGGATACGTATTTGACATACCTTTAAACTCTAATCATAAAGTATGTGATTTACTTTGCAAAGTAGTGTTTTATGTATCTGATAGCGTGTAACAACTATGAAAACGTTTATGGGTAAAACGAATGCATTACACGGTATTTGTTTTGTTCTTTCTTCACGAGTGTTCCGAAAAGTGTAAACATTAGAAGGTTATGTGAATATGGTTTTCTTCCATTTGTTACTTAACAATTAAACATGTAAAATATTTGATTAATATTTAGAATACAAAAACAAAATATATTCGATATTTTTGAAATAGGTAATTAGATTTTTAATTCCGTCTTCGGTGACAAAGGTTATGTTTTCTCCCCTGTGTCTGTGTGTGTTTTTTGTTTGTCAGCAAGATTTCTCGAAAATAGCTCAATAGATTTGGTCCAAAGTTGGTACACATTTGGACTATAACCAAACTTAAAAGTTATTAGTTTTTGGAATGTCAAGATAAAAGTCCTAGTTCACAACAAGGTCACAAAAATCCAAAGCATTTCTATCTGCTAACATAGGAACCGAGTTTTCATACTATTTTTGCTCTATAGTAGAGTAAAAAATGATTGCATTTTGATGAAACTTAGTGGAAATATGTAGAATATTATCACTCATTGTCCTGCCAAAAATTGCTCGTGTCTGTTGATAACTTCGGACATACGGATATTTTGAGGGCCGATA
The DNA here is from genome assembly GCF_004210375.1 of Tachypleus tridentatus. Classification (NCBI taxonomy): domain Eukaryota; kingdom Metazoa; phylum Arthropoda; class Merostomata; order Xiphosura; family Limulidae; genus Tachypleus; species Tachypleus tridentatus. The sequence goes on along the minus strand of NC_134834.1, from coordinate 129,423,492 downwards.
TGATCAACGCTGCTTAACGGAAGTAAACGCTCTACTGAACCGGCATGGCCAGATGGTTAAGGCACCGGACTGGTAATCTGAGGGTCGGGGGTTCGAATCCCCGTCGCACTAAACATGCTCGTCCTTTCAGCCGTGGGGGCGTTATAATGTTCGGTCAATTCCACTATTCGTTGGTAAAAGAGTAGCCCAAGAGTTGGCGGTGGGTGGTGATGACTAACTGCCTTCCCTCTAGTCTTACACTGCTAAATTAACAACGGCTAGCGCAGACAGCCCTCTGTAGCTTTGCGTGAAATTAAAAACAAACAATACTTGGATTTTGACACTTAATTTTCAAACACACACAAATATATATATAATTCAATGCTGTTATTACAGAAGAACTTCTTTATCGGCCAGTATTTTTTACCTGTATTTATTTTCTTGCTATTCCATTGATTTTAACACACAAGTCGCGATTTTTCTTTGGTGCTTTCTTATTTTTGTTCCGTAGTTTTAAACCTTTATAATGTCGACGACGTATTTATTTTGTTAAAAACCTAATCTAAACCACGCAACAGAAAACAATAAAATGATGAGAAAATGTGAATTCAGCAGCTGTAGGTAAACTCCAACATGTTACTTGTTATAAACAATAGCAACAAGTTTATTCTACAAGTGCTGCCGTTGTGCTTTAACACAGGAAGTACAGGGAAAAAAAAGAGATTATACATTTATAGCGGTCTTACGAGCAGCACGGAGTTGATACTTAGAGAAAACGTTGTGTATATGGATATGTTGTTTTGTGGTAAGTATTAACTTTTTGCTATATGCATACAGGACTTGATCTCTTAAAATTTCGAAGGTGTAAAGACGAGTGTGAAAATGACAAAGAACGTAATCCAAATAAGTTCTTTATGTGTAAAGCAGTACACCACCGTCCGTGAAAATGACAAAGAACGGGAGAAGATATTCAATTCTAAATGTACCCATATGGACGGTGGTGTACTGCTTTACATATAAAGAACTTATTTGGATTACGTTATTTGCAGTTACAATACAACTGTCCTTATTGTTGATAATACATCTAGGTGCATCAAGAGGGTGAGCAGCTACAGTTATTAACATAAAAGCTTTAGTGACTGCAGACACAATCCATTGGTGGTCGTGAGAATAGATTAATATACCTCCAGACTACGGAATTCTACCTGGTACAAATTAATATACGCTCAATCATTGTTATGATATTCTACTTGTTGATAGCAAAAACAGTGATGCTTCTATCCTATAGCAAGCCATGGCATCAAACATAAATCACTTAATGGTTTCAAAAATTAATATTTATTTGGTATTCACCAGAGTGTGGTTGACACCATAATTCTTGCAGGAAGTGAGTCTCACAGCTGAAATACTAAATCATCTAAAGAACCAATAGTAGCATCCAACTAAGGAAACAAACACTTTCTGAAAGGTGGCCAAGGTAAATGGGTTATGTCCCCCGATAGTACAGCGGTATGTCTACGGATTTACAATGCTAAAATCAGGGGTTCGATTCCCCTCGGTGGGCACAGCAGATAACCCGATGTGGCTTTGCTATAAGAAGAACACACACGTAGATGGTTTATTAAATCTGTGAATGGCGAGTAAAAAGAGAGGACTAGATGAAGTTACACCTGACTCGTAAGCCCTTTATATTGAATATTACGTGTGAAGTACGTTATACAATGCACTCCAGAGGACTACCACACGCTTACACATAGGAGGAAGAGGAGAGAATTGGGCAAAAGCATATATTGTATAGACATGGTGGATATAATGTATAGCAATTCTTTCTCCGAAAAACTCTAAGGGACTAAATAAAGATGGTAATATTTAAAAATACAAGTTTAACACTATTGTCTTATGGTAACTATGGTTCATTATTATAATACTAGGTATATTCCATGAAAATATTGGTTGTTTCATACATATATCATATAATTCATAAACAGCAAAACATATTTTACCAAAATATTAAGATGTAAACGCCCCCTTTTATTATCATATAAGCTGTTACACAGTATCAAATGTGATAATAAATATATAGTTCTCTACTATTACTTTGTGGCGATATAGTTTTCTAGATGTACGCCATTGCTACACAGTAGCAAAGTAATTGTTCTTCGCAAATGTTTTATGTCGATTATAAAACTGTTACGTAAATTTTATGATCCTACTTTCGTCCTTCGTCCCAATACCCTGAAAAATCCCCTGTCACGCAGTTTAAAGTATTTTCATAGCTAAGACTACCTTGCTGGTACTATAGCTTTATAACTAAAGATGTATAGGAGGTAAACAAGTAGGTCCATAAAAAAAAAGCAAAAAAACACGTAGGTAGCTATAAGCAATAACATTAGAAATTTATGGTGGCCTAAGATTATATTTCCTATTTTTAAATTTAATAATTAAATAACTAAGGAAATGTGATTATGCAGTTTTCACCATCCTGTAGCACAACTCAAACAGTTTTGATTATATATTTTGTGTATGATTTTTTCTCTCAGTCCATGAGTAGTATTAATCCGGAAAATGGCAATGTGCAAAAAACATGCTCAATGTGTCGTTTGGCTTCCAGAGAAAAGGACAGTGTCTGTGGTACAGTCTAATCACAAATCCTTGTACAGGAAAGAAGTATGAGGGTATACTAAGGATATCGTGTATCGCACATCTATAAAAACATCACAAAGCTAAAGACCAGGATAACGTGTGCTATTACGAGTAAGTTAAAGTAAAAGAAGAGTGAACTCGAATATCGGTAAGACGTGCTGATAATCACTAACGGTACATAAGTAGATCTCTACTAACATGTCTATAAAACCTGTTTGAGTTTAAATAGAATATGTTATAAACTGCATGATTGTATTTTTTGTTAGTAAGTTATTACATGTTAAAATAGGAAAGATAGTTTTGGCCCACCCTGTAGAAGTGTGAGAGTTAACACATAGAGGACACGCAAAATAGGAAAAAAAAAAAGGGTAATTACAAAAGTATGTATTAGTACGCATAAATACAGATACACGTAAACATACAGACAAACAGTATGGTTATAACATAAGTATACAAACTAGTAACCATGAATGCATGTTTGAACATAACTACAAATAAGAAAACCCACTGAAGATAAAAAAAACTCTTTAATTCCAATATATGGAACCAATTCTTGAATCAAAAGAAAATTAAAATGTGTAAATGCAAATGTAAATAAGTATATATTCGAGGACACGTAACTAAACAGAAAAATACAGACAAAAAGACATAAATGAAAAGAAACGTATAGACACAATGACACGTAAGTATAATCGCATTGATAAAGTAACTGTACAGTTTGCCTCTGATGAAAAAAGGTTTATCATTCAAAATCGTTCAAATTATTTTTATCCTTTATTGACTTTTACGAACCGGCGTGTCCTTCTAACATCACAAATATGTATAATCGTATTTTAAATTTTATTTCCTCAGTGATTTCCATCAGTTCGTTTTAGAATTTCGCACAAAGCTACACAAGATTGTGTTTGTTTCTTTTTAGATTTCACGCAAAGCTACACTAGGGCTATCTGCGATAGCCGTCCTTAATTTAGTAGTGTAAGACTAAAGGGAAGGCAGCTAGTCATCACCACCCACCTCCAACTCTCGGGCTACTCTTTTACCAAAGAATAGTGTGATTGACTGTCACATTTTAACACTCCCACGGCTGAAAGGGTGAGCACGTTTGGTGTAACTGGGATTCGAACCTGCGACCCTCAGATTACGAGTCGAGTGCCCTAACTACCTAGCTATATAAGACTACCTGCAAATATCGTTTTAATTTTTAAACGATAGACTAGAGGGAAGGCAACTTAGTCAGTAGTGCTCACCACCAACAGTTTGGCTTCTCTCGTCTCACCGAATAATAAGATTTAGCAATCATTCTTGTTGCTCACACACTCAAAGTGCAAAGAGCTATGGACTCTCAGATTCATAGACCCAGCAACTAAACAAAGCCAATTCTTATCCATCTTCAATCAGCAAAACAGAACACGGTGTACTGTAGTAATAAATTGAACAAGTTCTTTTACTTTGAACATTTTGGTTTATATAACAAAATTAAGCTTGTTTATCCGACATCCTGGATCTGATACTAAAATAATGGTTTGTTTGTTTTAATTTCGCGCAAAGCTACACGAGGGCTACCTGCGCTAGCCCTCCTTAATTTAGCAGTGTAAGACTAGAGGGGAGGCAGCTAGTCTCACCACAACCGCCAACTCTTGGTGTACTCTTTTACCAACGAATAGTGAGATTTACTGTCACATTATAACGCCCCCACGGCTGAAAGAGTGAGCATGTTTGGTGTGACGGGGAGTTGAACCCACGACCCTCAGATTACGAGTCCAGTGCCTTAACCACCTGGCCATGCTGGGCCTCCTAGAATAAAACGAATATAACTATCCATTTGGTATATAATGGCAGTAACATCACTGACCATCAGATTAATTCCACTTACCATTGAAACTGTAGAATAACACTCCAGTTATAGTTTCACGATCTCAGGAAGTATTATAAATACATATATGTGAATTCATAGTAGAGACAATCCCCAAAGTCACCGACAGTTTTTGGTTAGTTTTCTTTATATGTTGATCGTGTCCATGGTATAGAAGCTATATCAGTGGCATAATAACAAACATTTTGAATAATTATTGAAACCTAAAGAGTAAATGAATAACAATACAAAATATTCCTGCCAAAGAAACCGTACTAAAAACTCTGAAACACCTGTCCTGTATCTTTAATTACAAGAGAAAATAAAATTAATGAAAAAATAATAATAATTGGAATCTAATTTTAACTGAACTATTTGAAAGTTTGTAATGTGCTTTCACAAAATCGAAAAATATAGTCTACATTTTTGAATGATATCTAAAAGTTTAAAAGAATAGGCAAAATTTTTCATTATAAAACACGTTTAAATCAATCACTAGCAGCTGACGATGAAGTAATGACTATATTGTTATATGAGGTGATTATGGAGTCTACTGCACATGGAGGATGTGTCGGCCTCCTACTGTTTGAGGACTATAGTCAAAAGTTCGTTGCATCATAAAGTGGCATAGTTCCCGTTAATATATTTATAGGTAGGATTTTAGTTTAAGGCTAGGTGAATGTACAAAACCTTTTTAGCAGTGAAGTGAGATCACAGTTATAAGTTCTGTGGAGAGAGGAGTAGTGTTTCTGAAGTATAATTGTTCCACCAACTATCTGAAGTTGAAGATGTTTTTGACTGATTTGTTATAACAATGTTTATATTATTGCCTTATATTTATTGATAAACATAGCTTATTATTTTGTCAATGAAATGGTAATATAGGCCAAGAATGTTTGGATAACTTTTAGACGAAAGGTAATCAATGTACATGAAAAAAATACCGTTTTACAGATATCTGCACGATGAAGCTATTTCGTTTTTTATCACAAAAACAAACAAATTATTTTAATAAAATCATCTCCGTTATTACTAGTGTAACAGAACAGAAACTTGTTTTATTGAAGAATCATTTTTCATGTGATCCCTATATATATTACCGTCATTTCGGGTTTTGTAAGCTAAGTCTTCCCGGCAATAGAGTAAAAGATATTAGCACTATTACTTCGGTGGCTTCAACTTTCCTTGGCATTGTTGTGACCGTATTAACATTGTTTCTGTACATTTGATTGAAAGACAGAAACTATAATAGTAATGAAAAACGCGGTAAAGTCTAACACGCAGGGCCAATAGCAAGTCTCCCACGGATCCCGGTTAAAAAATTTTTGTACGCTCATGTTTTAAAGTCATTCTTTTTTGTAATTAGTTTAGAAATTTTCGTCTTCAGACAAAAGTAAAAAGATATCTGTTCAAAACAAAGAAAGCCAAAAGTCAATTCTGTATCCTTCAGCCATTTCCTTCTTATCGCTGTAAAGTTATCAAGTACCATTAATACTGACAGTAGCATGGAGCAAGTGGTTTCATTATCTACTCAGTCCTTGAAAACGATTCTTAAAGTTGAGAAAAAATATATCAATAGTTGGGTAAAATACACTGACTTTAAAATAAAACACTGGTCCACACAAAGTCATCAAAATTATGCTCTATTTGGATATTTTTTTTATTTTTCCAAAACTTTAGTTTCAGTTTCCCAAACCTTAGCCATGGTGATCCCTCAAAATTTTCATTTCACTTAATTCATTTATGAAATTTGCAATATCATTGTGAACATTTTTAGGTAATTCACGTGCTTTACTCACCTCTTGAGACTTTGCTTGAAGATGTTTCGAGGTAGTGTCAGTGGAAAGTAGGATGTTAACTTAAAGCACAATAAGAAACTGTTTAGCAAGACTGTATATATTTCAGCTAGCTACTAACTTCATTGCGTTTCCCAGGATCATTATTCTGTTACATAATATTTATCAGACATTTCACAATACCTATAACCCAATGCCATCAAAGACTTAACAATTAAGTCGTGATGACCATCCTGTTGGGCAGTGTTTATTCAAGTGTTACTTTAGACTCACCGATTTTTGATTATTTGTCAGTCTTTTTTGGGCCTTGTTAAAAAAAAAACTGTATGTTACTTCTGTAACTGGTTTAATCAAATCATTTAATGCTACATTTAAACCGTCATAGGCAAAGTGAACTTATTTAGAAACAGGAAATTTTACTAGCATCCATGATACCCATAACGCAATGCCATCAAAGTGTTACTTTAGACTCACAGATTTCTGATTATTTTTTCCATCTTTTTGGGCATTGTTAAAAAAAACCTGTGTATTACTTCTGTAACTGGTTTAATCAAATCATTTAATGCTACATTTAAACCGAAATAGGCAAATCGAACTTATTTAGAAATAGAAAACTTTACTAGCGTCCATGCGTGAACTCCTCTGAAAGCGACAGCCATATTAGCAGCTCCATTGTACCTTTCGGCTTCGTAACTCTAACCTGTGAAAAAAACTTTTCCTTCTAAGCACTGTAGAATTTACGCCTCTATTTCACATCATTGCTGGATACTTCACAGAAACCAAAAATACTTCAGTTTTTTTGTGTTTTTCAACTACTACTCTTGTACCGTCTTCCTTAGAGATTATTGTTACGTATCTAACAATAAGGCTTAGGTCATCAACTGTTAGTTTGAGATTTGTTACTATATTCGAATTCTACTTGATCTTCTGATTCATATTCATAAAACGTGTTTGAAACAGGGCGACTTACTTCTTTACTTGTGAAAAAAATACAAAAACAAGTAATCTTAAGAAGTTTTCAGTTAGTGTTTGTTTTCATGCCATTTTTAGCGTTTAGCATTGTCACTCAAAATATGCTTTGTCATTTCGCAATTCCAGACTACAACAACGTTAGTTGGCAAGGGTTTTCCTAGTAAGCAGTTAACCATAATTTGTGCACCTATAAAGATATCTGTGCAGTTGAAATTTCACCCATACAAGTAAGTTCAAGTGGATAAGCATTCATAAAAACATATTTAATATAATAAAATGTCATTCAGGGCTTGATAAAATAAATGCATTTACTAGAATGTTTTCCATTTTTGAATCGTTTGTTACTAAGCCTCCATGTATGAGGTGAAATAAGGCGTAATGTATTAAAACAATGAAGTGAAAGTATAACTGTGCAGCTGAAAAAAATTTCCTTAGGTAAAGCGCTGTTATTAGGCTATTATAATAAGCATAAGCAAACTATAAAGTATACACAAAACAATACAACACTAATAGTAATATCAACGAAAACAATTTACACCACTCAATAATAAGGCCAGTAAATAAATAAGTTGAATTCTTTTTATCTACGATCTGAAGAGAAGAGCATATTAATTGTTGCTTGACAATGTAGGCTACTTACTCGCTATTGTTTAGTAAATGCACTTTCAATTAATTCCTAAATCTTTAAACAAACATCGCGTAATATTTGTATTACCGAAGAGAAACTTGAATGTGTTCACTATTGATGTAATACACGACTTATGAACTGAAATTAGTGCTATCATTTGCTTTAAAAAACCTAGAATTTTACTGGGTCCATCACTGTTGCCAGACATTTTTACATGCCTTCCGACTTTTGTTTGTATAGTAAAAAGAATAAAAAAAGAGAGTAACTTGAAATAAGTTACAAACCCTCGAAAACGAGCCCATCATTACAGTGAACAAGTGACGGTTGTGCCTCTAAATCCCTGCTAAAGAGGGTAAATTCTTCATGTACGGTCGTGATAATTTGCAAAATTTAAGAAGGAATTACGAATCCACTCTTCACTTTGGGCCAGAAAGAGCAATGTGTTTTGTTTCTTTAATTTAACATCAACTCTAGTATGAATCATATATTAGACTCACAACTTAATTGGTCCACATACACTGCCGGCCAAAATCTTAAGGCCAATGAACATAAAAAAATATGCATTTTGCGTTGTTAGACTCAACCACTTATTTGAGTAGAGCTTCGAAAGATGAAAATAAGAAAAGGGAAAATAAAAATACAAACTTTTTAGCATTTAATAGGGAAAATGTGAACACTGCGAAATTAGCCTAAATACTAGCTGGTCAAAAGTTTAAGACCATACCAAAAAGAAGTCCTAAACAGGGTAGGAAATGCTCAACAAGAGGTCTCAGTGATGAATTGCACGGCCATCATTGCGAATAACTTCAAATATTCGCTTTGGCGTGGTCGACACAAGTATTTGCAGAAGACTGGCTGGAATGTTATTCCATGTAGTGAAGATGGCTTCACGAAGATCATGCACTGTTTGGAATTGACATCCATTTCAATAGACTTCCCTTGCCATCCACCCCCAAACATTTTCAATGGGGTTCAGTTCGGGCGAACACGCTGGATGGTCCAAAAAAATCACGTTATTCGCCATGAAAAAGTCCTTTGTCCTGCGGGCATTGTGGATTGCAGCATTGTCCTGCTGAAAGATCCAGTCATTTCCACACAAACGAGGGCCTTCAGTCAATACGGATGCTCTCTCCAACATGCCAGCTGCTTTTTGATGCCCTTGTATAACCTGAAGCTCCGTTGTTCCATGGAAGGAGAAATCACCCCAGATCATGATGGAACCTCCTCTATTGTGTCGTGTAGAAAATGTCTCCGGAGGGATATCCTTATCGTGACAGTAACGTTAGAAGCCATCTGAACCATACAAGTTATTTTTTTTTCTCATCAGAGAACAAATCTTCTTCCACTTTTCTACGTCCCATATTTGGTGCTTCTCAACAATGTTTAACCGAACTGTTTCGTGGTGTGGAAAGAGGCGTGGCCTTTGAAGACGTTTACGATTTTTAAAGCCTTTCTCTCGTAGATGCCGTTTTATTGTTCTTGAGCTACATTTTGCGACGATCTGGTTCGACGATCGAATGGTGTCTTGTCGAACAACCCATCGAATCGTCCTGCTCAACGCCGGCGAAATTTTCTTGGGCCGACCACTTGAAATTCTCGTTCCAATTTTACTACGCCCAATCTCACCAGTGATGGCACGTTGAGAGAGACCTTGCTTTTGCAGCTCGACAATTCTGCCACGTTCAAACTCTGTCAACGTTTTAGCCTTTGCTATATTTTTACCCAATATAACACAGATGTCAGTGGGAGATGTTAACCATGCTAATGCTTGAACACAAATGACTAAATTTCGTTATGTGTTTACCGATTAACGCCTTGTTTCAGTATGATCTTAAACTTTTGACCAGCTAGTATTTAGGCTAATTAAATGCTAAAAAAGTTTTTATTTCTATTTTCCCTTTTCTTATTTTCATCTTTCGAAGCTCTACTCAAATAAGTGGTTGACTCTAACAACGCCAAATGCATATTTTTTATTTATGTTCATTGGCCTTAAGATTTTGGCCAGCAGTGTATATTAGAGATTTCGGAAGCAACCTCTCCTGAAAAAAAAAAAAAAAAAAAATTATAACGACGTCCATGAAAATTATTTAACAGCCAAATCGCACTACCAATAAGAGTAGTGCAAAAATTAGCAATGAATGCTATTGACAAGGTAGATGCCTTCCTTTGGAAATTTAGAGAATTTGGTTTATTTTGAATTACGCGCAAAGCTACACGAGGGCTATCTGCGCTAGCCGTCCCTAATTTGGCAGTGTAAGACTAGAGGGAAGGCGGATAGTCATCATCACTCACCACCGATAGTGAAATTGATCGTCACATCATAACGCCCCATGGCTGAAATGGCGAGCATATTGGGTGTGACGGGGATTCGAACGCGCGACCCTCGGATTACGAGTCGAGTGCCTTAACCACCTGGCCATGCCGGGCTCAAATTAAGAGAAGATAAACTACGAAATACAGAAAATTCTATAAAGTATGAAACTGTAATAAGGTGTTAATTAAGAAAATACAACTTAACCACACTTTTACAAGAAGCGCGTTACTATACCGACTTTTGCCTAAGCTAACCAGTTTCAGCATATTTAATAATTAACATATCTGAATGTTACTGAACAAAATATCACAGACAACACAAACTCAATCAAAATATCACAAGAACTAGTAAGAAAATGCCTCAATTATAGCAGTGCTGTATCAGTCAACGTGTACATCACGAAGTTAAATTTTACTCATTTTCTATTACAATAAGTGGAGAAACTGAACAGAGACAAAGAACAATATCAGCATTTTTCTAGTTGAGTTATCACAAGTTTCCTTTTTACAAGCCATGAACAAAATAAGCAAAAGATAAAATTATTTCGTCAACATTAGCATGTGGTATAAAATTCTTATAAGTGGTAATTTTTCCATTCCAAATATACTAAACTTAAATATATGTATCAAAAATTTTTCTGTATTAGAAATATAATTTAACAGAAATTTATACTAAAAAAATTGAGCGAATACTAGTTGCTCTTCAGATCATAAATGCACGTAATGTATAAGTTCCAGAAACTCACTATATTACTAAACTTTACACTGGTTATAATTCATCAACTGCAAAAACAAAAACTAACACACGTTATGCAAAATTAAAATGAATTGAAACGATACTAATATTGTTACCTTTGCCCTTAATATCCATAATAGGGTATTTCTTGAACCTACCCTCAAATTTTTCTTTGCCAGTTGTCCATTTTTTCACTTACCTCGTTTTTGTTTTCTGCTTAACGTCAATTAGTTATCACAAAATAATGTCTAATAAGCAGAAAATAATTATCTATCAATTTTGCTCAATTCAATAAAATTAAACATACTATGTTTAGTATTTCATTTACGAAACTGAGGTGGGTTGGAATTCAGCACAAAGATACTCATTGGACTATCTGTACCCTACCCACCACGGGTATCGAAACCCGATTTTTAGCAGTGTGAGTCCACGGACATGCCGCTGTGCCACCAGGTGGCGACGAAACTGAGAGTAGCATAATCATGTATGATCAAACTATATTATTGTATATCTAAACAAACTTTTCTGTATCTTTTTTTTAGCTTCCATTTAACTTTCAGTTTAAGAGATGCACTAAGCCTATAGCAAATAACTTATTTTTGTCCTTTAATTTCTATGTGATATAGCGGGACAAGTAACCCCTACTATGCATTTCTGTACATTTTGTTACCCATGCGACCTATACTGTATACTTTGTTATGCCTGTCATTAAGGAATTGCTCCCCAGTGGCTCAGCGGTATGTCTGTGGACTTACAACGCTAAAAACCGAGTATCGATACCCGTGGTGGGCAGAGCACAGATAGCTCATTGTGTTGCTTTGTGCTTAATTTAAAACAACAATAACAACATTAAGGAATTACAATAGAACTCGCGTGGCTAAACCGATTTATTTTTACCAAATAATTGTTTGTATTGAGAATAATTCATCTGTAATAATAATGACGATAATATGGCAATCACATATCCTTTGAAAGACAGAGCAAGCAGATGAAGCGATAGCTTACTTACATGTTAAAAGTTCTGTATAAAATATATGATTGAGAGTAAGAAAACGTCATAAAATCGTTGTTAGCAAAACATATGTATTTTGTATATCCTTCATGTTTGGTCCTTAAATTAATAGGTATAAGTCCTAAAACGTAGTAAAAATGGCGTCAAACACCAGCCTTTTTTCGTAATTGCATGTGGAACTTGGGCACCATGTATGTACTACAATAGTGTCTGGTAGATAGTTAAATAGTCTGTTAATATTCTTTAAAATATATTTAAATATGTTTCTGTTGAGTAAAACCAAGATCAACATATTAGGTTTTAATTCAAAATACTTAACAAATATTTAAGGCAAAACACAAAACAAGTATATAAAAATTTCAAAAGCTGAAACAAAACACATCCATTAGTAATAACATAATTTTACTAAATTTCAAAAAATTGAGGTTCATTAAGACGTTTGTTAGGCTTAAACTTTAAAGTCTACTTACTTAGATTGTCAAACTTCCGAATAATGGAATCGATGAAAGTGTTTTGAGGTGCCACATGACCCATTCGAACAGGCATTTTGAATTGGCAACCAAGTAAACTATGTATTGATGTACACGTATCTCCTATATTAAAAACGTATCACAGCGCTAATACGCAAAGTTCATTCACACTAGTAGAGCGAAATCAAGCTTGTAATTTAACGCACGGTTTTCACTGGTGACCATATTCCCCTGTTTAGAAGGGTTCTCTTCCATGCTGGCCGAGAATGTTCTACTCGTGGTGCATGTAATCGATTGGAAGCTTGGTAGATGTATAGATAAGTGGGCACACAGGCAGTGGAAATAAATACGTTGGTTACTTCAATAATAAAATACAATCATATGTTCTTCATGAATATTATGTTGTTTTAAATCATTACTTTTTAATATATGTTTTCCGTACTCCACCTATTTCTACACAGTGACCTAGCATTTACTCCGTCACGTTACTATCGTCTGCTGCCGTTTGAGTAGATAACGAAACATTAGTTTCTGTTCCTATAAAATCGCCATCTAGTGTCCAATTGTAACACACTGTAAATACCTCGAACGTATTCTTATCACGTCTATTCTTGAATGAAATATTTTTTAATTATTGTTTCAATAAACTCAATACTTTAGACCACCAATATTGGTGTGAAATAGAAATTAATTTGGTTTATATTCCTTTTTTTATTTATCAACATTATATTATGTGAACTCAACTACTGATTTGTTATTCTCACATTTACAATAAACAAATACTTCAAATCACCATACAGTGTACTGCTCATCACGCACGTTTCAAGGTATAGAAGAAAAACTGCTCGAGTTACTAAACTGAGTGTACTCCTTTACTGTATATTTGATGTTATGATTTTTTAAAGTTTAAAGTAGTCTTAAAAATAATTCACAAAAAACTGTAAAAAGTTATAATTAACAATAACAATGAATTGTTAGGTTATTTGTTTATGAAATTACATTGTCTAAATATTTTACATACAGGTTTCTGTGAATTACCCACTGTTCGTTGAGATTTATTGAAAAAGAGTTAGGAAGCGTAAATACTGTTTAACCTTAAAATCCTTAATTATATATATAATAGATAGATGGATAGACAGATGTACTTATTCAATTTAACATAAAAGTCTTCATCATGATACATCACAGGAACACAACTAATCACATGCGATAAGAAATTGTCAGTTATCAGTTGTCTATTCAGTTTCGAATTACAAAGAATAAAGCAAAAGGTAGGTATAAAAATACATATTGTAATAAATAATCATGTTTCTCTAAAGTAGCGTGTATTGTTGTAATACAAATATTGAATAACAAGTAGAAAAGATTTGGCAAGTGTTAACCAAAATGACTAGAGTAAATAACGTGTCAATCAGAATATCCAGAGCAGTTAACAAGTGTGCTAGCTAAAATATCCAGAGTAGTTTACGAAGTGTATCATATGGTATAACTAGAATATACATTCATCAAATACACAAAATATAACAGAGCAAACAATAAATATATACTAGAATATCTGGAGTTGAATAGAAGCTTGACAGTCAGAATATCCAAGGTATCAAATAAGATTGTCAACAAGAACATCTGGAATAGATAAATGTCATAATATCTAGAACGCAAAGAATTTCGGCAATATAAATATTCAGAGCAAAAAAAGTAATAATCACAAAGTCTAAAGTAGATAATACAGAATTCCTTGGTACACTTACCAGAGATTCACTTTCATTTAAGATAACAGGCGAGACTTCTACTTAATGAAGACAGTGATTAATTATTTTCTTCTTTTGGATACTAAATCTTTCCACAAGGAAAATGAAACAGATTTTTCCTAAGCACCTTTAGGGTAGGAGCCATCTTCAATTAAAACAGCTTTATTTTTCTGAAATGGAGGTTGACCTATGGAATGAGTGGTCTTCACATGTGGTAGATGCAGTTAATTTAAAAGAATTTAAGGGAAGGCTTGAAGATTATTTAAATGGTAATAGATGGATGGTTCTGAGTGTTATAATTTTAAATTTTAGTTTAATAGAAGGGATGAACTTGATGAACTGACAGGTTGCTTTTGTCCTTAAGTTATATACAATGCATGTAAATATCATAAGTTTTATTGCTGCTATCAAGTACAATCTTTTTATTGCTGCAAACTGTTATCTGTTTGAATGATAGAGTTTGCTAACCACTTTGTTACTGATATACTTTGTTTAGCTGTAGAAAATTATCTAGGTAAAGATGAAATGAAAGTGCATGAGATCAATCTACTATCATCCCTTGGACAGAAAGATTTATCATGATAAAATACTCATTTATAAGGGATAGAGACAAAATGGTTTGCTGTATAGACATGGTTAGACTACTTTTATAGTAACATGTGAAAATCCATTGAAATTACATAATTGTAAGTGTAACCCCTAGTCATGTATAGTATGGGTGGTTGGAATGAAAGACGAAGTGCATTTCCTCTATAATTATTTATTGTGCATGCATAACTGCAACTGGGATGCAAAAATTTTACTGAAACATGTTGCTGACAGTGTCAGTAAAAAAAAGAGTTTGGTAGACAATTAAAGTTACTTTTATTTGTAAATATTTATAAGAAATGGAAGAGACATGCATTATTGTTCTTTTAGTAACAAGAAGGAAAGAGTGTCTCTCAGCTATGGGGCAGAAATACAAATGGAAAATAAATGACACAACACACTTATGTGGCATGTATTTTGTCAGGTGAAGAAAAAGCAAAGACTTGAAATCTGTAGATTACAATCCCAAAATTGTTAACTTCTGTGGAGATACAAAATTACAATAAAATATCCATTTAATTACAAGAATGCTTCAGGCTCCAAAATTATTCAACATGAAACTAGCATGACATTGAATGACTGTTCTCATAGTGAAGATGTATGTTATAATAAGTTTATGAAAATTTATAGTCTCATTGTCTAACCCTCTGATTTAGAGTATCATCATAAACATTCAGTAGTTTTTGGTTTAGTTCAACATATAATTCATAGTAGTTTAGTGGAAACTACAGGTTGATTCTATCCTAATTATACTTTATATACAACATTACATTCAATTTCCAGAACAAATGATGTTAAAACTGTTATCCAGGTAAACATTTTAGTAGAATAAATGTTAAGTAATACAGTTTCTAAAACTGTTTCTCTTAAGATTCCACTTTAAAACATATACTGCAAGAATAGTAATTTTTTTAAAATCTACATTTTGAATGTTTCTTATGCTGAGGGCAGTTCTAAAGCTAACGTTGAAAAATTGGGTTTGGAGCAGAATATTACTCATAATAGTCAAACATGTATTTATTATATGGAAAAGTTATTAATTCAATCATTTTTCCAGAAGTTAACCTTGTGGTTACTTGTGAAATGAAATTTTAGTGTGCAATACTCTTTTTATTTTTTTCATCAATGATATTGTTTTCAGAGCATAGAATAATGAAATATTTATTATAAGACAAGTCCAAAAAACCTAACATCTCGTCAGTATCTTTATATATTTTTGCTATGTTTAAATACTTAAATATATTTCAAGTAGCCATTTTTAAAATACTTTGTAAAAATCTTATTTTCAGTATTTCATTTCTCTTTGTTGGCAGAAGTTAATCAACGTTACAAATCTTGTTTTTGACATTAAACCCAATTCCAATGGTTAGATTTTAAACAGAAGTGCACATAACTTAGTTTAAATTAGAAATTCTCATTATTATAGGTTAGTTTAGTAAAATTACTCTATATCTTGTCAAGTCCTTTTTTATATTTGTTTTAGTGCAAAGTAGATAATACAGTCTTTGACTGCTTCTTACATTATTTACAATTTCTGTATTTCAAGCTATGCATAAAATATATAAGAATTATTTCTCTTACAAAAATCCTGTTACTTTTAAGGTTCTACATGATTGGCTACATAGAAGTCTTCTTTTGTCAAATGAGTGCAAGAAAGTAACAGATTATACACCTGTTCAATTTGCAAACATTTAACACCATAATGATTGTGTTGTCTGTGTCATGTTAGTATAAAGAATGACAACAGTATCGCTATAATACATAGAAAATAAAAAACATCTAGGCCTACTTTGTGGCCAGCAGAAAATACAGGTAGCTCTGAATTGTAAATTTCTAATACGTGTTGGTAGAATGTATTTACACATGGTGATAAACAAGATAAATAGTATTTACATATTTTTTTTGCTAATATTCGTTTTGTAGCTTAGCTAAAACAGAAAACTGTTACAGCATATAAAAAGAGTGACTTTTATGCTATTGATGGTGCAAGCTAAAGTTACAGTAGCACAGTAAAATGAATCAAGTGGTGGAGGTTAACAAAATGATTATGGTGTCCTCAGTACATTACCATGTTTAAGAGCAAATAAAGTGCATTTAAGGTCTTAAAATCAATCCAAAATTCAGCACCTGATGGAGAAACTAACAGATAGCTATCATATGATGAAACTGTTCAGTGTATTAAAGGATTGAAACAACAAAAATATAACTTTAAAAGGCTAAAACAAAAACTGGTGGAAGTAAAAATGTTTTGTGAAGAACATGATCAAATGGTTCAACTGATGAAAGACTGTCAACATATAGCATCTGAACAATTTTGATATAGGTCCTTTCAAAATTTATTTTAGGAAATTATAACTAAAGGTAACAAACTTCAAGAGTCTTAGTCGAATGAAAAGGCACCCATGCATTATATGAAGATACTTTAGTACCAGAATGCAGTCACAAGGTAAATATAAATCATTATGAAAACTTTACATCTTTAATAGCAAAGTAAATCTGCTTGAATGACTGCACTAAGTGATTTTGATACCCAAGTATTGAAAATAATAAAAAAAGATAAAAATATCATTGTTTCTATTTATTTAGAGAATAGAGCAGCTAATAATATATACTGGTTTATATAATGTTACCCAAAAATTGGTTTGCTTAGAGAATAACTTGAAGAGTATTATTTCAAGTGCAATGCACATTTTGGTACAAATAGAGACCCCATCAAAATTTCATGGGATGTATGACCCACAAAAATTATTAGCCTCTGGACCCACACAACCTTAAATCTGCATAAAATGGCAAACGATTTTAAAAGCATTTGTTTCTGCTATGAAATTTCTCCTCCAAAATGATGTTCAGTTTGTACTCAGTGGAAAAACACTACAAAATACACAGGAGGAAAAGTGACTTTAATACTGATCCTCCAATCTTCAGCCCATTCTATCTTTCAACAGAAGTTTTAATTAGAAAGTGATTTTTTTAAAGTCCAAGGCAGCTTAGGACCATTGGCACATCTTAAATGTATCATTTTTGGTTAGATTTCACCTGGTGGTGCCCATCTCCTCTCCAAGTATAAAGTGATTGTGCTAAGCCAATATTGTTACCAAATACCAGAAAAATGTGAATTTCAGAAGCAATACCTGATTTTTTTTACGTTTAAACTTAAATACACAGTATGTTTAGTGTTATTGTATATGAACATGAATGTGAAAAAAGACACCATTTGAAAAAAATATTTTGGACATAATATTATTAACAATAAATTCATATGTGGGTCCATTTAAATGGAAATAAAATAAACTACCAATGAAAGCTTGCAGTGATATTCTTATTATCAGTTCAACATTAAAAAATAAGCACAAGAGATAACTAGAAATTTTAAAATCTCTTGGAAACTGAAGTGTTTTGAAAAAGTGAACTTTTATTCATCTGGAGCACAAGGTTCTTTTTTCTAAAGAAAACCTTGTTTTCCACAGTGTATAAATTCTAGGGACATTTTTAACAATTTTATCATCAGCCACATGTTGTAGCAAAGCTTAGAAAACATAATAGGATATTGAGAATAATCAATATTATTAATTCTTGTACATATATTATGCTCCTTAGTTCTACCTTTTATTAGTAATTTTTTATTACTATCCACATTCATAGCAAATGCTGCAAATTCTGTTTTTCCTATCCACTGGGTAGTTTTATGGCTTCTGAATACTGTTTTGACTTTACTTTGTTTACTAATAATTTATTACAAGTTTTCAGAAAGACCTGTGGCACAGTGAAACATGGTTGTATCTCTTTCATTTCCTTTATGTTTATTCTTAGTGTTTACCAAATGTCCTGGATATTCATTGTTAAGGAGGGTCATAGCAATGTTGTTTTTTTTTCATTTTCTTAGCACCTTCATTGTTATAAATTGTGTTTGTTCTTGAAACTAGGCAGTCTATGGCACTTGTCTTGATACTGTTGGGTTGACATAATTTACATTTATATATTTTCTTGTACAAGTGGGTTACTTGTAACATGTTATAATTGAATTATGTCTTGATATCGTAATTACCTTTTTCTAATTCCATTCTGAATCATATCATGGGTTGATGTTTGTTCAAATGGTTCATGAATTCTTGTATCTTGTCTGTAATGTATGTGTATGGCCATATAACTAACTTTTCGTCATATTTGAGCCAAATCTTGGAACTTGGAAAGGTTTTTTTGAAGGTATCAACTCTGAAATGTTCTATGTTACAGACTACTGATGGACTGATGATAAGGGTAAGTCTATAGTTAAAACCTCTTGCTGGTGGTAGTATTTAGCTTACAATTGAAAGAGACTTGTGTTGACACAGTAGCAGTTTGTGAGTTTTATCATTGCAGAGATTGTCAGTTTGGGGTATTCATTTTAAAGATTCTGGTGGAATATTTGTAGTGTATCAGGGTTTGGTACACTAGCTAAAATGTTTAATATGTCAAAGTTGATCTTTGTGTCTTCTAAAGTTATTCTAGTTGTTTTTTTCATAATCTCTACAAAGTGGACTGAGATTTTAACATGTGAAGATGTTTTACTCGTTAGTGATGATATCATATATACCAGACACTTAGCTAAAAAGACGACATTATGTATATCTGCAGTTAACCATGAGCTGGAAATAGTAACCTTATTTGAGAATTTTAGACAAAGCATAGATGTGTCAGGTGGTACTGTTATGTACCGTTACTTTCTAACTGTTTCTGTTTCAAGTTTCTTCTGTTCTATAAAAAACAGAAATATAACTAGAAAAATTTAGTTTCAGGGTTTTAGATATTCATAAATTTGTCTTAAAGCATTTTGTACTTTAAAAAGCACAAACATATGTACAAATGCAGAGTATTAATTCTGTTTAATTTGACTATTCCTTTGTTTCTTTTAGTGAACCTCTCAAATTTTAGCCATGTTTGTCATTGTTTTTTTTATTATGGATTTTACATTTACCAGTTATTTTATTTTGATTTCAAAATTATCATAATTTATATTTCAATACATTTATAAAAAAAAAATATGGCTTAGTTTCATCATTTCTTCTTAATATAGAACAGTAGTGGCTAGCAAATGAGTATTTTAGACGATTCATTACATTCATAAGGTTGAAACTTCTGTTATTAAGAGAGTTTCTCAAATAATGTTTATTAATAATTTTCCTAAAAAGCTAAATTGACACTTTTTAAAAAAAAGTTGCATTATTTGGATGGAAAAGGCTTCTCTAATCAATGTTTTATCCACCAATATAATTCTTCCTTTTAAACTTATTTCAGAGTCACTGTCCCTCATGTCTTTAAAATTATTAAATTCATCATTCAGCAATATCATTAGTAAAGTTTAAATGTTATAAAACAAGGTTCTTACTATATTCTCTGGTACTCCAAATAACTTGATAAACTTAATATACTGTAAACTAAAATGGGGCATAAAAGTTAAAGTCAACCATACAAGAAGAGTATCTTGTGTTGTTTGGTAGTATGTCTAAATTCCTTATTCAGTCAGTCAAGGTTTTGCCATTTTTAAAGTATTTCAAACAAAAATTTTTCTTTCTTTAAATCCATGTATCAAGTGTATTTTCTTACATTCCAAAAGATGGTTTATATAATTTATAACACTGGAGGTAACTAACACTTGATGTTACGCTTCTAGGTGAAATTGCATCTCTTAAAAGTGTATTACTGCTTGAACTTGGAATAAGTGTTGCAAAGTTACACCTAGTCTTATAACTCAGTTTTTATCCATTGAAACCATCTCTTCATTTCCATCATGATGGACTGATGATAAGGATGAGTTCATAATTAAAACCTCTTGCTGTTGGTTGTATTTATCTTACAGTAGAGAGGGACTTCTGTTGACACAGTAGTAGTTTGTAAGTTCTATTATAGTGAAGACTGTCAGTTTGTTGACTTGGAACATTTATATTTTTTGTGTGTTAATAATCTAGGTAAACTAAGTAAAGCATTGCTCTCCATTCTTCTCACTACATTAGATACAACATCCAACGTGGTGAATGTATTCTCTTCAAGTATCATACATTTTTGTAATTCCATGACAGCTTATGGTGGATGTGAACACACCCTCTTTAAGTTGGCCAACCAGTATAACTTGCATGGGGCTTGTTTCCTATGCAAAACAACTGGTAAAGTTATATAATCATTAAGTTATGAGTCTGGAAACTACTGTGCTCTAAACATGGTGAAATCCACTATACAAGTCCATTAATTAGGAATGTAAGGTTATGAATTTTTTACAAACATATCATACTTAAACCCATTTATTATGTATATTAAAAACAATTACTACTTCTAATATTTCACAAAAATATCACATTCAAGAATAAAAAGTTTAAGCTTTACAACTTTTACAAAAACTCATCTTATTTTGTTTGTTTGTTTGTTTTCAAATTTCGCACAAAGCTACTCAAGATCTATCTGTGCTAGCTGCCCCTAATTTAGCAGTGTAAGACTAGAGGGAAGGCAGCTAGTCATCACCACCCACCGCCAACTCTTGGGCTACTCTTTTACCAACGAATAGTGAGGTTGACCGTAACATTATAATGCCCCCACGGCTGGGAGGGCAAGTACGTTTGGTGCGACGCGGATGCAAACTCGCAACCCTCAGATTACAAATCGCACGCCTTAACACGCTTGGCCATGCCAGGCCAACTCATCTTATTACAAAGGAAGCTTATAGATAACGTATATATAATAGAGCATGGTTTATATTTATGAATATCATAGACTGAAGGATAATCAGAATTCAAACTATATAGTCTGATCAAAAGCATTATCAAAATATAGTTTAACTTTAAAAATAAAAACAGTGAATAACATCACATTCCAATGACACTTAACAGTAACTTTCAATCATCATAAAAAAAAGAAAAATTTGAGTTTTACTTAATGTAACATTTTTATTTTGTTATAACTATGGATATTAAATATATAAATTCAGTTTAATACAAATTGTATATACTAACCTTCCTCATTTTAGCAGAACTTTAGTACAAATCTCCTCTATACGTGAAAAATATAAAAGTTTTATCTGTTACACCTTTTAAGAAAGTTTGTCACACTAAACACTCAGACAAGTATTTATGATACTTTGGTCATAAAACCACATGCCTTCCACCATCGATCACTGCACAGCTTTTATTACATCCTAAATGCTCCTTAAATGACATACTAGCATTTCCTTCCTCAAGGTAATGATTTTCTTAAAACTCACAGTCTCCAAAATAACCACTTTGTGCCATTAAAACTATCCACTTGATAACTTGAGAGATCTTCAAGATGTTCATAATAACTGTAAGTTATTTATATAGTAACAACGAATTATTAGTATTTTTGTCTTTTCTAAATGACAACATAAGCTTAAAATCCCTCAGTATGCACTAGACAAAATACATAGACAATTACACAATTTTAATGATTACAAGACTAACACCAACATCACTGAACATGTTTACAACATCCCTATATTCTATATTGGACTATTTTATACTATAAAATCGAGTTTTAACTTTTTCAACCAAATTTACAAAGCTCATATCTATAGTTGTTTGTTGGTAAAAAAGTAGCACAAGAGTTGGTGGTGGGTGATGTGAACTAGCTGCCTTCCTTTTTGGTCTGTCACTGCTAAATTAGAGACTAGTACTACTTCTAATATTTCACAAAAATGTCACATTCAAAAATAAAATGCTTAAGCTTTACAATTTTTACAAAAACTCATCTTATTACAAAGGAAGCTTGCAAGTAACATATACATAAGAATCTAGTTTATATTTATGAATATCGTTTTATCAATATCAATTTATGAAAATTCAATCTATAGCTTTGCATGAAATTCAGAACAAAACAAACTATAACTGTTCTTTTTACCAACTATTACCACATCTGAAAGCAATTAATGCAAAATATTTCAGGATATCAGATACTTTGAAGAAATGAGTACATGAAATCAGTCCCATATTATTAAATAAACAAAAAACCTGTATATAAAAATTAACTTTGCCTATGCTTGAGAGCTAATTCTTGTTTAGTTTTTCATTCTATTATACATAAGAATCTTAAATGAAACTATTAGTTTCAAGTAGTATTTTTTCCCATAACACTACACAACAATTTTTTTTTTTAAGTTTTGCTTCCTGAAAAGTTTTTGCTGATTGTAACAGGTACCTGGTGGGTATGCACAAATATAATTTTGGCTTTGCTTCAACACATAGGAACTCTGAGAAATAGACAGTTAAGTGTTTACTGGCAATAACGTATTTAATTGCATTTATGTTTCTAATATGTTATTAAATTCAACATAATTAAAAATATTTTGCTTCTGATTTTCATTTGTACTCAATGTCCAGTGCATCATGTTCAAGTGTCCAACAGTAGTCAGCAAGTATTGATGGATTCCAGTTGCCCTGATATCGTTTTTCCATTGTAGCAATGTCCTGGTGAAACTGAAGATGTGATTTTCGTGATCAGCAGCGAAAAATCTATAAGGAACATCCAACAGCGTTCAGGAAGCAAAAACTTTGTTGTGCAGTGTAATTAGACTAATATATATATGATAACAAAACAATGTGCATTTAACTGTTCTAATACTATGTTTTGCTATTTACATGTGAGATATAAGAATCCTATAGCTACTTTGTACAGTACAATTAAAGTCATATCGTACGAGGTCTGTTCAAAAAATACGCGGACTGTTTGAATTGCGCGGCTCCAGTTGGTTCCAGAGGAATCCGCTTGGTGTCGCTAGGTTCGCACAGATCAGCTGATTACGACGCCATTTCTCGATTGCAGATATCTTCATTTATGTATTAGCTACGCGGTTTTAAGTGAAGTGCGATTTTTTCGTTTGGCGGATTTCAGAATGAATGACCTGAAGGAGCAACGACTTGCTGTGAAATTTTGTGTTAAACTTGGAAAATCTGCGACTGAAACTTTTGCTATGCTTAACACGGCTTACGGTGATTTTGCTATGAAGCGTACGGTATGTTTCAAGTGGCATGAACGTTTTAAGGATGGTCGACAGTCCATTGAAGATGATGAGCGTCCTGGACGTCCTTCCACGTCAACTGACGACCCGCACGTCGACAAAATCAACACCCTGGTGCGGGCAAATCGACGTCTGACTGTCAGGGAGTTTGCTGAAGAGTGTGGGATATCAGTTGGATCTTGTTACGAGATTTTGACCGAAAGATTGAAGATGCACCGCGTTGCTGCGAAATTTGTGCCTCAGTACTCGTGAGTTTTTGGCCAAACACTCGATCACTGTTCTTCCCCACCACCCCTACTCACCTGACCTTGCTCCTTGCTATTTTTTCTTGTTCCCCAAACTCAAAAGACCCTTGAAAGGAAGAAGATTTGAGACGATTCCTGACGAAGGAGCTGGATGACATTACAAAAGAATCGTACCAGGACTGTTTCAACAAGTGGAAACACCGTTGGGATAAGTGTGTGCGTTGGGGAGGAGAGTACTTTGAAGGGGTTCCAGACCTGTAACTTCTAAATAAAGTACATTTTGTTTTATGACGTCAGTCCGCGTATTTTTTGAACAGCCCTCGTATGTCTGAAAAAAAGATAGTTAATAGGATCACATCCCCACATCTTTACATTAAAAGACTATTCAATCTACTATTGCCTCAGATTGTCATCAGCTATTGCAATCACAGCTATTCCTAGTGGCAAACATATTCCTTATTGATTGTTATTGTTGATAGATAGGTGGCTGTTAACTTTGAACATGTAATATGAGAAACAGTCTTAGATAATACTTCTAATAAATGGACACTTTTTAAAGATGATAAAGTTCTAACTCTTACCTATTGTTTTATGGAATAATGATGATTGACTATGCTTACATGACCCACGCAGTTACCTGAAACATCATCTGATAAATATGTTTGAGAAATAAACTAAAACATGTGAAGTTTTTTCTTTCCTTTATGTTAAATGTCACAACAGTTCTTACTTCATTAACTTTGTTTTTCTGAATGCATAAAAATGTAAACTGAAACAAGCTAACACAAATAAACATTCAAACCATTAAAGTAGCTGACGATTCAGAAAACAGTTACCCAAATGTGGAAGCATTTCTGTTACATGTTGCAAACTAGGCACCAGGTAACAAAGGAAAGAATACAAATAACCTATAAAACAGTAGGTAAGATCCTTGACTGGACCTTAGTTAACATTCAATTAAAGTATATAAACAAAACACTAAAGTTTCCTTTGTGTAATAAGATAAGAGCTTTTAATATTTTGAGAAAGAAAAAAGGTGTAAGCACAAAACTTTCTGGTTTGGTATCTTTCAACAATTTAGCAGTTACTAGCAAAATTACCTCATTGATAATGAAAAAAAAATAACACCAATGATAACACATGAATATCATCAAACATTCAGGGAGTAAATTAGTAAATGTAGAAAAAAAAGAGTTCTATAAAGAAATAATTTTTACAGGATTCCCACATTTTCAGTATCAAAATTCAAGTATAATTTTTTTAAAAAGTAAAAATCAAATGTATACTTTCAATATTTTCAAACCTTTTATAACCAAATTAATTACCAAATAAATAGTTTAGTTATCTAGTTAGTCTTTCTTTCCAATTCAAGCTAAAGTTATGAGTCATCTCGAAACAACGTTCCAGGTATTTTGATTAGTTTTTTTTTACATGCTTGTGTCATAATGTCTATCATAATGTTGAGCAATAACGTTGTAAAGTCAGCATATCATTGGCCCGAGTTGTAAGATGTGAACATGTACACAAATTGAACCACTGAAGTGGGTAATTACTGGTACTGTTGATGGCATGCCCAGCTGTGTCGATTAATATGACGAGATGAAAAACCCCAGGAGGGAAGAACAGGTAAAGATTGAGAATGACTAGTATGGAAAAAGGAATAGGATAAAAAAGAATAGTGCCAATAATAATTGGCACACAGACTTTACAGATTATCCAAAGTCTCGAAAACATACTGCCTAAAAAGAGGCCATACACAAGTTTTTAAAGATCTTTTACATCTTGTATAAGGTTTTTAAACCTGAGATAAGGCCAAATCTTGACTCAGAAGATCCAAATAATAGAGAAACTGTATGTATAAAGTGAGAGTCAAAGGCGACAATCTAGCCAGTGAGAGAGAGACTTATGGATTTAAAGTTAAATATGTTCTGGCAGGCACTATTTGCCACTCATTGGATCCAAAGATGTAAAAATGAACCACTGTAAGAGTAAGATATATAGCAAAATATTAAACATTGAGAGCTGGTAATGGATATGGAGAATGGCAATAGGAGAAACTTAATACCCTGAAGAGGAAGATATGGCCAGATGATGAAGCTAATGAGCAACAAAAGTATGTGGTGTAGTCCATTTTCCAACCTGCACAAACTCCTTCAACAGATGACAGAAGTGAGCAGCCAGCGAGAGAGCAAAATGTCGAGTTCGGTGAGAAGAGATCTGAAAAAAAATTATGTGAATCTATATCTAATGAAGCACAGGCTAGATCTAGGTGATGGTATACCCATTCTATGAGGGCAATGGGAGAAAGATCTTTAAGAGATAGGGATTTTCAAAAAATTAAAAGCTGGTAATGTGAGCCATAAAAAGGAGCAGTGTAGATCATATAACAACAAAAACAGAAATGAAACATAGAAGACAATCTGGATACGAATGATAATGAGATAGAGATGGAAGGTGTATAAAGGCAAATATGCTGTATTCTGTACAATACACAAATGTTTGAAACAGAAAAGCAGATAATGAAACTAGAAGAGTGATGGAAAAATACAGGAAACAATAATGGTGCAAAAGTCATATCTTCTACAGCCACAGGAAGAAAGTAATAAATAGGACTTAAGAAAAAGATAGAAAAGGAACAGGCAAGTAAAGGCTCATATAGAGGAAGGGCATAGGGAACAACAATGAAATCCCCATCAGGGAGAACTGCTGGATGAGAAGAACAAAGGTGGCTAAAAGAATGAAAGGGCATGGAAAGAAGAATGGAGGACAATAATAAGAAAACCCAAAAGTATTAGGTATAGCTGCATGATAAATAACAATGGTAAAATTATGTGGGATAGAAGGATGGAAATGGAGAAGGTATGACAGAATGACCAACTGTGGGAAGTACTCTTTTTTATGGATAGACCAGGAGGAGGAAGAACAAACAGAACATGAAAGAAAGGCTACACATGAAGAGAGTCGGAACCACCTTGCATAAAACCTGACAAAGTCCACACGTGAAGTCAGAGTGACAACACTGCTGAATGGGAGCAAGAGAGAGAAACAGAGGAGAAAAAGAAGGAGTAGAAAAGGGACAGAGGTACAGGAGGAAAGGACCAGAGAAGATTCAATAGAGGAAACCAAGGCTGGGCTGGCCAGTACAAAGCTATCATGAAGACTCAACATAGAATGTCCTGAATGAAGAAAAGCATGAAGTAGAAAACGAGTGGAAGGGTAGGCATGGAGAAAAAGGTTAAACCAGCCCAGATTGAATGCATCCACAGTTACAGCTAGGGGAAGTGCACAGGAGACTAAAAAATAATAAGTATGTTCTTGAGATGAATGGCAAAAGCATCTGGGAAAGGAGTGCCCAATTCAGAGTATAGCCACTTGAACACCAAAGGATCAATGGAACAATCGATAAGTAGTATCTTGGTGGGCCTCAAGAAACTATCTATTACAAGATTCAGGACACCCAGTATGTTAACAAGGTATCAGAGATACTTATAAAGAATGGACCCAGAAAACGAGGTCAAAAATATGGAAAGAGAAAGACTGATTTCCCACCTTGAAATTGATATAGGAGACAACTGCAAAGTTAACTGTATGTACTAATACTAATTAATGTTCACGAACCATTATAAAAAAGTACAAAAACTTAACATATGTCAAAAGTATCAAGAAATGGATATAAAGAGATGATATGTCTTGGCACCATTAACTTGAGAGTTGTTAAGACATGCCATCATCTTGTCACGAAGGCACCTGGAAACAGGAGGAGACGCAGATGAGAGGAACGAAGAGGAACACCCTCTTTGGTTCTGGTTTTGTCAAATAACCAGGTGAAATCTTTGAGTAAAGAAGGAGAAAAGTAAATGGTGGAGATAAAAGGAGTCCCAATCAAGCATCCAGTGATTGTACAAAGCTCATTGTTTCAACTGAGCACAACCCAAGGGGATATGAAATTTAATAGAAACCCAAATCTCCAAAACAAAGAGACTCTCCTGCACAGTGAGAAATAGGAACAGGAGAACATGGGGAATGAGAAACTAATCGTCCAAGTTCTTCAAAAACAGAGGAAAGGTCTTGGCCATGTGGGGATGTGAATTTGAAAACACCCAAATGAATAAGAAACTAAATAGGTGTGAGATGTTATTCCAAGTTGACCAATCAACCCAGAAGTACCACCACCAGTAGGAGGAGAAGATGATGGATGTAGGAGGCTTGTTTGGCTAGAACAATATGAAAAAATAATCATCTGAGATGTCAATCTCAGTAATCCCAACACCTAGGATAAAATACTTCTGTAGGATAAGAAAGGTCTCCATAGGAAATCGAAAGAGTACAAAAAACTGATCAAGACTTAAAAAAGATTAAGACCTGATTCCCTTGGAACTTCAAAAAGACAAGAATGAAATACTGGAAAAGGATGAGAAACCCATTTGATGGTGATATTAACCATGAGATCCAATACTGCCACAAAAAAAAAGGGAAAAAAACAAGATCCCTTGGAGGAAGAAAAGTAATGCAGTGTAGAATGAGTGGAAAGAACAAAGGGTAAGTTTTTCTGACAAAACTTCCAGTACCCAATAATTGGTTGCAAATGGAGGGAAAAGGTCTGTAAGCCAAAGTAAACAGATCCTACTAACTTAGAGCCTATGTGATAGTTACCACCAAAAATAGAAGAAATGAGTGGTGTAAAAATGGATGGGAACAAAATAACAAGAAGTGATGACAGAGAAAGATAAAGAAGCTAAAGGACAGGTGGTAGAGGCAAAGAAGGAGCACAGAAGAGACAGTAAAACAGTGAAGATAAACAATGCCATCATCCTGTAGCCCCAACATATGACAACAAAGAAACAAGGCACACCAGTAAAATCTCACAGGCAGATGAAAGGAACCATATGAAATAAAAGGTAGGTAAAAGCAATCAAGTTACAAAGGCATTAAGCTGTAATAAACCCAGGCAACAACTCAATCAAATATCAAATGATAAAGCTGAGAAAGATAAATCTCATAACAAACTTCAGTTTATGTTAAACAAAGTTAAGAATAATAATCTTGTGTCTGTGACTGTTGAGTTATATTATACACTGTAGTATAAGCTTAGACAAGATGACTACACAAAATGCAAGTAAAGACTTGCAAGTTATTATTAATAGAAGGTATGTGTAGGTAATATAATAAGTGTGTAATATTATATGTAAAGATTATGTTCCAACCAATAATTGCACCTGAGGATACAAATAATAACATAATTTCTCTTATATCCTCTATCTCCACCAGGAAAAGTTGTCTATCCTAAGTCAAGAGCTCCAAATTCAATCATTTAAAATGGAAAGGATATGTCCATTGATGAGAGAGTCATTCATGTGATGTGAAGTGAAGGCATTTCCAAGGACAAAGATAATAACAACCTCCATGATTAAATGGAGATGACTGAAAGTGGTTGTTTGTTATCAACATAGAACCAAAGCTGCTACTTCTTCTTCAGGTATCTGTAGCAAACTGAAATCATTAGTGTTTTGAACAAACAAATTTGACAAGCCAAAATCTGGGGTAACAGATTAACTAACAATACTTTCTTCAGTACATCCTCAATATCAGAATTTTCTCAAATATAACATGGTAACATATTAGTAACACAGTATATTTCAACTGAAGTATCTTATGGTACATTCTTCAATTTGTAAGTTATATCCTAAAGTTTTTCTTTAACTTTACATTGATCACAATACACTGGAACCAAATTTCCAGTGAAACCAACATCTCCATGAGATTGTAAGTGTGAGTAAGAACTATAACTAAATCTGAAACTTCAAAAGCAACTGGATGATGATAATCAAATTTTTGAAATAAACACTCATCTCACTAAGTTTCAGTTGCACAAAAGATCATAACATTCTGTTACTAAAATGGTGAGTATACCATACTGAACAGCTGTTTCATATACTAATAATTATACAGGAGTTTTAGCTGTATCTTTTATGACAGGATACACCTCTACTCATTTTTAGTGAAATAATCAACAAATATAGAGATGTATTGGTATCCTTTTACAATACCTGGTAATGGACAAACAAAATCAAGGCCACAAAATTGCCAGGGATATTTTGGAATGATACACACCATTGAACAATCAGCAAATTATTGAGATGGTTTAGAAGATTAGTAAAATATTAGTACTGTAGTTGAGGTTTCAAGATTAAGCTTTACCAGGTTTATCAGAAAAATAATTTATTATTTCGCACACAAATATTTAATTTTTATTTTGTTTGAGAATGGATCTGCCAACCTGTTGGGTTGTATTTGTAATTAATCTAACATCTTTGAATGAACTAACAGTTACTTTATGACTAAACAAGATATTCAAATAATTCAGTTATGTGACTTTCTTGTACATTTGGTCATTTAAACTAAAGTAATAGGAGCTTTATTCAAACATTGTATCCTAATGTAACATTTTTTAATATGTGGTTAAACATAAATCATTACAATATGTACACTAATAATAGAAATTAAAACACCTGTGTCAATTAAAACTTGAAATTTGTTACTACTTATTTGAATAGGAATTTCAAATACCTTGCCAAAATTTTAATTGGGACATGAAAGGGTTTTGTTGACTTGATGTTTTGTTAGTTTTTGTTTGTTGTTAAGAAACAAAGATACACAAAGGACTATCTCTGCTGTGCTCATCACAGGTATTGAAACTAGAATTTTAACATTTGAGTTTGTTTAGCAGGAAAGGACTACCTTCCTTTTAATTTCTTTCCCACTGGAGGTTTCATTTTGTCTGCAAAAAAGGAAAACCATCTCTAATTGGCAGTCTTGAGTTCTGTGAAATACAATACATGAACAAATGCCAGGAAGAATCACAAGAAAAGTATTTTATTATTTGAGAAACCTTTATGTAATTGAAATCTCATTTTTCCTTAAAAGATATTCAAATCCTTGATTAGTAAGATCACTAACCTTATGTAATCTTTATAGTAAATCTTTTACCAATTAATTAAGAGGAACAATCAATACAAATTTATATTGACTAATCATTTTCTTACAGATATTGTCTACATATTCAAAGTCTATTATTAGAAAAGCTAGTTTTTAAAAATATTTTGGCATGCTTATTACAAAAGGAGATATTTAATCATTACATTGTTGACATCTCTGCAAAATATATAACATCATTAAAACAGAACAAGGATAAGCTTGTGAAATTTTTTTACAAATTGTCTCTACATATTTATGTATCATACATTTAAACCATTGAAAGGTTAACCCAAAGAAAAACTGGAATTTCAAATAAGGTATCACAACCACCAAGATAAAAACTTAGCTTATATTACCTATTTTATTTAACCAGTGTAAAGAAGCCATATTTAAGTACTTGAGGTTCATGTCTTAATTTGTTAAAAAATTGTAGCATCTCTTGATATGGCACGTTTTCTACTAAAAAAGTAGGTATTCCTGGAGTTCAAACACTTAAAGAACAAGTAAGCTTGGGGGTCCTAATACTTTGAGAAAATGTTAACTGAAGATTGATTTAACAAGAAGCATTTGACACAAATTCAACAGTACTGGTAGGATCATGCATTACTTGCATACTTTCTGAAGTCAAAGCCATATAATCAATACTTTTGAATTTAAATAAAATAAAAGTAACAAGCAAACACTACTATACAACATCCATACCAACCATTTAGCTGTCCAGTCCTCCCACTTATCTCTATTTAGTACCTCAAACATTAAATAGTTTTACAAACTATCTTTTTGTTATACAGTTCTTACAATAAATAACAAAATTAATCTTTAATTAAACGTAGTAGAATTTAAATTTCTAAACATTCATTTCTCTCTTCAAGTTTTCTTACTTCCTTGTTGCTTTCCTTAGCCTTCTGTCTGTAAGCATTTGATGAAGTCAGTAAAGTTATGTCTTGCTTTTTTCCAGCTTGGACAGCTTCATTTGTACTATCCTCATTTAGTTTCTTGATTCTATTCACTAGTTGAGCTTTCTTCTCTTTCACCTCATCTACATCTGACTAAAAACCTTCTCTTTCTATGTCCTACAGGTGTCAATACATAGCATGTATATAGTATACAACATTTTCCTTGCTATAG
The DNA here is from genome assembly GCF_004210375.1 of Tachypleus tridentatus. NCBI lineage: Eukaryota > Metazoa > Arthropoda > Merostomata > Xiphosura > Limulidae > Tachypleus > Tachypleus tridentatus. The sequence continues at coordinate 129,391,409 of NC_134834.1, read as the reverse complement.
TAGAGAACAGCATAAGTGAAACTTTTGTTTAATCACTGAGGATATTAAACAGTTTGTGACAAAATTACATTTCTTACCTGCTCAGTATGCTCCTTCTTGTTAAACTCAAAACAGTTATGATTTCTATTTCCTGTTAAATCATAGTTCTACCAAGTTCATCAAATGTGTATTTTCAATGCAAAAATATGCGAAAGTTCTATTGTTTTATTGAACTATAATGGCTAAAACTTCTACTCACAAATGTTTATAGGTTTTTATAATATTGAGAAAGAATTTCAAAACTCAATTACTTTTTTACAACAGAAAAGCATGTTTTGAAATGTAATGACTTTTCATGATTTTATGAGCCCTATTTATAACTTAATACATACTGAATATAATAGAATAAACACAATCATCTCTTTAGTTAAATCAACTTCATCTTTCAAGAAGCATATTCCCAATAGTATGTACAGTTAATTATAATTTCTACCTTTGTAAATGTGAACAAAAAAAATCAATTATAGCATATTATGAATATTATGGTGATCAAATAAATTTCTCCTTAAAGCAATCATAATTTCATGTAAAAAATATTTTGTTGACAAGACTACTGCCGAAGAAGGTTGGCTGAAAACTGAAAAAACAACAGGCCATATCAACGCAAGAAAAAGAAAGAAACTTCACATTCCACAAAAGAAGGTTAAATTGCTATGATGTCATTAGAACAAACGAGTAGAAGACTATTCTTTATAAATGGGATTCAAGTTACAAATTACCATAATACTTTAACAGAAGAATGACAACAAGTTGTAAATAACATTAACATAAAGGAAGCACAAGCAATGCTTGAGAGGAGCCCTACGTTGGATGCTAATATACTTTGTTTCATATGTACAACTAGATCATCAATAATAGTCTCACCTAGCACAGTACTTATGTATTGAGTAACTCTGTGAACCATTTATTAACATGTGAAGACAAGTGAAATTTATATGCTGAACAACAAATCCAATCAGGCACAGGTAAATTAGAACCGACACAATAATAACTGCAGAACCAATAGTAATAAAAACTGTTAACTCAAAAACTTGTCATTTAACTTGGCAATACGTATCTATATACCACAGCTTAATGTACATCAACGTTACATATTTACAATTACTAACATAACACTATATCACAAACCAATTAACAATAATCACCTTTGTGTCACATGTGTTAAATAACGAGCTAATCTACAAAAAACACCATGTTCAAAGCAAATTGTAAAGTGCAATATATTATATGTTGTCATTTAAGCTTATACCAAAATTTACTACAAAAATGTATGTTATTATTATTAGAAAGTACGTGTGTGTGTGTAATATTGTAATAAGTACAAAATGATGAGATATATACCGATTATGTGCTAACAGATGTCTGCATCTGATGGAAAAAATAATGCCATCTTAATTCTTCATGGACTATATGTTACCCGCATAAGAATTGAACAATAAAGATTACATAAGTTTCTCATGGATGAAAACCATGTCAAGAGATTTTTACATAAATCCCCCAATATCAATGATCTTTCCAAGCCTGAAATGATTATGTTAGTTATATTCTAAACTCTCACCAACAATTTGGCAATCTTTTTTTTCAAATAAGGTAACCAAACTGTAACAATATACCATACAAGATTTAACTAGCAGCCTAGAATGTAGACTCATATCTTCCTTCAACTTGTAATCGATAGTTCTATGTACATAATCAAAAGTCCAATTCACCTTATTCCTATTTAACCTTTCACAATGGGCTTGGTATAATATACCAGATTTCAAATCTATATTTGCACACGTTATGTATTTACCCTGTAACTTCTGATACAATATGTGTACCTTCACAAAATCTGGCAGACTAAAAGTCTATAAAGATTACAAGTTTTTGTGCACAAAAGATCAGTTTTTTAATGAAATATTTGTATCAAGATTTGTTTATGAAAATATCAAGTCTAATTTGGTTATTAGGCTGGGTACGAAGTAATTTCATGTTATGATAAAAAAGAAACTATTCTTTGTCACAAAAATCTCAGATATTATTTGTGTAATCTCTAAAATCTAAATACATTTCAAACAGTTGTTTTCAGTAAGACTTTGAATTTTACGTCACCTTCTATACCCTCTGTGATGTTTGTCAACTGACCGACCTCATAACTATCATTAAACATTAGGAAATGAATATCATGTTAAAATAACTACATATTATAACATTAAAATACAAATGTTTAGTCTAAGTAACTTATTAAGTCTCATAATGTTATATATTTATTATTTGTTACCTTCTGGTTATTCTTAGCTAACATTACATAATTGCACTGACGTAGCTCACGCACACTCATGTTACCATATCCAATAATATAAGAGTGATTTGGTATTGACTGTGTTTTAGTTTACTAGTATTTTGTATTATACAGTAAAATTTAAATTATTGTATATTATATACTTATAAAGACTAATGCTATTAAGAAATATGTTATGAAACTCATTTTTTGTAAAATATAGAACAGTAAATACAGAAGTAAAGCAAACAATTATTCCTTCTGGCTACAACCTTTGAAATCAGTTGCTGCTGGACATGGTTACTAAACCCTTTTAAAATTTTGCACGTGGAGAATATTAAACACAATTTTTTTTTAGGTTTCATAAATACAGTTGAATAGCTAAAGAATCACAAATAACTATAACAACTATAATTTATAAGATGTATTTAGGTCTTAAAAAATATGAATCCTCGAGAAGACTAAAAACACGACCTACCTCCTTGAAATATTAGATCGAAACAATGTGGTAGCCTTCTCACAGATTAAAATGGTTGAGAAAACCACTAGGGGATATTCTGAGTTGTCAATTGGCTATTCACATGTCATATATTGTAGTAAGAGTACATAAGAGACCGTTTCTAAAATTGGAAAGAAACTAAATCGGGCCACTGTGTATGATTCAGTACATAAGCCATAACTCAGCAATATAAAAAGATCTGAGTTGCTTATTTTATATTCTAGCTTGATAATATTAGTAATTTGAGTTCCTAATTTCTACGGCACTATAGCCTGAGTATTTTGGCATCACAAACATCTCATTTTAAATTGTGCTGCATTCAACATACCATGTGACTTGCTAAAATCTATATTTTGGTGGGTTCTTTTAATATTTACTTTTAAATTAAGAAATTAACTCCTTTACAATATTAAAGTTTGAATTAAATTCGATTCCAAACTCATTGACATAAATTCATAAAATAGCAGTACAATAAAATTTTGAATGTTGTAAGTCAATAAATGTAATGGCATGGTCTTTGACCCATGACCCGTCATGAAAGGGCTAATGTGTGCGTATTGTCTAGACGGCATTAGAGATTTTGCAGTAAGGTGTGCCCAGATGTATTTCTTTCACAACCTCACCCAGTTTTCCTAGCAATACTGTAATGATGATTAATGTTGGAAATAAGGAATGACATTTTTTGTGTTTGGAGAAATATTAGTACTACAAAGACTAAGAAGAGATAGGATGTGATAAAAATTACATGCCTCCAGATGAGTGTTTGAAACAGATGAAAAGAACAGACAGATTTCAGGAACCTACTTGCAGAAATTTTTCATTCATGAGTAAAGCAATCATCATAACATGATATAAAAGGTAAGTACAAAAATAAAACTGTCTTTGTAAAATGTGAACCCTATTCTATCAAAAGTTAAATTTATGTTCCATAATCCTACCATTCTCACCATTATTTACAAAACAAGATTATATGTTAATACTGTCAATTCCCTTAACAATTTTAAACACCTTATTCAAATCCCATCTAATTTTTTTCAAGAGAAAAACTTTCAGAGACCTTAACCTTTCCTAATATGACCTTATCAAGTGTAACATTATACTACCCATCTTCTGAATAATTTCCAATATTGCAAAATATTTGAAATATGGCCTAACCAAGGGCCTAGATAATGGAATTATAAGCTCAGTATTTCTGAAGATATGACCTAAAATGCTATTTGCTCTACCATTAGCAACAGCACACCACCTGGATGGCTTAAGAGACTGATCAACCAGAATAAAGGGTTATTCTCATCAAAACTTTACTTGTAGTTGAAAATACAGTATGCATGTAGATTATAATTAAAATCATTATAATCTACATGTGAAACCATCGATTTATTATGATTAAAAATGTCACATATAATTTATTTGCAGAAATCACTAAGTAATCTAATAAGTCAACAGCATTCTCCTCATAGCCAGCAACAGTTAAGACTTTGGTATCATCAGGAAATTTAATTTATATATAGCACACTTCTTTATTCATGTCACTGAAGTAAATAAAAAAGAGTAAATATCCTAACAGTGAACCATACGGTTCTCCACTTGTGACATTAATCCAGTTTGAATATATTTGTTTATAACATCTGTCTGCTTCTTTTCCATCCAGCCACTTTTCTATTCTGTGAGCCAGTTTACCTCCTCCTTCTATAGAGATAATTATTTTAACAAGCATTTTTAAGTAGCACCTCGTGAGATGATTTCTGAAAATCCAAATACATCAAATTTACATCATTACCTTCATCTACATAAGCAGTAACCTTCTCAAAGAATGTCATTAAATTAGTAAGGCAATATTTTCTATTTTTAAACCAATATTGGCTATCCAACAAAATTGTTGTTAAACAGCTTTGCAAATCATCTTTTGTTAGATTTTCAAAAACTTTTCCCGTCACTGATGTAAGACTAATAGAGCTGTAATTATTGGGACAATTTATGTCATTTCCCTTGAAAACAGAACTACTTTTTCGTAATGTATTATTTTGAAAAGCATGTTTATTTTTGGTTCCTTCACTAAATAAAAAATAGTTTGTAGAAAAAGTTCTGACAGGTTACAAAATAATTTTTAATTTTGAACAATAGAAAAAGAGACTTCTAAAGATTTTAACTTAGTTTTTGTAGAGCACAGAATAAGTACAAATAACTTACTTGATAACCAAATATATTAGTGGGCTTGGATAAACTGTTCATTGTAAAGGGGAAAGGTTGAGGTATGGAATGAAACTTTAAACATTAGAGGAAATAAGTAACAGGAAATCCCAGATTCAGGTTGATTATAAGGCAAATATTTCCAATTAGTTACTAACATATAGAATGGTTTGCTAGATGGTTAATTTGTGTTGATATTTTGAACTTTTAAAAAACATTTATATTGGGTAATTTTAGATTAGACTAATTTCTTTGTTGGATGAACATGAGACAAATGATAGATTATATTTTGATAAATTTTATAGATTCAAATTACCATGATACTACAGACTATTTTAAAAGTTTAAAAAATCTTATGACAATTACAAAATTTATTTGAAAAATGTTTTGATTCACATGCGTTAATTCTTTGAATCCACAGTTAAACTTCTGGAATCAGCTGTAAAAAGTATTATATTTAATTGATTAAAGGTATTAAAAGCATATTTTATCATAATCTATGCAAGTCCTACAGACTTAAAGATACCTTTACAGTGAGGCTAAGAGAAGCAATTAAAAGTATTTTGATTGTTGCCTAACAACTAAAGGTGATATTTCATTGGGACTTAACTGACTAGTAGCACTACTAGTAGTGGGCCTACTTTAGTGTAGAGACAGTGTACACAATGAAGTGTGTTCTGAGTAGAAAAAATGGAAACTGCTCCAAGTAACATATTTAAACTAATACCAATGTTGACAGACTAGTGTATAGGGCTAATAGCTAACTATTAGCATTCATCACAAGATTTTGAGCTAATGTAAATCCTAATTGAACAGGGAAAAGTTTATTGGATCCATATGACATTTTCATCTCAGCCACTGATGATGGATGAAGGTATATTTTCACCCCAGTGTGTGTTTGTCAGCAAAATTTCTCAAATATGGTTGAATAAATATGGATGAAAATTGGTATACATTTGAATTAGAGCACAACTTAGAAGTGGTTAGTTTTGAGAGAGTTTTAGTTCACAAAAATAAAATCCATATTTGTTGTCATGACTACTAATTTTTCACACCATTTTTGCTCCATAACTCAGTCAAAACTGATTAGATTTTAATAAAACTTAGTGGACATATGTAGAATATTACTCCTCATTATCCTCTCAAAAATATCCAATGTCCATTGATAATGATGGACATATGGACACATTTTTGTATTGTTTGAGAGCCGAATATGATCAACACTGTGTGGTTGAGGTATGAGCTCTACTGAGTGCTCTTCTTGTTTTAAAATGTAATAACAAAGTAGGAGAAGCCCATGCCATCAACAGGAAGTTCTTTTCATTCGTTTTAATTCTTTATCCCTATGTTCGTACTTTCACTGATGTAGTTTATTACTGAATTTCCAAATGTTTGTCAAAATAATTCTTGAAGCATTCAGACCAAGGTTCACCAATCATTTTATACTGTTGATGGAACTGTGCAATGACAGAAGAGTTAATAAGTTATTATTCCTCATGATCTTTCAGAACCTTTATATTATGTCTCCTTCTCCCCACCCCAGATGTTTTTAATTCAATACTTAAATAATTCATAGCCTGAATCCAACAGAAAATAATACTCAGATGTGGAAAGTTTTATTTAGAGACATTACAAAGTCTTGTTCTCTAACCACAATATTTGGAATTTTCAGAAATTAATTTATGCATCACAAAGCCTACTAAATGTATCAAGTAAGCATCTAGATCTGAATTTCTCTGAACCATTACAGATTCATAAGTCTCCAAGGTGAAATGTAGTTTCATAGCTTATCACCAAAGGATAGTTTTAGCAAGGTCTTGGAAACATAAGATAAACTTAACATATTTGGAATCTTTAATAACACTATTAAATTAGAGTAAGTAGTTATGTTCTGTATAAAGCCATTCAGTTGCAAGGCAAGCTTATGTAAACTTAATATCTTATCTCTTGAAATCTTATACTCGTTCTTTTTTTTATTTTATTCAATAGTAAATAGTGCACTGAATAATACTCAATAACGCTCAGGCAGTATACAGAAAAACAGAGTTCCTTTTTTCAAAACATTTTGTTCAAAGATGATAATACCTTTTCAAAATATAATCTCCATACCTTTCAATATTGTGATCCTTTTGTTTCCAAGTGTATTGATTAAAGCAAAATTTATATATTTGGTATCTGATTTTGAAGACCGTAGAGATATATACATTTTACAGGTAGGTCAGAGGATGTATATATTCTGCATAACTATTAACGTTTATCAATATTATTTCTACTTCATTAACTCTGAATTCAGTATTTTTTGTGAAAACTGACATTTTTAAGCAACTGCATAACCCAACCTATTTCATATTTATTTTATTTCTTATTCTAGATCTCAAATGTTAAGTTGCCAATACAACGTTGCTTTACAGAAACAAAGTAAAATACACGAGGACTATCTGCGCCAGCTGTTCCTAATTTAGCAGTGTAAGACTAGAGGGAAGGCGTCTAGTCATCACCACCCACCACCAACTTTTGGGTTACACTTTTATCAATGAATAGTGGGATTGACTGTCACTTTATAACGCCACATGGCTGAAAGGGCGAGAATGTCTAGTATGAGGGGAATTCGAACCCGCGACCCTCAGATTACAAGTAGAGTGCCCTAACCAGCTGTCCATAAAAAGTTATGTAAAGTTCAGAATACAAAAGTGGTAACCCATGGGGTTGCATAAGTGAATTATTCACTGATACTAATGTGGAAAGAGCAGAGAAAAATACTTCGTCTTGTGAATTGGTTTCTACAGTAATTGAATCAGCCTAAGTTAATTTTTGACAAGAAAAGAGAATAATTTAGAGTTTGAGATATAACTTTGATATCTGTAGTTTAAAGAATTTTTGTACATGGTGTAATGGATTTAGTGTTATACATTTATTTTAATACCTTCGTTTGTTTCACTTTGATCCATTTGACGTATATATTGTTCAAGACTGAATATTGTTTGTGAGTTTGTAACATTTTTGTATTGAAATAATTATTGTATTAGCTATTTGTAATAACGTTATTATAAACTGTATTTTTTGTATATTAAAATATATTTGTGTAAAGAAAGATAATTGTGTGTATTAATCTTGTTGATAAATGTCATAAATTTGATACATATTGACATTCAGTTAATTTTTAAGTTCAAATTCAAATTTCCTGTAATTTGAAATCTTAATACGTAACATAATAAATCGGAGATTCGTCTAGGATAGATCGTAACACGTAACAATCAGCAAAGCCGAAGACCGGGTTTCAATAAACGTGGTAAACACAGCTAGTCGTGTGGCTTTGCAATTTTTGTAGTGATAACATCCACCTGGAAAGGTTAAAGTCGATCATATCGCACGACGCTTGCGTAAGTGGGTTTACAAGAGTGGGATTTTTAAGTAGGCGTATTTTCTAACCAGGTTAAAGACATGACTTACCCAGAAAATTGATTTTCAATTTCAGTAAGTAAAATTCGAAAGAAATATATGCAACTGTCTTATAATAAAGTGCATGGAGATAAAGTTAGATAAAAAAAAAAAAGAAGCATATTGTGAATGTAATATTTTATTTGCTTTTATGTCATATTCTCCTTCTAAATGTTTTCTTCCGCAAATTTTAATGGTTCACGTTGAATCTTCTCTGCTTATTTCTATTTTGTGGCACTACCATTTTTTTGAAAATTATTCTAGGCTTCTCCATACAGATGTTTCACAATGAAGAATGGCTGTATTGTTGCACCTAATCTTTATTTATCGCTGTAACGAAATCATTTCAAATCCAGAATTGATTTTTTTCATTAATTTTGCTGAAAAGAATGTGCGTAAAGACAAACTATTTTATTTCTATACTTGTTCCGAGTTTATATTTTGCTATCACATGAAAAAAGGAAGATTTTTTTCTAAAGCTCTGTTTACGAATGTCAAACATTTAGTCGCAATAATGAACTTTTAAGAAATCCGCAATTAAATCATTTACACTTCAAGACATTTTATAAGTACTCTTAATTGCAGTTGTGAAGTATAAAGAAAGCACACTGACACATTCAAATAAAAAATGTAAAAATAATTTTAAAAAATGAAAAACTTAAGTTTGTTAATGAAGTTAAAATCATACATTTTATAAATGTAATGTGTATAAAAGTATTACAGAATACATGATTCAGGTGCCTTAGTTTTATTCATGGTAATATAGTTAGTCTGAATGATATGCTACTAGGTGAATTCAAAGTTATTAAATATCAAAACAAGTACGAGTGAATCAAAGGATTTTGGTATTTGGGCTGACTATTGAAACGAAATACAGTTTCTAAAGCTTCAAGGACTTCATTATTTGAAACATTCATGTGTGTGTGTTTTCTTATAGAAACGCCACTTCTGAGTCCACCGAGGGGAGGAAAATTCATGTAAAGTGAATAAATAACTACACTGCAGAGAAGGCTGCCGGGACTGTGGTCCTTTATTATTTATTTACTCAGCAATATTTATGAAATGGACTCTGTATTTGATCTAAGAAGGAAGTTTAGTTAGAAATGCTTTTATATGATGACCAATATGAAGTGAATTTTAGATGAATTTAAATATGAAAATAATGACAGTGGAAAATTTGAAAAACTTCTCAAGCTTAACAGATACAATCATTAATATGTCGTCAACAAGTTGACAATTTTTGTTCTAACCTACTACCGCTTACTTTTCAGTCACAATTTAACGTTATTTTGATTACTTGTTGAACTGGAAGCTTTTGCACGCATTCATATACACTTTACCTTTCCTTACCAGATAACTATTTTATGTAGATATTGTGTTAGCATTGATACGCAACGAGAAAGAAAATAAATGTTAGTGAAGCACAAGAAAATAATACTATTTATTATTCATTTATCAAAATAGTACTAAACGATGGCGCTGTAAAAAGTAAGTCTCCTTGCGCATGCGTAGTAATGATTGAATCTACAAAAACAATTGAATATGTGAAAAGAAAAATAGTGGAAACGAAAGTATGGAAGGTGAGCTGTAATGTTGTGCGATAGAGATACGAGAACAAATGGTTATGGCGCAGTTAATGTAATGACACATTGATAGTATTATTACTACAAATGTGAGAGATGATGCTTTTATTTATTAAACATTAAATCAAGCTATTAATATTCATGTAGTCACTGAAACTTGCGATAGCATTCAAAAAAGATAATGTTAAGATTCCTAAGTAAACGGTTCGGCAGGGCGTCTCGAACTGCTAAAACTAGTAAACGGCAAACTTACACGCCACCATACACCACAAAACCTAGTAAACATGTTCTACCATGTAAAGTTATCTTTTCAGACGTGTCTGATATGTCAGTTGATGTGCTGGTAAGTTCGTTTGATTTATATCCACTATCACTGCTGTATCCAATTTTGTTTTTCCATTTATTGCATATAAATTTTGTGTTCAAGCTCTTTAATAATAGTATTACTATTAGCAGTGGTTGCACTGCTAGTAATAGTACTAGAACAGTAAAAGTAAATAGAACGTTGAAGTCAAACACGCAAATATTAAATGACTCAGACTGTGACGGTAAGCAGTATTATTTTCAGTATCATAATTTAATTTGAATTCAGTGTTTAAATTTCTTATAACTTTAGACATGAATATATATTAGTATGATATAGTTATAAAGTACTGTATAAAATATTTGCAAATATTGGTTTTTAAATATAAATATATTAATAAAAAACATTACAGATTTAATGTATGATGCATTATATTAGTAGCGTATGCATTTCAATATTGAGAAGTTATACACCAATGGTAGAAATTTAAAGAAAACTTTTTTTTAACAAAAATAAAGAGCTTATTTGTAGTGTACTGTAGTATGGATATTGGTCTTATAGAGTGACTGCTGAAGAAGGTTAGTTAACGTAACACCAATTTGAATAACGGAGCTACATGGAAAACGTACTTACTGTCACATCAGAATTTAATCAAGTATCATTCTATTTTGATTTTCAAGTTTAACTTGCTTATTCTCATCTCTGTCTGTAACAGTGCGGTAAAACGAAAAGTGATATATTTAATTTTTGCTTACAAAGGTTGCACTTACTAATGTAAATAGCGAGGCAATTATTTTAATAAAACGTCATCGATACAAGAGTAGTGCTAGTGGCTTTAGGTTTACTTTAAAGCACTTTACTAGAAGACATCGAAATATTAACATATTTATTGACATAAAGCTCAATCATTATTGTGTTCGGGGTCTACTAAAAACCTCAAGAAATGATAGGAATTGTTAAGAAGCTTCTGTAAAAAAAGAAGAAAAACATTTCTCGTATAGGCGTTATTATTTTATATGTGTGTATGTACACACACACACACACACACACACGTATGCTACGGTTCTTATAGCCTGTGAATCTTATCAAAGCTCCCCGGAAAGACACACGCAGTTAGAGCTAATAAGTATAACAAAAGTAATTCAAACAATTAAATCATTGTTTTAAACAAAAAGTCAATAAAGATATAAAAGTTGAAATTTTTACAACTTCTCATCGATGGTAGTGGTAGACTGTGTGCTCTTTACTTGTTTGTGTGATAGATCTCTTGCGTTCTCGTAATTGACTCTTTGGTTAACTAAAGTTACGTATATATAAATATCTCAGTTATTTTGATATTTTATCGGCAATTTAGATCTGAAGCTGCTAAAATCTCATACTACTCTTGCGTTACTAAAACGAATGCCCTGACGATTCTTCTCGCATGTCAGCAAGACTGTCATAAGCTATATATATATTATTTTTTTGGAAGGAAAACTCTGAGAATTATAAATAAAAGTAATAAAAATGAAATTTTAATGCTTAGATAAAGATACTCTTAGTATAACTGCCTCTTAAAGAAAATTATCAATTTGTATAACGCTTCTCGTAATGAGATGGATGCAAAAGATAACAGTGAAAACAGTAGACAGTTGTTTTTACATTGTTTAACCCCTAGATTGCGATTTTTAAAGACATCTTGCTAAACTTTATGCACCAAATTACTTACGAGTCCCGACTTTGTCGGTTATGGGGACACTGATACGTAATAATGTTCGAAGAAGAACCATACAAAAAATGACGCCAATATTCTTGTCCAAAGAATTAGTGTTGGTGTTTCCTATATATCTTAGAAAAAAATGAGCGATTTCGCCCACGTTTTGGTGAGTGTTTTTAAAATCCTGGGGTTGTAACAAGCAAAAACATAAAAATTATTAAATGCGATGCAATATGTAGATCTCACTGGCAACAATGGTATGTAAACAAGTCGTAAATTTGAGGTAGTTAAGGTGTGATGTTTTATTGGCCAAGTGACCATCTATTACCTCTGCTGTTATTACATACTCTTTAGGTAACTCGACGTTATTTGTATATTCAAGCACGGAGATTTGTTTTCCTGCATTACAAAGTAACATCGAATATTAGCACGATGACGAAATACACTTTGCCCACTCGTAGACTTATTTGTCACAATTTCCTGATAGAACAATAGGATCGCAGTTCTAAGATAGTTGTGTGTGAGGTAAAAATGTCGCAGTGTATCACTAAATATATTATTCATTTTTATTTCTACTGTTAAATCTACTATTGTTGTTGTTCCTTTATAAAAAAAATTAATAGTATGTTAAATTTGATTCGCCGAATTCATTGGTAAACTGAAGCATAAAATCTAAGTAATTAAAGTCGGTATTTTTTGTTTTTTGTTTATTTTGAAGATAACATATTAATGTGACCAATACTTGTAATGAAATATCTTTACGTTGTTTGCTGTAATTATTCCCGAGTAAAAATACTCAGCTGATAGTCTGGGGCTAGTGGTCATGGAGGCTTTTTATGGTCTGCCTTATTATAATTTTTATTTGAAGATTTTAGCAGGTCTTCTGGTAGAAGTTACTACACAATAAAATCAGTCGTTTATAATGTTCTGTTTTTAATAACTGGGTTGATTTTGGTTTTTGGAATTTCGCACAAAGCTACTCGAGGGCTATCTGTGCTAGCCGTCCCTAATTTAGCAGTGTAAGACTAGAGGGAAGGACAGCTAGTCATCACCACCCACCGCCAACTTTTGGGCTACTCTTTTACCAACGAATAGTGGGATTGACCGTTACATTATAACGCCCCCACGGCTGGGAGGGCGAGCATGTTTGGCGCGACTCGGGCGCGAACCCGCGACCCTCAGATTACGAAGCGCACGCCTTAACGCGCTAGGCCATCCCAGGCATAATAACTGGGAATACTGCGATTAAACAATTTAAAGATATACTTGCGCTTGTAACTGATTAGTTATCTAAAACGTGAAACGTATCTATTTATATGGTGTTAACCAGTTTAGTAATGGTCTTGCATGCTGTATATATATATTTGTTGTTCATATGGGTCACCTTCGGAGGTATTTTTATTATAGAAACCTAAATTAGAATTTTTTGTACCGGCATAATTTTACAAGTTATCACCTCGTATCTGATTATTAACAAAATAAAACGTTAAAACACTGCATGCTAAAACTGCCTAGTTACATAAGACCATCTTCCGCTCCCTATACGTTATTTTTGGCTGGGTCATTAGAAAATTAGGATACGTCATTGATAAACGAAATATGGCACACTTTTTTGTACTGCAAATCAGCAGATGGAAAGTGTAAGTGACGTCATTGTCCTGACTATCCTACCATTGTAACGTACATGTGGTTTAAACTATGCACCTGTGTATACTAGTGGACAGCCTGAGGGTGATCTAGTTTCCTGTGAGTCAAACATTGACAAAATATCGCAGGGAAGCTTCGGTGATGAAATATGGCTGTCAATGTGAAAACGTACGATATAGTTATATTAATCATACAAAATGAACATGATGATATTAGTTATAGGGCATAAATATTAAATATGCTTATAGATAAAGAACAAGCAAACAAGTAATTGATGACGGTTGTAGACGTAACGAAATGGCTGAAAAACTACTATATGAATTGCTGAAATCATCGCTGGGTATTAACAGAAAGGGGAGAAGACGACACATATTTTATGTTTGTATAACAACCTTTTCGAGTTTGTTATTGTTGTTTGGTATTGCAGTATTTGCAGTTCCATACCTAAACTTGAATCCCTGTTTGGGGAAAAAATATAGATAGTTTACGTAATATAATGACGTTTGATATATGTAGTAACGTTGTGTACAGTTTTGTACCGTAGATACAGATACAACTCATTATTTTTTTTTTGTTCGGTCGAAGCCATTGATTATATATTTATAAGTCGAAATATGTGTTTGTTTGAACCATAACACTTCCGTGAGCCTATTGGGCCAAGATGAACCAAAATGTATACGTAAGCATTATGAACTATTTGAGAATGTCCCAAGGAGGTCAAAACTGAACTTAACCCTATTTCTGTTTTGGAAAGATTGTTGGTTAATTACTTCCAGCTTGTTAAGTCAGTCACAAACACCTTTGCAGGTTGAAGCATTAGACAGTCTTGAATCATTTTAGAATATTAAGTTGCTGGATTGTTTTTCAAACAATAATACATGGTCAATGAAATGTAGGGTGTTCTAGGGTGGGATCACTCCAAACTCGTTGTTTGTTGATAGATGGAAAGAAAACTGCAAATGTCGAAGAAACCTTGTCCAAATTTTACAATTTTGAGATGAAGTTTATGTTCAAGTTATTACTTTGAAATATATGATTGCTGTTGAAGTTGCATTGTTTTAATTAAGTTTCAACATTTCCTGTCAGTGGACAGGTATTTCATCTTGTAATATATATATATTGCAAAAGTTTTAAGATTTGAACCTGTACATATTGCTCTTGTTTTTTTCTGTCGGTAATATTTTTCAAAGTGCATTCTATCATGGGTAACTGTTATCAGAACCTTATGCATGCGTATTACTATCTCGCCTAAAATAAGTAGAACTTTTTGTGAGCCTTTTTTTCTGAGTCAAAACACATTGTATATAACTTTGTCTTTTTCTTCAATTCTAATCCCACTTTAATAATATGTAGTAGAAATAAACCCATGTTTATAGTTACTTTTCGAAAGACACAGTAATCTCAAGAAATTCTAGGATATAATTTTAAAACAACATTCGAAATATAGTTACATTATTATAACTTGCTTATAAAATACTACATGATATGTATGTTCTCTACTACCCTACATATATATTTAATTTTAAACAATATAAAATTACCCTTCCAACAACCGAGGAAGCAACTTTACAGTACAGTTTTAATCCAACAAAAGAGGAGTTTTGTAGCAAAACAGCAACAAAACTACTGTAATATTTTTTATTAATTATTTTCGTTGTGTATATAATATATACGCATATTACTAATCTCTAGGATTCAAAATAGCATACGTTTTGCTTTATCCTGAACATTATATAGAAAGCTTAATGAGTAAACTTTGCAAAGTTTAATAGTCAAAAATTAAAAATATGCTTTGAAATTGTTTTAAAATAACACTTATTTCGACATTATTCGCCACCAAAATAAGCTACTCCAAGAAATTAATAACACCAAGTGCAGTAGCGAATACTAGGCTGAGCGCTTGTATTGCCAGGACGTAGAGAACACGGCTAGAGGATTCTCGCTTCATTTCTGACAGCCCCGCAATGGCACAGTGGTATGTCTTTTGACTCACGCTGCTAAAAGCATGGTGAGCAGAGCACAGAATGCCAATTGTATAGCTTTGTGCTTAAATACAAACAAACAAACATTTCTCACAAGTTTTAGACATGCATACCATTACTTGCGCTAGCTGCAGAAGCAACAAATTCAGTCAGCGTTTACTTAGTTACCTATTACTTTTTACTGATAAAATGGGCAACATCTATTTAGTTCCGAGTGACACGTGAGAAGAAAGGAATAATCTTGAAGGAATAATCTACAAAAACGGAAAGGACAACGTCTTTCGTTTTCAGAATAGCATGTACTGATGCGTGATGGTTGATTAAATTCAAAGAATCACTCCGTTCATGGTAGTCGCACATGATGACATTTAGATATGAGATGGTCAGGTTTGTCTGGACCTCTTCCTCCCCCAGCATTTGTTAGTTTATGGCTGAGTATTTAAAAACTATAGCATAAGGGTCAGAAGTTATGCTATTGGCCATGTCCGTGTATAGCAGTTAAAGAAATATTCAATATGAAGAACACATTTTCTCTTAGTTCGTTTTTGAGCAAAAGTCACACATATCGCGAATATTTCTGGTTGTATTTACATATTTTTCATCAGAGTAATTACTATAGAGCTTGTACGTAAAATACCCTTTCTTAATGCTCATTTCGTTAAATAAACAAAGTACGTTATAGTCCAAGCGAAAGGGGGCCTTAATTTATAATTTTTCTAGTACAGAAACTAATTGGTGACATGTAGTCATGGCAGATTTTATTCTTTATGGAAAAGCGGTATAAATCACAAAATATATAATTTTTATGCCAAATGCTTGAGAATTAATTTAAAGAACTATATATATGTGTGTGTGTCAGGCAGTATTTGTATATTTATGTAGGAAGGCTGACGGTGTGGATCTTAGTACTAAATGATTTTTAGAAACATTGATTTTGATGCGGTATTTTTCACAGTATTCTATTTAATTGTGGTTGTGGCAACTGTTGCTGGGGTCGATTCAGTCTTCAAAATGACAACATCGTCTGCAAATTCTGATGCATAATTTGCGTCGTCTAGGGACATATTGTTGGCATACATAATGAATAAAATAGGGCTAACCATTTCTCCTTGAGAGACACCTGTCTTAGGGATGAAGTACTCTCAATGGGCCCTCTCTACATTTTATGTTTTCCAGAAAACTGGATAGCCAGCGAATAAAACCGCGCGGTAGTTCTAGTTCTGACATTCTGAAACCGAGACCATTGCGCAGTGTTCAGTGTCTTTTCAACTTCGAGATGGCATGCGACATTGCATTATCTTTTATCGGAGCTGTCTACTGTGAATTCAGTTAATCTAATTGTTTGTCTGAATTTTCTGAAAAGGTTTTGAATTTCCAAAAATTTTGATTTGACTACTATATAAGTAGAGATTCTATTACTTGTTAGTCGTTACATACTTTACTCAAACATCAGGCGATAACTGTTCAGTATATTAGCTAGCTTTCTCTCTTTAAAGAACATTAATACATTTGCTTGTTTCCAAGAAACTATGATGTATCCAGAATTTAATGATAAGTTAAAAAGAGCCATTAGGTAGTCAACCCATCTCTGAGTGCCTTTTTGCGGAGTAAGGTTCATTATTTTTAACTTTAAATTTAGACTTTAGAGCTTAAAATAACCGGGGATGTTCAGAAACAGCTAGAGTATGTCAGAGGTTTTAAAAGTATCCAAGAGAATTGAAGTGGACGTGACGTGATTAGCTGATGATTCTTGTAACGTGGTAATTGTTGATTTATAGGCCCGAATTTCTGTTTAAGAATGGTTTCATCGTTTTTATGTAGAAAAATCATTGATTTCCCAAAGTTATACGAGTCGTTGAATCTGTAGCTATCTCTTTTATATCCAGTCGCCATGATATTTTATGCCAAGGTAGAATTCAGTGTTTCATCAGTCTGTGAAGCCTGTACTTAAATTATTATCCATAAGTGTCTTCCTGCTTCTCCGATGTTGGTCTGTTTACAGGAACATTGTATTCTTAAACAGCATTTTTGTGTTTATCATTGAATGTTATTGTATGTTAGTTTTGACAAGGACTGATCCACAAGTGTTCTGTAAGAATTCCATTTGATCTTCTTACTTAAGTTTTTCATATACGGAAAATAAATAGTGTTGAGCTTATTTTTCTTGTTTGTTGTTGTATCAGTTTGTATGTTTATATTCTCCAACCTGTTAGTTGTGAAATTAGAGGGGTGCCTGTTCTGTGTAAAACACTATGATTGTCGGCGTTCGGTTTTGCTAAAGTTTAGTTTAAGATGTTTTTACCTCTCTTGTTCAATCACTTATTAATACTGAATTTAACAAACATCTTTTTAATTGAAAATACATAGTTATTCTTGAAAGCATGCCACACAAGCGGTGACAGATAAAGAACATTGACTAATAAATTAATTACTCGTTTCTCCTCTTTAACTGATCACCCTCGTTTCTAGGGCTCGATTCACATAGTTCAGTTGAAAGCAACTATTTCCGGTTCTTTCTTGCACGCTGTCATTCTTGTTTGTTTTTGAAATTCGCGCAAAGCTACACGAGGGCTATATGCGCTAGCCGTCCCTCATTTAGCAGTGTAAGACTAGAGGGAAGACAGTAAGTCATCACCACCCACCGCCAACTCTTGGGCTACTCTTTTACCAACGAATAGTAGGATTGACTGCACATTATAACGCCCCCACGGCTGAATGTGCGAGCATGTTGGGTGTGATGGGGATTCGAATCCGCGATTCTCAGATTATGAGTCGAGTGCATTAACCACCTGACCAGGCCGGGCCCTATCATTCTTAATGTGATGTACTCTATGATAAGTGTAATATCGGCAACATCTTGATTTGCCCATTACTTTCCTGTATGAATTCTCCCCTTTATAGTCCTAGTTAATAATGATTAGAGAATAAATGACCTATGTTGAATAACATGCGGTATCCATCCAAAAATACACTTAAGCGAAAAACAGAACGCCAAAATTAACCTCAATTAAGTAGGTGATATCTCATAAACAACAGAAAAAAGCAACTTAGCATTACTCATATTGCATCATTTTATTCACGTGCACAGAGCGTAGCTTCTAATTTACATGAGAATTGTCACTGAATAAAATGAGATGTAGTGAGTTGGGAGATAAGCTTATACATTTAATTTTACAGCACACGGACAGAAAATATATAAATGAGCGTGGTTACCTTCTGTGGAGTGGTTTTATGTACTTTGGGTCACGTAATAAAGACTTAACATGGTCTGACTCGTTATAATATATATTTTGCTAAATCATTTTAGTTTAATAGTTTAATGATGTAAAAAGTAGTTAGAAATTAACCAATATTTTAAGGAAAATCGCGTGATGGAATTGGAACGTGTTTCAGTAAAGAAAAAATAATGGTATCGTAAAATGGATTTTTACTGGCAGAGTAGGAACTCTGTGTACAGGTGCACAACTTCTCAGACAACGACACAGGTAAGCCTTTCCTTGTTTCATTGTAACCTATTGGGACGTGTTATGCGTTTTGTATAAATCTTAGATCTGTTGGTTTATCCAGCAGAATTCTGGATACTAAAGTGACAGTTATGCCTGTCGCTTTTATACAAGATCAAAACATTACTTCGGAGTGATTTCATCATACTAAAAATCAAACCGATTTTATACAACAGTAGCTGATATATTTGATATTAGAGGTCATTAATAACGTAACTTAAACACCGATGTAACCTTTTAAATTTTTATTTCAAAACTTACAACTAAATTTTTACTAAGTTAGTTTTGAATTAAAGAAACAAATGTACTCTTTGCTATGAGCTGTTAAGGCCTTGACAGTAAGACTGTTCGTTTAGATTAGAAAGTAGCTAGTGTGTATTGATACGTTTTATGTATGTTTAAACCGTTTCTTTTTCTTAGTACTTCACACGTGTGAGTGCAAAATCGGTAACGAGTTTTCGAAACGTAAGTTTAAAAACGAAAATCTGTTTACTAGATGTACTTCCGCATGGTCCTCGAAAGTGTTCCGTTTCAAAAGTAAATAAAAACAAAATTAAAAGTAACGTTCATGTGTCATGTCATGTTGTAGCCTACAAAGTTTATAATTCTTCTTGTGTGTCATGGCTTGCGCATATTTTACTGACGTAATGACAGTATAAATCACAGTGTTAAGTGGTTCTTATGTGACGACACTTTACTATCTTCTGAGTAACAGACAGGCAACATACTACTAGAATGGTTAAAACAAGTGACCCATTCAGGCAGCCTTTGTCCCTCTTTTTGGGGAAATCAGGCGTGGAACGAAATGGAAGATATAATTGTCAAAACGAACTGGACTGTTTGTGGATGAATAATATATACATTATTCTATTTTAAACGGACTCTGTGTTCTATGCTGTATTATAATTCGATATCTATTGGAAATGCTCATTATTTTCTGGTTAGCTATAAATCAAATGAAACAGTTTTCACAGTAAATCCGATGTTCCTGTCCTAATAACTCAAACTAGTTCTGTTGCTAAAAGGCTAGTTTTCAATATAACTTAATATATAACTTAAATATGTACTTAAAAAAGTATTAAAACTAGATATTTTTATTGTTGCTCGGCGATCTCGTATAACAGGTGTGAGAACAGATGTAAGCAACCGAGTTCTAACAAAATATTTCAGTATTTCTTCTGTAGTTCTGTGGCATATATAATTATTTATTCTACTTATCACGAGGTAGCGTCAAAAGGAAAAAGTTATAAATAGGATAACATTATCTACATACAAGACCAAAACAAGTTCAAATACCATTATAAAAAATGATTGTACTAGTAAGGGTGTTAGAAACTGTAATTTAATTGCAGTTTAATAATGTTAATAATAAACATTCAAGATAGTTGTAGGCCTAACATAATTTCAGATTCCTCTAAAAGACGTTCCTTACCATTAGCCCCTCATGTAGTTACCGATTTTCGTACTTAATACTGAGCAATGAGTATTCCATAGAAGTATTTAACTTAAAATAGGTTTCATGTGTAAAATTCAATGTTTTTTTTAGGTAGACCAGAGTGTTTTTGTTTTATTAGCATATAAATAACAATGACATTCTTGTTGGATTAAAATATTACTTGTTCTAATAAATAGTTAAATATATTTAATATCAATTACACTTGCGCTCTAAACGACCGTAAGAGGACTATGGCTATTAGGATTCCAGTAAATATTTACTTTCGAAAGTCTGTATGATCGCCCTTTTAGCTGTGGGAACGTTATAATGTTCGCTCAATCCCACTATTATTTGGTAAAAGAGTAGTCCAACAGTTGGCGGTAGATGGAATAATATATGTATGATTCTATTTTAGAAGGACTCATTGTTCTATGCTGTATTATAATTTGATATATATTAGAAATACTCAGGTTCTTCATTGTTTTCTGGTTAGTTACAAATAAAACGATACAATTTTCACATGTAGATTTGAGCGAAAATTGAAACAAACCAAACTATCTGTAGCAAACTCCGAAGTAATTAAATTTCAAACTTAATATATTCCGCCTCTCCCGTTATTTTAAGAAACTAAGGAATATTTATTTGCTGTGGTTTTCAGGTACTTTCATAACTGTGAGTGTAATGTGCTGCATATTGCATTAGACTTGTTAGCACACTTTTCACAGCATGTTTATACGCAGTTTCATAGACCCAAAAATAATATCAAAAGGGGTTGTACAGCATTGTAAACTGCACAGGTAACCGTACGTACGCAATCTATAATATTACAGTAAAAGTTTCTGTTCTTGGTCATCGCGGATACGCCGAAAACGTATATACATGTATATATAAAACTGATAAGATTGCAAAGTAACAAGTATCTACATATGTTATTGCTGTTCCTTTGTGAAGCAAATATTTTGCCAGTTCCTGATTTAAAATATCCAAGATAACATTTGAGAAGAGTAGCTGTGTGAAAATTTAGAGGTGTCTGTAAATGAGATAAGCAAATAAACGATTTGTGGTATCAGTTATACAACACACATGAAATCGTCCGGTCTCAGATAGGGATTCATTAGTTGAGGCCAAAATAGGACACAGAAGGATGCTTTGATGTTCATATTGGTGTAAAGTACGAAGTAATTTTAGCCTCTTCTTTTATACAATACGGAAGTCTCTGTCATTCATCACGAGGGAACTTCTTGTCTACAAATTTGAACTTTGTATTAATGCAACTTGATTGGATAAGTGTTATTAACCTTTGAAAAGGTCTTAACAATCTGTTGTTTGTTCAAGAACTGAACTGTTTGTATCAAATTCCGTGAGAAAAGCAGACGTGGTTCTGGTGAGTGATATCGGATAGTTCCATTGTTAAAAAGCTATGGACGCCAAGTTTAACTTTGCAATTTAAGCTAATTCGTTGGTCCTTTTATTTCTTCTGGCCAGAAAACTTATAAATCGAACTCTCAATTTGTAACTACCATTACTATTTGTACGTCACTGAACAAGTTGTATGACAAATATACTTGTTGAGTAATTTAATGTACGTGGAAAATATAATTTCCCTTTCGTTGTATTAAATAGTTTGTTTATTTGTTGCATATACATTCCATTTATAAAATATTCACGATAATTTGCAAATGTAAATTTCGTTTTATTAAATTACATGTTTCTTTTTACAAGTACGTTTCTGTTTGTAAAATTGGCCTAGCATCACCATGTTGTTAGGGCGCCTAACTCGTAATTTGTGGGTTGCAAGTTCGAATCCCCGCTCCATAAAATATGCTTCAAAATGTAGTTCAACATTATATATATTATGATCAATCCCACTATGCGTTGATCAGAGAGTTGGCAGTTGGTGATGACTGGCTGGCTGCTTTCCTAGTAGTATCTTACTATTAAATTTGGGACGGCTAAAGCAGGCAGCCGTTGCGTAGTTTTGCGCAAAATTCAAAACAAGTCAAACGAAACTGTTTGTAAATCTAATATGATTTATAAGTGTACATATGGGTTTGTCATTACACCACAACCAAAAATTTGGCTTATTATATTGATTTCTTAATTTTGAAATCTACGCTTTAGATATTTGTTTGTAAACATACACGAAGTATTTAGAAATAGAAATAGCCTTATTAAAAAGACCTCTAAGATTTAGCATATTGTCAAGTATATTTTACTTGTGCTTTCGCAGAGCTCACGAAAGTGTTTTATTTCAAGAGTAAATAAAACCAAACTTAAGAGTAGCAAATCTTCTTATTTCTTGCTTTTGACGCTCATATGTCATGTTGTGTTGTAACCTACTGAATGGATAATTCTTCTAGCGTTTCATGGCATGCAAACGTTTCATTGACCTCATTACAGTACAAATTGTAATTTTAAACATCATTTTAGTGCCTTCTGACAGATAGCACACTACCGTATAATGGTATGAGTAGTAGGGCTGTGACGGTTACACGATTAACCGGTTACAGTTTGGTTACTGCTCTTAACCAGTTACGGATTTCCTAACCGGTTAATCTAAGATTTTTTTCCGAGAAAAATAAACGAGGGAAAACAATATGATTATCGACATTTACGTGTAAATATTCCATTATTTGATCTTGACATTGGTATGTTTGCCTATCGCTATTTTACGAACTGTTTGGTTGAATTTTCGTTGTTGTTGTTGTTGTTGTTGAAAGCCTTTAGAGTTTTTGTTAACGTTCGGTGCGGCCGTCACGCGCAAATTCCCTAGGAACCGGTTATGGTTCGGTTACGAGGCAAAGATTTACCGGTTACAGAAGTCCGTAATCGTCGCAGCCCTAACGAGTAGTTAAAACAGGTCACCCCTCCAGGTGGTCTTAGGCCCTCTTTCGGAGGAATTCATCCATGGAATGTAGCATATATTTTAATGTAACACGCCGAATATACCATTGCAACCTAATGAAGGAAATTTGCAAAATTATCGTGTATATTTATAGATAACCGTGTAATTCAAAGTGTGCTGTTTATAACTTATGATGGGTGTTTATTTATGAAATAGTAAATCAATTCAACACAAAGCTACACAATAGACGACATGTATTGTGCCAACCACAAGTATCGGAACTCAATTTTTAGCAAATAATATTGGTATTTATAAACTGACAAATAGACAGATTATAAGAGCGTGATTTATGTAATATATGTAAATTACACGTACAAGTTAACTTAAATTTCAGTTACACTTGGCACTCAAACATTTTTAATGACATCTTTATACTTTGATGTTGAACAACTCGAGTCTTAACTAGTAATTTCTCTCTCTCTCTCTCTCGGCCTGGCATGCCTCGACTCATAATCTGAGGGTCGCGGGTTCATATCCCCGTCACACCAACTGTGCTCACCTTTTCAGCCGTGGGGCGTTATAATGTGATGATCAGTCCTAGTATTCGTTGGTAAAAGAGAAGCTCAAGAGTTAGTGGTGGGTGGTGATAACTAATTGCCCTCCCTCTAGTCTTACACTGCTAAATTATGGACGTGTAGCTTTGCGCGAAATTAAAACAACAACAACTCTCTTATATATAGATAGTATAAAATCCACTCTCTGTTGGTAACGCATGCACAAATTACCTCAGTGGCTGAGCATCTATTTCTCAAGCTGAAGTGTTGGGTTCAAATAGCAGTACAGTTAGAGTTTTTATAATGATAAAAGCAAGCTCTTATTTCAAAGATTGGATGTAAAAGTGATTTGGTGGTTACAGCTCTTGACTCTTATAACGTTCAACAATATTATATATCAAACGAAAGCCTAAAGAGGGAATCTTTAGTTGACTGTTAAATCCGCCCTCACAAAGAACTTCCAGGACAGTGTTGTTGGGGTAAAGATACGGGAACCGTATATTATATTGTAAATGTTACTACATATATATATACAGAGAGAGAGAGGGAAGTTATCATCCTCGCACAATAAAAAATGGGTAGTTTCACAAAAATTAGAATGTGCTTGAGTTTAGGCTGGCTTAAGACCATAAAAACTAGCGTTACACAAATCCTAAAAGTTTAGTGAGCGAAAATAAAATATACTTCTGTATTAATCGTATTATGTAGAGATAACATACGAAAGCTGATACAAGGCCAGAGTTGATACTCGCATGTTTCAGTGTTATTAGTTTGCTCGAGTACTATCGTGTAGAAAGTCTTGTACTGACGTCGAGAAGTCACGTGGGATTTGGTTTCTTCTGCCATATTGGACATTAAATCTTTATATTTATCTTGCGTAGAAAATGTGATTTTTTTTCTGATTGTTGTGTTATCTGATGTTGTAAGTAATTTCGGTTATGTGCATTGTTAAATACAATATTTATACCATTGACATAATTTAAATCTTTATCGAATATTGTGTTGCTGTTTATCGCTAGAGCGGATATTTTATGCTCAATTTTAAGACGTTGTTATTGAGAATATTCGTCTGATCGCATGTATTTTAACAACCAATATATGTAATGCCGCTTTTGATGTGTTGCCACAATGCCATTTGTCTCATTTAAGATAATGGCGTTGCCGTAGGAAGCAATTTCAGAGTGGGAAGACCATTGTTACATTGCAATTTCTAGGAGATTAAACTTTCGAAAGTTTAATACTATAAATTGAATCTTGAGCAGTTTAACTATAACTACAGCATATACACAATGTAATGTATTGAGTTAAAAAAGAAGCGTTAGTACATATATAAAAGTTATACATACTATGAAAAAGTGGGTAGTTCATGGCCTGACTGGCTTTATCGTTTCCTACGGCCCTAAGTGGTAATGAATTGTGAAATTCCTGGTGTTATTACATCATTTTTACAGTTTGAATTTTATTGATTGCATTAAAGAAGAAGCCTGAATCATAGTTCAAAAATTTCGAAAAAGGGACATGCTCATGTTCCAAAAATTGGCTTGTAAATTTTAGCATTTCTTCTTATAAAACGTATAAAACTTGGGACTAAAGAAGTATTTATGTAGATTAGTGATTCTAACTGTGGAGCTAATGTTGGTAGTACGTGAAAATATGTAAAAATTCTAAACTTTGTAGTATGTCAAGTTTTGAACATCCAATAAACATACTGCTCTCCTCAATTCTAGACTCGTCCTTTGCCTAAATATATTTGACAGTGTTTCCTTTTGAAGGATGACCATGTGGTTAGAGCCCTTAACTCGCAATCTGCGGGTCGCGGATTCGAATATTCTTTCCACTAAAATGCTTACCCTTTCAGCCGTAGGGGCGTTTTAATGTTCGATCATTCCTACTATTCTTTGTTAAAAGAGTAGACTAAAAGTTGGCGGGGGTTGGTGATGATTAGCTGCCTTCTCTTTAGTCTTTCGCTACCAATTTTAGGAAGGCTAGTACAGATAGTCATGATGTAAGTTTGCGCGGAATTCAAAACAAATCAAAACCAAATGTTCCTTTAAACTGACCAACATCTCAACAATCATATAGAAATATATACATATAATCTTCACTAAATCCCCCAGTGGTACAGCGATATATATGACTGCGGACTCACACCGTTTGAAACCAGGTTTCGATACCAGTAGTGGGCAAATAACCCATTGTGCAGTTTTGTGCTTAAGTTTAAACAAGCAAACAAAAACAAATTATTCACTAGTGCCAAAATAAAACACATTCTTTCCATTAAATAAAACGAGATAGAACTAATTTCAAATTTAAATTGACGCGTCAGCCATTTTCTTTATACTGTTTTCCTGATCTTGCTTCACCGATGTCGATCAAGTTCCTTTATCTCATTTAGTTTCAACACTTACGAAATATATAGGTGAAAGTTAACTGCGGTCCCAAATACTGAACTACAGTAGGAAAGCATTACATACGCGTATCCAATTTTAAGCTTTAGAAGTTCGCCCAATGAGTTCTTCTGATACAGCTTCAGTATTCGTGACTTGACTTTAGAACAGTGATCCCTCTTGTGGGCCACACCGAGTGCTCAAAATCATAATTGGTGGCACGCTTTGTAATCACATATTGCAAAGGTAAGAAAAACATTTTCATTTTTATGGTCTTGATCTGAAGTAGCCTATTGTGGAAAAGAATAGAAGGCCTATGTTATAGAATGATGAACTAGAATAGCTATTACAAATAATAAGTTCCAAACTGTACTGACTGAGCTAGAAATCAAATCGCATACCGATGCTTTAACTCTCTGTGACAACAGCAAGGATTTAGAAAATCTTAATATACCTCAGATCAACGTAAGATTGACGTAAGAAATACAGCTTTTGTTTGTTGATTTTTGCGCATATCTTCTTCAGTAATATTTATTCTACTTATTCTTATTTTTGAAGTGATAAACGACAGGGAACATAACCTGCCATGAACACTGTGGCTATTCTAATGGATAAATGGGATTTGTCCATAATTCTTATAACACACCTGTTTTTCCAAAGTGCGAAGCATAATTTTACTGTAAGTGGGGGAGAGGGCAGTAATGTGATGCTAACCACGGAACTGCAGATGCACAGTCCAGCACTCAGTAGTGTTATTATGTTTTACACCAAGTACAGGCTGCATGTAATATACGTATTATTTTTTTGGTTTTCATCTGAGTTTTTATTTTATTCCTCCAAACAAGTCACGTGGGAGACATGCTTAACTGGTTGAGCGATCGACACACCACAAATTCGCATGTGCTGGTAATAAAAGGAGAGCTTAGCGAAAAACGGGCTTTATTGTTATGTAAAAAAAATTCTACACGCGCGGAAATGTTCATCAAAAGCAGTACACGGAAATAAGTAAACTGAATTGCGTAAAACACGGCACAAAACTGGATTTATAAAGGTATTAGACTACATTGTTTAACGTATAACTTTAATTCAAGGTTAATATCGAACTTTCTCTAAACTTATCTAGATCTACGAAGAAGTTTGTATAAAACTATTAACCTTTTATTATGGGTGTAATACATCTGAACAATATTTAAATTACTGTTAGCATAATTTGATTTTATTTGGGAAAAGTAGATTGAAAAGCATAACATGGGGATCCCTTCCATGCGTTATGCCCCGGGCAGTTGTCCAGTTTGCCCAGTAGGTAAGACTGCACTATGATTATACCACAGTTCCAACGTTGAAATTGTGTGCAAATATTTTGAAAGTACAGGCACATGTGAAATCAAATGATTAGTATTTCTCAAGTTATAAGGTGGTTAAATATGTTTTTAAATTCAAGTATGACAAACGTATAACCTTATAGAGTTTTAAAAGTACAACTGAATATGGAATGTATTAATCAAGGAAAAGGGAACGTATACAAGGATCTAATTAAAGTGGTACAGTTTGGGAAATATTAAGTTTCTCACTACATTTTCCGTATTCCGATAATCTTGATATCTGAAATATTATTCCCATTTCTTTTAATATTTTTAGCATAATTAATTGACATGGTTATGCAATACCCTCACTTATCTTCGAACCGGCGTTATTTCAATACAGGTTTGGATTTTTAGGTTCCAATATACAGAGAAACCGCTATAATACCATATGATATCCACACAGGCACAAAAATGAGTAAATAAAAGCGGTAGCAAAAGGTTTAATGGGTACGGTTTTAAGTTTGGAAATTTCGCACAAAGCTACTCGAGGGCTATCTGTGCTAGCCGTCCCTAATTTAGCAGTGTAAGACTAGAGGGAAGGCAGCTAGTCATCACCACCAACCGCCAACTTTTGGGCTACTCTTTACCAACGAATAGTGGGATTGACCGCACATTATACACCCCCACGGCTGGGAGGGCGAGCATGTTTAGCGCGACGCGGGCGCGAACCCGCGACCCTCGGATTACGAGTCGCACGCCTTACGCGCTAGGCCATGCCGGGCCTGGTTTTAAGTAGAGCGTGTTTTGAAAAGTTTAAAAATCGTTATATCTCAAGTCGGGTATATTTAATAAAATTGTAAAAACGTAAAAAAAAACTAACTTAAAGTCACCGAGATTGAAAATAGAACTAGGCTTAATTAATACTTTTGCTTTCAGTAAATGCTTGCAATATTTTCGTGATTTTATAAAGTGTGACGTTTGTTGAAGTTAAAAAATTGAAATTTAATGTAGCTTAGTGGTTTACGAGAAACACATTTTACGGAATTAAGTGGTCAGAATTATATAGTTCTGTAATGTCATTTTTGTGGGGAAAACTAGGTCAACCAAGCCGAAATATTGTTTTAGAGTGTTTTCGTTTAGATGGGGTGTAAAGCAAATCATTAACCCCAAATATAGCTCAAGTGATCAGTTTAGAGAAACGTGGTTATCAGGGTAAGGTAGTTACTATATGTGTGGTGTTTAATTTGTAATGTGCAACATAAATGACACGTTTTTTATATAATGGTTAACTATTCTTATATTTAATTAGATTTGGCTTTTTTCCAAATGAATGTGAATAGGTGTCTCTATTATAATTCATATTTAGGAATGTGCTGACACTTGTTTATTGTTACATGTCGGATGTTTTGTTTAAACATTCTACTTTCTATAAATGTAAATATTAAGCCACACATCTTTTTAGCTATTAACGTGTATACATAGTTTGGCTTTGTAAGCTAAACACGACTGTTTTTTACAGACTAATTTACAAAATGTAGTTCAAGTTAGACGAAATTAATGAGAGATACATTCAAATAGATTTAAGCTGTGTGTTTGTAAGTATGGCCATAGTGTGACTTTTTTAAAAGCGAAATTATCACAGATTGTATTGTAATAACAGAGTGGAGAAGAATAATTTGTGATGTGTCAGTCGTGTAACTGAATCAGCCTATGCAGACTTCGACGAAAAAAGACGCTTATTTGAAAGTCTGGATACAACTGTGATAATTAACTGTGTT
Organism: Tachypleus tridentatus; assembly: GCF_004210375.1. Lineage (NCBI taxonomy): Eukaryota > Metazoa > Arthropoda > Merostomata > Xiphosura > Limulidae > Tachypleus > Tachypleus tridentatus. The sequence continues at coordinate 129,361,965 of NC_134834.1, read as the reverse complement.
ATAAACATTTGTATATACGTTGGACTTGCTTTAATATATGAATTTAAAACAAGTGGACTGTGTGTTTTTTGTATAGTGTTAAAATTTATTGCCAACAAGTTAACACACCTACTGTAAAAAATTCGGTCTATACATAAATTTGTATGTTTTTAATTTCGCGCAAAGCTACTCAAGGGCCATCTGCGCTAGCCGTCCCTAATTTAGCAGTGTAAGACTAGAGGGAAGGCAGCTAGTCATCACCACCCACCGCTACCTCTTGGGTTACTGTTTTACCAACGAATAGTCGAATTGACCGTAACATTGACCGCTGAGAGGGCGAGCATGTTTGGTGTGACGGAAATTCGAATCCGCGACCCTCAAATTACAAGTCGAGTGCTTTAACCACCTGACCATGCCGGGCCGCTACTGTACATCGTAAAAATCTGACAGGCCTACTTTTAGCTTTCACCGTTAAAACGATTTTGTCTTTGCATATTAAATAAAAACATGCATGGTTTATGTTTACAAAGACCTTCTACCGAGTGTTTTTGACTGAAAAGAGTAAACTTTGGTGTCGAATTGAATAGAATTTGTATTTTAATTGTTTGAATATGTGGATAAGTATGTAATTATTTTTGTTTATTTTTTCCTTATAAAAGTCGATTCAAGTCGTTTCATCTCTGAAACAAAATGAAAAAATTAAATATTAAATTTCACTTTCATACTTCGCAGTTTTAGATGAGATAATGTTCCTTCGATATTGCGTGTTTCGCAACAGTAAATATACCTTGGCTTAATGAGTTTTACAGTTGGCATGGTTTCGCATCAATGTCGACGCCATCATTCAAATAGGTCACTGCCACGTGGCGTGTTAAAAACTCAGTACTAAACTTTATTTAAGTTAATCTGTTGCGTAAAAGGTAAGGAATAATGGTGTAGCTGCAGGGAAATGGAGATTAAAACTATCAAGATCGCACAAAATATGTATTAATTGTTTTTCTCTCTAACAGGTTAGAAGTGTTGAGAAACATCAAATAGCATTATCGAAGAGCTCAATGAAATAATAAATTAAGAGTAGGCATATCTTTGTTCCGAAACATCATTAGCTGATGAGTTATGTTTAATGAACGTCGTGTGCAGTGCAGTAAAGAAATTTAATAAACATTCAATAAAGTCTGTTTGATTCACATTTTTTCGTTTTCTGATAAGGAGTTCGGACCAAAGGACATCTCAGATATACTTGTATACTTAAATACATGCGCAATAAATTCTTCAACATTCTCTGGTAAACAAAAACGATGCGAAATCAAAGAGACTTTATTGGTTAGACATTTGGAGTCCGGCCTTTCGTCTCTTCCAACATGCTTTTTTAGTTTGTTATTTTCTCACGCTTGTGGAAGAGACATGGTTTATGGATTGGACTTGATATGATAATTCCACTTGAACTTTGTAAAATGTAGAGGTGTAAGCAGTTTCGAGTACACCTTTATATTATATAGTTACTCCGTTATCTGCAGCCAAATCTACCTTATAAAATTTAGATAAAAACGAACTTACCTAAACTAAAAGAAGAATTTTTTGCTGATTACAGAAAACAGCCATGGGTTATGACCTGTATGAACAAGTATGGTATCACTTGGATCTAACAGAAAAGGATTATTTTGGTCTTCAGTTTACAGACACTAATCAAGTTTCGGTAGGTGGTGCCGAATTTCATAATCGTCAACACATGAAAACACTGATTGTAGGATTTTAACTATTTGAATTTCTTAGTTTTTATGTTAACTGCTTCACCCTGGTACGATATGTCTGGACAGTTACATTACATTATAATCGATGGTGGATGCTTCCAGAATCTAATAGCCCTCTAATATTTCTAGGACTATTATACAGTATCGTTAAAAGAAACGCGGCGTATACAGTTCAAATAATTAACTTTGAAACGCTTATATGAAATTGTCAGATATTGATAAATATTAGTTTTATTAAGATTTTTGTTTGGAAGCCATACGACTTGCATGCTAGCATGCTGTAATAAAATATTTTAAAATTGAATACTGGTGTGTTTATATGTGTAACGTATATTTTGATTTCGTCATGATATGTAACGAAAATTTTACCAGCTACATGTGCTGGTCATTAATGTTTCTGCCATGTCGTTAATAAAAGTAATGTATTTTTGTAAGAAGCCTTTTAATTTCGTATACGAGCTATGTCAAACTGTAATATCAGATGCTCTTTTCATTCTATTTTCAGCACTGGCTGGATCCAACTAAATTTATCAGAAGGCAAGCTAGAAGTAAGTATGGGTTATATTGTATTTAGATGTAACACTGATAGCTGAGAGTAAATGTATTTTCACAGGCTTGATACCTATTAGCTGGATTAATGTATCAAAATTTGTTTTATTTTTTCAGTTAATGTGTTTGCAAATATAGTCACAAAATTATTTTTAATAATAAATGGTATATTAGCAAACTTTTGTAAAATATATAAATTATCACAAGATGTTTTTTTTTTTTAATTCTCTAAGTTTAGATAGTATGTGACTCCAGCATGTATTAAAAATGCTAAAGGAAGTAATTTGGATTAGTGCTTCCATAATGGAACAGAGGTATGCTTGCGGACTTAAATTTTAGCAACCGGGTTTCGATACACGATAGATGATTGTGTAGTTGTGTACTTAACTTCAAATAAACTTTTTTTAGCATATGCCTCGCCATTTTTACCGGATTTAGGTTGTTATTAACCCTATCCTAAGTAACACCTATTTTTTGTTTTATATAGCTAATAACAAGGGATCTTAGAAAAAAAAAGTGTGTGTGTGTTTGTTTTTCTTATAGCAAAGCCACAGAGGGTTATCTGCTGAGTCCACCGAGGGGAATCGAACCCCCTGATTTTGGCGTTGTGTATCCGTAGACTCACCGCTGTACCAGCGGGGGACAGAAGAAATGTACAAATATATTTAGTTCTTAATCAACCATATCAATTTAATGTTACAAATCCAGTTGCGTTCATCTGCTTTAAGTGTACTTGTTGTCTTGTAAGCTTATGTATAGTTTTTTATTAACCTCCAATGCCCTAAGATACTTTAGGTATTTGAGTAATATGTGAAATATTTGTCTATTATTGTTGAGTGTACCAAGAATGTGGAAGTGTTAGGGTTTGGATCGAACTATGTGCGAAGTGAGGAGGGATCATAAAAGCGAGTTTCTCATTTATGATTGTAATTCATAGGACTAAAATGTATTGAAATAAAATAATGTAGGAGAACATGTTCTGTTTCAATAACGGGATGCCTATTTCTTATAGCAGCTGTAAGCTGTTGAATTCGTAACGCCAGAACTGCATTTTTTGGTAAGCTCACAGGTCGATAGAAGTACTTATCCAAGCCCGTATGCAGAATATTTGAAAAGGAGTTCTAGTTTTGAGGTTAAAAGTCAACACATATTGTGTAAAGCACAATCAGCATGCAAAGCATGCTAATGCTATGTGGTTCTGTGGTTATGTTTTCCTGAAAATGTAGAAAAAGTAGGTGCTGTGAGATTAAATATGGAAGCAATTTTGGATGGGATACAGTTGAAACAATTGTATGGCTGTTCCGTGAAATCCATAAACGTTCAATGAAATGTCAACAAACCATCATACTTTTATAACACTGCGTGAGGAGGTTGACTAAACTTAGCATAAATATATATATTTTATTATAGTAAATCACTATGCTATCTAAATACATAATAGTTATTAGCTGTAAAATTATATTAATTCAAACAACTTTGTACAAGAATAGTATATTAGCTTTTTCAGTCACTGGTTATCATATATGTACGTAGAGTTCTTAGTCATTCTTCAGTTTATGTACAAAAATAGGGGTTCTACTGAGCCCTTTCGAATTGTATGCGCATACAATTAGTGCATGTTTGTTGGTTGTGATATAATTAACTTATAAGAAATATGATTCCCTTATGTTTATTTTTTCGAATACCCCTTATAAAAAATCGTTAGTTTTTCTGTTTTATAGTTTTGTGTTCTTAATAGTAAAATTTCATAGACATAATTCCATTCAACTTAATGAATTAGTACAATTTTGTGGCGACTGTTTTTTAAAATGTAATTATTAATGTTGTAATTACGTTTCCTTGTTTGTTAAAGAGCGCATAACGTCAGGATCAAGTAACTCATAAACTTGTTTTGAAATGTCTAAAATGTACATGAATCTTAATACTCGAGATACTTTCCGAAATATCTAGAAATAACGTTACATCATAAATACGATGTAAATCAGTAAAGAAAGCATTGAGTCAGTTTTCAGTTAACAGAGCGCCAGTCAAAGTGAAGTATTGAGAGCAGTGTTTATATATTGATTATACTCAGTTATTCGATTGATTAGCCGTGAAATTGTACAAATAAGTTTATTTTTACAGTAAATAAGGAATTTCCTCTCAAACATTATTTGTGAACTTAGTCTTACATGTGCAATTATTTAAAACTGGTAGCATTGTAACGTGTAGCATACGTTAAGGAAGAAATAAACTAATTTGTTGTCGTTAAGTTAAATAGATTTCGCATTGTCTCCATCAAATATTTCAAAAGAACCCGCTCGCTTGTAGAATACGTTGCAATACTTATGATCAGTATTTGTTAACTCAGTGATTTGATGTAAACACGCATAAGCTAGCCAAGTAAGAAGGTTTGTTAGGCTTAACAAAAGCGATGAAATCTTGCAGTTAAAACACTTTTCTTAAACAATGATTTCTTGTTTTGTATACTTTAATTGGCTTTTAAGTATTTTAATGAGTTAGTTTGGTCTTTTTGTTTTCTAAACACACTTACTTGTTTCATGAACTCTGAAGTGATCGTTTCTTATAGCAAAGCCACATCAGACTATCTGCTGAGCCCACTGAGGGGAATTGAACCCCTAATTTTAGCGTTGTAAATCCGTAGACATACTGCTGTACTAGCGGGGGGAATATAAACTCTGAGAAAACTAAATAAAAGGTTAAACAAATGTGTGTTGCAATGGTTGAAGCATCTTCAGTTTTTCTTATTTTCGTGGTAGAAACATGTCCATAGTTTTTTCAAGTTTATCATATGGTTGTTTTTTCCAAGTATATAATGTTCTAAGATTCGAAGGAAGCACTCAACGTACGTTTTGTAAAGTTTATAATCCCACGGTCACTACTGTTTTCTTAAAGTTTTGTTGATATTGAAATGAAAATTATTTCGTAATTTTGATTTGAAACAGATTACAGCAGGAAAGAATAAATTGGAACAAACCAAGCCCGTAATTTTTATATAAATTGATTCAAAAGACTCGTGAAATACAACTGTGATTGAATAATTTAAATTTTAATTGTAAAAAAAAATCAAAAGATTTGTTAAGCTTACAACAATAACGAAAAGTAGGGGACAAATCATATTTGATCAATGGAGAACCTCATTAAGGGTCGTTTCATAAGTTGAGAGATAAGTATGTTGGTAATTTGTAAAACTGTCATTTACATTACGTTTCAAACGCTCTATTTAGTCATGTCCTTTTACAATTAGAGTTTTTTTTATAGTAATCTTAGTTGAATCATTACAGTAAAGTGAGTTCTTGTTTGTGATAATTAAACTCTCACTCTCCCCCACCTTTAAACTTAAACATATGTCGTTCAGAGATGATTTTTAGCTTATAAATTAATTTTGTCGGTCACTAATTTAAAATTTATTAATAGTTAGTAAAGGTACTCTTAATTGTTACAGTAAGTTGTTTTTACATTCAATACCACATTGTTGTTTATTTTAGTTATTGTTTTATACTAATCACTGCTAAATTAGGGATGGCTAGCGCAGATAGCCCTTGTGAAGTTTTGAGAGAAAATTGAAAACAAACAACAAAGAAACCACTATACCAAAACGTTTAAAATACAATGTATTCATTATAATTAAGATTTGATTCAATAAAAACATAAAAGTCAAGTTTGGAATTGTACGAACTTAAATTTCTTCAGAAATTATTTATAATTGTTTTTTCCGGTGTTGAAATGTGTAATTTCTTATTTACTAGAACGTTTAAATATGATAAAAGGCTCGGCATAGCCAGGTGGTTAAGACACTCGATGCGTAATCCAACGATTGCGGGTTCGAATCCCCGTCATACCGAACATGCTCGCATTTCCAGCCGTGGGAGTGTTATAATGTAGTGTGACGGTCAATCGCACTGTTCGTTGGTAAAGAGAAGCCCAAGAGTTGGCGGTGGGTGGTGATGACTAGCTGCATTCCGTCTAATGTTACACTGCTAAATTAAGGACGGCTGGCGCAAATAGCCCTCGTGCATCTTTGAGCGAAATTCGGAAACAAATAAATAAAATGATAAAGATATTTTACAGGGTTATTTTTCCCTGTATTTTTGCTACCAACCCTAATCATAAGACGAGTAAATAAAAATTGAACTTAAGTAAATATTCTTCTTATTAGACCTTTCTCTCTCTCTTATTTTATACGTTGAAGTTTCGAATAACCATTCTATTGCAACGTTTATTACTGATAGTAATCATAATCTGGGGGCCAAAACCACAATTAGAAAACTCGTTTCTTCAACTACGAAGCAGGATGTAAGAATAAACATTGTTTAAGGAAGTAACTACTAGTGAATATACTAGTTTTTACTGGGACTTATAAAAAGAATTTGTATTTGATTAACTTTTACTTCTTGCGACATGTGTGTGAAATGTATAATAACTGTAACTAAAGTGATCCGTGTGTAAATATATATATTGGTTTGTTTTGAATTTCACGCAAAGCTACACGAGGGCTATCTAGAGGAAAGGTCATCACCACCCACCGCCAACTCGTCGGCTACTCTTTTACCAACGAATAGTGGATTGACCGTCACATTATAATGCCCCATGGCTGAAAGAGCGAGCACGTTTGGTGTGACAGGGATTCGAACCTGCGACCTTCAAATTATGAGTCAAGCGCCTTAACTACCAAGCCATGACGGGCCTCGTTATTTTTGGGCGTTTTGCATCACAGGATTTTGATATCTTCGCATAGTCCTTTACAGAGATGCAAAATAAATAAAAAAATCAATGGCATGCTAATACAACCTGCCTTTCTGATTTTGTGAATCGGTGTTAAATTTAGCTTTGTTTTTTGTATATTCTATTGGGTTTTCTAATTTTTTAAAAAATTGTTAGTAAAGTGTTTCAGATTATTGTTTTTCTCCCACAAGTTGAACCACCTTATACTTTCCGCTTTTGCATGAAAGTTTATTCTTCTGAACCGAATAATCTACGAGAAGAATTAACAATGTATGTTAAAATTGGTTTGCGTATTTTCCCCAATTCATTGAAATATTTAGAACGCGTCCTATTTTCTTGTGTTTTTTTTTAATTATTAGTTACATCACTCTAATTATTTCATTAATAAAAAAAAACATAAGGTAGGCAAATTTCGTTATCCATAAAGTAGTGTCGTTACAGAATTTTATTATACAACCGTTGCATATGAGTATAGTGTGAATATTTAGGCATCCGTTATGTGTTATTTACACTGCATGGTTCCTTTAACGCTCCAATGCTAACCTTCTGACCTCCACAGGTACTTGTTCTTCCTACAGCTGAAGCAGGACATTCTGTTGGGCAACCTAACCTGTCCTCACCAGACTTCTGTCGAGTTAGCTGGATACGCATTGGAGTGTAAGTGACATTTTCCTGCCATCTAGTAGCAGTAAAATGGAACAATATGAAATACTCAAAATAAAAATAAAAAGTATTGTAAAAGTATATAAATGATAATCTACTGAATAACTGGATTAATGTTTGAAGAATTTACTATTTGTTTCACTGATTTCATAATGAAAATAGGAATAATTTAGGTAATTTTCTGTGATATGATTATCCTACTACTATTACACAAGAATTGTACTTTATGTGCAACATTGCTGCTAAGCATTTACAAAATGGTCCTAACGAAAACTAAAGTACGTGTAGCTCTGTGTGCAGTATAAAACATAGATATTCTGTACAGAAAAAAAAAGAGGTCAAGGGAGCAAAAATAAGCCAGTATGCTTTAGTAAAGGTTTAAGAGATCATAGTAGGAATAAACATAATATATTCAAGAAATTTAAACTTACTGTAAATAATGACTTAAAGGACTATAATAAATCATGAGAGCTGGTTAAAAAGGATGTTAAAAAACCAAAAACTGTATATGAAAGAGGGTTGACTGAGAGGGTTAAACCAAACAAGGAATTCTTAGGTGTGTGATGGGTTAGCAAAATGTTAAGATGGAGATCGGGCTTCTTAAAAATGATAGTGGGAAGCTGATCTTGGATGATTATTTTATGTTAAATTTATTAAATTATATGTTCTCTTCAGTTTTTATGATGAAAGATACAAGTATAATGCCTCAACCAAAGCACTTAGTGTATGGGGAAAATATTGATATAAAAGGTGTCATTTTAAGTTCTGAAGTTTTAAGATAAAAAGTTGGAAAACCTAAAAATTGAACTAAACAGCATTTATCCTAGATATCTAGAGAAATGTAAAGATTTTGGTTGTGAACTGCTAGCTTATATTTTTATAGGTCATTGAATGGTGGGAAAGTATTAGAAGATTGTATATTGGCTAATTAGTCCAATATATGAAGGAACTAATATACATAGTCCAGGCAATTATAGGTCAGTTAGTCTTACACTAGTAGTTGGAAACATTTTCGACAATATGGTTAGTGATGCATTGCAGAGTCACTTAAAGCATTTTGATATAGTGTTAAAGAGCTAGTATGGTTTCACTAAGAAAAAGTGTTATTTAAAACGTTTTCTGACATCCTTTGAGGATGTTTCTGTAAGAGTTGATGAAAGGTATACTATAGATTTGGTTTACCTTGATTTTCAGAAAGTATTTGATAAGGTGTTTCACTAAAGGCTTATTGCAAAAATTAAATCTGGTGGTTAGGGGGTAATGTTATTAAATTGGTTAAAAACTTGGCTGGAGAGTAGAAAGATGTTGGTAATAAATGGAGTTAGATCTAACTGGATCATAGTTACAAACAGTGTGCCTCAGGACTCAGTGCTGGGTCCTTTACTGTTTGTGATTTGTATTAATGATATTGAATCTTGAATGATCAAGAAAATTTTAAAGGCTGCAAATGACATTAAGATTTTTTGGGGTGGTGAACATTGAAAGGTCTCATTTAGAGTACTGTGTACAATTTTGGGCTTCCTTTCTCAAAGAAGGGCATTGAATTGGTGGAGAAGGTTTAGAAAAGAACCACTAGGGTGATAGTTGGGACAGTGGGATTGTTCTGTGAGAAGAGACTTAAAATCTCTAAAATTGTTTCTCTGGAGAGGAAAAGGGTCGGAGGGGATTTGTTTGAGGTGTTTATAAGATTATTAAGGGTATTGATAATACAGATTCATCAAACATTTTTTGTTTAGCAATGAAAACAACTGGCCAAGGTGCCATAAATTCAAATTTTGTACGTGCGAGTTGTCTGCAGTTTAGACAATATTACTTTTGAAAGAGGGTGTTTAGCTTTTAGAATTAATTGCCTTCAAGGGTGCTGGAAGTAGAGAATTTAACTGAGTTCAAGAAAAGATTGGATGAGTGCATGAGTAGTGAGGGGTGGTTATAGTTGGGAGATGAAAGGGGATATCCTTGATGGGCTAATAAGCTGCTTTTTTGTTCATTAAAAATTGTATGAATTTAAGGTATGGTTAAACCTATCTAATTTTATCTCCATATGTTTCAGAATGACTCCAAGTGATTTTTTTTTTTTTTACACAAAGGAGAAAAACCAATAAATTCTTTATATACATTAATTATGCTTAGGTGGCCTGTGTAGGAAGTACGTACATGTGTAACTTTTTGAAACGTTTTTATCTTATCATGAATTTATGCCATATTATGACAGCTGAACTTGGGGATTACAATCCAGAAGTCCACACACCAGGCTTCATTTCTGAATTTCAGTTTGTTCCAGAGCAGACTGAAGATATGGAAATAGATATTTTGAATCAGTTTAAAACATTAAGGTAGTTTTTTTATACATCTCATTTAGACATCCAATTTAATTATTTAAATATAACTTTCAAGTTATATTACATCCAAAGTAAGATATGTTGTGAGATAGATGAGTTTTAGTATTTTCACATAGGTTGACCTGTATTTTACTTTAATACTCATTTCAGTATATTAGTGTTTTAATTTTAACATGGGAAAATTGTGCTTTAGTATCTTTATTTTTTTTTACCTTATTAATATAAACTCTGTATTAACTGATGTGATATTGTAACTTTTATGTCTTTTGATTGAATTTACATTTTACTTCATGGTACTTATAAATTTTTATTTTAGGAAAATTCATAAATAAAAATATGAAGTGTTTGAGTTTTGAAGTGTGGCATTTATGGTTTTATTAAATCATAGCATTATATTTCACAGGTAGTTTTTTATGTATAACTTTTAAGCTTAGATGAATAGGTGTTGGATATTTTGTGTATAAGGAAAACACTTTTATTTAAATTATATGTTTAACTTGTGAAGAATAACATTTCATGTATCTAGTTTGTCATCTGCAACAAAGTATTATCAGCCAAAATAAAACAAATCGTATTTGGATGAAGAGTCATTTTTTACTTTTTTGTACATTTTAGGGGTCAAACACCAGCTCAGTCAGAACTCAATTACCTCAACAAAGCTAAGTGGTTAGAAATGTATGGTGTAGACATGCATACAGTACTGGTGATATTTTTTACTCAGCTTTTTGGTTTAATTTTAGTTTTGTATTTTGGATGCATAATGATTGTATGTTGTTGTGAAATTCAAGAGACTTTCCATATTAATTGTTTGTTGTAATTGTAATCATCATAATTTATTATAAATAATAACAGTAAGATTAAAATATATTAATATTTTAATCTGATTCCAGGAGATATAGAATAAATATTTTAATTTCTGCTTTACACTATTCACTTTCTACTGCTATGCATTATGCAGTAATATGTTTATTATGATAATAAAGTAGAAGAAATATCAACATAACTTATGGTAAATGTTCAGTCTGATTCTTTAAGAATGTTTGTGTGCACCCATTCTTGAGAAAAATAAAATTTTAAACCCCTCCTTTATTTTTCAGAAAGTTATTGAATCCCTCTTTTAAACTCTTGTAAAGTGCTAGTATTCACAATATTACATTCATTAAACTGATCATATAGTTCAAAAAATGAAATTGTCTTGTTCTTAGCTTGTCTTTTCCAAATTTTATACTTCTGTCCTCAGGTTCTGTTTTACTCAGAATATAGCAGAATATTGTCAATATTCTGGATAATCTTGTAGACTTTAATAACACTGTCTCTTATCTTTCTTTTCTCAAAATAACACTTCCTTCTCTAGAATCATTCTAGTTGCTCTTCTATGAACTATTACTAATAAGTATCTTTTAGTAGATAGAGACCAAACTATGTGTAGCATTTCAAGTAAGAATTAACCTCAATGGTTTGAGTACCTTATTCACCATTATTAAGTGAACTCATATCCAACAAGATGATGCTTGTTTAGAAAAATTGGGAACTTTTAAGAATGATAAGGTCCAACAATTTCTGTTCCAAGAGTTTTGAAGGAGGTTAAGGATTGTATAGGTGGGTAGGTGTAAGAATATTATTTCTAATGTTACTACTCTTCTTCAATAGAAGTGATAGGGATGTTAATGCTACAATGATAGTTAGAGAAGTTTTGAAAGTCTTATGAAAGATTTTTTGCAAAGTAATTTAACAGTTTAAAGTTTTGTTGAATAGTTAACATGGTTTTAGGGTGAGGGGTCTTGATGTATTAATTAATTTGTTTTGACATTTTGTGGAGAGATTACTTCTTATATAGATGAGGATAAAGGTGTGGATTAGTGTATCTCAATTTTCAGAACACATCTGACAAGGTGTCATGTAAAATTCTTGTTAAGAAAATAATGTATATGGGTGTGAGGTATAACTTAGCTCATTGGAAGGAAGAGTGGCTGAATAGAAGATAGCAGAGAGTACTTATAAATGGAGTTCAGTCAAACTAGATTAATGTTGCAAATGGAGTACCTCAAGGCTAAGTATAAGGACCATTGTTCTTTTTCATTTACATTAACGTATGTGAGTGCTTTCCTTATAGCAAAGCTACATCAGGCTATCTGCTGAGCCCACCAAGGGGAATCAAACCCCCGATTTTAGCATTGTAAATCCATAGATTTACTGCTGTACTAGCAGGGGACTTACTTTAATGACATAGATGAAGGAATGCTCAATTAATTACTAAATTTGCTGCTGATATTAAGGTATTGGGTGTTGCTGCCTGTGAGGATGCTACTACTAGTTTACTAAAGGATTTGTTATTTGATGAACTGTTTGAAAAAATGGCAGTTGGGTTTTAATTATAATAAATTGAAAGTAATGCATGTGTTTATTGTAATTTGAGTTATCAATACAACAGAGATTATATGGATAATCTTAAGAGTGTCAAGAAAGAAAAGGATCTTGGTGTTCTTATTGAGATGGTCTAGATGGACCAATAGACTTCTTGACTTTACAATCTGTTATATTAAAAGTGTGGCATAAACTGTGATGACCCAGATGCATTATTATGCACTTTTTATAATTAAAAGTTATTTGCTAAATATTTGTTCAACTAAGTAATAGATCTAAGTCATTTTAAGTACTTCAACATTCCCAGATTAGCTAGAGATACCTAAAAGTTTAATATAATCTGCAAACTTTACTAACTATGCACTTATGAATATTATTAATGAAATAACAAAAAACAAAACAAAATACAAGTTCATACTCTGATTTCTGAGGAATTTCACTGATATCAAAAATCCAGTCTTACTAGAATCCATTAATAAATTTCTTCTTCTCTCATTCTGTCATCCTGAAATAAAATTTACTAGTTTATCCCTAACATACAGATGTAATTTTTTTAGCTAGCCTTCTGCTTGTTGTCTTATCAAACTTTTATTGAGAATTAGCACACAGTATAATTCTTCCTTTCATGCAAATCACACATAAAAACACTGATAAAGTTAACAGACTAGTGAGGTAACAGTTCCATTTTGGAAACTCATATGTTATACTTCATTAAATAATTCTGCAAAATTTCTTTTATTACACTGTATTGATTCTTTTTCCCTACAGAAGTAAGACTAACTGGCCTATAATTTTCAAAGCAATTCTTATTCCTCTCTCTAATCCTATGGATATTGTAATGAAATTTACCTGACTTGAAATGTATAGTTGTTTGGTTCACCAAGCAGATTGATCCCACAGTATCATAAAAATGTTTCCTCATGATGTGACAATTGGACATTCACACCTTTTTGAACTTCCTGTTTTAGTATTGCAAATGTGTGAATTACTGAATTTTGTATTGAAAAGGTTCTGAAAAAGGTCAAACTCTAAATTTCATTTTGTAATGGATAATTGACACTTTTTGAGAACCTACCCAAAATTTAATTATGCGTTCAGAGGGTTTAAAATAAGAGAAAATTAGCATTTTGTAATCCTCAAACACCTGCTCACTATCTACTGATATACCAAAAGTGAAATAAAGAGACACATCTTTGATTTTTGATTTCTTTTAAACTTGTGAATGTGGTTGAAAGTGTGCATGTCAACCTTTTACAGAGTTGCATTTAAAACTTAATTGAATAACTTCATTATCAATGTATGCAAGTAAACTTGGCATCAAAATGTAGTTAATAATCCAGATCTTAATATTATATAAGTTTTAATTTCTTACTTTCAAAAAGAAGTTTTTAAATAAATTCTTAATCTTCTCTTTATCACTTGGTACTTTGTTTCAAATTACCCATTAAGATTGACTTTCTACTTCTGTACAATCTTCTGAGTTTGGGCCAAGTTCTAAACTTTTATGTAAATATTGCTTAGACTTGTATAGCCTTTAGTCTTCTTGCTTTACTGAGATATTAATAAGAAAGTCAAACCTGCATGGCATGCCTTCTTGTCATATGTTGTCTTTCAAGAAATTTCAGTAATTATTTGTCATTTACTGTTGTATTATTGATAACTAATAGTAAGAGATTTTAATTTATCGAATATTTTATAGGGCTAACTTGTTTTCATGACAATTTTTGAATTAATTGGCGTCATTTTGTTTGCTATTACACAAAATTGCCTCAAATAACTAAGGGAATTATTTTAACCCACGAACAACTTAAAAGAAACAGTTTAATTATTATAGTTTTTACAACTTTGTATATTTTATATGAATTATTATTTTGTGCTCTAAATAGCATGTTTGAAATAAATAAAAATTACTTCATATACAACCAACAACCCTCTTGAATATTATCATTAAGCTTCACTGAGATTTTGGGAGCAAAAGCTTAAAGTATAAGAGCCCAGTGCAAGTTATAAATTTCTTAATTTTTAATGTATATCTTTTATTTATTGTTATAAAAGTAACTAGAGTGTAAAAATTGGAGATTTATTTGGATAGATAAGAAAACACAAATTAAAAGAACTTTAAAAATTACTTGTGATAGTAGGTACACATGAAGAGGTGTGTGAAGCCTAATTATAACTTGATTACATGTACTGGTAACTTGATTCCTTGTTTATATGAAGCTACTTTGCTGAAATAAAATTCTTTCACCATTTCTCTCTGATTTGCTCTCACCATTTGGTAAAGAAAATTTTCAAAAGCATTCAGGAAACCTCTCAATTAATTCAATACAATTTATATTAGTGTGCCTGAAATTAAAGCCTCGTATAATAATCACATCGGAATCCTTATTGGCAGCAAGCCTGATCTCATTATGCAATTTCTCATTCTCCTTGTCTGTCTTAATCAGATGGCCTGTAACAGTTGCCAACCGTAAACTTTCTGCCTTGAAACTTGTGATTGCAACGTATATAGATTCAGCCTTTTAACTACCAATTATATATATATATATATTCATTCCCAACAGAAAGCAGTTTTCTCTTATATAAAGAGCTATTCCAGGCCCTATCTATCACTCTTAAATAACTTGTAACACAGAACTACAAAATAATGCTCGTTATTGATATTTTCCTGGTCTAATCAAGTTTTAGTATTTCCCATGATATCATAGCTTTCCATTTCAAAGTAAGACGAACTTATCCATTTTGTTCATGATGAATATATCCTTGATCATTTTTCATTTTAACTTTTGATTTTGTCAAGTTGTTCACTCCCATGTTTAGCTTGTCTGTTTCTATTAGCAAACCTCTAATGTCTGTTACAGAATGGAGAACTTAAGATTAATTATTCTATATTTAATATCAAATGATTCACATTGCTCTCTCTTTTTTATATATATATTCTAGGGTAAAGATGGAAATGAGTATTAATTAGGCTTAACACCTACAGGTATCTTAGTCTTTGAAAACACCACAAAAATTGGACTCTTCTTCTGGCCTAAAATAACTAGGTTAGATTTCAAAAGTAAAAAACTGACTTTGGTTGTTGTGGAGGATGATGATGAGGTAAGTAAGGATAATGGATGTTGTTTAAACTTTTGTTTTAGAAATTTTATTATGCTATTTACTTTAAAAAATTATAAAGAATTAACTTGTTTTAATAATATTTCTATATTGTTCGCTATATTTCTTTTTTAACCAACAAATTTAATTTTTGACAATATCTGACTTGGACTTTAGTGTATGTGTGTGTGTGTGTGTGTGTGTGTGTAACATTGTGCTTTATTTTCCATAGAATGTTAGGTACTGTTTGACGTGTTACAATGAACAGTTCAAAATGAACCTTCATGGTTCATCAAATAAGTGATTTTTAATATCTTTATAATAAAAACTGCTTTACCTTAATTTAAAAAAAATTCAGATTCTTTTTTTTTAATTTGATTATACTTCATTTCACAGTGCTTAAGAACTTTCTTATTCTTGTGATTACTTGTGTTGGAGGTCATTTGAAAGATACTATGTCAGAAATACATTTTTATACAGTATAATCTTAAGTTAAATACTACTTCAATTTTTTAACATATCTAATTGAATTAACATGGTATAAAATCAGAGTTCATTGAAGGTTAGTACTTTTTACTTGGTGTATGTCATGAGTGAAATAAATTTTGACAATAAATTCATTTTGTTTTTAGTAGGCTCACCTTTTTGTGTAAAATAAGCAACAACAGCATTATTCCTGAAGATACATCTTTACTAAAGAATTAGTGTATGACCAGTAATGAAACTCTCAGTAATACAGATCCATAGTTTTGAAATTCTAAATTATCCTTTACCGAAGCTATGCATCCTGTAAAGGATCAATGCAGCATTATTTGTTTTCTTCAGATATGGGAATATGTCAGTAATCACCTATATCACACTAGAATTAAGTAATATGCGTTACCATCCAATTATTCACTTACTGTGTAATACACTACATATATGTTAATAACAACTTACTGTTTACATTAAGCTCAAGGCCTGCAGCATTTTTATTAGTTAAACTCTATTACAACTCAATGATCAGTCGTATCAAAATAAATCATGTGAGTCTAATCCTGTACAATCTGTTTTATTGGTGATTTGTTCTATCTGAACAAACAATTAAAATATTGTGAACACATAATGTTAATGTATGTTGAGTTGTACCATTTAAGTAGTGAACTATAGAATTAAAGTAATGGAAATAGGGTAGGTGTGATATCCCTTGAATTAAATTTATCAGTCCATAAATCTTGAAATACCACCATATCTGCATTTTTCCTGTTGAAGTGGTGTTTGGATGGTTTTCATTTTAACATATTTTTTCTTTCTTTTTCCGTATTAGGACACATTACTTGTGTTCTGAGATTAGTGGCACAATTCTGCATCTTTTGCAGAATGAATATCTGTTTGTACCATGTGAATGAATGTGAAAATTGCATGTATGATCTGCCATCAGTTGAAGTAGTTCTAGAGATTTGATGAAAACCTGCAGGTGAATATGACATTCTATTTCTTTGTCTTGTCTCAGTGTGAACAAAATATTTGATATCTTTATGGTTACATCTGTGGGTTGAGCCTTTCCTCTTTTGTCATTGTTAGTTTTTGTCAGCTGTCTCCTGCCTTCTATTATTCTGACATGCTATCATGCAATGTATAATTCATTTTGTAATTTACTCTTGCCATTTTTTGAGCTTTCTGTTGAATTTATTTAAACAAGGAGTCTTGGGAAACATTAATGGTGAGGATAGTCACTTGTAAGACCATGCACCTTTGCAGGGGCAGGTTCAACTAAATCCCTATTTTTGTGATGTATAAAAAAAAAATCATGCTTATATAGTTATATTGCAGCTTATTATGGCATTTAACACCTCCTATGCAGTTTACATTCTTGTAAAGAAGCATTAGCATTATTTTGTTTTCAAATAGTTGCACACTCTCAGACCCCAATAGCATTAGCATGTTTTTTGTGCTGATTATGCTTCACCCAATATGAATCAGACTGTAAAATATTTATTATGTTCTTCAAGAGAAACAACACCAAACATGGCATTTGCTTCTTTCACTACTTAGTGTAATACAGCATAAATTATGCTTATTAAACTTGTAGAACTTGTAGTGCAACTGAATTAAAAGGAAATATTCCATCTTTTACCATTTTAAGTATGTCGTAATTTTCCATGTCAAATAAGTTGCCATATTTCAGAAGCCTGCATCAAGTTGGCATTAGTGGATTCGTGGATAGAATATTGCCTGACTAGAAGAGAGAGTTTGGTCATCAGTTTCAAGTCATTTATGCCAGCACACTGTTGAAAATCTCCATATGAAAAATTTATATCATAAGTTACATTTAATTTGCAAACTTTCTTGTCACAAGCAATTAGTATGAAACCTTTTTAACATTGAGGATACATGTTTCCATCAGAATATCAAAGTTCTAATCAAAGAAATTGCTCATGACATTAGAGTATTTGATGGCTGGAGTAATATTCACAATGTAGGAGTAATAAATTTTATGGTAGCTGCTCAACAGTTAGTATGTTATTTAGTCACGTACATTGACGAATCTCAGTACTTTGAATTACATCACAGGGCAATTTTTAAACACTAAGCTTAGGTCTTCATAAGTATCTTCTGCTTTAGCAGATAATGCAGTGAGCCTGAAGACCACTTGGAAAATGTTGATGAATGAATATCCACATGTCGACTGCCGTGGCTGTATTACCAATAGAATACATCAATTCATGAGCAACATTGATCACTTGAAGCATCATCATTAAATCAGTACACCAATGAATAAATCCATTAATTATTTTAAAGAAAATAGTGCTTTCAGCTGTTTTGAAGTGCTAACTATCCTACCACTTCAGTCCTTCAACATATGGTTAACCTTGTGCAACATGATAGGTTTCACCTATTATGTCTTAATGGTCTTCAAAACATGCATGAAAATTCTGCAGTCAGCTGCAAAAGAAGAGATAATTTTTGGTTTTAACCATAGGCAGATCCCAACTGATATCTTTAATGAAAAGGTGTTCTGGATGCAAAAATATTCACCCTGCTCTTCCATCCTGAAACACAGTTAATTAAAAGAATAAAAGTTATGCTTTTTGAAGAAGCTACAAAGGTGAAATGTCAGTTCATGTAAAAGTTCTTTTTATAATTCTCTGAAATGCAGAAGTCATATTTCTCTAACTTTATTATTGTGCCAACCCCCAGTGCAGAAATCCAGTTGATCTGCATTGCACAAGGAAGGATGTAAGTGTTGTGTATCGTGATTCAGCAGGTTCCTAGTATTGAGAAGTTTAATTCAGTATGATATTGGTCGTGGCCAATTTCACTGGTTATGGTTACTAACAAACGTTTTTATACAGTTTGCCTACTTAATAAAAGACCAATTTCAAAATCCATGTGAAATACCATTTTTGTCATAGATATGAAAGTTCTCTCTCTCAGCATGGTTCAAAGACAAATATTGTCCAGATATCTTAGTGATTGTGATTGAATTTTTCTGTCTTTCCCTTTTGTTGTAAAAAATATTGCAGAATAAGCCTTGGCCTACTGCTCATTTGATGAAGGAGAAGGATTTTGAAATTTATAGAGAGAGAAAAATGAAGAAATATGAAAGGAACTAGACAATGAGAAATAAATGACAATGAAATGAAAAATTCATGACCATAAGTTTTCCATTTCTCTGACCTAAGATACTCCTCTAGAACTTTTTTTTTATAATTCATATCATACTATCTTATCAGACAATAATTGTATTAAATCTGAAGTTGTAAGTAAAAAAGAAAAATGTACTTGTATTAAAATTTTAAACTGTAGCATGAGTTTCAAGAATACTTTTATAAAAGGATTGAAGAAAGCAAATAAAATTGTACATTTTACAGGGTTTTCATTTATTAAAATACCTGATAATGCTTACACCAGTGAAAACGTGATCATGATAAGTGAAATATTTGTGAAACATACATCTATCTTTGATTTCTTGAATTCTGTAATTTTGGAGTTTTACCAAGTACTGACAGTTTCAAGTATGAATCTTAGAAGAGGACTAAACCATTTTCAGGACATTTACAACGTGTAAGGAAAAACATAGTAAAGATTTCTTTGTTCATAAAATTTAAATAATGTGTAACTGTATTTGGTCACTCAGTTTACTTCTTAGTTCACTGTAATATATGTGGTCTGTGTATTGATGTTTTATTTGTATCTGTTTATCATCTTTCAAGATTTACATATGAGAGAAGGACTTGCTTGTTGTTTTATCTGATCTGTGGTCTGCAATGGAAAAAAAAAGTTTTTCCCAGTTTTCTTGTAATTGCCTTGGATAGCTCAAGTATTCCAAAGTAATATGTTATACAATTCTAAAATTATAGACTTATCAGTTAAAGTAATTACATATTCCAAGTGATTGAAGTGTTAATTAGTTTTGTCTTTATAATACAATAATGTGTATAACAAATGTAATATACTTTTTGAAGTAACAAGAGAAAGAAACAGTAGTTTTGATAAATAAATATATATTAACAGTTTTTCTCTTAACTATAGTTGTTTATGTTGTTTTTCTTCTAGGGCCAAGAACAGGAGCACACATTTGTATTTCGATTATATAATGCCAAAGCCTCTAAACACCTGTGGAAATGTGCTGTTGAACATTATGCTTTTTTAAGGTTAAAAGGTCCTATCAAAGGCTTATCTGTAAGGCAAAACTTCTTCAGAATGGGATCGAGATTCAGATACAGGTATTAAGTTGTGAATTAATGAATTGTATGAAGGCAAATGCAAATACTGATGATAGCCTTAACAAATACTTTTATGAAATGTATATATGAATAAAAAACTAATGAACATTCCCATTAAATTTAAGACATAGTATATGTTGACATCATATTGATCTTTATGTTGCTCTCTATATTCAATCTAATTATACACTGCAGAACAAAGTTCTTGCTTCTTGAACACTATTGGATGTTCCTTTATAGATTTTTGACTGCTGATCACGAAAATCACATCCAAATTTGTCCATCACATACTGTTTCATCTAAATCTTCAGTTTTGTCATGTTTTTTCTTATATTTGTGTCCAAAAATTTTCGTTTCTGTAAATGTTTTGTGCAGTCTGGGCATGAAATCAGGCCAGGTTGGAAGCTGTTCTGTGGAAGTATGCAGTCCAGACATGTCTGGGCAGGCTGGAGCCAGCTTGACACTGTCTCAGCAGGCTATAAAAGTGGCTTGCATACACGAATGCTGCTCATTGGATTAATATAGACCTTATAGTGTGTACGTATTGTTTCAGAATATAGCATTGCCTCAGTAGCACTGTAACAAGTAAGTTAGATGTTTTACAGGACAATTGGTGTCAGTCAGTATGTCTCGTCAATGTCGTAACAGCCCCGATACATTCTGCTATATTTGTGGCGAGTATACGCTTGTTCATTAGAGACGCTCAGTGACTGCTCTTTTGAAGAAAGCATATCATCTTTACTTTGGCTGATCAAGACCAGGAATGGGTGCCTCGCATTTGTTGTACGACATGTGCTGTCTGTCTGAGAGCTTGGCTCAGAGGCACTCGAAAGACAATGCCATGTGCTGTCCTGATGATATGGCAAGAACAGAAAGACCATGTGACAGACTGTTTCTTCTGTTTGACTAATGTGTTTGGTTTCTCAACCAAAAACTAGAAGGGAATTGAATACCCTAATCTGCCTTCAGCAACGATACCCGTGCCACATGAAGACAGTCTTCCAATTCCGAAACCACCAGAGGAATGGATTTTAGACAAACCAGATGAAGAAACTGCAATGCCGGGAACTGGCAGTGACATTGATCTGGATTTTAAACTGTGCTCCTCAGGCGATCCACATTATATAACACAGTCAGAATTAAACGATCTGGTCAGAGATTTGGGTCTGTCAAAAGCATGAGCCAAATTGCTGGGTTCGACACTGCAGGAATGGTGTTTGCTGTCACCAGGTGCGAAAATTTCTGTTTTTCGAAGCCGCCAAGATGATATAACCAAATTCTTTGCACAAGTCTCTGTTTCTGTGTTGACATCAAAGGATTGTTCTCTGCTTTGGGTTGTGATTGTGACCCGCAAGTGTGGCGTCTCATTATTGATTCATCAATGTTAAGCCTCAAAGCTGTTTTGTTACACAATGACAACGTTCACCCTTCAATACCTGTTGGCTATGCAGCACACATGAAAGAAACCTACGAGAACATGGAAATGTTGCTGAAGCACATCCAGTACAGCAAGTATAACTGGAATATCTGTAGAGATCTGAAAGTCGTTACTCTGTTACTGGGACTGCAGCTCGGCTATACAAAGTACTATTGTTTCATCTGTGAATGGGACAGTCATGCCAAAGAAGCACATTATTCTAGACAGAGCTGGCCACTCCGTAAAAAGTTAGTTCCAGGACAGAAAAATGTGGCGCATGAATCACTTGTCGGCCTGGCAAAGATTTTTATGCATCCTCTACACATAAAATTGGGACTTACGAAGAATTTCGTGAAAACAAAAAAGGCGAAGGTTTTTGTTATTTAAGACAGATGTTCCCAAGAATAACTGAGGCCAAGATCAAAGAGGGCATTTTTGTTGGCCCTCAAATCAGACATGTTATGAGTGACAAGCGGTTTGAAGATCTGTTAGTTGGGTCGGAAAAGAATGCCTGGACAGCCTTTAAAGACGTTGTTGACAATTTTTTTGGCAATTACAGAGCCCCACATTACATTTAGCTGGTAGACAAACTTTTCAAAGCATACAAAACAATGAAGTGCAACATGTCACTCAAGATTCATTTCCTCGACTCACACCTGGACTTCTTTCCCGCAAATATCAGTGTTGTTAGTGAAGAACACAGTGAAAGGTTTCACCAGGACATTGCTACAATGGAAAACGATATCAGGGCAACTGGAATCCATCAATACTTGCTGACTACTGTTGGACACTGCAACGTAATGCACCGGACATTGAATACAAACGAAAATCAGAAGCAAAACACTTTTAATTATGTTGGACTTAATAGCATATTAGAAATATAAATGCAATTAAATACGTTATTGCCGGTAAACAGTTAACTGTCTATTTCTCAGAGTTCCTACATGATGAAGCAAAACCAAAACTGTATTTGTGCATACCCACCAGGTACCTGTCACAATCAGCAAAAACTTTTCAGGAAGCAATACTTTAAAAACAAAAATTGTTGTGTAGTGTTATTGATTTTGTAAGTATTTTGATACTTAATTCTACATTAAAGATAATTTCATTAATATTATTGGCTATAATGTTTAAAATAGTATTGTGTATTATTTATTATTAATATTTTCAATATTTATAAAGATCATTTTGTATTATTAGCTTAATATTTGTACTTAGAACTGCCTAAATGTGTTCATGTAGCTGAAAGTATTTGTAAATGAACTTATAGTTCATTGAACCAGTAGAAATACTGCTCTAAAAGTGGCTATTTGTGCTGGTAATTTCTAACTGTAGTATTCTTACATCATTGAAAAAAAATTAGAAAAGTGAACAATTTTTAAAAAGGATTTACTTCATAGGAAGAGTGTTTGAGTTGTGTATTTTAGTCTAAATGATTCAATAAACACAACTCAGAATCACCATACATTTTATTTACATAGACTTGTAATATTTTTATGTATTAAAAGTGGTACCATTTATTAAAAAAATGATAGTTTATTGTTAAATCTCCAATTTCACAGTACTACATTTAAAAATCACATCAATAAAGATATAACCAAACCCTCATGTATAGTTCTAGTGAAAGTTATGTTTTTGTTGTAGGAAGAGTTGTTTTATTTAAATTATGTTTTCTTTATAAAGAAGTGGTTTTTACCCATACCACAGTAATTTTCATAACTGTCTGAATCTTGAATACCTAAGGAATACCTAAACTGTGAACATTTTTTTATGGATTTTTGTTTGTGGTACTATTCAGCTTTGGTTATGAACAAAGTTACTGACATACATGCTAGTCCATTATTGTGAGATTATAATCATTATAGGTTTTATTTTTTTATTTATTTATTCATTCATGAATTCGTTTACTTTTTGACAGCTTGATATTTAAAACAGATTTCATTAAGTTATAAGTTATATTTTATGAAGGTTCTATGGCTCATTCTATTACAAAAACATTACTCTGTGTAAATGAAAAGTATTCATTAATGGTTTATATTACATAAAAAGATATGTTTTAAAATTTTAACTATTATTGCAGCTTATTTTATGTGATTTAAACTATGTTTTTTGATTATCAGTTATTGTTAACAACATAAGAAGAATGAAGACGGTAAATGTAGCTCTTTCATTGTAGTGGAAAAACTGAACTACAAGCAACCAAAAACAGAGCTAGATGTACTGTTCAGTTTGAACGTCGCCCAAGTCAGAAATTTTCTCGCAGAATTGGTCATGATCTGTATAAGGAAAATGCAAACTGTACTTACGTTAGTGAAGTGAAGAATAATGGGTGAGCAATTTACATTATCTTAAAAATTGCAGCAAATAACATGTGGCTTTGAGGGTGTTTTTTTTAACCTTATTTAAGAGCTGTTTTAATTTTTCTGTGAAATATTCAAATAATTTAATCCTGAATGATTTGTTCATTGAATAGCTGCAGTATTTCTTTTGTACAAAGTACTGAGTGAGTAATATATTTTAACTTTAGTCATTTTTGTTTAATTGGTAGCGATTTATAATTGGGATTGCAAGGAATTGCATAAAATGCTCAGCTAAGAAGCATCTTGAACTGTAAAGATTCAGTTTAAACAACATTTTAAAACCTTTAATATTGACTGCTAAGGCTGTATGTATATAAAAATGCACCAGAAAAAGCACACATGTTAGAATTACAAGAAAAAGAAAATATGCACAAAATACCCCATTTGTAATTCTTCATATTTTCTTGCCAACCTCCAATGAAAACAGCTTGGTATCTTGCACCCAAACCTTTTGTAGAATGCTAAATAAAGTATTATAAAGGTTGAAAAGTCGATTTGTTTCTTCTATATTTTACATAGTCTAAAGAACATCATAATTGTAGTGTAAACAATGTTATTATTATCACTTGAAGCTAGCTTTCTTACAGATATGTGGTGTTTCTTTAAGTACCTTAAGGATGTGATGAAACAGGATTTACCAGCCAATAATATTTGAACATTAAATGACAGTAACATTTACTATCAGTATCTACATACTGAATGCTTTGTACACTCTGCAATCGATGTCTTTAGGGAGCCAACCCCTATAATTTGTATGAATGAAAGCTGTATCAGCTAGCTACCCAAAATGTTTATTATCATTACAATATATTAGACTAACTACAATATCAAGTGATTCTTTGCCCATAGTTGAACATAAAACGAAAGCCAACAAACAAGATAAATAAAAAATTGGAAATTTAAAAACCTTCAAAAATGGATTGTAAAAAGACATAAGGAAACAAAGCTGAAGATATTGTAACCATTATTTACTCAAACTGCAAATCCCCATATTGACTCCATCAAATGTAATTCTAGGAAATGAGGCCAACTGCTTGTCAGTATGCATTTTGATTGTACAGTTGAAAAGATTACCATAGACGACTCCAAGTATGGTGACTTGACTGGTGTATCTTCACACAAAATAGTATAAACATCCATTTTGTTTCTCCAGCTTTCTGAAATACGTACAATTGAACAGAAAGTAAATAAAGACTGGATGTCTTATCTTAGTGAACCATTACACCTCCTGTTGGCCTTGTTCCCTGATGGAGATTATTCCTAATTGTGTTGCATGCTGCTGCCTGGGCTATGTGGATGGTTTGTGCCACTGACCTTTTTGCTCATGGATATTCACGTGTTACAAGATGCCACAATTTTCTTACCCTTGTTGACCTATATTCCTTTGTTCTTCAATGTTAGTAAGTACAAGGGATATATCTGTTTTGAAAATTCTAAATCTCCAATTTAAACCTACCTTTATGATCTGGGTGTATGGATGTTTTGTGTCTAAAAGGATTGTGGCATATCTTTCTAAAAATGATTAGTTTTTTGGTGGCAGAGCACAGATAGCCTGTTGTGTAACTTTGTGCTTAACTTCATATAAACAAACAAACAAATCATTAAGTTTGAATGTCCTTGTTATAATATCTGTGGCATTGTAGTTTGAAGTAAGAATGCTTGTAGTTATAATAATCAGATTACATCTAAAATGATGTTAGTTGGTTACAATTGTAATGAAACATTGGAATATTAATGTGTTGTACACATGTGTGCAGGTCTGAAAAATCTGGTTGTTTAGTTGGAAAGCCAAGGAAGAAAATTGCAGAAAGAATGAGACTGCTCTGATGTAAAATTTTGATGACTGATGTTTTTAGTTTATTTAATTGTATGAAAAGAGATGGTTTGCATAACAACTAGAATTAGGAAGTTGTTCATTGTTATTTCATTGTATTTCTTATATTTTTGAACAGACTAGATACGACTGCCACTACTGATGCATTGACATCACTAGAGGGCACTTCTATTGTTGATAGCCCTGTCAGTATACTATCAGCTTCTACTGCTCCTGTAGAGAGCCAAATACCTGCTGTTCCTAGCATACCATCATCTGCACCATCATCACCAGCCATCTCTCAAACTACAACAACTACCAGTCCTACTGTAGCACTTGTTAACACTTCTGAAGAGAGAATAGACAGACTTATAAAGTCTCTAACAAAGGAGAATGCAAATGAGGAGAAAGGGGTATTGAAGAATGAGTATGCAGTAACACCCACAAAATTAAAAAGTCTGATGCCACAACTACTAATATGTCAGGTTATTAGAAATTGACCTTTCTTTAATAATTTATAAAACAAGCAGTTTATTTATTTAGAATTTTTGTACAACACAATATAAAAATTGTTTTAAAATGCATAAGCAAGTCTCAATACAATGCTTTGCTGTCTTGTGTTGAAAAACTGCTTAATGTAGCAACATGGACATTTTTTAGGCTGTTTATATAAAACAAGAAGTGAGTAATTTTGTAATTATTTGTTAATTTTCTGGTAATATATGTCATAATTGTTAAAGATTAATTTTAAAAAATCAAAATAAGTGAAATTTATGCATTACAAATGTACATTTTTTTAATTTTTGTTACTTGTATAAAATATTAACAAATTATAAGTCAATAAAACCCAAAGCCAGTGATAAAAACTTGCTAATAATGATTACCTTTTAAGTTTAAGAATTAAAATGTGAAATATAATTCAAATAAACTATAATTTAGAATCATTTTTGACAAGGATTACAATTTTCAAACCTTCTGAATTTCTTTCACCTGGGTTGTTGAGTAATAATATAATTCATGAAATGTTATGTAGTAGAGAGATCTATATGTAAAATATACTGATATTGAACACTTAACAGAGATGTGAATACAATCTGAATTAAACACTCTACTAATACCAGAGAGCTGTATATGCAACATATTGGAGAAAAAAGGTACTGGGGACCATTCAAAGCTTTCAGAGCTTGTTTCTATGGAGTTTACAAAAAAACATTGCAACTCTTTCGTTGATAATAACAGTTCTACTCAAATTATAAACACTGGAATGGATACATACAGCAGACATCATGAACATGAAATGTTTAAACATTTTGTCTTGAGCAGCACTTCCACCTGTACTTTGTTACAGTTATAGTGTGTACAGTTCATTTATAATTTAACTTAAGTATTTTTGAAAGGATAAATGGAGAATAAAATACCATTGATTAGCATTTTCATTTAGCATTATTTCTATTCATGCAACATTCTTATTTAATTTAGCCTAAACATGGCTTACAATTCAATGCAGCAGCTACATTCAAAGTGTTATGGAATTATTTTCTGCTAATAGTTATCTGATAAAATATTATAAATATTTTAAAAATCATACAGGAAATTTCACAGCCTTAAGTAGATATTGATCAGATTGTGGTCCTCCTTATATAAAAAGCCCTGCCCTCTTTTGTAGGTCAGTTGATGACCTCAGCATATTTATAGTATTCTGTTGGCTTGTAGCACAAAAATGGAATTTGTGATGATGTAATATTTAAAAAGACCGTTTTGAAGTGAGATATTAAATTCCAAGATAAAACTTTATAGTTTGACATTTTTATGCATGATAAAAGGGGTGAGTTTTGAAATTGTGCACAACTGTGAATAATTCTTTAACTCTTGTTATGGGTTTCTTTTTTTTAATATACACTACCTTAGTAAGTGTACAGGAAAATGTTTATAAAACAGATTGAAAGGAATAGTGTATACCTTTTAAGAGGCTGGTAATTGTTGTTGGGCTTATACTGTGGGAAACCATATTTAAGCAATGTATAATTAATTGAAATTAAAGAAGCAAATCTGTACATGACTTCATAACATATCATTGAGGTACTGTGTATTTTACTGTATATAACTGGTCAATGTGTATGTGTATCTTATTATTAGAAAAGGATATGTTTCAAGTTTCAATATAATTAAAATGAAGAAAATGAAAAAAAAAAATTAAAATATCCTATTTCTTTGTTTCAAAATCGGAAACTCTAGCAGCCAAGCTGAAAGGTTTAGATTCTTTTAGCTCTTTACAATCCAAACAGTACTTGTCAAATTCCAGCAGCATGAGTGATGATAGTTCAACCACCAAAGGTATTAGCATGATAAAAAATAACCAGATGCAACCTACCAGTGGTGGTAGTGTCCGACCTATTCCACCTGATCAAATGAAGTGTAATATTTTGAAGGAAGAGAAAAATAAAGGTTTGTATCCTGAAACTTTTAAGTGTATTTTGATACCTACAGTTGACGCAGTGTAGATACACTCTTGTGCAAATTAATTGAAACAAGACGGAAAATTACGAATTTTTCAATTTTTTGCATTTTATTTCTGAGAATCCAAAAATTACTCACAAATTAATACATAATGTGACTGCCCTTATTTTTCAGAAGATCGATAATCCTCTTTGGCATCGAGTCTGCGGGTTGACTGCAATCTTTACTAATTTTTGAATCTTAGTACCACACCTCAATTATGGCCTCAATTAGCTTATCTTTCGTAATACAGTCTTTTCCCCAAAGTCTTTCTTTACAAATTGTCCAGAGATTTTCAATAGTATTTAAGTCTGGAGAATTTCCAGGCCAGTCCATCACCTTTATTCGCGTTGTAGTCATAAAAGTTTTCACAAGTTTCGATGTGTGGCACGGAGCCAGATCTTGTTGAAAAATGCCAGATCAATCTGGAAATATCTTTTTCAATTCTGGAATGACTCTTCTTTGCAAATCTTCGATGTACTGTGGTTCTTTGCATCATACCTTCTACGATATGTAAGTCTCCGATGCCATAGTAGCTGAAAAAGCCCCAAAACATCTTCTTCAAGGGATGTTTTACGAACTGATTGATGTGAGATTCTCGAAGTTTCTCACCTGGAGATCTGCGAACATGCAAACTTCTTTGACCCTGTTCGAAGAAAGGAGTCTCATTACTGAATAACACCTTCCTCCACGTTTCTTGCGTCTAGTTCTTGTTTTTGAGACCCCATTGATACCATTTTTTTTTCATTGAGTTGGTAAGAAGTTGTTTTTTGACTGGTCTCCTTGCCTTTCTAACGCAATTTTGAATGACGTAACATTTCTCAAAATTCCATCATATATCCCAGAAATAGACCAACCGTACTGCAAAACACAGCTATTGACGATGTCTGTGTGAAAAATTGACTATTAAAGGAAATCAGTGGGTCCAGTGAACCTACACCGGCCGCCATGCTGAAAATATTGTAAAATAACCATTTGTTTCAATTAATTTGCACAAGGGTGTAGAGCAGTGTGAAGTTTTGTGTGTCACAAGAAATAAACTTTTAAGTTATTTCAAAAAAGTTGTTTCGTTTACTGCTGATTGAAAGTGACATACAATTTGAACGTTTAGTCTGTTGTTGCTAAAATCTCAACAAAAGCTTGTAAACTGATTTCTTGGCTTCCAACAACCTTTTTGTGTCTATAGTGTTTTACCATTTTAATTTTATTTAATTTGGTTAATAGTAAAAATAGTAGTTCGTCAAATCATTGTTGTATAACAGAAGTATTCATGAGTATTTGTGGAAGTGAGAAACCACCATAGCTTTGGGAAATAGTAAAATAGGACATTTGCAACAGAAAGAGTGAAAACATTTACACTCATAAACTACCAAATTAGTTGAGTATGAAAGAGTCATTAACAACAAAGAAGGAACATGACAGCCTCATTCATTCACTGTTTTATTTTACAGTATCCTACATTAAAAACATATTCTTAATGTTTTTAATAATTCCTAATTGTTTACATTACACATTGATGTTCTATTAATACTTTAAATTTTGTTACATATATTCAATATATATTAATGTACTGTGATAAGGAGATAATTCATCAAATAATAGTAGGATAAAATTCTGTATGCGAGTCAATAAACCTCTTGACAAAACCTTTAATCTGTTACAAGCATTCAGTCTGAGCCAGTGCTGCATTTCACATACCACGCGACATTACAAAAATCGATGATTAGGTGTGTTTTTTGATATTTACTTTAGAATTAAGACGTTAAGTGATATCAAAATACAAAATCTATTGTTTTATACGAATGAAGAACTCAAATTATCGATACTTATAAGCTAGAATATAAAAATGAAAACCTCCAGTTTTTTTTATATGCTAAGATGTTACTAATGTAACCGAATCATACACAGTGGCTCCTTGCTTTTCTTTTTCATTTCTATATATCGCATGTGAATAACCAATCAAAAGCTCAAAATGTCACACAAGGTGGATTTCCTAGATATTTTCAAATATAACGGCGTCATTTATTTCTTTGGAAACAAACCTTTGTGTTGGTGAGTTGAGTCTTTTAGCCCGTTTGAAATTTCTTATTATAAATATATTATTATAACTTGTATCGATATTTTAGGTTTGTATTCGTGGAGAATGTATATAAGTTAATAGCAACCATATTACCTAACATTTTGAGTCAATCAGAATTTAACTCTCATGTGGATTAATATTTTTCTTCCCTAGAAAACGGAACCGTGAACGTCTTCCAACCACCACAATCACAACTGATCATCCTCCGACTAGTAAGTTGACCGGTTACGTGAATAATGTCCAACTAGCCATGAAGTCTTCAGAACATCTTCAGTCTCAGGATAACTTTCCTGTTGGAAAAGATAACCCCATATTTCACGTGGATGATGACGTAGAAGGAGACGCTGTAAGCACTGTAAAAGTGGATGATCCTAAGTCGCTGCATGTGGCGTATTACAGAGAAGATTGCGGTACAAAAGGACAGTTTATCTACGAAGGGCAGCACGAAACTAGTTTAGAAGAAGTTAAAGTAAATTCGCTGCCCAAAACTGGGAATGATCACTTGTATTATGTGAATCTAGATTCTAATTAGATTAAAAATCGTAAAAAGCATTGGCTTAATGGATCTGTTCCTGAAATAGTAAACAAAGTATGTTAGTAAAATGAGTGGTACCAACATACAGTACATTGAATGCGATAATTTTTTAAAGGTGTATGTGTGTCTATATATCTATATATATATCTATGAGTGTGTGTGTTTGTTGTATTTTTCGTTAAGGTTAAAACTACGTGATGGGCTATCTGTGCTGGGTATAGAACAGGTATCGAAGCCTGGATTTTAGTGTTGTAATCCCATAAACTTATGGCTGAGTCACTGTTGTTCATGGTGTCACAATTTATTGAGATGACTGAACCAATTCTGAAGAACTTTGGTAAAAGAACCCTTCTGGATCTCCAAAAACCAGTTTAAATGATGAGCAATCGGATGAAAGATTTTAGTTTTCTCAGCTATCTTCAGATTCACTTAATCCAAGAGGAAATTCATATAGATTTTCACTTTTTGCGTTTTTTGGTTTTTTATTACTACTTCGCTCTCTTTTTGTGGATCTTAACCAAATTTGGTATGAAGACTTTTTAGGGTCCATGCAGAGAAATGCGCAAATTTGTGATTTCACATTTTGTGTTTTGCAGTTTTTTAATGGGCATTTTTTACAATTACATGGAAGGAAAGCAACTTTTCATATCCTAAGATATTTATTAATCATAAATTTACGTAACTTCTATCCGGGGGACGGGAACTCCAGGTAGTAGATAATCTAAAAGAAGTGAAAAATAAGTAAGGTACAATAATATGTACGTACCAAGTCAAGTATAGCCTTAACCACTTAGAAACTGTAAACTGTAACACAGTAAAGTGGTTCATAGTATACTTTTTTTCTGCATAAAACAGACTAAACTAACGTAATCTAAATTGTTTGTGATAGTTTATAATTTATTGAGCCTGCTAAAATCAGTTTCAACTAGTATTCAGAATAATGTGTGTATATTAAAGTGATTTAAAGTTAATTTCGTTTATTTAGAGTATTTGTTTGTTTTTGAATTTTGCGCTAAGCTACACGAGGGCTATCTACGCAAGCCGTCCCTAATTTAGCGTTGTAAGACTAGAGGGAAGGCAGCTAGTCATCACCATTCACCGCCAACTCTTAGACTACTCTTTTACCAAAGAATAGTGGGATTGACCGTAAATTAAAACGCCCTCCACGCTTGAAAGGGCGAGTATCTTTGGTGTGACTGAGATTCGAAACCGCGACCCTCAGATTACGAGCCGAACGCCTTAAGCCACTTGATCATGCCGGGCTTCCAAGTTTAGTAAAACGTTTTTATGAGTGGGCTGTGTGAACAGTGTTTAAACAGTCCTGAAAAAGTGTTTTTTTAACTCTTAGACTACAAAACCCAGTTATTTTGTAGGCACAAGGTTTGATCATTCCAATAACACTCGTAGTATTTATTAAACACAGCTGGTTTTTAATGATATGTTTGGAAAGAAGAATGTAAAATCTCTTTTCGCCAGAAAATCAGTTTGGATTTTGGCCTTCTATGTGATGGTATAGTTAGATAACGAAAAAATATACTGATGAATTTAATTGTACGTTTAGACATGCGTGCGTGTGTGGACATAGAAAAGGTATAATATATATTACTTATGAAATGATACATTGGAAAGTCTTCTCGTCTCGTACAAAGTGCCAATTTGGTTTTATTTTCCTAACAATTCGATTCATAACTTCAGTCTATGAAAGTTCGTATTGAGTATTCGAAGACTAATTACCGCTAATAAATCGGCTAGTGTGGTTAGAGATGATTAATATGGGAATAAACGTACAACTTTTTGTACAAACTCTCGGTGTGTGTTTTAAATGCCATTTTTGTAGGGTAAGTATTATCAAATTTATTCTTTATTCATTATTACAGTAAAAAAACGAATACTATTTTACGAGTTTTAAAAAAAAACAGCTCACGGACTTTGAGTCAGATAAAAACTTTTCTCCAACGTTTCGGTATTGTACGCCTCCCAGTGGTATAGTTGTATGTCTGCAGACTTGTACTGCTAGAAACCGAGTTTCGATACCAGTGGTGGGCAGAGTATAGATAACCTTTTGTGTAGCCGTGAGCTTAATAACAAAACACCAAACGACTTTTTACTTTCATGAGTGCGCTGCAGTACGAATATCATTCAATAAAAGTTTGAAATTACGACAGGAATGCCCGTGTGTTGCTGCTCCTTTATAAATACATAAATTTCGAAACACCAGAGAAAAGATTTTGCTTTATTTTAAAATGTGAAGATTCTTAAAATGTAATTATTCTTTGACTACATCGTGTTTAAGGTTTAAAGTTTGTAACTACGAAATGTTTGAACGTTAAAGATGAATTTATGTTAAATTAAGGTGTGTTTTTTAGACTTAACACGTTTTGCTCTTCAAAGGTGAATTTTACAGAAAAAAGAAAACGTTGCAGTTAAAAGAACTACTCATACTAATTAATTTTGCATGTTCACATTTTTTATAAAAAATATGTGCTAAGAAATGAAAGATAGAACTTTCCGAGCGGCAATCTGAACGTTTTAGTTTTCACGTTTGCCGCTAGGAAAAGTACTGTGACGTAGTAGTTGCCAAAGAAGCCGGCAATGCCAGCGCGTTGAATGTAAATAAAATAGAGGCGGAGTCTGTTTTGACTTTGTGTTCTGAACAGTGTCGAGTAGCTCCATATCAATTCGAACCTACTCTGAACGAACCTGGAACAGTTACTTTTGACACAGATCTGACAAGTTCTAGTGATGAGGATAGTTCCACGAGCGAGAGTAGCGAAAGTGTGAGTGATACTGATAGCGCCCAGGCCGGTTGCGAATCGGTCATACCTCCAGTGGAAGAATGGTAAGCCTAAGTCATGACAACAAATATGGTCTGTATTATTCCACGTGCAATTTTAAGCATCTCGAAACCTGTCTGGTGTTTATAAATTATTGGTATCACAGACTGGGTTTTATTTGTTTATACTTTGCCGACTATGGTAACTAATACTCGGCCCTTCCACAATCATTGTACCGGGTATTTATGGCTCCTAACAAAATGAATTTCAATTATACGTCATAATTCTGTCTATAAAATCAAACTAGATGTAGCAGTCTGAATAGTTAATTTAATATTTACCATAAATATATAATTTATATGACATATTACGTATGTTTGTGCAAGGTGTAGGTGTGGTTTATGCCAAACAGGAGATAGTGCGTTTGTTGTCGTTTGTTCTTTTTGTTCAGAGGGTGGAACCTGTACGCTGCAGGCTGAGTTAGTCCTCAGCTCTGCACGAGGAAAGATGGTGGGGACGATCCTGTCTACTGCTGATGTTTTTTTCAGTCTCAACCTCCCTGGCTTGAAATCCACGGAATCCAAAACAGTGGGATCCGACACAAAACATGAGCGTTCAAAGTGATCTTGACAAAGCTTTGCATGGTGTGAAGTGTCCAGTTCTTCCTATTGACCATCCGCTTGCCAGTTCCTTCTCCTTGCACGGAAACGAAAAGAAGTTTTTGCCCGATGCCGAACCATTTTTACAACCATAAGCAACGCAGTAAACCATGTTATCATAAAACAAACATAAAGTAGCAGTATCAAGACAAAAAATAGTCTCACAAAGTATGTAATCCGAAAAACGCACCGATAGATTTACATAAAACATCAGCACTGAAAGGAACAAAACGGTCGGCGCGCAACGAAGCGTGTTTGGCAACTATTACGTCATAGTTCTAAAACGTCACGGAAACAGCCGAACGACCAAGGACCCGCATATTTTGTTTCATTTTTTCTTCAAAAACTAAAGTGTTTAAAAATATGGCAACCACACAGGAATTATATCTAACCAAAGTACAGTTTACATTTGTTGAAAATTCACCTTTAACTAGACATTCTGAAATCATTCAACGAGTCGCGTTTACGCCGTTTAAACATAGAAGGTGCATTGTCTACCAGTATAAACATGTAAATGCTAAGAACAATTTTTCAAAGTAATTGCTTCGTGTATATTATGGTAACTCTAAGTAATTTCAATAACTTAATGTATTAATAAAATTTATTAATGGTTATTGCGTATAAACAGTTTTCTTTCTTTTTTTCACAAGCAAAATCCCCCTTGTGGCACAGCGGCATGTCTGCGGACTTACAACGCTAGAATTTGGATTTCGATACTTGTGGTAGGCAGAACACAGATAGCCCATTGTGGACTTTGTTCTGAACTTTACACAACACAAGCACAAAATGTAAATAACAATAACAAAGAAACTGAAACAGTTTTTAAGCTAGGATCAAAATACATTTATAAATTATACTTCTCGGATGGGTTAGAGTTAAGTTACGGACCTAATACACTATAATCCGAAATTTTTTCCCTGCGGAAAGGTATAACGAAGATAGCCCATTATATAGCTATGCAATAAATAAATATAAAAAGTATATGTTTTCAAAGTAACATTAAATCAAATCTAAAATATGAAACAGTTTTTACCGTAGGTTTAAAATAAACGTATAAAACACGAACCTGTTTTTAGTAAACCGTAGGGCTAACAAATTCATGTTGCCAATCTCTATTGTTTATGACACCATTTTAATGATTGATCTCCATTGTTTATGACACCGTTCTAATGATTGGTCCTCGTTGTTTTTCAAACCCTTCTAATAACTGGTTTCCATTGTTTATGACACCATTTTAATGGTTGGTCTTCACTGTTTATGACACCGTTCTGATGATTGCTCTGATTTGATTGTATGCTTTAAGTAAATGCCATACAGTACCTAGTACAAAATATTGTATACCAGATAAATAAAAATTAGGAATTTAAAATCCTGAAAATAGGGATAATAAAAAGTAAGGAAACAAAACTGGAGATACTGTAGACATTATTTACTCAAACTACAAACCCTTATTTTGACCCCATGATGTTACCTGAAATTACATTTGGTGGAGTCAAAATAAGTATTTGTGGTTTGAGTGAACAATGTCTACAGCATCTCCATCCTTATTTACTTACTTTTTTACGACCCCTATTTTTTATTCATCTTGTTTTCTGGTTTTTTTTTCAGGCTCAACCGTGAATTTAAGGATTACGTAATTTGGTAACTAACCTTATACGTTGCAACGATAATAAATATAGCGATTAGGTATCTGTTACGGTGCATGATAATTTACTGTAGCTATTGAATACTTGACAGCATTAGTTCGAAAAGTAAAATGTTCAGTTGCAGTTGGAGGTTTGTTTGAGAAAAAAGCAAACATTAATAGTTTCTGTGTTACTAAATTCTCTATATACAATGCATAGCAATGGGCAAATACATGCCTAGACTAACACACAATACACACTTAAAACGTATAGCATTTTCCTGTAAGGAAAAACAGCCTTTTTAAATAAACATACATGTCTAAGACATCGCTTTAAACCTTTGTGACTTTTAAAGTAATTATCTTATGAATGTGTGTTATGAAATTTAATATTATATGTTTTTACTTCTTCATTTCACACGTAATATAGGGGTTGGTTCCCTAAAAACACCGATTGTATAATGTACATTTTGTGCAATTCCTTGCGATCCCTATTATGAATCACTATCGTCGTTCTTAATATATGCTGTTTCGTAACAATATATCTATATATACAATATTATAATAAACCGCTTGTTTCACTATGTTTTAGCGCAAAGTTGCATAATTGGCTTTGTGCGTTCTGTTTGCTAGCCATATATAATTTTGAAGTGATCTACTAAAGGGGGCTATTCAACACTAACCACCGTTAACTCCTGAGAAACTTATCACGACGTAATAAGGACCACAAGTAGAAAGGAAAATGTGTTCAGTGACGAGTTACGATCCGGATATTGCGAGTGTAGTACTGAAACAAAACATCTTTGTCAGGCAGCTTTTATAATCGACTTACCAAAGTTATATTGCTACATTTTACCAAAAAACATCGCAGTAACACTGTTGAATTATATCTATTATATAAAAATGAAAACAATTCTCACTTTTATTTGGAAGAACATAACAACATTGTTGATTCTTGTCCCTCTGACAACAGAGAAACATTGTTGTTCTGTTCGTTTAAAATTGTACTGGGTGTTTTTCCACAAAAATATATCAATTCCTTATTTAACGCATTTTATATTCAAAAGTAAATTAATTTCGAATTTCAAACACAAAAAGCATCAGTATGCACAAGCATTTAATGAACCAATCATAGCTAAACATGAAATGACAATTAGACAAGAGGGTACATTGGAAGAACAAATCATTGTAGCAATACTGGACATGTCAACTGTATATTAATGAACTAAACAAAACTTACTGTTTTGGTAACTAGATACATTTAGTAAGCTAGGCAAACAGCGTAGTAACTTGACATTAATTAAACGAGACACACTATCCTTGTAAAATGAACGGTTGGATACTTCTAGAAGAATCACTCATTATTATACTTGCCAACATTTAAAATAATCGTAAAGTACCAGGTCTTCTAACTGTACACATCTAGTGAACTACAATAAATGTACATTACTACCCTTTTCGACTATATATCCAGTAGATCTATGAATGTACTTCAACTAGAAAAAATTAAAATATATGTTGGGGTAGGATGTTGCTCGGTTATTATCGTTACATGTATTCGGCTGTTATAACTTTGAAGTTCGATATTCCTAATTTATCAAAGAGTATAGGATCGTGTTTGCCTTTCTTCCGGTTCTTTGCTTCCACTTATTTTAAAAAATGTATTTAAGGTGATATATCCTTAATTCTAACATGTTTCAAGTATTCATGATAATATCATAGTAGACATTTTAAGTCAATATTCATTTCAGAAGGTGTAATGATTGTCTTTTCTAGAATAAAATTAAATGAATATCAATAAAAACCATTGAACCTTTTTAACATATAGAAAATAAACTGAATACAATACTAAGATATTCTCGTCTTACTGACAAACCGGGACACTGTGATATTAAGTTGCTAAGATTCGGTCATATGAGATATAAAATTAATCACACCCATTCCCTTAAAATATGTCGACATAATCAATGCATAGGAGTCATTGTTAAAACTAAGCATTTTAGCCTAACGTGCTCATCATGTAGACCAGTGAAAAAACTTTATTCGTATCACTGTTTAATATCATATACCTATTTAAAGGTGAAAAACAATCCCTGACTGAAAAAGTTGCTGATAGTGTACAGAAGACAACTAATGTGTATATATATTGAAATAAGACTAGAAAACTAATTTCTACACTTTTAGGTGTTTTATTTACTCTTATATATTTTTAACGTAGCTAAGATAAAGATATTCTAAAGTTTTATATGTCTTGATAATTCCTCCAATCATACAATTTGTATATTTTAGTACTAATACCGAAATATGGTTGTGAAAAAAACATTCCTTTGATTTTTAACTTATTTGTTTTGTTTCACCCACTTGGTGATACGTTGGTGAAAACGCTTTAATCTGCTACGAACGTTTTATATATAAGTGTAAGTTTATCATATATAACTTATAGTTTAATTATTATTTTTTTCTTTTTTTAACAATAAGAGTTTCTTTAATCTTATTCTAGAAAATATATTCAGTGCTAAGCTTTGACTTATATGATGATGGGCATAGAACTGTAGATATACGAGGGCTATCCATAATAGTCCATAATTTTACAGAGATACACAAAAGGTAAAACAACGAATTGATACCACCCAGTGCCATCTTTTTCATTTCTCTAACTGGATACTAAAATTTGACCATCACTCTGAAGGTGTATTAACGAACTAGAGTTTAGAGCTGTATATCTTTTAATAAAAAAACTAACATTTTTTATATCTAATTTATTGTCACATCTGAAAATACAAACAATCTAACGATTATAAAACCGAACCAAATCCTATTAAATGCCACAAGAAAAGGATAATACTACTAAAATAACAATGCCCTGAATGACATTTTAGTCTCTGTATGTATTTCTACCACCAGGGGAACCATTTTTCTTTTGTCGTTCTCAGATTCACGGCTTATTAATGACTATCTCCTCTTATTGAGAGAAAATAGTCATAGGATCATGAAAAAGGTTAGCTACATGTTACTGACTACTGTCTATTTTCTAACTAGCAAGTGCATTGGACTTGAGTGTCAGTTTCCTTTACTATCACTGGCTAGAGTACCCGTCGCCTGAACGGAAATTATGTAAATTATGATTAATGAAAGGTTACCTTAGGATATGGAGAGTTGCTTCTCTTATAAAACACCCATAAAAAGTCCAGTCTGCAAAATGTGAAACCGCAAGTTTACATGTATCTCCTTATGGACCAAACAAACCTTGATGCCAAATTTGGTAAAGATCCATCAACAGAGGGCGAAGTAGTAGTAAAAAACTTAAAATGCCCATAAAAACCGCAAAACGCAAAATGCAAAGCTGAAACATTCTACGCATTTCTCCACAGACTCAATGAATCTCCTTATCACATTTGGTGATGGTCCATCGAAAGAAAGTGAGGTAATTGTAAAAAACGTAAAACCTCCCAATAAAATCCGCAAAATGCAAAACTGAAAATTTGTATGTATGAACCTCCATACTAATGTTGATGAAGATCCATCCAAACTCCACGAAGTAATTACATAGACATAAAACAAACAGTACTATTATATTTACATAGATAGCGCCAGTACATTAGATCCATGTGTGATGTATTCATTACGTCATATCTGTAACCTGAGAATCTAGAAAAATAAAGTTCTCTGGGACGGGAAACGGAGGCAAGACGGAAAAATCGTGGCCCCTATAGCAAATCTACATGCGCAAAAGATAAAAATTTCACGAAGTTGGGGTTTACACAATGCGTAATAAAAAAAAAAGCTTTTTTCAGTATCATATAAGCAACAATTCCATTAGAGTATGATTTGCTTTGAAGAAAAAATAATAATATAAACACGTAATTTTGTTTAAAATTTTCACCAAATTATGATCACACATCCTGAGTTTCTTGTTTCTCTTTCCTGCCCTTTTCGTGGAAAACTACATACAAATAAAAAAACAGCCTTTCATTTTTTAACATATTAATTTATATTTCGTTTTTTTTTCTTTATAGATATTCAACATTTAGACTTAATTTTGGAAATTACAGTATATTTTCATTTTCTTCTATTTATTCATTTCAGCAAAATTTGAAATGATGGGTTAATAAGTGTTCTTTTTTATTATAGAAAATTTGATATGAACCATTACAGTTCGTTGAGAAACATTTAGCTGACTAGAATGGCTAAGGGTATATTTAAATTTATAGATTAAGACATCTACTAGTAATAATCACATTACAAAATTTATGTTTTTGTTTAATGTGGGGCATGATGATCGGTAAAATAAAATACGTGATATAGCTACCTAATGAATGAACGTTTACGCTAAAATCCTTATGTACGCTATAAGTGCAGATGCCAGCTTGGCCGCCAATTTTGAGTTCACACCTTTAAGTAACAAGCTGAATCCTTTTTTGGCCACACCTTTTTTCACAACTAAGATGTTTTTCATTAGATGTCATGATGTTTTGTCAATACACACCAAATAAGAAAGGATCACTTGATAGTAACCAACATTAACCTCAGGATCATAATCTATTATTCAGAACTGATCTTTACTTTACAAAACCACCCAGATTCTTTAAAACATATGGATGTAGTTTATTCTCTCTAAAACAATGTCAATAGCTTTTTTTATACTAACGCCATATAGTTTAGATAGTTTCTTGTCATCACTCTCATCCTGAGCCCGGCACGGCCAGGTGGGTTAAGGCGTTCGACTACTAATCTGAGGGTCGTGGGTTCGAATTCCCCTCGCACCAAACATGCTCGCCCTTTCAGCCGTGAAGGCGTTATAATGTTACAGTTAATTCCAATATTCGTTGGTAAAAGAGTAGCCCAAGAGTTGGCGGTGGGTGGTGATGACTTACTGTCTTCCCTCAAGTCTTACACTACTAAATTAGGGACGGCTAGCGCAGATAGCCCTCGTGTAGCTTTGCCCGAAATTACAAAAAACAAACAAAAATCATGATAATAAACATTAACTAGATTGAAGTATTTCTAAACTGTTAGTGTTCAACTGTAAACTTGACGGTTAATAACATTACAATTAGAAGTTCTGTCCTATTGGATGGCTTTGCATTTAACAATAAACAAATTCTACCAATAGAAACTTTAAGCTTACTATAATACAAGTATTATAAGTGGTACTCCCACCGTGACAAATAAATATGGAAGAGAAAATAACATTACTATTACGGGTGCTGAAATGAAAACAATAATATAATTTTTTAACACTTTTATTGTTAATAAATAATTATTTTCATATAAAGTGTTGATATAATTCAGATTAAATCTTTCATGGTGTGTTTATAAGTGCCTGAAAAAACTTACGTCTACATGCATCTAGTGACAAAGCTCCAAGATTTGAATGTTGACCTATTGGACAGGACCAACAGTTATATGATCCTGTAATGCTTTTTAGGACACTGGACACATTCCTTTTGTTCATCGCTTTTGACGTAGCCAGGCGGGCATGGATCTTAAAGAAAGGAATAATGTGTAATGTACATATCTAACTGTATCTTAAACTCCAAAATGTTGACAAAAAGAAGTGAATTAAATCGTGCAACGAAGTTACAATTTGCAATAAAGCACATAGTAAACCTTTTAAAGAATTATTGTATGTAAATAAAAAGGGTTGTGATTCTGTATCATGACTAGTGTGTTTTTGTATATGAATTATGTGTTGCCCAAATATATCCAATATTTACATGTTAGGTTTGTAACTCTCTTATAAAAAACACTCTCTAGTAAAAATATTTGAAGAATGTTTTTTGACGTATGATATTTTCCATAATACCCTTACTTAGGTTTTTTGTACAGGTTAATTTTGTTTGGAATTTTGCACAAAGCTACTCGAGGGCTATCTGTGCTAGCCGTCCCTAATTTAGCAGTGTAAGACTAGAGGGAAGGCAGCTAGTCATCACCACCCACCGCCAACTCTTGGGGTACTCTTTTACCAACGAATAGTGGGATTGACCGTAACATTATAACGGCTGAAAGGGCGAGCATGTTTGGCGCGATGGGGATGTGAAACCGCGACCCTCAGATTACGAGTCGCACGCCTTAACATGCTTGGCCATGCCAGGCCTTGTACAGATTAACTGACCCGGCCTGATCAGTTGAGTTAAGGCACTCAACTCAGGATTGCGTGTTCGAATCCCCGTCACATCAAACATGCTCGTCTTTTCAGACGTGAGGGCGTTATAAGGTGATGGTCAATTCCACTATTCGTTGGTAAAAGAGTAGCCCAAGAGTTGGCGGTGGGTGTTTCAGTAAAAAATTTTAAGTTTTTTTGATAATTTCAAACGTATTCCCACTTGATTAAGAGTTTTCTCTTTAAACTGATATAAACCCATATTTATACGAAAAAATGTTTCCCTCTACCTTTTACATAAATAAATAAGAATAATAAAAACGAAAGTAATTCGTCTCTCTTTCTCTAGGTGTTTGGGTATATAAATTTGTATACCTGGGAGGGTCCGGTACACCAAACCGCTTTCTCCTTCCTTTTCATTGTTAGAGTGGACTTATTAGTATATTTAAAGTAAATACATGAGGGCCAGAGTGATGAGCACAGCTCAGACCTTTTTCAGGGGCAATGTCCATGTATATTGTTCTTTCAGATTTTTTAAGTCTAGAACATAGGTGGCTTGTTTTATTTTAGCACTAGTATATATTTATATTTATTTTTATTGCTTTATTATTTATTGTTTTTATGCTTTTTATTGTTTTCTTTTAAATACTTAATTTTAACTTTATAATTTAATGTATAAGTTTATCGGAGAAAGGTGTTTAGGACTCTCTTCATCATATATGCAATACCTGTCTAGTTCGCATAACAGGTCATTTTTTCTCCAGTTTTTATCGAAGTATTTTATTATACTATATAGAAGTCTATCTGGTATTGTTTGTGTATTAGAGTATTTGTGCATGAACTTTGAGGAAGTGGTTTTGGGTACTTTATATGCTGTTGTAATTAATGTATTTTGTAATGATTGTAGTTTGGTTTGCAGTTGTTTTTTACTTACGTTAATCCATGCAGGAGCTGCATAGTCTACTACTGGTCTTATATATGTTTTGTATATTTTAAGGATGTTTTCAGGTGTTGTTCCATAATTTTTACCAGTTAGACTCCTAGCATAGTTTATTCTTTGCAAAATATTAGTTTTTATGTTATTTTCATGTTTTATCCAGGAAAGTTTAGAATCATAAGTTAGTCCTAAAAAAGTTGCAGATGTAGCAGTCTTGAGCAGCGCTCCGTTCATGTAAATCTAGGGTTGTACTTTTTTATGTTTGTTGATTTTGAAAACATCACTAATTGTGCCTTTGCTGTGTTTATTTTGATTCTATATTTTTGGCAGTATTCACTTATTCTGTTCAGTTGTGGTTGTGTGTTAGTGGGTGCAATTTCTGGTGTAGGGGCACTTCCAGATTGCTACATCATCAGCGAACTGTGACGAGTATTCATGATTTGGGTCTTTAAGTGGCATATTATTCACATACATGATGAAGAGAATAGGACTAACTACCCCTCCTTGAGGGACGCCAGCTTCTGGAGTGAAGAAATCCGAGAAAGTTCCCAGAATAACTCTGCATTTTCTATTTTCCAAAAAGTCAAATAACCAGCGAATAATTCCACGCGGTAGTCCCATTTCATTCATACGGAACCGAAGACCATTGTGCCATACAGTGTTGAATGCTTTCTCGATATCGAGGAAGCAAGCGACAGTGCATTCTTTTTTATTAA
Organism: Tachypleus tridentatus; assembly: GCF_004210375.1. Classification (NCBI taxonomy): domain Eukaryota; kingdom Metazoa; phylum Arthropoda; class Merostomata; order Xiphosura; family Limulidae; genus Tachypleus; species Tachypleus tridentatus. The sequence continues at coordinate 129,318,273 of NC_134834.1, read as the reverse complement.
AGCTATTTATTATCGTTTCAGTTAACCTAATTAAATGATCTGTTGTTTATCTAAATTTTCTGAATCCGTTTTGTTCCTCTGGTAATGCCCCCCAGTGGTTCAGCGGAATGTCTGAGAACTTACAACGGGATTCGATACTCGTGGTGGGCAGAACACAGACAGCGCATTTTGTAGTTTTGTGCTTAATTTAAAACAACAAATCTTCTGGTAATTTTAAAGTAATTTCCAAAAATGTGGAGAGTCTATTACTTGTTATTCGTTCAAGAATTTTGCCAACATAGCTGGTCAGGCTGATTGGTCGATAACTATTTGGCTTATTAGCTGGTTTTTCTTCTTTGTGGAACATTAATATATTAGCTTGCTTCCGAGAAACTGGGATGTATCCAGAGTAGAAAGATAACTAAACGAAAGTTGGACTGAAGAGGACACATGAAAGCGTCTAAATTTCTTTTCATACTAATACATTGTTTAATAATATATTTTCTAACTTGAATGATCTTTTTACATCTAAACTCCCATGTCAAATATTCATTTCAATCGTTACTAACTAAATTTAAAAGAATTGTCTCAACAACCAAAAGTATCTAATATACAAATGTTTGTGTAGTTTCATGACTTCCAACAAAATATCCGAGTCTTCCAATAAAGACAAAACTGCACCCAAAACAAAGACAAAGTTATTTGCATGTATCTAACATTTCGGAATACGATTATTTCCTCATATACTAGAAAAAGTTAAGCCTTCAGGACTTCCTTTTCATATAAAAATGAATTACATCTCATCAAAGAAACTTTGTCATCCTTCTAAAAAAGATCATTTTCTAAATAGCAAAACGATCAACTAAATACATTGTACAATTTTTAAAGAAATTACTTGACAACCCAAAAACATTATTTAGTCCATACAATGTAAAATATACAATCATCAGTATGTAGGACAGTTCTAAACAACTCTTAGACAACGTTTCAACAACCATAACATTTCTATTAACAGCAACAATAACAAAACATCTCCCTGTTGCCCAATGCTTTAAATAACCCGGATGTTCTATTAGTGACGCAACTCACACTGACATTAAAATCTATTTCGAGACCAAAGTCTGCAGGAAGACAAGAGAAGTTTATTGGATTCACAAATTAAATATTTTTAACCTGTTGGAATAAATCTACATTATGAAATCAGTGATGTCCTATCAATTTGTTAGTGCGCTCGACTCGTAATCTGAGAGCCGCGAGTCTGAATCTCCGTCACACAAAGCATGTCCATTCTTTCAGCCGTGGGGACGTTAAAATATGTCAGTCAATCCCACTATTTATGGGTAAAATAGCAGGCCAAGAGATGGCAGTGGGTGGTGATGACCAGCTGCCTTCCCTCTAGTCTTACACTGCTAAATTAGGGACGGCTAGTGCAGATAGCCCTTGTGTAGCCTTGCGAGAAATTGAAAAATAAACAATCAACCAAGCTTAGAACGTAGCCTACAGAGTGTAACAAAAACTGTTATTGTATTTGTGATATAAAACGTAACAAAAATACGTTCAACATAAAATACTACAAAATCAATTTAGTATACATGAATGCATGTGTGTGTTTTTCTTATAGCAAAGCCATATCGCGTTATCTGTTGAGCCCACCGAGGGGACTTAAATCTCTGATTTTAGCGTTGTAAATCCGTCGACTTACCGCTGTACTAGCTGGGGGCCAGAATACATAAGTTACAGACTGATGGTTAATGTCCTTGTGTTAATGAAACAAAAAGATGAGTTGGAACGGTGTTTGTTGAATATTTTTTATTTTAGTCGCTTTTCGAAATTAGTATACTCCTATTGACACATTCAATGTCTGTAGATCCAACTGTTGTGATGGTAACGTCCTTACTTAATATGTTATGCTTTACGAATTCTTCAGTTGATCGAACTGCCGAGTGTTGCTAAACACGGACGAAATCTCCGTACCCTCTTGTGGCACAGTAGTATGTATGCGGACTTACAATGCTAGAAACAGAGTTTTGATACCTGTGATTGGCAGAGCACAGATAACCCATTATGTAGCTTTGTGGCTAACTTCAAACAAACAAACAAAAGATCTACGACATATGCTTAAATACACACAGATTAGCTTTCAAGTGGGTCTTAGTTTTGCCCAAGTATTTAACCTTTCAGTCTCTCACTATACGTGTATTTCTTCATGAGCCGTAAACATATTTTATTGTATACATTTAGCAGTTTAAGACAACAGGGATGGGAACTACTCATCAACACCCACCAGCAACTCTAGGGATACTTTTTACCAATGAATACTAGGAATAACCATCACGTTATAACGCCCCTAGAGCTAAAAGAGCAAACATGTTTGGTTTAATGACCAAGCCATGCCGAGCCATTTAAATTGACGATAACCCTAAATTCCCGTTAATCAAAATACTCTGTTGATGAAAATTATTTTCTAAGTGAAAGCTAAGGATGCGAATGAAATTGCAAATTCTCAATTCAAATTGTTTACCTTTTAAGAAATAAGTAACAATTATTTCATGTTTGGCTCGTATCCCTGACTTTTCTTTCCGGAATATAGCTTTGCACTTGTAGTGACGCATATCGGATGATTGAACATTTTCCATTAAAAGTGGGCCCCGGCATGGCCAGGTGGGTTAAGGCGTGCGACTCGTAATCTGAGGGTCGCGAGTTCGCATTCCCGTCGCGCCAAACATGCTCGCCCTTTCAGCCGTGGGGGCGTTATAATGTTACAGTCAATTTGACTATTCGTAGGTAAAAGAGTAGCCCAAGAGTTGGCGGTGGGTGGTCTTACACTGCAAAATCAGGGACGGCTAGCGCAGATAGCCCTCGAGTCGCTTTGCGCGAAATTCAAAAAACAAAACAAACAACCATTAAATGATCTCCTGTATCCTTCTGTACTCTCATGTTGTTTCCTACAAATCCTATCGTGCATCTCCGGCCTGTCCAAGTGTAGCTAAAATTAGTAATTGAGTGGGTTTGTTTGTCGTCGGCAGGAATACAAGGCGCTACTGCACTCTCTCCTTGATGGATGTGTAGATTCACAGTTTTCACACCTTTATGAAGTGAAACTCCTTTTTCAAACACCGGACTTTGTGTTTGAGCAGCAAAAATAATTAATACAAATAAAATCCTTAAAGATACCTCCATTATTCTATATTAATTCGCTCTGTGTAAGATGTAGTATGATAGGCTCAGTAGACTTGACTAAATTTTCGAAAACTTGTTATTTAATTAAATTCTCATTTGGAACTTATTGTTAAACAATGTTTAGTGGAATACATTGTCACTGTATAAAAAGCCAGGTAACAATACTAGCACAGTTATACTTGACATCAATATAAAGCTATTATAATTTCTAAATGAATTTTTGTTACATTCTCAGTGATGCCGAGAAAACCCACTTGTAGAGAAATATATATGCAAAAACTGCTCGTTTGGGTTGAGAAAATATTTTACATAGAAGAGTGAACAACGTTTCGACCTTCTTCGGTCATCGTCAGATTCACAAAGAAAGAGGTAAATAACCGGAAGCTGACCACATGTTTGACAGGAGTTGTGTAACTGAGTGTTGTAATGTAGAGGACGGTGTTGGATGTTTGAATATATAATTTTTATTTATTTTATTATATTAATATGGGTATAAAGGCGTTCCTTTATATTGGTTTATTTTGGGTTTAAGTTGTTGTATAAGTAAGGCTTCTTTAATTTTGCGTATGTTTATGTTTGTTTCTTTATTTAGTATTTGAGTGTTTTCTATGGTTATGCTGTGTTTATTTGACTTGTAGTGTTCGAAAACGTGTGAAGGTGACTTTTTATGTTCTTTGAATCTGGTTTCCATTTTCCTACTTGTTTCTCCAATATAGAAGTCGTGGCAGTTATCGCATTGTATTTTATAAATAATGTTGGTGTGGTGTTTGTCAGTGTAGTTTTTACATAGTATAGACCTCAGTTTTGTGCCTGGTTTTTGAATAAATTTGGTATTAACTGGAACGTCATATTTTGTTACTAGTTTTTGCCAAATGTTGGTTATTTGTCTGCTGATGTCAGGAATATATGGTATACAGCAGTATATGATTTCGTGATCTTTTGATTCGTGAGATATATTTACTTTTGTTGGTTGATTTTGCTCTCTGTCTAGGTGTGTGCGTATAATGTTTTTTACGGTTTGTGGAGGAAACTTATTGATGTTGATGAAGTATTGTTTTATTTTGTCTAATTCATCGTTAACTTTAAATGTGATTTAACACGGGCGCCCTTGTTTTTATCCCCATTTATAAATAGCGAACAAAATTTTGTCAAATATGTCAATTTTAAACCCAAAAATGGCTTCTTACTTCTTCCTTGATCCTATTCTGGCGTCACAATGCCTCGACCCGGCCCCCTGATGATAATTTTCATGAGACGAACGAACAATCCGAGAGAGAAACACAGAGACAACAACGACAAAGTTTTAGGTGCGATTCAACCATTTTGCGACTATACAGATCAGTAAATATTCTGTTACATTTTTGAAAAGCTGGGAAAACAGTTGACTGATCGGAGCAGTCTAAAGGCGATAATTCGACCTTTTAGATCAAATTGCGTAAGACTTCGACAGGCACGATAACGTGATTCTCAACGTTGTCATGTATACACTTTACTACTAGTAGTAGTACATTACTGTGGCACCATGATCATACGGATATACTGTAAAGAACCGACAAAGCAACAAATTAATTTAAGATTGTCCGAAAAAGTGCATGAATTGAACAAGTTCATGTGAGCAAGGTTAGTACTGAGTACTAACTAGCCTTAACGTTAGTGGCCTCAGTTGCAATATATTAGCATTAGGCCTATCGTTAGCGTTGTAACCTGAGAATCGAGTGACAATGGCGTTAGGCTTAAATACTGTAACTACTTTAGTGTAAGTACAATGGAAACGCTACTGTAGCCTGGAATAATAAAATGGACTATTCCCAATTTAAAGCCGTCGCTTTGAATTTGCCTTCGCATCCAGGCATGCAGATGAAGTTTCAGACATATTCCTATTTTCATGATGTATAGTTTGTTGGCTCATCTAAAGTCCACACGTCAAAACTGAGCTCAAAGTTGAGGTTACAACTCATTCTTCAGATTTTTGATTAGGATTAAGGTACTCTAGCCTAAGCGTAACCCAGTATTTAGTAGTTCAATGTGCAGTACAGTTTACAATTGATTATATGTTACGTATGTGTACCAGTACAGAATGATCACCATGTATATAGGTTACTACAGTATGTGCTGTTGATCACAAATCTTTTGGAATACTTTTTGGCTTACGATGGATTTTCATATTAGTATTGACATTGCTTTTTGCATACAGCTGCCATAGCAACAACCTTAATGAGACTTTTGCAATGATTGAAAACTAATTCTCCTAAAACGGATTGAAGCCAGTCTTGAATGAATTCTTGAATGGTCTCGAATGGTTTTTAACCAATCAGAATGCAGCAAATCAATAAAGGTATTTATGTTGATGTGTTGATGGATCCTAGTATAACTTTCTGACAATCTTTGTTTAAATGTAGACCTAAAGTTTAGTAAGTTTGACTGCAGGGGCGTAGATTTTTAACACCCGATGAGGAGGAGATTTTTGCAACCACTTATGTGAACCTGAAAGCTGTAAACATGCAGTCACAGAGTAATCTTGTTGCCACGATACTTCAGGGTTTCCATGTAGGTTTGTATAAGTGAGGTGTTGTGAACAGTTTTCAAAATGTTAATAGAATAAAGACAAATGTGTCACAAATTTACTGCCACATGAATTTATTCCTGCACACTGCACAGTATAAAAGATGGCCATTATACTTGACAAGGTTACTAATAACTTTCATTGCATGAATTACGTTTTCAAATATTAATAAAATTAGTAATTACCCTTGATAAGTTTATATTTACTGAAAAACTGTTCATGTTGTTTGATAAAAATAATTAAAATGACTTTGCGAACTCTTGAAAATTACACATCAATACAATGTAGCACATAATTATTCATACTTTCATTGAAGTAAGATTTATTTAGTCCTCTAGTCTACATGTTCCTAAACGTAGACCTTTGTGATGATCTGTTTATGAATTCTTTCATAAGCTCTTCTATATTTATTTTGTCGACCTCATCTTTGTGAGTCTGACAAACTGCCACATGGTTGATGCGGCACTGAGACACAGTTGACTTTAACCACGTCATCAACCGTCTTAATGCAAAAAAGGTGCGTTCACATTCGCAGCTGGATACTGGATATACAAGCAAAATTTTCATGAGAAGAAACAATTCACTAAACATCTGCTGGCTTGTTTCATGCATTTTACAGTAAGCATCCTTCGCACCTTTCAGAGATACTGCTTTTGTTGTTATGGGTAACTGAGACTCGAGCCGTTGTGCAAAAATTTCTGGATAGAAGTTTATAACCGAGTTGTCAATCTTGCCAGATGTGATCATGTTCTCAAGTGCCAGATATTGCCTCAAGTCATTGTTGTCTGCATTGAATCTAGTGGTCAGATGTTCTATGATTGTGTCCAAATTCAAAATATTGGCTTCTGTAGTAATCTCTAGCTGTTGCAGAATGGTGTGCTGAGCTATCACCTGTGATCCTTCTGGGGGTCTGCGAATGCGTGGTAGTTCAATAAGCACCAGATCTAGGGAAGTTACCTTTTTCTCAGCTTTATCAAATATCTTGTTGTAATTTTCCTCTGTTCTATAATACAAATATGTTATATTCCTGTTAAAGCTCATCAAAAGGCAAACACGTTGTGATATAATGTCTGTAAGCATGTCTGTTAAATAAAAACACCTAAACAAAAACTAGCAATACAATTCAAGTAGAGGCTTCAGGCCGTTGAAATCGCTCCTTTTGTGTTCTAATTATATAAGAAAATACAATAATTTTACCATCTATGATAAGAAAATAATTGTTCCTTTACCATAAAGCACCAGCACTTTATTAGAGGGCGGTGATAATCTGAAATTTCATGGATTAATGAGGGCCACAAAGACAGGTCTAATGAGCCCTGTTGTAAAATCGAGGCTCAGACTAAAGGGAACGGATCTGAGCGGCCCGAACCTGTCGTTAATTGTACACTAAACGTACGCTATGGTCAGCGGGTTCGGCAGCTAAGAAGAATAAGGCGTTCGACAATAAAACCAGCTAGACATGCATAAGAACAAATGGCGTAGGAAAACCGCACAATATGCATATAAGATTGATGCAGCTGCAAGCTACAAATGGCCTGCCAGATCCAGATCACAGGAGTTTACGCTTGGGAGTAATATTTTCGAATTTCATGCTCTGTTCAATCTGTTGTGATGAAAATTTTACTTAATCTTACACTACGTACAAGACGTAGGTAGATTCTGTGATGGTGCTTGCAAGCCTTGCACGTATACTTAGGCCTACTGACTGATACTTACGAACTATCGCTTAGATCAGGGGTTTCCAACCTTTTGGCACTCGCGACCCCTTACCTAAAAGTTTGAAACCCATGTGACCCCTTAGGGCTTACTATCAGCAGCTTAATTTTTCTTTTATTTTCTGTGAAGGAGAGGGAAAGAAACATCTAAAAATATTTAAAAATTCTGTAATTATTTATTAGCAAATTAAATCACATTGGTCCAACCTGAATTCACAAAAAGAACATATATTTCTTAAAATAATATTAACATAGGTTTGAACAGCTATCCAACCCAGCTAGTTTACGCCTGATGTTGCATTTCAGCAGCAAGCTTTGAAATTCGTGGCCAAGCGTTTGTTAGAGCCAGTCTCATGTCATCTCCAACATCCAATTTGTTCCTATTCTTTGTTTTTATATTGACAAGAGTGGAAAATCCTGTCTCACACAAGTAGGTAGAAACAAATGGAACAAGGACACGTAAAGCTATCATGCTGACTTTGGAGTATGACTGATACATAGCGCACCAGAACTGAGTCACGGATTTCACCTTGAAGAGATCACGAGCTGAAGAGTCGTTCCTTAGATCCAGAAATTCATCTTGGATATCATCTGGGATGCTGGATACATCAAGTTCAGTACAAAATGGGTTTCTTACCAGGGCTTCCTGTTCCTGTGATAGCTCAGGGAAGTAACGCTCGACTTCCTTTTCTAGAGACTGAAGATGTTCGGTAATCTCATCCTTGAGGAACTGATCCAGTTGGATCTGAGACTCATCCGTCACTCCACAAAGTTTTTTAAACATAGCGATGTTTTCAAGATTGGTTTTCCGACGCCAGTTCTGCAGTTTGGAAACAAAGGCCCGAAGACTATCTTGAAAAAGGAGAACATGTGTTTCCCTTCCTTGAAGCTTCAAATTGAGCTTGTTCAGCTGGTCTAAAATGTCAGCTAGGTACGCAACCCTTTTATTCCATGCTTCATCTTCGAAGTGAGCTAAAAGATCTTTCCTTTCTTGAGTCTCCAGGAATAGCTTTATTTCATCTTTCATTTCAAAGACACGATTAATAACGTTTCCTTTCGACAACCAACGTACTGCTGTGTAGAAGAGAAGGACTTCGTGGTCAGCATTCATGTCTTTGCATAGTTCTTTGAATAGGCGAGTGTTGAGTGCTTGAGTCTTCACATAATTTACAATTTTGATTACAGATTCAATCACTTCCTGCAGAGAGGCAGGGAGAGTCTTAATGGTGAGAGCATATCGGTGAATCATGCAGTGGATGCCCTTTGCTTGAGGTGCTAGTTTCTTCACTCTCGACTGGAATCCTCATTTCGATCCCAGCATAGCCGGTGCCTCATCCGTACAAACCCCACACACGTTTTCCCATTGAAGATCTTCGTCTTGAAAAAAAGTTGAAACTTTTTCCATGACATCATCAGCTTTTGTTGTGGTTTCAAGTGCACTGCAGGATAAGAATTCGTCTTTGATGTCACCTGAATTAATGTATCTCACGAAGACAAGCAACTTAGAACATGAACTTACATCTGTTGACTCGTCGAGCTGAAAGGAGAACAAAGGGGAACCCTTGATTTCAGTCAAAACCTGTTCCTTCACATCCATAGACATTTTAAAAATGCGCCTCTGTATAGTATTATTTGACAGGGATACTTGCTGCATCTTCTTTGCACTGGCTTCTCCAAGAATAAGATTTACTGCTTTCATCATGCAGGGTTTAAGAAGTGTTTCTCCAATCGTTTGAGGCTTTTTTTGTTTAGCAATTTCGAATGCAATCTCATATGAAGCTTCCACTACGGCTGCACTCTGCTGCTGAAACGACCCACTTCTATCGATTCTTTGGCTTTTAAGACACCGTTCATGCCGTTTGAAGAAATACAAAACCCTTCTTTGCGTGTTCTGGATGTTTCGTCTCGAGATGACGCTTGAGTTTTGATGGTTTCATTGACTCTGCACTCAGGACAGCATGGAACAAAACACACTGTGGTTTCTCGATGCCGTCGTTGCCGAGCACAGTGGTGAAGCCAATGTTGAGGTAGCATTCTGAGTATCTGCGCCGTTTAGCCATGGACACAACTCACCTCTACTGCTTACTTATCTCCTTGTTAAAATAAAATAAAAATGTTGAATAATGAACGCTTTGGCAACTGTAGATCTTACACTGACTACTTGTGGGGGGTGCAGGTGGAGTAATGATGGGGTAAGTATTGGGAGGGAAGGGAGCGTGTCCAGTCGCGCGATTCGTCATCCACCAATCAGCAACGGACATGTGACTCACGTGTCGACAGCGAGCACCCACACACTTAATCACAGCTAAACAGACACACAAGCATACGTACATGCGCGTGCACTCACATACTCGCTACTCACTAGTACACACATACAGTTGCAGACACATACACATTCACACAGGCACATTCACTCACAGGCACGCATACATACACCCATAATATCACCTTATGACATTGAACTAACGTAGCACACGTTTTGCTTTGGACCGAAACAAAAAAAATGTAAGAGCATGAAAATGTAATTGATGAAATAAAATTAATGTTATCCCAAGCTACTTCTAACAAGGCTACGCGACTCCCCTGCCAAGGCTTTGCGACCCCCTGAGGGGTCGCGACCCACCGGTTGGGAACCCCTGGCTTAGATCGAAAAGCTTAGAAGCACGCCTGTGTTAAAGATGTACATTTGAGCTACTGAAAAAGCCTGCATTAAGGCCTAATTATGTAATTCGATTGGTAAGAACACGAAAATTACAAGAGCAAACACACAATTTGTAGGCCTGTGATGCAATAAAACAATTCAACAGACCCAACTGTAGGGGGTGGATGAAATGAAGGGGAATGTATCCCCCATCCCCCCAGGATCTACGGCCCTGTTTGACTGTCTTACCAACGTTTTTCTTTATGAATTTCGGTGTTTTTCCAATTATTATAACTAAATATGATCCATATTTTTTGTGTTTTTTTCGTTTCTGTATTATTGAGACTGCAAGATGAAACGTGTTCAATTAAGTGGTGCACAAAAGAAAAAAAACTGGCAAAAAAAATCATCAAAAGGCTTTGGATTTAGTGGCCCAAAGTGGAAAGCTGACTAATTTTTTTCACTCAACTTACACAACCTGATCTTCCAAATCAAAACCCATCTCCACCATCAGAAGTCACTTGTACTGCATCTGACTTTAACAAGATTGAAGTTGAACCAAGCTCCACACCTTCGAGTACTACTTCGTCCACTTCGAGGTCAGAACATTATGATGACGTTGAGGTGTCACAGACTGGCTTAACTGGCACAAGTCCCACAACTGATCTCACTTTGCCTGTAAATTTTCCTGATATCTGTAGTGGTAATGTTGATGCAAGTTGCTCTACGAGACAATCTGAAGTTGAAATAATCGCTGAAAATGAAAAACGACTGGACTATGGTAAAATGCTTCAGTCTACAAAATATGAAGAAACTTAAGCAAAAGATCCAGGGTTGTGGTTCAATTTCTCTACTGATGATGTGGCTTATTGAATTGCTTGTGGACCCACTGACTGTCAACACCACAGTGGGCCATTTGACAAATCTTACCGGACTTTCAATAGTGACAAACCAACGAGATACTGTTCGCAAAACCTTTTCTTTGGGGTGAAAGCCAATAGTGAACAATACAAGAGAGAATGGTTATTGTAGTCACCATCAACAGGGTCAGTTTACTTCATTGTTTGTAAACCTTTTGCCCTTAAATTTTCCTCGCGTTTTTCTGAAAGTGAAGGATTCAGTGAATGGTGAAATGCTATTGTAATTGATCATCATGAGCTCATAAATCAGTTTGATCCATTATTAGCAGTGCACATTTCGAAGTATGGAATTTCTGGGAAAGGAAATCCTTCTTACTTGTCCAAAACCGCTTGTGAAGAACTCATTTCTCAGAAGGTCCATGCATTAATTGTTGATGAAGTAAATTCTTCTTGTTATTTTAGCTTGTCAGTTGACTCGACGCCAAATCTAACACACATAGATCAGTTAAAGTGTTGTACTTCGATACTTAAATGATGGGCAGCCTATTGAACGCTTTTTAACCTTTCTGGAGCTGAAAAGCCATACCATTAAGGAAATGATAAACCAAGTATTGCAGTACTTACGTGAAGTTTGCAAACTTAATTTTTCAAAATGTAGGGGTCATTCTTACGACAATGCTGCTAACATGTCTGGGCATTATAAGGGGATGCAGCAACAGATTTTAGAAGAAAATAAGTTTGCCATATATGTGCTCTGTGCAGCTCATTCACTAAATCTGGTAGGCCGAAGTGCTATTGGCTGCTGTCAAGTGACAGTTAATTTTTCTCTACAGTGCATTTGCTCAATACATTTTTTAGCTTCAACCAGCCGGTGGAAAATTCTTAAAGGTTGTCTTGGAAATGATAGTGTGTTGAAATCCCTCTCTGATACCAGATGGGAGGCACACGCTATGGTAACAACAGCAATTTTGAAGTCTTTCTTTAAGATTTTGGAAGCTTTAGAATGTCTAGTTGAAAATTAGTCACAAAAGGGAGACACTAGAAGGGAAACAGACAATATTGCAAATAAGATGCAAGACTAGAATTTGTTTTTATGTTGATCATGTGGGATGAGATTTTGCAAAAGTTTCATAAAGTTCAACAAAATGAGGATGTTAACTTAAAAACGCGTGCAAATCTGTACGGGTCATTAGCTGACCAACTACGCACTTTAAGGGATGACTTTGAAAGATTTGAAGCAGTTGCAAAGGAAATACTACCAGATGTTGATTACAATGCAGCTCAAACTCGCAAACGTGTCAGAAAGAAGGTACTCAATGACAGAGATGCATAAGAAGTAGATCTGAATGCCAGAAGTAAATTTGGTATCACCACCTTATACACAATTGTTGAAAAACGAGAAACCCAGATGAGAAGAAGAGGTGTACAAAGAAATAGCAAACAGGTTTTCTTTTCTAAGTGATATGCCAAATGATGTCACTTCATCTGCTGAATCTGAAAGGCACTCTCAGTGTTCCTAAAAACTAATTGATGTTTACCCAGAAGACTTGGACACTAATCTCTCTGCCGATCTTCAGCAGTTTCACTCATATGTGCGCCATAATTTCAGTGCAACAAAAACTGTAAAAACCAGATTTAGTCAGAAGACAAAATTGAGTGTGTTTCTAAACGTAGACATTTCATTGCGTATATTTTTAACATTAATGGTCACAAATTGCACAGCTGAGCGTTCATTTTCTCAACTCAAGCATATTAAAAATCCCAACAGAACAACTATGCGACAAGACAGACTGGATGCCTTGTCTCTGCTAAGTGTAAAAGCAGATTTGTTACGCCAAATTAGTTTTGAGGACTTTATGATACGAGTAACATACACTAAGAGCACATCTCTCTTCGCGATAAGTTATTGAGACAAATAAACAATAAATTAGACCTGGAAGGAATGTGACACACAACCAGGACCAGATTAAGATCAACTGATGCCCTAATCATAGCCCAACAATTGTGCCCCCCCTCGGCCCCTATATTGCTTAACTGACAAGACATTAAGACTCAATAAGCGCTGAAAGTGAAATAAAAGATTGAAAATTTATAACCATTTATCAGTTTTCTTCCAGGTCAGACCCCACAACTATATTAAATAAAAACTTTTATATTTTACTTATTTAACAGACTGTGCATGAATCAATATCAAGCAATGACTGAGGCCTTTATTTAGAAATGATGATGGAAATCACTTCTTTCATCAATGATAATTAAAAAGAAGTATTTTTACTGAGTTAACAATTTCTCACTTTGAACTTAAAACCCTATAAGCAAATTATTTACTTATATTTTAATATTTATTTAAATTTTAAAATACTTCTATACTTTCTCATCTTCATAAAATGTCCAAGTCTGCTTTTAACCCGAGGAAACCAAAACCTCCGGAGAACACAAATCTTTTGCAAATACAGATTACATAACTTGTTTCAGATAATGTTCTGTTGGACACTTACTTTCACAAATCCTAGATATTATAACCATTAATCACTCAAGAATTAAATATAATAAATGAAGAATTATTGATTAACTTTGTTATTATTTAAACTACCACAATTTTCAAATTGTCTAACACTTTCAGGAACTTTCACATAACCAATTGGCTTAGGTTTGGTTGATCATACATGTTGTTTCTTCATTTCCGATTATAAGTTCACAAAACTAATGAACCTGTATGTACAAACAAAACCGGCCAGAATATTCATATATAAATCGTAATGCTTTTTTCATTGTATTTGCATTTTTGTGATCTGTGACAGTTTAGAGAAGCAGCGAGTCAATCCCTAGTATCGTAAAGGTTGAGAAACAGTGATCTACAATATGCTCCTTGGTGGTTTAGTGGAAAATCTCTGGGTTTATAATGTTAAGAATCTGGTTTCAATACAAACAGTAGACAGAACACAGATATTCCATTGTAAAAGCAACAATTGTTAACGTAGACGAAACCAAAATATAAGAATTAATAAGATATCTTAGAACTGTTTCTTAGTTCTGTATTTTCTCAAGTGTATTTACATCTGCTTATAAGGCTTCCACAGAAACTTAACTGAGTTATAGTGGAAAAACTAAAAGAAGTCATTTGATTTCGTCTTTGTGAATATGTTTGATGGTCATGAGTTTAATGATGGCTAGAACAATGCAATAAAAGTCCATTATATATATATACACATGTGGTATTCAGATAGTCAATATAATCACCCATCTACATGCGAGATCTCTTTGCCAAACAATTTCTTGCCTTATGAAGTAAACGTAAAATGGTTAATCATACTTTAAAATATGTAATGTTCAACGCACAGTATAACCTACAAGTATCTAACAATAATATATTTTGTGGGGGTCAAGTTGTCACGCTTCTTGTTACAAGATGTGTTGATAACGATGCATTTAATGGATCTTTGAATACAAATTAGCATCAAAATCAGGTTGTAAAGACCAAGAGGAATCTGTTTTCAACATAGATATGTTGACCTCCACGAAGTTACGAAACATTATTGATTGAAACACGAAAACAGTTTCGAGATAAAGTAGTTAATATCACTGACGAATACTAAGGAAGAAATACTCTCTTTGCCTTCGATCTGACATATGATCTATCTACAAGAGCTTCGCACTTTAATCTGTGAGGCAGAAAAATTACGAATTGAAACACGCAATAAGGTGTTAACCAACAGAAATTGACCAGCTCAGAAATACCTTAACCGATCCCGAAACAAAAACTGTGCAAACTAAAGCAATTCACTTGATACTTATTTTGGTCAAGATGAAAAAGTAAAATATTTTGATTTATATGGACTAACTTCCCGTAGCTTCAGTGTAATTGTTTGATCGAAATTAAGCACGAAGCTACACAATGGGCTATATGCACTCTACCCACTACGGGTATCGTAACCCGGTTTCTAGCGTTGTTAGTCTACAGACATGTCGCTGTGCCTAGGAGGAACCTCAGTATAACAATATTCCTCATGAAGAACGTGAATGTAAAATAGAAAATGGCCTTATTTGCCTTTGTGTGGATAGTATTTTATTTATTATGGGTATTAGTATTGCCAATATGAGTCTAAACGAAAAGTGTTAGCTAAGATTTCATGTGGAATCATCCCTAATAGTTATGTCATTTCTTTTAGATCAAATGGCCAAAGTTTTATTGGAAAATGACAATAAAACAACCGAAATTGAAATAATTTGTCAAAACCTTTTTTATTAATAATAATATCTACTCGATTTTGTATAGTTCTAAAACCTCCAAATGTATGACATTTACACACTTCATTTGACTAATCTTTGATAAAATCGTCTTTCTGTGTAGTATATTAGAAAGTTTACTTGATAGATCCTAATACATTTAACTGCGTTACTCTTTGTTACGCTTGTACCACTACAGATCACAAATATAACTAAACACATTAAAAAAGGTCTAATACAACACATGTATTATAACCCTGACTAGGATGGTAGATTTCATACGCTTCACGCTGTTCTCTCTTCAGTACTTGTAAAATATCATAGATATATATCTGATCACCACACACGTTAATAAGAAGTGATTTAAGCTGATAATCCATGTTATTGTCAATGGACATCAACAACTGCATTAAATAAATGTCCATGTGAGAAATATTAGTACGTGGCCAGCATCAATCTAATTTTAATAAAACAATGAAACGATTACTCACTGCCATAACAATTTTGTGACAACGAAAACTATGTAAACAATAAAGTAAAAATATTATTAATGACCCACCATGGCCAGATAGTCAGGTCGCTCAACTCATGATCTAAAGGTCGAGGGTTTGAATCCTCGTCACACCCAACATGCTTGCCCTTTATAATATAGGTCAGTTCCACTGTTTGTTGGTAAAAAGGGTTACTCAACAGTTGATGGTGGGCGGTGATGACTAGCTGCCTTCCCTCTAGTTTTACACTGCTAAATTGGGACGGCTAGCCCAAACAGCCCTCATGTAGTTTTGCGCGAAATTCAAAACAAATATACAAACAAAATATTATTAAAAAACACGACACAATTTCACCTGTCTATGTACTATACATTTCAATTAACCTTTGGGGTCCATTGTTTGCGTTTGTCTTGTTAGTTGAAGAAGAGGTGATAGGTGATATCCTTCTTGAGTAGAAATAGTCTTTTGTTTTTTATAGCTTTAAAACCTTGAACTGATGAACATGAATAGTATCACTTGTCAAGTAGTAACGTGTAAGCGAAATTGAGGGATGTACAAATAGAAGTTCAAATCATATACAGTGTTTAGATTTTAACGTATGTAAAATTTAGGTGCATTGTGACAGTTTTGCTATACGTACATATACACAGTTAATCGGAAAATACCACCAGTCTTCTCCATTACATCTTTTACTGTCCAAGTTTTGAACCAACAAGTTGACAGGTTCTGACTCTGCCTTTCATTTTCTCAATTAGGCGTTCATATACATCACTTTTAAGCCTAGTTTAATGGATTTTAACACTCATATCTATATATAATGTATAGAGAGCTTCTGGATTTCGATGGCTTCTTACTGTTTTTTAACGTACTGTAAAATTAAATTCCTATAGCAATAGATTTCTTTGCAGCAGTTTTCTGTGTTCATTATCTATTTTGTGAAGCAGATTAGATCTTCATTTCCTTGAGAAAAGAGAAAATGTCTTGCTTTATCAAGACGTAACGATTACCAAACACTGTCTTTCAATGGTGACTAAAGCCTTTTTTTCATGCTAGTAATTTTCAACTTAATTACACCATTGGATGTTCCATTCCATCCTCATCTCAACTCAGAATTACCCCTATTGGTATATCTAATGTATCAGTTTGCACAATGGTAGCTAATGCCTCTTTGAAGCTATAAAAAATTGTTATTTTACATAATGTCTCTTTCAGTTTATCTAAAGTCATCTCCTTCGCCTGTAACGGATTTAATATTATATAGTTATTTTAATGTGTATGTTTCTTTCAGTTTAATATATATTTACAAATACATGTAACATACATTCTTAAATGTTTGTTGTGAAAGTCCCGCCTGCTCACTAAAGTTTAGAAGATTCTCAAATTTGGGAAATCAATACACATGTATGTTTTACATTGTTGCCAACTGAAATTTCGAGAACCTCGCCCATAGTTCCTAAATCGACGCGTCAAGAGACAGTTTTCATAATATTGCTAGTTTGCTACGGTTAGTATACTATATACCTTTTAAGTAATAACTGTGATAAACACTTATTAACAGGAAGACTACAGATATTTAACCAGGAACATTTATAGATTTCAAACATTACAAACCATTCAACTTCTGAGAATTAACTTCGGGCGTTATGTATCTTCATCAGTGAAAAGTCAGCTTGTACCGATATCAACTCAATAGAAAACTCAGTATTGTTTGTAAGTTTGTAAAGCTTTTGTACATAAATTATTATTTGTAATAATGTAATAACCGTTATTATAATTGATTGTTTATTAAAATATATTTGTATTAAGAAAGAAAAGTGTGTATATCGATACTGTTGGCAAGTATTATAAATTTAATATATATCGACATTTAATTGACTTCTAAATCCAAATTACATTTTAACTCGATTTCAGACTAGTTGAAATTGTAATACGTAACATAATAAATCGAAGACTCGTTCGAGATAAATTATAATATGTAACGCGTTATCCCACAACATATTTTGGTCTTGATTGTGTTTGTTATTTGTAGCAATCCTGGAATAACCTTCTTACAATACTCTTTCATCCTAATAAATGATATAAATCCTTTCTTTGTCGTACACTTCTCACAGTTTCTAATAGTTTTTACCCTTACAGGGGCAATCAATACTTTACTCTTGATATGCATTGGTACTTTACTATTTGCACTCTACCACAAGCTCGCATTTACCTGGTTCTGCTTTTAAGCCTGTTTTACGTACCCTGTTTAGTGTTTTCTTCAACACTTTCAAGTGCTCATAAGGATTATTAGTCTCTATGTCAGTGTTAATTACGTAAACTGTGACTGATTTCCCTTAACCCCACAGTGCGTTAACCACTAACTTCGGAAATGTTACTGAAGCATTATTTTCTCCCGTGGAAATTATATAAAACTCATAATTCATAAAAGGTGGAAAAATATATTTTCCCACTATTCACTTCCTCTAACTAGAACTGGGAATAACTTTTTTGATAAATCAATTTTATTAATACGCTGTTCTTGACTAGCTTCATTTATCACATAGTTCACATGAGGTAATTATGGGTAGAAGCGGACTAGCGATAGCAAATTCGTCAAACCTCCTGAGATCAACACTTAATCTTTCCACATAAATCTTAGGTTTTAACACTACAGATCATGTAACGGTTGGTTTTCCTTCTTTTAACAACTTCTCTACCTCATCTTTTACAGGTCTTTTCAAACGGTACGGCACTATCCTGGCGGGATTACGAGTCGCGTGCCTTAACCACCTAGCCATACCGAGCCTGCTATATTAGTTACCCATAAGATATTAATCATAAGATAGATAATATTTCAACTTAATTTTTTACTGAGATTTGAAACCTGATATATTAATATTTGTTGAGTCAAGGTGAATTATAATGTGGGAACGGTGGTGGAATTGTTGTATATACTCACCCTGGATTAACATATAAATTTAATTTTAATTCGGTTATTATTACAGTCTACATTGAATTATGCAGTTTTAATATTCACGAATTTCATACTTTCTACTATACTTTTCGCTCACTTTCGGGAAAATGGACGGAATTCATAGATATATTGATTTTGCTCATTAATAATATTAATTTGAATAATTCTATATGTATATTTTTGGGTGATTTGATTTTTTTTTTCACTATATCCAGACTACAACTGTCAGAAGGCATGCACTTAATTAAATTATTTAATGTTTGTAATTAACACCCACTCTTGTATTTTTCAAGAACTCTAAAAGGTTGGTAAATATCATAACAAATTACATCTAGAACTATACTGCAACAATTTTTAAAAGAAATATTATCGATCAATACGCGTTGTCATTTATCATTATTTTTTTACGAAATAATAATGTTTTAAGTAATTCACAATTTGGTTTCTATAAGCTACAAATCAACTAAAAATGAAACCAAGAAATATGTTTTAGTTTGACCTTGCCAAGGAATTTGATACCATCAATCATATAGTTTAACTTTTTAACTGTAATAATTGTGATCTACGAGGTAAAACGTGACATCTTAAAATCTTATTTAATCAGTAGGTAATGTTTAACTTCAATTAATGGTGTAAAGTCTAATTTCGGTAATATTCAATGTGAAGTTTCATAAAACTCAATCATTGACTCTCTCTTATTTATTATTTATGTTAACGATTTAATATCTGTATGTTCAAAGGCCAGTTGTTATCTTTATGTTATGACTCTTGTTATAAAAGCAGATTTTCTTAATAAGTGTTACAAAACAGCGAATGATGAACTACTTTCTATCTTCACTTGCCTTATTGAAAATTGCCTAATTTTAAGTACTCGTGAGTTACAATATATGATTATTTCAAAGAAGCAAGTTAATGCCAATTTGAAAATGAGCGGAAATGATTTATCCAGGGTTGATTCAATTAGGATCATTAGAGTTAGTATTCAGAACAACATTAAATGGGATAAATAAATAGGAATAATTTCCAAAAAACTTACTAAAATAGTATATATTATGATATGGTGTAAGAAAGTGTTTCCACTTCGACCAGAGCACTTTATCAAATTTATTACGCCATATTTTATAGTCAAATGACTTATTATATAAGTGCATGAGGTACAAATTTCTATGCATTAGGACCAATCTGGTTATTACAAAAAGAGAGTTTTAAGACTAATAATTGGTCTTCCATATAGAGCATCTGTTACTAATAAATTTAAACAATATGGTGTTTTAAAAATTTATCAAGCCGATGTTTACTTTACGTTGTTTCTGTTACAGCTAAGAGGGTTCTCGTGTTCCTTTGAGCAGTGTAATGTGATGATAATCACCACAACCTACACAACGTGGGAAAGATTCACAGGCCACGGTCATATGTTCATAGTGTTTGAAATCATATGATAAGAAATATTCTGAGTCTTTCCTATTTGAAAAGCAGCTATTTTTCTCCAATAGTAAGTCAATTTTCTGCACTATTTTGACCTCATTACTGCCCATTAGCCTGTAATAATTTTCTTCTAAACTAATCGGAAGTGATATTAAATCTAAGAACTATCACAGGCACAATATATTGAAGTTATCTTGAAACAAAAAATGAAATTGGAAATTTGGAGAAAATTCCTTTAAGAACGTTTATGAAATGTGTTTTATTAGTGTTTCAATTGTAAAGACAAAAATATTGCTTCCAATTATTAACTTATATTGTTTTGAGTAATTTCATCCTGATATTGACACACGTTATGTTGAAACCTGTAAATAAAATCAAAGTTTTCAATATTTACTTTTTGTAGTGCATATCTAACCTGTATAAAAGTCAATGTATGTAACTTCACACTTTACTTCTCGAAACAGGAGGGGTAAAAGAAAACCAAAATGAGTTTATGCAGGGAGTAAATATGTTTCCCTATCCTTAAGTGTATGTTTATTCCGTTTCTGCCATGTACGAGTGGTGGGATGTGTTACACGTAAGTTGATAAACAATACTGGAGAAAAAACAGCCATCTTGAGGCTGCAAACACGTTTTTATCACACTGTAGGGTAGTATTTTCAGATTTTGTAAGTTGGCTTTTCAGGGTTGACCCTACTGATATGTAATTTTAATAGGTAGCTCTGATTGCTGGATTATAGTTATTATTTTATTGAAAATGGTTTCACAATTAAAGGTTCCATAAAAGTATTTTGTGTGTTATTCTTGGAAAATTATCTTTTTTTTTTATTTCTGTTTATTTGTTGTTAATTGTTTTGCTTTTTCTTCTTGAAGTGTGACGCTAATTTTTATGCGTTCTAGTTCTTGAAAATTTGTTTAATGTAGGAAAGGTGGATATTCGTTTCTCAAAAGGAGTGATTTTAGATCAGATCATGTAATTTTTGTTTGTTTTCTTACTGCAGTTGCAGTCGATCCTTTTTTGTGCCTGGCATGGTTAGGGTGCTCCACTCGCAATCAGCGGTTCCAATCTCCTTCTCCACAAACATGCTCGCACTTTCAGCAGTAAGGGTGTTATATGTGATGATCAGTTCCACTATTCGTTGGTGAAACAAGTAGCCTAAGAATTGGCAGTGGGTAGTAATGACTATTTGCCTTTATTATAGTTTTTCACTGCTAAATTAGAGGCGGCTAAAGCAAAAAGCCCTTGTGTAATTTTGAGCGAAAGTCAAAACAAACTCAAACCCGATTTTTAAAATTTTCCAATAATTGTACCTTTTTTAGAAGCTTTTATACAATGTCAGATGAAGCTAGGAAATAAAGTTTTCCTATTGGTTTGTGAAATAAAGTAGCTTGTATATTATTCTTATTGTCAATCATTAAAGTAACGTCAAGAAGATCTATAATCCTTTTATCATTTGAATGATTCAGATTGAATTGTATATTGGGGGGCTATGAAATTCATAAAGTCTGAAAATCTGATTAAAGTCAAGCCATGTTTCTTTAGTCCAAATATATCATCGATGTATGTAAACCAGAGATCAGAGGTATTTTTGGTGTCTTGGCGCCATTTTCCAAGTATTGTTGTTCGAAAACATCTATAAATATTACCGCGTAAATAACAGCGATCCTATTATCCATTGCGACACCACTTCATTGGAAACACAGTTTGTTTTCAAAAGGAAAATATCAGTTGTGAAGGATGAAAGTTAAGATTTTATGACAGAGTCTATTGCCAGTCCGGGCATCTTTTAAATTGTTTGTGTGATTCAATATGCCTATACATTCTGTGTTGATGCCATCACCTGTACGTTTAGATAGGTATATAAAGAGACTGTGCAAGCGAACTGTTGTGTTTGTCCCTACATATGATACATTCTTGACTCTCAATACCTTATCTAGTGTATTACCCAAGTGCGTTCGAATATAACTTTTTGTTATTATTGTTGTTCAAATTGGGGCATGATGGTGGGTAAAATACAATTCGTGGCGGAGCTAATTAATAAATTAATATTTGCTTTGAATTTATTATCAATGCTATAAATCCATCTACAGGTTTGACAACCAATTTTGATTTAATTTGTTTAAGTCGTATGCTAAATCTTTTTTTTTTCACACCTAAGGTGGTTTTCTTTAGATATCATGACATTTAAAAAAAAAAAAATACACCAACAAACCACAACAAGTAAGAAAGTGATACTCGATAGCTGTTTTTACACCTTTAAAATATGTTTTATACACATATAGCTCTATTACTAGGATTCTATGTATGTGTTTTCTTATAGCAAAGCCACGTCTTGCTATCTGCTGAGTCCACTGAAGGAAATCAAACTCCTGATTTTAACGTTGTAAATCCGTAGACTTATTGTTGTACCAGCGGGGGATGTAATAGGACTGATACAGTTATCAGCCTTACAATGTTATATACAGAATTTTTGACGGCTTATTGCAAAGATAATTTCCTTCAATATTTCAGAAAATACTAAATTACGTTCAACCAGCCATACCACAAACACAACTATAAACGTACTCACCTGAGGTGGCTATGTTTCCGCGACGTAACTAGAGGTCTAAGCAATTAAACCTCACTTTTAAATATTACACTATTACTCACGACTGTCACATAACAGCCATCTCGAAAAAATATTTTTGATCATTTAGTATGATCTGTACCAAAGTTTTACTACTGACCATACGCTAAAAATGTCTCAAAATCTATACTAAATAACTTGTGTGAATAAAGTACAAAGTTGATCGTAAATTAGAAATATCAATCTGTTTTATGTAAGTATTAATTTTGTGTCTTCAGAGACTATGTTTGATTTGGTCATTGGTGGTTTGGCATCTTTGACTTCATCTCTGCTTTCTTTGTTCAATATGTAAGGAGTAGATTTCATATCAGTTTAAAAGTTTTTATAACATTTGAGTGTGTAAGAACACATCCTTTAATCAAAATGCTTGGTTGTTGTTTCTAAGGTATTTTGTGAAGTCTAGTGAAAACATTAACAGATTCTCCATCTAAACAACAATATAATAAACTTTTCGGTGTTGTTTTATGTAAAATAGACTTACTACTACTACTAATAATAATGTAGTATTGTTCTCTCTTTTTAATTATATGATGAAAATAATTCAGTGTTCAGTTCACTTTAGGAGAAGAAATCACATCTTTTCTTCTTTAATGCTTCTTTATACACTTTTAAACTTCATAATTTGTATTAGGCTTATGTTTACAAATGGCATTAAATATTTCTAACATAACTAAATTCGCTAGAACAAAATAGGATGATGATTTTAAATTTTGTCACAACTGCCTTTCAACTTAACTAATTACGCGTCACAACGTTGCGTTTATAATTTATGTTCGATTGTTTCTTATTAAGCACAAAGCTACATAATAGCTATTTGTGTTCTGTCCACCACGGGTATCGAAACCGGTTTTTAATAATATAAGCCCGCAAACATGACAATGTGTGCCAATGGGGGCATATATGTTCAAAAGTGCTAGAACAAACTTGACGTCAAATTGCATGTTTGGTGTGATGGGGATTCGAGCCCGCGACTCTCAGATTACGAGTCGAGTGCCTTAATCACCTGGCCATGCCGGGCTTAATCTGAAGGATATATATTTTCTAACAATAATGAATGAGTCACTATAGTGTCACGTAAAATACGTATGAGTATGGTATTAGTAGTGTCATTTGTCAGACACAAACCAACAGAGAAAAAGATCTAAATTCTTCCCTGACTACATCAGACTTTATATCAGTATCCAAATCAACGACGTTGGGTGATATAGTGAAACTACACCCATATGTCGACAAAAACATAATGGGTGTTGTCTATTTTTCTTTTTCAAAGACTGACAATCAGACTTAACATGGTAAATTTTTTTTTCAAAATTGGCAGATAGACCTTGATGGTTTTGGGTGTCAGAAGATTTCGAAGTAGAGAATCTGGATTTTATTAGAAGTGTCCCCAATTTTAGCATATAATTATATATTATAAGTTTATTGTTATTTAGTGAATATTGTGTATGTGGGTACAATTCACATAATGGAGAGCTAGCTAGCTCTTCACTGATCACATGAGTTTGTCGTCACTGAAGTTATATAATGCCTTCGTAAAAATACTATGCCCGATGTTAATCCGCTGAAATTAAACGGTTTGTATAGTTTGGAATCTATAAACGTTCCTGGTCAAGTATCTATAGTTTTTCGATTAATAAACGTTAATTACAGTTATACCTTCAATATATACTTTCTCTCAACTATTTTAAAGCAAATATTTCCTCATATAGTGTTTGAAATTGTTTTGGTGACATAACTTATCTTTTCACTTAAAAACTTTACAAATAAGCGTTCTATGAGTTTCTTATATAACTTTAGTGAACAGGTGGGAACTTCGCAATAAAGAGTTGTTAACTTTATCTGTTACATACCTTTCCAAATATATCTTTAACTGAAACAAACATCTGTATTAAAATAAATATAAAATAGTAAGCCCATCACAACTTTTACTATCTGTGTATTCACATTACATTTAATATTGAAAATAAATGATTAAAACTCTATATAATCGTAGATTTTCTACATATATTTAATAATGTTCATCATTCTTTGACAAAAGTTTTTTATCATTGAACGCAAAATTCCGTAAATGTAGTTCTTTCACTTTACATAATGATACAAAAAGGTGCGCGTATTCCCGATAATTCAAGGAACATTTCAGTTAAGTTAGAATTATTATGTACTTCCTATTCAATTTGGTTCCATAAACTGTTTATTGTAGTCGCTCATAGTGAAATATTTTAGCTTATGAAATACATAACTGACTTTATACAATTCTTGTACATTATATTTGTATTACAATTTCAGTTACAGTTTAAAATTTTTCATCTGTTTAGCAATATGTGAAAACAAATTGAATTATCACGAAACATTGCACTTGAAACATGTCAGTACATGAAACAATAAATTATTCAATGCAAACGAATCATGTAAGTTTTTAGTTAGTAGCCTCAGAAAAACTAGTTTGTCAACTATTTTAAAGAAAATATTTCCTCACATAGTGTTTGAAATTGTTTTGGTGACATAACTTATCTTTTCACTTAAAAACTTTACAAATAAGCGTTCTATGAGTTTCTTATATAAAAAAAAGACTCTATCATAGCCTAACATATTTGCTACTTTAGTATATGTAAGTAAATTCTCAATCTTAAGTGTAACATATACTTAAACATTTGTTAACAAAACTTCAAGATACACCTATATATATAATTTTCGAAAATTTCTTAATTGATAAAATACTGAACTTTTTATGTCTGTTACAGTCTTTTACGATAAATTACACTTTATGAATATCAGTTTCTAATGATAAGTGCAGTCATGGCTTTCTTTTTTATCAGGAGGTGATGGTATTTTAAATGTCGTGTTTAAACAAAGTCATTTTCTTCAGAAAAAGAATAACAGCATTATTATTAAATACTTTCAGCGCGAATCCTAATTTTAAACATATTATGTTTATTTTGTGTAGTACGAATGGCGAAGTGAAGTAGTAATTGGGGAATATTTAATTGTTCAATCATATGACTGCATTAAATAAAACAAATATATATGAAAATATAAATAGGACACTCAACAAAATGATATTTATGGAGATAATATTCACATGATTGTACATTTTGAAAATTACAGAGTATACACTCGTAATACACGTATGTGGGTATGTTTATCTATTATTTTTTATACATATATACAGTGGTACCTCGGTTCTCGAACTTAATCCATTCCAGAAGGCTGCTCGAAAACCGAATTAATTTTTCCCATAAGAAATACTGTAACTTAAAGTAATCCGTTACAGACCTCCAAAAATTACGCATTATGAAGCATTTTAAATAAAAATATTGCTTATTTATAACTCTATTACAATACTTACATGCATAAAGTCAACCACAAAAACTATTAACACAATAAAAAAACCAATAAATGAAAATTTAACTGCACTTTTCCTGTGCTGAGGAGACCTGATGGCGTAAGTGAAAGGTGGTGAGGAACGCGGAGAGTAGGAGGTTATTATTGTTTGGAAGGGGAGTCACCTTCCATAAAAACATCAGGTAACTCTCCTTCTGGGGTTCTTTCTCTTTTCTGTCTCTTTGCACCGCTACAACCTGCTTGTTTGAGGCTTGTTTCCGCCTGCATTTTAAAATGTTTCTGAAGTAAGACATGGCATTGTCATTGAAAAAGTTTATGCTACAGTTTGCTACAGCTTTGTCAGGGTGAAAATTTTCCACAAAACTTTGTAACTTTCCCCATTTTCCACACATTTCCTTGATTAGTGAACTGGAAACATCCTCCCTTCCCTCCTCCTCATTTTAAGACACTTCCTCAGTTGCCTTCTGTTGCTGCTCTTTCTGAAGGTCTTGGAGTTCTTCCGTGGTGAGCTCAGTGTTGTGGTCTTCCATCAACTCCTCCACATCATCACCACTCACATTCAAGCCCATACACTTGCCTAGTGACACAATATCCTCGACAACAGGTCTTCAAAGTCTCTATCTGCTACTGAGTCTGGCCACAATTTCTTCCAGGCTGAGTTCATGGTCCTCAAAGACACTTCCCTCCAGGCTTTGTCTATGATCCTCAAGCAATGGAGGATATTAAAGTGATTTTTCCAGAACTTTCTGAGGGTTAACTCTGTGTCAGAGGTCACTTCAAAGCACCTTTGAAACAGTGCTTTGGTGTAGAGTTTCTTAAAGTTCGATATGATTTGCTGGTCCATGGGCTGAATGAGAGGAGTCCTCCACCAACCCGTCCTCCAAGCCTGGTGGGTGAGCAGGTGCATTGTCCATCACAAGAAGGGCCTTGAGTGACAACTGTTTTTCCGTGAGGTAATTCTTTACACTTGGGGCAAACACTTCATAGACCCACTTCATAAAAAATTGCTTAGTTACCTATGCTATTAGCCCTCCACATGACATTTTAGTTTACTTTTCAGGACATTATTTTTCTTAAAAAACCCTCGGGTTCTCAGGTACACAAGCAAAGGCTTAAGTTTTAAGTCCCCACTTGCATTACTACATAACAATAGAGTTAGCCTGTTCTTCATTGGCTTGTGTCCTAGCAGTGACTTCTCCTTGGTGATGTAGGTCCTCTTTGGCATTTTCTTCCAAAAGAGGCCTGTCTTATCACAGTTGAACACTTGTTGGGGGATAAAACCCTCAGCTTCTACATAGTCATTAAATTTCCTAACAAATTTATCAGCAGCGTCTTTGTTAGAACTGGCACCCTTCCCATGTCTCACCACACTATGCCACTACCTTTCCTAAATTTTTAAAACCACCCGCTACTAGCCTTAAAGGCATCACTTGTATCAGCACTCGTTCCAGGGGTGTTTTTTAGGAGGTCAGCATGCAACTGCTTTGCTTTCTCACAAATGATGGTCTTAGGAATGCTATCACCAGCTAACTGTTTTTTCGTTTACCCAAATCAACAACAGTTTTTCTACTTCTTCCATTGTTTGTGATCTTTGTTTCGAAAGTACTGTCACTCCTTTTGCAACATTAGCTCCTTTGATGACCTCTTTATTTTTCAGTATAGTGCAGACTGTAGACTTCGCTATACCAAATTGTGTAGCAAGGTCAGACACGCGAGCACCACTCTCATACTTCGCTATGAGATCTTTTTCACCTCTATTGTGGCTCTGACAACTCTTATTTTTGGTTTGCTGCTTTCATTGTCTTTCTTTGACCCCATGGTGGCTTATTTAATCAGAATATTTAGAAAAACAACAACAAAAGAACAAAAAGAAAAACGAGAACGTTCACAGCACATTTTAGCAGGGGTGTGGATTAAGCGACAGGTGCGGGTAAATGTTTTGGGCAAGCTTGGCATGGGCCGAAAATGGTCAAAGAGTCGTTCGGGTCATTAGTCGGATTATTTCGGGGGTTCGGGCCACGACAGCTTGGTTCGGGAACCGAGTTTATGTTCGACAACCGAGACATTTTTTTCTCAAACAATATGTTGGAAAACCGAATTGTTTGAGAAGGGAGTCGTTTGAGAACCCAGGCACCACTGTATAATCAAAATCGAAGGAGCTTTCTATGGAATGACGCCAAAGGGTGAAACACTGTGACTAATGTTTTCAGAAATGTACATTAACTTTTATGTACGAGGCTTGTGTAAAATTAATTTAATATTGGTGAACCAGTATATATATAATTGATGCATATTTCAGTTCGTATGTATCAAATTTTATCGAACTGTTAACCTGCCAGAGAAAATTACCCCTTGGATAAATTTAAAGATCATAACTCAGATTGCAAGACCGTGGACAATACTATTATTTATTTATGTGTCTAAACAATTTTTTTCTTTAAGAACTAATGAATTAGTTAAATATTATATATATCTATATTATAAATACGTCAAGTCTGGTGATATCATTGTTTAAGGTCGACATACGTGCGTTTTTGTTTTTTTTTTCTATTTTCGGCGGCATGTTGCGTGGTAGTCCCGATAACTAATTAATTTACAGCAATAATGATAGATAGTATTTAGACATGCAATGGTTTAGACTTTTTTGAAATGACCTTAGAAATACTTTGAATTTTAATGTAAAAAAATCGAAGACGTATTTTATATATATATTATAAATTATTTTGTTGTTTATATATTAAAATATTAAGAAAGAAAATTGTAAGAATCAAACTTGTTGGCCAATACCATAAATTTGATACCTATTGATATCCACTTAACGTCTAAGTGAATAGTCCCCCAATGGCTCAGCGGTATGTCTGCGGACTTACAACGCTAAAAACCGGTTTTCGATACTGGTGGTGGCAGAGTACAGATAGCTCATTGTGTAACTTTATGCTTAATTCAAAACAACAACAAGTAAATTAAAATTTCCGGCCATTTGAAATCATAATACCCAACGTACGTAACATAATAAATCGGAAACTCGTGTGAGCAAAATTATAATACATAATATCACAGAAAAAAAAAAGGTGGTTCAGTATGATTTAACACTTAAACATAAAGGCAAGGCTAATTCTGCGCTTCTGCTAAATCTGTTCGCTTATTTGTTACTTGTGTAAAGATATACAATGAGCTCTCTGGACTAAGACCATTACGGGTACTGAAGCCCCTCTTTTAGGGCTTTTAGCCTTCAAAATTACTGATGAGCAACTGGTCGAAAAATGATTGGAATATATTACAACTTACGTGTTTGATAGCAGTTTTGACCCACAAATCCATATTGGTCGATCTAAATAGTAAATTGGATAAGGGATGCCTCTCTTCGGATATTTAAGAAAAAATAAGTGGACCAACGTGGTTTATCCTCTTAGATGAAAACCAAAAGTACTTTTTTTTATCTTCAGCCCCGTGTGGTTCATTGTGATTCTGTTTAGTGGTAATACGCGATACTGGTTGTGAAAGTGGTTAGCGTAAGTATATTTATATTTGACAAGATATCCGCAAATAATTATACGTTTACTCACTATATGACAATTAAGTTAAAGGCTCGTGATATTTGATGAACAAAACAAGACTTAATCAGTGATGTCGAGAAACCCACTTGTTGAGAAATTTATATGCAAAAACGGCTCGTTTGGGTTGAGAAAATATTTTACATGGAAGAGCGAACAACGTTTCGACCTTCGGTCATCGTCAGGTTCACAAAGAAAGAGGTAACTGACCGGAAGCTGACCACATGTTTGAAAGGGGTTGTGTAACTGAGTGTCGGAATGTAGAGGGCGGTGTTATATATTCAAACATCTAACAAAACAAGACTTACTATTTCATCATAACTTGTCTTTACAATTTTTGTGATAAAACCTGACAGTGGCATGCTAATCATTTTATATGACTTATAAGCCAACATATTCAAAGTTTACTATACATTTTTTATCAATGTAATGATATTGCAATTTATAGGTACTTGCATGGCTCAAACTGAATACCAATGGCAACACCGCTCCCCCGCTCGTGTAATTTGAAACTAGGGTATGTGATATTATTTAAAATACGTAGCTATAGTAAATTAGCATAGAGTTAGTTAATTTGTGGGCCTGGCGTGGCCAAGCGCATAAGGCGTGCGACTCGTAATCTGAGGGTCGCGGGTTCGCGCCCGCGTCGCGCCAAACATGCTCGCCCTCTCAGTCGTGGGGGCGTTATAATGTTACGGTCAATCCCACTATTCGTTGATAAAAGAGTAGCCCAAAAGTTGGTGGTGGGTGGTGATGACTAGCTGCCTTCCCTCTAGTCTTACACTGCTAAATTTGGGACGGCTCGGTGCAGTGGGCTAACAACCTACTCACTTAAATACTTGTTGAAGAATCCGCAAGCGATTGCGGTCCAATGTTCCTAGATGGAATCTAATGGTGATAACTAACTAACTAATGTAATATATGTGGGCTGCCATAATTTACATTATAATTACCATATTGATGAAAATTGATTCTATAATGTTATGGAGGGAAGGGATTTTCATGATTTGGTTAACCTGTCTTTTAAGCATTTTAGTTTTAGAAGTACTCTATTTTAAGTGAAAATAAATAGAAATTTGGGATGTGTATAAATAGAAGTCAAAGGAGGCTCTCATTTTTTGTAGAAAAATCTAGTTATATCTCATTTGGAGTAGTGTTATTTTTACTCTACCAAGAACTTTTAAGTTGTTGTGAATGGT
The DNA here is from genome assembly GCF_004210375.1 of Tachypleus tridentatus. NCBI lineage: Eukaryota > Metazoa > Arthropoda > Merostomata > Xiphosura > Limulidae > Tachypleus > Tachypleus tridentatus. The sequence continues at coordinate 129,287,517 of NC_134834.1, read as the reverse complement.
TCAAAAGTTTTCTAAGATGATTCTTAGAATGGAAAGTCATATGAAACAGGTTAAGGTCCTTAAAACTATATTTTCATAAGAACATGAGGCCCGTTAAGAGCAAAGGCCAGAGAAATCTAATTGAAGTATTTGAAAGAAAATAGTAGTAGTTCACCTAGTTACAAAATTTTGGGTAGGTCTTGCGTTACAAAGGATGTGCAGGAGGCATACAAACTGTTATAAATAAGTTACAGGAAGCTACAATAAATGTTAGGTATGAAGTACTTGGACACAGGAACTATAATTAAAGCTCTGATTAAGTTAACCTGAAAGTTTAGGCCAAGGCCTGATAAAGTTCACTCATACTAATGCTACTGAAGAATAGATGGAATTGACACATTATTTTTTGTTCATGTTTGACAGGACTAGGAGATAAAGAATTTAAGATATGACAGGGAATAAATGATCTGCAAATTAGACAATTTTGTTCTTTTTCCAAACATAGTGGTCAGTTGTTTTTGAAGTTTGAAATGGATATCTTTCAAACATAGCAGATGCAGCAAAATGAATTCAACTTATGAGTGGACTTGATTTGTATTTGGGCAATCTGAGCTGTATAAAGAGAGAAGAAAGTTTGATCAAATGAATAGATAAGCCATAATGGGCCAAGAGGCCTTGTTTTGTCCCTTGCATATTATAGATACATTATTTTAAATGTTAATGTTTCCATGTTATTAACATAACGTATTAATAGAAGGAACCATTTAGTCCTTTCAGACTGTCTATGCACAACCACTCCTGAAAAAAAAAGTAAAAAACAAAAAACACTTAAACCTACTCTTTATTTTTTTTTAAATTATTTTTCACTCAAAAAATTTTTAAGTGCACCTTCTCTACTGTGCATGGCAATTAGTTTTATAAGCCAATTACCCTGTGAGAAAAAATGAAAAACTGTCATAGGCAGAACCTTAAATTCATCATCTCATTCTAATGTCTTCATAGAGCAGAAGTCTTTATCCTATTAATCCTCTAAGTAATTTGAAAACTGCATGAATAGAACCTCTTACTGTTGATTTGTCTAGAGAAAATAAGTTATTTTATTCTATTCCCATGATACAGTATTTTGATCCCTGGAATTATTTTAGAAAACCTCAGAATTCTTTTGAATACATCAATATCCTTTTTTAAATTAGACCAAAACTATCTACAGCATTCCAAGTGAGCCCTAAGTGGCAATTTGTGTGAAGAAATCATTGTCTTTCTTGACTTATAATCATCATATCTATAAATATTTCATAAAATTCTATTAGTTTTACTACGTGTTCTACCAACAGGCCAATTGCTTCAGTGGTATGAGTGACTTATCCACCACTATTCTAGGACCAATTTTCTAGTTATTCAATGAGTTCCCATCAATAATAAACATGAGATCCAGGTTATAATTATCAGATACTTTATCTTGCACACAGTAAAATTAAAGGACATTCATTACATTTATTATAATTTGATCCAAGTTGTTCTGTAATATCTCAACATTGTCAGTGCCTCAGGGTTGTTTAGATAACAAGTAAAATCTTTGAAAAAGGGTTAACAAATTACAGTGCTCAGTTAATGGAACATCATGACTTACTGTAATTTTTCTTTGGGTGACAAGAATTGAGAACTTGGATGTTCATGCTCTGATTCCATTTGCCTTAAAATAAATTGCTTTAGTTTCTGATTCCTGTAATAAAAATTTTATGATATTTTTGTTTCAATAACATGTTGAAATGGGCTTAAAAATTCAAATTGCTCTCTGTAAATACTTGTAGTTTACTTGTAATTATTACAAACATAAGTCACTACCTTTGCAGTTAGTATCTGCAGTTGGCTTACTGAGAAGTATTTATACATTAAGCTGTTCTTATAACTCCTCAAAATATTTAGAAATGCATTGGCACCTTTTATAACACATCTTTGTTTTTTGTTGGGACTTTCAAAATAAATGTCCTAAAATTTCTCAACATCTCGTTTTTTGCAAATTAGTGAAGGAGCTGAGATTCGTAAGGGAAGATTCCATTTAACGAATCCCTGTTGGCTTTCTTTTATAATATTATATTTCATTAAATTATTTTGCAAAGCTTCTTTTGATGTACTGTCAAATTATTCCTGCAATAGAAATGAATGTAATCAACCTGCAAATTTTAGGGCAACTATTATCATCCCTTTTAAAATTCCTGGCATAGCCAGGTGGTTAAGGCACTTGTAATATGAGGGTGATGGGTTCGAATCCCAGACACACCAAACATGCCCACCCTTTTAAAAGCCGTGGGGGCATTATAATGTGATGATCAATCTCGCTAATCATTGGTAAAAGAGTAACCCAAGAGTTGGCAGTGGGTGATGATGACTAGATGCTTTCCCTCTAGTCTTACACTGCTAAATTAATGATGGCTAGTGCAAATAGCCCTTGAGTAACTTTGTGCAAAATTCAAAACAAACCAAACCCTTTTAAAAATAAAGTAATATTATATACCTTCCAAATCCTAAGACTTTTGGTCAGTTTCTACTGATCTAGCTAATAAGAACTGAATATAAGGTGATTGTAACATATAGAATACTCAATACTTTACATACTATACAATTGTTGTCTTTAGGGAGTTAAACCCTGTATTATGTATGAAGTAGTATAAACAAAATCAATACAAACAATATTAAATTTTGTAACATTTGCAGAATACACTAACTTCCAGTCAAGGGAAGAAAAATAAAAAAAAAACAAGTAATAAAAATATGTAAAATGATGTAGGGATTAGCAGTGACAAAAAGAATGCAAACATGAATGTAGGTGTGATACAACAATACATAAATCATCTCTACATTACTTTTAATATTTAAGCATAATGTAGCACTCTAAAATGCCTACTTTACTTTAACTCTTTGACTGAGATTGCTGTAAATGTGCATGGAATTTTTGCAAGCCATATGTTGTATATGGCAAACTTGCATTAATCTGCTGAAAGCAGACCCTATCCTGTATGGTGAACCAGCAGTCAATGGATTAATATTACTGCAGTTGGAAGTTATGTATTCCTAACTGTTAATATGCAGTTTATCCTGACCATACCAATATAATGTAACTAAGGCCATGAAGCTTCTGTACAATGAAACAAAAGTTGAGTTAAAACATTTTTTAATTATCATAGACTCTTGACTGACCTCGTTATCAGTTTGTACTTATGCTTTTTACAGTGCAATATAAAATTTTAATATTTAATGTCATGTAGGAATGATTTATGTTAGTTGTGTTATCCCCATATTCTTCTTTCCATTTTTTTGGCATTGCCATTCTTATGTCATTTTACATTTATGTTTTTTATTACTTTTGTTGTGGCATGTATCTTTGAATGTTTCTGTTATGTATTGGGTTGAGGAATAATTCGTGAGCATTTTTTCAAGTTAAAAAAATATATTCATAAATGAAACGCTTTCACAAAATATTTCATGTCATTTGGTAGATAATTTTTTGCTCTAATAGATGGTGTGTTTGATTTTCATATTCTTTAATTTTTGCTTTCATTTTCAGCTCATTAAATGGAATGTCAAGTGGACAAAATCGAGCGTTTTTGACACCATCTGCTTTTCGCATTTAATTTCTTGCAATTTCGTTTACACCAATGCATACTATATACCTAGGTATTACATGAAATAAAGTATCATAATAAATGTTTTGGGTGTAATGTGTTCATGCATTGAAGTAGTGTATAGTCTTGCATGTAATGCTTGAATGAACTTATTTAAAAACGCTCACGAATTATTCCTCAACCTAATATTTAGTAAGCTGGTTAAGTGTGAATGTTTTTTTCTCCTTTCATTATTTTTGTCTCTTTAAGAATATGCCTATGTTAAATTAAAAGCAAATTGTATTTTTTTCAATTTTCCAGATCTGATTATCATTTTGAACATGTTATTTTTACATATTACATATAATTTAAAGTCAACACGGAATCTGTTGTCCATCTAAGCCATTTCATTTACTAAATTAAACTTAAGAATGAAACACTTGAAGATAGGCTTTTCTTTCAAATATTTTCAAGCTTTGAGCTCTTTCAGGTTAACTACATCCACCACATCTGAAGACAACCAATTCCAAAGGTCACCTACTCTGTTAGAAAAATAAAGCTGTCTTAACTGAAGATAAATCCAATCCTGCCAAAATTTATAGTTGTGTCCCGTAGTTTTATCATTTAAGTAACCTAAAACAGACAATTTTTGCAAATAGTTTATAGCAAACTTGCATTAAACTGCTGAATGCAGACCCTAACCTATATGGTGAATCAGCAGTCAGTGGGTTAATATTACTGCAGTTCGAAGTTATATATTCCTGACTGTTAATATGCATCCACTATTACTTCTGTTTGGAGCTACCCAAGATCATTGGAAAGCAACTGGTGTTGTCATTGGTGGATGCAATTTATCAAACATAACTGTCTCACCGGTATATAAGATGGCAGCTACCAAATAATAGTGTAAGTAATTTGATCATAAGACAGTGGTTTAATTGTATAAGCCAAGATAATCATGAAGGAGCTTGTGAAAGAGCAGAACTGATGGATGAACTGCTGAGCACATCTCATTGTTCTGCCATCTTAGAGCAGGGGCCTACTGTTTTTCAGAATGTTGAGATCCCTGAGAGTTTCTATAGCATTGAGTTCACAAAATCTAGGATATTTTAGTCAGATGGTGGTTGCACAGTTGTGACAGAGAATGTCTCTATGTGACCATACTTCTTAGTGAGTGTGCCAAACAAATAAACATTCAAAGGTCCAGTAACAAAAGATTTGGACCACTTCCTGATGTTATCTGGCAAGTAACTGTCTGGAGTGGCTGGACTCTGATGGAGACTGTACAACACCTAGTTATAACTTTAGATAGTACCACCCTACAGTCCACCAAAGCAACTTCAGAATTGCAAGATGGTCATCACTGACTAGTGCTGAAGATTTAACATGGTTGAAAACAGACAAATCCAAGCCAACTTTTTGGCTCAAAAAGCTTAATTGCTTATGTGGAACATATTTGTTATGTACAAGATAAAACTTACCTTGCAATGATCTTAGTGGATTATTATTCAAAAGTTTGTGGAGTGGCAACCTAGCATGGTGATGTGGCATCACCAAGTTTAAGAGATCTGACTCTTAATTCTTAATAAGGTAGTTTCTGCAGTAAAAAAAGTAGGAACTCTGAGCTAGTCACATGAGAGGAGGAAGCTTATAGTGGCAACTGCACTGATTTCATTTAGGACAAACTATCCAATCCAGTAATCCAAAATATGCCAGATTCAAACCTAAAAGTCAACCAACCACACTAGCATCCAGTGGATGAGCAGCACTGTCCCAGTTCTTCTGTAACTTATGTGCTGCTACTTATGCTGCTGATGCTATAGTATATTATCCTGAAGTGGAAGAATGAATTTGTGCAGCATTAGGTAATTATTTATTAAAATATCTCTAGACAGTTGCATAAATTTTGAGCTTGTGAAAATAAAATTAAGAAGTGTAAAGAATGATAAGGGTTCTGAGCCAGATAATACTTCCTTAAGGGTTTTAAAGGAGGTAAAGAATTTGATATGTAAGCCACTTACTGAAATTGTTTATAAGTCTTTGAATAGTGGACAAGCACTAACAGATTGGAAGTTAGCTAATGTTATTCTTATCTTTATGGGAGATAACAGAAATTGTCCCAGTAAGTATAGACCTGTTAGTCTTACATCAGTTGTGGGAAAATGTTTTGGAAAGTCTGATAAAACATATTTTGCAAATAATTTAACAAAGTTTAAAGTTTTATTGTGTAGTTAGTTGGCTTCACTAAGGAAAAAACCTTGCCTTAAAAATATTTAGACATGCTTTGAAAATGTTACTGCATATGTAGATGTGGATAAAGGTGTGAATTTGGTGTATCTAGATTTTCAGAAATCATTTGACAAAGTGCCACATAGAAGGCTTGTAAAAAAAAACCTATCTCTATAAGTGTGAGGGGATAAGTTAACTAATTGGATAGTGACTTGATGGAAGAAAGCAAAGTGTTGTTATGAATGGATTTCAGTCAAACTGCCCCTCAGTGTGGATTCCTGTATATGGTGAGGGGAACCTCCTAGAGAAGGTTCTGTTCTTTCAGTTTACATCCTCTGGGATCTAAGCATCCATCCACGTGTTTGCTGTGCATGGCAACGTGTGAAGAGGAGGAGAGGATACTGGTGGTTGAGGGATTCAACCCTAACACACCACCCTGGCCTTGAATTCCTGTAGACGGGTGGCCCTCTTGGGTCAATCGGCTGGTCCACTTGGGCTAGGGTCAACCAAGTACCAGTGTTGGATGCTCTCAACAAGTGTTTTGGAGATTATATCTGATGCTGGTGTTTGGGTATAGTGCTCACTAAACCCTAGCATTGCTGCAGTGTCCTTGTTTGACATTGTGTGCATCCCTTCATAGGGATACATGGTGGGTGGGGTCAGTGGGCACCAAAATTTCCCTCTCTTTATTATGGATACTCAAATTAAAAATCTTAATAAAATAGTGAAAAAAACAGTCTATAGGTAAACAACCATGTTTTGAAGATTCTGAGCAGCAATCCTCAGCATCTGTACCACCTGTTGTACCTCATTTTCTTATATTGTATTCACATTCACTTTCAGACAAACTTTCATAGCAAATGTCTCATTTTTTCATTCAGAAGAGACAAGAGGGATTTGCTGGCTCTCCAAAGTCAGTAAAGAAGCTTCGATCTGGTGACAAATTGGTAGAAACATCCACATCTCAACACAGTGAACTCCTCTTGCATTCAATGGCAGTTGGGGATATACCTATTGAGGTTACACCTCATGCGACTTTGAATTAATCATGAGGAGTTATTGTTGAGAGGGATTTGAAGAACATCCCAGAGTTGGAGATTCTCACTGGATTCTCACCCAAGGAGATTTTGCAGTGAGGTGTTTATCCACTCGCAAAGATGGAATTATGGTGCTGACCAATGTTCTCATTCTTACATTTATGCCACCACCAGCTCCAAAGTCATTTTCTACAAGATTCAAAAAGTCTGTGGGCAATATAATTCTGTCCCCCTCTCTATCTTGCTCTCTGATGGCCAGGAAGTAGCTGATACCCGGAGCATCACTGATACTCTAGGCGAAAGCTTTTGCCAGATATCTAGCACTTCTGCTCCTTCTTCCACCTTCTTAGCCATCAAGACTTGGGCAGAGCAATCACTTCTTTTCTTTTGAGTTGATTGTCCTTATGACTATAATTGTCCCTTTACACTGGTGGAACTCAAACTGGCCATTCATCGGTCTGGCAGTACATCGGTTGGACCTGATGATATACACTATGACATGCTGCGCCTTCTATCTCCTGCTTCTCTTTCTATTCCTTTGATTGTTTTTAACTGGCTCTGGCAGGAAAATGTTTCTCCTGATGCCTGGTGCCTACCTTTCTCCAAGCCTTTCTCCAAGATTCCTTCAAACTACCGTCCAATTGCTTTGACGAGCTGTTTCTGTAAGATGTTAGAGAGGATGGTTAATGCTCGTCTTGTTTGTTTCGTGAAATCAAACAACCTCCTCTCACCCACCCAATGTGGGTTATGACAACAGCGCTCCACCATGGACCAGGTGATTCAACTTGAAACATCAATCAGAGAAACCTTTCTCAAACGACAACATCTAGTATCAATATTCTTTTACCAATATTGAGAAGGCTTATGATACAAAATGGAGGTATGGCATTTTGTGAGACCTCCATATATATGGGTTACGTGGCCATTTGCCCATTTTTATTAACTTTTTAATGGACAGGAGATTCCGAGTTCGTGTGGGTTTGACACTTTCAAGTTCTTTTCTACAGGAACCTGGAGTCCCTCAGGGCTGTGTTCTGAGTCTCACTCTTTTCAGTATAAAAATTAATGCCATCACTGAACAACTCCCTCTCACTGTTGCAAACAGGCTCTATGTCAACGACTTTCACATCTGATACCAGTCATTGAACATGAGGTATACTGAGTAGCAGCTACAGACTGCCCTCAGTCATTTTCTGAAATGGACTACAGCAAGTGGCTTTAACTTCTCTCTCTCTCTAAAACCATTTGCATGCACTTTGCTGCCAACAGGGTATTCAGCCTGATTCTGAACTCTGTATCGGTGAAGTTGTGCTGCCTGTGGTTCCTGAGACAAAGTTGTTGGGGCTTATTTTTTATTGTAAACTGACCTTTATACCATGCATCAAGCAGCTATGGGTCAAATGTACAAGAGCACTGAACATCTTCCGTGTCCTCTCTTCCACCACTTGAGGAGCGGACCGACGTTCTATGCTAAAGATATATTGTGCTCTTATTCGATCAAAATTAGACTATGGATCACTGGTCTATGGCTCTGCCAGACTATCAGCCTTAAAGATGTTAGACCCTATTCGTCACCAAGAACTTCGGCTCTGCACTGGGGTTTTCCGCACTTCCCCAGTTTAGAGCTTATGCATAAAGTCTCATGGACCTTCTTTGCACCTCCTCTGTTTGCAACTGTCTTTACTGTATGAATCGAAACTTCGTTCCTTACCAAAGCATCCCGCCTGGTGTTGTGTTTTCCTTCCTCAGTGGGCCATGCTTTTCAGAACAAGTGTTCTGCCATTGCTCTTTTGTCCTTCATATCCAGGTGCAGTTGAATGAATTGGGTCTGTCCTTGGATAACACTGCTGTATCCACTGGTCAGCCCATCCATCCATGGATTTTTACAGTCCCCAAATGTGACTTATCCTTAAGTCATCTGCCACAGTCTTCCTGCTATTAGCTGAACATCTTTTGAACCATCCTTTCATTCCTATTTATACAGATGCTTTGAAATCAGGTGACTGTGTGGGCTCTGCCATTGTTTGTTGTGGTTCAATGGCTGCACGTAGAATCCCCTCTACAGCTTCTGTGTTCACTGCTGAACTGTATGCCATTTCTCTTGCCCTGGATCACATAGAAACTAAGCAGTACTCAAACTGCATTATTTATACTGACTCGCTTAGTTTTCTACTGGTCTTGGAATTGCTTCACGTTGGTTTACACCCTGTTCTCACTGATATTCAAAACCAACTGACCCATTTCTCTTTAACATCTACTTCTATCTGTTTTGTTTTTTTTTATACTGGGCCACGTTGGTTTTCACGGGAATGAGCTCGCCAACACTGCAGCTAAGTCCATCTGCTCTGGCACTATCACCACTGTGCTTCTCCCATACATGGACTATGGTCCTGTATTCAAGGCTCAGCTCCATGCCAGCTCGCAGTCAACTTGAACTGAGCAATGCAAAAACAAGCTTTTCCCTATATTGGACTTTGGCCGTCTTGTTTCCATAAGGATTGGAAGGAGGAAGTTGTTCTAACTAGATTACGTATTGGTCACAGTTTTTTAACTCATCATTTTCTTTTATCTGGAACTGATGCACCAGTGTGTTGTTTGTGTAACACTCAGATCACAATAAGCCACATTTTACTTTCTTGTCATCCTTACAACTCAACGATGGCACCATTTTTAGCATGTTCTGTCCCAAGGTTTGTCCATAAATTTAGACAGTGTTATTGGTGATGGTGACACTGTCCACCTTGGAAATGTTTTTTTTTAGTTTTTTAAGGGTCATTAATTTTTTTGATACCATTTAAATTTTTTAATTTATACATTACACCTTTTTAATGTGGCTCCCTTTTAAAAATCACAGTTCATCTAGTTCGATTTGAAATTAGAAACTGGCTGTAACATTAAATAACTCAAAACCAAGACTGGAAAGGCCAACTTCAGATGACTAACGCTGCTGTTTGAACTACCCATTAGTCATCATGGCGAGTTATTATTATAATTTTGCTACACGTCTTTTAAAACTTTTCTTACTTTACTTTTTGAAAATGCCATAACGTCAAATAACTCGGAACCAGGACTGGAAAGGTGAACTTCATGTGACTGACAGTGGTTTTTGTACTTACCTGTTAGTCTTCCTGGTGGGTTATGATTATTACAGTTTCACTGCAGAAAGTCCTTTACAACTTGTATTACTGTAGTTTTTCTCTTGACATTGTAGATTAGATGTAAATATTGGTTTTATGCTATTTATGTATTGTTTTTGTTTTTTTTTAAACTTTGTTTTGTTTTACCTTCATTTCCTTTTATGAATTTTACTAAATTTACTTTTAACTTTTTACCAGATGTTTGGTGCAGATAGCCTAGCTGCTTTGTGCCATAAAACACTAAATCAACCAACCAACCAACCAGTCAAACTGGATTAATATTCCAAATGGTGTACCTGAGGGCTCAGTCTTAGGACTATTTCTGTTTTTTTACATTAATGATGTAGATGAAGGAATGCTCAATAAATTAGTTAAATTTGCTGATAATATCAAGGTTTTAAGTATTGCTGGTTGTGAAGAGGATTCTGCTGTTTTACAAGAGGATTTAGATCATTTAGTAAGTTTGGCAAATAAATGGTAGGTGTGTTTTAATTATAATAAATGTGACATACTGCATATGGGATATCATAATTTGAATTATATGTATAATTTGGATGGGAATAACCTTAAGAGTGTTTTGAAAGAATAGGCTGTAAAGAAAGGTTCATAAGTCTCTTAAGTCATCCAAGCAATGGTGGGGCAAATAGCATTTTAAGTTGTATCTGTAGAAATATTGAATACAATTTAAAGAGGTTATAATTTTATTGTATAGGTCATTAGTTAGGCCACATTTGGAGTATTGTGTTCAGTCTTTGGCTCCTTATCTTGGGAAAGACAGTGAATTATTGGAAAAAATTAGAGGAGGGTTACTAAAATGGTACCTTGAATGAACTTTCCTTGTTGTCCCTAAACATTGTTATGTTACCTTGCTAGACAGCAAGGTTGTTAAAATGTTTGGTTTAGATTGATTGTGGAACAGATGAAGGAAAGTTAACAATTGGAAGTGAATGAAATGAAATGAAAACTTGTAACAAAAAAAATTGATGGTTAGCCCAACTTTCTCTTAAAACTGAAATAATATTTATATATATACCTGCCAGAATACAATGGTGAAAGATTTTTGATATATGGATAGGCCAGAATCTTGGTAGATAATGCAGTATATTAGGTGCTTTGGGTGAAACCAACACTTGGGCTAGTAGATATGAATTTTGTTCTCTTGAATGGAGAAGTTACTCTTTGACTATCTTGAAGGTTTTGCTTTCTGAATAATGGTGGTAGTTGCCAGTTTTGTTTATGGTATCAGCATTTTGGCCAACTAGCAAAATGATGTTCTACAGTAGTTATAGAATGTTAGCCAGATCAACTCCAAGAAGAGTGCGTGAGGGTATTATGAGAGGAGGTCCCAGTAACCCCATGTACCCAAGTAGTGTTTCGTGGGTTACTATGAACAATTTAATATGTCAGTGCTAGAGCCCATATGTTAAATAGGCTGTTTCTTGTTCAGAAAGCAAGCAGCATGAAATGCCACTGTTTTTCTGCAATTATGCACATGGTCATAAGCATGGTAACGAAAGAGTAAATAACCAGTGCTAGAATTATATTCACCATGCTTCTTCCTAAAGTAAAAATATGAATAGTGTCCCTCGTTGAAAATTGTGCAAATACTCTAAACTGAATGCAGCAGCAACAATGCAACATAAGTACAGGCAAAACGTGTTTAACTAAACAACTTTTGTGTTGCCCCAGACCACTACAGATATGGATAGTGCTAAATAATACAACATATGTTAAAGGATGGAATTGTTCACATTCCAGAGAGTTCTTGATCATCTTCCATAGTTTTTACCAAGTTCTTCAGCAATTTTAGATGGATGAATGAAGTAACTTGTTTTGGCACATTTTTATTACCATAAACAAATGTATATCTGAATGCATTAGAAAGTCCCAGTAGGTTTAGTGTGATAGACCTGGTATCTGGACGCTGACAAGTTGAACTAGGTGGCTTGTAAGAGTTTTGAGTCATGCTATTCAGACTTTTTAACACACACTATTTTCAGAAGCTAATGGAGCTTACACTGAATGTACTGCAGTGAGAGAATTGCCCGTTATATTTCAACAACACATTGGAGTTTGGTTGAACATTTGATTCTGCAGCTGATAACCTGAAAATAGATTTCTGTGGATAAAAAAACAGACAATTTCAAAACTTAAACCTGGAAAGTATGTCTTCATGCTCATGGAAGTATAATTTCTCTGTAATATTGCTAGTTGCAAAGCTATATCTATGGGTCCTGATAAAATAGCAGTAGTGTGAGATTAGCCTCAACCTGTGACCAAATAAGAAGTCTGTAGTTTTCTGTTGTATTCTGATTGCCTCTTCATTGTTAGAAGAACATTTGAAACTTTAAATGGATGATAAAATGATAGATAACAGCACTGCAAGAGTGATTTAATCACATATTACCTAGGCCTATGACATGATTAGAGCATTCAACAAACAGATAATGTTCAAATTGTCACATTGTCTGTTTGTTGAATGCTCTAATCTTAAACATCATAGAAAGTTGAAATCATTCGTTCCATAGCATTGAGAAGCCACACAATAAAAGATTCCACAAGTGGATCAATGTAATGATTAGAGCTTCAGGAGCTCTGGATAGAACAGCTGAAAACCCAAATCTAACCTGAGTGTTCCTTGCTATGCAGTGTGATGAAGCATGGTACTTAATTAGTTCAGACTGAGGAACATAGCAGGGATGACCATAAATTGTTACACTCATACGAACAGTTACAGATGCGGCAAGGTGTATTGTACTATTATTATAAACATCAGGTAGTGGTTTTCAATGCATGTTACAGCTGGTGGTCCTAAAGCTATGAGACACAAGATTCACCAGACTTTGTGCAACAAAAAGACTAGAAAGCACTAAGACATTATGTGTATTAGTGCTAACATTCAGTTGCAATTCTTCTGGCCATATTTGAATTAAGACATTCATTGCTGATGTGAACACCACATGGTATGTATCACCCAGAGAAAATGCTGGCTTGATGAAGGGGAAATTTCAGCAAAGAATTGTTGTTTCTCCTCTTTAAAGAAAAGTTCTGGATATCACTAGTGCATGGGAATAGAATGAGGTCACCTGTATACTCTTATGATCATGACTATTTCACAAAGTGGGTCAAAGTTGCTTATTCTTTTGTTGATATGGTTGATTTGGTGGTGGTTTTAAATGTGAAGCACCTAAGGACATATAAAGGATATGAGAGCTACCTCTAACAGCTAACTTTTAAGGATAATTGCCTTCTCACAGTTGGTTATAAAAAGTGAAAGGCAGTTACCCTTAAATTTCTTTAAAGTAGAAATGAAACCGCTCTAACATTTCTGCTAATTAAACTCCAAACCTCCACCATTACAAAATTACATTAAATAGAACTATAAGATGTTAAATAAAACAAGAATCCCTACATTAAAAGCTCTTGTATAGTTCTTACTACCAACCTCATCCATTTATATTGTGAATTTATTTAAGTATAATGCAGGAATGCTGAGACAAACCCAGCTACTTGAAATACGTCTTTCTTTCACAGTTTACTGAGTAAAATTATCTTCTTACACCCTTGTGCAAATTAATTGAAACAAGATGGAAAATTACAATTTTTTCATTTTTTTTTTCATTTTATTTCCGAGAATCCAAAAATTACAAATTAATACATGATATGACTGTCTTTATTTTTCAGAAGATCATTAATCAGCTTTGGCATTGAGTCCACGAGTTGACTGCAATCTTTACTAATTTTTGGACTGCGGTATCACACCTCAATTATGGCCTCAATTAGCTTATTTTTCATAATACAATCTTTTCCCTGAAGTCTTTCTTTACAAATCTCAATAAGATTTAATTTTGGAGAGTTTCCAGGCAAGTCCAGCACCTTTATTTGTGTTGTAGTCATAAAATTCTTCACAAGTTTCGATGTGTGGCATGGAGTCAGATCTTGCTGAAAAATGCGAGATCCATCTGGAAATCTCTTTGTCAATTCTGGAACGACTCTTCTCTGCAAAACTTCGATGTACTGTGGTCCTTGCATCATACTTTCTATGATATGTAAGTCTCCGATGCCATAGTAGCTGAAAAAGCCCCAAAACATCTTCTTCAAGGGATGTTTTACGAACTGATTGATGTGAGATTCTCAGTTTCTCACCTGGAGATCTGCGAACATGCAAACTTCTTTGACCCTGTATGAAGAAATGAGTCTCGTCACTGAATAACACCTTCTTCCATTGTTCTTGCATCCAGTTCTTGTATTTCAGACCCCATTGATACCATTTTTTCTTCATTGAGTTGGTAAGAAGTTGTTTTTTGACTGGTCTCCTTGCCTTTCTAACGCAATTTTGAATGACGTAATATTTCTCAAAATTCCATCATATATCCCAGAAATAGACCAACCGTACTGCAAAACACAGCTAATGATGATGTCTGTGTGAAAAAAATGACTATTAAAGGAAATCAGCAGTCCAGCGAGCCTACACCAGCCGCCATGCTGAAAATATTGTAAAATGACCATTTGTTTCAATTAATTTGCACAAGGGTGTATAAGTCAAAGTAACTAATGGCCTCTTTAATTTATTTTTATAAGTTATTTTTTCCTTTATTGATTGCTAAGTTCTAAGATATTTTTACAGATTAGTAAAAAGTAGTGTAATGTATTTCTTTGAATGTCTTTTGTTATAGTTGTTATCTTCCAGTTTATTTTTAATAATAAAATATTATCCATGAAGAAATTATATCTATTACAGACTATTAAAAACATTATTAATTGAGATATAATATCTTGTAACATAATACACATGGAATAACATTGAATTCTCTTCTTTTCTTAAAAAATAGTCAACCACACAGTGCCTTCTACAAAAGTAATGCCTAAATTTTAATAATTAGCATGGACATCATTATTATTATTATTACTTCCTTCTGTTGCATGTTTTGTTGGATATATTAAGTTTAGTGTAAAGCTCATATTATTTTTAGATATTAAATCATGTATACAATGGAAAGTGTAAATGTTAAAAGAATTAGTCTGCTTTATAAATGTGTTTTCATGAAAGAATAGATAAAGGTTGGCCATAGTTAGAGAAATTCATTCCCATTGGAATATTTACTGTTTGCTTATATACTTGTTCATTACAAGTAATATAACTGTTATAAATACAGAATTGGAGCATATTTGCATATTGAATTCAAGTGAATTTAAACTTGAGTATGGTTATTTCATTATTTATAAATTTATCAAACAGATCATTGAAAATCCTAATCAGATCTTTTCGGGCTGTTACAATATACAGTGTAGTAAAGTCGTATGTAAAAATAGAACTGGCAGTTTTAAAGAATTTAAATTATTTAAACATTGCAAAACTGGAATTTTATTTGAAAACAACGTTTTCATTTTTTCAAACAAGTTATCTAGAATATTGTTTAGTATTATGGAGACAGACTTGATAATTGTTTTTATAGAATTAGTAATAAATCTGAACTTCACAGGATTTTTATGCAATTTTAAAATTACATATAAAAAGGAATATACATTGATAAATAATCTGCATGGATATTCCATTTTTAATGTAATTAAAATTAGTTTTTTTTTTTAAGTACTTTAAGTAAAAGTATTTGCAATATTTATTTTGTTATATAAAATGTGTGCATATAATATCTTACACAGAAAACCAAAATTACATTCAGGTGTATTAATGAGGGTAATAATAAACTGTTTTTGAATTCATTTTATTTTTAAAGATGTTGATAAATATAGCTAGTTTATAATGAGATAAGTTTAAGGTTCTTTATTAATTCTTTGTGGAATTAATAAAATATAATTTCCATTCAAAAATAAACATGGTGGGTAATATGGTTGTTTACTTATTTTAAGAATATAATTATCAATATTTTCTTTAAATCTTTTAAGATCTTACTTTTTTGTATTTTAAAATTATATATATGTCAGTATATATATAGTCTGTGGGGGGAACTGACACAAGCAGTGACATTTAGATATTAATGTTGTGAACAATTGTGTACATTTATGGTAACCAGCTAGGGTTGTTTCCTTTTATATGATTTTTTAAAAAAACCAAAATGCCCATAAAAACAGCAAACCACAAAATGTGAAACCATAAATTTGCATGTATCTCCTCATGGACCCAACAAATCTTCATGCCAAATATGGTGAAGATCCACTAACTGGAGTAAAGTAGTGGTAAAAAACCCTGCAAAAACACTCACAGTAACTGCAAAATTGAAAATTTGTGTGTATTTTCCCATGAACCTCCATACCAGCTTTGGTGAAAATCCATCCACATCTTGCAAAGTTTTTATGTGGATATACAAGAGAAAGTGCTATTATATTTATAAAATGATGCCATTGTATTAGATCCACATGTGACATATTCATGAGGTCATTATCTGCTCTCTGAGAATGGAGAAAATATTCTCCTTAATAGAAAATGGAGGTTCAGTGAGAAAATCGTGACCCCTATTGCAAATCTACATGCATACAGGATAAAAAATTCATGAAGCTGAGAGTTTCACATCACATAATAGAGTTTTTCCAGTAGTATTTAAGGAAGAGTTCCATTATTAGTATAACTGGTCACATGAGATAATAAAAATGAACAAGTTCAAGAGATGTACTTAGAAAGAATTATTGCTAATTATTGTTTGATATTATTCTTTGTATAGAGAAGTAGTTTAATTCTTAAATATTGAGGTATTCTTTGGTGAATTTTTATTTTTCTGGTTCTTTTTACTAATTTCTTTGATAGTTATTGAAAATTAGTAATTTTTTGTAAGTGATAAAATTTATATTCTAGTTGTTTAAAAGTTTTTATAAAATTTCATTTCTGTTGTTATACTTAATAAATTCTTTTCATTTAACTTTGGGTATAGGAAGATTTTGTTTGGTACATTGCAAGGTAGGTATGGAATGTATAATTTCTGCAAAATATTACTATTTTTATATAACTTAGTTTTGTTTGTTATTTGCAAAAACAATTTATTCTCCAAAGTGTCATCTTGGTAAAATTTGGGATATAGATTGTGTTTTATAATCACAGTTAAACTGGCATTTAATTTTTTTTTCTAATGCTTCAAATTTGTTGATATGTTGGATTTTTAAATATTTACATAATTAAATAGTTTTTGATCTTCATAATAAATATTACATTCTAAGTTGTAAAAGTAATAATAAATAATAAGCTAGAAGGTTCTTTTTGTTTGAAACTTCCACTTCAAAATCATATAATAAGCTAATAGATTTTTTTATTTGAAACTTCCAGTTCAGATTCTGTTGCATGGGTTTTTCCCTCAACGACAAAGGTTATTTACTTATGCCCAATCTTAATGACAGTGAGGAAGTTTGTAATGATAAAAAAATCAAAACTGAGAAAGGTACCATTAGCACAAATGGTGAGAATAATGATCAAGAAACTATCACTGAAATAGAAATATGTTCAGAAAAACCTTTGGAAGTTTGTAAAGCTGAGGGGACTTCATATCCAAAATTAGAAGTGAGTCCTGTTTATATATTGAGATCTTTTGTTATTAAATATGTTTTCTTTTTCCAAAGATTTTAAACTTGCTGATACATTGGATAGACTGGCAGAAAAAGCTTGCTATGATAATTGCTATTTGTTTTAATTAATCAGCATTGAAGTTTTTTAAAGAAACTTAAGAATTATTTTAGTGTTTCTTGGATTATAATACAGAAATTGATTAACTAAATATTTAATGGTTTTAAGTGTTATTTATTTAAACAGAAACATCATGATTTAAGATAGATTTAGTTTTTCCATTTTTCACTGCAAGTTGGAAGAAAAGTTCACAGATTCTATAAAACAGATTTCTAACTTTTTGCTTTATAATAATTTTACTGTTATTTAATTTTTTTACCAGTTGTTTGGCATATATAGCATAGTTACTTTGCACCATAAAACACCAAACAACAACATCTAATCTAAGCTTTTGCATCTAATATTTAATTGTCAGGTTAAACATGAAAGGTTATGTTATAATTTACTTCTGCTTTATGATAGTTTCATGATTTTCTTTCTGTATTATAAAAATACAAGTTAAATCATGACAAAATATTATGATTTAGATTCAGTGTTTTACAAGTAATTGCAGTGTGTACATATTCCATGTATCTGTAGAGTAATAAATAATGAAAACACACTTTAATGTCACAGATAAGATTAATTACATTTCTATTTAAAACAAATTGCAACTATGGTTAGAAATAAGTATCAAGTTAGTCAGTTTATTAATTTGCATTATTTAAGTAGGTAAAGTTAAAAATAATATTAAATAAAGGTTTGAGTCATTTTAATATTTTGCACCCTCCTGCCATGCTCATTGTACTTAACTAAGCATGCAAATAGATGGCAAATTTATTTCCTTGGTGGACATAATAAATATAAATAAAACTCAAGTTTACAAGCATTGCAGGTTACAAAAACATAGCATATCTATTAAAAATTAAAAAGAAACTATACTTTCCAATATATCTTCCACTCACAAAATAGCTTTTGCTGATCTCTACTACTTTCTGTATTTTACAGTTTTCACTTACCTCTAGCTTTGATACTCCCACATAGTTTGCTATGTGGTTGAGCTGCACAGTAGTATGTATATAAGTATGTAACAACCTTCCATGAACAAGAGCGTGACATACCCTCCTAGCATAGCTGACTTCCTCTGTGTAATAGAATCCAATCTTCACTTTTCTATTTTGTGTGATTATGGTCAGATATTGTGCTTGTTTTTTTGTTTGATTTATTTTATAATGAATTGCTGGTGTTCTTGTGACTTTAACTTTCGTTTCAACTTCAATATTTTTTCTTTTAATATACTATTGTTTAACCAATTTTGTTTAGTTTAATAATGGATTTATATTAACTTCATTACATTTTTTTTCTATAGCATGTACTTGCCACTCGTGCAGTACTAGGAATTCTCAATTTCAAATCATGGCTTCTAGTACACCTGAAATTGTTGGTTACTAACCTGTTACAGCTTCAGGTTGGACATTATTGGCTGAGGCTAGTAAATGACTTCCTTTATATGGGCTGGGTCAATCTCCTGCACATCAGTTAGTTTTCTCCTTCACAAAGGAGTTGGAACAAGATGAAAGCCTTTTTTCTCCCCCTTCTCTTGCAGTGTAGCCTTGGTTTCAGACCATGGAGATGTTTTAATGTCTGTTCCTGGATTTGGTATCAAGGTTTGTTCTGTTCTGTTTTTGTTTTTCATGTGTTATGATCCATACTCTTCTCTTGTAAAGGAAACACCAAATAATGTATATTTTATCCTCCTCCTGACATCAAGGTCTACACTGAGCATTTCGCCAATCAGTTATGATCTGAAATTAGCATACTGAATCCACCACATACTTTACCACACTATTGTTTTATGAATCACTTTATTGACAATCAGCAGTCAAGTTTGCTAATCCTCCTTTCAGGATCAAAATCCAATACCTCTGTGCACTTTTCTCATACCTTCAACTAATCCTGACTACTCAGCTATGTTACCTATTTTCCATTCACCTTTTGTCTAAGTCTTTCAGTTGTCTGTCTGAGAGGTTTGCATCAGTTTTGCATCATCCCCCTTCTCTCCACATTGTCAAACCTAGAGTGGACTATACTTGTTTACACACATCCTTCTTATCCCTATCTATACATTTGTCTCAACCCTTTCTAACTACTGCCCCTTTATCCTGCTCCCCTTATCAATTTCCTCCTCATGGGTCATTTCATCACAGTGTACTATTGGTCACTGACTGCCTGCACACTGCCAACAGTACTGGTAACTATCCCATGGGGTTGGATTTCACTGGGGCCAAACTGACTCATCTTGCAAGCATCTGAGAAACTTTAACCACAGACTCTCAAGTTCTTCAGGTCTTATCAGATGAACTCTTCATTTACTTTCTCTCCCTTCCTCTCTTATCTCTTTTTCTTGTTTTTTCTCCTTCCCCTTAGGACCCATTGATCATTATCCAAATGGAATTTTTGTGCAGCCTTTCAGGATCTTCTTCTCAAGGGCACTATAAAACAGGTAGTTTGTTCTCTAACAGGTTTCTATTTATGTTTTTCATGTTATGCAAACACAACAGAGATTGGCATCCCTTTATTGACCTTTCCAGTCTGAATAATTATATGGAGGCTCTTTACTTCACCTTGGAATTTTTATCTGTTTTTTTCTGTGGGAATTTACTCCTACTTTTTGGAGGACAAAGATAGACATGTCTGATGCTTATCTTCAAACCCCTGTAACCAAAGCATTCTGTTGATATGTTTTCACCATATCCACAAATAATGTGTATATCAGTTCTGGGCTCTAACACTGGGGCTAGCATTGCCCCCCCTACATTTTTTATTGGGTGGTCAAAACCTTTGCCCATTTTTTCCATTTTCATGGGCATTGTTTCCACCATTACATTGAGGACTGACTCCTCCCAGCTCCATCTCTTTTAGCTTCTTCCACCCACACACAGTTTCCACAGGGAATTTCCTTAGAGAGGATAGCTAGTGAAGGTGAAGAAATCGGTTCTCCCCTAACACAATACCTTGTTCATTTTGGGATGTTCTTTGATACCAATCTGATTTGAGCCCAGTCTTCTCTCCTTTGTGTTCAGTGGAGCTTTCGATTCAGAAAGTGCAATCATCCTCTATTCTCCCTATGCAAGAGGTTCTTCTCCTTTAGAGAACTTTGATTTCCTTAAAGACTCTTATTCCCCTTGCCTGTGCCTGTGTGTTTTCTCTTAAGTTGGTTCTTAATGACCAGCAAACCTCACCAGGGATCCTTCAGATTACTTCCCTTCACACACATATTTCCTGATGTCTGGACAAGAACACCATTTCTCTCTTCTTCCTCTTTGTCTAAATGCACACTTTTTTATGGATATTTCTCTCTGTCATGCTGAAGGGACACATTACAACACCCAAGAAGGTTTGGGCCTTTAATCTTTACTCAAGTTGAATTTCTATATCAGTCATCTGGAGCTCCTTACTATTTTTTGAGCAATGGATCATTTACTACCATCTCTGAAGAACATAATGGTAATGATCAGTTCCAACAACTCAAATGTTGTCTCTTAGATGACATGGAAAGGAAGCACCCAGCACTCAGATGCTTGCAAGATGGCTCACAGCCATCACAATCATTGGCTTACTTATCACATCTCAGATTCTCTCTACATAGTGGCCCTTAAAACCACAAATATTGAGCTGGCTATGCTCTCGGTTGGGTACACCCCAACTGTATGATTTTGCCATTAACTTGAATCCCAAACTTCCACTATTTTAGTCCCCTATTCCATATCCTTTGGCTTTGGCAATAGCACTCTCAGGAAGGATTGGAGAGCATTCTACATTTATGCCTATCCCACAATCAGTCTTCTTCCCAGAATCCTTTTCATTACACAGCCATATGATGGTTTTATTGCTTTAAAATTTTTACATGTTCTACAGTAATTCCTGTATGCTGAATCTGAAAGTGATATCTATTTTTCTCCATCACATACAAAGTTTACATCAAATACCATATGTACTTTCACATAAGAGAATCATTTTCCTTGAAATTGGGTTATATTTGTTATGTTTAAAGTGTTCACAACCACTGACTATAGATTTTGTTAGATGAATTGTAACGTGAGAGCCTTATCAGTCATTCTAGAACAACTAGTATATAAACAATTAACAGGCTGCATGGTGTGTCATTTCTGGGTAGTAATTGTTTGTCCATGCACTTTGATGTTATTTTTTTGCATTTTAATATTATTTACCAATTACCTTGGTAACGAGGTGTTTATATGATCATAACATATTCTGTATATTTGTAGTAAGTTTGATGTAAAGAAACGAAGGCAAATCATTACAGAAGTCATCAAAAAAGCATATTATGAGTATTTTGGAATAAAGCTTGCAAACAAATAAAAAATTATGGGCTCCAAACAAAATTTGCACCATTTGTGCCAAAGAGTTGAGACAGTTAACTAAAGAAAAAGTCTTTGCCTTTTGAAATTTCAATGGTCTGGTATGAGCCTATATACCACATAGATGACTGCTGTTTTTGCTTATGTAACATCCAAGGCTACAACACTCTAATAAATCAAAGTTAAAATATTAATAGATTTTATAAATGATTTACTCAGTTAGTTACAACCCAGCAATTTCAAAGTCTGTGTCATTATTTATTAATTTAGGTTAAAATTTAAGAGAGTTACATCCCCTCTGATCTCTCCTCTAGGTCTTTATTTCCTTACACAAGACACCCTCTGTGTCAGTGATAGATTTAAGGTTTACTTTCCTCTGGTAGACAGAATACCAATAATCCATTGTGTAGCTCTATACTAAGAAAGCCAACAACAGCTTACACAACATGAAGTAATACATTTACAAAGTTATAAGTGTAAAAACCATGTACAAAACACTAAATTAACACTTTAGTTAATACTAAGGTACCCAGAGAGTTTGCAGTGAGTGCTGCCAGCCAGTTTCCTACTCTCTTTAAAGTTTAAAGTTAGTGACAATAGCAGATAGCCTTAGTAGTTTTGCTGTAGCAAAGATGAGGCCAACAATTTTGGTGGCAATGTGAATTGAACCCAAAACTCTTAAAATGTGAGGCACCCTCAACTTCCCTCTAAATCACCAGGTTATGCTGACTCAGAACTGAATAAACTTGAAGTGAAAATAAAAAACAGCTTGTAACACTAAAATCAGTTTTGATACCCTTACTTGGCAGAGCACAAGTAGCACATTTCATAGCTCTGTGCTTAAGAACAAATATAATGTTGATATTTAAATTACTTGGATAGTGGAATAATCAAAAATAGTAATAAACTGAAACTCTAATATCAATTTTGTGATTATTTTCATGTCAAGTGATTTAATTGTAATTTTAATAATTAATTGTTAGAATAATCAAAAACAGTACTAATCACAATAATTTATTTTGAGTAGTTTATTATTTACATGACACTAATCCATGTAATTATATATGCAAAAACAGCCATTTTTGCATATATATTTCTCTGTAAGTGGGTTTTCTCGACATCACTAAATACATGTAATTGCTGCTCTGAAGTAATCAGCTAGATTCATTAATTAATTGTGTTACTAAATTCTATTTTTTGTAGTAACAGTATGTTATTGTAACAGGTAAGGTCAATTAAAATGTTCTTGTAGTGTGTTTTGCATTTAATTCTCATTTCAAAAGCTGCTTCACTTTATATCGATAGAAAAATCCCCAAAGGAGCAGAATACTACATCTGAAGAAGAAATCCCAGAACTCAATGAGAACAAGAAAGATGAAGATTTAAACAATGTGTGTGCATGTATATTAAAATGTAAATAATTTTTATGAAAATTTTATTGGTAATAAAATCAAGTAGGTTAATTATGACTTATGTGAAAATATTTTATAATCATAAAAAATATTCAAAATGTCAGACAAATTTTTCATTTCTCAGTGTATAGAAAATTTAAAATTGCTGAATGTTGAATGCTGAAATACTTTAACATTTTGTGTCAGCATTTGTATATTAAATAAATTAATAATTTTAACATACTCAAAATCTGGATCAGCAGTCATTAGGACTGCTTTTTATGAAACTAAATAAAATTTATAAAACAACAAAAGTGTAAAGGGCTTGTTGCTAAGATTTACACTATGGAACACAAATTTTATTCCTGGATAGTATGTGCTATTTCTTAATTTTTTATGTCATAAAAGTAGGGAAAATGGCCATTATTCCCTTCAAGCTTTGCTTTTGTGATCTGGATAATGAAATTTAGAAATTAACTTATTTTCTATGTGAAAACTGGCAAATTTGCACATTTTCATTTACATAAAGTCTGAATAAAAACTATATGAATCAAGGTTTACATGTATTTATATTAAAGTTATACAAAAATGTTTAGAATTGAGTATTTTTTCGAGATTTGTGACTATAATGTAAATCACTTTCATGTGTCAGCCCCCAAATATAGTCTCCCATCATGTTTTTGTTATATGCTCCCAAATCACAAAGCAAACTTTGAAGAGAAAAATAGGTCTTTTTTCCATTTACTTTAGGTATAAGCAATTAGGAAATAATACTTTCTGAACAAGAAAAAGTAAAAATTTTGTTACATAGTGTTATTATTTAAAATTTAACAGTAGTTTACTTGATGTGATTTAGGTTAAATTTTAAACATTAATTAAGTAGTTAAAAATTCTAGCAATCAAAATAATGTTTATTGATGTATAGGACATTAAAATGGGTAATAAATTCTAACAGTTTGTTGTAGAAGGCAAGATAAGTCCTTTTTAACAAATTAGTTTATGTAACCTCTGCAAGAAAAAGGTTTGTCAATATAAAGATTCATGAGAGTAAATGTTGTTGGATTAATACAAAATGTTTCCACCTTTAACAACAGTTCATGTTGTTAACATGATTAAAGTGAATGCTTATGAGATTCTAAAAACATCTGACTAAAATATCTTTCCTTTTACTCCAAAAATAATGTTAAAAATTATGATAAACATGGAAGAAGTTGAATACATCATAAATTGTTCATAACACATTTTCATCTTTAGGATGGAAGGGAAATAAAGATTAATAAGGACAAAACTGACTCTTTATTCAAATATCAAAAGCTAGATATTGTTTTCAATCTTATTAAGTGTTTTATATAGTAACACATACAACACAAAACATGTTTTAGTTTTATTTGTAAGTGCAAAGTTATCATATCAAAATAACATATCAGCAAATAAAGTTGCTATTATGATTCAGATATGTTTTGATTTCTTATGTCAGTATTGCCTGATGAGGTTGCTGATTTCATGGGTCATCTAAATTGCTAAACTCAGCCTAAGTTTCCAACAGTCCATGAACAATGAATAAACTTATTTAAAAGCAAAACTATACAGATTTGAGGGTTTCTTCAGTGTTTCATATATTATTTTTTTATTCCATTCAAGATGTTTTGTGTATTAAAATATCCAGAAAATTGAAGAGAATACAAATGAGAGGGCACATCAGAACTGAGTATGCCACAAGGGTGGGTTCAAAGAGTTGTACAAAGACAGTCAGGAAAGTCAGCAGGAAAATTTGATATCTACATCTTGGCATAAGTATAAATTGATGTTCATTGTCACAAGTATGTATTAATAAATGGGTAATGTGGATACATCTCCTTTTAGAGTAAAGTTAAAAATGTTATTCTTGAAGTTTGAGAAAAAGACAGTTGTATAATTTTGCTTTTGTTTGACAGCGATTGTAAGTGTAAATCTGTAAGCAAGTGCCCAAGCATGACTTAGTGGTTAGTGTGCTGAACTGTGAACCTATTGTTTGAGTTCCTTTTCTTGTAAGTTATGCTTTACACTTTTGGGTTGTGGAAACGTTATAAGGACATTGATCAAACCTCATGTTGAAAAAGAATATCTCAAGAGTTGATTGTGGATTCTGCTGATCAAATACTGACCGTCTAGTTCTGTGGAGTGCAAAGTGTAGGGGCATGCCACTTAATGAAGACATGGAGAGTTGAAGTTAGTGGGCACAGCATAGGAATTATATTTGAAAGTGCAAATTTAAAAATAAAGTTGTAGAAATGATCATACAAATATAAATACTTTTAAATAGTATAGTAACAATAATTATTCTGAAAAACTTTAAATGTACAGTATATACTCAAATGTGTGATTGCATAGACCTGCAATTTTTCTATCACATCAGGATTTCGTACAAATCTGAAAAAAAACAATAAAGATTAAATTATTATTTTTTTATCCCAATGAACATTTCTTTATTATTAAGTTTGTTATGTCTGAATCCTAGAACTATCAATAAGACTTTATGTTGCAATCTTTAGCCTATGGTTGTCAACAGTTTAAGGGTAACAAAATGTGACCTGATTTCAATGAAAATGATTTACTTATGTAAAAGTACATATGATGTGAAAAATCTGTACAGGATGGGGAAAAATGGATATTATTTTTAGATTCAGTGTACAGGAATTACTGTAGAATATGTAAAAATGTCAAGACAATAAAACCATTGCAGGCCTGTCTTATCAGTATTTCCTTACTCAATCATTTAATGATCATTCCTCATTTTCATACAAAACATTTATATTCTCTCCATTGGTTCTTTTCACTTGGACTGGGAATGACCAAGGTTGATATTTCAAATGCATTTTTTCATATCCTCAACACTTTGTTCTTGAGATGTTTTCTTCACTTCATCCATTTGGATCATGTATTCGAGTTAGGGATCTTCAATTTAGAATTGCGTTGGCCTCTTGCCCCTTCAACTGCATAGCTGCAGCCTTCACTTGCCACCTACATTACTAAAGGAATAATTGGCCTTTCCTGTCCTATTCATGAGAAGAGTCTTTCCTTTGTACTTTCTATTTTTGAGGAAAGTTACCTGTCTGGGGTAGCTCATCAAAACTTCCAATTCTTTTTTCTCTCTTTTAACTGATATCTTGTTCATGAGTAAATTTTATTCCTTCTTCAGCTGTATCCCATCATTCATTCACATGTGGACTCTGAAACTTCTATCCATCGGGATGTGTACCTCATTTACTCAAATGGTATGAGAAGTTTTATTGCTATTTGGGATCATGACTCTGCTAGAACCATTTATCCCTTTGGGTCATGCACATATGCACCTCTTTGCATGATCTTTGCATGACCAGTGTAATCACTCATGAGAACTTTTGACCATAATGGCTTACCTGTCTCTTTTTTTACTCAGTGATCTGTGTTGTTAGCTAGACTAATCCAATACCACAACCAGTGTTCCAGTACCTCCACTCAAACTGGATGTACATTTTCACTGATGCTTCCTTCTCTGTTTGGGGAGCATCTCTGAATGGCATTCTTACATTAAAAACATGGACCCAAGATGAGCCTTCTCCTTGTTGATTAATTACTGATGATCCATTCCAACAACTGCACAGTTGTTTCCTCTCTTATTTACCAAGAGGGTACCCAATCTAGGACCCTTACTTTGCAACCCTCCAACCTTCTTTATTGGGCCAATTCCCAATAGATTCACCTAATTATAAGCCATGTGCTAAGAATTATGAACTTTGTTGTAGACTGCCTTTCTCAGCTGGACTGTGTCTTGCCCACAGAATGATCTCTGCACCCTAGTGTTTCCTGGTGATTGTGCCATCAAGGCAGGTTATCTTAATTGCAAGATAAGGCCATACATTCCAAACCCTCTCAGATGTTTCCATGTCAGTGGTTCAGTCACTCAAAGACGTCAGGTTCCTTGACATGTGCTTGTTGTGGTGGCAAGGACCATGATGCCTGTGAATGTGAATTGGAACCTCATTGCATTAATTGCAATGGTTCTCACCCATCCAATTTCGTTTTTGCCCTAAATGGTTGAAAGAAAACAGTTCAAAACATTACTTACTCTGAGGCTTGAAAGTTGCTGTCCACCACTTCATCTTGAACGCATGCTGCTGCACTTCATTCTACTACTACAGTGGGAGTGCAGACAGATCTCTTTGTGCCTTCAAATGAAAAGTTTTTTAACCTCTATGGTTAAAAAGTTGATGAATTAACTTCAACCCCCATCTCTGTCCCTAATATACATTCAAGCAAACCCAAAGATCTTCTTCCTTTGGTTCCAGGTATGGGAACTTCCTCGAGAACATCTTCTCCCACCCCAAGATGCAAAACGATCAATCATTTGTTCATGTCCTCAGTCACTGGAATCCTCTTCAAACAACAAAGGCCTGCCCAATTGACCCAGGACAGAATCCATGGAGGTCGACAGACCTCCCTCGAATAAAGAGAAAAGATGTGGTTTTAAACAGAAGTGCTCTCCATCCAATTTGCTGGCATATAAATAAAAATTGGCCACCTTGATACAATGGAATTGTTGAGGTTTAAGTTCTAATTTGGATGGCATCAAAGCACTGATTGCTTCATACCTTCCTTATGTCTTTCCTTACAGGAAACATTTCTGAAACTTGCTGATACAGTTATCTATTGGCAGTTTTCTTTGTACAGAAATGACAAGCTGTATGATGAATGAGTGCATGGAGGGGGCACTGTTGGTTGATCGGCATGTGCCTACACTGTCTTTGCCACTTAATTCCCTTGGAGGCCATAGCCATCTCTATTTTCTTGGATGGTACCATCACTGTTTGTTCTCTCTACCTGTTACCTGGAGAGATCTATGATCAATCAGACCTTGATGATCTCATTGAACAGTTGCCATTTCCCTTTTTAATCCTGAGTAACTTTAATGGATGTCATTCCCTCTGGGGAAGTGCTCATATTGATGGGAGGGGTCACCCTGTAGAGCGTATGCTCTCTGATCACAACCTTTCTCTTTTTAATACTGGTTCTTATACTTATTTTCATGCACCTAGTCTGCCCTTTACTACTATTGATTTCTCAATTTGCTCTCCTTCTCTATTCTCCCACTTTTCACAAAGACTTGACAATAACCCAAGAGGCAGTGACCATTCTCCTATAATTTTGAGAGAAACTGGACATGGTAGATGCCACCTGACCCATGTGCCCCAGTAGAAGCTGAATCAAGCAAACTGGTCCTTTTTCACTGCTCTCACAGGACTTGACCCTGCCATTCTCTGTAAGCCATCAGTAGAAGACTGCGTGGCAGCAGTGACTGACTGTATTATACAGACAGCTGCTCATTGTATTCCTAAAACCTCAACACGTTTTCTATAATATCCTCATTCTTGGTGGAATCCTGCCTGTCACATGTTATGGAAGGCTCAAAAAACAGGCCTGGGATACTTTTCGTAGGTATCCCACACTCTTGAACCACATCGCTTTCCAGCAGGCCTGTGCACATGCTCAGCAGGTAAGATGTAAAATCCAGAAGGGATCTTGGATTAAGTTCACAACCAGCATCTTTAATACCACTAGTTCCAAAGTCATATAGTACAAGACTTGAAAGGTTAGTGGGTAATATAATTCTTTCCCCATCTCAATCTTGCTCACTGATAGCTAGAGAGTAGTTGATACCTGGAGCATTGCTGGCACTCTATATGAAAGCTTTTGCCAGGTATCTAGCACCTCTTCTTCATCATTCACCTTCCTAGCCATCAAGACTCAGGCAGAGCGATCACTTCTTTCCTTTCAAGCTGATTGTCTCTGTGACTATAATTTCCCCTTTACACTTGTGTAACTCAAACTGGCCCTTCATCGGTCTGGCAGTACATTGGTCGGACCTAATGATACACACTACAAGCTGCTGCTCTATCTATCTCCTCCTTCTCTTGCTATTCTTCTGAGTGTTTTTAACTGAATCTGACAGGAGAATATTTTTCCTGATGCCTGGAACCAGGCTATTGTCCTACCATTTTCTAAACCTGGGAAGGATCCCAAGATTCCTTCAAACTACCATCCAGTTGCTTTGACAAGTTGTCTCTGTAAGACGTTAGAGAGGATGGTTAATGAGCATCTTGTTTGGTTCCTCAAATCAAACAACCTCCTCCTACTCACCCAGTGTGGGTTCTGATGACAGTGCTTCACCAAGGACCACCTGATTTAACTTGAAACTTCAATCAGAGAAGCCTTTCTCAAATGACAGCATCTGATATGAATATTCTTTGATCTTGAGAAGGCTTATGATACTATGTAGAAGTATGGCATTTTGCGAGACTTCCACTCATATTGGTTTTGTGACAATTTGCCAATTTTTATCATATGGACAGGCAATTTCAAGCTTTGTTGGTTCAACACTTTCCTGTTCTTTCCCACAGGAACTTGGAGTCCCCCAGGGCTGTATCTTGAATGTCACACTTTTCATTAAAAAAATTAATGCCGTTACTGGACAACCCCCACTACAGTTGCAAATGGACTCTATGTTTTCGAATTTTACATCTCGTGTCAATCATCGAATATGAGGTATATTGAGCAGCAGCTACAGCCTGGCCTCAGTCACTTTCTTAAGTGGACCACAGCAAACAATTTTAACTTCTCTCTTTCTCTAAAGTTATTTGCATGCACTTTTGCTGCCTACGTGGTATTCACCCTGATCCTGAACTTTGTATTGGTGAAGTTGAGCTACCCGTGTGGTCCTCGAAAAAAGTTCTTGGGGCTTATCCTTGACCATAAGCTGACCTTTATACTGCACATCAAGCAGCTATAACTCAAATACACAAGAGCACTGAACATCCTCTCTGTCCACTCTTCCACCAATTGGGGAAGAGGTACATGTTCTGTGCTAAAGATATATCATACTCTTATTCAATCAAAACTAGACTGGGTTGCTGGTATTTGGCTCTGCCAGGACCTCAGCCTTGAAGATGCTGGACCTCATTTATCATCAGGGACTTCAGTTCTACACTGGGGCTTTCAGCACTTCCCCAGTCCAGAGCTTGTACACAGAGTCTCTTGAATCTCCTCTACACCTCAGCCTTTTGCAACTGACTTTGAGCAGCTACAGCTTTGAATCTTTGATCCTTACCACAACAAATTACCCAGGGTGGTGTTTTCCTTTCTCGATGGGCCATGTTTTATCAGGACAAATGATTTGTCATTGTTCCTTGTGGCCTTCGTATTCAGGCACAGTTGGATGAATTGGGTTTGTCCTTGCATAACATTACTGTATCCACTAATTAGCCTATCTCACCATGGCTTAGTACGATCTCCAAATGTGACCTTTTTTTAAGTCATCTGAGAAAAGCAGATACTCCTGATTGAATGTGCAGTCTTTTATTTGCTGAGCATCTTTCAAACCATCTGTCCATTTATAGGGATGGTTTGAAACAGGTGACCCTATGGGTTCTGCCATGGTTTGTTGTGGTTCAGTAGTTGTGCACAGAACCCCCTTTACAGTTTGTGTTCACGGCTGAACTGTATGCCAATTCTCTTGCACTGGATAACATAGAAGCTAAGCAGTACTCACATTACACTATTTATACTGACTCGCTTAGTTCTTTACTGGCCCTGGAATTGCTTCACATTCATTTTCACCCTGTTCATGCCAATATTCAAAAGTAGGCCACATTGTTATTCAAGGGAACGAGATCATTGACACCACAGCTAAATTTGTTTGTTCTGGTGGTGTCACTGCTGTGTCTGTTCCATACATGAAATATGGTCCTATATTCAAGGCTCGGTTTCATGCTAGTTGCCAGTCAACTTGGAGTGAGCAACACAAAAACAAGCTTTTCCAAATAAAACCCTTTATTGGACTTTGGCGTCTTGCCTCCGTAAGGATCAGAAAGAGGAACTTGTCCTAACTAGACTATGAATTGGTCACAGCTTTTTAACTCATTGTTTTCTTTTTTGTATTTGGTACTGATGCACTAATGTGTTGTCTGTGTAACACTCAGATCACAATAAGCCACATTTTACTGTCTTGCCTCTCAACGACGGCACCATTTTAAGCATGTTTTGTCTTAAGGATTATCCAGGATGTTAGTATTATTGGTGATGATGACACTGGCTACCTTAGAAATATTTTTAGTTTTTTAAAGACCATTAATCTTTCTAATGTTATTTAAGTTTTTAATGTATATATATTGGACCTTTTTTAATGTGATTCCCTTCTAAGAATCAAAGTAGATCTAGTTCGATCTGAAATTAGGAAATGGCTGTAACGTCAAATAACTCAAAACCAGGACTGGAAAGGCCAACTTCAGGTGTCTAACACTGATGTTTGAACTACCCGTTAGTCATTCTGAAGAGTTATAATAATTAAACTTGCTACAAGTCTTTTAAAACTTATATTATTTTACTTCCTGAAAATGGCCATAACATCAAAAAACTGAAGACCAGGACTGGAAAGGCCAACTTCAGGTGACTAATGCTGATATTTGAACTTGCCTGTTAGTCATCTTGGCAAGTTATGATAATTACCATTAGGCTACAGAAAGCCCTTTAGAACTTGTATTACTGTTGTTTTTCTCTTACTGCTGTAAACTAGGTGTAAAAATTGGATTTAATGCTCTTTATGTTTTAATTCAAAAGTTAAACTTTGACTTGTTTCACCTTAATTTCCTTCTATAAATGTTAATACTTTAATTTTAACTTTTTACCGGATGTTTGGCGCACTTAGTCTAGCCGCTTTATGCCATAAAACAACAAACCAACCAACCACATAATAAATTTTTTTCAACTAATACTGACCTCTATGTGTGCAATTTTTGCTCATAAGCCTTGATACTCCTACCTACCTCCTTCACCAGCATGCAAGTAAACGTGACAACTCTCCAGTAATTGGAGTGCAACACACCCATGCTCATATGAGAGCTCATAAGTGGGACCTCTCCAGGAATCCCCTTGGTTCATTTTTATCTCTCTTCCTCCTTCATGTCTATCTTGTCTAGTTGGTGGATAGGAACAACACCTCTTCCACCTCCTACACTGGATTTGCACTTTTTCACAGATGCAGATGGATTGGGTGTTGTATTTGGACATTTAAGAGACCTTGGGCTGTTAGTCTTTGGTCAAGTCAGGTCTCCATATCAATGTTTTGGAACTTGTAGCTGCCCATTAGACATTGGATCATTTTCTTCTAGTTCTGGTGGTGAAAGTGGTCATGATCCATTCTGACAACTTGACTATTGATCTCTTACCTTACTTTGCGAGGGCCACCAAATATCTTACTTTTGTTTTTATCCATTGAATCTCCTGTTTGGGGCCAACAGCCAATGTATACACCTGTCTCTGCAATTGTCATTGCCATTACCTCTTCTTTTCTCACCATCTCTTCTTCATCAGCCTCACTTGTCTGTATTTCACACACTTGCTCCAACACTTTCACTTCATGCATTTCTTTTGTTCAGTCCCTTGCAAAAAAGACTAGCCTTTTCACTGAAATAGCATCCTTTATCCATTTATTAGCATATTTTTGTCCATTGATGTCAAGGTTTTCACCTTTCCCATCCTGCAGTCTCTCATTTTTCTGATTTCTGCACTTTGCTCTTTGACAGTGGTCTTTCTGTATCAACCATTGCTAACTATAGGGCATCCTTGGCCATTACTAACTGTTTTTCCCACTTTCATTTTATTTTCTTCAGTTCTCTCCCTATTGTTTTGTTCTTTTTGTGCTCCCCAACTCAAACTTTTGATAGATTGGAATCTTAATGTTGTCTTACATCCACTTGGTC
Organism: Tachypleus tridentatus; assembly: GCF_004210375.1. Lineage (NCBI taxonomy): Eukaryota > Metazoa > Arthropoda > Merostomata > Xiphosura > Limulidae > Tachypleus > Tachypleus tridentatus. Next base: position 129,254,441 of record NC_134834.1, on the reverse strand, counting down.
TTCCTCTGTGTGAGCTTATTTGCTCTTGTTCCCTTTACTACCTTTCTTTGAAGACCTATTTCCTGCTCTTCTTAGTCCTAGACATCATCAGTTGAGTTTGTTCACCATCAATATCTCTTGTATCTTCTATGACAACACTTGTAAAATCATTTATCCAGATTGTTCCTTCCTTTCCAAGACCTCTGTTCTCAAGAGGATAATTTTGCCTTTCTCAATTTCTTTACCTTCTATTTTACATTTATACTCCCATTTAGAAATGAATGCCCGATACGATTCCCATTTTCGTATCTTTTTCCACTGGAATCTTTCCTTATTCAGATACTTTTCCTTGATTATCCTTACTACTTGGATTTAATAATGTATTCTTTTGGCTTATTATTCCTATTTTCTGATGACTTTCACCTTTTCTAAATATCGTCTCACAAATATGCCATCTTATTATGTCCATGGTTGCTTGTTTTTATTATCCATTAGAGTAGATCATCCCATCCCAATCAGCATCTGGACCACTCCTCTCATTTTCATTTCACATTACCCTCATCTTCTGGCTATCTCCTCCTCCGCTAGATTGTATTTGTCTCCTGCCACCATCTTACAGTCCTTCATTCAACTATAATTGGATAAATATTCTTATTTTTTCCTGTGCATTGATCTCTGTTTGCATGTTGTTGGATCCTGCTCTCTTGAGAGTGGTGTCTGTTCATTTGTACTGATACTTATATCTGCACTGTGTGGCCTTTACGGTCTATAATGCTCACTTTTGCGATGGATGTTTTCAACAAGACTGCTAGTAGATTCATTATGGTGTATTGCATCGTAATTATGCCTATTCTGGACTATACACTTATGAACTAGCATAAGTAAAGCAGGGCAGGGATTGCTGTCCATCCCTCTGTTACTGGTTTAATCCTTCACTCTAATTTAAAAAATAGCTTTGTTGCCTCCCTTTGCACTTTTTTTTTGGTGTTGCATTCCTTTGTATTCTACAGTGCTCTTTTTCCTTTCTCTTCCACGGAGTAAAGGAGTTCTTGGAACTTTAAAGCTTCTTTCTGCTTGATTGATGGATAGTGGAGGCATTCTCCTGAATGGAGCCCTTTCTACTTAGTTGAGAGTAGAGCAGTGATGTTCTGCTGATATGTATGGTGTGTACTCTTCTCCTGCTGTAGATCTGAGATACAATTTAAGATGCCCATAAATTTTGGACTGGATTAATCTACCATATGCAGTTCACTTCTTTGGCTGGAATCCCTCTTTCCTACCACTGTCTGTAGGTTTGTTGCTGAGTGTTCTAGTGTCGGTTATATCTGGACAAGCCAATATAATCCTTCACATGTGATTGGGCTGGGACCTTCCTCCTACTCTGGACTGGATGATACTTTCCGAATCTTGCATGGTTTTGGACTAGAGTTGACCCTCCACATTGTATTCTACTTTCTGTTGTTGCCAATATAACAGGTTCACAGGCGACTGGTGTTAGCTATGTACTAGATATGCACACATGTGCTTGATTCATTCTCAGAACAAAAGCAGGTCAACATAGGATTCTAGCTGTTGCATGAAAAGTAGTGAGGAATAATATCTTAAGTTATAATTTTCCTACACTGAAAATATATTTCTAGTGTAGGTACATACTTGCTCTCATACTTCTAAAGTTTCTTTAGTACCTAATTTCAAAGTAAAGATTGGGTTCTGCAGTATAGAGGAAGTTCGGTTGTGCTAGGAGAGTGCATCAAAATCCTGTTGATGGAGGATTGTTGCATGCTTATTCATATGCTACAGTGCAGTTGTACCACATCAAAACACATGGAGCTAGATGGGAGTATCAAGCCTAGTGCCAAGCAAAAATTGCACACTTAGAGGGCAGTAATAATCAAGAAAGTTGTTAACTCTGTTAGCATAGGTTCAGTCCATAACCATTTTGTGCTTGTTACAGTTTTCATGCTATAACTTTTAAATTAGTAAGTGTACTTTCATGAAATTGTGCAGATCATTACTAAACATTACAAGATTTTTTTGCAAGCAAAATATCAAATTTTTTTAGATTAATGTTTTTCTGATGCTTTTTCGTTTTGAATGTTAATCATGCAAAGTAACTGATTTTTAACACTTAAAGTACTTTGCATCAGAAAATGTTCAAATTTCACATACACAATTTTATAACCTCCAGGTAATTATCAAATGTTTTAAGAAAAACTATCTGTTATTTTCAAAACTCTCTCTCTCTACAGGTATGGTCATTGTAACTGACCTCATAACCAAAAATGGGAAAGAAATACGAATGACTGCATATTATAATAAAAGAACAAATGTTTTGTGCAAATACCTTAAATTTCATAACATTATAAATTTCTATATATTGATTATTTTATTACATTTATCTTTCAGCCATGCACAGCTAGCATTACAGAAATTACAATGACATGACACACATTTACTCATGTTAATATATCCAAGTATATGAAACAAGCCTTTACAATGTTACCTGTTTAGGCTGTGTTTTAGTGAACTAGTATTTTGTGAATTAGTCAAATTTCAGTTATAATACATTATATATGTATATACTTCATTACTATTTACAGATAAGCTCCTAATTTTAGTTGTTATTTTTCTTAAAACATAGAACAGTAAGTAAAAGAAATATAACATCTACTTACAAACTGTGCTCATTTGCTGCTTGCTCTAAGTTTTTTTTTTTCAAATTTCACATGTAGATAATGTGAAATGAAATAATTTGTTTTTAAGTTTTCTATATACATTTTGAAATAACCATAAATTATAAATTACTACTTTAATCCCACAGAATTTCACAATAATTTATCAAGCTTATTAACTAAACTGTATTTGGATCTAAAGAAATATGAAATTTCAAGCTCAATAATGTCTTTCCTTACTTCTTTGAATCTAGCATGTAAAGATAGAGTTTGGCATGCAAATACTTTTCAGAGGCTGAGAAAACCACTAGGGAGACATTCGGAGATTTTGATTGAGCAAAATAGTTGTGCATAAAAAGCAGATAGTATTAAAAATTGAAGACGTGTATGTGGCCACTTTGGTTGATTCGGTAAATATATTAATATTTCAGAAAATAGGAAAGATGGTAGGTTTTCATCTTATATTCTAGTTTGCCATTATTGGTAATTTAAATATGTAATTTGTAAGAAACTATAGTTTCTGTATTTGGACATCACAAACATCTAATTTGAACCAATGTTGCATTCAACATACCACATAACACAAAAAATCAATATTTAGGTGGGTTTTTTAATATTTACTTTTAAATTAAAAAGTTATCTAATATATAATATTAAAATTTGAATTATAATCTTCAATTTTATATGAAACTTATTGGTACACGTTCATAAAATAGTTTAATAAAATTTTGAAATCTATGACATGGCCTTTGACTCATGATCCGTATCTGCATGGTTAAGTGAGTGTAGGAAATGTATCATTTGAGGCTTCTGTCTTAGCTCTTCAGTCTCCTAGGTTTCTCATCTTCCAGAGCCATATCTCCTTCTAATATCAATTTGTAATACTTTCATTGGAAATCAATGCTCACAGAGTGTTTCACTTTTCATCCAATCAACTTCATCACCTCACTCATTCCCTCACTGCTCATTTCCTGTGGGTTTTGGATGAGACTACCTCATACACCTTTGTTGCCCACTATCTTCACCACCTGGCTGTCTCATTTTCTGACTGTTACTACCTTCCTCCATTTGCCATCCTTCAGTCAACCCACCACCTTTAGACAAATGAATACATTTTCTTTTTTCTTATAATATTTGCTTAAGAGATCTTGTTAGGTGGCTGGTTGTAACTCTTGGGGTATGCTTATTCCCAAACTTCTGTATCAAGCTAGATAATGAAAAGCACTCATACCATCTGCCCTGGCTCCTGATATATTATGCACTTATATCAAGAATGATGCTCAGAACTTGCGGCTTGGGCATCGTTGATCTTCCAGCACAACAATGACCCTAAGCAAACATCAAAATATGTGCAATCCTGGTTGCAGAGGAAACATATAAGCGTTCTGGAGTGGCCATCGCAGTCATCTGATTTCTACCCAATTGAAAACGTTTGGCATGAGTTGAAGACCAGGGTTCATCAGCATCATCTGAAAAACTTGCAAGAGTTGGAGGCCTTCTGTGAAGACGAATGGAAGAAAATACCAGTCGAGTACTGTCAAACGATCATTGAGGGCGATAAGGGAGATTGTGCCAAGTAATTCACCTGAAAGGCTGCACAACTGACCATTAAAGTAGACGCACGAACACTTTCTGCTCCTCCTATGTTTGGTTATTTGTTTATAAAGTTTATTTGTCATTTATTTTTGTAAATGTGTGTTAGTATAATATTTATACTATACAATAGTTTCATTATCCTAATTGTGATACTTTTTAAGTTATGAGGAAAAAACTACGCACTAACACAGGAGTATGAACACTTTCTGTCGTAACTGTATCTCCATGGCCAGTTGGGTTTTTTTGTAAGAACACTTGAGATATCCTTGTGGTGTAGTTATATATCTGTCTACCGTCTGATCCATATCATACCTATTCCATGGACTATTCTGGAAAAAAGCCAACCTGGGAGGTTCTTCCCTTCAATGGATTGTGCTTGTTGGCTTTAAGAATAGGACTATGTAAAAGACCTGGCTGAAGGACAGATGTGATTATGGACATTTTTCCAGGTCTCCTCACCATAAATTTTTCTCCATTTTCTCTTTGAATGAAGCATGGGAGACCTTTGTCACTTACCAATTCCTAGCTACTGAGATGGCAGACCATAGAAAATCCCCACTGATGGACCCCTAATTGCTGAAGCTAGAACAAGAGGTGTCAGTTGGTAAAATATGGGGTATTATTTCCATAGCCAGAGTCCATTCAATGGAGTTGAGGTAAGCATGCACCATTATACTGTGCTCTTCTTTTTGCAGCTAGTGCTGGTCCAATAAAAGTTTGGTATAGTTGAGGTGAGCACAAGGTACAGTTTGAACATGTGTGCCACTATACACATATTGGCTTTCTGACCTCTTGTGAGTAAGTATTTGTACAGACA